>NC_081428.1:4494014-5981514 GCF_949786415.1 Peromyscus eremicus | reverse complement strand
TTTTTCTGAGTGGTTGTATCAACTTACCCCACCAGAAGCACTTGAGAAGTGCAGTTGCCCCATACCCTTGCCAGCCATGTGGTATTTTTAGTTCTTTAAATCCAGTGGTTTTGTTTGTATTTTTATTATTATAAAGTCAGTTGCTTAAGGTCCCACACCTTTTGTCGTTTGGATTTCTATTGTTTCCCTTCCCCTTTATTCCCTTCTTACTTTTCAGGATGAGGTTGAGACAGGGTCTTGTTATGTAGTCCATGCTGGATTTGAACTTGAAATCCTCTTGTCTGTGCCTCCTGAGTGTTGGGGTTACAGATGTACCCCATCACACGCAGCCTGGGTTGCTCCCTTTCTGGACTAGCTTGTTTGAGGGGGCTTCTGTCTTTCTTTTGTAACAAGGTGGTTGTATTGCTTATTGATTTTCAGGGTTATTATTATAACACTTAACTTTTGCGTGTTGTTTTCACATCTGCTTATCCTTACACAAAACAAGACCAAGTGCGGATCAATGCAGAAACATTCACATGGGCTGGGAGCTACTCTGAGGCTTCTCTAAACAATTCCATCAGCCTTGACACTTGGCTGAAGAATCTAAGAACAGATATAAAAGAACCCACCATGAGTCTCACTGTTCCTGACTATCAGAGGGATTCAGACCTAAGGGGTTAGATACCAGAGTGCCAGCTTTCAATGGCGGATGTCCACCATCCGAGTAGGTTCTGATGGAGCCATTTTCAAGGCTGCTGGCACAGACTATGGAATCTTTTCTTGGACTGTTTTTGAAATGGTGACTTTACCCTATTGTGTGGGGGTTCTGTGTGGATCAGGTGGGAGTTCTTATCATGATTCTCCACAGCAGGGGACACCATGCAACTGAGATTCCTCATGCACTGGATGATGATCTGTGGAGATGCCTTTGGTGGCCACTTACAGGTCCTCACCCAGGCTCATGACCCCACTTCCCCAGTGATGACTCTTCAACGTTTGCCTCGCCACCTACTAACACCCTTGCCACCTGGCAGGCTGTGCCGATGCCTTATCGTGCCCATGGCTTGGGCCTGGGCCCCATCAGCTCAGGCTTTCAGTGTCTGCCGAGCTATTCGGCATTGGGGATGAGGCTGTTGTTAATCCTCTCAGTGTTGTCTTCCGTGTAGGCCCACTTATGAACAACTGAATTTATCTGATCGTTCTGTACACACATACACGATACATTCTGGTCACTCACACCCATCCCCTCACCCTCTTCTCCTCTTCCCATCCCACCAGGCCCCTCCTCCCACCAAGTCCCCATCTCACTTTCATACTTTTGGTCTTGTTTGTAGTCTTGCATGGACCTGGGTGTGATCCTGTCCCATGGAGTGTGAGTAACTCACACTGAAGACACTTTCTGGAATCAATGGCTGCTCCACCAGCAGCTCTCCGCTACAGTTAGTGCACCTGGGAGGGGCTGAGCCCTAAGAGCCCCTCCAAGTCTGTGACTGAATGTTTATCGGCTCAGTCTTACACAGACCCTATAGAGGCCATCACATTGGCTGTGAGTTCAGGAGTGCCACATCAGGCCAGGCCGTCAGACAGCATTTCACAGGCCTCTACTCTCTCATCCAGCACCTTTTTTTTTTTTTCTCTATACACTCTTTCATGATGTTCCTGGAGCCCTGGAGGGGATGATAAGATTTCTACTATCACGGTTGCTCTATTCATCCCAAAAATGTCACCCGGTCATTCATACAAGGAGACCACATAACCTTGAAAACCACCCAAGGCAGGGGTCATTGGCATTTCAGTCTGTGGATGAGTACATGGAATCACAGGTAGACCAGATGTCCCAAGGCCTTAGGGTTCAAACCTAGGCAGGCTGGGTCCAGACTCAGTTCCAGCCACTCCCCCAGGCTGCCTTTTGGCTAAGAGAATAAGGAGTCAGAAGCCTAGGCTGTTGAAGTCACATAGTTGTGGCCAAGGTCAAAGGTCACCAGTTTTCTACTGCTCTGGCTCTCTCCTTTCCCTTCCCTCTCCACTTCCCTCTTCCCTTTGTTCCCTCTCCCCTTTCTCTCCTCTCTTCCTCACCCTCCTTCCCTTCTCCCCTCCTTTCTTGCTTTCAGTCAGGAGAAGTGGGTATCCTCAGGCAGGCCTGTTGGCTTGACCCCGTTTTTTCCATCAGTCCTCATACTTTTTTTTTTTTTTTTTTTTTAAGTAAATGACTATTCTCACTGAGTGAGTTTGCTAGAGCTGCTATGACAAACTGCCACAAACCAGGTGGTTTAAAGCAACAGAAGTTATCTTCCCAGATGTCTGGAACCAGCCGTCAGGCGGGCTGGTCACTTTTGCAGGCTGAATCCACGCCAGGCTACTTTCCCAGCACTTGGTGGCAGCTGGGATCTGCCGGTGACCTGTGGCTCAGGGATGCATGACCTTGTCTCTGCTCCTGTCTTCACCTCCTCTGGAGGGTCAGATCTCCTCTTTTTAGGACATTAGTCACTGGGCTTAGGATTCACCATAAATCGAGGGTGATCTCATCCCAAGATCCTTAACTTAATCACGTCTACAGTGACCCTTTGTCCAAATAAGGCCATATTCACAGAATAGTGGAAGTTGGGGAAAAATGAAGACTTTTTTTTTTTTGGTGACACATAGACACATACCATATACATGTCTATTCAAAAATTCTTTTAAAGAGGTTTCCAAAAGCTCTAGTAAGACTCATTTTTGTGTCTTCCTAGTCACAAAGTATGCAACATTGTTTTCTCCAAACAGCAGTAGTTTAATCCAAATAAGTGTGTGATCCTAATTTCCTTTACCTTACAGGAAGCTTGTCATGCTTGTACACACTCATCTCCCCTCCCTTCAGAAGGAGCTGGCACTTGTGTTGTCCCCGAGAGAGGGACAGCCACAGTCCTGCACTGGGCCCAGGCTGCTGTACCCCCTCTTTGTAGGGGGCTCCTTTCTCTGACTCTTCAGACCCCATGTGGCTGCCTTCCTTCTTTGATGTGGGCCAGCAGCCTGGCATTCTATGCCTCCCATCACCCTCTCCATCTCAGGGTCCCTCCCGTCAGTGGTCCCTTAGCGGCTCTCATTGCTTCCTTCCTGCTGGGCACCCTCCCCTAAACTGATCCTCAGACCACTTCTAGGTTCATCTCGAAGCCTCCGTATCAACACGCCAATCCTCAGAAACTCACTGTAAAGACACTGGTGGGCTGGAGAGATAGCTCCGTGGAGAAAGCGCTCACCACGCGCGCGCACACACACACACGGACCTGAGTTTGACTTCTGGGAACTCATGGAAATCTAGGTGCGGCAGCATGCACTGGTGATCCTGCTGCTCCTGCATGAAGAAGGTGGAGGTAGGCCAGTGTGCTTGGTGAACGTGGTGGCAATCAACAGACAGACCCTGTCTCAATCAGGGTAGAAGGTGAAGGCCAGCTTACCTCCAGGAACACCCCGTGGCCCTAGTGTTTCCACACATATACACAGAAACTCATGTGCACACACATACATTCATATAACACACACACACACACACACATAATACACATACACACACATAAATGCCATACACACAATGATCTAAAAAATAGTCTCTATGTAACACATGTGCAAGTATACATGTGCACACACATATGTTAGTGTCTGTGTATAAGTATGTATGTGCACACACTGAAACATACCAGCAAGTTAGGAACTGATGCTGATTTCACTGTGGCCATTTGTGTGTGTCAAATCCCTTCCTGTTCCATCCCACTGTCTTCGCTTACACATCACGGGGATTCATCCAGAGCTTCATTATGTCATCTCTGGTAGGTTATACCACGTTTAGGCTCAGGGACTATCAAATCCTTGGTCTGGCTCTCAGAGTTCTCACAAGCCTGCTGTCCACCCTCATCCCCATCTCCCCTCTCCACCCTCATCCCCACCTGCCCTCTCCACCCTCATCCCCACCTCCCCTCTCCACCCTCATCCCCACCTGCCCTCTCCACCCTCATTCCCACCCTCATCCCCACCTGCCCTCTCCACCCTCATTCCCACCTCCCCTCTCCACCCTCATCCCCACCTCCTCTCCCACCCTCATCCTCACCCTCATCCCCACCTCCCCTCTCCACCCTCATCCCCACCTCCCCTCTCCACCCTCATCCTCCTGCCCCTGCCTCCAGTCTCTCCAGCTTCCTCACATGTTACATTGCCCAAACTTCAGCAATTGACCTTTTCTCCTCAGCTCCTGTCTGTGTGACTCCCCAGCCCGCCCTGCGGGCCATCCCACCCTGAGAGTCCTTCCCAATGCATCTGTGACAAAGACCAGCTTTCTTGTGTCACACACATGGCGTTGGGATGGGAGGGGTGGGCTCTACATCCAGAATGCCCACTTCATCTCTAAGTTACATGCTGGGAATGTTTCTCTGTTCAAACCACGAGGAGGAGACTGCTTGTCCTGGAGTAGAGTGGTCTCAGATGGTTGCTTAGCAAGCAAGAAAGTTACTAGTGGCCTTTAAAATCTGAAATCCTGTAGCCCCAGTCCTTGAACCACCAATGGTGGGGAATTGAGATTGTTTCCTTAGGGTGTTGAAGCTAGAAGTCATTGCTACTGCTGTAGTAAACAACGTCGTATTGCAAAGGTTCTGTGCGTCCTGTGCATTGAACACTCATGGAGAAGCTGCCTCTTAGGAGCCACATGCACACTCTGCCCTCGGCTCAGAATATTGCTTATATGGGAGAATGTACTTCATTATGTACGGATTCTAAACTACGGCATCCAGACAATTCTTGGGACCCTGCCTGCCTGTTATAAGGCCAGTCACTTCCTGTCCTGGGGCATCTCTCCAGCTTTCCATGTGAGCATGGCTTATTTGCCCCTCAACTTGGTTATGTTTCTAGTTGCTGTAGGCCTGGGCACGATACTGTCAGGTGAACTCCCATGGCCCTCCAGTGACACCCCCCCCACCTCCTCTTCAGCCTGGCATCCTCAACGCTGATGGCATATTGACTTGTCTCAAGTGGGTCCCTGTCTACTCTTTGGAATGCCTTTAGGGCTGCTTGTTAAGACAGAGAAAAGAGGACAATGATAAAAGAAGAATAAGGAAAAGAAGGAAGAGGAAGAACAGAAAAAAAATAGATGAGAACAGAAGACACACGGTGGGGGGCGGTGAACACAACAAAATACCGCAACAGAAAGACCGAAGGAAGAGAAACCAAGGAATGGTTTCTGCTAGTCTCCACAGAAGCCATTTCTCAGCCCAAACGAGCAGAAAGACGGGAGTAAGGAAGAGAATTTGGGTGCTTAGCCTGACCAGGTGATGACTTGGCAGGTGTGTCCCTCAGGGGGCAGCTACAGCAAGTACACACGGTCCTCAGCTCGTGACGCTGTGCTGGGGTGAATGCTGTGAACAGACCTGAGCTGAGAAGTTTAGCATGTGTCCTAAATGGTCTTAATAAAAACCCAGAGCTAGATATCAGGGTAAATGCTGAAAGATCAGAGAGACAAAGGAACAAGCCACAGCCACCTCTCACCTCACCAACTCCTCAGTCGAAAAGACTGAGCACCTGTCTCCTCCCACCTTATATTCCTCTCTCCACCCAGCCAGATCACTTCCTGTCTCCACTTCCCTAGTGCTGGGATTAAAGGTGTGAGATCCCAAGTGCTGGGATTAAAGGTGTGTGCCACCACTGCCTGGCCTCTGTGGCTAACTAGGGGCTAGCTTTGCCCTCTGATCTTCAGGCAAGCTTTTTTTGTTAGAGCGTACACAAAATATCACCACAGAGAAGACCCTTTGAAGCTGGTAGTCTGGAGAGCCCCAGGGGTGGCACTATCCACAGTGGGCAGGGCCTCCTGCATCAATCGCTAATCAAGAAAATGCCCTACACTCGGATCTTAAAGAGGCATTTTCTCAATTGAGAGTCCCTCCTCTCAGATAACTATATCCTGTATCAAGTTGACATAAAACTAGTCAGCACTCTATCACTGCGATGAAACACAACCAAAAGCAACCAGGAGAGGAAAGGATTCATTTGACTTACTCTCCCACATCACTGTTCACCATCAAAGGAAGTCAAAGTAGGGACTGAAGCAGGCTAGGAACCTGGAGAAGGAGCTGATGCAGAGGCCATGGAGGGGAGTTGCTTACTGGCTTGCTTCCTATGGCTTGCTCAGCCTGCTTTCTTTTTTTTATTCTTTTTTTTTTTTTTTTTTGAGACAGGGTTTCTCTGTGTAACTTTGCACCTTTTCCGGAACTTACTCTGTAGTCCAGACTGGCCTAGAACTCAGAGATCTGCCTGCTTCTGCCTCCTGAGTGCTGGGATTAAAGACATATGCCACCACCGTCCGGCCCCAGCCTGCTTTCTTATAGAACCCAGGACCACCAGCCCAGGGATAGCATCACCTACGATGGGCTGGGCCCTTCCCCATCAATCACTACTTAAGAAAATGCCCAGCTGAGCAGTGGCGGCGCACACCTTTAATCCCAGCGCTGGGGAGGCAGATCTCTGGGTTCAGGGCCAACCTGGTCTACAGAGTGAGTTCAGGACAGTCAGAGCTACATAGAGAAACCCTGTCTTGGGGGAAAGAAAGAAAGAAAATATCCCCCAGGCTTGCCTACATTCTCATCTTCTCAACTGAGACTTCCTCCTTTCTGATGACTGGACCTTGTGTCAACTTGGCACGAAATTAGCCAGGACATTTTTATTTGTTTAGCCAGTTCTTTTTTAAATTAAAAGTCTTGGTGAGCACACAAGGTTTCACTGTGGTGTCTCACACGTATCAACCCTGCTCGCTTCTGACCCCTTCCGTCTTGCTCGCCCTTGACCCTGCATTGTCTCCTCCTACTTGGCTTGTGTATTCCGTTCCCATCTCTGTCCCTCGTGACTATCCTTCGCCCTGTCATGCTTTTCTTCCTAGCTCACACCCTCCACCCATGTCCACACACGTGCTCACACATGTAACTTCACATCTACTTCCCGCAGATGAGTGAAGACGTGGTCATTTGTCTTTCTGTGCCTGGCTTGTTTCTTTTAACACAATGGCCTCCAGCTCTGTCCTGGAAATGTTGTGATTCCATTTTTTTCTTTGCCACTGCCGACATTCTGCTGTGTACACATGCCACACTTCCCTGTCTGTTCACCTGTGGGTGGACACATGGGCCGGTTCCACGTCCTGGCTCCTGTGAATAGTGTAGCAATAAACACAGCTGTGCAGGTATCTCTCTGGCGTGTTGACTTCCAGTCCTTTGGGTACACAACCAGGAGCGGTTGAGCTGGGTCGTAGGGTGGTTCTGTTTGCAGGCTTTTAAAGAGCCTCCACGCTGAATTCTGCAGTGGCTGCACAGGTTTGCCTCCCCTCCCTTCATACAGACACTAACATGTATGTGCCCCATTTCCCGTCATCCTCATCAGTGTGCCTTGTCCTGGTTCTTGATGACAACCATTCTGACCGGGGTGAGGTGGAATCGCAGAGCAGTTTGTAGGGGGGGGAGTTGAGAAAGGTGCACAGGTGCACATGAGTCATGGGGGGATGAGAAAGGTGCACAGGTGCACATGAGTCATGGGGGGATGAGAAAGGTGCACATGAGTCACGGCATGCATGTAGAGGTCAAAGGTCAGGCTCTTGTATGGGTCCTCACCCTCACCTTCTCTGTGGCAGGGTCTGTTATCACTGTATGTTCCAGACCAGCTGGCCTGTGAGCTTCTGGGGGTTCTCCTGTCTCCAGTTCCCATCCTGCAGCAGGAACGCTAGGCTGACAGATGTGCCCCATTGCATCTGGATTTTATGTGGGTTCTGGGGACTTTCACCCTAGTCCTCACGCTTTCACTGCAAGCTCTGTACTGAGCTTGTCTCCTTAGCTTTTAAACGGTTTGAATTTGAATGTAAACTGACTGCCAAAAATGTTGGGCATTTAAAAAAAACTCTGTTAATTCAGATAGTTCTTCTTGACAAAAATATTGGAAATAATTCTGAGCTGGAAAATTCACTTTTCCAAAATTTGCAAGCATGGGTCAAATTCTTTTAGCTACACAGGGTTGGAAAAGTCACAGACTCTGTCAGTCTCTTCTGCAAGTGCAGAATAAGAATCTCCAGTTGGCTGTGAGCATCCAGCTAAGAAGAGGGCGCTGTAGACTGTAGATAATGTGTTTAGCATCTTTCTTAGAGCTTATATCGAATTGTTCACTATGATCTTCCTAAAATAAGACACCACAGATCGGCTCCATGAGTTTCAGCTTCTGAGCTCAGCAACTGCTTACGAGAGTGTTTGTCACTGAGCACAGTGATAGGTGGCATTCATGGACATCACCTTCATCCCAGGGACACAGAGAACTGGCCAGGTCACATGAGCCCAGTCATCAGAAGCATGAGGGACATACACAGGGATGTTACGTGTATGTGAAATATGTGCATACACACACACATAACGTGAATATATGTACACATTTACCTTGTATATGGGCATGTGCGTGCAAGCATCTAGGTGTATGTATACGTATGCACTCATGAAACAGTAGATGCACATTTATATGCATATGCATGAAAATATAATACAATAAATATGAATGTTATGCATGAATATACATTGTATATGTGAATGTGTATATATATTCAGAAATAAAGGTTTACATATTATATATAATATTTACATGAATACACAAGTGTGTAGGAGGGTGTGGTGTATGTATGCTCTTGTGTGGTCTGTGGGTATGTGTGTTTTGTGTGTGTGTGTGTGTATGTGACATGAGGGTGTGCATATGTATGTGGTGTGGTGTGTGTGTGTATATGGTGTGGTATGTATATTGTGTGATGTATGTGTAACGTGTATATGTGGTGTGTGTATGTGTGGTATATGTGTGTGGTGTGTACGGTGTGTGTGTTTGTATGGATGTGTGTGTGGTGTGGTTTCTGTGTATGTGACATGGGGGTGTGCATATGTATGTGGTGTGGTGTATGTATATGGTGGGGTGTATATATTGTGTGATGTATGTGTAATGTGTGTATGTGGTGTGTGTATGTGTAGTATATGTGTGTGGTGTATATGTATGTGTGTATGTATGTATGTATGTATGTGTATGTGGTATGTACTACTTCCCCATTCAGTGAGTTCTAGGCAACACTTAGGAATCTGTAAATCTGAAGGCTCCACACATGGTTCCTATTATCACCACCCGGGGGCTGACCAGTCCTTGCTTTTCCTTAGGAAGAAACACAAGTCCAGGGAGCTGGTGCTTTGGTGAAGGCCACACAGCTGGCTGGGGGAGAGGCTGAGCCCAGCTTCCCTGACCCCAGCTCAATGGGGATTGTGAGAAACCACGCATGTAACTTCCCACGCTCTCCAGCTGGATATCGCACCGTCCTGCAGGCCGTTAGCTGGCCAGGTTCCTTTGCTCAGCCAGCTAACGGCCTGTTGACTCCACAGTGAGAGCAAGTGCTGCGGAGGGCCCTGGGTTCTGCCCCCAGGGGTGGGCTCCATGCCCTCCTTGGTGTGTGCACTCTCTGGGACATGTGCCCCATCTCCTTCGGATCCTAACTGTGAACTGCAAAGGAGAGGGGCCACAACAAGTGAGTTTCCCTTTTCTGAGGTCAGTTTGGTGCTCAGTGGAGGAAGGCAGACTGAGGAGACGCCACGCACCACACACTGAGAGGTCCGAGACGGGGCTCCCTCAGTAGTCTAGAAATAGCTTGCTTCTGTGTCTGAGGCCAAGGGCAAGGGTCTGCCTGCCTGGCCTGCTGCTGGTGTTCCAAAGACCCGTGCCAGAAGAGGGACAAGCAGGGTCACGTGGATTTGAGCACCCAGAACGCCAACTCTGAATGCCAACTAACTCCGCAGTGCCACGCCACCCCACAAAGATCCTATCTTCTTAATTAGTTAACTGTAGTGAGAAAAGTACTTGGTTTCAATTATTGTTCCATTTTAAATTTCATCAGTAAAAATGTGTGGAGATGCGTTTTCTCTTTTGTTCTAGAAGGAATTGTATCATGTCCTTGGTTTTGCTTTCTGACCTATAACTCCTGACTCCTTCTCTGTGTGCACACGTGTGTGTGGAACATGTGAGTGTTTATATTTGTCTGTGTTTGTACGTGTGTATGTGCAGAGGCAAGAGAGTGTCCTCCTGTATCACTCTCTACCTTATTTATTTATTTACTTTTAAATTTTATGTGTATGGCCGGGCGATGGTGGCGCACGCCTTTAATCCCAGCACTCGGGAGGCAGAGGCAGGCGGATCTCTGTGAGTTCAAGGCCAGCCTGGTCTACAGAGCGAGATCCAGGAAAGGCGCAAAGCTACACAAAAGTGCATGGGGAAGCCCACACACTTTCTAAAAAAAAAAAAAATTTATGTGTATGGGTGTTTAGCCCGCATGTATGTCTGTGCACCACAGGTGTGCAATGCCACAGGGAACGGAGGAGGGTGTCCCCTGGAGTTATGGGCTGTTTTGAGCCACCATGTGGGTGCTGGGAATTGAACCTGGGTTCTCTGAGAGAGCAGCCAGTGCTCTTATCTGCTGAGCCGTCTCTCCAGACACCCTTATTTTTGAGACAGGGTCCCTCACTGAGCCTGGAGCTCACTGACTCAGCAAGAGCAGCTGTAGCTGTATCTGAGGCCTGTTGGATCCGCCCGTCTCTGCCCCCCGCCCCCCAGCACTGGGAATGTGCCACTACTACACCTGGCTCTTATGTGGGTGCTGGAGATCTCCGTTCAGATACGCATGCTCGCACAGTGAGCGCTTCCTCGACTCCATCTCCCTGGCCCTGCTCCTGGCTTCTGTAGAGCAAGTTTACTGACCTCCTCTTGGCTGTGTGTTCGGCCAGCTGGACTGCAGTGTTAAGAGCTGGCAGAACAGAAACCATGATTCAGAGTTGATAGGACTTGCGACCACCTGATCCCCAAGACCTAAGACCTAAAGCTGTCAGGGGACCAATGATCCAAAGGCTTCTGGGGCCACGAAGCTGCCATTACGGTAGAACAGTTCTCTTCATAGGCCATTCTGGGCCGGATGACCTGCTGTGTGGCAGCAGCCAACTGACCTTAATGCACAGTGCTACACTCTACAGTTCCCAAATAACAGCATTCATTGTTCAGTTCTGTAGCCCGTAGGTTTCCTGTCACCCCCCCCACACACACACACACACACCTTCCTCATGACCATCAGTGGCTCATGGTTGGCACCAGGAGTCAGTACCTTCCCCCTGCTCCTTCCCTCATGACCAGCAGGCCGGCTCACAGCTGGCATCAGGAGTGAATAGCTTTAGAATCTCACCAGGTTTGGGGAACAGGTAAGAACTGGTTCCCCCGCTAGGGGAAAAACACAACAAATATTTTGGGCCGAGCCACGTGTGCCCTATCTTGCTGGAGCTTGCAGGCTCCTCTGGAGGCTCTCAGACGGCTCTTAATTAATTGCTGGAGCCAAGGGGAGCAATCTTGTGAGCGCCTCGCTCTTGCTAATCTGATCCAGCCGAGCAGGGGGAGGGGACAAAGCTGGCCCTGGATTGGGGATACAGATGGAACAGACGGGGGCCTGAGGACTAAATGGCCTGACCCTCAACTTTGGGACAACGTTTGGAATGGCTAACCTGTTGGCCAAGTACCTGACTTCCTCCCAAGCAGAGAAAGGCTTTCTCTTAGATTGGAAAGGAGGGACCCTGAATCGAACTTCAGCTTTGCTCCTACCTAGCACCTTGGATCGATAAACACTTCTAGTGCCATATTTTTATAGGCAAAGACGACATAAAAATTCTACATCTCAGGATTACCAAGGAAACCAAGTATGACATGGATGGTGATGCTACAGGAGTCCAGATCCTGCTCCAAAGGATGCTGATCAGTTGGGTATGCTGGCATCCAGAGGCAGTGCTGCCCAGATCCTGCTCCAAAGGATGCTGATCAGTTGGGTATGCTGGCATCCAGAGGCAGTGCTGCCCAGGTCCTGCTCCAAAGGATGCTGATCAGTTGGGTATGCTGGCATCCAGAGGCAGTGCAGACCCTGGCCACGGGGAAATCAAAGGAGAACTGTAGGCTGGACACACTTTCGTACAGACTGAACAAACTGGGTACCAGGGGCCAAGTGAAGCAGGGATGCTGGAGGTCGGAGCTGGGTCTACAAGTGTCAGGTAGAGCATCCCTAACGCATGTATGATAGTGAGCAAAGCTCCCACAGAGCCCGGCAGGTGCCATGGGTCCCCACAGGCACGGAACCCACCATCAGGCAATTGAAATGCCTCTCTCTTCCTCTTCTGTCTTTCCCTTCATCTTCTCAACCTCAAGCATACAAGCTTGTATTAACCATAATCTGGTATCATGGCATCGTCTTGCCTTGACCCTCTTTTATTTAGGGATTTAGAAAAGCGACGAGAATAGTTATTTTATGAACAAAGCCGGACTTTAAAGTGGCCAAGACGGAGTTTCATCAGTAGTGACCATCGCGAGAGAGCAGAGCCCAGGGCGAACGAACTTACGGCACCTACTTGGAGCCTCATACAGAGGTGGCTGTGTGAAAGCCAGAGCGAGGGGGTGGAGAGAGGGCCCAGTGGGGCTCCGTGGGATCTGAGAAGCCAGAAGCTTCAAAGGGTCAGTGTAGTGTGATTAGGCCAGCTGTGCCTGCTAACTGGCAACTGCTGATGCTGGGCTCTTCCCTCCCACACGTGCCGGAGTCCCGGCTCGGCTCTATCTCCAAGCCTTGCCTGCCACAAAGAGTAAATTTATCGTCAGCCATGAGCTTCCCGGGGCAGGCATTCCGAGGGGCGGGGTCACCTTAAGGCTGTGGCCAGGAGCTATTAGGAACTAGGTTAGTCTTTGTTTTGGCGTTATTGGCCAGAGCTGAGATCTAGTGGGGGCAGAGGGCTCCAAGGAGCCTGGCCCGGATGATGACAAGGAGAGGGGCTTTGGTATCGGGAACCCTCCGAGACCTCCGTGCATCAGCCCTGCTGTCTCCTTGCATCCTTAATTGTCTTTCTTCTGTTGTCTCTACTCCCAGGGTAAGGACAAGTCCTGATGCTCTTCGGGCTTTGTGGGCGCTGCTGCGGGTTGTCCCTTTTCAGACCTTTTGTGTTTTCTCCTCAACTTCCCGTGGTAGCGCATATCAGAGGAACAGATCAATGAGGCGTTCTGGGCTTGGGCTGGGGTAGGGTGCAGGCACCGGTGTGAGGCCAGTGCCTAACCACTGGCTGTGTTGGTGAGAGGAGAGGTGTGCCTGGAGGCCTGAGTCTGAAGCAGCAGCCAATCTTGCATCATGGCTAATACTCAATACTGACACCCAGCACTTCACAGAATCCCTGCAAATGTAACAGCGTGGACTGATGCTAACAAGCTCGACTCTGGGATAGGACCCCAGACTTGTAGAACTTTCTGCACTTGAATTTCCATCCCTCGGTTTGGGCAGATGTCACCCAGGCCCCAGGGCAAGGGTGGGCTGGATGCTGAGGTTGTTCCTTTCCTCTGAATGACCCTGAACTGGGACAGGTTCATTGGGACCTTTACCTTCAAAAGTATAGCTCTCCTCTTGCAAATTAAAAACCTCGACCTCTGGCCACATGTGGTGGTACATACCTGTAATTCCAGCACTTGGGAGGTAGAGGAAAGAGGGTCACTAGTTCAAAGCTAGCTTGAGATACATAGGGAGATCTTGTCTCAAAAGAATAAAACAAAATTTACCTAAAACCCAAAAACACATAAAGAAAACAAGCAAACTGGCAAAACTCCAAGAAAACAACAATAAAAACCATTTGATCCATTTTGTATTGCTAGAACAACATATCAAAATATAAAGAAAAGAGGTTTAATTTGGTTCATGATGCTGGTGGCTGCAATGTCAAGCCGGTATGGTATCAGTGTCCGGTAAGGGTCCTCCTGGCTGAACTGTAACATGGTGTAGAAGAAGCGGAAGGGAACGTGGTCAGTCGCATGCAGAAGGGGCCAAAGCATCTGGAGCAGCCTCACTCCACAATGACTCACTCTCAGGAGACTCAACACAGCCTTGTAAGAACTACATTCATTTCTTCTGCAGGCAGAAGCCACTTGACCTAACGCCCTTCCTCCAGGCCCTACCTTTGAAAGGTTCTATGACCTTGAAACAATCACACTTGAGTTAAAACTTCTACCACATGAACCTTATGGGGATAGACCACATCTTGACCCTGACAGCCTGTGTGGGCCTTTGTATGAGACCCAAAGGTCTATGTTGGGACCCAGGAGCTGTGAGCATGACTCTGCTTTCCATATCCTATATTCTGTGTATCCCTTCCCATGGCTGTGTGTGTGTGTGTGTGTCTTTGGGAACAAGGGAAGAAGGTTGTGGGGAGCATTGGAAGGAGCAGAGGGAGTGCCTCCGCCCCAGAAGGAGTCTGAATTTACTTTGTCTTTGTGTGTTTCTTGGTGGTGGTCTTAGTTTGCTTTCTACTATTGTGATCAAACACCATGACCAAAAGCAACTTCTTCTGGAGCAAAAAAAGGTTTATTTCATCAAGGAAGCCAAGGCAGGGACTCAAGGCAGTGGCTGAGACAGGGATGGTGGGGGATGTCATTACTAGCTTGCTTTCCACACATTGGTTAGCAGCCTTTCGTACACAGCCTGCTCTGAGGTGGCACTGCCCACAGGGGCCTAGGCCCTCCCACATTAAACATACCTCAAGGAGATGCCCCCACAGACTTGCCTATAGGCCAGTCTGACAGAAGCATTTTCTTCATGGAAGTTCTCTCTCCCATATGACCCTGGCTTGTGTCAAGTTGGCAAAAAACAAAACAAAAACCAACCAACACAGTGGCATGTCATTGGTGTTCCATAAAAATCTGTAGGTACGATGCACACCTACAATTTTATCTTGCTGTTCAAATGAATATAGGGCATAGTCTCTGCCCTGATGGAGCTGACTTTTTGCGTAACGCAGAGAGAATAAAGAGACACCAAGTTGTGGTCCAGACAGGAGTTTTGAGGGCTTCCCAGAGGAGAGAGAGGATGCCCTGGCTTAGGATGCCGAGAGTGCTCTTGGAGAAGGTGGGATTGGTAGTAAGCCTTGAGGATGCTGCTTCTGGAATAGACACCAACTAACAGGCAACACACAGTTCGGCATTGAGAGCACACCACAGGCTCACACAGTGCCAGAGGACCTCTTCCTGCTCTGTGCAGAGATGCCACCTGGAAGCAAGCTTGACGGATGAGTTCCCAAGACACCAGCTCTCCCAAGTGATCTGCAGCTCACACTGGAGGACAATCCCCTGAACCTGTCCGCGAGGAGAGAGATGCAGTGCCCACGAGATGTATGCAGGCAGGTCGCTGCTGGCTGAGAGCTACTGGTGTGACTGGGAGGGTCCTGACATGCTCAACCAACAGACACATGGAGAAGATCGGGAAAACGCAAGCTGCCTGGTGCTGATGGTGTTGTGGGTCGAGACCTAGAGAGGAAGAACATGAAGGGATTGCTGAGCAACGTCTCCCAGGCACACCCATAGCACCCTAATTCCACACGGACAAGACGCCACCCTCCATCGCCCTCCTCATGGATGTTCTACTTTGTCCTTTCCAGGGCTTGATGGTGTAATCCACCACAGGGCTTCTTAGACTTCAGCCATTGGAGATTCTTTTTCATAGGAGGTTTTTTTCTTTTTCTTTTTTGAGACAGGGTCTTATGTTGCTCAAGATGACCTTAAACTTCTTATTCCCTTGCTTTGACATCCTGAGTGCTGGAATTCCAGGCCTGTACCATTGTGCCTGGTTCACAAAATACTGGAGATTGAACCCAGGGCTTCCAAAATGCTAGGCAAGCACTTTTCCAACTGAGCTGTATCCCCACGCATGACTCCAGGTATATGGGTACATAGAATGGGCATACAAATAAAATAATTACTGATAATAAGTCAGAAAGAAATTTACTTTAAAATAATTCTTTGATATACATATAATTTTACCATTTGTTAATAACAAAACCAAATTTGCATAATATAGGTATGCCTACTTGCCTAATCCAATCCAATCCAAATGTATTAATTTGATAATTACATGCTGAGGAACAATCATAGCAAAAGAATAAATATCTTTGTTTCTCAAATTAGACCTTTGTGATTTCTTTAGGAGAAGAAAACTTTATACGTACAGTAAAAGCATTACAGTTTATAAGGCACAACAGTCTTGAATCTGAGTCAAGATTTTTTTTTTTTTTTGCATTGTGTGGAGTGCAGGCATGCACAGAGAGGAGTGTTTTGAGAACCAGGGCTGAAGTGAAGTCACACCATGCCACTCAGGCTAGCCAGCACCGCCACAGACACAGCAGTGTCGTTTGATTTTGAACTGAGTCTTGATTATTACGTTTTCAGAAATCGTTAACTAGTGCCATCCTTGGTTTGTCACTCCACGTGGACTCATGACCCACAGCTTAAGATGTTTTAACCTTTTGAACTGTGCAAATTGGAAATCTTGCTGCATGCTACATAATATTCAGTCGCCATTTGTTCTTATTCACCTGTGTGTTTACTCATTCGCTGACTCATTTAAGACATGGGAGCTTGCTTCTCAGGGAGGCGGAACAGTGTACGGATCAAGAGCATGGGCCTGAGAAGACATCACCTTGGTGGGAGGCTTGTTCTGCTCTTCATTAGCTGGGTGACCATGAGCTGGCTGCACATGGTTAATATGAAAATAATAACCATACCTACAACATGACTGTTTTCAGTGTTAACTGTGATAGATAATCCGCGTAGAATGCTTCATAAAGGATTAGGACAGAGTTGGCGCTCAACATGTTTGCTGTTTATTACTGTGATTGCTCACGGCAGGGATGGGAAGTCATGTAGCCTGTGCCTGTCTGATAAATGACAATGGGGAAGCTGGCCCATCTTCAGTTGCCTCTGCTGTGTTAGATCAGCCCAGATACCCCTCCATACCTTCTCCATGACTATTTCTAGGTTGGTGGAGCACAGGCAGGGTAGAGGCTGGGGTGGCTGGGAAGGAAGGATGGATGCCATGTGACTGAGTGTCAGTTATTTCAGGCACCAGGCTAGGCATTCCCCAGGATACATACTTTGGCAATAACCCCATGAAACAGGTCTCATTTGTCCCATTCCTAATGAAGGAAGTGACATTTTAGTGCAATGAACTGTACCCGAAGTTCACGCAGATGACATATGCATGGAATGGACTCCCTCTGTCTCCAGATTTGATCTAACTGCAAAGCCTTCTGTGTTCCATTCACCATCCCCCAACCGAGTCACCTGATTTGAAGAAGGGAGAAGAAGAGGGACAGTATGGTCACGTCTCTGAGTCCACTGAGGTGGCCTGAACGAGGCCTATTAAAGTGGAGGCCAAGGCGAGCCAACAGTTCAACAGCCCGGGCTTGTTTAGCTATCGGCAATCTTGGCTGTGTGCTGATGGCTGCATCTCCTAGAGTGAGTCCCTGGTGTTTTCAGGGTCTCATTTTTCTCCCAGGTACAACAAGGGGCATAATGTTACATACCCGTGTACCCTGAATGACCAAGTAAAGCATGGACGTGCTCTTCACTTATAAAACATTAGGGAATTTTGATTTGTCTGAGTTGGATGATCAAGTCTGGGGTATGGAAGTGTCCTCAATCCTTGAACCTAGCTCCACTATTCAAATCCATAGAAAAATGCATGTCACACTAGTGGTTTGGCCTGACATTCAGCCTCTGGTGAGGTAAGCCAGCGTATGTAATAACCCCCTTTATATACATGCACAGTTTGTGATTTCTGCTCCACAGAATCCTGGCTACCGATGCAGGCACAATGGCATTCCATCCCTGATAGAAGAGGTGGTCTGGTGCAGGCGTGTACACTCTGTACTGATTTGGCGATTTGGCTAAGTCACTGTTGGGCACACAGTCTGTGGCCATCCATGCAACTCCTGGAGAAGCCTATGCACTGAGGAACTGAGCCTTCTGCTCACAGCCTCCTGTCCTGAGCGACTTGCCTTGGAAGCCGGTCCTTCATCCTCAGTTAAATATTCCTGAACTGCCATCCTGATACCTCAACAATGCCACAAGAGATACTAAGCTATTGCTACCCAAGGAAATTTCTGAACTCTCTGTCCCAGAAACGGTGGCACACAGAATGTCTTGTTTTAAGCTGCTACGTTTTGGAGTCATTTATTATAAATAAAAAACATGTCTAAAACACATTCATTGCCTTATTTAAAAACACACCTTATTGTTCTGTTGCTGTGTTAAAAATTATATATTCTTGGGCCTAGAGAGATGGCTCAGTAGTTAAGAGCGGGTTCTGCACTTGCAGAGACCTAAGTTCAGTTCCCAACACCCATGTCAGATGACTTACAACTGCCTGTAACTCCTGAGGATCCAATGCCTCTGGCCTCTGTGGGCCCCTGAAGTCACACACACACACACACACACACACACACACACACACACACACACACTTAAAAATAAAATAAATTAAAAAACTATTTTTTACTATAACTTTGTAGTTACTCTATATGGCACCATGACTCTTAGGTGTTCAAAGTCAATTAGAAATTTTCTCACTGCTGAGTAATGTAGCAAGCACGGACACTTTACCACCATTAGCTCCACCCCCCACCCCCCACCCCCGGTTTTAAAGCAATTTTATCATATATTTTCATTTTTTCCTGGTTATCAAGTCCCACGAGATACTTAATTATTGACACCACAGCGCTTCCCATTGCCTTTCCTTGCTTCTTACACTGTACGTTTCTACATGGAATCATTTTTTTTTTTATCATCAAAGATTATTTTTGTAGATGTCCTTCCTCGAAGATCTTTTGGTGACAAATTCTGTGACTTGCTTGAAACCACTTTTCCTGTGTCTTCATTTACAACTACATTTCACTGAGTGGGGTCTGAGATTCAGTCGTTTTCCGTCCTAACTTTTAAGACAGCATGCTGCTGCTGTCTGCCTTCCACTTCTGCTGTTCAGAAATCATCTGACCATGTTCTGATCATTCCTTCGAGGTGGTGTGTTGTTTTTCTCTCTCTGGCTGATTTTAAGAGTTTCTCCTGTTTTTCATTTCATTTAAGTTTTAATATAATATTCATAGGTGTGGCTTCCTTAGTATTTACCCTGCTTGGTGCTCTTAGCAATTAATAAAGCTATATCTTAACTGCCTTCCATTAATTCCTTAGCAGTTAGCTCTTAGAACATTACCTTCTATTTCCTTTTTTCTTCTCCTGGAGTTTGAATTCCATTTATATAATCTATTATGCTCTTCACTTTACATATCTTATATTCAGTTTCTATATGTAGCATTTTAAATTATAATTTGGTCTATCTATTCTTCTCCTGACTTGTCCTCTAGTCATAAATTGTCTTCTCAATATTTTATTTTGTTTTTATGTGCGTGTCTATGTGTGAATGTATGCTGATTGTGTGGGTGTCTGAGGAGGCCAGAAGAGGGTATCAGATCCTCCAGAGCTGAAGTTACAGGCAGTTGTGAGTTGCCCAACATGGGTGCTAGGAGCAGTAAGTGCCCTTAACCATCGAGACATTTCTCTAGATCCAACTAATTCTTTCAGATGCTTTTTGTTTTCAATTAGCTCTATTTATTAAGTTTGTAATTTCAGTTTAAATCTTTTCAGTTGTAAAACATTGGCTTCTGTGGGTAGGTCCAGGTACTCTGCCAAGTCTCAATAGTTAACTCATTTCTTAGACTTTTTAATCATATCCATTTCACAATTCATGTTGATAAATCCTGTGAGACCCTTCCCTTTTTTGATTTTCTTTTAACTTGTTTAAATGTCTTGTTTGGGAATTTCATACATGCACGTAATGTGTTTTGATCAAATCTACCAGCCGTCTCCTCCTTCTCTTCCTATCTCCCTCCCTTTCCCTTCCAATATCACATGTTGTGTTCACTTGTTTTCTAAACCCACTGAGTCCAGTTAGTGCTACCTGTATGAGTGTGGGTGTGACTCTCTATCTGAGCATGGTTGTGCACCCCTGAAGGACACCAACTCTCTGTCTCCCAGTAGTCATTAAATTGCATGTGTGTAGGTGTGAGACCCTTCACCTGAGCACGGTTGTGCACCCCCGAAGAACACCAAGTCTCTAATTCCCAGTAGTTGTCAACTACTAATAGCTCCTCAGATGTTGATGGGACTTCTTGAAGCCCTTTCCCATCCATGCTGAGGTTTCTGCTGGATTGATCTTGTGCAGGTCTTATGCATGCAGTTCCAGCCATGGTGAGTTCATGTGTACCACAGTGTACAATGACCATACCTAGCAAATCCCCAGTACTGGGGAAGCAGAGCCATAGGATTGTGAGGTCAAAGCCAACCTGAGCTACATAGTGAGATCCTGCTACAAACAAGTAATAAATGAATGAATAAATAATAAAAATCTATTTCAAAATTCACCTTTGGATTTAAATACAAACTTTCGGCTAGCTTGAGTTTTTCCTACATGGACCAAGATCACCGTGGAACAAACAGGAAGACAGTGTGGAGAATAAAGAAACCAAGTACGGGAAGCTCTTGGCTTAAACAATGCACTTACTGAAACCCTAAGTATGATGATTTAGGCATTCAAAGGCCTTGTTCTAAGACATATCTCAACAAGCCTGTTCTGAAATTAGCTAGTTATACATTTGATCTGTGAAAACTATATTTTATAAGTTTTCTCCCTCCAGAGTTGATGGGCTCCTGTGGTAGAGATCAATACACCTACTAGGACCAATTCCTAAAACCTTCAAAAAGTGTGTGTGCATGTATGTGTGTATATGTGTGTGTGTGTGTGTGTGTGTGTGTGTGTGTGTGTGTGTGTGTGCCTCCCCAGTGCTGGGACTACAGGTGTGTAGTAGCATCACCACGCCTGGCCAAATGGTGAATTAAAAGATGTTGTCCAAAAGCGAAACCAAACAAAGCCCTGAGTAAACATGCGCAGGCTGTGACCATTACACAGTGAAGCAGGGCAGGTTGGACCCCAGGCTACACATACCTTTGAAGCCATTACGGATGCTTCTAGTCCAGGCAGCTCCTGCAGGAAAAAACCATGTTCTGTGGGATCTTGCCTGTGTCCTGATGTTGGATATTTTCTGTTGTCCATGGGACCAAAGAATTTTGAATGAAAACTGCAGCACCTTACAAATCACACGTATTCTGTCTGACTCAGACCTGTTCTTTTAAAATTCGGTTGCATTAAAGAGATGGCCCCCACTCTTTTAATATGTTGGAAATGGAGCCGAATATTCTCCATTAAAGGTACTTATTTACCCAACTGCAGGATTCAGTGTGGAGACAGGTTTGAAGGGACTAATAGACCCCGCCGAGGAACCGCCCGTTAAGTGGTAAATACAGTATGTTTTAAACTAGTGACAAATCCACTGGCTGAAATGACTCTTTGATCTTTAAAAGGCTCGTAAACAGGGCAGTGCACTTCAGCCTATATTTATGTATTCAAATATTGGGAGGGAAACCCAAATAGAGTCTCAGGGCTGCAGGAGTTGGTGGTTTAGACAAAAAGAAGGGCAATTACTTGGCCTTTGTACACATGAAGCAGGCTTTCTCCCTGTCAACCAATGAGCTAGGAGCTTGGAAGGCATTTATTGTTTATGTGACACTTGAACCAATCATTGCACAGATGTAGGATGTTTGTGAAGAGAAAGACAAATGAAAGCAGAAGAAAGAATGCTTTTGTTTCTGAGTTACATCTGTGCTTGGCGTTGCTCTTGTTTGCTTCAATGAAGGGCTTCTGACTGCCTCTTCGCTTCAGTGCCTCCCACATACACATATCCCCCTACTTTTTCATTGACATCATGACCCACATCTGGACCTTTAATTTGTGAATGGCTTGCCTATGGCCTCTTTCTCATTGAGCCACCAGAGCAGGGGCATGGTGAGGCTTTGCAGGTAGTGGTTGTCAGGGACTCAGATATCTAGGTGACTCATATCTGTAAATAGTTTCATGCTGGTGTTTTATCTTCTTCTAATGCAAAAGGATCCAGTATTTTAGAAGAAATACACTCTACCTTGAGTGTAAGGGTCACAGATATCAAAACAGAAACCTCGGAAGTGATGGCAGCAACCATGCTACCTTTACCTGATTGCCACCGTGACCACAGGTGTGTATCAGTCACATGGCTGGTTGGCTTCTGAGGTTCCAAAGGAATTGAGGAGCGGAAAAAATTCAATGGGTCAAAATACATCTTTTATCCCATTAGCATTTCATTTAAACCATGTTCTATGCATTATGATAAATATATGAATAACACGTGAGCAGAAAAGATCTCAGCCTGAGACAGGAAGCCAGAACAAGTCCAACGAAGGGCCAGGCTTGCTCTTTTATCAGCTTCCTCAGGAGAACTCACGAAGGTCCTAGGAGAAGGACAGTATGTCTGAAGGCAGCACCCCAGTGACCTACTTACTTATCCCTTCTCTAAAGAGTATGGCCCCTCTCCTCATCAACACTCGGGGAAGGTGTGTCAAACACATAACCCTTTGGAGAACACTCTAAAGTGCTGTTCACACTCTAACACTGAGTAGCCTTATCATGACCTCAATTTTATGTCAACACTTATGTGTATACACCCACAGATATGTTATCTAGTTGTGTTTGTTTTGAGCTTCATATAGATGAAATTATACTTTAGGTATTCTGATTGTTACACACAATGATTATCCACGTTCATCCCTATATACTATTTTACCACTGGAATGCAACAACATACTTATCCTTTCTTCAGTTGCATCCAGCTGTTATAAGCACTGAGGGCATATATCTTGGTGCTTGTGAATAGAAACTATACTGTGGGATGGTCTGTATGGCAAATGTGTTGCTGATTGGTCAATAAATAAAACACTGATTGGCCATTGGCTAGGCAGGAAGTATAGGCGGGACAAGGAGGAGAATAAAGCTGGGAAGTGGAAGGCTGAGTCAGAGAGACACTGCCAGCCGCCATGATGAGAAACAGCTTGTGAAGATGCCGGTAAGCCACGAGCCACGTGGCAAGGTATAGATTAATAGAAATGGATTAATTTAAGCTGTAAGAACAGTTAACAAGAAGCCTGCCACGGCCATACAGTTTGTAAGCAATATAAGTCTCTGTGTTTACTTGGTCGGGTCTGAGAGGCTGTGGGACTGGCGGGTGATAAAGATTTGTCCTGACTGTGGGCCAGGCAGGAAAACTCTAGCTGCAAAACTATGAGTGGAAATATTTGAACTTTGGACAAAGATGTGTTCATTTAGAAGTGATGCTACATTGTATCCCAAAGGTGGTTCCATTGACTTCTATTCCCAAGCATGCTGCCAGAGGTGCGGTCAGTACTCATCCTCTGCATTTCTTTATCGTGTTTCTTTTCAATTTTGTTCACATATTTGTTATTTGTGGCAGATTGATACATAAACCTGTAAATTGAGTGACTGTTTGTTGTCGCTGTTTTTAAGTCAGGATTCCCAGAGATATACTGCGAGTTAAAGATGACAGATGACAAGTAAGAATGGGGCACTGGAAAGAACAAAAGAAGAGTGGGGCAAGTTCCCCGAGCAATTCCAAACATGGGGAGAAGGGGGGGTGAGCGAGCACTGGAGGTACCGCATGGGGGATTCCTGCAGTAGTCTATTGCCTCCCCCAGCCATCCTGCCTTCTGTAGATGGTAGTAGTACAGCACCTCGCAAAGCTTGTAGGAAGCTGGAAGGACTCCAAATCCTAGAGAGACCACTTCTCCCCCGGTCAAAACTCCATGGACATAGGTTATGGTTGTGACTCGTGTGGGCCAGCTAGGATTAGGACTCTCTCTAGTGATGGGGAGTCTCATGTATATGAGAGACATGTAGTTAGATGAACAAAGACTTTGGCCATCCAGGGGCTGGAGGAGAGCCCTGCACAGACACTGTGCTGGGCTCTTTCTAATGCCATACCATCTTCATTCCTTGGGATGGGATGTTGGTGACCTAACCATCACCCCTTCGTTTTAAGGAGGAGGAGGATCAGGGAAGGGATAAAAGATAAAGAATGGAGCATGCACAGAGGCAACACATTTAAGAGAATTCCTGGAAGCGGCCACACCCTGATGCTTAGATAACACTGGCCAGAAACTTGTCACGGGGAGCAATAAGCCAGAGGACATTTGGTCTTCCTTCCAAGCAGCCATGTGCCCAAGGGGAGGCTGCTGACTGAGGTACACAGACATCAGACAACTGGCAGTTGTAGGTCTCTGAAGTCCACTAACAGAAGAAAGGCGCAGACGTTTTAGCTGCACAGATCCTGCTGCTTTGCAGGTTCGAACACGCAGGCCATTCTGTCTGACAACCACGGCACCGCAGTCTTAGTGAAATCCTCTCTGTTCTTGAATATCGGCTAGTACAGGGAGGAGGTGGTGCCAGCCCTCAGGCCACTGCTGTGGGTCAGCGTACCCGGGAAATAAGGCCAAAGGAAGAGAAATTTTCTCCCCTGTTGATATGGAAAGAGAAATACAAGGAGGAGCATTTAGGGTTGCCCTCTGAGAACTGACTTGGCACAGAATGAGCCCTAGGTCAGTGGAGGCCTTGTCGGGAGATGGGACAGTTTTCTCATGAGGCCCAAGGCATGGCTCTCCGTCAGTATTCCCACTTAACACCTCTTGTCGGCCACTGTGCCTTCTACCTAGATGGAGCCTCCAGCATTGGATCTGGATGACCTAGCAAAGAGCATTTAGTCCAGTCTCCCTCTTTCCCTGGACCACTAGCCTGGGGCTGGGAGATAAACTTGTCTCTCCCCAGACTTCCATCTTAAGTAACAGTCGCTTCATCACTCTGGTTGCCCATGCTAAAGACACCCCACTGAATCCACTTAGCCGACCTTCTCTACTTTCAAAGTGAGTTCCGAATCCATCTACTTCTTACCTCCCCTAAGGGCAGCTTCGGACCACAGCAGCAAGGAACACCAAGGGTGGTAATGTGGGGAGGAACGAGGCTCAGAGCACATTCTTCCCTAGAGTCTGCAGAAAGGGTTAGCTTGACAGACACCTTGACTTCTCATCTCAATAAATAAGTTTCTGTCGTGTGAAGCCATCTGGAGATACATCTACCCCCTGGCATGTGATCCATCAGTTTATCTGTCTCATCATTAGGAGGGCAAGGGTGTTCATGACAATCCCTCCCATGGCTAGTGTGGTGATGGACAGAG
This sequence comes from Peromyscus eremicus, assembly GCF_949786415.1. NCBI lineage: Eukaryota > Metazoa > Chordata > Mammalia > Rodentia > Cricetidae > Peromyscus > Peromyscus eremicus. Next base: position 5,956,477 of record NC_081428.1, on the reverse strand, counting down.
AGTAGACACTACAAATACTTCCTGGAAAAGAGAATAAAAGTTGATTCTGCGGGGCCTGGTATGGAGGGCTCTCCCTCCCACTAATGCAGATGTTTTCTGTTGCCTCCTACGTCTCCCCTGTTCATAGCAAGCGACTGTGCCATTTGTGGCAGAGGGGCTGCATTCCATTGCCAAAGAAGCATCTTGCTTCAATGTCAGAGCCCTGATATCATCCCAGGCTGCTGACAGGTCAGAGCCTCCCCAGGGGATCTTCTTAGGTTCTTTACTTCAGAGGTGTGTTTCCTGTCTCTGGGACTAGACTTCGGGAGGGTGAGAGTTACCCTAGGACATTATCTGGGATCTGCTCATGTTGGAATACCCCTTTACAGACACAGATCATCCCCTAGACAGCTGCTGAGTGACTCAGTGGCATGCTCTCCGTGTGAAAGTATTTCCAACACAGCAGGCAAATGCGCCAACAACCTCCGGTGCTTCCCCGCAGCCTCACCACGAAGTTCCCCCGCTTTCCACTTTTGTAGCTTTGTCAAAGGAGGCACAAAGACACTTTGTGATTCCCCCAAAGGACCCCAGGGAGGCTGCGGTGGATTCACAGTTGGATAGGGTGCAGTCTGTCTTGCTTTCCGATCGCCACAGATAGCAATGCTTAAAGGGCGACTCAGAAGGAATCCACAGGGTGTGGTCAAATACATCTTTAGGAAGCAAGAAACTCAGGCAGAGTGTTGGAACAGCCCCCTCTTCGTCTCTCTCCACCGCATCTTGCGATTCTTGCTTCCTTTCAACAGACTTACCCTGTGAATTGCATTTAGCGTAGTGAACCTGGTCTTGTATTTGCGTTCTCAGGACAGCCTGACTGATGGAGAGAGGTCCTTGGTGATGAAGGCAAGCCAGACAGTCAAGCACCTCTGACCCAGTGGGTGGATAATCTACCCTGAACCCTGGAATTGGGAATGCTGAGGTCACACTCCTTCCCAAGGGGCTCTTCTTTGGGAAATCAAACAGGTGACAAACAGAATACTTACACGCTCGCTCACATGCTCGCTTGCTCACATGCTCGTTTGCTCACTTGCTCGCTTGCTGGCATCACCTACGTTGTACCTACTGTGCTCTTTTCACACGGGAGTAACAGAAAGAGAAGCTCACAGGACTCCACAACCAGGGTCTCTGGTGCCCTGCCGTGGCCTTTGTTAGCTAATGAAAGACAACTCCATTATGCATTCTGTTCTCCTTGCCTGCATGCATTTTGGGCCCCATTTCTCTCCCTCTCCCTCTCCCTCCCCCCTCCTCTCTCTCTCTCTCTCTCTCTCTCTCTCTCTCTCTCTCTCTCTCTCTCTCTCTCTCTCTCTCTCTTTCTCCCCCACCCCCATAGGATTGGACTAGACAACCACTGTCATCTTTACCATATCTGTAGCATCCTCAGTTCCCAGCTGGTCCACACACTGAGGTGCTGGGAGTTAGGACGTCAACATTATGGTTTAAGAGAGAACACGATTCAACCCATCATAGTGATTTGGCTACTTTCTCCCAAATGAACCCAGGGAGACACATCTCTGTGTGTCTATTGTGAATCACGCCGCCTTGGACTACGGCTGAGGTGGCAACCTGAAGCCAGAATGCAATGTGAGGCCCCGGCATGGACTAGAGCAAAGCCTGGGCTTTGACAGGAATTTAAATCCCGAATTTGTAATTTTAACCTAGCACATTCAATGGCTCACATGCCCTTGGTTGTCCTAGTCTGGGGCTCTGAGCAGCTGACCCACCGGCCTGTGTGTGTATGTGTGCACACATAAGTATGTGCACATGGTGTTGGACACAGCTCTGAGAACTGTCTCTTCATACCTTTTGGATACAATTCCCCTCCTCCTTTTATTTCCTCTATAATTTTTTTCATACAATATATTCTGGTTATGGCCCTCCCCCTCCCCCAACTCTTCCAAGACCTCTCTTCTCTCCCTTTTGACAGGGTCTCACTGTGTAGTCCTGGCTGGTCTAGAACTCACTCTGTAGACCAGGCTGGCCTCAAATATACAGAGATCTGCCTGCCTCTGCCTTCCGTGTGCTGGGTATTGATACAATCATTCTTACCTTGACTGGTTCCATTATTTTTCATTTCCTCACCTCACATTTTCAGACAGGTCCCCACAGGTGCACATTCAGAGAGCTTCACATTCAAGGTCAGCCTTACCATCTCCCAGATCCCCGGTTCCTAGGAAACAATGCTACATTGGCTCCTGCTCAAGTTCCATCCAGATGGCACACTCCCTGGTCAGCATAACGACCCCTAGCTGTCCGTGGAAAGCAAATGGCACTTATTAAAATCTTTCCCAGTGTCCTCCAGTTGAGCTTTATGAGTAGTTGAACATTTTTTTTCATGCCTAATTATTGCCCCACCTGCTACACTTTGATGGTTTGTTTACGTGTCTGTGGAGCTGCTGGCAGTCTAATTTGTGGGTCTCATGCAGAATAGAAACGCAGGGCCTCTTATTACAAAGTTATTAATAATTTCAAGATGGCAACAGAATAACGAGGTAAATGTGTGGCTCTCCTACCAGTACGGCCCTTGCAGTTGGCCTTGTCTCTGGCTGGTACACGGAGGTGCACACCCTCAGGTCCTTGATGCCTGCCCCTCAACAGACAGTGACTGAAGAAGTGAGTCAACACAAGAATAAATCTGATGAAAGACAGCCATTTTGTGAGAGATGATGCGGTTGAACTGAACCCTCCTCCTCAGTCACCAAGGTGAGAGGAAAACGTGGCGGTATGCAGTTATTTGTAATAACAAATAATCACACTTTGTGTGCATGTAAGACTGCTCATCTTCAAAACACTTTCAAAACATTAATTAATCCTTACAAAAGCACCAATGAAACCGAAACCAAAAGGAGAATGTGAGGCACGCAGAGTTTAATTACCAATATTAAAGTTTGGCACACGGCTAACACTCCTCCTTGTAGGATGGCCGGCACGTTCCATGCTGCCTCTCAGTCCAGAAAAAGTGGGGGGCGTGGGTCCCCATTTCTAATGCATCAGTGAAGAAGGAGGGGGGCTGTCTTTAGAGGGATCTGACTGTATGTGGTGTGTGTGTGTGTGTGTGTGTGTGTGGTGTGGTGTGTGTGTGTGTGTGGTGTGGTGTGGTGTGGTATGTGTGTGTGTGTGGTGTGTGTGGTGTGGTGTGTGTGTGGTGTGTGTGGTGTGGTGAGTGTGTGTGTGAGTGTGTGGTGTGGTGTGGTGTGGTGTTTGTGTGTGTGTGGTGTGTGTGTGTGGTGTGTGTGTATGGTGTGTGTGTGGTGTGGTATGTGTGGTGTGGTGTGTGTGTGTGTGTGGTGTGTGTGGTGTGGTGTGTGTGTGGTGTGTGTGGTGTGGTGAGTGTGTGTGTGTGTGTGTGGTGTGGTGTGGTGTGGTGTGTGTGGTGTGTGTGGTGTGGTGTGTGGTGTGTGTGTATGGTGTGTGTGTGTGTATGTGTGTGTGTGGGTGTGTGTGTGCGGTGTGTGTGTGTGTGTGGTGTGTGGTGTGTGTGTGTGTGTGTGTGTGTGTATGGTGTGTGTGTGTATGTTGTGTGTGTGTGTGTGTGGTGTGTGATGTGTGTGTGTGGTGTGTGTGTGTGTGGTGTGTATGGTGTGTGTGTGTTGTGTGTGTGTGTTGTGTGTGTGTGTTGTGTGTGTATGGTGTGTGTGGTGTGTGTGTATGGTGTGTGTGTGGTGTGTGTGTGTGTGTGTATGGTGTGTGTGTGTGTGTGTGTGTGTGTGTGTGAGCCAATCATCTGAAGGAGGGTTGTATTCACTCACTTAACATCTTGAGTCCAGCTAAGGACGGTCATGAGAACAGAATGGGCTCATTTTGTGCAGAGATGTGACCAGTTCTGGGAAGTCATAAGTTCAAGCTCAGCTGTCAATTCTGAACCAGAATTTGTAAAAGATGCTAATAAACAGGGTGGGACCTCTTGGAATCTGGAGCTGAATCTGGATACAGGAGAGGACTCTGTCTGCATCACGGTGGTGAAGGAAGCTTGGACGGGGACAAGGAGGGCTAGCAGGAACAGTGTGACAGAGCAGTGCCTCTGCTCCGAGTGCTCTGAAGCACGTCTGTCCCTTCTGTAGCAGAGAGGGGCCTGCACCCAGGGGCTCTGGTCACTCTGTGCCCACTGAGTAGAGGGGCCTGCTGGTTCAGGCTCTCCTAGGGCACTCAGAAGGGGTTCTCTCTTCTGAAGGAAGGGCGCTCAGCACCCCAGAGTGTAGAAAGGACACTATGGGAAGGGGAGGAAGCACAGGGGTAACTTCCTAGAGAAGGAACTTGGCAGACTCTTCCTCAATCAGGTGACAGAGAACAACAGGGAGATGGAGATACCTCTGCCACCAGTTTACTTTGAAAACCGAACACATGGTATGAGGACAGTGGTCCCTGGTCAAGTCCCATTCTTCTCACTGGAAGCCCCTGGTCCCTGTAACCTGGGCTCCTCACCATGTCCTGCCGGTGCCCACGGGCAGCCAAGGCCCAGGAGACTCCTTCTCACCACCCCTCCTCACTTGATTCCTGATGCTTTCTGTAGTCATTCCACGGACTCTTGAGGGCCAGCCACGGGCCTCACTGGTGGCCGACGTGTGGTAGGCTTTCCAGAGCGGCTTGTGGCAGGTTGGGCATCTGGGCCACGCAGAATCAAGACTGAAATGCTAATAACAGTTTGCATGGGGAAAGGTCGAGGGAAGAACTAGTCTTAGACATTTCTCAATCACCACCAAGGCCTGTCTTCCCCTATTTGCATAAACGGGGGCAGAGGATGGTTACGGGTTGGACACATAGATTTTCCACGTCACGTTTGCAAATTCCGTTTTTTCCCTTTTTCCATTGGTGTGTATGTCCATGTGTGTATGTACGTGTGTGTCGGCCAAAGGACAACCTTGCTTACTGCTTTTCAGGTTTCTTCTACCTTCTGTTCTGTTTGAAACAGTCTCTCGCTAGCCTGGAGCTTGCCAAGTGTGCTAGGCTGGCTGGCCAGCAAGCCCCAGGAACCCGCCTGTTTCCACCCTCCAGCACCACACCCGTTTTTTTATGTGGGTTCTAGGAGTTGAAGTCAGGTGGTCCTCAGGCTTGTGTCACAAGTGCTTTCCCGACCGAGCTGTCTCTTTCCTAGCTCTTCTTGTGTGTTAAAGAGGAATTATAACAGGCCTCCCGACTCCCTCATACCTAAAGAACCCAGCCTGGGTGCCTGGCTCCACTCCCCAGACTGTTATGCCTTAGCAGTCAGGGCATGTTAGGAGTACTCAGGGGAGGGCCCAACCTTGAACTTGAAGTGATTTGTGGAAAGTATTTCCACAGTGTGGTGTTGCGGCTTCGCTCGGCATTCATCTCAGAAACAGACGGAATCGATTTGCTAGGACCTGGGTGCTGGTCAGGTTGCTTATTTGCCATTCACACAGCTTTCAGCATCGGAGTCACAGAAGAAATGGCAGTGCAAAGTAAGAGGACCTCAACGGTTTTGGGCCACCCTACACCGGCTGTGCATGGATCCCTCCGGAGAGGGGAGCTGGCTCACCCACTGAGTGCAGTGGGCAGTGGAGTGCCTGCTTTCCTGGGCTCCCAAGAAGGGTTCTGGAACATTCTGTCTCAGCATGTGCTTTCAGACTTGGGCCTGACAGAGCCCCTAAGGAGGTGTTCTGTATGTTACTACCAGGGGGAAAGAGGCTCATGCCCTGGTTTCAGGGTGCCTTGTGACCACACCTAACAACTGCCACTCGAGTGGGCAGTAGCTGGTGGCTGAAGAGCTGAATTTTCCGAGTTTTTCCCACACACGTGCTTTGCTGTCATTTCAATTAGGAAGTTTATTTATTTATTTTTTCCCATTGTTCTTTGTACATCCAGGGTAACAGAAACATCCAACAGTTCATTTGGAGATTTTTCTTTCTTTCTTTTTTTGCACATTCATTCCTCCTAGAACATAAAGTGAACTTAAAAAAAATTGGAACCATGCTGTTTATTGGCTGTTTATAAAAGTGAATAAGAAGTTGCTTGTTCTTTTAAGTCTAAAATAAACAAGTGGAGAGAAGCATTTTTCTTCTACAATATTTAGCGAACATAAGAAAAAGTCCTTAGAAACGCACACAAAAAGTGAAAAAAGTTATTACAGGCATTAACAATATTTTATAATGAAGCTTGAAATCTATTTACATACATAAATACAATTGAGTTTATTGATACAACTTCTTCTGAAGGATAAAAAAAAAAAAAGACAAATGATCAGCTTTGCCAATACTGACCTGGCAGAAAGAAAGAAGGCATCCCAACAAGGAACCAACCAACTAACCAGTAACCAACTAACCAACCAACCAACAAGTAACCAACCAACAGACTGAAATCCCCCAATAAATGTATACCGTAAACAAAAGGCGTCTTGTTCAGATGTGGAAAAAATATATTCTGAAATTGTTGTCAAACCATTTATTTTCATGTATAAAAGACCCTAAACATCGCATGCCTCCCCCCACAAACAAAATTAAAAGAACCAAAAAAAAAAAAAAAAAAACCTATCAAAACCAGAAAAACCCTAGGACTGAGTGTCCCAGGGAAAAAGGTATTTCAAGAAAGAAATCCGCAGTCATCGACTGCAGGCCTTTGAGGGAAACCGTTTACCCTTGCCAGTCTGAGCATCTGTCTGCTACCCAGGGCGCTTGGGCCGCGGTGCAGCTACTCAGCCATGGACGGCGACTTTCCGAGGATTCTGCTGCCGGATCTGGACAGCAAGCAGATCGAAAAAGCGATCGAAAAAGCGCCTCTGTTCTGTTGGAAGAAACACATGAGCAAGAAAATGGCCGACTCACCCTCTTCTTTATGCAAACGGAGAACTGGACCATCTGTGTTCTGGACACTTGGTATGGGGTAGGGCGTGTGTGTGTGTGTGTGTGTGTGTGTGTGTGTGAGAGAGAGAGAGAGAGAGAGAGAGAGAGAGAGAGAGAGAGAGAGAGAGAGAGAGAGAGAGAGAGATGCCTCCTAGAAAGTATGCAGGAGGGAGAAGGTGGAGTTTAGAGGAGGGAGAAGAAAAGAGAGAAGAGAGACTGGAGGACACAGAGAGTGAGAAAAACAGAAGGAACCAAAGTGTGTGTTAAAATCATAAATAGGGGCTTGAATGAGCAGTAGAAATGGCTTATTCCAGTTTTCTTTTCCTGGACCAGTATTCCCAAACAGCTCCACTTAGCTCAAGATTGGCTTATAGGTCTTACCTGAAGACAGTGAATGAAGTCACCTTGAGGCACCTGAAGTCAGTGAATATAATTTCTCGGGAGAAAAATATGTGCCGTATGGAATCTATCTCCAAGACAATGAGTGCCTGATTGATCTTTTTTTTTTTTTTTTTTTCTGAAATGAGTAAATACTGTGAATGCTGGTGAGCACTGGGAAGCACTGGACGGCTAACCAGGCCATCCACAACAAAAGTGGCAAGTCGTGATGCATGGTTTCTCGGGCAAAGATTTGAAGTGTGGGATTATCTGGTTCTTCTCATAGGGCTAGAGTGCCTTCGGGTATCAGAATTAATATGAAAAAAATATAAATCTCCTTCCTTTATCTTTCCCTAGCATTTTCTTAGGCCAGATGTGGCAACCTATGCTAAAAAGAACATCTACTTTTGGAGAAGTAAACTAATGGTCCTTTTCAGAAATTAAAACTTTATTTTTCTGACAATTGAGGAAGCATAGCTGTACAGTGTACTGTGGAATAACTAGTGAAAATGAATGGTGGAGGAAGTTATGTCCGCTATGAAAATCTAGCCGGGTTTCTCCGAGATCCCCTGGAGCTCTTCTCCAGATAGAAACAGCCTGATAGCACAGGCTAACTCTTACCAAAGTGCTGCTGCTCCGTGTAAAACAAAGAATCAATATATATATATAGATATAGATATAGATAACTCAAAAACAAGTTGTATTTTTTTTAAATAAGTCCAGCTGTTTTTGCTGCCTGCAGCCAAAGATCTAATCTGAATGCTTAAATTTATAAAATAATAATAATAAAAAATCCAACACTGTTCTGAAGTCCTGCTTTCAAACTCTCTTCAGAATTGACCTGACATCATTCCAACTAATTTAAGAGGTACATTAAAAAAAACCAGATCATTTTGAGCACACACTCGTCAAAATCAGCAGTTAGGATTTATAAGTTGCAGAACAACTGAATTTTGACCAAGCCCTACACTATGACAACAACACAGTGCCATTACAGTTACAGTGACCGTGATTTACATGTGAACCGTAGCACGGACTGCAGAGACGTGACGCTTATCATGCCGGTGCACAGATAAAGTGCACGTACCCCAAAGGTTGGGGGCTCAGCCTGGTGGAAGCAGCCCAGAGATGCGGCTGGTGAGTGAGCTGCTTCTGGTCAACGTTCTGCAAGGGTTGACAGGGTATCATCTCTCACAACCAATCCCACTAAGGTAGGCAGAGGGAAACTGGCTCCTTCCGGCTTTGGGGGTACACTCTTTTAAAACTCAGCCACTGGGCCTCAAAGGCACCTGGTGTTACCCCTTCTATTTGGATCTTTGGGGTGTAGCTGCGAGTTTTGGTTTTCATTGATGAACAGAAACTATTAATGGGAGGAAATTAAAAGATCGCATTCACTCCTTTGGGGCCCAACAGCTTACCTCAGTGAGTCCTGTTATAAAGTTGCCTGAATCAGAAGGCCTTGGGGCAAGCACACCTCCAGGCCGAAATAAAGTCCTCTTCAGAGCTATACTCATTGGCACCTCTCTGAAGCCTTTGGAGGACAGAGTTTTACCTTTCTTTTGGAAGGTATGAGGCCCTTTGTTGAGCCTGGCAGAAAATTTTGTACTTCTCATCCTTGGAGTGACCCTCAGTGTCTAAAATCCAATAGAAAACGTGGCTGCATTAGCTACCGACTTGTTTGAATAACATAAAAGGGAGTTTAATGTAAACAATATCTCTAGGTAACCAAGCAATCACATAACCCATCCATTTTTTTTCCAGCCATCTTCAATGCAATAACATTTAACTTTGGCTATTATAAAGAAAAATGTAGTACTTGATATTTTTTCTTAATATAAGTACATTTAAATAATTAAAAAAGTATCAACACATATGTAAATGTTCAAACATCGAGATACATAAATATCTAGGGATTCTTCGTGGAAATACAGTAGTTAAAAAATGACCCAAAGCTGTAGCTGTCTCTTAAAAAAAAAAAACAACAACAAAAACAAAACAAAACAAAACAAAAAAACCAAACAAAAATCCCAGCTACAGGAAAAGTTCAAAAGTTAAATAAAACGTACAGAGAAGTTGGTCAAAGGCAGAAAGAAGCAAGCTCAAATCTATACATATTTAAAAATAACGACCACCCAGATGCAAACACACATTTTTTTGCAATTGATAAGGTGTGGAAAAGAAAAGTCCGACATAAGAAATAGATAGCCAACAGGATGAGCTAAGTCTTTCTCGCCCCGAACCAAAAAAAAAAACAAAAAAAAACAAACAAAAAAAAAAATCCCACACTCTTTGGAATAAACAACGTGGTTAAAAAGTGAACTCAAGGGTATAAAATCTTTCTTTTATTCACAGCATTGCTAAATCAGAAGCATTCACAGTTTCCCTCCGGGAATCTTCCTGTTGGCCTCCGAGGGCCCTCCTGGCGGGGGTCTGTGCATGGACGGCAGGTGCAGCCGGGCTCAGTCCCTCCTCGGGCGCTCAGTAGGGCCGCCACACCGCCTCCTCCAGGCGCGCGGGTGGCATGTTGGTGGGCGAGTTGCTGTGGCTGCCCTCGGTCTCCACCACGTCGCTCTGGCTGGGGAGGCTGGGGTTGAGCAGCGCGGCGCCGGTGGACGCGTTGGTGCAGGGCGGCAGGATGCGCGGGGGCGATCGCTCGCCGCCCACCATGGAGAACTGGTAGGAGCCGGCAGAGGCGCCGTAGTACAGGTGGTAGGAGGGCGAGCTGGTCTGGAAGGGCCCGGCCTGCGCCTGCGAGGAGCCGGGGTAGGGCGGCGGCAGGTAGGTGTGGTAGCGAGAGGCCGAGCTCATGGCCGACATGCCGATGCCGATGCCCGACGTGACGGGCGGAGAGTAGGTGAAGGCGCCGGGGTAGTGCATGCGCGGGTCGGAGATGGACGGCAGCGTGGGGAACTGGCGCGGGTCGCCGAAGGCGGTCAGGTCCGGGGCCGCTGTGGGTGGGTGGAAGAGATGGTGTGAGTGTGTGGTCTGAGAGGCAAAGGCTTCCCTCTCTGCCAGAGTGCTACCGCCCAGGACACACAGGGCTGCCCAGAGTGCTCCTGCCCAAAAAGAGGGGACCACGGAGAGTGCTCTGCCCAGGACACAGAAGACTGCCCAGAGTGCTCCTGCCTACAAAGAGGGGACCACGGAGAGTGCTCTGCTCAGAGCACACAGGACTGCCCAGAGTGCTCCTGCCCATGGAGGGGGGATCCTAAGAAACAGGACTACTTGGCAAGAAGTGAGTTTCACCCAGCATGCTGTCATAAATAGTGTGAGAACACAGAGCGATGGCAAACATTTTGGAGGGAGTCATGCAATGGCCTGCGACATGTGTCATGGCATGGTGTAGCATATGTATTGTATAAGTACCTCAATGTCACACACACACACACACACACACACACACACACACACACACACACACACGGCACTGCAATGTAATGTTTACAATATGCGTAAATGTTAGAGTCCCAGGTTGGCAAACAGCAGCCCATCAGTCAAAACTGGCTAGAGGGAATTTTGTGTGTCCCAGGAATTAAAAATGGGTTTTACATTTTCGAATGGCTGTGAAACTGTAAAAACAAAAACACAAAATTTTTTACTCTATTTTGATTTTTGAGACACGGCCTCAGTCTGCCACACGGGGTGGCCCTGTGAATCCTACACCTGTGTTCCCACTACTCTTAAGGGACCAGGACAACAGAGCTCTCAAAGTTAACCATTTCTCTTTGGCCCTTCACTGAAAAAAAAAAAAGCCTATCCTCTACTTATATTAAAATATTAATACTGATTAATATAATGATAATATAATCAGTACACTGGCATAACAACATTAATATAACAATATATAATGACATAACATTACAGCAATTGAGGTAATGGATGCACTTATATGTTACTAATAGACTATTAATATAACAACAGTGTTTTCGTTGCATACAGTATTCAGGTTGGACAATAGAAAACTGTCATTTTTGTAGGCTCTGAGCCCTTGAAGGTTGGCTAATTTCCTGTTACTTGACACGATGCACACCGTGGTAGTGACTGCAGATGTTGGTGATTGGCACACCCCCACGATGCACACCGTGGTAGTGACTGCAGATGTTGGTGATTGGCACACCCCCACGATGCACACCGTGGTAGTGACTGCAGATGTTGGTGATTGGCACACCCCCACGATGCACACCGTGGTAGTGACTGCAGATGCTGGTGATTGGCACACCCCTAGTCTCTGCATCCCACCTTCTGACTTGTTCCACATCTGTGTGGCAATGGACACATGAGCTCATGTCTTTACCTAAGACGTGCTTCACTGTTTTCTATTTTATTTTTGATTATGCTTATGTGTGTGTGGATATGTGCATGTGTGCATGCAGTACCCACAGAGGCCGGAAGAGGGTGCCAAGTTCGCTGGAGCTGGATTGACCCATGGTTGTGAGCCAACCTGTGTGAGAGCTGGGAGTCAGACTCGGGTCCTCTGAAAGAGCAGTGTGTGCTCTTAACCACCCAGCTGTCCGCCCAGTTGCTGCTTTACTGTTTTTTGTTTTGTTTTGTTTGTTTTTTTAAAAATAAAAAACACAAACGGATGTAAGAACTCGGTGTATCAGCTTTTTGCACATGCTGGAATCTCCTTACAAGATTCGTTTTGTTGGGAATGAGTTTACATTCATGCCACTGGCTGTCCTCCCGGGGTTCACCGGGTCCCCCTGCATTTCCCTCACGTGCATGCTGCCTTTGATGCAGACCGGGAATGAGGGCCAGCATGATTCCCCTGGCAGACCAGTTTACCAGAAGTGGCCCTGCCGGCACCTTTGTCCATCCTCTTTCTAGTGGGTGGTTGGGTGCTGACTTACTCCCTGAGACTTGTTTGGCGACATCTAGGTCCTTTACCCACTAGATGCCAGTAGTGTTTCCACCCCCACTGTGACATCCGAAAATATCTCCAGACATTGCCAAGCTCCCTAAGAATGGGTGGAGGGGGACGCACACTTGCCCCCTGCCGAGAGCCGCCACTGTGAACAGGAGGAAGGTGTTGTGGGTAGCTTGTGTGCCTCAGAATGAGAGTCGCCACACCCACACCTCCCAAAGATACCAAGGAAACAGCAGAGGCGAGAACTAAACGCTCAGAAGGTTAAATCGTCAAATTACCGCACAGACTGACTTTAAGCTCTGGTGGCCTGTGGTCTGGGTCCTTCTGAGTCGAGCCTGCTAGAGAGAAACTTGAGGGGGCTCAAAGCTTCCTTTGAAAGGAAAGCTTCCCGGGTGGATTAATCTGGTGTTGGAAGGCATGGGCTGTGATCAACTCCCTTCTGTTCCAAGCCCTATTATTCCAGCTCGAGAGCTGGTGTTTGTGTTCTCTGTGTTTCTCCCTCTCCCTCTCTCTCAATAATCTTTTATTGCTCTAACACAATTTTACAAAAGGAACTCTTGTGTACATTTGGGGTGAATGTGAGGGAAATAGACTCCTCATCAGAGAGGTAATTAGAGTTTATAGAAACAGCCGGAGTCTGCAGCAAATCCCCCTGCTAATGAGGAAACCAGGAGTCTGACTTGCAAACAAACACCTCTGTTAATGTTTTCAAAGCCAGTCAGACATGTGGGCAGCGAGAAGGCTGTAAACGGACAGCAGCCCGGTCCTGGGGCTGGCCTGGCTCAGCCCCCCCTAGTGTCTTCTACAGGCAGGCCACACCTCATTCCACAGGGTTCATCCCTGCCCCTCGCTGGGGCCCTCTGTGAGCAAGCTCCATGTCACTTGTTTGGCTTACAGGAGAGCCGTGACATGTTTGAGTTAACAGGAAGTTTTGCTCCATTTTTTTTTCCCCCAGTTAGATTTACACAGTCTAGGGAGAAGCCACGGCAGGAGGGAGGGCGGGAGGGCATTAGGGCAAACACAATCCGTTTGTTGTCATCTGATGCAAAGCTCTGGACACAAACAAATGACTCTGCCCACTATCCCCTCTTGCTTCATCTGCCCTGAGACAAAAAGGTGAATCCACTGGAAAGAATGAATGAAAGGTCACCCTGTTTCACAGCCATGCCCGAACACGCTCTGCCAGTCCGTTCCAATCACGACACGGTAATGTGGTGATGGTACTAAGTTACCGGAATCCCGAGTGAGTCTGTGATTTGTCATGGGCATAAGCCCACGAGTGATGTTACAGTCTCAGCTGCTGGGGGCAGAGTCCACTGAAGAGCTGAGCTAACTAGTGGTGTCTTTGGACAGAAGGTCACGTTCTCCCCCCTCCCTCTTTCTCCTCCCTTCCTCTTCCCTCCATCCCTCCCTGTCTCATCTTTACAGTTTGTAATAAAAAAAAGACTTAGGTCCTCTAGATATGTTCAAATTCAAGTGGGCTATTCAAATGCTTGATTTCTTTCACAAATACGACGTTCAATTATGTGTGTGTGTGTGTGTGTGTGTGTGTGTGTGTGTGTGTGTGTGTGTAGTGCAGTGTGCTTATGGACACTGGAGGAAGAAGTCAGACGCCCCTGGAGCTGGAATTATGGGCAGCTGTGAGCCAGCTAATGTGGGGCCTGGGAACTGAACCCAGGTCCCCTGGAAGAGAAGCAAAGGCTCTAACCACTGAGCCATCTCTTCAGCTCCACCTGTTCTCATTTTGAAATCTGGCCTATCCTCTCTTATTACAAATCACAGTCGCAGAATTTACCCATCATCACACTACGGCTCCTCTACCCTCTTGGCTGGCCTACCCCCACTTCAGGAGCAAACGGGACTGTCCTGCCCCTTCCCCCCAGCGGTTCATTGGGAAATTTTAAAAGTAGGAAGTCTGAGGATTAGAAGGTTCAGGTGTTTTCACTGGAAGTATTTCGACGGGTGCTAAATCTCTGCCATGACAGAGCCAGTCTTGGCTCTACAGCCCGACAGGATAAAAGCAGCTCCACGCCAGGCCCCTCCCACTGCCCCCAAAGGATTAAACAACCTGAGCAGATAATGGCTGCCTTAAAAGGATCTTCTGCATGACTCAGATTAATGCACGCTGTCTGTCGCCCAGGTTGGCAGCTAAACATTAATTAACAAAAAGAAAAGGGGAAAAAAGAAGAAGAAAAGGAAAAAAAAAAAGAAGAAAGGGTAAACCTTCATGTGACAGCTCCCTTCAGACAAGGTGTGGAGTCTTGTCTTCAAGGGACAGACAGACAGAGCCCAAGTGTGCAGGAGAGGAAGGCTGGCTGGGGCTGAGGGTAGATGAAGGGGCAGGCACACAGGGTTGTTGATTGGTGCGATTAAAAGGTTCATCAGCCACGGAGAGGTCAAGTTTGAAAAGCCTTGGGCGGGGGGTGGGGTGGGGGTGGGGGTTGGGGGGGCACTCTTCCTTTCAAGGATCCCAGCCTCCTGCCCCGGCTTAGGACAACACTCTCTGGGCCCACAAGGCCTGCGCTCAGGGCTTGATTTCCAGAGGGAGCTCCTGCCAAGCTGAAGCTCACTCTCCCATGCCTGTCCTCTGCCACCCATGAAAGCTTGCTTGTTATTCTCTGGTCTTCCCTACTGGGCAGCAGAGGTCACTTTGGGGCCCTGACACGGTTTTTCTCTCTCTCACATTCCTGTGCCATAAAGTACCCTTCTTTCTAGCTTGCGTTGTTGAAGTCCACATTATTTAGGAACACAGCTGTGATTTGGATGTGTTACTTATTGTATTTGGGGTGATGGTGGCACTGATAGATGGCCCACTCCATAGTGAATGGGGACCCTACACCCATGTGTGTGTATACGGGCAGGGCCAACTGGACGTAATTAATAAAAAACAAGTTAAAAATTTTTAAAGGACATGAAGTTCTGAGGGAGGTGCTATGGGGGAGTGGAAGGGAAGGAATGGGGGAGTGGAGATGATCAAACGTGTCACACTGACGTACGTGATTCTCCAGGAGTAAATAAAACGTATTAAAGGCCACTCTTACATGTGATCGCTGGTCAGCTGGAGGAGCTGGTCCTAGGTGCCCATTTTGGGCGGTGACCAAGCTAAAAGACTTACGTAATAAATTTCCAGGGACAGACCCACACTGGGGACGTTTCTGAGGAAAACAGTAAGTGATTGAGATGTAGGCTGTAGCCAGTGGGCAGAGCAGCGCCACTGAGAGGAATCTGCGAAAACTGACAGATGCTGCTGGAATCAGACTGTCCCTCAGGGGACAGGCTTTCACACACAGCCAGCTGAGCAAATGCCATAATTCCTATGTTACCCTCTTAATTCCTTAGACCATCGGCTCCCATGGGAATGCTGGCACTGATGGCCTAAAGTCAGGTGGAAACCCAGTGAGTCAGCCGGCTTTTGTAGTTCATACAGCACCAAGGGCTGGTCGACGCTGAAGGTCCTCACTGCCCCCAGCAGACACAAGTGGCAGTGTCTGGTGACATTGTGTGTGTGTGTGTGTGTGTGTGTGTGTGTGTGTGTGTGTGTGTATTCATTTATGAGTACCCTGTGTACAGGCACTTGTGCATGTGTGTGCACATGTGTGTGCACATGTGTGTGTAGAGACCAGAGGCCAGCCTTGGGTTTTGTTTCTCAGCAGTGGTCCAACTTTTTTTTTTTTTTTGAGGCAGGGCCTCTCCTTGGCCTGGAGCTCTCTGATTAAACTGTTCCGGATGCTCCCCTGTCTCTCCGTTCCTAGTGCTGGGATTAGAACCCTGTGCCACCATACTTTGCTCTTATACCTATGTTCTGGGGAGTCATACTTGGTCCTCATGTTTGAAAGGCAAGGAAGGGCTTTGCCACAGAGCCTTGGAGACATTTCTGAAGGGCTGGCTGGAACATTTGCTACTGGCATCTAGAGGTCTCTTCTAACTAATGTCTGGTGCACAGGACAGCCCCCTCCCCCGCCCCCCAGGAAAACACGATGCAGCCCAAATGCCAGTACCACTGCCGGGCAAAGAAGACAGACTACACTAGCCAGGGGAGTTGGGGGGCCGCGATGGAGAAGCTGGCCCTCTGGTGGAATCTTAAGCCACCCCGGTGGTTGTCTGGAAACAGTCTTTCACAACATTCAAGGCGGCGGTCCTGACTCCTCTGCCCTTCTGCCTGCCCCCTCATCTGTTCTAATCTGCCTTCCAGAGCCCCAAAGCACAACCTTCCCCTCCCCCGGCACACACACACACACACACACGCACACACACACACACACACACACACACAAGTCCGTCTCAGGCCTCCTAAGGGTGAAGCTCTCTGAAGTATTTCACAGTTTGGTTCGGCTCCAATTTCAAAGCCCCAAACAGTAAGTTTCTTCTTTTGCCTTCAACAAAGGAATTTTTTCCTGTAACTCTGATTTCCCTGCCCAGGAGCGAAGGTGAGTGCCAAGCCCCGAGGGCTCATAGGTTAAATGACTAATATTTAATGAGCTCGTATTAACAACAATTATGCTAACCATGACACCTGAGCCTTCTACCTTGTTCCTAACCCTCAGTCTGAACAGCTCTTAGCTGGGAATGTTTATCTTGGGGCATATTTGTTTCCTATTCCAATATGTACCCCATTGTGCTGTGCACAGGAACCTCTGAAAATTCACCACGACTGGGAAGACCAGCCATGGTCTAGAATTCAGCTGGGATGTTGACTTCTTTGCCACAGGTGTAAAATCCTTTGGCCGTTTTGACTCTTCAGAATAGTAGCCTTTGGCCACCAACCTTCCCCAACAGACATGAGCAAACCCTAAATACTGAAGAGAAAGATTAAGACACTTCTGCCTCCTCATCTGTCACCTCTTAGCATGTCAAGAAAAATTAGTGCTCAGCATAGGATTCCTGCAGAGGCAAGGGACTTTGCCTTTGAACTCTGTTCTGCTCTGTATCCGGCCACCTCCTTCCCTTCGTCTCTTCTGTTCTTCCAAACCTTCCCCTCCAGCCCCACTGCAGATACATTCTCAAGTGGCTTACTTGAAAGTCGACTGGAAAGTTCTGCAGAGAGACTCGTCATACCACTGGCACGTCCAGGTGAAATGGGTGTCGCTGGGTGCACAGAAGAGGTGGTGATCGATCCCAGGTACTGGTAAGACTGATCATAGGACCATGGTGGGGACGGCTGGATCTGCCTCGCGTCTGCAGAGAGACAGGGATGTTGATAACAGACCGAGAGGGGTGGGGTTTTAAAATGAAAGGGTCTTACAATGATAATTATGAACCATTATTTGAGTAAGAATACGTGAATGTACATAGCTTGTTCATTTGTATCTAATGGGCCTGGTAGAATCCAAGTATCTGATGCCTCTGTGGTGTGATAGCTCTCTTTAAAGAGGAGCAGTTTATGTTGGATTTGGGGAGATTTTTAATTTGATAACTCTTTCTTCTATACATTTTTTTCACATTAATATTACAGGAAATTGTTTATCCTGGACACTAGTAGTACCCAATGACTTTACATTCCAAACATAATACATTCAGCGTTGCCAATAATTATAATTATCATCACCAGAAACATTTTATAAGCTTAGATGGTCACCTACGTTCAGGAAACACAAAGGACGTAAAGGGGATTTGGGGTATGAGGAAACCTTGCAAAAAATATCCATGGGCTTCTAAATGTTTTCTACTTAAGCAAATACTATTCCCCTAAATGATCACAGAAATGATAGCAGTGGTGATAATGAAGTGATAAAAGAAAGCACACCCACAGACACAAAAGCAGAGAGCAAAGCACACTGGGAGTGAGCTGTTGTGACCAGGTCACAGGCCCACCAGCGGTTGCCCAGTCGACCCAGGCAGCACAGAATCTTTAAGCTGGCAGGGGTTTTTCTAGTTTGCTCTGTTTTTGTTTGGTTTTTCAAGACAGGGTCTCCCTACTCCCTCCTTCCCTCCTGCTGGTCCATTTCTTTCTTTTCTTGAGAACAAAAGAAAAATCCTGAAGATGTAAGTGCCACAAACCTGGTCATTCTGGAACAACATTGTAACTTGGAGTCTTTGGGATCTACTGGTTAAGGAAGCTCTTGATTTCCTTCCACATGGTGGAGGATGGAGGAGACGGCACCGAAAAGGAGCACATTAGACTTAGCAGACAGTGAGTGCTTCAGTGCAGGGGGAGCCTTGTGCAATCTTACAGCTAACAGTGTAACAGGGCTGGAGGGGAGCAGAAACAGCAGCTTGTCCTGCATCTCAAGTTACGTTTAAGTATCTTGCTCCAAGTCTGTGTGTGGGACACGGGAAGCCCATACACTCAAATATTTTCTACACGACATGCTTATATTCTCGCTACATATACTTACCAAATGAACATATGCTAATCAAATATTTTAATCACTTAAAAAGCAAACAAAGGAGTTTCTAGAAGTGTCACAAAGGCCTTCGGGGTGTGAACTCTGGGGTAGTAACCTGTGCCTTGTTGTGTAGACAGCCCAACACCCCTAGCCCCGTGTCTAAAACCACACTAAGCATAAAGCGTTGGGCCATGATTCATGCTCTGTCATGTTTTACTGTAGTGAAAAAGTCATGCTAGGCCTTTCTAAACGCATAATTAAGCCATGCAAACGTTGCGTAATATTTCACAGCCCTTTAAAAATATGCTTTGGTAAAATGACCTTTATGATTCCAGCCCAAGTTCTGTGTTTTTTCTTTTTCTTTCTTTCTTTCTTTCTTTCTTTCTTTCTTTCTTTCTTTCTTTCTTTCTTTCTTTCTTTCTTTCTTTCTTTTAAATTTTATTTAAACACAAGTTATAGCTCTGGCGTCATCTTACTTTGCAGTGTTCAGTGGGGACAGCTTTACAAAACCTGAAGCTATCAGCCCATCAGCCTTCATTTTTTTCCATCACAAGGAACCTCCTGGGGTCCTTTGCCAATGGTGGGCCAGTAGGTGGTGGCGGTGAGCCTCTCCTTGCAATTCGGGTTGTTTTCAGTCTTTTGTATGAGCCAAAAACAAAAACAAAACAAAACAAAACAACACCAAAAAAAAAAAAACCACCCAAAACCCACCACCACCACCATCAAAACAAACAAACAAAAATAAAAGAGGCATGACAACACAGTGCCATTCTGTGTTTTGTGTGAGAGGTCTCTCTCTCTCTCTCTCTCTCTCTCCTTTTTTTTTTTTTTTTTTCTGGCTCTGATGGGAGTAGAGGTAGGGCCAACATGAACACAAGAAAGCCAGAATTTAAATAATCTTGTTTTTAGTTACCTAGCAGAAAAAAAGTGAGCTCTAGGCCCATCTGTTTGGTGAGAGGTTCAGTAGGCCTGGATCAAACCTTCCTACTCCCCTCTAGAGTGAGATGGATGATCTCTAAAACCATCCAGTGGTGACAGGGTAGGTTACCCATTCAAATAAATCTAACTCAATATTGCGTTGTTTAACTCATCTGTTGCAAGAGCCAGGGAAGAATCAGGTAGGGTATGTGAGGCAAGGCGTGGTACTTATGATCATAACAGTGTGGATTCTGGGAAGTGCTAGAAGGGGTTAAATGGGAGCTATCCAGAAAAGGCCACAGGCTGAGAGAGTCACTGCCAGGAGTTCTGCAAAGCCCAGGTGAAATGAAGGAGTTGCCCCTGGTAAGTCAATCCATCAAAGTGAACAAAAGTTTACTAAGCACCTGCCCTGTGCCAGGCTCGTGACAATGTGGTCAGTAACAGTGATGAATAAGAGCAATACGGCCCCGGCCCCACTGGGACCTATCAGGGAAAAGCTTCCAACTATGCCACGCTTCCTCCTGCACTTGTCGCCACACTGAGAGCGGCTTCATTCATGCATTCAGACAAACATTTGCATATTCATAGGCTGGTGAAATTATTCCCTGGCTCCTTCATTCATGTTTCCACAAACGGTTTTGCTTCACTAGGGCCCCTGTGTAGGGAATCACTAAGAAATGGTTTTATGGTCTCTACCTTCTAAGAGCTGCAGCCACTGGAGGAGCTAAAGGTCATATAGAGACTGACTGCTAATTTGGAGTTGCAGATGGCAATTTCCAAGGCAGAGGCAAGAACAGCAATGATGTTTGTGGCATGCTTATGTTCTGCATTGTAGAGGAGCAGAGTAGGAAGGCATCAGACAGAAGTTAAACAGATTTGGGGTTGAATTTTGCCTCTACCATGAACTAGCTTCAGCAAATCTCCTGTTCTTCTGTCTACCAAGGGTAATATCAAGGAACGAGCAAGCTACAGAATAAAAGACGTGTCACAATGTGTGCCCATTGTAAATGCAAAAAAAGACATGTCACAATGTGCGCCCATCGTAAATGGTCAACTAATCTGAGTGATTTCCATGATGTATTGCTGATGGAAATGCAATCCCAACAAGAGACTTAGCTGGTGCTTGGTGGTAAGGCAACACACACTTGCACCGGGGTGGGGCCAGGGGATACTGCTTCGCTTGGGGTTGAGGGTCTTGAGAAGAGCCAGGCTCTGGATAGTAAATGGTGAATGAGTAAGGAAGCTGGAACTCTGTGATACAGAGAAAGCAGGAATTCAGTATTTCAATCAATTCTTGCTTCTGTTTTTAAAAGTTTGAGATGAGAAATTTAAACTCGAACCTTCGGTACACTGGTTGTGTTTGTTCTGTTTTTTCTGGACAAATGGTTGTGATGAGATTACATGGCCAAAGCCACTTCCAATACTGGATAAGAGGGGCTCCCTTTCATATGCCTGGACCCCACTCCCTTCCACTTGAAATGGAGGTCAAAGTCAAGGAAGAAGGTAGGGAGACAGAACCAAGGCCCACAGTGTATTTCACTCAGAACGCTTTAAGGCAACAACATCAAACGTCTTTAGAGTCTATCATGACCCTATCAAATAATTCATAGCAGAGTAGCCTGCTTCTTCCACTTTCAGCACCAAAACTTAAAGAGCTGAAGAATTACCATTCTTGTCCTTAGAAAAAGGAAAAAGCCGAACAGAAAATCTATGACTTCCTGGATCTCCTAGGGAATTCTAGCAGTAAAGCAGGCCTCCACCCCAAAGTCTTGGGAGGCAGGCAAGCATAGAAGACCACACCGAGGAAACAGAAGCTGATAGGAGCACATCATGGGGACGTCACATGTTGCTGAAAGCTGAATATAGATATAGATAGCTGATATGAGAATATAAGTCTGGAGAGCTACAGTCCTGCCCAGAAGGGACATGTTTGTGGTTCAGGAACTCCACTGGGTTCTCAGAGAATCCCATCTCACTGCAGACTATTGATCGGAGAGCTGTAGGGAGCAGAATTAAGGCAGAGATCACGGGAAGCTCAAAGACACAAGGGGGACAATATCAAGGACACTAGAGGAGCTGGAGTCCTTTGTCAACCATAGCTTTGTTGCCATTAAAAGCAAACCAGCCCCTACCTGCACAAACACAGAGAACTCACACCAGAGGTCTGTCTGTGCTGGTTCATGTTCTGGGTGCACATGCTTAGCTGTGAACAAATTACAAGACAGGGAAGAAATGTGCGGCCTAAAAAGACAAAGCGAGCCTTGCAAACAGACTCAGATATGACACAAATTCTAGAATCATCAGAGAGGGAATTTAAAATGGAAACTGAAAAAAAAAACTCAAAAGAAATTCTGGAAATGAAAAACACTGTAAGAGAAACAAGAAATACCTTATACTCTCTATTGTTGACAAGCCATGGCTGAGGGAAGCCAGTGAACTTGAAGATGTGTCAATACCAACTTGTCAAACTAAAAGGTAAGGAGGAAAAAGAAAAGAAAATAAAGAAAGAAAACACCAGAAAACTGTGGGATTGTTTCGAAAGGTATAACACATGTGTAATTGGAATACACGGAGAGCACACATCTAACATGAATGACTGAGACATTTTAACAAACTACAGAGCTGTGGAGCTACAGCAGCAGAAAATCCAAGCGAAGAAAAAACTCTTTAAAGTAGTGCGATGGAGGGAACATCTGTATAGAGGGAAAGAGGAATGAAAATGATGTCAGATTCCGTTCATAAACCACGCAAGCACAAAGGGACCGATGTAAAATCAAATGCTGAGATAAAATTCACCAACCTCGAGATTTAAACCCAGCAAAATTAGTCCTCAAATGTGAGGGGAAAATCATTACCTTAGCTGATGAAACTGAAATTGAAGTCAGTCATCGCTCACAGACATGTTTAAAAGGCCTCAGACAGACAGAAAATGACACAGACCAGCAACTTAGATCTACAGAGCAAAGGAGATCATCTTAGAAGGAAAAAATTAAAATGAGATCAATACTTTCTTTATTCATAATGGATTTGAAAGATAACTGTTAAAGGTGACAATAGCCACAGTTTACTGGACCGTTACAATGTGGAGATCAGGAAATGACAGGAAAGAAGTGATACATAGGGTCAGAGAGGTGGCCTAGGCCACCAAGCCCAGCAGCCTGAGTTTGATCCTCAAGGTCCACATGGTGGAAGGAGAGAACCACTAATTCCTGCAAGTTGTGCTCAGACCTCCTTACATACACTATACCATGTACGTACAAACACACACACACACACACACACACACACACACACACACACACACACACAGAAAGAGAGAAGCTAAATAATAAATAAATAAATTTTTTTTAAAGTAACATATAACAATTAACAAACAACATTATTTGATTGTGAACCCAGTTTTTAAACTCTAGAACAATTACTAAAGCAATTTTTAAAAGATTGCATTCATTTATGTATTTAATGTGTGGAAGAGGGTGTCAGATTCTCCTGGGACTGAAGTTAGCAGAGAGCCCTGAGCCACCTGGGTGCTAGGAATCAAACCCAGGCCCACTGGAAGAGCAGACAGTGCTTGCAGTCTCTGCCCCAGCCCTCTAGCCCCCCAAAACAATTTTTTAAAAGTATACTTGATATGCAAATAGATGAGCTAAAACAAAATCATATAAAATGTTCAGTTACAGGGAGAGGAGACAGAAAAGCAGGGGGCGGGCTGAAGAACCATGTGCAACCGACATAAAAGTCAAACCATGGCAGATAATAATCCAGCTCTATCTATAAACAGTTTAGATGGGAATTGTCTAAATCTACCACAGAAGTTGTTGGAACAAGCTACAAATAAAACTTAACTACCTGACGCATACAAATGGCTCATTTAAATACAGACTCGGGTTAAGTGTGAAGGGGTGGAGAGAAATTACGCTAACATCGGTTCAGAGGAAGCCCAACTTGCTGTATTCGTTTTATACAAAGCTAATTGAATATGGAGATTTCCAAGGATAAGAGATGAGTGACACGATGATAATATGACAAACTAATAATACGTATTCCTTCACAGGTGCCCAGCAAACAAAGGGTGTCGAGAGACCTGAGGCAAAAACTAAATGAAACACGAGGAAAAGCAGGCAAATCCATCATACGCTGGAAACTTGAGCGTCCCTCTGCCAGTCACTGATACATCATGCAAGCAGAAATCCAGACTCCACCGCTGCCCTGACAGGACCAGCTTGACCTAAGTAACACCTACAGAGGACTCCACTCTTCGGAAGCCCACACAGAGCACTCACTAAGACAGGATACATTCGGGGCCGTGAAATACTACTCGATCTTAAAGGCATCATCATGCAAAGTGTTTCCTTAGGCCACAGGACTTAAACTAAAATCAAACAATCCCTTCCCTGCAAACAAAACAAAACAAAACAAAAAAACCCAGTAACAGAAAGATAGTTGGGAAATCTTCAAAAAATTGGAGATAACTTGTAAACGCCATAAGGACCAAATCGGAGATCTCAAAAGATTTATAATACTTGTCATTTAATGAAAATGAAAATAAACAACATTTAGGGATCAGAGTGAAAGCAGCGTTGAAGGAGACATTTCTAGTGCTGGAAACGTATTTGAAAGGAAAGATCCAAAATCAATAACTAAAGCTTATGAAATGAGACAGGGAAAGAACACGCTCCAGACCCAAGGCAAAGCAAAGTGACGATATGTAAAGCAGAGGTCAGTGAAACTGACTACAGACATCAGAAGAAGGAACACTACTGCTTTGACAATCCAAAGCCCATCAGTTCATCCTTGTGCCCTCTCCGGCCAAGGGAAGGACAGGCAGGGACATCCCGGAGCCTTATTCAGATGAACCTTTGGTGGCCTGGCACCTGACCTCACAGCCTGGGTTTCACTTCCCAGCACCTGGGTCAGGTTGACAGGGCTCCATGACTCCACTGTTGTCAGCACCCTTTCCTTGACTGCTTGGAGGGCATGGCTCAAACAACAGATCTTTTGGCCACCTTTGACCACTACCAATAAACAGTGGGCCATCCACTCGGGGACTACCTACTTTTTAAAGAGCAAAAACTGCCCCGTGAACAAACAAACTCAAGGGGCCCATTCAGGACTTTTCCTCAGAAGACTTCCCCCTCTCTCTGCAAGGATGAAGGCAGAGTCATTCATCTGCAAGGTGCCCTCCCAATGCACCTCGGTCATGGGTAGCTGGTGTAATGCCCCCGTGGATGCCTCAGAGCACACAACAGGATGTGAGTCAGGACTCAGGGATGTGAGTCAGTTTCCAGGGTGATGTGTCAGGGCGAGCCCCAGGGGAGGCTTGCATCTTCTCATCTGGGACCCTTGTGAAGAAAGACCCAGGCTACCTTGTTGTATATGGAAGAGGTGGTGCCCCCAGATGCTTGGAAACTACACCCCCTCCCCCTGCCACCGAATTGTGCAATGCCAGCTTTTACAGCCCTGGCATTGAGCAGGTGACTCTCTCTGGAAGGCTATTTCCCTGAAGTGTCTAGTGTTTTGAGAAGCAGTGTTTCTTCTGGCTTCTGTGGTGGACATTAAAATCCCAGCAGCACCAGATGTCGGAACAGCAGTCACCCCAGAGCTGCTACCCCAACCCCCCAGGTAGCCAGCATTGGATTAGCATCGCCTCGGCATTATCAGTGAAACCCCATGATAACATGAGTCAGTTCCCACCAGCTCTGGATTCTGGAAGAAAAGGGGGGTTGTGAAAGAGCCCTGGGATTTGCCAAGCATTTGTCTCCCACTGGCTGCAGACGCTTTGGTTAGTCATGTGCGGCTCAGCTGCAGTCACTGTTCCAGCTTTGAAGGGAAGCTTCCACAGAGCCAGGACAGAGACCTGCCCGGGTCTGCTGTTCCAAAGGCCTTCAGGGTCTGGAGGGACCCGTTCTCCCTGACATCCACGGCCCAGGAGGTGACAGGCTGTCCGGGAAAGGGGAAGGCATTGTGTGGTTCATCTCTGCCACCCCTGCTTCCTGTACCCGAATTCCTCACTCCACCCAGGGAGACTTTGTGACTTTGAGGTCAGGATGCTACTCCTAACCCTGGTGGCTCACCCCAGAATCCTTTTCCTCTCAAACCTCTGTTTCCTCATCTTTTAAAATGGGGTGGGGGGGTGTAACCAGACTCACCTGCCTCACAGGTGTGAGAGTTAATTAATGTTTGTGGTACAGCTTTGAGATCCACAGATGAAAGGTTCTCTATAAATGCAAAGTGCTATTCCTCATTAGAGCTGCCAGACAGTTCCCAGGGGAAATAGTTCAGCCCTCGCCACGAGGCCGCTCCCCTCGGCCAGATCAGTCTGAGACACGTCTGGAGACGGCTCTGTATTTAGGCAGAGTCCTCCCTGTGCAAGGGTTCAGGGATAAGTCACCAGCTCCGAGAAAAGACAGCGTTTTCATAACATGTCTCATTCTCTTTTGGCACCATCTCTGTGGACCGAGAGTGGCCTTTGGTGTCCAGAGGATAGAGGGACTGTGGTTCTGAGGGCACCAGAGGCCCTGTCTGGTTTCTGAGGCATCCTTTCCTACAGATAACTAATTTCAGTGAATGTTGTTGAAGAAGCACATCCCCTCATAAATGCCTCCCCTGAAAGGACTGTCTGCATCCCTGCTTTCTACACCTCTGACCTCTTATGTTCCCTTGGCCTGGAGGAGCCTATAGTCAGACTGGATAAAGTCTCGTCATGTACCAATCCTTCTGTGAGCACCCTGCTGAATTCTCTTTCCTTCCCTACTTCCTCCTCCAATGAAGTCTGGAAAAGCTGAGGTGAAGATGTCTTTCAGCCCCCTGCCCCTGGGCCCCCAGTGGCCCTTCTCCAGTGTCTTAATCCTCTTTACTCCTTCCTCGAGTGGGGTGAGGGAGAACGTCTGTGTCAGGGGTCAGAGGTCCCTTTGCAACTTGGGGCCCAGCTGTAGTTATGGAGTGAGAAGAATCTCACTCAGAAGGGAAGTTGTTGACGCCTCATGTGGGAAGCTGTAAACAAGAGAACATCGTATTTCCCGGGGCTGCTCACAGAGTAGAATGTTCTGGGCAAGGTCCACAGTAGCACACGCTGCACGTTTTACTCCTGTGGCTCTGATCAGATGCTAGAGGCGGCTTCCGGCTGGCCATGGAAGACTGCTTGTTCTGTCCAGTGTCTGCTCTCTGCTCCTGGTGGGTCTACAAGCCATTCCCAGAGACGTACCCACTGTGTCTTCTACTGAAAACTAGATGTGGTCAGAGCTGTCCCTTGGGCAGATCACATTAAGTAACATGATTGAGAGTTTATGAGGTCCTCACAATGCCTTTGGGCAGCAGTTCTCAACCTTCCGGTCACAGCCCCCATAGGGGTCACACAGTAGATGTCCTGCACATCAGATACTTACATTAGCATTCATAACCGTAGGAAAATCACAGTTGTGAAGTAGCAATGAAATAATGTTATGGTTGGGGGTCACCACAGCACGAGGAACTGTATTAAAGGGTCGCAGCATTAGGGAAAGGCCTTAGAAGGATTGCAGGCATGAAGAAAGGAGCAGCCATTTTCTTTGGAACTGCTTGCGGAGCGGGTGGATGACGGACCTGCTACACACATGGTCAGCACAGGCGAACTTGTAATTCCAGAGTGTAGCCTAGAATGAAGCCCGACCCGCTCCAGACTCTGTCATGCCATTGGCAGCCTTGTTTCCTCTGGGGATCACTGTTAACCTCTGTCGTCCCAGGACCAGGGTCCTGGTGCATTCTCATTGGATCTTAAGTAGCGATTACACTTTACATAGCAGAATCTCAGGAGAAATTCATATTCCTGGGGACAGAAGAGTCAAGACCATATCCTCTAGAATACTCCCACAAACAAAACAGAAGGTGCTCGGCTGTGTTATGGTCTGTGAGGGCCCCAAGCCTCTCTAGGATTTGGGTGCCTCACCTCTGTGCTGTCCCCTACCCCCAACCAACAGTGCTTGGGCAACTGTAGAGCAAAGGCATGACTTTCAGGTTTTAGCGATTGGGATGGAGACCCTCGTTGGCCAGCTTCTGTGTTGAGGCACTGCGTTACTCCCTGGGGACATTTCCTCCACCTGTGAAGAGGGCTGGTTGCCTCAGCCTGTGAGGTTACTGGAAGGGTGAAGCGGGACCTTGGCCTGTTATTGTCAATTCAGTTACTTGTACCAAGAGACAAGGTAATGGTGTTCAGAGTGAGGACTGCTTGGCTGGTGCCCAGTAGAGATTCAGCCACACTCCTGGTGCTCACACAGCAGAGGGTGGCCAGGCCCCACAGGGCTACCAGGAACGAGCCTTGCCTCAGCCAGCCAGAGTTCCAGGCAAACTGTGGTTGCCACAACGATGTGTGTGTGGTTCCGGTGGCTTTAGGGCCAGCACCGAAACACAGTGCAAGCCCCACCTCATGGGCCACTGCTCCAGGGGGAGTCTGTAAGCACTCTGCGCAGCAGAGGCTCATGGCAGGGTGGCATGGTCCCTGCCAGGACACAGGATCTGAAAGCTGCATTGCAAGTCAAAGATTCATTGTTCTTTGTCTTCTGAGGTGTGTGAGTCATGTCAAAGGGTTGTTCTTTAAGAGCTTTCATTCCACACTCCCGACTCACAGAAGAACATTCCGACACAGGGAAACAGAAAAAAATTCCCAAAGATGAAGTACCTAGCCCCCTTTGAGAAATGCTTGCAAGAGAAATCCAGTCAGTGCCTGCCCCCATGTTTTCCTCAAGCTTTGTGTGGGGGTGGGCGGGTTGGGGGGGTGGGCATAGGGTGGCAGTTCAGGTCTGGTCTTACAAGACTGTTCTCCTCCTGTCTTAACCTTGGCTACTGTCGGTTTTCCCTTTTCTACACACCAGACTTGGGCTCTTAGAACCAATTCCCTGAAGCAAAGCCAGGAGACCAGAACTATGGAGAGTTGTGGACTGGGGGTGCGGTGTTCTCTCTCTTTTGTCCATCTTCTATCCTGGCTATGCACAGGTCTCTCTCCCTGTATAGTGGAATCTGCTAAGTCCAGGATCTGTCTGATGAGACAGATGAACCCTGCATGATTCTTGGCTATTCTTGTCTAAATTGTTCCAACACATCCACCCTTTCACAAGAACTGTCCTGTCTGACTGTACAGTCTAACGGACATTGAACACTATACTTCCATTTGGTCTTCCATGGCCTCTC
Organism: Peromyscus eremicus; assembly: GCF_949786415.1. Taxonomy (NCBI): domain Eukaryota; kingdom Metazoa; phylum Chordata; class Mammalia; order Rodentia; family Cricetidae; genus Peromyscus; species Peromyscus eremicus. The sequence continues at coordinate 5,927,999 of NC_081428.1, read as the reverse complement.
CACTGTGCTGGAAATAGTGGTAGATCTGAGAAACACATTCACATTACGTAAGGGAGGGTCTTGTCCTCCAACTAGAGATATGTAACCCTCACATACCTTACCATCCCTCCTTCTGGTGGCCTCAAACAGACTGGGGATGTGTGGCTAGGGTCCCAGAGCTGACCTTCATTCTTGAACTTTGATGACCCATCCTATGGACCCACCAACTCCAGCCCATTTTCCACAGACGGGTCTTTTGGGGGAGTGGTGCTTATCGCTTATCACAAACACAAGGCTCCTCCTCCACACCCAGCAAATGTTCTCAGAAAAAAAGCTGTGTCTCAGAGACTGCTAAATTACTCAGATACTCACCATCAAGAATAGGGTTGGGAAGAGGAGGCTGAGCCCCACCTCCCACCCCCCATCGCACATTTCTGTTCCAGCTTTGGGTTATTTAGGGTTATTGAATGTCTTCACTTCACTACCCACCGCCGAGGCACCAGCCAATTCTTGCTTCTCAGTTGCCGGGCTGTAATCCCTCTCTCCTTTTCATGGGAGAACCACACGAGGGGGACTTGCTCACTTATGTTTGTGGGTCCTTTTGCACACCCCAAGTAATTGACCTTGATGTGAACTAATTGGGATTGCAATAGATTAATAAGGCGGGTGGTGAGGTGGAGTCTACTAGGCAGAGGATACCTTTGAAGATAAGAGCCATGCATGCTTTCATAAGCTAATCCCTGGTGCTCTGAACAAAGGACATAAACTAATAAAGGCAGACTCATCTGGGGGCAATCTCCACTGGCAGAGGAATTCCGCCCTGTGCTCTGATTCAGAAAGGCAAACGGAAATCTGCCAGAATTCTTTTAAACTCTAACACAGATCTCAATAAAGGAAAAAAAAAAAAAAAAGACACATACCATACAGAGGAAAACTCTTGGTAATAAGCAGAACTCTGATGATCTAAAGATTCACAGCCTCATTTATTGACTTAGGGAGAGTAAATGGCATTTCAAATACAACCTTCATACTTGAATAGCTGAGGTCACCCTGAGAAAGATGATGCCAGGCTGAGCCCAGCAGTGGGAAACCTCCCTCCAGAGAGCGCCTTTGATTTACAAGGTCAAGGCAGCATTTCACACAGAAGCGATAGGTTTTTTTAGTGACTTGGACGCAGATGGAAGAAAAGAAATGTACAGGTTGAGATAGCGGGCGGTGGGTCCCGAAACAGGTGCTTGCGCAAAGGGAACGGCCAGTGGAGGACGGGGAGCCAGAGCTCTACAGACGTCCACTCGACTCACTTTCGTTACACACCTTGACATCTTCTATGTATGGACTAAAGACTTAGGATGCTCCCAGGCTGGTGTGAACCAGCAGCGAACCCTGGAGAATTTTTAGCCATGTCGGGAAACAGGCTTGATTAGAGTCAGGAGAGGGAGAGGCATTTAGTGGATGGAGACCAGGGGTGCTGCTTGGTATTTGAGAGTGCCTGGGAGGGTCCCAGAACAGAAATAGTTCAGCTCCCAAAGTCAAGGGTAACTAAAATATCAAGGGAAACCTGACCCGGAGAAGGCCAGACTGATATGGTAGTTTGGCCAACTTCAACGACAAGGCAGAAAATGTGCCTTGTAGAGGCTGCTCTGACCCGGGGAGGGGGGGGGGGATGTAAGTTAGCACTGTGGCCTGGGTGGAATACACATGAACTGAGGGGTATGAGCTGGGGGCAGCTGTGGTTGGTTAGGCTGCACCCACACTGGGGTTTGGGGCAACCATTTTCTCACAGTCTCAGGGCTGTTACCCAGACTTGGCTCTGGCCGAGTCCAGCCCTGGGGGGAGCCACAGGTGTAAATGATGGACAAGATTGCTTCTGAGTCGACCACTGGCTTTGCCACCTTGGAAGGGACAGGCCAGCACTTGCCTCTTCCGGGCTTCCTGGGCATGAGTCAAATGATGCAGATTACTGTCAACAGTTCTGAGGTCTCATTCTGAAGTCTCATGGGATGATGGAGCAGAAAGCAGCCCCAGAGATTCCCTGTGCCAGCTCTAACACAGAGAACGCTCAAGTCCCAGATGAAGGGACTCTCTGTTCCCCACAGAAGGTTGGTGGTAGGCCAAGGCAGATCTCCTGCTTAACTGTGGACTGTCACTTCCACAAGACTGTTTTCTCACAGGAAACCATCCCTCCTTCTATCCAGGCACCGTACACTAGCAAAATGGAAAGGCTTAAACTTCAAAAACTATACAAGTAACTGCCAAGTACGTTGGTGGCGCTGAGGAGGGATAGCTCTTCTTGGTAACAGATCTGGGGCTATTCACAGCTTTTGCGTTCCCTCAGAATTCTCTCTTACATTTGTATTTCCTTTTGTACCCTGGAAGCAAACCTGGATCGCAAATAAAAGTTGGTATCTGTTGCTATCATAATTCACAAGCCATCCAAAATCAAGGACAGGACAGGAAGAGACCATTCTAGGGTAGTCACAGGGAGGAGCCAGGCTTCCTAACACAGGGGACAGCGACTGGGGGAGTCACACTGTCACCCCTTGCCTTGTCTTCTAATGGCTTTGAGCTGCCCAGCACGGCACGGCACTGACTTGAAACCCTTTTATGGAAAGTGCCATATTCTTTCTGTTCACATCACTTAAAATAATGAGTTAGCTGCACTTGTATTAGTCTGTCTTTCAAGTGGATTAGATTCACAGGCTCGCTCCCCTCGTCTCGCAAGCTTTGGCCTGGCTGTCTGAACCTCCAGATTAGACTGATGAGCGCAGGCCAGACAGCAATGAAACGCAATTACCTAGGCAAACTTTTGAAGGATTTGAGCCCTGGGGCACAGGCTGTTTACGGGAGACTGAAAGCACCGTTTGTACTGAGCAGGACCAGTTGCTGTGGTCGTTTGGATCCTGCCTGCCACTGGACTCCAGGCAGGATTTCTGGGGGCTGATAACATCAGCCTCTGTCCGCACCTCAGCACCTCAGGGTCTTTCTGTTTTTCAACAAGAAGACGCAGGCACCAACAAAGGCCTATTATAATATTTCCCTTTGTGTCTGCTGATTCCCTCTCATTGGCTTAGTAGGTGTTTTCTTTCTTTCTTTCTTCCTTCCTTCCTTTCTTTCTTTCTTTCTTTCTTTCTTTCCTTCTTTCTTTCTTTCTTTCTTTCTTTCTTTCTTTCTCATATGTATTGTGTACCATCTTGGGGGAAAAATCCAGAAGTCATCCTACGGCTGACTGACTCTGTAACTTGGTTCTTTGGAAGTGAACAGCCTTTCTAAAACACAGGAACTTCCTGTCTTCTTAAAACAACAACCACAACAACAACACACACACACACACACACACACACACACACACACACACACACACACACACCAGCTCATCCAAAGCACTTTCTCCTTGATTTGAACAAAAGAGTCTCCAAGAGCACCCAGGGAAGGTGTGTCCCCAAGGGGACAAGGGGGCCAGAGGGCTTCCTCTGCGGGCCACAGGCTGACATTGTTTCCCACAGATGCGGGGTGGGAACACAGCTGGCAGAGCACTGTCCTGATCAGAGGAAGGAGAATGCGAGGGAGAGGCCAAGGGGCGGGGGTCCCTGGCTTCCCAGGTTGGTGGGAGACAAACAGTGAAGTCACCAGAAGGTGGGGGTGGGGCCTTGAAGGCCCCAACTTAGAAATGGGTCAATTATCTTCAAAGAAAAGATTTCTTGTAGCTCAGACTGGCCTTGAACTTGTTATGTAACTGAGAACTATGTAGCTGAGAGTGAGCATAAACTTCTGATCCTCCTGCCTCCACCTCCTGAATGCTGGGATTACAGATGTGCACTATGGCGTCCAGTACCAGCGGCAGCTGGGGATCAAATCTAGAGCTCGCCCATGCTAGGCCAGCGCTCTCCCATCTGAGCCACAGCCCTAGCCCTGGAAAGTGGCTTTAGTAGGTTGGGAAGGCAAGAGGGATAGAGAGCTAAAGAAAACGTTTCAAAGGATGGATCTGAAGAAGAGTCGAGGAATGCGGTCTGGGAAGGAAGCAACAGGCAGACACACCTGAAGGGCAGGAAGCAGGAGCCAGGCTGCAGCGGTGTGGTAGGGGCTGGGATCCCTAGGAAGTTGTGGGTAAATAAGACATCTTATTTCAGGGTCTAGGTCTCTAATTAAGCATGCAAAGCAGGTTCAAGGATGTGGAAAGCCGCCTTGGGTGAGGCTGAGCCGCCTGCAGAGGAAGGAAGACAGGGCAGGGAGAGGGGGTATTTGGTGTGGGGCCGGGAACTCCATGGGTTGGCGGGAGGTGGGGGGTGGGGGGGGTAGGGGGGGTGAAGGTGGGGGAGAGGGTTTGGGGGAGGTATCCAAGAATGTCTCTGCCTCTGTGAACACAGCCACGGAAAGTCATGGACCAGAACATCAAGAGACAAAGGGACCTGCCATTTTTCCTCCTTGCATTATTCCCTGCCTGGGACTCTGAAATGGGTTCCAACCCACAAACGGTCTACTTAGACCTGTACACCTAAGATCGGAGAAATGCTTCTACAGGGACCGCCACTGGCTCCAGTGCCTCAAGACCTGGGCTCCCTGAGACCCAGAGAAGTGGGAGAGAGGATTCAAGGCCACTTAGAACTCAGCTGACCCTTCTGCGGGCCTCAGAGCCCAGATGTGTGTGGGGGGGAGGAGGTGCTGGGTCACATGGAGCCCCTCCTCCTGCTAGCAGGTCGCCATCTTTGACTGCCCTGCAGCACAGAAGGACATTGGACACAGGACAGTGAGGGGAAGAGCACTTGGCCCCACAGACCCCGGGGGAACACACTGAGAGGGACTGTTAGGGTTACCTAGGAGGCTGGGAGAGGATTCAGTTTGGTCCTCGGGGAGAAGAAGATGTCCTAAAGGATGGGGCACATGAGGTATGCTGAAGAATGGGAGGATATGCGGAAGTGGTGGGGATGGGGACAGGGCTGGCCAGAGAGGAAGGCAGATAGGAAGCAAGCAGCTCAGAAGCACTCAGTGCCTCTTCTTCTCCCTGCTCCCCTGCTTGAGTGTGAGCCGTTCCAGAGCCTGGATGAGCTAGGGAGCAATGGAGAGCCCCTTCTGGCCTGGAACACCACAGGGATTTACAACGGGCAGTGAAAACAGACTCTGGAGGCCATGCCTTTGGCTTTCAGTTAGCTTGAAAAGGCAGGAATGGCTTCTTCAGCCATGACCTTCTGAAGGTTACATGGTCGGACTAAGTGGGCCCAGTCAGTGGCACAGGACTGAGGGAGGTTTATCACGGTCCCTGGACACCCTCAATGCAAGGGTGCCAATGGGAAGCCACGGGCTCTTCACTCATGGTGACCCTCGGAGTCACACAGGTGGAATGCACATTGAGGTCAGAGGCCTCACTATTCCTGTACGCTTTGAAAAGCTGCCCGCCCTGGAACGCCACTGATGTCCATCCATATAGAGATGCAACGGTGGCTGAATTACCAGTTCAATTCATGCTACAAAAAGGATGAGCCCAACTTCAAGTCTTGTGAGTCCTCAGTCACCAATGAACTAAACAGTGTTTGCATTCCCCTGCAGTGTCTCCAAGGAGGAAGTTCAGAGATGGGCTTCTTTTGTCAATGAGTTCTTTGTGGCTCTAAGAAGGCTGGCCACAGGCACCTAAGCAGGTCACTGGGAGACTGGTGAGTTATCTGAGTCCCCAAGGGATGGTGGTTCACCTGTGGGAGAACCACCAAGGGTTCCTATATGGCCTCTATACAGTGGGCTCTTATGTCACAGAGTGTCTGGGACAATTGCATAACCCTTGTTTTGTGCCTGTGCCCTGTCTAATTCTGTGAGAATGCGTCCGTGACTGATTGACTAATACACCTTCAGAGACGTCAGCCTTGAGGGGTGTCAACCTGGACCTGGAAGAGTCCCTACCGGTACCTATTGCCATCAGAGCCTTGTGAAATCTGACTTTGCAGCCAGCGTTCATGTCTACGGCCACCTCAGTTCTGTTGACCTTGAGGGACAGGCAAGCTGAACTGGAATGTGGCGGTCCTGTGCTTTATCAGTGAGCGATACATGGCTAGAGGAAAAGATACCCTGTCACCTCTGTCCCTCACTAGTGTCAGCAGAGGACAGGAAGAAACGGGAGGGACACAGCCATGAGTAGGGGGATGGGCTCAGGTTCCAGCACCGGGTGGGTGGGCTAAAGGTTACACTCCTCCTTCACCCTGCCTCTACTGGGCTGCTGGTCTCACCATGGCTAGAAGTTGATTGTCTAAGAGGCCTCTCTCTCCTTACGCAGTAGTAGGATGGTTTTCATAAGAGGGCTGCTGTTGGTATTATTACTTTTTACCTTCTAAATATAAAGAAAAATTTATAAAATGGAAGGGGAACAGGAGTGGGCAGGGAGGCGGGGCGGGGGGGGGGGCGGGGGAGGAAAAGACTCCAAGCGTCAGCTGATCTCAATATTTCCCTTGGCTTCTCCAGTCCCCCTCCCCCTCCCCACAACCTCTCCTCCTAGTTCTGAATGTGAAAAATAAGCAGCCCGGGCTGGGGATGCGTCTAACAAGGCCCTCATTGTCCTAGACAGGTGTGAGATTGGACTTGATCCGTGGCCAACACCTCCAGCACCAGAGCCAGCCATGTATGCTGCAAGCGCGCACCAGCCCTCCAGTAATGCCTCTGCAGCCAGCCAGAGACTCAACAATTTAAGGCTTAACAGGCAGAACATAAATCAGAGGAGGATGGACCAGCCGACCGGCAGCTTCTTGGGCAGGTGCCTGCAGACTGTCTGCAGATCAGACCCTGCCTGTTTGGGTTATTTGAGACTTTTTTTTTTTTTTAAATATAATATAAAGATGAGAAACTGGGTGGAGCTGTGCGCACAGGCACACTGGGCTTTGCCCTGTCTTGTCCCAGCAGCCCCTCGTTCGCCTGAATGGTGTTTTGAAGGGACTTCTCAGGACGCTTCCCTGTGTTACTTCCAAATACCAGGAATGTGTTCCAGCCTTCGAGTCGGGAGAGATGGGAGAGGAAGCCAAACACTTGGATAACAGTGTGTGCCACCCGAGGCAAGTCACTTGACCCCTCCGGGCTCCCGTTGCTCATCTATTTAAGGAACAGGCTGGCCATGCCACTTTGCCTTCTATGACACACTCATCATCTCCGACAAGTTCAAAGTCGCCATAAGTCTGCCCAAATCAGGTGAAATCACTACGGGTAGGAGATAAGTTCACTGGATGCTAGGGTCCGGAGGGGATCCTTTGCATTTCCCAGCATACCCTTCATTGAGCTAATCTTATCTTCTTCAGAGGCTTGTGTTTCTCAGACTGTGGAGGAGGCAAGCCCAGAGTGCAAGTCCCTTGGGAGTTCGGTCATGACTTGTCAAGAGCATGCTCCGTGGGTGGCGAAGGTGGGGATGACAAGCCTTCAGGGCTAATTAGTGAAGGGAGTCGAGTCCCCATTCTCCTTTAAAACCCGGTTAAGTATTAACTAAGTATCATTTGAGAGCCAGGATGCTGGAGTCCTCCATCTCACTCAGTTAAGGAAGGGAGCCAAAAGCCACCCATCAATGCAGGATCCTGCTCTCTGGCATCTCAGGGAGGACGGTGGCTGATCTTTACAGACTCCAGGGCAGCATCTGATCCAGCCATTCAAGACCTGACTCTGAATTCATGGACAAAGGCTTGGCTGTCACAGGGGCACCTCTGGACCCAGGTCCCAGGTCACTCCCTCTCATGGCTGTTCAGTCTTCTGAGAGTAAATGACACGAGGTTGGCAGCAACATTCTGAACTGGGTTGAGGGGACTGTCACTCGGCACCTCCTGCCCCTCCCAGCCTAGGGCCTGCCAGAGCGGTGGTGCCGTTCCCACAGCTGTGGCCCTGTCACCCCACACACCTGTTCGCTGTCCTCTGCTTGGCCTGACAGCCTGGGCCACAGCCGAGAGCAGGCTTAAAGGTCAGGGCCTTGGGTGCTGGAATCGGCAGAGGGAGGTATGTATTTAAAAATCACACAGGGAGATGAAACCTCCTCGTTCAAAGAAATCCTTTTGTAGATGGTTCATTAAAAACACAGAAGAGCCAGGCCATTCACACAGAGTGAATCTGTCTAATTCACGAGCCAGCAAAGGGAAAGAGGGAGGGGCATGCCCTGCCCACTGCCCACGTGGGCCCTGGGGTTCAGGAAGTGACCTGTCAGCTTGCTGCAGCTGTTTGTAGGCCTGGGAGCCTTTGGTGGGACTGAAGAGGCTGGGAAAGACTGTACCTTTATTCATAAAAGAAAAAAAAAATCTCTGCTTTAAGAATAGAATTCAACATTAAGAAAAGAAGAAAAAGGATCGTAAGAAACTAAATCCTACCCTCTCCCTGAGCCAAAAACACATTTCAGGAAAAGGCTGAGTAAGGCTGAGCAAGTGTTGGGGGTGAGCTGTTCCCACATGACAGGCTTAAGCACAGGAGGACGGACTGGGGCCGGGAGATTTCAGCTATAGATGGAGCCCACAGTGGAAAGTCTCTGGGCCTTCAGGGTGTTGGTGGCGGTGGGGGTAGGGCGGGGAAGAGGCCCTAGGCAAAGAAGTTTAAGAGTCCTTTCAACCTTGATATTTTATATTCTCATATGGCCTCGTGGGTTAGTAACTAAGGATTGTCCCATCTGCGTCCATCCAAGGAACCGAAACTCAGATCCCATTCCCCTCTCTTCTCTCCAAAGCTAGCACTGCTTCTGAGGACTACGGGAAAGAGAAGGTCACTACTGGGGAGTGGCTGTGGACCTCATGGGGCAGCGCTGATGTGAAACACCCAGACATCCATCCACCAGAGCCAGCATCGAGAGTTGTAGTGAGAGTTGCCAGAGGACAGGAGCCGTTCTTAAGAATTCCAAGCGCCCTGAGCGCCGTGGTCAGCACATCCCAAGAACGCGTCTTGACCTCAGTGAAGGGTTTGTGCAGGAACGAGAGGAAAGACTTAATTGTGCCACGTGCTGGGCATCTGACACTCTATGCATGTTGATTCAGTCTTCAGGAGCATCCAATGAGTCAGTCACCATGACCACGCCCATTTTACAGAAGAAGACAGTGGCACAGGGACCCAAGTGCTTCCTGCAAGGTCATATGACTAGGAAGGGCACAATGTGGGGTTTGGATCCAAAGCATTATGGATCCGCATTAGGCTTTCCTAGGAGCCCCTTGTTTATTCTGGGTCCCCTCTGATGACCAGGGATGAAGACTGGTTCTTTGCTGGCCAATGTGATGGATGGACAGAGGATTTGGCATTTTGCCTTGCCATCTCCAGGCTCTGGTGTCCTCCTCAGAGGAAGCCATGAATAGCCAGGGAGAAAGCTTGACAATAAGAATAGACCCTCGGTGGCAGTGACTCTCAACCTTCGGGTTGCGACCCCTTTGGGTCACCTAAGACCATCAGGAAATATGGATATTTACATCACAATTCGTAACAGTAGCAAAAATCCAATTATTAAGTAGCAATGAAATAATGTTATGGTTGGGGGGCGGGTTACCACACCATGAGGAACTGTATTAAAGGGTCACAGCATCCGGAAGGTTGAGAACCACTGCTCTGTGGTATCTCCCCTCCCCCAGGGCGTGAAAGAATCAAATGAGGAAATCCGGAAAAGAAGCTGGACCAGAAATAACAAGGTTTCCTTCCCCTTCCACCTGAACTGGTTATCCATAATTTTACACAAATTCAATTTCAAAGTCATGCTTTGTAATTTATGGAAAATCATATTAAATTAGACAGATCTATGTCTGGGCAATGACTTCTCTCATTTAGCAACATATGGTGGCTCAGAGCCTCTCAAAGCTTGATCACACAGCAAAAAGTACCACCCCCCCCAAACCATCTGTCAATCAGAAGCAGCAATGTAGGGGCTCTAGGTCATCTCCCCGTCAGTTTCTCTGAAAGTGTTAGGGGCGACGGTAATTCCTTCAAGATACCGTATTCAGGATTACAAAACACTCAGAACCAACAAGTGACTCACCTGCATGACAAAGAGGCCTAGGACACTTATGGAAAGCAGTGCCAGAGGCAGGAAGATGTTCAGTCAGCCAAAGGCTTGCCTCACAAGCGTGAGGTCCCAGGTTGATCTCCAGAACCCATATAAAAAGCAGGGTGCGGCGGCGGCGGCGGCGGCGGCACACGACTGTAAGATCAGCCATGGTGACACGGGAGGTGGAGAGAGGAGGACCCCTGGAGTTTGCTGGTCTTCTAGCCTAACCTACTTGGCAAAGTTCAAGGCTAATAGGAGACCCTGTCTCCAGCAAATGTGGAGGTTTTGATTGAGGAATGATGTCTGAGGCCATCCTCTGACGTACATACGCACATGTGTGCATACGCCTGTTCATATGCATCATAGCAGAAAGGTACACACAGAGAGAGGAGGGGAGGGGGGAGAGAACAGTGTTGGGTAACGTGGAAACAAGGAGCAGACCTAACTGAACCTTCCAGATCTGCAGTTCTCAACATGTGGGTTTCCACCCCTTTGGAGAATTGAACGACCCTTTCATAGGCATCTCCTAAGACCATCTACATACCAGATATTTGCATTATGGTTCATAACAGTAGCAGAATTACAGTTAGGAAGTAGCAACGAAAATAATTCTATGGTTGAGGGTCACCACAATGTCAGGAACTGTATTAAAGGGTCGCAGCATTAGGAAGGTTGAGAACCACCGCTCCAGGTGAGGTTTCCTCTGTCTGCGACCTAATGGGTAGTCACTGGACCACCACTTCCCATCCATTCTATCAACATAAACTGCGATCACTTTCTTATCACCTTCCTTATGATAGTCTTGTTGCCTCAACTTCTCTGGTAATCATCAAGCTGCAGATGTGGTCACAAACCTATGGTGCAGTTTCAAAATCGAGGGTGCGGTGCAGTAGGATCAAGCCTGAAAAGCTCTGGGCTCATTCTTAAGATACTAGTCTTGCTGGAAAACCCATAGAAGCACATCCTCCAATTTGGGCAACTCTGGTAGGTTTGTGGAGTAGGCAGTTTACGGCGAAATACAGACGAAGATGAACTGACCTTGAGATGAGACATCTAAATAAACCACTTAGTGGGCAGAAAGGCCAAGGCAAGCCCTTGAGCCTGGGCTGACTTTTACAGATATTTTAATAACTTTATCATTCTATAATTTGCCATCTGATATGTGCAGAGAGATGCGCTAATGGAGAGAGAGTGGCCACAGCAGTGCAGTCGTCCCCTGAGACTTCACAAAGCAACCGTGTTCTCTCCCTGTGTACGAGCGGCAGCTCGGAGGAGAGCAGTTCCACAGTCTCCACAGTTCTTGTTCCCTTGCTATCTCAAGATGTTCTCTTACAGCCACCGGAGAAACCCTTCAAACCATGCAAAGAGGATGCGGCAAAGATTTAGCTCTGCACCTCGGATCTGGCTTTGGAATTACTCACAGGGAATGTGGGAAGCTACAGGAAGAAGATTCCTGCTGAAGTGGGAGTTGAGAATTTAAGAAGCTAGACTGTCCTAATGCATGAGCCACAGGTTCACAGATCTTCCCTGGGGAAGTTCTGCTGTGATCCCACCAAGGGCGTCTCTCCTCATCCCCAGAGCACATCCTTTACCACACTCCCAGGACTGCCTGGTCACCAGAGTGCCCACATCTTGATATGTACATCTGTGTTAAATCCTGGAACCCCAAATTCAGTGACCCAAGTCAAACTGTGTGAAAGAATGAAGATGTCGTGGAGGAACCAGGGACAGACCTGGTGTCCCCTCATGTCATCCCACAGCTGTTGGACGACATGGAATGTTCATCCCCCTCCTGCCCACATGATTCCCTCTTAGAGGAAAAGCCTGGAGTTTTGTATTTAAAATGAATACCCACCCTTCCCAAACCATGAGGTCATGATCCATGGAGGTCAGAATTGGACAGCGATGGTTCAAATCTTGCAAATATATCTCAAAGATTCCAAGCCTTGTACATGCCTAGAGGATAATACCAAGTAATATTGATGACTAGGGCTGCAGCATTTCAACCTGAGTCAGAGAAACAGGTCCCCTCTGGCCAGCCTCTCTTACCAATGGCTTAGTGGTTCATCTTAGCACTGGGACCATGGTTCTGTTTGCTCCCGAAATGCTTCTACTTTTAAAATGGTAAGCACTGCTCAAAGGAGCCTGGATGGGCTGGAAGACAGCCTGAAGACCCCCCATCACCTGGTAACAAAATCAATAGGACAAGGAAGTAGCCTGGTCCCCGCCCCCCTTCTTTCTTACTCTGTTCCCAGGCCTGCATAGAGAGGCAGACCATACACATGACTGATCAGTGTTTGTTTTTAGGGTGAGTCCTATTCTATTTTTCTCATTATTAGTTTGTCCTATTGACTGTGGCTCGTAACTGAATCTCCAGCATTGACACACAAAATGTCCTGCCAGAAAGGGATTATGGGAGGAAAGTCTATGGAGAGATTCGAGGTTTGTCGGTGACGATCATACTCGCAGGCTCTCTGTGATCCCTACCTTTAATCTCCGTAACAATTGACTGTTTCTGCTGCTCTGCAGGCTTTTGTTTAATAATAATATAAAAAGTCTGTGTGGGGCCAGGAAGTGTGGAAACAGGAGAGAGACCAGGCACTAGGTAGCTGTTGGCTAGAAGGTAAGCGACACCCATGCCTCAGTCCATAGTTCCTGAGAGTTAGGATGGGTGTCCAGAGGGCCAGAGGGAAAGACAGACCAACGAAGCCTCTCACGCCATGTGTGTTCAAGGAGAACCACAATCACCAACCTGGAGTGGGCCTGCACTTACCAAGTCCACCACTGGGAGAACTCCTTGGTGAGCAGGCAGGCTGTGGTTTACTTCAGCTTTACACCAGTCTCTCGGGCCAGACTTCTGAGAAACTTCGTAAGGCTTCACAGCTACAGTTAAAAACTCTTTCCTAAACCTCCAGACTTGAAAGGCTACCTGCAAGTGACTTGGCCTGATGAAAGACTCAAAGTAAATCAATGTCCCTTTGGAATGGGTGTCTAGTTGACAATACCCTGTGCTAAAGCCACTTGTTGCTTCAAAACAACAGGGACATGCCTGGCTCCAGCCTGGCTTTGTCTGGGAGGTCAAATTCTTGAGTCCATCCCAACTGGCTGGCTTGGGTCTTCCTGGATTTTTTGTTTCTCTGCTCCCTGCTGTTTATGTGGCCACTGGACTTTGGAGGCTGGAGTAGGAGGGCCCACGTCTCCCGTATTCTGATCTGGAAAAGCCTCCCTTCTCCACCACAGTCGAGCCTTTGGTTCCATCTGTTTTATGGGTGCTCTAGATAATGCTGTGAAACTGCTGGTCTTGTCTAGAGAAAAGAAACTATGCTCTCCTGCCTGGGAAATGAAAGGCTCATGACCCTGGGCTCCAGAAACTGAAGGGCTGAGATGCCAGTGCCCAGATGACAAGACTGGGCATGAGTTCATATTTACCTGGACAGCAGGTCTGCTCTGGGGGATGGATGGGGACATTCTTATTGGACTCACCCAAATCCACTGGCTAATGTTCTGATAACATCTGTACTTTGGTGTTGATCTAGGGCACTGAATGGTGGCAGCAGGAAAGACAGGGCTATATTCTAACCCCCAGATTGTGACCACAATCTCATTTGGAAAGGGGTGGTCTTTTATATATGTAATTAAGTGAAGGACCTTGACCCCCCTCATGAATGACTTGACTCTAAATCCAATGACACCTGACCTTTTAAGAAGCAGAGGGAGAGGGGCTGGGGAGATGGCTCAGTGGTTAAGAGCACTGGCTGCTCTTCCAGAGAACCTGGGTTCAGTTCCCAGCACACACGTGGCAGCTAACGACTGTCTGTAACTCCAAGATCTGACACCCTCACACAGACATGCCAGCAGAACACTAATGCAAATGAGATAAAAATAAGTAAATTCTCTTTTTAAAAAGGAAGCAGCAGAGGGAAAAACAGAACAGAGAAGGTCAGGTAAAGAGAAGAACAGAGGGGAGAGATACAGTCATGAGCCAAGGAGTGCTCGGAACTGGCAAGGATTAGAGGAGGCAGGAAGACCCTTCTCGTGGGCCCTCAGTGGAAGGGCCATCTCGTGTTGCCTTAATGTTGGAGCTTGTAGCCCCCAATTTTGAGAGAATAAACTCTCATTATTCCAAGTCTCTAAGTTTGTGGTCCATATGTTGTACCAGCCACAGAAAACCGGCAGACTCGGTATTGTTGACAGCGCTTACAACAGCGGTCACTCACCGAGGACAGTCCACGCGCAACGTTTCTGTGTCCTGAAGACCGACAAGAACCACTCTCGTTTTGCAGGCGGGAAGACTGAGTGAGGCTTTAAGAGGTTAGACTTCTTGCTAACAGTCCTGGAGTGCATGCGGTCACCAGGTTGTGCCCGTTTGTGGCCCTACTCCTCCTCCTGAGCAGCTGAGAACTTGGGTCTTTCAAAGCCCCTGCTATTTAACATCGCTATTGAGTAAGTGCACAAATGACCACTTTGGAAAGTCCCAAGGACACCGTTTAATGTCCCCATGTGCAGCCTGCAGGTTCATTAGCGTCAGGGAGAGCTTCAAAATCTCAGCAGCCCAAGAAGGAACATTCGATCATTGAGACCAAGACTTTGGTCTCAATCAGGAAATTCTTTCCCTTGCAATCAGGAAAGGTATCCACCAGGGACTAGCAGGATCTTGAGAATATGGGTGGACCTCTTTGAGCAACAGTCAGGAACAATCTGGAAACCAGGTCCTATTAAACCGTGGTTTTGGATTACAATGGTGGTGTCAGTTTAAGTGGTAAGTGATTCTCTGAAGGGCTGATTAAGTATTTGGGGGCAAGGTCAATACATAACACGTCAAGGTCACGCACACTGCACTGTTTTAGGGACCGTGGTGCTGTACCTGTGCCTGTCCTTAAGGTGACAGGCTGTGCTAGCCACCTCATGCTCAAGAGCCAAGGGGTCCAGGTGGAGAGGACAGCCAGGCCAGCTGGCTCTTTCTCCCTCCCTTCCCTCCCTCCCTCCCTCCTCGACCTCTTCCCTTCCTCCTTCTCCCATCCACCCTTCTTTCTCTTTCCCTCAATGTCTACAGTAGAGTTCTCTAGTTTGAATTTTCCCACTTTCTTTAGACTTAGACTTTGTGTTGCATCAGCAAAGAACATGCAGGTGGCTGAGGGGTCATCAGCTCCTGCCTTAGAGCACTTCCCTTTCTATGAACTTGGCCTTCTCATCCTCCCTGGTTCCTGGGGGCTGAGGGGGCAGGAGGCAGCACCCAGCACGTGACATGGGCTCCGTATTATACTGCACTCATCTTCCAGAGTTTTCTCCCATCCCCTTCTTCCTCCCTTTTCTCCCCACTTCCCTGTCTATTTGTGAGAACATCTGGTTCAGGCATGTCGTCCATGTACAGTTCTGATGCTACAGCTCTTCAGGTCTTGATGCCTGCTGCAGACAGGAGTTATTCTGAAGGAACAGCCACTTTGTGTAATAAGCAAGTTGTATGAGTTGATTTCTAGTACTTGGAATTCTTTACTGTGTGTGCATGGCATGGCCATTCATAGGTTTACCAAGGAAATCAACAGGCTCATCCCATGTTGATGTGAAAGGCACACGCACGTGACAAAGGTATGTGTGTGAGAGAGAGGGCTGGGGGTGGGGTGGGGGGACAGAGACACAGGGAGAAAAAGACCAATTCTGAGCAGTTGCATGCTTTGCCCCAGGGTGGGAAGGGTTCCAGGTCCCCTTCTCGATCTGTTTATGCTAGCTCCGCTGTGTTGAGTGGCGGTGGCAGACAGGACAGGAGGCACCCTGGTCTCTCACATCCTTTTCTGCCATTGCTCTTTGAATCCAGGAGTTTGCCCCTTCCTTGGGAAGGTGGAAATGCTTCCTTCCTTTTGCTCATTCTGGGGATTGAGAGAATTGGACGGACATGGTAACCCTACCTCTGAGAACATCACAGACAGTAGCAGAATATAAATAATGTTTCCAAAGGGATTTTGAAGGAGCCCAACCAGCAAGACAATCCATTCGAAAACGGAAATCTGGGGGCAATGTGGGAGCATATGGCCTTCCTTGGCCACGTGGAACTTCCAAACCAGGACATCTCATCCACTCTCCTTTAGGCTGGTTAGACGGTACTTGGGAAGAAAGCCTTAGTTGTAAATGGCCACACAAGACAGACTCATACACACAGGAGGCAGTTACCCCAAGAAAGCATAGAGTGGCTGGAAGTTCTCTTACCCCACCATCCCCTGCCCACACATTCCCCTTTAGGGGATGCTCAGAATTTCAGTATTCTAATTGCCTATCTTTTCTCCCCATCTTTAAAGATAAAGTACCCCCAAAAGATGAGTTAGTGAGGTACCCAACACAGAGCCTGATGTTATTATCAATATCAACACCAGCATCAACTTCTAATTTCAGTGGAACACATCCAATCCAGATCTTCTACGTGAGCGGCTAGCCCAACACCTCTCAATTCCTGTCAGTCCTGAGCCAGGGGCACAGTTCACCCTTCCACATCACCTTACTTCACACAACCTTACTGCATGTGCCTTCAGAAAAGCCTGGATCGTAGTTTAAGTTCATCACTTACAATGCCGGAAGTGGTGGGAAACGTTTAACCTCTGAGCTGAGAGTTCTGTGGTTCTGTCCATAAACCACACCACAGGTTTGCAGAGAGAAGAGAACAGTGTAGACGGGGACGTCTGAGCTATGCCCAGATACTTCACCATGAATCCCTGCCTTATAACAAAAGGCTGAGCATGCTGGGCTGCTAACTATCTGGTTTGCGGGGTTTCTGCATGGGTGTCTTTCCACCTCGTCCTCATCCCCAGAAAGGCGATCGCCATGCCACCTTCATGATGGCTCGTTGGTAAACTGGAATCCAAGACTTAAATGGCTCACTTGGGTTGCCCAGAGCCATCCCTGAGTGGGAGGTATGAGGGAGCAGTCACCATGACCCCAGAACTCTGTGATCTGTCCCATCCCCTGCTGTAAAAGGAACACAGAGAAGGCCTGGAACCTGGCAGGAGGTTAACAACGGTGTCCTGACTTGCGTAAACACGCAGCCATGACAAAATGGCTTTCTGTTCCACTTTTAGACCTGCTCAAATAGGAAGTTGAAACTAACCTCAGCTCTTTCAAAGTTAAAACCACAACAAATAAACAGTGGTTTGGTGGCATGGCAACCTGCCCCCCTCTTCATCTGAATCCCATTGCAGATCACTGGAGATGTCTATTTGGTAAGGTAAGGAAAGGTGATATTCCATACCCATGATCCTCTGCTGGAAGAGCCGAGGTTGGGGTGGCTCTGGCCTGACAATCCCCTGCCTCTCCATAGACCCCTGGCAGTCAATGGCATCTCCGTAAAGCTGGAAATCATTCCTATGTCTATGCAGTGCTGAGGAAACACAGCCCTGACTACTTCTGGGATCACTTTCTTAAAACTGTGATTGCCATTTAAGAGAGCCGTGAACCTATGCTGCATTGCTTAAATAGACATGGGTACTCTAGGCTAAGCCCAGGCATTAACTGTCTGTAATGCCAGGAGCGAAGTGAAGAACTTGGCTGTTACATTATCTCTGTTAATGTTTGAATTTCAAGCGCGGGGGGGGGGGGGGACATTCAAGCGTCTACTCAAAAACTAGACTCGTAGCATTTTCTTATAGGGAAAAAGAGAGAGCAGAGGAAGGGGGAGAAGGAAGGAGAGGGGAGAGAAACAGGTTGGGGATGGAGAGAACACAATACAGTGAAGCAGTTTTACATGCTATATCTCGAACACAGTTCTGAAACTGTGTGTCTGCCATGGGGCAAGTATATATGCATATCAAATTCATATACCGGAGGGGGAAAAAACCATCCACAATACAGTCCACACATCTTTTGTGAGGAGCAATCAGGCCCCTAGGACACTCTAAGATCAAGTTATGACGCAGAGAGCCACAGACACCCAACACCTGTCCACGGTGATGCCTCCCATGCTCCAGTGGGCAGCTCCAAAGGCTCAGGACGCTCTGAGCACTGAGCACCACACTGCCACCCTCTACTTTTAGGGGAATGGGCATAGAAGAGGGTAAGTGAAAGCAGGCCAGACTTCCAAAGCAGGCAGAGGCGACAATTTGAATTTGCTCCCACATGACTGGGTTTTGCATTGGCTTTAAAAACCTTTCTAGTTTGGGTTTGGCTTTTAGCAAGCAAAAGGCAAATCTCATCCCAGCTCACAAGTGGCGAGTGTAGCGACGAGAGGCTAAGAGAACAGAGCTTTCTCCTCGGTTTTTACACATGGACTTCCAGAGAAGACGTGCATGAGCCTAAGTGATGGTAAACACAGGACAGAAGAATATCCTCCTTATCCCCAAGACCATCCATCTCCCTAAGGTGTCATCTGCCCCAATTCACCACACTGGGGGCTCTTCGGATTTTGTGGCGCCTTTCCCTAAACACCTAAAATGATGGCCTAATTTTCTGTTCCCTTCTTACAAAAGAGAGGTCTACTGGGCAGTGGTGCTGACAGGGTCCCAGGTGTCTTAGGTTGGCCTCAAACTAGCTATGTAGCCAAGGCTGGCCTTGAATCTTCATCCTGCTGCCAACACCTCCCCAGCGCTGTGAGAGCCGGCCTGTACCGCCATGCCCGGGGGCGTAGGCTTTCTATTTTACACTCTGCAAAGTGTGAGCATTTGCAAGCCCTGCATCATGTGTTCCTTCCCAAAGAGAGCAGTTTGCTCAGAAAGCCTCTCAAGTAGATGCTGCCTGCGTGTCCCATGCAGAGCGCAGAGGAAGCGAATCTTTGCTTTCTGTGAAAGGCAGAGTCTCACTTCTGCTGCTGGCCCTCGGCCCCTTTCTCCAGACGGGCTGCATCTTTTCCTTTGAGTTGACTAAGCCCGCATCTCTGTGGAAGGGGTGTTACCGTAAGTGTATCATATACAGCTGTGTCCCGCCTGGCAGAGAAAACCGCCTTTCGGTTATTATAACGGTATCACTGAGCAAACAGCCTCCAACGTCAGCGGCCCTACTGAGTAAGTGCCCGGTGAGCATCATCTAACTTGGCGCCGAGGGTTTGTGCAGCGATGGCCTCTTACGGGGCTGGGCAGTTAGTGTATCGGACAGCGCTTTTGCAGTTGGTGACTGCGCCCCCACCCTCCATGGAGTGAACGGAACCCACAGTACTGACCTGAAAATACTATGCTTGATACAGCCACACACACATGCCTCCTTTTTCCTCATATTTTGAAAAGAACAAAGATTAGATGCCAACTCCACACATAATCCGAAGGCAACAAGAACATGAAAACTCCTCACCTTTACCTTGTGTTTGTGTATATGTGTGTTTATACATGCACACACACAGACATATACACAATTGTGTGTGTGGCTTTAAGACTAATGGCAGATAAGAAAACAACATACCAGAAGCTGACACTTAAAAACACACCCTCACCTGTTTATATACAGGTGGCTCTTGGTATCTACAGGCTCTATAGCTAAAGACTGAACCAATGGTGGGTTGGCAATACAGCTTTTTTTTTTTTTTTTTTAATGTACACATACTGAAAATGTACTTTTGTTTTGAATCCCTAAATAATATAGTTCACTGACTGTCACTATAGTGTACTAGACGTTAGCAGGAATGAGGAATGGCCTAGAGCCTCCAGGAGGATGTACACAGGCTTACGCAAGTACCCCGACATATTCTATCAGGGGCATCTGAGGATTTGGGTACCTGGAACTGGTACTCCACAGGTACCAAGGGACACATGTCATACCCACTTCCGTATATGGATGGGTGGCCATAGCCAGGCCTGCCCTCCATGCTCAGCAGCCGCACTTCTCAGTCTAGAGATACTCAGTAGGTGAACCATCGGGGCGGGGTGACCCGGCTCTGTGCCTGGGACTCCAGCGAGGACAGAGGGCAGTGGGCTTCGTGGGGTACTTACCCTGCATCTGACTTTGAGGCTGAGGGTTAAAGGCAGTGGAGTGATTCAAGGAGGCCCGAGGGTTGGGCGTGGGGGCTGGGTGGTGCGGGCTGACCCTCATGGCCGTGCGCCGCAGCTGCTCCAGTTCACTGAGCCGCTCGGAAAAGGACAAGCTCCCCGGCTTGGTCTCATCTAGTTTCTGCCGATGTCCTACGGTAGGGACCGGGAGGGGAAGGGAGGAGGAGGAGGAGGAGAGGGAGGAGGGAGGGGAGAGATCAGAAAACGCATTGTGGAGGGGGGCTTTTCTTATCTTTTCCCTCCCTCTCCCTTCACCCCCAAGGTGAGCTTGTTGGAAACTGCCCCTTGGGCTGGTGGCCTGGGGGAACCAGGGCCATCCTTTCCATAGCAGCTTGAGGGAGGCTCCTTCATCACCCTGGCCCCTGGGCGTTCGTTAGTCTAGGACTCTGGGATGCACCCGGCAGTCTGCACACACCTCAGGTGGTCAGAAAAGAGAGATGCTAGGAAGCACAGCTGGAGAGACTGGCCTGGGAAAGAAGCCCGTGCCTTGTTGGCTGTTGGCCACAGGCTGAGAGCTGATCCATGGCAGCCAAGAAAGGTGGCCTCCCCTGGGGCCATGAGCGCCCTGACTTCTTGCAAACCTGACCAGAAGCAGGTCTGAGAGGTACCAGAGTGGGCCCTGGCACTCAGCAGCATGCCCCTTCAACAGGAAGTTGGATGCAGCTGCAAACCACAGCCTAGGAGGCAGATTTCCTGTTACATGCAGGCAGGCACGGGGCAGCCCTGTCAGGCCCTACACTCCCAGGCCCCTTCCTCCTTCATACAGGCTCCTCAGAAGCGTCCTTTCTTCTCTGAAGCCCACTCCCTGGACATATCCCCAAGAGGGAATAGGCAGAAAGATGCAGCCTATTGCTAGCAGGCCAGGCCCCTGGGAGCCCCGAGGGCGTGGCCAGCAGGCCTGCTGAGCTTCCCGGGGCTGAGGAGTGAAAGCAGGGTGGGAAGATGTCTATATGGGAGGTAGATGCCCGATTACCAGGAAACAGGAAGCAGGGGCAATCACATGGGCCAGTCAGGAGGCCTGGGCCTCCAGTTTTTCCTGGTCATCCCTTCCAGATTGTCATTAAGCTAGAGATTGTAGCGAAGTCCAGCCTCCCACAAAGGAACACAGTCACAGGGGACTTGGGAGATCCATTCCTCTTTTAAAGAGGCCAGCTCACCCTCAAGGTCTGTTTGACTGGAACCCTTGACTGAGATACAACTCTCCCATCTGTGCTCACACAGCCTCAGAATAAGACAGGAGACGCCATTGGCTTTGCCCACAGAAAACGCTGTTTCTGGTATCCCTTCCCAACCAGAGGCTAGACAGAGGACCCTGGATACCATTCCCCCGGCACAGGGTAGGAGCAAGGCTGTGAATGGTAACCCTCCCCAACCCCCAGTTCCCAACTGCTACAATTATAAAATTAGGTTGTAGAAGTCGTGTTATGGTCTCAAATCCCCGTGGCTTGCCGTTTCTTCCTGCTGCGGGCCCCTTGGCACTGCGGACACTGTCTCAAATTCCAGGCCAGAAAAAGGGCCTACTATATTGCAGAGATTTTTATCACTAACAAGACCTGTTTGGCTCCAAATGGAGGAAAAATGCTTAAGCATAATATTTGTGTAGTTCACACGCAACGTTCTCTCTTTCCACGTATCGCCATGGCAAATCTGGACTGTCATTCAGGGCTGCAGCTCACAACACTCAAACACAAACACCCTGAGTCACGCAGGCTCGGCCAGCACACATGTGAGAGCCTCTCAGAGGCTGAGTATTTTAAGCTCTGTGGACAAAAGAGGCCAAGTCCCCCAGCCGCCTCCTTCGTCCTTTTACCAGCAGAAGTACAAAAACTTCTTTTTCTAGAACCTTCTACTTCAGTCAGCCGTAGTACACGCAATTGGGGGTGCAGCCTCCTTCGGCTCCCCCTCCTCTGACGGTTGTGACCAGAGTCCCACTCCTCACCACACTGAAAAGCCTCAGGCTGTCTCACAGAAAATCAGTCCCAGCTCTAAAGCCATTTTAAAGCATGATGCGGCCCCTTTTAAGTGCCTATCATGGTCTCAGGCCAGTCAAGGAAAGAGAAGGGTAGGAAACATGACTCTGGAGAACTGTGTGGTCTAAGAAAGAATGCGGGCTAAGAAGGGCTTCCGGCAGGGTTGTCCGTCCGTGTTTCAGCTTCACATACCTACGGCACCCTGTGGCGTTTTTTGGGAAAACACTGTGAAGGACAGTGTGTGGATAGAGTGTGTGTGTGTGTGTGTGTGTGTGTGTGTGTGTGTGTGTGACACAGAGAGAGAGAGAAAGAGAAGAAAGAGAGGAGAAAGAGAGAGGAGAGAGATAAGAGATAGAGAGATAGAGAGATAGAGACAGAGACAGAGAGAGACAGAGACAGAGAGACAGAGAGATATTCTTAATTCAGAGCATCCAGTGTTCTGGTGTCTCTGGCCAGCCTTTGATGGGTGGCTGTCAGAGTATCTGCCTCTGTAAACTTGGGGACGTAGTCACTGAGAACCCAAATAGGAATAAGCCATTTGGGACAAGCCACTTGGTGGCCAACACATGTGACATTATTTATTTTTATTTCTCTCCCCTCATTACTCGATGGTTTATAAAAAGTTCTAATATGTGAGCTGTTTTTGTACCAGCTGACACCTGCCAAAATTGTAGTCATTTACAGAGATTAGCTGATGACTGTCTCCTTCGGCAGGAATGCTCAGACATAGCTCTCAGGGCTGCTGCCTAAGCCCTGACAGTCTCGGCTGGGTTAAGGCTTGGGACTGGGGACTAGTTCATTCCACCCTCTCCTCGTGTGCATTCTGGGAGTCTGCAGGAGAGGTGCTGCCTGTGAAGAAACTTGACCCCCATGTTCACAGGGTGTTAGCGAGTTACAACACCAGGCCAGTTGTGAAATGAAAGGCATCTTCAAGTTCAAGGTGTGGTCCTGATGCATTTAGAATCGAGAGGGCCAGGAACACCTATTCTCTCTGGAAATCATCAGGCTTTGTGTGCCAAGCAGCAATATTTTCATGGAATATAGGAGCTTCCGATAGAAACTTTCAGGCTGGGGGAAAATGAATGCTTTATATCTCCAGTTTCCTGGATCTGCGAGCTATTAAAATATCAATTTGCCCCCTGAATTTTAAATACAGAAGCATAGAAAATGCCCACTATGAAATCCACTCTCCACTCTTACTGATTACTGGGCCCTGGAGGGAAGCAGGGAATTCAATACTGGATCAAACCAGTGTAGGAGTGTGCAGACCTAAACCCACACATGCTGGTAGCCTGGTTTTTTTTTTTTTTTTTTTTTTTTTTGAGTTCACGGGGAGTCAATTGTGAAGGTTTCCAGAGAGAGCCTTCAAGCTGTGGTTAACTCAAGACTATGTATGGGTGCATCTTACTGATATTCACAGAGATAAAAGGGACCGACAAATCTTCTATTATTATTTTTACATTTTTTTGAGAAAATGCTCCTCAAAATGTTATTATACATGCAGAGTCATAGAAAACAACAAAAATGGAAAAAAGAAATACATAATAAAGTAAACAAGTACCATTTGGTACATTTGTTTCTTCCTAAACAGATCTCTGTAGTTCTCTGAGGTGGCTGCCTAAATCAGAGCATGCCTAAATGTTACCATATTTTACGGCAATTGTCGCCTTCCTGCTGTTAAAACTGGGTGGAATAAGCATGCATAGCTCAATAAATCTCAGCTGCCTTTCCCAGGACATCACTGTGGTCTGTGGCTGTAACTGGGATACAGCATATGATCCTCTATCAAAGGCAACCAAGTTAAATTGCCACCTTTTCCTGGAAACGTTTGATTAGCCAGTCAATACCTTAGCTCATGCTTCTGATAGGAGCTTACTGGGTTCTCAGTGGATTACATGGCATATATTTAAAGTCTTGTTATGGTGATCAGATGGGAAAAGTCTATGCAAAATGACAACACTGAAAATCCCCCCATCTCTGTCTCTGTATCTCTCTTCCTCCCTCTGTCTGTCTCTCCGTGTGTGTGTGTCTGTGTGTGTGTGTGTGTGTGTGTGTGTGTGTGTGTGTGTGTGTGTCTGTGTCTCTGTGTGTAAACTGTCATTCTCCTAAAAGGAAAGGTGAATTGTATACCATCACCTTTAAAATGCCATCTGCATTTCAGAAAATACCTTTCAGTCAACCCAATGCTAGCTACATGATCTGGGTATAAAAGCCTCATTCTGTCTTAGCAAACAGTTCACCTTCTTTGTGTCCCGGTCGGTAGCTAACTTCTAGGGTCACTAGGATTTTAAAGTGGTGGTACTGAGCGCAGCAGTGGAACGTCTTGTAGGCAGCCAGACAGGCCTTCTGACCAGCAAATGGACCATCTCGCAGCTAATTTAAATGTTGAGACATACTGTCTAATATTGCATATTGCTCACATATTACAAAGCACTGGGGATCTAGCTCACTGAGAGACCACTTACTAGTGTTCACAAGGCCCTGAGTTTCGTCTCTAGCACTGTAAAAAGTGAAAGAAAGAAGAAATGTTCCAGTTTAGCAAACATTTAAACTAATTCACACACTCTACACAAGATATGTAATATTATCTAATGTATGCTACTATAGATCCTAATGCACTTTATATATGTATATTTTTATTGTCCAATGGTATATGAACATAGATAGTTTCACTCCCCCCTTAATTTCCTCTCATGTTATTATGCTAAGAGAACACATTTGCTACACTGAAGAACTAGAGAAGGGCCAGAGACATCAGTCATGTCTTTTAAACGACAGCTGACAAGCCAAGTTCAGAGAGGTTATACCATTTAGCCCATCTCACACAGCCATATGGAGGAAGAGCATGGGTCCATAAACATCCCCAGTTCCCAAGACTTCCAACTCACACCCAGAACTCCTAGAATTATAAACTTGGTTTTGATGACCCCCATCCCTGCCTAAGTGGAGTAATACAAGTGACACACAGTCCAACTGAGTCTGGATCACAGTCCACGAGAGGCTTGGGCTTCTCCACTCTGCCTTTGTCCCACTTCCGTCCCCCAGTTTGCCCAAAGAATGAGGAGGGCCAGGGTATACGGTGGTCTGCAGCCAGCTGCCGGCTCTCCACTTGTGGAGCAGGTATCAGAACCACCTGAGGCTCTCGCTAGGTGGGTGCAGAATAAGGTCCCCTAGAATCCAGTTTCTAGAAAGATTTGTGTGCTGTTGATGGTGTACGTGTGAGAGCAGGGAGGAGGGGCTCCCCTGACCGGCCTGTGAACTTCCTGTGAGCTCCACTATTCTCTTCTCGTACAGGCTTCTCGTGTGCTGTGGGCTGGGGGAATAAAACCCCACACAGTCTGCTCTCAGTATCTCTGGGATGGTGATTGCGGGAGTCTGGTAGATTTCCAAGCCTGTGCTATTCAAGCTTCTGATCTGAATGGCCTACATTGATACCTATAGCCCATGCCCATCTTCCTGTATCCTTTCCATCGTCTCTAGGCGATTGCCAATACCTAAACAAATACAAACGATGGAAAGACTTTTTAATGTTGTATCTTCTGGGGAAATGACAAGGAGAAAAGTCTTCATGCTTAATACAGATGCACGTTTTTTAAAAAGAACATTTTTCATCCACTGTTGCATGAATTAGCATGTGTAGAGCTCACGGATACCAAGGCTGGCTGTAGTCTAAGCTCAGGACACTTGGTGATGGCCTTGTTTGGTGTGAAAACTGCTGGTCCTTTGGTTTATTTTAAAAAGTTCTTCAATATTTACAGAGAAACCCTTCCCTGATGATGGTCATGTGCAATCATCTTCCACTATGGCTAGATAGCTTTGGTTAGAACAGCGGTTCTCAACCTTCCTAATGCTATGACCCTTTAATACAGTTCCTCAGGTTGTGCTGACCCCCAACCATAACATTATTTTCATTGCTGTATTTTTGCTACTGTTATGAATAGCAATGCAAATATTTTTTGAGATAGAGGGCTGCCAGGGGCTCACGACCTACAGGTTGAGACCCCTGGGTTAGATGCTTCTCAGAACTCCTGAGGAAGAAGCAGCTCCTGCCTTGCCATAAGAGGGAATGTGAGAACAGCAGGGACGGTCACGTGGAGCTTATACTATTCTCAAAGTGCAGCAGGTAAGACCTCAGAGCGCCCCTGAGGACCAGGGTGTTAATGTAGCACAATAATCCTTCTCCCCCTGAGAGGCAGCCTGGCACCGGGAGACATCACTGCCTGTCTGGCATGCCCCATTGCCCATTCTAAGTCTGTGCTTCCTGCAAACTCCGCTTCGGGCAGAGTAAGTCTCTTCACTGCTCCGGCTCCTTATCTGCAAGCCTGGAATTAAAGGACTAAGGTGGATTACTCCCAGGGCTCTAAAAGCACCCATGGCAATTACATCTGCCGCCATTATCTACTCAGCCAGGTCTTGATGGATGACTCCAAGCATGGTGTTTCTTCACAACTTCATGGGATGCCATGACTCAGTTTTCGTAGTTTCTTTCGGGCAGACACCTTTCAGGCAGGTCTTTAGAGCCTGTCCCCAGTCTGACCATTAAGATGGTCTTTAGAGATCTCCCTCTCAGGTGTGTGTGTGTGTGTGTGTGTGTGTGTGTGTGTGTGTGTGTGTGTGTGTGAAACAGATTGCCATGTAACCCATGCTTGCCTTGAACTCACTACATAGCAGAGCATGACTTGAATTCCTACTCCTCCTGATTCACATGCCCGAGTATTGAGCGACATGTGCATACCACCACACCAGGTTTATACAGCGCTGGGAACTGAACCCTGAGTTTCATGCATGGTAAGCAAGAACTCTATCCATTGAGCTCGGGCTCAGCCCCTGGCTTCTTCCACAGTGCCATTGTGTCCCTGTGGTGTGTTGGTGCCCACTGAACCCTAAGTCCATGGAGATGCAATGTTGCTTCCTGTCTGAGTACCTAAGGCACCCGTCACACACTCAGCCAGGGCTAAATGCCAGCTAACAACCAGCGAACTCAACAGAGAGAAGCCCAGAACTTTCACGACCAGCGCCACCCACCCTGCAGCCCCTAGAGTAGAGGAAAGTAGAGTTCATTTGGGGCAAACGAATCAAGAACTGAAGTGTGACCGCTAGGAAACTACCTGTTGAGGCAGATTATCAGACCAAACAGGGGAGCGTCCTGAAGAACTGTCCTGTTAGCGTTTAATCACTCAGCAAAACCCATTTGCTTTCCTTTTCTTCCCACTGAAAAATAAGACAAGTCCCTTGTGCAGAGCTGAGTGCAGCACCCTGGCATGAGCCAGCAGAAGTGGCTGCTGCCTTTTCTCTGTAGTGAGTTCCACACACAGATGCTTACACCACACATGCATATACCACGTACTTATACCATGTGCACTGTATGCATCTATATACACATCTGCACAATGCCTGCCTACATATTTCTGTCAACTCATATATTCACCATGCCTGTATACAGGACATACTCCTATCACATCATACATATTTGTCACATACAAACACATATAATCTATTTATATATATGTATGTATCACATGTATATAGCACGTCTACCACATAATACATACAATAGCACACATATATATGTTATATATATATGTATATTCCATATGATATAAGCACACACACATATGTATACACGCACACACCCACCTTCACACAGACACAAAGTATCCTGTGATCCACACATGGAGCAGTAAAACTAGGAGAGGCCAAATTGAAAACAACAGCTAACACAGTCACAAGTCACAGGCTGACAGGGCCTTCCTCCCTCCTCCCTGAGACCCCAGGACTCCTCCCTCCCTCCCTGAGACCCCAGGACTCCTCCCTCCTCCCTGAGACCCCAGGACTCCTCCCTCCCTCCCTGAGACCCCAGGACTCCTCCCTCCCTCCCTCCCTGAGACCCCAGGACTCCTCCCTCCCTCCCTCCCTGAGACCCCAGGACTCCTCCCTCCCTCCCTCCCTGAGACCCCAGCACTCCTCCCTCCCTCCCTCCCTGAGACCCCAGGACTCCTCCCCCCACCCAGCTCTCAGGATTCAGGGGACAAAAAGCAGCAGCAGGGATCGTTCTCCATTCTGAGCTCAGAGGAACAGACTTCAGGTGTTGTGGCTCCCGTAGGCCCTGGTGTCCTGGACTTTCCTGAGAGCAGAGCAATGGCCTCTGCTGTCACCCTCCATCACCTCCTGCTCTGTCTGGTGACTAAGGAGGTAATTGAAGCTTAGAGGAGAAGCTGTCTGGTTATCTTGTGCCTTTGACCAGAAGTGGTCCTCTGTGGGGT
This sequence comes from Peromyscus eremicus, assembly GCF_949786415.1. NCBI lineage: Eukaryota > Metazoa > Chordata > Mammalia > Rodentia > Cricetidae > Peromyscus > Peromyscus eremicus. Next base: position 5,899,876 of record NC_081428.1, on the reverse strand, counting down.
GGCCGGTAGGGGCAGCCTTGTGGGAGGGGTGCAGGGAATTCACACGCAAGACTGACTGTCTCCTCTGTTGGCCTGTAATCCCAAGTGTTATCAGCTCTCCTTAATGTATTGTCTCGGGACCCCTCCTTAAAGTATAATTAAAAAGTAACCTGATGTAACTGTCCATGTCTGTCTACCAGAGTAGCTCTGACCCGATAGATTTCAGGAAAGGCGGCCACAGAAGAGTAAGTCTGGGCTACCAGACAAAGGCAGCATCAGGAGAGGAATATGGACTCTAAAACGTGCCTCAAGAGTCTGACCTGGCTTTGGACTTGTGGCCCTCAGCAGGGTAAGTCCCGGGCTGCACAGGCCTGAGAGGAAGGAGGACAACATCCCAGAGCCCCCCCCCCCCCCCATCTTCATGCTGGGTGCACGGCCTGAGCAGCTCTGCGCCTCCCACTTCTCCGAGTGAGCTGCCCGTCCTCTCCCATCCCACCAGCTGCTGCATGCGATTAGCAGTGGTGCTGAGCATGTATGTGTGCCCAAACCCAGATAAACCGAGGCCCTTACAAGGCTGAGCGATGTCTCTGTAGAACCTGGCTGCCTGAGTGAGTGAGGGGATGTCCTTTCTCTGGGATTCTGTCAGCAGCATCAACAATGATCTCTGTCCCTCTGTGCTTAGGAAAAGGGGTAAGGAAATTCTCTCGGGCTAGCCCAAGGTCTACCCAGCAGCCCCAGGGCTCTCTGTGGCCAGATGCGCCTTCTGACTTTCTCAGACCACCAATACCAGCTGGGAGCTGAGGGTGTAGCTCAGCGGTGAGTGCTGGGCTGGCACGTGTGAGGCACTGGGTTTGCTCAATCCCTAGACCTGAAGAGAAGAATGCCAACTGGGGTTCTAGACTGGCCTCAAGGAAGTGGGACCAAGGAGCCAGCACACAGCAGGACGCTAGGCAGAGTTCTCTAGGAAGAAAACCAACAGTTCCCCCTTGTTTTTTGACAAACCACTGGCTTTATGTCATAGTTCCAGAAAAGGCTATTTTTCAAGTTGTTTAGAGATGCCGCCAAGTTTCAGCCACTGTGGTCTGCGGCAGAGAGAGAGAGAGAGAGAAAAAGAGAGAGAGAGAGAGAGAGAGAGAGAGAGAGAGAGAGAGAGAGAGAGAGAAGCAGCTACCAGCCAGGAAGGGGTGAGTGAGCAGAATCCTGTCTACCAGTCACCCCAAGTATCGATGAACAAGTGGCCATGTACCTGTCCAGCACAGTAAGGAAAATGTCGGTTCTGTATTGGCCTGGTGACATGGGAAGAGAAAGTTCTAATCATTACAAGACCCCAGCACTCCCCCCCCCCCATTCGCCCTACGGCCACCGCGTCTCAGGAAAGGACGAGGGAGAAGTATGGCTATCTCCCTAGCAACCCTGGGCAGCATTCTCCCTCTGAGCCTTTCCCAGACTTGACAATGGTGGGTCTCGTCCCTGGTCACCTAGGGACTCCCTTGTTGGTCTGGTGGGACCTGGCTCCTCTCTCTGTTGTCTTCAGTGACAAAAAACCACTTTTAAAATGAGTTTTTTGGACCTTCCCCTTTACCTGCCTCCCTTCCGAACACTCCAGTGTGACGGGACAGACTTCGGAGCCCGGCTAGAGAGCCCCAGAACTGGGCTGATCACACTGTTGTCTTTTCCCAGCCTGATGGGGCCCCGCCCCACTCCCTTCCTGTTCTCCCCCCCCCCCCCCCCCCGCACCCCACCCCCTACAGCTACTTCTGCTTCCTTCATTTTCTCTACAGCTGCGGCTGAGATATAGTAAGGCTACTGTACAGGACTTTGAAAGCAGGGCCGCGCAGGGCTTTCCAGACTCCATACAAGCCGGCTATTCTCCGCCTTGTTTTCTTTGGCTTCAGGTGAAGCAGCTCCGAATGAGTCAAACAGTATTAACTTTCAATAGGGAAGTGGTGTGGTCAACCAAAGCTGTTTGTGGCTAGATTGTGAAGATAGGTCGGGCAGGTAATGAGGAACAGCCCAGAATACGTGAGGAGGTGGAGCGAGAGCGAAGCAAGGCAGCTCCTGCTCAGCAACGCTCTGGCAATTAAGTCAACAGAACTCACACCATCTTTTTATTTTTTGTTGTTTTTTTTTCAGTTGGCTGAGGAATTAACGCCGAGGTCTCTGAACGGGCAGCTTTGGGAAGTTGGGCATTAGGCTTGGACAATTGAGCACTTTGTGGGTTTATGGATTTTTTTTTCTTTCTTCTTTTTTTCTGATGCTGCCAAAGTCATGGGAAATACAGTTTTGATGGTTTCCCCTACTTTAAGCCACTCCGCTCTACACGGGCCTTTCTTCATGTCTCCTTGCAGCAGCCTGGGGTGGGTGGACTGATCCTCCCTCGACCCTACCCCTTCTTGCTCCCCACTTGCCCCTCCCCCCCACTCCCAAGGACCACCTCTTCTCCATCCCCCCTTATGAACACAATCATCAGAGCAGATCTCGACCTATCTCCTGCTGGAGGCTGAAAGATGATGCTTTGCAAGTTCAAGTGCTCCTGGGAATATCAAACCCCGCTTTCAGGGGCTCTTTAGTACCTCAGCCCTCACTATATTCCCTTCCCACTCTGTAGATGAGAAAATCAAGGTTCCAGGAGCAGCTAAGGCAGGCAGCAGGTCTGAGGACTTTCCACTGGGCACTGCCCCGCTGAGGGCTCAGGTCAGGAGCAGTGCAGAGGACAGCCCTGCCCTCAAGACTCTGATTTCAACGGTTCCTAGTTCTTTCTCCCTGCACTCTGCTACTTATTTATTTTGAGAGTGGCTCAGTCACCCTCAGGACAGAAATGATTCTCTGATCCTGCCCCAGCCAGTATGTCAACAGATGGACAGGAGGGCCAGTGGCCACCAGAGCCGCATCACCAAGGAGCTGCTGAAACAGGCATTGAGTATAGGGTATACCATTTCACCTCCCTGAAACTGAATCTCAGACAAATGTCATCTAAGGAAGCCGCAGCCACAGTCACAGCCACACAGCCACACACACACACACACAGCCACACACACACACACACACAGCCACACACACACAGCTACACACAAACACAGCCACACACACACACAGCCACACACACACACACACACATACACACACACACACAGAGCCACACACACACACACACACACACAGCCACACACACACAGCCACACACACACAGCCCCCCCCACAGCCACAGCCACACAGACACACACACACACACACACACACACACACGCACGCACGCACGCACGCACAGCCACAGCCACACACAGCCCCCCCACACACACACACACAGACACACAGACTATGGACTCAGAAACGGCAGCCCGCTCTGCTGTCTCCAATGGTTTTGCTCCGCGAGAGCTGTAGAAGAAAACTCTTGGGTTTTGGAAAAGAAAATAAATTAAAATAAAACTCTGAACTGTCGATCAAAGTTGCATCATTTGTATCTCAGTGTCTTAACGAGCTTACAGATGGAGGCAAATGGCAGAGGTAAGGTCTCTAAAGCACAGGTTTACAGTGGTGGCTGATTTAAATACTGGGTTTCCCCCCTGTGTTCTCACCAGTCTGAAAAGATAGATGACATGGAGCCTATCTTTCAGGCTGGAGAAGGTTCTGCAGTTACCAGCACTTGTTGCTCTTATAGAGGACCAGAGTTTGGTTCCCAGCACCCACAGGGCAGCTCAGAACCATTTGTAACTGTAATTCCAGTACCAGGGGATCCAATGACCTCTTCTGGCCTCCAGGGCATCAGGCATGCATGTGGTACACATACATTCATGCAGGCAAAACACTCATACACAGAATATAAAACAAGTAAGCTAAACAAAACAAAACTATCTTTAAGAAAGCAATCATTATTTCCCTTACGCTCCCCGAGTGTCTTGTGGGATACCTGTAGAACAGTAACAGAGGTTTCCAGGGGTGTGTGTGTGTGTGTGTGTGTGTGTGTGTGTGTGTGTGTGTGTGTTTGAGGCTCCCTCATTCACATCTATTGTATTTCCATTACTTGGCTGATCCACCGCTAAGCCACACTTTGATATATACCATCTCAAACAAGAGCTCACTTGATACTCATAGAGGATCCGGTAGAATCTCTAGATGCTAGGAGCTTTGGCAGGTCACAGCCACGTGGGCGGTTAACGTTCTGCTGAGAAATGGAGCCTCACATGACACAACCTTTATCTGGGAACGCCCTTCTGGTCGCTGAAGACAGGGAGCGTGGGCTTCCCAAGGCGGTGCCTGGAAAAGGCTTGGGTTTGTGGGAGAGCTATGCTTCTGGGTTCACAGCGACCACCAGGCAGAGGAGGAGAAAAGCCTCTTCAGTGTCATGTCCCAAGGGACCAACGTGCCAGGACTCCCCCTGCCCCCGTTTTAAAATAACTTGGCATTGGTACCTATTTGGCGCCCAGGGGAGCAGAATTCCACGTGGTTCCTTGTTAAATAAACTGTTGGGGGATGAAGGAGAGCGACCCGCCTGTATTCTTGGCGTGTGCTTTTACTGTTTAGAGGACACCTCTGTGCAGGGCTATGTGAGGCACTCTGGCGTGCATGTTTCCACTTGTCCGTGATGGGGGTTTTATAACGGCCTTGTCATCGCGGGGGAGGCGGAGTCAGGCAGCTCGCCTGGGAGTCTCCATTCCCACCTGGTCTATCTCATTTAATTCTCCCATCTCTTTGGAAGGCAGACATCTGGAAGACCCTTCTACAGGGGAGAAACTGAGGCACACAGCCAGGAAGTAACAGAGGTTAAGACCTGAAGCCAGTCTGGTCTGGCTCCGGTTCCCTCTGCCACTCCCTGTGGAGACCTCTGACTCTGTTCTGAAACGCTGGGCCATGCCCCGTGGGCAATGTCAGGCAAAGAGAAAACTGTCCCTCTGCTTGTTTCTCCTAGCGTTTGTACAAAGGATGGGTCAGAGTTACAGTGAAGCCACTCACAGGTGAGTGAGAAGGAGACACCTGGAAAAAAAAAATCCAAAAAGGGCCATAAAGTCATCCCACACTTAAGAAGGGACTTACTTCAAATGTTTACATTTTTGCCTCAGATGGACAGAATATGACTTACCAGCCAGAGTGAACCAAAATGAAAACAAGACCCAGCAAATGAAATAGCCAGTGTTCGACATTTCAGTGGAGGCAAGCACACTGAACTTTTTCAATAACAGTGTGGGCTTTAGTCAATACTTGCTTTAATGGAACCTGGGCATATGGAATTCCTAGGAGCACGAAATTAATGTATCGCCATTAACTTACTTCATAAGGGTCTGGGGAGTTGCAGATTAATTCCACTGTGCTACTTTAAGGGAGGATGGGGGTGGGGGAGCCCACAGGAAAAACACTTCCTTTTGGGTACTTAGACATTTTTTAACCTTGGCTTTCACTTGTGGACATAGATTGAGAAAGTTTGATACTTATAGCAAGTTTTCCCAGGAAAGCCTTATACACTGAACCCGATGACAAGTGAGTTGTGAAGAAGGCGCTTGGACCCAAGTGAAGGCCAGTGCTTTCATGGTGCTGATGACAGCTGAAACACACACTGATAGATTATACCTACTTTACCTCTTTCCTAATGGCACCAGTTAATCCTGTCATAGCCCCAAAGCAAGCTGCCTTACAAACACATGAAAAGAAGAGGCGGATTCAAATTAGCTCCAATGAACCTAGATCCAAAACGAGGAGATGGGATTTACTTATTTAATAAAAACTTTTGGGGAAAAATCCTTTCGTGTGTGTGTGTGTGTGTGTGTGTGTGTGTGTGTGTGTGTGAAGTTGTGTGTATGAATGTGTGCACATGCAGGTAAGTGCCCTGGGGGACCAAAAGATGGTATCAGATCTACTGGGGCTGGAGTAGGCAATTATGGTTCATTGTATATAGGTGTTGGGAACCTAACTCATGTCCTCTGCTAAGGCCATGAAAACATCGCAGTTGCCCTTGGAAAGGGGAGAGGTAGATGTGTACAATGCGCTCTGACTATGGGGGTTGCCAGCCACAGACCTTCAACAAGCTACGGGGGCCACTTGTCTCCCAGGGGAAATGCATAAAAGCAGAGTGTCCCAGAGGATGGGCTGCAACATCCAGATAGCAGGAGGAGGAGTGCTTTCTCTGTCTCTGTTTGTCTCTGTTTGTCTGTCTGTCTGTCTGTCTGTCTGTCTCTCTCTCTCTTTCTCTCTCTCTCTCTCTCTCACACACACACACAGACACACACGGGGTGGGGGTACTCACCAGACACTTGCTTTGACACACACTTCCTGTGTGTGCAGAACTTGGGTGTGGCTAGATATTACAGGCATCCTCATGTGATAAGCCCAATAGAGTCAGCCTCCATCTCTGTGGTTGATACATTCTTGGATTCAACCAACTTCAGGCTGAAAATACTTGAGGAGGAAAACACGTGTCTATAGGAATGTGTATAGGCTTCCCTTGTAACTCGGTCTAACAATTATTCCCGCCATCCTGTATTGAGTATTTCAGTAACGCAGAGATGACTGACAGTCTCCAGGAAGACTCACACAAGTTATCTACAGATAATCCGCCATTTGATAGCAGGGGCTGAGCACCCTGCGGCAGAATCTGTATCTGAGGTGTTGGTTCCTGGAACAAGTCCCCTAGGCACAGCGAGGGCAGACAGACAGTGTGGAGGTCCTCTCATTTTCTAGAACAATGTGAGATTCTTCATCAGCTGTATTGTGCACACACTGAGAAGGGCCCCAGGGTTAGATCTTGGGTAGGAGGCAGATCTCTGCTTCTATGCTACTGGGACATAATTTGTCCTTAAGTTTTTCACAAAGTATGACATTTGGGAACAAGTTTATGGAACAATGAGGGACTTAGGAACAGTGCCCGGAATATTTTAAGGGGTCATAATATGCCAGAAAAGAATTTACTGGGCCTAAATAAAAAACAAAAGCTGAAATAAAAAAATCAAAATGCATAAATGTTTAATCACATCTCAAAAAATGCAACATTAAGGCAACTTCATGAATTTTTAAATTTAGGATTCACAAATCCCTTTTTTTGTTGTTTTTTTTTTCTAGAGTTTTTGAATTTTCCAGAAGAGTCCAAGACTAAATACAGATAATAGCTGACATCTTCTGAATGCTTATTGTGGCCCAGGAAAGGTTCTCGGGGGTCCATGGAGGTAGTCTATCATTCGGCCTCTTGGCCCCATGACACTAAATGGCCATTGTCCCTGTTGGACAGATAGCCAGATATCAACACCCCAAAGTTAGTTAGGGCAAGCATCGGAGTCTCAGCTCCTACTCATTGTTTCAAGCGGAACGGCAGAGACATGAGGACTGCAGGACATTGTTATTGTAGCTAGAGAGTCTCATGACAATGACAGAGCCCTTTCAGAGAGAGAGAGAGAGAGAGAGAGAGAGAGAGAGAGAGAGAGAGAGAGAGAGAGAGAGAGACTAATGTAGAAGCCATGGTTGAGGAGATGGAGGATGGTGATGTGTGGATGGTGGCTGGGGGTGGTGGCCTCTAAGGGGCCCATTTGTGAGGAAGCCATATATCCATTTTGCTGACAATATTTTGTTACCCCTTTGAGTGGGAACTAATTTAGAGATTATCTCGTCTCATTGCCTAGTTCGACCCAAGAGGAAACCAAGGACTAAAGTACTTAAGATAATTGCCCAAGTTCACACCCACAGGTCTGATGGCGCCAGGGCAAAAGCTCAGGTCCCGGAGTTAAGGATCCCAAAATCTTTTCACACATTTTAAGATTAAGAAACGGAAGCCTCACTGTAGACAGTATTATGTTATTATTATTATTTTTTTTTAGCACTTCATACAGTCAGTTCTAACAAGGACTGCACATTAGCCTAGACCTCTGCTTCACTGGTGTGGCATTCTAAAGAGCAATACAGCTTTCAGTGATCTGACTGGAAAAGACACATTCAAAGGATTGGCCTAGCTTCCATTCATTACCTGTTTCTTCTTGTCCTTCTCCCCTGAATCAGACTGAGAAGGTGTCCTGACCGTGCCTTTGCATTCTTACTTCTACTTGAAAAGACCCTGCTTCAGGTGGCAAGTGCCACCTAAACCTTAGACTTCTGCACAGAAGCAGGACGTGGACCAAGAACTCACCGGAGTACTGTCAAGGTCTACTGTTGTCTATCTGGATAGTGTCAAGGTGGATTACTGCTGTTCCCAGAGTCAGACACATGTTCCCTTCTGAATCCTCTCATATCCCCTTTGCCCCGGGGACCCTTGGTCTGAATTTGAGAGTCAGGGAAACCTTGATGCTCACAAACCCTCCTAGGTCTAGTTTCATATTACTAAAATAAGACACAGGAAGAGATTCTAAGATTCGTTGGAAACATGTAGGCTTGGTTATTATTAATGCTTTTGAGAACCGCCTCTCTAAATCTCCAGGTAGTAAGAGAGATTAGCAGAGTGGGGGCCAAAATACCAGGGTGAAGGCTCCCCGGAATCCCTGTTTGCCTGAGATGCCTTCAGAGTGGGAAAGCAGATACAGAGTGCTCCCTTTGGCCCTCTGACTTCCTTCTGCTTTACATCCGGGGTGGAAGGAAGGAAAAACTATCTTCATTTTCCTCCATGTACCAAGACTCTGTCTTGACCTGATACACGTGTCTGGTATTTGAACACTCCAAAGTTGAGAGGGAAGAGATCATGTTGGTGACCCGGGAGCATATTCAGTGCAATTCCCTGTGGGCACAATGACAGTCCTAAGAGCACACACTGCTAAGTGCCCAAGCTTTATGTGGCACCCTTTGCTAAAGGGGGATCCCCATTAAGACACCTGCCCTGGAAGCTGCTTTGGTCACTGAATTAATATTTTCTGGGAGAGGTACAGATTCTCCTTGGTTAACATTCTATTGATGCCAGGTCCCCAAGCAAACCTCAGTGACATGCACAGCCAATTGTTGGCACATGTGGCAGTGGGCAGCATGTGTGCATTGGGAACTGCCTGGGAAGCAGGTGGGTAACTCACTACACCTACTTACAGGAAGACTGACTCCCTCCAGTCAAAACGGCAAGGACAGCTGAAAAGCCACAGGGCTCCGATCTCCAAGAAAACCATGCCTAGTCACACCTGCATTGATAAGCTCTCCTTATCAAAGATTCAGGAATCACAATACAGTGAGGCTCAAATACTATCGCCATTCTCGGAAGCAGACATTGGGCGTCCGTGGAGCCCAACATCTGGATTCCTCAGCTTCTGTTCTGGTTGGCTCGATGGGTGACTTTGGATCCGCTTCTTAATTAGCTTTTGCTTCAATTGCCTTGCCTGTTTCTTCTAAGAGTTTATAAAAGAATATGCCTGCAGCACTTCGAATGGTGCTGGGCAAATGATGGTTACTGCACTATGTCGGTCATCACAGTTACTGGCTCTTATTACAAAGAGAAAAGAATGTTTTGAAAAAGATCTACATTGTTTTGAATCATAAGAAAAAGCCATTAAACACTCATATGACACTGTTCTAACAATCCTGATTTTAAGTCCATTATAACCATAAGCTTACAGATGTCCTTCATACATTTTGCTTTTTCACTTGAAAATACTGGTCAAATATCAAGAGTCTACTTAACCTATATGTACGCATACATATGCATGTTAAATATTTTTGTTATTTCCCTTCAAAATCAAAGAAGAAATTCATATCCATGAGGTTGAGAATACAGTTCAGCTAGTAAGGTGTTTGTTGCCCAAGTATCAGCAAGTGAATTTGGATCCCAGCGTCGATGTATAACAGCTAGCCTTGGCAGTGCAAGCCTGCAACCCCAGCCTGGTGAGTAGAGACAGAAGAACTGGACAGACTCCCTAGCAGCCAGTCTAGTCAGACTTTTAAGTTCGGTAAACTCAGTAGCTCTGGGTTCAGTGAGAGACCCTGACTCAAACAAAAGGGTGGATGGAGAGCGGTGGAGGAAGACACATGACATCGACCTCCGGCCTCCATGTGGGAGCACACGTGGGTACACGTATACAAACATGCATATCCCACATCACTCACACACACACACACACACACACACACACACACACACACACACACAGAGAAACATGCACACACACACACAAGCATGCACACACGCTTATAGCCACATGACGACGTCAACCAAGTTCTCTAAAAAGCAGTTGGTTGACAAAGAGGCCTTCAGTTGACCCATTCTCAGGGTGATTTCATCTAGAAGAGATCAGTCCGTGAGACCAGCTTCCTGATGGCTTCAGGGATGGCTCCACCTTGCTCTCATCACTGAGTCTCAGAGCTCCAACAGTGACTGCTAAGGGCAGCCCTACAGCTGGGCAGAAGCTGCCACAGACACAGCGTTTGTTTCTCGACCTTTTTGAATTGTAATGGAGTCTTATTCCACATACCACAGGGACCTGGCCCAATAATAAAGACTGCTCCAGCTTCATCTCCAGAATGGACCCAGTACCCCAGACCTCTGCCCTCCACTCTCCCAACTGCCTCAGCAAAATGTCTCCTGTCACACCAAACCAAGACACGCATTTAAATCACAGCGTGGACTATGTATGTAGAGAACATATCTTGAAACACACATTCTCATATCTCAGCGTTCCCGTAGTTTCCTGAATTACAGACACAGGGGTCGGTTGAAAGCTAGAGTTTTCCATTAAGTTCCTAGAAATATCGAAGCTACAGAAAACAACTCTTAAAACTCCTTTTGTGAAAAATTCTTTTCTGGGGCAGGGAGAGCTGGGGAGTGCTCAGTCAGTAAAGCACACGCCACTCCAACATGGAGACTCACGTTCCCATCCATCCTGCCCATGTAAATAGCCAGGTGAGGCGGCCTGCATGCAGTAGTAACCCCAGTGCTGGAGGATGGAGACCTGCAGATCCCCGAAGCTTACAGGTCAGCTAACACAGCTGAGCAGATGAGCTACAGGCTCAAGGGAAGCCCTTGTCTCAAACAGCAAGGCCGAGGGCAGAAGAAGGTGGTGGCTGATGTCGACCTCTGACCTCTACACACATACCACTACCATCATCCTTTTAGCCTATCTTCTGTTCTTAAACTATCTTTCAGCATGTTAACAAGCCATTAAATGCTCAACTTACTCACTGAAAACAAACACCTGCTGGCATTCTTGTTCCCCGGGGAATTCAATTCCACTACGCTCACTAATGTCTGTATGGGCTGGAGATGCAGATGCATCCCATAGAATGTGTGAAGAGCAAGTTTTGACTTACTCAGGTTACTGGAAAATGACCACCTGAACTACCAAAAGGCTGGGGATTCTCTCTTTGGGGACACAGTCTACTACAGTTTTAGTCCGACCATGTCAGCACTGAGGTTAGTTACCATATGCACTTGCTTTACAGACTGGGTCCCACGGGAGAAATCATAAATGCCAGCCCCACGTTTCCCATACAGGATTCTGAAGCCAGGAAAGAGGGTTCCTAGGACATGAAGTGCAGACAGCATGGCGTGGATGGAACTGACGGACTAATGGACAGACAAACCGACAGATGTGTGGGAGGATAACAGTCCAAGATCCGACAACAGTGAGAAATCTTCCTTCTCCCTAGGGCTTCATCCTATTTAAACCTGGACAGGTTGCTTCCTGTCTCTGGGGCTGATTTTCCTTTTCTCAGAAAGACCAGAAGGTTCTTTCTCTCTGAGTCTTTAATTTCCTGAAGTGAGAGAACTTTACAACATCGCTCAGCTTGGCCCATGCCAGGTTTCTTGGGCTAGACTCATCTAGAGTTCATGACCCATTATTAATGAGGGGTTGGACAGAACTTCTTAATCTAGAGTGTCTGCATCAGTCAGGGTCCTCACTTCCCATTGCACCAAAAAGTGATGGTGAGCAGAACACCACCAGAAATAATCAAGATGCTAAGAAGACAGAGTATGAGATGTGATAGCACAAGCCTTTTAACCCCAGCACTCAAGGGGACAGTCAGGAGTTCAAAGCCAGCCTGGTTTATGTAGCAAGTTCTAGGCTGACCAGGACTACACACAAGAGCCTGTCTCAACTCAAAAGACTAAATAAACAAATAGGAAGAGAATAGTAAAATTAGCCACTAATGGCCCACCCTTGCTTTTGGAGTTGGCCTGCATTTGGCTTTTGTTCTAGAAGCTTCTTGCAAAATGGAAGACTATCTACCTAGGGCTACAACAGCTCTTTATGACACACTTATCCCTACTCCTCCCTTTCACTCTTCCCTTGACATCAAATCCCACCTGAGAAGAAAGGCTGGGTACAGAGGGGGGCTCTAGGGCCCTTCTCCCAGTGACTATTCTCATAACTTATAAAACAGCAGGGATGGCGAACACTTTATCTGAACACCTGATCCTCAGGGCGGGCAGCTGTACCCATATGAGGGCCATTTCCGTTCTCCCTGCCATTTGTTTTTCAGGTTCTGAATGCACTCAATTTCTATGACTGCAGGAAAGGATACCATAGGCACAGTGACCGCTGGAGAGCCATAGAGAGTCATATGCCCAAGGGATCCTACCTCAGAGCCCAGAAGATCTGCCGCTTTAACAAGGTTGCCTGTTGAGGATCACACCCCAGGGGCCTACCTCAGATGCCCAATGGAACCACCATATTGGAAAGGTCACCTGGAGCGGACAAGGCAAGGAAGCACCACTGGGGATCCCCGACATTCCCTAAGCTCATGCCCTGTGCCAGGCACATGGCATCACCTAGTGAAGTCTTGTGAAGATGCCATCATTGTTACATACGTTGTATGTATGAAGATGAAACTGGAGTTCCAGGAGGTTCTAAAACTCCTAAAGGCTGAAGAATTCTAGGGGTCACGTTCTTAAGGGTTCCATTCTTAGCACCTAACCTCTTTCACCATAGCTTCTGGGAGCAGGACGGACCCCACTTTTCAACACCCCAAACTCTGAGGGTATCATTTCCCAGGGACACTTGGCATGGTTTGGAGACAAGCCAGTGTCCATCCAGGGCTCATCTGCCTACAGTCTTGGAACTCTAGTCCAACCTCAGCTCCTGGGCCAGGGCGTGGTCCTGGAAGACTGTCACTTCTGCGTTTACTCAAGGGTAGTCATTAAGTCACTGTGAAGACATCTTTCCTTCAGACTAAACAACCCTACTTCCTTTTTAAACACTTTGCTCACAGGGCTCTCCTCCGAGACCATCTTTCTATATATACTGGTTCCTCCAGCACTCTTCTCCCAGCCCAGTCTCTATTTTGAACAATTCTAGAATAAGACCTGTGCTGGGGAAGAGGAGAGGAATGTTTTCACAGTTTTCATCTCTGGCCTTAACAAATTAACACTAGCATGGATGGTCAGCCACCTCTTCCAGTCCACTCTGACCGCCAGGTCTGTTGTAGCATCCTGTGTGTGGCCAGTCTTCTCTTCACTGTTCATTTCTCATCACACTGAACTTTGCTGTATACTTGAGGGTCTATTCCTTGGCCCCCCAAAGCCTCAAGCTGTTCTGAACTCATTTGAATTGGCCTAATTTCCCTTTGAGGTCCAAGACAAAGCTTTAGAAAACCCAGGACACAGAAACAACCTTTGAGAAGTGAGAGGTTGACAAGGACACCCTCCTGTCTGCAGGGGCCTGGCATCCCTTTGGGAGAGACGCTGAAGCCGCAGATAGGTTCGTAAGACCCAGCGGGTCTTTGAGTACACCAGCCCAGAGAGTTACCAGCCCCAAGGGGGCCCACTTACTTCGGGGTTCTCGTGGTCCGTCCACTGTGATTTTGATGGCTCTGTGGTAGGTGGCGACTTGTGGGGGGTTGGTAAAGACGGTGATGGTCAGAGTGAAGCTCTTGCCTGGAAAGACACAGAACAGAACAGGACAGAGTGAGGGCTGGTCTGAGCATCCACCCGTTGCATTAATCTAGGCTCTCCAGCCCCCAAAGTGGGAGGTGACAGAGCCGAGGCAGGAGGATTTGTTCTCCTGGTAGTCTTATCGGTCTGGCTTTGTCTCCAATCTGGAATGGACACAGTGGGTTCACTAGGTGTGACACATTGCATAGTTATGTGGCTTTAATTCGATCATTAATTAACAACAGGATCAGGAGAGATCAGAATTTACGCCCACATCAGGACTCTGGGAATTGCCAGCTGGGATTCATAGCCATCCACTCCCACCCTTTGTCCTCCTATCCCCACTGTCTTCTCTGGATAGTTATAAAATCCAGGCCAAGAAGGAGGAGGAGGAGGAGGAGGAGGAGGAGGAGGAGGAGGAGGAGGAGCAGCAGCAGCAGCAGCAGCAGCAGCAGCAGCAGCAGCCCCCATATTCCCCTTCTATCTCTGCACTTCTGAGGATTAGCAAAGGCTGACTGTCTAGGGCTAGGCTGAGGTTAGCTCAGAGGGTACAGTGGTCATCTAGCAAGCATGAAGCCCTGGGTTCTATGCCAGCATTGCATAAACTGGGCACGATGCTGCACATCTGTAATCCCAGCACTCAGGTAACAGAGGCAGGAGGATTAGAAGTTCACAGTCTCCCTCGGCTACACAGTAAGCTTGAAGTTAGCTTGGGCTATGTGAGACCCTGTCTCAAAACAAATGAACAAACAAACAAATCAACCAAGATTGAATTCCTAAGTGTGAAAACAAGCTAAATTAGAAAATATTTTCTGTAATATTAGAAGTTGATGGTTGACATTAAACACTATTCATAAATACCAGATGACGAGATGTTACACAAACACTAATCGGGTAGAGCAGAGCAAGGGTATGCAGCCAGCAAACTGAGGTTCAAATGCATTGTTCATACACAAGTGTGCCTGGCTGCCGGGCTGGTGGTGGCGCATGCCTCCCAGCACTCGGGAGGCAGAGGCAGGCGGATCTCTGTGAGTTCGAGGCCCGCCGGGGCTACAAAGTGAGTTCCAGAAAAGGCACCAAAACTACACAGAGAAATCCTGTCTCGAAAAAAAGAGAGAGAGAGAGAGAGAGAGAGAGAGAGAGAGAGAGAGAGAGAGAGAGAGAAGAAAAAGAAAAAAAATACAAAAGTGTGCCTGGCTCTCTCTGTAATACTTTAATACTATAATAATGTCTCTGTGAAAGGTCAGCTCAGAGTTGAATCAAATAAATTTCGTCTTGGTCTCATGGCTTCAGGGAACGGATTCTGGGTTTGAATTCCCACTGCTTTACCCTGATAAGCCACAATATCTAGACTTCTCTGTTGCTCAGTGTTTTTGCCTAAAAAATGGGTACAGGCAATTTTCCAAATGTATACAGTTTTGGACTGAGGGAAGAATAAGTGAGGTGAAGCATTATAACAGTGTCTGTCCCTAGTGTCCAAAGGCTCTATGTCCATGTGTCCCCTGTACTTCTCAGAGCCTTGTATGGAATCCTGGTATTTGGCTGAGAGCGATATTAAGTCTTCTACCTACATATTAGTTCTTCAGTTAATACAGTTTCTCCTCTTACTCACACAGTATCAATGAAAGGCAAACAGAAGGGAGACCAACCATGCCCATTGGCTACTTTAAAACCCAGCTGACCTGCCTACCCTCCTTAGAAGGAACATACTGTTTACAGCTGACATGCGTGTTAATATGGGTGAAGGCCACTGAGAAATTCCCCAGGATACGACCTAAGGCCATCGAGAATTGAATGTTCCTGAGAATAAAATCTATGACCACAGTAAGCTACACTCCTAATCCTAAAACGTGTTCCCTGATCATCCTGGAGTGTCCGTCTGTAATCCGTCTGCTGAAGTCTGTGCCCAAAAGAACAAGAGCGTGGGGACGGCTAGCCATGGAGTCCATTTTGCATCATGAGTGGCCCCAGGGAGCAGACGGGAGCGGTTTTTAGGAATTGGGGTTCTATGGCACATGAGGCTTTGTACCCAAATTCCTCCTACCTCCTCGGCCAGCCTCCTCCCCACAGAGAATGCTGCCAGGCTCTGGGGATTTGTCATCATGAGACAGCTGCAGATGTCATCAGGGGATGTTACAAGGGGTTCTCTGCTTTAGCATCTAGCTGGCTTGGAGGGACGGTCAACAGAAGCCCAGGGTGGACATGCTGAGAATGATGTGCTGATGTGGAGGCCTGAGGGAGCTGCCCATCATTCTCCATCATCTTCAACTGTATCAACGGTCACATGGCCCTGCTGCTGTAAGGCAGGCATCCGGCAAAGCTCATAGTGGGCCATCCTTTCTCAGTAAGAACCCACTATGGGTTACCCCTTGTATCACTAACATGGAATCCTAGAGTCAGCTTCCAGAGTCTTCTCCCTAGAATCTTGAGGCCCATGAGCTCAGCTCTTGATAGGGCCTTGGGTCTCTGGGGTCTCTGTACCAACTACTACTTCGCCAGCCCCCCAGATTCACTTGCTTAGGTCTTCCCATCTTCAAAGCCCAGCCAGTTGCTGCTGATCTGCTTCTCAGGTGACCTTCCCTGAGGATGGGTGTGCTTGAGAACATTTCAGAGAGGCCTCACACATCACTCTTCCCCTTGATTAACTGGGATGTTTGCTTTGACAGCACTTGTGACTGTCCAAACTTAAACTGCCTGAGGGCAGGGACCACTTCCCCAAAGCCTCTCATTATCCTTCAGAAGTGTGGAAGGAGGAGGAGGGCAGCGGGACGCTCGGGGGCAGCAGAAGACAGTGGAGTGAGAGGGGGGAAAGGGAAAAGTAACTTGAAGACACCCGCCATGGTGAGCTGGCCTTGCGTGCGTGTGCATGCGTGCGTGCGTGCGTGCGTGCGTGCGTGTGTGTGTGTGTGTGTGTGTGTCTGTCTGTCTGTGTGTGTGTGTGTGTGTGTCTGTGTGTGTGTGTGTGTGTGTGTCTGTGTGTGTGTGTGTGTGTCTGTCTGTGTGTGTGTGTGTGTGTGTTGTGGGGAGTGACCGGACAATGAGACCTGGTGCCTCTGGCTAGAGAGTTAGAAGATTTGGATTCTTCCACGTTTTTGCCTCCCTTGGTCCCAGTTCAAGAGATATTTGTGGTATGACTCATAGCTCTCTGACACTGCCTTCTGAGCCTGAGGCAGTAGGATGCCTGCATTGGAGCTTGTAGCTCCATGACTGCTTTCTTCTCAGTTCGAGGCTGTGGGATGCCTGTAGCATCTAAAGTTCTCTGATAGTGGCTTCTGAGCCACGGGTTCAGCCACGGTTGCCTGAAGTGTGTATTGCAGCTCCCGGATGAGGTCATCTGAGCCTGTGACTACCCAGCATGGTGTCCCATGAACAGACCCATGTGGCCCGTATCCTCTGGTGCTTACAGCTTCCGAACTGCAAAGACCTCAAGGAACATGGAGTTCAAGCAACCTCGGGGCTGATGCAATATAGTACTACGGCTTAATGCACTCAGATCCCGTGTCTCGTTGTTCTGGAGCCACAAGGCCAAGATGGAGGTGTCTGTGGGACTGCTCCCTGCACTGGGGGTGGCCAGCTCCTTCCTTCTCCTCCTCACTTCCTTAGATTGCCAACAGCATCGGCCTGTAAGAACGTGTACTCTCAGCACTCCATTCTCCGACTCCATCTCTGACGGTACCTTCCTATATGTAGTATAGCCCTTGATTCTCCCCCATCCTTAGAAGTCCATCAGGCTAAGACTTAGAAAGGTGAAGTTATGTTCTCAAAATCACTCAGTCTGGGTTGGCAAGATGGCCCAGTGGGTATTTGCTGCCAAGCTGAGTTTCATTCTTGGGATCCACACAATTGAAGGCGAGAACTGTCTCTCACAAGTTATCCTCTAACCTCCATAGATGTGCCATAACACACACACACACACACACACACACACACACACACACACACACACGCGCACACACACACACAGGAATAAATATAACCCCAAAATAAATCAACTAACTTAAACACAGAGAAACGAATCCTAAGCTTTACAGTCAACACCCTCTGTGTTTCTATCACTGGTGTCAAAAGCGTCCACCTGTGCCAAATCCAAACTCAGTAGCCTTCATTCACCCCCTCCCACCATCCCCCAAAGTGAAAATTGCCCCTGTGATTCTAATGCACAAACTGTTTTAGGCAGCTGCTTATGAACCTGGGTCGGGGCTCAGTGGCGGTCTCCTGGAGGGGACTGGGACTTTTTGAAGGTGAAAGCTTGTGAGAAATCCCAGTTAACCAGAGTAGTTGACTTAAGAGAGGAATTTAGCTGCAGTGGAGGCTGGCAAGGTCACTGCTCATCTCCGTGGCTCTTACTACTTTATGCTCATCATTTTATGTGCAGACACAAGGAGTTTCCACTTAGTGATGGCTCCCAGGTAGGGAGATTTCACATCAGTAATGGGATTCACCTGGGAGGAGATAACTTGTGTTTATCCTCACAATGGGCTCTGGTTACAGCCGACGTGTGTGGCCACAGGTCAATCGTGGGTATCACTCCTCAAATACTGCCCATCTTGTTATTTAGACAGGGTTTCTCACTGGCCTGGAACTTGTGGCTTCACCTAGGCCGGCTGACCAGTGAGCCCTAGGGATGTGCCTGTCTCCACATCCTCCCCGGGATGGAACTCAGGGCCTCATGCTTGTGAAGCAGACATTTCACCCCCTGAGCCATCTCCCCAGTCCTGGTGAGAGCTTTGAGTACAACAAGGACATCTGCTTATTATCTGTAGACCGAGGTGACTTTTCTCACAGGTGAGTGTGACATTTTTCCCCTGGGTGAAAACCTGAGCTCCATTCCTTTGGATTTCTTCCAGCTGGGCTTGGCACATCATTGACAATGGCCCCCAGGTAGCCAGAGGCACATCTGAGGGTGCTCTGAATTGCAGGAACCATGTGCTCGGCTCTCCACCCACCCAGGCCCATGGCTGCTCAGACAAGGCCCTGCTTGGCCAGCACCTGTAGACGTGGGAGCTGCAGCCTCGAGCACACATGCGTTGTTAGCCAAATTCCCTTATTAAAATGACCTATGGGCTAGGTATTTTAAGTGTGTGGGCGTGGAGAGTGAAAGACTTTCAAGTGTTTTTCTCAGCAAGCTGCAGCCAGAAGAGGAAGGACTTAGAGAGGACCAGAGCAGCACCACAACACTAGCCTTCCTGGGCCCTTCAGGACCAAGGGGAGGCAAGGGGGAGAGAGGGCCTTAGCTCATGTTCCACTGTGCTGCCTTCCCAGAAGCCCTCACGGGCCAGGACACAGATAACCCAGGGCTGATCTCAGGCACTGCTTGGAGGCAGAGGCTTTTGGCACTAGAGGGACAAGCTATAAGTCACAGATGCCCTGAATGTGAGTCACATGGCCAGTGGGAGGTGCTAAGGAGAGAGGGAAGCATTAAAATCTTCACTCTGCTCCTGGTACTGAATGCAACAGGGGGCATCAGCTCCAGTGTATGGCTAAGACTAGGGAGGGCAGCTGTGTGATAAAGAGTGATAAAGAGTGACACGAGGGCTGAGTGAGGGAGAGGAGGGACCAACAAGAAAGACAGGCTGAGAGAAGGAGGGGCCACAGTCTGGACTCGCACGCCAAGCATCGAGAGACAAAGCTCGCTCATAAGGCTCCAGGAAATACCCAGGGAGAGGCCTAAATGTGGCTGCTTCGCCAGTCGGTGGACCTGTGTTCGAATCACACTTGTTGCCTGTGTGCTTGTGGGCGAGTTTCTTAATCTCTCAGGGCCCCAGTTTTTCTCTTCTGCAAAACAGAAGGTAGTAACAGCCCTTCTGTCTCAGAGTCTTCTCATGCAGGCTAAAGGAAATAAGGAACACGTAGGCCGGGCACCCAGCAAAGTCTTGGTAAAAATGTCAAAGACGTGAGACAACCTTCCACAAAGACATCAGGGCCCCAGAGATCCTGTGAGGAGGGTTAGGATGAGACAGTCACAGACACCTGATTACGGGTAGGACTTGTGGAAACTAAGGAATGTTCAACAGGTGACAGAGTTGGTACTCGGACTGACTTCAAGTGCACGGCTGCGTCACCAGCTGGCAACCTTTCGTAAGGCACGACTCTGAGTGGCTGATCCGCTACATAAACAAGCCAAGACAGCACCATGTGGCGTCTCCCTCGACGCCAGTCTGTCCATCCACGGGGCAGAACAAAATACGAATGGCTTTATTTAGTCAGAAAGGTCACGGGGTGAGCCTTCCTGGACACTCGCTGCTGTGATGTGGCATGCTTTCCAAGGCCAGGAAGTTCCAGGGCCTCAGGGAAGGGCTCACTGGTGAACAGGGACAGTTCTGAGGTCTAAGAAAGCCTTGGCTAGACGCTGTCTCTCTGTCCAGCCTGAGACACACTGTGCTTCTCCTCACATCTAACGAATGACTAGACCACAGGGTCAAGACACTATCAGGTCGTGTTCCGCCTTCCTCAGGAGGGCTGAGGCCAGAAGTGGAGGGTAAGCAAGACTGCTGATGGCTAGAGAGCACATCCTGCCAAGTCCTAAACACCATACATTCCAGCCGGACCCTCTCCGCACCCCCAAGCCAGCTGGAGTCAGGGGTGGCCCTCTGTCTCTTGCTGGGAGCACGCCGCCCTTTCTCGGTCTGTGGGCGACTGTCCTACTCCACCGTTCCTCAGTGGCTCTGTAACTCACTCTCCTTGGTGTAGGTTGGGACGCATGAGTCATCTTCTCCTTTGGGGGACTGTTTCTGGGGATGTGAAACTTGCCCTTTGTCACGAAAAGGAAGATCACACATGCAAAGGACCTTCTGCCCGGGGATGCGGGGTGGCCATTTTCCTCAAGCAGTAGCCATACCACCCCGTCCACATGTGTAAGGGGGCTGGCTTTCTCTACTTAAAGCACCCAAGAACATGTGAAAGGAACATTTTTCCCCCCTAAACTTTGCATTTGAAGAATCAAGGCAGGCAGGGAGGTCCTCACAAATTCAGGAAATCCCCGAAGATTCTCAAAGGTTGCAGGGAGAGTTCCCCTTGGACGACAGATTATGCTGTATCTAATTCTGGCCACAAATAACTGAGCATTGAAATGGATGCACCCAGGCCAGCGAGATGGCTCAGGGAGTGAAGGCCTGCTGCCAAGCCCAGCCACCTGAGCTCAATCCCTGGAACCCACAAGTTGTCCTCTAACCTCCATAAATATTACGTGAACACACATGCACACACACACACACACATACACACACACACACACACACACACACACACACACACACATACACACGGGACATTTTTTAAAGGAAACAAATGCTCCCTTAGATTCCGGGGAAGACTTCTATGTTAGCAATGTTATTCCCTGTGTGCCCGAAGCATTTTACCAAATCTGACTTTCCCACTGAGGCTCCTAACAGCCAACACTCAGGCCTGTCTCCCTTCCTCTTTCTTTTTCCACTGTGGTGTGTCGACAACAGAGCTGCACAATTAATTTATTTAGGGACTTGTGAGCAGGGCACGAATCATGAGACTTGTGTGGAGTCCCCTGGCTCCTCCAAGCTGAACTGAAAGATGTCTGTGTGTATACCTTATCCTGTGCAAAGAGCCCCTGTGTCCAGCTGGCCGGATCCAGCTCCATCTGTGTCCATGCAGGCAGAATGCAGGCCAGAGCTCCCTACTCTTGGCACAAGTTCAAGCCTCCAGAGCCTAACTGAAAACGTGAAATATAGAACTCAGCTTTCCATAGAAATAACCTTTGCCTGGTTACATGGAATGACCAGATACTTGAGAAAGGGCCATCTACTCGGAGAATAGGAATGCCACATGTTACTCTGAAGTTCTCTGGAAGTGAGTCAGTAGAGTTCAGGGGCTTGAATCATAGCTGTGTTTTCTGTTCCAGTGTTATTTAAAAAAAAGGGGGCGGCTAATGGGATGGGGAGATGGCTCAGAAGGTGAGCCGCCATGCGGCACCAGCATGAAGACCTGAGTTCGGATCTCCAGCACTCATGCAAAAAGCCAGTGGGCAACAGGCACCTATAACCTATTCCTGGGGGTTGATACAAGTGGATTTTAGGACCTTGCCAGGTGAAATAGTGCTCTGGGTTCAGGGAGAGACCTTGGCTCAAAAACGTAAGTGGTAGAGAAATTTAGATACCAGCCTCTAGCTTCCCCACACACCTGCACATACATGTACACACACACACACACACACACACACACACACACACACACATACATGTACACACACACACACACACACACACACACGATAAAGAGAATCAATGAGTTCTGCTGACTCCCGGTGTGGCAGCTGCATCCGCTTGGAAAGCCTGGCTGTACTTTGGGTGCTGGATTAAGTACAGCCACAGGAAAGAAATGGACGGGTAAAGCTTTCCTTCGCTGGGCACGCAGTGAGTCCTGCCTCTCTGTCTCTGAGGGTCCAGCCTGCCACAGTTTAAACCTACCGGGCAAAGATAATGCATCTTCGTGTGAGGTAAATCTTGTAAAAGAAACAAGAGCACAGGCGGCCCGTGCAAGTAAGTTCGAGAACAGCTATAGATTTTGGCTCTCTTCCGGGAGAGGTCCTAGAACTGGATTTAACACTTTATGTCACTTGACACCCCCAACCTCAAGGCATCAAGATAGTCCCTGGGACTTCTGTTTTCTTTCCCTAAGTTACATGTTTCCTTCGGTCTTATTTATTCATTTGGAATCCGAGCCCCACATGATCTCAGATGATGAGCCTGTTTTTAGCCCAGACAGGGACGAGATTCTCTTTAGGCTAAGGCCACATGCTGTTCTGTCCTTCTATCCAGAGAGACAAACCCAGATTCCCCAGGCTCTGCTGGTCTATCTGGCTTGTGTAGTCCAGCCAGGGGCCACACAGGGGAAAAGCCCAAAGTGGCTTCCCAGGGCTGCCTGACTCATCGCCCTGCATGTACCTGTGGCCTAGAGCCTCACACAGACCTCCTGCACCACATGTGGGAGCGGCCGGGAGGCTGGGGTCCTGGTATGGACATTCAGAAGGGAAGGTGGCGGTGGCACTGGGGTCCCCAGTTTCTGCTCACCGGCTTCTGGAGCCTGTGCTGTGATGAAAGGAGGAAGGGCAGGTGGGCTGGGTGCTGGAGGCCAGCCTGAGGTGGGAGCTGACGCCCCCCAGCAGTGACAGGTACTGAACAGAGGTGTCTGTAAGCTCTCCATGCACAGATCTGAGGGTGCCTGAGAGGTGGAACGTGCCAGGTTGGTCTCTCAGTACCCCAGTGCCCTCCAGACGCCTCCCCTACTCCTCACACTGCAGTCTAAGTTTGTCGATCATGCGTGTCTGGGGATGCAGTTCTCTGCTGAGAACCTGTTGGCATCGGACCCAGTGCCCAGGGTGGATGTCAAGGCCCTTACAACATCCTCACCCAACCCTATGCAAGGTCCTCCAGAGCAGACCACCCTCGTGTCTCTTGGTTCTTCAACAGGCAAGGTGGCCCCCTCATCCCCAACACACGCACGCTCTGTTGCCTCCCACAGGTACCAACAGAGATGACAAGCCTCTGCCCTTCACTAGGTTGCACACATTTGCTCCTGCTGCTCCTGTCCTTTGACACAGAGACGTCCACTCAGAACACTGAGGGCATGCTTCACTGTCACCCCTCATGAACCCCTGACCTTGATAACTAACTGCTCTTCAGCTGACTCATGACTCTCCAGCTGACACGATACACAATACATGTGCGATGAATCAATGAAGAAAGGCTGAGACAGGAGGATCACTGTGAATTCCAGGCCAGCCTGGGCTAACAGTGCTGCTTTGTGCCAAAAAAAAAAAAAAAAAGAATGAATGAATTAATTAATTAATGCTCTCTGTAAATGACTTCATGGGACAAGATAAGCAAACAGATGTAACAAAGAGAAATGGATAGGATGTGTCTAATACACAGTACTCCCAAAAATGATTATTTTATGACTGTCATGCATGCATTTATTGGTGAATATTTATGAAGATCTATTGTGTCTCAGACACCTTCATTTTACCAAGTCTTTAGTAGAACAAAGGGATAAAAGTTCCTTGTCACAGAGGAGGGGGCAAGCGAGGGTCCCACCCTTCCTAACTTCCTGATTCAACAGGCAGCTCCTGCCATCTCCTCCTTCCTTCCCACAATTCCCACTCCAGGAGGAAGAGCCACCATACCTGGTCTTTTGAGTCTCCTCATTAGGGGACCATCTCATTTTTATCATCTTAACGCTATGAGGAGGCCCAGATGAAGGGCACTGCCATGTCTATTACCCAGGAGGAAAAAACCAAGGCCTGTACATCTCAGGGAGTCCTGACTGCTCCTCAGACATCCTCACACTGTTCTCCGAAGACCCACAGAATCACTGAATAGATACATGTTTCTGTGTAAGTGTGATGAATCAGAGGAACCCTAAGTGAGGCTCAGTGGCTTTAGTGTAACCCAGAGCCCAGGAATTTGGCCAGAATGCGAGACAACAGTGTAGTCAGAGGCTGCTGCAAGCAACCGATTAAATCAACTCTCTGGGTTCCCTGTGGCCACCAGAGAAAGCCCACGTGTGACTATTCACTTGCAGTTTATTAAAATGGTGAGATAAGGACAGCTTCCGGGGAACAGCAGGATGGCCTGGAGCACCGTCCAAAGCAAGCATGGGTCACACAGACATAAAACTCCCCTAAGCTTGGGTGGAGACAGCAGTTACCACTCAGGAAGAATGCGATGGTGCTGGGTGCCAGCATGCACAGCTCTGCTACGGACAAAGGGATTATTCTGCCTCATTGTCAAAACGCAGTGTTTATTGTTAAAATACACTCGGGAATTAAAAGGGGCATGTATGAATCATAAATATTTGCATGCTATTAATGTTTGGACAAAAGAGTTGGACAGGCTAAGTTGGGAGAACTCCTTTTCCCATGAAAACCAGTGCTTCAAATTACAGTCCATCTTTAATTTCATCTCTCCCATTGCTAATCTGAAATCCCAGTGCCTGCTGGGCATAACCCTTTCAGGCCCTCAGCGCTCCAGGAGGCTGGGGAGGAAGGGGAGACCAGGAAGCTTGCCCAGAAATCTACCAGGAGCAACAAGAGATGGGCCTCTCACTGACCGACTGATGGCAGGGCTGCCCTCGGCTTGACACTGCCACTGTCTCTTGCAGGGACACTGTCCCCGAAGAGACCTGACCCAGGTTTGAGGCTTCACCCAGGTTTTTCTCAACCAGGGAAAGCAAAGCCTGCATTTTATCTCAAGTAATCAATCCTCACGGCACCTCCTCCTCTCTGCGGACAAAAGGGGAATAGAACTCAGATAGACACATACCTTTAAGTTGTTTTCAGCTTCCCCACCCTCAGGGGAAGGCTTGACAATGTCTGCAGGTATTTCAGATTGTCGCTTCTAAGAAGGTAGGGGAGGGCGTCATTGATATGCCTTCAAACATTCGACAGTGTGTATCACAACCACTCCCGTATTTTCCCCTGATCACCCCAAAAAGGGAATGGGTGGCTCTAAGTGTCAATGGGGATCTACGATCTGCTCTCAGATAAGAAGCTGGTAAAACCCCTCCACGATCTGCTCTCAGATAAGAAGCTGGTAAAAACCCACTGCCTAGAGTGAAAACAGTCCTGGAAGAGGCATTCACTCACGTGGGGGTTTAAGGAGTGGGTGAGTACATATCACGCAGGGATTGGGATGATGTCAATGGGCAAAGCTGGATTTTTGGTTTTGGGGACACTCCTCAGGGCTTCTGGATACATTCTTATTTATTTATTCCCCCACTCCCACCCCAAGGCACAGTCTCTTTAGACCAGGCTGGTCTGGACCTCAACATCTAACCAAGGATGACCTTGAACTTCTGATCCTCCTGCCTCCACTTTTTTTCTTCATTTTGAATATCACAAATTTAAAGTTTCACACATTTTCAAAGAAGGTAAAGATCATGAAGGAGGAGGGGCAAGAGAGATACTTAACTTTTGGGAGTGGTGGGTCGCCAGGTCAGGCCCCCCCCCCCCCGTTGGTATAATTTAAGTTTTATAATTGGTCTTTTCTGGGGGGTGGGCAGTCTGCACATAGTAGGGTGTTTAGCAGATCTCTGGCCTCAACCCCTGGGTGCTATGGACCACTCTCCCAGCCCAGTATGTGACAGTCAAAAGTATCTGCAGACCTCAGCAAATGTCCCCTAGGGGTCTAAACACATCCCAGCTGTGAACCACCAAGAAAGAGGCTCATCCAAACTGATCACCTACACAGGCCATAGAGTGAAGGGGACCTGCCCCCTGGGTAGCACTTCGAAGGACGAAAGTGGGGACCTTTATTGTAGGTTCTTGAGATGTCATTTAAAAAGACAAACAGCTTGCTCAATGATCCTGGTTCAGATAGCTCCTGGATAGAAAAATGAGAGATGCCGAACACAGTCCACGCAATGCCAAACACAGTTCTTACGATGCCAAACTACTCCATACAATGCTGAACACACCCTATACGATGTCAAGCACAGTCCATACAATGACAAACACACTCCATACAATGCTGAACACACTCCATACAATGCCAAACACACTCCATACAATGCCGAACACACTCCATACAATGCCGAACACACTCCATACAATGCCGAACACACTCCATACAATGCCGAACACACTCTATACAATGCTGAACACACTCCATTACAATGCCAAACATACTCAATGCAATGTTGAACATTCTCAATACAAAGATTTCAAATAGAAATACAGAAGAATGACTGTGAAGATCCACAACCAATACTATGAGCAAATCCTATGAGCTGAATCTTATGCTCTCCATCCACCTTGAGTGGAGCCTTTCTAACCCCCAAGGGCCCCTCCCTACTTGCCTTGTCCATGAAGATCTGATAAGGATGCAGAGGAACACTACACAGCTCCTTCCTTTGCATAAGGTGACTTGATTAGAGACACACACTTCCCTAGAGGGCCCTGGCCAGCCCTCCTATTCACTGGACCTGGGCCTCCTGGGGTCAGGTGTTGGGGAGGGAGTATGGTTAGGCCCAAGT
This sequence comes from Peromyscus eremicus, assembly GCF_949786415.1. Classification (NCBI taxonomy): domain Eukaryota; kingdom Metazoa; phylum Chordata; class Mammalia; order Rodentia; family Cricetidae; genus Peromyscus; species Peromyscus eremicus. The sequence continues at coordinate 5,873,142 of NC_081428.1, read as the reverse complement.
GTTCATTAGGAAGGTCTTAAGTCTCTAAAAGCAGGGAGTACTCCAAGTAAGAAAATAAGCTTCAAATTCACTTACATCTTCTATGAGCAAAGCAGGGTTTAAGTGGCTCCTGAGTGACTATTTCCTCCTTTGCGGAGGAAGCTGAAGGAAACGCACTGGGACTCTGGAGTTATAGCATAAGCCTCTCACAGGCGGCTGCTGGGATTTCTTTACACTCTATGGACCCATGCAGCCTGGCAGCCTGGCTGGAAGAAGTTCGGGCATAGCAAATGGAGTTCCTAAACGGGATAGGCTGCCCGATATAGGCTAACAGAGGCTGGGCAGTGAGCTGGGGTTCCAAAGCAGTGCAGTGCAAAACTGAATGTTAACTCCGTTCTCCACACAGCCCCCAAATGCGAGATTCACAGTGGAACCAGCCATGGAAGACAGGCATTGCCTGAAACTCACTAATGGGTGTTTATAAATACAGGCAGAATGTGAGCAGCGTACAGGCAGCTGGCACACGGGGACATTTTCACAGACAGACAGCTCATTAATTCTAGTTAATTGCTTGACTGGGGCCTCACGTGAGGAGATGTTATTAGCATGGATGGACTCAATCTTCAAGAACATTTTGGTCCAAGAAGTCTCTCAATGGAAGTATAGACACAAGACTGTACACCCCTGGAAAAGGGCCCCCAACAAGGCCTGCAAACTGCACACCATTCCACATTTACAGTAGAGTAAGCCCCACGTCCATTGAAGGAATCACAGATGACAAATACTTGGGGGAAGACCCATTTGTTCTGAGCCTGTGGTCTTTTTTTTTTACTACTATTATTTCCTAAACAATAGCACAGCAACTACTTATGTGTAAGTGATATTCTATTAGCTATCATAAGTAATCTAGACATGATGTGAGTTATATTACAGGGTGTGTGGGGTTCTTTACAAAGGTTTCCCCATTCTGTACAAACGGCTGGAGCAACCGCAGATGTCTGGATGGGAGGGAGGGGGTTCTGGACCAACCGTCCATAGACACCAAGGAGTGACTACACACAGTCATTCTTCAATATCCCTCACTGCTCTCAGCTCGTTTTTACAGTCATCAGCAGGGAGGGAGGACTCCACAGACATTACACCATCTCTCTGCTTCAACAAGTAAGTTTCCTTAAAAAAAAAAAAATCCTGAAAGACAGAATATATTCTTCCATAACTAGCCTCCTCCACCCTCCCTTGTACCTCACCAACCAGCACACACACACACACACACACACACACACACACAGCTGATTTATTAGAACCAGCACAGCTCTGCTGAGTGGCTAGCTGGATCACTGTTTAGGTCTATGACGCGGTCCTAACAGGAAGCTCTAAAAGTCACTCAACCACTATCTCTCTCCAAGGCATTTTCTGATTGATGGGCTTCAGTCCTGACCAAAAGGAGCTGGCTCACCAAAGGACAGCCCTGTTGCCGAGGAAGGGCCGAGGGCGGCTCTGTACAAGGGCAGCTTCTGCCACACAGCTGAAAAATCCTACTCATGCAAACAACCTTGACCAAGAAAAGCCCTGTGACACCATCCTTGATGCTTGGCACTTTGTAAAACCCACCCGCAAGGAAAGTCTGATGGAGTGGAGCAGGACACCATTGTTTTCCAACAGGGACAGCGTGCGGTGAGCTGCTCCTGGCTCTTACTAAGGCTCTGGCCACGCCAGGCTTTAAGCCGGACAGGGAGAAGCTTGCTTGAGGAAAGTGTCGCTAACTCTTTTCTTGTCAAATATAAAAGAGGAGGGAAGCCTGGTCCTGGTTTGACAGGCCACATTCTGCATCAGTTCTGGGTGAAGCTCATGACCTGCCAGGAAAGGAAGTATTCGCTGGGACCGGCTGAGGCTTGTTTTCTAAGAGGCCTTGGTTTTGTTTAGTTTTGTTGGATTTTATTTGTTTTTTATTTTTGTTTTGCTCTGTTTATCCCTATTTGTTCACGGCTAAATCTGAAGAAAACAGATTTTACTAGATGTGCTGTTATAAACAGTAGATGTAAAACCAGAAAGAAAAGGAAAAAAAAAAATGACATTTGATTTGAACACAACTCACATAGTTTCTTTCTATTTATTCTCTCTAGGAGACCCAACTGCCATTTCTATTGCTTACCTAGAATGCTCTCCACGGAACATCTCTGAGGCTGGCAGTTGGATTTTTCCTTCTTCTAGTAAATGAATTTGCCATCAAATAAAGAATGATGTGGCTCCTGTAACCTCGTGAGTCACTAAGACCAACTCTCCGGTAAAAGCCACTACAGAAAGACACCCCTCCCTGTTTGCAGTCTAAGTACAACTTTTCCTTCTTAACTGTATCTCCACCAGAGGCTTCTGCTGAGCTGAGAGACAAGCTCCCCATGCCGTAGTACCCTGAATCATGCAGAAAGGGATGAAATTACCACAAGGAACCGACATCACACAAATGTGAAAGAGCCCAGCTTGTGACAGCATAAATATTATGTCTGGGAAGACGTCCACAGCAAGAGTCTAGGAAGGAATTTCACTTCAGAAAAGCACTATTTTCAAAATGGGCAAGTTCCGAGATGCCAGGAGGTCAGCGTAAACAGCAGATTCCACTGAGAAGTGAAACCCTTTCCTGACAGGCCACAGGACACTTGGCTTCATGGGTCCCGAGTGTCACTGAGCCAGGGCGGACTACACTCCTGAAGAGACCTTACTGTCAACGACAGCATGGTCTCCAATCCTGCATGAGTGATGACATCCACTCATATACCTAGTGGCTTACCAAAGGCCTGGATTGGCATTTTAAATTGATCTGCTTTCCTAACCCCTACCAATTAGGCCCCAAGTCTACGGATGTCACTGTCACCAAAACAGCAGAAGGGCGTCAGAAAATGTCCACCTTGTGGTTCCCTTGGATATTTATTTTCTGGGTATTTGGTACTAATCTGGCGCTCCACAGTCAAAGCCATATTCCAAATTTGCATATTTTGGCATCCACACATCCCAGAAGATCTACGAGCCAACCCCAGAAACTTTACGCTGCACACAGAAATCTTTTGCACGTCTTCCGTTCTTGGGGAAAGTCTTTTAGAGGATTTTCAGAACTGTCTATGACATCTCCCAAAGATTAAAATTCACACTCTTAGAACAAATGGAAACTGGCCATTGTTTGCCTCCTTACAACACAGCTGTTGGTACCTCTGGGAGCCGTGCGCTTTGGTTCTCCGTGAAATCATTGACGCTATACTCTCTGAGGGGCCAGTTCATTGGTAGCTAATGGAATACTCTAGTAGGGAAGAGGCATTTGCAGACATGTCTGTCACCTCACGCTGTGGGGAGCCTTCTTGTCATCGGAAAGTACGGATTGCAGTTACAGACAGAAAACAAAAACAAAAACAAAAACAAAAAACGGCTCAGTTAATTAACCTTATGAAAGAGTTCTTGTTGACCCTGAACTTGGAGGTGACTGATAGTCTCAGGCCCTGCGATTAAAACAATTGTTCTGAACAACCACTTGTGTGCCTTCCTATCTCTGGACTTCAGTGAGTCTCCCAGGATCCCCTGTTCTCTCCCCCACCCCCACCCCCACCCGAGAGCCCTTCTCTCTTCTCTGGTGAAGTCACTGCCAATCAACATGCAGATGAGGAATCAAAGGGAGACACATTCCCGGGGTGAGATACTTGGAGGAGATCTGAACTACCCAGAGAGCTGGGGGAAGCCAGGGGCAGGGGAGGAAGCCTGAGCTGCCTAGGCCTTTGCCAGTGTTCACAGGGGCCTGCAGTCAGCCAGGCCTTAGAAGCAGGACAGGCAGGTTCTTCCAGTCGCAGGCTGAACCTGAGGTTAGGAGCTGTGGCCCTGGCCATCAGCCAGCACCAGACAGATCCATTTCTTGGAAGAGAGAAAAATCCTTCCTTGGGTGGCTCGGGCAGTCTCTGGGAGGGTCACAATCCCCAGAGTCGGGCATCTGGCACAATAAAGGGAGCACGCTCACATGTCCTCTCTACCTTCCTTCCACACTGAGCACCCAGGCCCCGTGGAGAATCCATCACTGACTGGACTCAACACTGACCTTAAGATGTGTGCATGGATGAAAAGCCAAAACCTTCTGGGTTAGTCTATGAATGTCAAGGGCATATTTTTAGGCACATTTAAAAAAAAAAACACAGAAAATAAAATAGTTGAGTCTTAAGATCGCTTAATAAAACATAATGAAACTTTTAAAGGATAAAGCTCAGCCACGGAGATTAGGACTAATTGTTAGAATTAGTGAGAGCATCTATTCCCTTTCTAATGGGAAGCAAACTGTGAGAGGGAGGAGAGACGGAGGAGAGAGAGGGAGAGAGAGGAAGGGAGAGGGAGGGAGAGGGAGAAAGAGAGAGAGGGTGCAATGTCTAGCAGGTTTTGATGACCACAAAAAAGCAAAATAAAATTATATTTTGTGACTACAAAGTGAAATTATGAGATAAAACCATGTTCAGTCTTCTGACAGCTTACTTGTCTTATATTATTGACATAAAAATTTTAAACCATAAAAACTCAAGACCAATGTTATGTACGGTAACCGTAACTGGGTCAAGTGGTCAGTTAATGCTCCTGAGTTTTAATTACTTTCTGTCAGGCATGGAGAGGGGAGCCTGTTCAAATCAATTATAATCCTTTTTTTTTTTTTTTGCATCTGATTAATATTTCCATTCCAGGGTCTGAGAAGCCAGCCTGGCCTTGGGTGCTGCTGTTTCCCTTTGGGGGGTTTATGCAAACTCAAGGGCACACTGGCAAGACTCAGGTAGCAGAATGCAAATAGTCCACACCTTGGGGAAACAGTTGCCCGCCGTTCCTCAGGTAAACACCAGCACCTATTAGTCACCCACTCAAAACAGAGATGGCCAGAGAGAGGTGGGGGACCAGCCCTCGGCAGCACAAAAGTAAGCATGCTGCTTTCAAAACCCCATTCCTCATCGTCCTCATCAGCTTACGGGGACGACTGTCAGGAAGCCACCATGCCACCCTAATGGAAAATGTCACCAGAATGGGCCTTTAAATAGTCTTCAAAACTTCCATGGCCAAACAGGACAAAAAGACCCACCTAGATGCCCAGGAGCATGACCACACTTTCTCTGGCAACCAAGTGGTACTCAGCTAGCCATTCCTAAAAGTGGCAATTCCTAAGAACTGATGGAGTTCATTGCCAGCAGGTGGGGGGCCTGGCTGTGGGGTCGTTATTTCCTCTCGGCTTCCCACCCACTCTGCCAGCAGCTCATCTGAACTCTTCACAGTGTTTTCTGGACACACGCCTCTGAACCATAATGCGAATTCCATTTGCTGAAAGGCAGACTTTCAATAAAACAAGTGAGCCCACTTAAGGACTCGGGCTCTCCAGGCGGCATCCCTCAGGCTCTCAATAAGTGGAGAGACTTGTCTTTGAATCCCCCTATTATTAGCATAGTAGTGTGAACATACAGTTTCAATCACATTATACGTTTTTTATTTTTCTCTAGGTGTGATTTCATTATGAAAACGCCCTGGACATCTAGGCTAGCCAGCACAACAGCCCAGACGCACAGACACTTACCCTCTCCCCTCTTCCACTGAGAACAGATTTTCTAGGGTTTCTGAACGCCTTCGTTCACAGAGGTGATGATCCCTCTGCCTGGCCTTTTCTAGACTTGCCAGTCTGCTGGTTTTGTTTCATTTGCTTGGCTCTGGGGACCAAGCGGAGGGCCCTGCATGTGCTAGGCTAGTGTTCCGCCACTGGGCTACAGACTCCACTAGCCCCTTCCTGTTTCTTTTCCAGCGCAAGAACCGTCACTGTTACACACGGATCCTGTCTTTTTGATTAAACTAGAAACAGCTTTGACGGCCAAGCTTATTCAGTTCTACATTACAGAAGTGAAACTTTAAACCAAGTCCCCTTGCTCTTAAATCTTCACTACTCGTGGATGTCTGTAAAATATGATTTAGGTCCCAGAAACAAAGAGAAACTACAATACTTGAAAGATAACTGGAAAGGGGGGACGTCCACAGCGAACCAAGGTTTCCCTTGCTACGCCAACACTTTGAAAGTTGGCTAAGGGTGAGGGACGGTCAAACTGCATGTCCACTTGAGCTCAGGGAACAGTTTCTTCAAATAATCTGGTCTCTAACATGATTAACATCTAAATGTTAAGTGAGCCCCACTTCTCTCATCAAATAATAATAACTACATCATGAAGGTCACGTTGTTCTCGATTGTACTAATATGATCCCATTTTTATCCTAGAAATGTAAGCTTGCTTAAAACCATATCACAGACTATAAGGATTTCCCCCAAATTATTGATGTGAGCAGTTGAAACCCCGTCGCTTGTAGAAAGCACAGGTACCATCTGCTCAAGGCTCTCAACGTTCAGATTGCCCAATAGTGAACTCTCATTACATAATCTCAGTTCTCATTGTGGTGAGGTTCGCTTTTCTCGTTTCAGAAAAATGGTGAAGTGTTTTATGGAAATTTACAATTCATGCCCAGCAGAGGTGGCGCACGCCTTTAATCCCAGCACTTGGGAGGCAGAGGCAGGAGGATCTCTGTGAGTTCCAGTCCAGCCTGGTCGTCTATAGAGCGAGTTTCAGGACAGCCAGAGTTGCACAGAGAAATCTTGAAAAACCAAAAAAAGGAATTCATTCACGTATTATGTGTTCCGAGTCAGTCTTAAGCCAATTTAGTCATCAAACACGGTAATAGAAAACGAGACTCTTGCAGAAGTATTAAATTTCAAATAATCATTATATTAAAGTTTGATGCGGCATCAATAATAAGAAACTGCTACCGGCTAGAAACCCTGGGTTTGTTCCCAGGTAGATACTTTGCATTTCAAGTTCATTCGTGACAGATACGCACCTCTGCCGCTCCGACCGACAAACCTGAGGTCATTGAATCTTGCGACTTGGTTCTTCATGGCCGCTGTCGCGTTTCTCAGCTCTGCTGAGTAGTTTTCATCGTTGCCGGCCATGACGGTGACCAGAGTGCCATCCGGAACGTCCCCCAGAGCCACCACCTAGACATCAGCCAAGGGACAAAGGCAGACATCAGAGCTGTCGTAGGGACAATCGTTCTAAAATTAAACATATGCTTAACAACACTTTCTGGCTTTTAGAAGAATCATCGTAACTTGAGCATCATTACCGAAAGGCTTGCTGTTAATTCCACAGTGCGTAGATGGATGTAGATTTTCACATGAGGAAGGCATTGATGAAATTGAATGAATAAGGCCACACAACACAGTAGGAACAAGACAAAAGGGAACAGGGACTCTGGAAAGCTACTGATTCTCATCAATGTAGTCATCTCTTAAGACATGTTTGAAAGACAGAAAGTCTTACGTGGTAGGTTTATAATCTAATCCACCTTCAAAAAAAGGTGGATTCATTTTATTATTTTGAATTATGTGGATGTGGGTGCATGTGTGCATATGAGTGTAAGTGTCACTGAGGCCAGAGACATCACAACACCCTGGAACTGGAATCGTAGGCAGATGTGAGCCACCTGACAGGTGCTGGAACCAGAAGCTGTCCCCTGCAACACTGTGGTGTGTCCTTAACTACTGAGCCATCTCTCCAACCCCATCTTTACTCGCTTGGACCTCCGTTGGTGCTCCTAGCAGGACCTGGACTTAGGAACTTCAACTTAGTTCTGCTAAACTTAAATTTGACTTTTGCTACTGATCTTCTTTTTTTTTTTTTTTTTTTTTTTCGTTTTTTGAGACAGGGTCTCCCGTAGCCCAGGGTGGCCTCAAGCTCATTGTCTGACAGATGACCTCGAACCCCTGATCTTCCTGTGTCGCCCTGCAGGTTACAGGTATGTGTGCCATCATGTATGCAGCTTCCAATGGCCTGGAAGGGATTTAAACGGCCCATTGCAGCTCATCTCTGGCATCTCTTTCGCCTCTGTTGGAGTCTCATTAGCAGTGAACTCTGGCACTCAGGAGAAAAACCAGAAATGTGCCATTTATTTATCATTAATTCCAAAAGAGATGACCTCAGAACAAAGGGAGTCCTAGTAATTATTCTCAAATCAAAGGTGAAACCAGGCTGCATTTTCACATCTGTGAGCCCCAAACACATATTAACTGTGTTCTGAGGTATTCCTTTACTGCCATTGAGAAGGTAATGGCTTATTATATTTTGAAGACAACTGGTAGATAAACATATTTCACATCCAGAAAACAAACAAACAAACAAAAAGCAGCAATTTTAAATTAAAATACTCTGAAGTACATGCCTTGAAAATGCTCCACCAAGTATCATCCATCACTTGGCTGCTGTTTGATTGATTCTTTTCATTTTATTTTAGAGCTAGGGTCTCACTAGGTAGCCTAGGATGGCCTTGAACTCACATCCTCCTGTCTTCACTGTGAGGCCAGGGCTTACAGGCATGCACCACCAAGCCGGCGTCTGACTGCAGCAGCGATTTCTGAGTTTTGACTTGATTACAGCTTACATCTGCTTTGTTCCAGTTTCAAAGTGGTCATGGAATTCAAACCAAAATGCCTCAAGTTCATTTTTTTTTTCAATAGTTTCTGACATACATTGTCAGTCTATGGTGAAATTGTTATTTATCCTGACAACGTGGTCATTGTTAGGTGGATGTTCTCAAGTTGGGAGCAGCAAAAGCCCTTCTCAATATACTGTTACTTGGTTTTTCATTTTCTTTGCATACTAGTTGCTGCATAGTTTATTGCAGGAATATTTCTCTGTCTGCATGTATGTAAATAAGGATGCCACAGATTCGCTAATCGGATACCAATATCCAATCCCTCTGCTCGCCATCCTCACTGCGCTTAGTCATGTCCCCTTCCGCTCTCCGTTGTCCTGCAGATGACTATCTAGGTGATTTTTATTCTTTGTGGCTGCACCATCTCCCGGGTTCTAAAGAACACGCCAGGAAATGACTCCAGCTGCCCGGAGAAGTGGACAGTCGGGACCCCAGGACATCACCAGGACACTCTGCTCTGGGTACTGGGTAAGTATCTTGTCAGCTCTTCAATTTTATCTGTTTTTACCAACTTGCTTTGTGAGACACGGACAGAGCCTCTTGCCTCTTTTTAACCCTTTCATTCCAATTGTTGGACATGTTTTCTACAAAGGAGATTTTAAAACATTTATTCTCTGAGCAGTCTGTAATTAGATGTTTATATCCCACCACAAGAGTTTGATGGCCTTTAATTAAGATTAGTAACATGACAACTCTTTTGTTTCAAAGAACATCATTGCAATAAATCTCCCTGATCAGTTAATTGATCATTATTTACCTTTCTTTCTACTCCTACAAAATTCTACTCCTATAAATTCTGCTGTTTTTAGTCTCTTTATTTTTTCCTCCATTTCTTTCTTCACTATTTTCACTTCCCCTGCACAATCAGCTCACAGTGTTGAAATGTCGTCCACGAAGACACTTCACTTCCTCACCCTCCTCTCACTGTGGAGAACTAGGCTTTTCTAGTTCAACTCAACACCCACCAGGGTACCGGATCTACCACAGGCTTCCAAACTGAATGCCTTACCGTTGGGGCCCATATCTCTTAAGAGGTTAAAATAAATACATCCTGTTCCACAAGTGCCCAAAGGCATGCTGAGTCACGGCTCTCCTCCTGCTGTGTCTCGGTGTGCCTCAGTTTACCACTGTTGTTCCAGTGCTGCTACCTCATTAGTGGGGGGCCAGCCCAGGAGGCCCTCACGGATAGGTGCAGACAGTATGAAAGGACCAGGGTGGCTAACTAGGAAAAGGTTGCTGATGCTGGAATTCAAAAGGCTAAAAATCAAGAGTTTAAATTTCACCACTCTCATTTTTAAAGGAAGTGGGAATGGGGAATCTGGGGACTCAATGATTACTTCTTTGGCTTTCTGATTTATCTCCCAAGAGTTTTGGTGGGGAAGGGAAGGAGACAAATTAAATCCAGGGTCATTTAACAGTATATTTCATCCAATGACAAGTATACTTAGACTAGGTTAAATTTTTTTATTGGAGTTAAAACTAAGATGTCCTCCAATTTGATACAGATTTTTGTCATTGAGAAGTGACATAAAAAGAATGAGAAAAAAATCTAACTTCAAACAGAAATAGAAAGCAGTGTCTGCAATAAAAAGCCATAAACAATAGGTAAGGGAAGACAAACATTTACATTCAGCACAGACCAAACAGACAAGAAGGGACTTGCTGGCCAGAGATAGCTCCTATTTTGTTGAACTTCTCTGTTCTCCAAGTATCAGGAAGTTGGGCAAAATATCAGCTCTCCTCTGTGCTATAAGGGCTTCCCAGTACTGTTCCTGGCTGGCCTGTTCGCGATCGGAAACCGGCATTTTCCAACCATTTTATAGGTTGAAATTACAGTTACAATTCATGTACGGCAAATTCCTTGATCTTCCAGAGTTTCAAAGAAAGAAGGCTATGTGTAGAACATAGAATTCATCTGAGATGGCATTTAATGCGTAGCTAGGGACCACGATCTTCCTGCCGGAAACATGATTTACTCCTTTTTTTAAAAAAAAAAAAATGAAAAACATATTCCATCAGCACCCAGGGTCTTTGAACTCCCTGTTGAAGGCATGCATGCTCACGCTCTGTGTACCGGGCCTAAACGAACTGTACTATTACAGTCTTACAAAATCTGTCTCAAGTCACCTGAACAACTTCACTGGCTGCTTTTACGAATACTGCGCAGCACACAGCAGACTTCATAACTTCTCATCTGGGAAATTGTTTCTCCTGGGCTAAGATACACGGTTTGGAGGTGACAAGCGGTGCAGAGGAGAGGCAGGAGAACCAATGAGGATGATTTAAATCTATTTTTTTGAGAGAATTCGTGAATTTAAATCTCTTGATAATTCTGAAGACTAAAGCAGAGGACTTAACAAAATTCCAGAAGATTCCTGAAGATGCTCCCCCACTAGGGGTGGGTGGGTTCCATCACTGCTTCACATAATTTGGTTTTTATCTTGGAAAATAAGATAATTCCTGTAGAACTGACCTCTAAAGAGATTCCTGAGCCTTAATTCCTATCCGAAATGTAGAGAAACATTTTTGGCAAGAGCTGGTACAGATCGGGGCCAGGGATCCAGAGAAAATGCAGCTAGGATGCTGGTCTGTTTAGATGTACAGCTTCCTCTTAGGTCCAACCTTTACATTTCTTCTCCCTCTGAAAACCCTATCTACTGCCTCAGTTCAGCAGGGTGCTGAGCTCCTGGAAGTGGCCTCTCTCTGTGGGACGGAGTGGTGACAGATATTAATCGAGTGGTCTGATTTTTCTGCTATCCTGTCCTTCCCCCCAAACTCTCTCAAGGGACCCACTTGAACCTTTCACACGTGCTGTGTACACCTTGACCTTAGTCATAGCCACCGGCTGTCACTCAGGAAAACAAACCGAGATTCTTTTAGAAGTGGGTTTTCCAAAATCATTTATAAAAAGGGAACCTCTATGGCTGTGATTATTTTTGCTTAAAAGGAATTTTCCGCGGTTTGTAAAAGCAGTACGTATGGTCTTTTCATTCTTTTAAAAGAAAACAAACATTTCCATGTGGTAGCTCAAGACTTTGCATTGCTTCAACTCCTGAGGACAGTTTCTAAAAAGCAATCATTTAGTGTCTTGATAAACTGGAGTTCCCTCACAGTAAAAACAGCAGCTCGAAAAGAGCCCCCAAGGAAGGCACAAGTCCCCTTTAGCTCTGCTCTGCAGGGACACCTACCTTAAACGGTCCTTTTGTTGACTACACAAAGCCTGATTTCTCTCTGCTGACAGTGACCTCAGGGCTCAGCCCAGTCAGGTTCCCTCTCATGGTGAGCAGAAGACACCACCAACTATCCCTGTTTTTTCTAAAGGAATCGGGATGGCTTTCCAAATCACTGGAGGGGGGTAAAGCCAAGGGCCTGGCCTACCCTGGAACCCTCAATCCTACCCCTACCTTTTAAAAGTTGCTTTCAAAAACTGTTGAAGGCAACATTTTTATAGACAGAGACAATTGCATATTCTATCTCTATAATTTTTAAAATGTGGATCGTGTTTTTAGCGTTAAAAAAAAAAGGAATTTGGACAGCACTTTTCAAAAGTGAGGGTTACTCGTTGTAATTAGATCAAGGTCCAGCTGAGGCCTGGAACTACGAAAAACTTAAATTAAATTAATCTCCCTCCTAAAGGGGACAATTTCTTCATCTTAAAAAAAAGCAACTTCTCTTTACAGCTTGGACCTGCCTCCTTCGTCAGCCTTTTAAAAGAACAGGACCTAACACAGCCAGTGTGCTTTTCAGCTGTCCTTTAAAACCCACCACCGAAGAAGACCAAAGAAGAGAATTTAAATTCTCAAGCTCCCTGCCAAAGTAGTAGGGTAGTTGTTTTAAAAACGCCCCGGGTTGTTTATACATCCCTTCTGAAGGCCAAGGTTTAGAGGCGACTGAAAGCAGGGCAAGATCAGGGTGAAAAGCGACCCGAGGGAAGTGAGCTGCCCAGCTGAAGTTGCTGGGTCGACACTGCCCCCTCCTCTAACAGAAAAGCCGCGGGATTGGACCTTCCCAGGTGTCAGAAGACACCTCAGCACCTTTCTTGCCCGGGGCTTAATTTTCTGGAGGGTTCCAGAAAAAGCAACAGGATTTGCTACTTGCGGCTTCTGGCAGGAGCAGGCGACAGGCTCGAAAAACTCCTCGGAACTTTGGCAAACTTAACTACGCCTGCCGTGAGTGGACTTTGGACATTCTGATGTCTATAGGGCGGTTAAAAAAAAAAAAAAAAGGCGCGCTGGAGGCGGGGGTGTCCCCCTGGCTCTTTCCCTTGTCGGTTTATTTTTACTGACCGGAAGGTATTAAAGTATCTCTCTCTTTCTTTTCTTTTCTTTTTTTTTTTTTATTTCCTGATGCCTTCATTTGAGAGACACAAAATGGTCCGGGTGTTCATCCGGAGGTCCGGAAAGCTTACGAAGAAAGACGGATTTGTCCGCCCCAAGGTTTTAACTTTTCCTAGTTCATAGCAAAGGTAAGGCCCTTGGTAGATGTTCTGGGATTATCTTGATTTTTTTTTTTTTTTTAAATTCCTCTTGGATGCCTCTAGGGCTGGCTAAGGTGGGTCCCTCCCGAGGGTCGCCACGGCAACGCAGCATCCCCACATCCCAAACTCAGTGAGAAGGACCAGAGGCTTCCACAGGCAGCACCCCTGCCTAGATGCCGCTCGGCCTCTGCCCTCTAGGCTCCCCCTGGGCATCGGCCGGCCTTCTCCAGATCCTCCCACCACCCTCTCCAGGCCCGAGTACCTTGAAAGCGATGGGCAGGGTCTTGTTGCAGCGCCAGTGAGTGGGCAGCACGGAGCAGAGGAAGTTGGGGCTGTCGGTGCGCACCAGCTCTCCGGGGTGGTCAGCTAGTACCTCCACCATGCTGCGGTCGCCGCTCCTCAGCTTGCTGGCCAGGGCGGCGCCGGCGTCCGGGGCGCCCAGCGTCAGCGCCTCGCTCATCTTGCCGGGGCTCAGCGCGGTGGAAGGCGGCGTGAAGCGGCGGCTTGTGCTGGCATCTACGGGGATACGCATCACAACAAGCCGATTGAGTAAGGACCCTGAAGACAGCTCCTACTAGACGGCGGCAACACGGGCTCGGATCTTCCGCAAGCAGCTCCCGGGAGACCAACATACAAGTTCAGGAGACTTTATCACTACCGGAGGGGTGTGGGGAGGAGGGAGGCTAAATCACCAACAGTCCCAGACTGAGTTCTAGTTACTCGGATCGGCCCTCACACCCAAGCAGGGCTAACAACTGGCCGATTAGTGAATTAAAGAGTGGGCAACCAGAATCCAAAGTCAAATGCCCAATGGAGGCTCGCTTTCAAAGTTGAAGTTCAATCTTTGGCTATTACAAACGGTCCCGGAGGCAAAATTCCCGTACACGTCCTAAAATATTTATGCGCAGAACAAAAAAAAAAAAAAAATGAACAGCAAAAAACTAGATTTGGAAGTTCCAGCAGTTAACTGCCCGTCAGTTTGCTTTTCTTTCTTGCAGATCAGTTTTGTTTAAAGTCCCAACGAAATACAAAAACTTAGCAGTGTCTTCCATACAGGGCGCCCCTCTTATCATGAAAAACTCACTTTGGTTCTCAAAAGCAAGAGCCGCAACTTTAAAAGATTGTGCTAGTAATGTGTGTGCTCGTATATATAAATATATACATATGATCTACTTCATAAAATATTTACAATACAATCTGTAGAGAATTTAAACACAACAGAAATCCATTAATGTTCGCTGAAGTTTTTTTTTAAGTAGCCTTGAAAATCAGTTTCAGTAGTTCAAAGGCTGGGGTAGAATCACTTGTCATTACTCAATAAATTCTGGACAAATGGTCAGTGCAGAAAATTTAGCTTTACAGAGACGTCTATCTAATCAGAAAAAAAAAAAAAAGCCAAACTCGATGACGCTCAGGCTAGAGCTTCCCCCATCTGAGGACTCGGGTTTGGGAACGTTGGTTAAGTTTGTGGCTGATCCTGTGGTTTGGTGGGAGTTGAGCCGAAGTTGGGTCACAGAGGCAGACGCGCACTGTTCGGAAGCCAGCCACTGTCTACATTGGTTGAGTGAGTCAGCCCAGACTAGCAGTAGCAAGACGATCTTCCTCCAAACGTCGTCGCCCGGCGCTGGCTGGCTGGGTTTTCTGCTGGGGCGCACAAATACCCACGAGCGAGCGAGCACCGTGTAACCGCAGCAGGTGGAGCGGGCCCGGGAGGAAGCGCCGCAGACCGGGAGGCTCGAGTTACACGCGCTCGCGCTCACTCCCACGCACCCTGCCACGCACACGTAACTTCACGGCACTCCGGGAACCCCAGCACACTTTCTCCCGCAGTTGTCAAAGAGAAACAATCGGGAGAAAAGTTCACAGCCAGGAAAGAAGTTGAAACATCCAAGCCTAGATGAAAAGCCAGTTCATTCAAAAGTGAGAAAGGAAAAATAAAAAATAAAAATAAAATAAAAGGAAAACAAGGAGGTCCAACGCAGATCGAGGAGGAGCCGCAAAGAGGGTGACTTGCTTGCGTCCCCCGGAGCTCAGGATGGAAGTGGCAGCCGCAGGGCCGGGCAGCGTGGTGCCCTGGCTGGGTCCGGCCGCGGGGCGCCCGTCCTGCCCGCGCCCGCTGGCTCTATGAATGAGAGTGCCTGGAAATGAACGTGCTTTTACTGTAAGGCCGGCCGGAGGAATTCCATTCCCTCAGCTCGTTTGCATAGGGGCGAGCGGCGGCCAATCACAGGCCTTTCCGGTCTCAGCCTGGGCGCGGCCCGCCGCCGCGCTCCTGGAATTGGCCCGCGCGCCCCCGTGCGCTACTGTACGCAACCCTGCCCGGGGACTCGGTGGCAGCCCCTGCTCCCGCACCCACGCCGACCCCACGCACATGCCGCCACGCTTGTCCGAAGCCGGCCCAGGTGCAGACCCCACTAAGCCCGGCAGCCACGCGCCGGGGTGGCACTGCTGCACTCGCGCTGGGTGGTGGGTTTGCCGGGCGCAGCGGCGCCACCGGCGGCCAAGGTCCCGGAGACCCTGCAACAGGAATCGAAAAGCCGGTCGGGCATAGGAACCGGGAGCTGTGCCCGGAGAAGCCCGAGGCCTGGAGGCCTTGGGAAGGAGACGCCCTGCGAGCCCTGGACTCGTAGCTGCCATCCCGAGGCTCTGGGGGACCAGGGCTGGCGTCCCGGAACGGTCCCCAGCCAGCGGTGCACTGCAGACCATGGGCCAAGCCTCCACGTCCCGCGAGGACAGGGTGGGATTCGGCCTCAAGAGGGCCGGAGGGCTGATGGCTGAGTGGGAGAGGCTCTGAGCGCCTCCCCCGGTCTGGCAGGCAGCTGAGGCGAAGTGGCACCGAGTCATTTAAATAAGATCAGTCGCTGCTCCGCCGCAGGAGTTTGGGGTTTTTAAGCATCCTCTCCTTGGTAGAGTTGCTTTATTTAGTGTCTTTTCTCTGCTGCTGGGCTGCGGCTTGATTACGCAGCGCGCCGCGTTCTGAGTGTGCGCAGCGGCTAGAGAGGAGTTAGTTTTCTAACCAAGGCCTCAAAGAACCCTAGACTGCAAAGAAAGTTGAAAGCATCCGGGGTAGGGGAGAAGGGGAGGCCACCCCGATCGCCCGAGCCCTCAGCTACCCTCCAGCTCCCAGGGAAGGCCGGAGCTTTCCTCCAGACGCTGAACCCACTTCGCTTGCGCACTGTGGGGGCTCTCCCCCCACCCGTGTCCGTCCCCGTGGCGCCGAGGGCATTTTCGCGGAGCTTTAAGGATCTGGGTCCTGCCTGGAGCGTGGCCCACTGCTGTCCCCAGCCGGAGCAGCTGGTCTGTGTCTTCCGTGGGTCCCTTCGTTCTCCAGGGCCTTGCCTCCTCCGGGACTTCTCACCACCCAGTCCGTGGAGCCCGTTACTCTCCACATCTGACCCGAACCCCTTCACTTCCATTCTGTGCTCGGGTCCCCGGCTGGTCCCTGCGTGTGTCCTCCCTCCTCACGCATCCGCGCGGCCCGGGCTCGGTGGAGAAGGACGAGGCCGTGGCGGTCCTGGCACGGAGGCCTGGCCTGGGCTTTAGGGCCGCTTCTTTTGCCCCAGGCGGGGTGGAAGCTGGCGGCAGGGAACCCTGGGCAGGACACGGCGGAGCTCAGGGCGGACGCCAGGGGGCAGCAGCGGCCCTTGTTCGGCGGCCTAGGACGCGGAACTGGGCACTGGGCACGCCCCGGCGGACAGGCGGGCGGCGCGGGGATCTGTCCCACCCGGAGGCCCTTGGAACGGTAGGGTGGAGTGGGGGGGGCTTGTGAGTTTGGGAACAAATGGTAACAAATGGCCACCAGAACACACCCGAGCGCCTCCGTCGCTCAGAGGTGGAAGCCAGGCTAGCCTGCGTGGGAATCCCCCCTTCAGGGGGCTGTCACGATCCGCCGAAATCCGGGCCTCTTGCCTTTGAAACTTCTTTGCCTGAGCTCTGCCTTATGCTAGTTCAGGACATGAGTTCCCCAGGTGTGCAGCGGGCACCAGCAAAAACTTTTGCAAGTGGCCTCGTAGTCCCCCAGCCTTCTGCGTTTTCCCAAGTGGGCCTTTCCTGTCCGGCACTAGAATTGGGTCAGCACGGACAAGCTCAGTATTTCCCATGTGTTTTGGGGGGTCAGGAGCTTTGAGAAGACACAAATTCTCTATGCTTTTCTTTTGTAATTATTTCCAAAGAAGTCCCATTTCAGGTGTCAACTCTCTGAATGTCCCCTAACACTCCTTGCCTGAGTGATGCTAGATGCTGCGGTCGGTCGCCACCCTGCAGCCTACCTTCCCCTGCCGGGGCCACAACTTCCTAGTGTCCAGGTTTGGAGGTGCCGGCTCTACTGGTGAGTTTGTGGCCAGTGGAAGCTAGACTCCCCTCAAGTGCGTTTTCTAAGAAGCTACTTCAGATCTAGTGTTCCTGGGGTCACGGGCAAGCGCATCCCCAGGGGGCACACAGAGACAGGGAGTGTGGCCGGGACAAGTGGCCCTTGACTCCAGGGAAAAAGTTGACCCTGGGTTTTCTGCCTTTCGAAGAGTTAAAGGAAACGCCTCAGAGTCAGACCTCCTGCTTAAAACCCCCAAACCTGCATGGGTTTCGGGTTGTCTCCCTGGCAGAAGTCAGAGCAACACGCGCACCGTAGAGTTTAGCTTTCAAGGTCAGCACAGCTGAGTTAAATAAATTTGAACCCCGACAGCAATGATACGGCAACGAAAGCTTCCAAAGCCGTCCTCGGGCATCCCTGGACCTGCCGTGGGTTGTCACTGCGTCACCCTGCGCGCTCGTGAAAACCAGAAACAAACAAAACCAGTGCCCCCCTCCTTACTGAGGAACCAGGAACTCCCTGCGCGAAGCTGGGATTCAACCTCGGGGCGCCTAGAAGGCTCAGCCCTCAGGGCTTCGCACAAGTTCTGGAGTCCTGTAGCGGGAGACGGAAAGGACGAATTCCTTCCCACCCAGAGCGCTCATTTCAACAACAATCAACACTTTCCCTCACTTGCCTCACCAAGAGCTGAAGGAAAGGCTACAACTTTCACTTCCAGGCTCCCTACAGAGACACTAAAATTTACATGAGGAAAAAAAAAAAAAACCTGCAAGGGAAAGATTTGCTTAAACTGCTACTGTGTGACAGTCTAACAAATTTGTTGCACCGGGGAAATTTAAAAGTGTCCATAACAGGATTGGAAGTTTCTGCAGTGAATTTAGAAAGTGATATTTGGGTTAATGGGAAGCAATCATTTCAATGGAGAACAGGGCGGTGTATTGACTTATTTTTTCCTACGTCTTTGGGTGATTCGCTAATTGTAAGTGGTCGCAGAAAACCAAAGGTTTTACGTGTTTGTTCTATGAAATCATCTCCAAAATAAGATGTACTTAACAGCAATTCTCTCTTAAGTCAAAATTACCCCACCATTGTAATACTCTATTGTCCAAATCAGATTCTAAACGTGGACCAGTTCTAAAAGGATTGTTTATTTCTCTTCCTCTTTCTTCCTCTCTTTCTTTCTTTTCTTTTTCCTTCCTTCCTTTTTTTTTTTTTTTATTGGAGAGCATATCCTACTACCAGTGCTGCTCTGGTGCAGAGTCGCCGCACTGATACACAGGCATGGAGCGATTCTGCTGACTAGCAATTGATGTAACCAGCGACCTGCTGTCCACACAACACAGTCTGGCTTCCAACACTGGAACGTAATTACACTTTTCTCCCTCCTGAAGCACCTGTGTGGCTGGTTCACTTTTCACACTTGTTTACTCAGAGGACCAAACAAACGCCTGAAGCCCTGCACTGCAGACTCTCCGGATGTTCCTCTGCTGTGGACAGTGTGAGATCCCTTAACTCCAACTTTGGCAACTCTGTGTGGACCTTACAAGGAGCAAACTGAAAATCTCTCTCTTTTTTCCTCACAAAATACAGGGCGCTTAGTAAACATTTTACCCTCATAAAAAATTTGCATCACCGCTGCTCTAACAAATGTAATAAACTCTGTCATAGCTGATAGAAGCCAAGCCATATTTTTTCAGAGAGTCATATAGTCATTTAATAACAGCAGAATGTGTAAATGGTGAACGCCACGGAGCTGAAGGTATCATTTAAGATTTCATTGGGGTATTTTATGTGGTATAACAGCTACAATGTGGATAGCTCCTTTTAAGTATTTTTGCATCAGCAAAAAAGCTTTAATTATTTGGCAAAATGATATTATAAATTATATATAGAAACACATCAATAGAAAATCATACATATACGAATGTATATTTCATTAAGATGTATAACTTGGAACCTAACATACCGTGAGCCTCTCTAGAAGGTAATCCCATGAATAAACTGAAAGTTACTGAGTTTTTATTCTAATTACAATAAAATGCCACGTTTAGAGAACATAATCTCTACAGAATTATTTTTCCTATTTCACTGCTTGCCATATTTCTTAGCATTGGGGGTTTTATATCATGGTCCAAATAAATCCAGCATATTTGGCACAAAAATAAAACAGTGAATCACCAAATAGGTGAACTGTGATCTGTCTAGCATGCAGCTTTATGTGTTTTCTACCCATGCTGGATTCCGAATGCTGAATCTCTGTGTCTTAGACGCTCCTTTCTCAGCTGTACGCATGAACACATGTGAATTATTTACTAAAGCTTTGGGGATGACTCAGACCTCCAGGTGAGATTAAAACCAAATCCCAGCTTAATACAAAATGTTTTAAAATCAGTAACATGATAGAGGCTAAGCACAAGAGGTAGCAATTCATTGAAAGCAATTTCTTTCCTTAAAGCAAGTGTTTATCCAAATAAACAATTTGGAATACATCTTCTAAAAGAAACAAGCTGGTGCTTCCGTGTTCCAATTGCTTCCCTCTAGTGATAGGATATTCCAGAAACATTCTCCCTGTGATGGCTTCCCTGCCCTTTCCAGTTAGGAGAGCAGTCTGTTTACATGGAAACCACTCATTCTTGTAAGGACACAGTCTTAAACACCCTTGGGAATCATTATCATATGCTAATTTCCCAGGATGAAGCGTTTTCTGCATTCTGTTGCATCTAAGGTACTGGGAAGCCCACTGAGAAAGTCCTGTGAACCCGCTCTCTTCCTCTTGTGTATTCACACTTAATGTGAGTTGGAGATTACCCCTCAGCCTTGCACACTGACCGCGGTCAGCACCACGTGACACGAGGGGTATATGGTTTCAAACCTTAGGATCCAGGAAGCCCTACTCTACGACAGTATAAGATGGCTTAAAAACAATGTTGCAAAGAACAGAGCTAATTATTCCAGATTTCTGGACGCTGTTTAAATAGGCAGGAGGACAAGATTTGCAACTCCCTAGTCATATATTTTTGCCAAAGCAAAAGAGCAAATAAAATAATAAGGCTTCTGTAGGACTGTCCTCTAATGAAAGATTGAATGACTTAAATATATACGGCCTCCAAGGAGCATCCTTAAAACAGTTTTAAAAGATCATAGTTTACAAGTACATAAAATATCTCTGTAAAAAAATTTTTTTTTAAACAGAGTAGGGGCAGAATAATTCGCACTAATTATTAGTGATAAGGTAAGAAATAACAAATGAAGCTGAAGAAAAGCAAGCTTGGTTCTAACAGGCGAGGTTTGGGCCTAAGAGATCCGCACAGCAAGACTGAGCAGCCCAGGCAGATTTATCCACAGACCCAGTGCAACCAAACTCTGGAACAGTCTCATGAACCAGGAGACACCTTCCCGTGTCAGGGCGAGAAACTGGAAAGGCAGAACAGACAGCAGGTGTTTGTGTATACACTTAATACTTCAAAATTCTTAGAGAAAAGCCGAAGGTCTTTTTATTCTAAAAACCATGACAGAAGTGACTGGATTGTGAGAGGTCTGTGTGCTACTGTTAAGAACTTTCTTAGCTCCTGTGACATCAGCTTTGAGGACACAGGGAAGTCAGCTGACCTCAGGGAAGCCCTGAACTGATGTACACAGGTAAAGTCAGACCTGCGTAACTGTGAAGGGATCCCCAGCTCCAGGAGCTAGGTAAGGTGCCACCCTGGAACAGGGAGAGGGCAGAGGCTACGTGATCACAGGTGGGAGCTGGACCTGGCCGCTTTGTCTGTCATGCTCTCCCGTCCTTCCCCACTGCATGCCATCATAAGCCAGGCAGTGGTTACAGCCACCCTGGTTAACCCTTGGAATGCCACTGTCACCCCCCTTTTACAGATGAGGAGTCTTCCCTTTGGAGAGCTTAGGAAACCTGCCCGTGGACACGCACACGCATGCACTCACACGCATGCACTCACACAATGCACACTCACACTTGCATGCACACACACACACTTGTGCACACTCACACACATGCATTCACAAATGTACAGCTCATGCACACACACACATGCAGAGGCACACACATTCGTACTCATACACAGGCATAGACACATGTGAACGAGTTTACACATATGCACAGATGTGTACACACACACATAAGTAAAAACCTACACAGTTTCACAGGCACACACACACACACACACACACACACACATCCACAGGCATGGGTCAGCGCTGTTTCTTCATAGGTACAATTGATAGAGTTGGGATCTTATCTTCCACCTCTCTCCTTATGTCATATCTTCATTAGAAAATATCTCAGAAATTCTTCCCTGTATAAATCTTAAATGTGTAGAATTCCTTCCCCGAAGTCATTTCTTGTTATCCAGAGTCTGGACATGTGAGAGCTATTTGGTTGAGAGGTTTTAAAATCCCTAGCGGATTTTCAGTCTTTTCTGACCCCTAGTCTTTCCAAATGGCACTTCTGAGACCCCTCCAGAGTACGATGCGTTTGATTTTCTTCCTTCAGCCTTCCTGTAACGGCCCCTGTGTGTCAGCCAAGGTTCTGGGCTCCTTGGTGACAGAGAGCAAATAACAGGTGGCAAAGGGGATCATGGCTACTGACCAGCACATGTGCAGAGTCCAGAGAACAAGAGGAAAGGGCCTGGGATGTAGGGGCCAGCACCACCAGGGGGCTCAGAAGACTGTTCCTAATTCAGGTGATATGTGGTAAACCTTAGAAGGTGGGTGGAGTCCTAGACTTTCCAAACCCTGGTGGAGGGAGGTGGAATGAGGTGGGAGAAGGCCCTTCAGGGAGGACGATCATAGAGAGCAACAGGAGGAGAGGATCGTGTGGATCAGGTCATCGTGCCAGTTCCGATAGAGACAGGGCATGGGTTTGAGGTCAGCTCCTGGAGGGTGGGGTGTGGCAGCCCACACAGCCTGAAGTGACTGAACCTCAGCATGAGGACTATGGGTTCTAGTAGAGCTAGGGAAGCTGAGGGGGGGGGAGCAATCTAATGGGTATTTTAGAAAAATAAATCCACAGAAAGTGTATAGATGACCGAGGAGCAGACAGACATGGAGCCAGGAGCTACAGGACATGGAATCCTGACGGTAGAAATTAATATGTGAGCAATAATGCGTGGAATAAGGGATGAAGGGAAGAGAGGGAGGAGCTGATTTGCCCCAGTTTCTGAGCATTAGTAGCAAGGTAGGATGATGTTAGAAGTGGGCACTAGGATTTAGCTTTGGATATTTGAGTTGGGATCACATGAGCAGTCATACAATATCTACAGTAGCTTCCAAAAGCATAGAGAACATGCTTGTCCAGGAGGAGAGCACTAAAGATGGACAGATCAAGTAAATGGAGGGCAGGGCTGGACCAAGGGGCTGAGCTAGCAAGAGAGAGATGAAGAAGGTCTAGACACCACAGGAAGACAGGAGTTTGCATAAGAACATCATATCCCGAAGGTCCTAGGGTGGCCATGGGGATGAGCACTGAAAGACAACTCTGAGTTTTATCTACAGAGGAAAACCAGTGATTGTGACCTCGACCAAGAGAGATTCGTTTTAGCAGGAGCAGCAGCACCAGAACAGCAGCATAGAGGTGAATGTGGTTCCGGGAAGGGAGGCGGGGCTTCGGGAGAAGAGAAGGGACCTGGTGGGTTGGCAGGAGAGAATGACCAGTGTCAAGATGTGTGTGAGTGTGTGTGTGAGTGTGTGAGTGAGTGTGTGTGTGTGTGAGTGTGTGTATGTGTGTGTGAGAGAGAGACAGAGACAGAGAGAGACAGAGACACAGAGAGAGAACACAAGAAGAAACCCACACTTGCCGTGTGCATTTCCTGCGCCTCAAGCCAGATGTTGCCTCTCCTAGGGCAGTTACTCCCAGGCTGGGGATTTGAACCCGGGGACTTCCCTTTAGCTTTATTCCTTTTGTTGCTAAGGCCTCCCCTGTGCTGCTTTGCCTGCTCTCATTTCTCTCTCCACCCTCATCCCAACTGCTGCTACCCCAGAGCTCATCCTCTGCCGCTTGTCAGATTTCTTGCGAATATCTCCTAACAAGGGGTTCCCACAGCATTTCCAGACCAGCCCTCCTCACAGGCTTCTGCTAGCCTCGCTCCTCTGCACACCCTGGACCCAGGGCACACTCTTCAGCTCAGTCCCACAGGACTAACAGTCACCCTCCCCATCCTCATCATGGAGGGATTTTCAGGTCTCTTGCTCAGACTAGATTCTCTCTCCTGGATCACCCACGTACTTCATCATGGTCTCCATGTCTCCCGGCTGACCTTTGAACTATACTTGGTGTCTCAGCTATTAGAATGATGGAGGGTGGGGTTGCTAAGAGGCCGCCTTCCCCAGGCTTCAGGTTTCTATGTGGAACAACATTCCTCAGTATGCAATCGTTGGCCCCTTTCCACACCCACATTCATCCTCTACCATGAAAGATTCAATTACCGAGCCAGCAACTCAGGAAGCAGGAACGAGGTATACAAGGAAGAATTCTAAAACAGAACCCCAAGACTGTCTATTCCAATAACCAGAATAGTGAGTGAGACAAGCTTGTGTGAACTGGCTGTGGAACATGGAGTAGAGGGATTTTCGCATGTAGTCAAGGCTGCTAATCAGTTGGTGTGGAGTCAGCCAGCAGAGATTACCCTAGCTGGTAGAATGGAGACTGTTAAAAATGGCTGAGTTTTTCTGCCTGGGACTGGAGCGAAGCCAGCCCTTGCCCTAGAGGTTGAAGAAGGCCATGCACAAGAATGGAAGAGCAGGCCTGAGGTCCCGAGCCTCGCTCTGGCAGCCAGTCAAGAAGGAAGCAGGGTCTGTCACTCTCTAAGTTTGTGGAACTACCTTCTACCAGCCACCTGTATGAACCTGGAGGGACATCGCCTCCTAAAGCCTCAAGATAAGGCTCAGCTCGGCCCACTTCTTGATGGAGAACCCAGGGAGATACGTATGCTGACTTACCGTGCTGTGAGCTAATAACCGGGTGTTCACAAACCGAGGCGTTCAGACTTGCGGGTTGACAGCAGTGGACAACAGGCGCACTGACCGTCAGTGCTCTGGTTAGGCTGGGGGCACACGCCTGTGCCTGAGTGAGCAGGTGTGCGCACTCCGGGTACCAGCGGTAGGGAGCCACACACCAGGCTACGTTCTCCATGATGTTCTGGTGGTGGCAAGCTTGCTGTCTGATTCTCATGCTTCGTCTACTGCACAGTTGGTTCTGGGCCCCTGGGAGCGGGAGTCGTTTTTATTGAGTCCCTACAAAGCCACTATGTAATAATCCTATTCTCTCTGTCACTATCAGCCGCCCCACTCCACACACTTTTGCATGCACACTTGACCCCCGGATGTTTGGACGCCTTACCAGAAAGGCTGTCTAACTCATAGTTTAATTTCTGGGCACCGCTGCACAAACCGAATGTGCTGGGAAACCCAAGGGCTCTCATCAGCTAGAGATTCTGATGTAGCAGGTCTGGGGAGAGACCCAAGACTTCATTTCCAACAAGTTTCCAGGGATGTCACTGTGGCTGCTGGCCCAAGGCCCACACACCCAGGGTTGACGAGGTCCCTGGAAGCTGTTGGATCTCCAACCAAAATTGTGTCTAGCATAGCCTTTTAGACGGACTAAGGAAGTATTTTTTTTTCACAGATACCATTACAAAATATAAATTCATAATAAGTCATTTCAGATCAAACTCTTTAAGCTATTGTCAATGGGTTAAACATTGTGCCTGCTTCAGAATTCCTCTGCTAGAGTCCTAATCCCCGGTGGAGACCGGGACATGAAGGTGGGACTGGTGGACTTTCTTTTGCTGTCTGTGGTGGAGCACACCTTTAATCTCAGCACTGAGATGGCAGAAGTAGGCATATCTCTGTGAAGTTGAGGCCAGCCTGGTCTACATGGTCCAGGCTAGACAGAGCTTCAAAGTGAGATTCTGTCTTCAAATTCTCTCTCTCTCTCTCTCTCTCTCTCTCTCTCTCTCTCTCTCTCTCTCTCTCTCTCTCACACACACACACACACACACACACACACACACACACACACACACGAAGACATCTAAGCCACAAGGAGATCCCTCCCGAAATCCCAATCCTGCTAGCACCCCACTCCAATTCGCTACCTTCCAGAACCGTCAGAAATGAACCTTCTCTGTCTTGGTCCCAGGTCTATGGATTTTATTACAGCAGCCTGAACTTCCTGCGATAGCAGTGATTACACACGTTGGCACTCTCCCTCTGTTTGCAAAGTCACGAAGCCACACTGCTCTATCTGGCCCACACCAAGTACATACTAAGCCACAATCACCCCCTCGCCCTTCAAATGGGGGAAGTAAGATTCAGTAACAGGCCAGTCTTGAACCCATGCAGTTTGGAGGGGGGCCGTTAAACCCAGAGACTAGGCTGCACAATGGCCCATACTGTAATACTGTCAAGCACGTTTCTTAAAAAAATCCTGACAAACTGTGTGTCCTCTCTCCCCTTTCTTCCTTCTGCTCCATTTCTCCCCTCCTCTGCCCATGCTCCTGCTCTTCATCCTCCTCCTCTTCTCATTCTTTTAGGCAGGATCTCACGTGGCCTCGGCTCACTGTATATATGCTCCGGAAGATAAAGCGGGGACGTATACAGAAGTGATCTTATCACTCACTGCTAGAACTTTCCGAAGATGCCCCTAGGACACAGCTGCAGCCCTGAACTCATCATCTGGGTCGTGGAACCTCGCAGGCATGCACCATTGTGCCCTGTGGCAGCTGTATATAAACCGGATGGGACTTACTTCTCATTCTGCAGAAATATAATGCACACATGAGATGTAGAATTTTCCAATAGTCAGTATTTCTTTTTACTTTTGTAAACCAACAGGTGGCATTAACTAAAACACCCATTACTTAATAAGTAATTAATTCATTGGTATACGTGTGTAAGGATGTGTACTCCAGCTTGTGTGGAGGTCAGAGAGCAACTTGTGGGAGTAGCTTCCGCTTCTCCTCTTCCACCCCATGAGGCCTGGAGTTCAAACTCAAGTCTCCAGGCTTTCAAGCTTAGCAGCAAGCACCTTTGCCTGCTGAAGCATTTTGCCAGCCCGGCATTAACATTCATAATGGTTTATTTAACCCAGCCTATTCAAAACATCAAATAAACCTGTTGTCCATATAAAATGAGGTATTTTCCATTTTCTTTTTTTTTTATATCACATCTTCCAAAGTCTGTGTGAGTTTTGTGCCTACAGCACATCTCAGTCTGGTCCACCTGCCTGGCAGTGTCCAGCAGCTGCTTGTGACTGGTGACAACTGTATCGGTCGGTGCAATACTGGAGTGGGCACTTACTACACAATCAGTGATGACCAGCAGCTCTGACGCTCTCTGTTGAAGCTCCAGGGAGCCCATTTCTCCCTTGCTATGAGTGAAGACTGTGGGGCTTCCTTGGCTTAGATTTTTCCCTCGGAAAATACAGTTTGTATTGTTTTGTTTTATAGATTAATAATTTTCTGAAACAGTCCTACACTGTAGCCCAAGCTAGCCTCCGACTCGCCCAAGCGAATTCTTCTGGCCCAGCCTCCTGAGCACTGAGCTTCCCATCTTTGTTACAGTGTCCCATGGTTGAGTCAAGGGCAGAGGAATACACACAGTGACAGCTGTAGGTCTGCTCTTACTGTCGGCATGCTCCTGCATCGGGCAACCAGCCCGAGCAAGTCATGAGTTAATCGCCTGCATTCTCCATTGCTCCTTACCATCCACTAGCTGTGATGACTGAGCCTGTAAGACAAAGCTTTGGCCCCTTAGCACTCTGAATCGACATCACAGGAAACATTAAGCTAGTTCTCTATAACATTTGTGGGCTGGATTATTTTTTAAAATAAAAAAATTATTTTATGTGTCTGGGTATTTTGCCTGCATGTATGTCTGTGCATCACATGCATGCAGTGCACACAGAGGCCAGAGGAGGAGGTTGGGTCCCCTGGAACTAGAGTTATGGATGGGTGAGAGCTGCCTTGCGGGCGCTGGAAACCGAACCTGGGTCCTCTGCAAGAGCAGCCAGTTCTCTTAACTGAGCCGTGTCTCCAGTGCCTGTGGGCTGCATTCCTAAACACCAGATAAGACTGGACACTCTGTGTTTCATATGTCATGATTTTAGAATTGCTGGTGCTCCCTTTCAAGTAGGAATTCCTACAAGTGTGCTTCTCTGGGAATACAGCATGAAGTCTTCCAAACTGCCGCCTGTTAGGAAGTGTCAGTTCACACCCATCCATGCTTCAGGTCAGTGTGGCAGTTTGGTAGTGTGTGGTGGAGGCTTTGCAGCACCATGTGTCTGCAGTCTGCCTTATTTGTACACCCTGGACTTTCCTTGACTCCTCTGTCGTTCCATGAGACCTACTAGCAAGGATCTCAAGTCTTTCTGGAAACAACAACTTCTTCTTCTTCTTCTTCTTCTTCTTCTTCTTCTTCTTCTTCTTCTTCTTCTTCTTCTTCTTCTTCTTCTTCTTCTTCTCCTCTCCCTCCTCCTCCTTTTCCTCCTCCTTCTCCTTGTTCTTTCTCTCTCTCTCCCTCCCTCCTGACCCCCAGCAACTATCCTAACTATCCTGCCACAGTATGAGGACCAGAGTTAAGATTTCCAGCATAAACATAAATGCCTGGAGGGTGTGGTGACCTCACTGTAATCTAGCGTTTTGGAAGCAGACAAGGAATCCACGGGGCAAGCCATCTAGACTAGACTAGACTAACGAGTACTGGGCTCAATTGAGCCTCCGTGAATAAAGATGCATAATGACCAAGGAAGACACCTGATGTCACTCCCTCCCACATACACTCACGCACACCTGCACAGATATCTTCCCATACACGTGGACACAGACATACATGCTCACACACACCATATACACATGCACACACACACACATACACACACACAGAGACATATACACAAAACCACAATTAAGTGACAAACAAGTCACACCGAGGTTCTGTGCCTTCTGGAAGATGACACAAATGCATTGCTCTGTTCTATAGGTTACCAGTCGGTTGGGGCTACAGGGGACCGAGTCATAATGGGGTGTTACCATAATAATTTATCAGTGACTAGCATGTTAAATATATTATAACCTAGTATATTAAAATTAGCCTTTTCATTAATTCTTTTTTCCCCATGTCAACTGATATAGTAAGGCTTCACTACACATTATATAATAACTTAATGATAATAATAATATTGAGGCAGAGAAGATGGTTCTCACTGTGGTGGGTAAAGGCAACTGCTAGGAAGTCTGACAGCCTACATTTGATCCCCGGGACCCACAGAGTGGAGGGAGAGAACCAACCCTCCCAAGCCGACCTCTGCAAGTGCATGGTGACATGTGCATGCCCCCCAGATAAATAAATAGATACATAAACAAAAATGTAAAGGTAATAATACCGCGTATTAACAACACAGTCCGTATCTCTAGGATAAGCCACTGTGAACTCTTCTGCTATTTTGTCATCACCATTAGTAGCTCCGGTTGGCGCCCTTTGCACTCAAGGGACGTTTTCTACCGCTGGCCTCCTGTGACTGAGGCAGGACTTCCCACCAACAGCAGAGGTCATTAGGAAGGGCATTGGCAGCTAAGACAGTGTTGGAGCCGAGCTCCCTATCTGCTCAAGAGGAGAGAGGGAGGCGCATGGAGTGACCCTAGGGCTCCTAAGCTGCTCAGCTAAGTACCTGCTTCAGCAACGTCTTGTCTTATAAAATTCTCTGAGCCTTAAGAGGGACGGTGAAGGCTTTCATGCTAATGCTTCTGCTTTACAATCGGAAAACAGACATTTGGGTTTGAATTTTTAATTCTTATTTTACATGTATGTGTGTGTGACCTTGTGTGAGCCTGTGCGTGTGCGTACAGTTCCTCCAGAGGTTGGAAGAGGTTACTGGGTCCCCTGGAACTGGAGTCACAGGTGGTGGTGAGCTGTGGTGGGATGGGCGCTGGGATGGGGACTTGAGTCTTTTGCAGGAGCAGTCATGGTTGTTAACCACTGAATTATCTCTCCCGTTTCAAAACAGTTTTATAGGAAATAGCAGTTAAAGCCATCACTGACCTGTTTACATGTGGGGTTACAGAGTTGTCATATTCTGTATAAACTTTAATTTCATAGCTATGTAATAAAAAATAGCTGAAGAAGTCATCAATTCTCATGTCTAATATATATGCCTATATGTTTTCATTTTAAAAATTTATAAAATGACTATTTCATATTTCATATAGTATTTTCCTATTTCAGACAATAAATACTTAACAAGAAGGAAATGATCACACTCTTGTGGCTTATGCACCCTACCCTGAAGGGAGTAAATGTTTCTGAGGACAGTTTTTATAAAACACAATCATCTGTCATCAGTAAAGCAATGGTTAAGTCAGAATTCAACTTGAAAAAAAAATTGTTTCAGGTTTGCCCAGAACACTGCTGCCCTCTAAATCTCTCTTGTAGAACACAACGTGAATTTTATTGTCTTCCCTGAGGGAGCATACAGCATGGATCCTATGGAGTTTCCCTGAGAGATCCTGCAGGACTTCCCTGAGAGAGCACACAGAACAGATCCTGCAGGAATTCCCTGAGAGAGCACACAGCACAGATCCTGCAGGACTTCCCTGAGAGAGTATACAGCATGGATCCTGCAGGACTTCCCTGAGAGAGCACACAGCACAGATCCTGCAGGACTTCCCTGAGAGAGTATACAGCATGGATCCTGCAGGACTTCCCTGAGAGAGTATACAGCATGGATCCTGCAGGACTTCCCTGAGAGAGTATACAGCATGGATCCTGCAGGACTTCCCTGAGAGAGTATACAGCATGGATCCTGCAGGACTTCCCTGAGAGAGCACACAGCACAGATCCTGTAGGAATTCCCTGAGAGAGCACACAGCATGGATCCTGCAGGACTTCCCTGAGAGAGCACACAGCACAGATCCTGCAGGACTTCCCTGAGAGAGCACACAGCATGGATCCTGCAGGACTTCCCTGAGAGAGCACACAGCATGGATCCTGCAGGACTTCCCTGAGAGAGCACACAACATGGATCCTGTAGGACTTCCCTGAGAGAGCACACAGCATGGATCCTGTAGGACTTCCCTGAGAGAGCACACAGCATGGATCCTGCAGGACTTCCCTGAGAGAGCACACAGCATGGATCCTGCAGGACTTCCCTGAGAGAGCACATGGCAGGGATCCTATGGAGCTCAGCTAAAACAAAAAGCAAGGGGAAGAATGGCCAAGGAAGACGAGCATTACTGAGAGCGGATATCATCTGGTAGCTGATACTCACTTACATCACAGGCACAGCGAAAACAATCCACAGAAAGGAGCTCAAAGCAATTAAAAATGGTGAAAACCCAAAAATAACACTTGAAGAATTTTGCACTTTTTTTTTTCCAGAGTAGGTAGGTTTTTAAAAATAGCGACAGCCAAGCAACAGATGTTTGCCCACACATAACCACAAATGACCCCAAACTGTATTCAAGCTCACTTCTGGTGTGACCATTGGCCAAGCAGAACCCAGATGTTTCGCTGCTCTCTCACGGTCCTTTTTCTTTTCACATTTGTGTAATTACTTTAACAATTTAAATGCACACGAAGTCGTCCACTTTGAGGGGTAGTTATGCGAATGCACCACTGGGTTAGCCTAGCACTTTTGAATAAGTTTTAAGAGGGATTTGAAACAAGATTGTTATAGAAATGTGGATTTTAAGTTTTTAATTTTTTTCAATTTTTACTTTTTAGCAATCGATTCTAAGTCGTTGTGTAATTGTCAAGCTCTTGATTTAGGAGCATCTCATACGTCAGGGGAAAATATTCTACAGGGAAGTCACCCTGTTTTTACTGCGTGCTGCTGGAGGGTCTGTCTCACTCAGCTCATGCTGGGCTCCTGGTCCTCTTGCCTCTGCCTTCCAAGTCTTTTTTCTTAGAGCGGAATTTGTATAGTTTATAAAACGGGAACAGTATTGTTTAGTCAAAGCTCTCTTATAGTGGAAGTCACCCAATTCCTCTCAGACACAAAGAAGAGGGCTCTTTATCACACATGGGAGTGGGGACCCCACTTTAGACCCCACTGGGCTATGACTGAGGGCTGGCTTCCTTCTCAGCTAAGTGTCAGAACTGAATAATGACATGAAGCAGAAGGGCCCTGAGGAGACCCCCTCCCTATACTAACACGGCTCACAGGGGAGCTTACCTCTTTTCTTTTTGCCTCAGGCATATACAGGATGGCGATTTTCATCCCATGACTGAAAATGTGCCCCTTTCTTCCACCTCGCCCAATCAGAGTGGAAAGGAACTAAGACTCCAGGTTAAACCCACTCCTTTCTAAGGAGGAAATAAACTTGCTTATGTGTGACCGATTTTTCTGACCTGATGCCCACTAGTCTGATGGATCACACTCCCCTTAACATCTGTCTTTAGTGAAGACAGATCCCAAGGGGAGGGAACAAAATAAAATCCCTATGAGTCAGGATGTGACTCACTGCTACTGTCTTTCTATGTAGAAGTGTTCTCAGCTGGACATGGTGCCCAACTCTGGGAATCCCAACATTTGGGAGTCTGAGGCAGGAGGATGACGTAGAGTTTGAGGCCAACCCTAGTTACCAAGGGTGACTCCATCTCAGCAAACCAAACAACAACAATAACAAAAGAATTTTCTAGAATACTTATGAGGAACCCTCAGAAAATCAGATACAAACTAGAAGGTTGTATCAAGGCAACAACCAAAAGCACACGGACCCCGTGGGATAGAGAATGCACATGGACCCCCATGACATAGAGAATGCACACGGACCGCCGTGGGATAGTGGGATAGAGAATGTACACGGACTCCCCATGGAATAGAGAATGCACAGGGACCCCCATGGGATAGAGAATGCACAGGAACCCCCATGGGATAGAGAATGGAGGGCAAAACCAGGGCCCCCTTCTTGGTTTTCACTGTTTGCACCAGCGGAGCAAGGGGAACCAGGAGCCTTGGTAGATGTCTATAAAGTGCTGGGTCACCCGAAGCTCATCAAAGAAAAAAATCTACCCCTCCCGCCCCCTTCCACCCCCTGCAGAGGCTAAAAATGGAACTTCTATAGCAAAAACATCCTGTCGTTATTGATTTTTTAAGATTTTGGAACGTTCAGGTCCTAAGTCCGTGCACCTTAGATGCCTCCACAGTAGCAGCCCCAGGGCCAAGCCCCTCTCTCCATCCCAGGAACGTTCGTTTTGTTATGAATAAGTGAGAAGGGGGATTCAGCACCCCCCCCAAATCTAAATTCTCTTCCAATAGGAATGTTAGATACTCAGAAGTAACCATGGTTATTTTCTGTGTTTTGAAGATTATAATAAGTACATATACCATTGCCGTAGCAGGCCAAGGAAATAATTTACCTTTCCTACCACAGAGAGCCTGGCTAGCAGGACAGTGGGTCCTGCCTGCCCTGGATTGCGGATGCTGGGGTATGATTTGGTGGGGTTCATGAAGAAAAGACTAGGTCATCTGACCTTCACCTTGGGAACCCATCAAGTGTTCTGAGCCTATGAAGACAGAAAGTTCTGGAATCTCATAAAAGCCTTGTTTGTGTTGATGGGGTTTTGGCAGCCAAGTAAATTTCAGCGATCAGACCCCAGAGGTTTTCTGTATTTTCTGAGCTATTCTGAGCCCCAGCGCTGTGACAAGGGATTTGTCACACCATCTTATTTAGTCTTCCTGCTAAAGTTGGTAAATTAGGAACCATTATCCCCTAGGCCAAAAGAGGTTAGACAACTTGCCCAAGGCCAGGGGAGAATGATGCTCATCCTTTGTGTGTGTGTGTGTGTGTGTGTGTGTGTGTGTGTGTGTGTGTGTGTGTGTATGTGTGTGTGTGTGTGTGTATGTGTGCATGTTCATGTGTGTGCACCTGTACATGTGTGCATGTGTGTGGAAGCCAGAGGATAACCCCAGGAGTCACTCCTCAGGTGATGTCCTTACTGTTATAAAGACAGGGTCTCTGACTGGGCCTAGAACTCACAGTGAACCCCAGGGGTCTGCATGCTTCCACCTTCCCAGAATGGGCCAGGACACACACCTGGGTCACATGGTTCCGGGACTGAACTCAGGCCTTCATCTTTTGCTCTCAGTGAACAGAGCAGACGATCTTTGCATTGTGTGCATTTTAAAAACAACAGTCTTCAGATTTCTTATTCTAGACGTTTCTTCGAGACCACTTTCTGGAAGGCTTACTTTGCTTCTTGGGGACAGCCTCCCTGAGGTATAGGGTCTTTGCGAACAGGCCCACTCTGGCTGTGTGGCTGAGGAAATGAGCTGTTTAAACAGCACAGAACCCAGCGAGCTGGATAAATATTTCAGTGACTTTTCCAGAATGGTACTTAAGGAGCAGAGCCCATCTCCACTTGGGTTTGAGCCCATGGCCTTATGGTTTAAATATAAAATGCATTACAGCTCTTTATTTAGAGGCCATATGCCATTTTTAGGGAGCAGCCCCAACTCTCCTTCTGACTCTAGGGGGAGGGCAGGCCGGAAAGGTGTCTCGGGACTGTCATTAGGATTCATTATTTATTAGGTTTTGATGGTGGAGTCAAAACCAGCTAGGAGGGTTAGGTGCCCCTTCAGTGAAAACCTCAACTCTAAGGACAGGGACTTCCGAGTATGTGACCTTTGGAGGCTCCTGACCGGGTGAGGAACCCAGACTAGGTCAGGGCTCCAAAGCTTCAGGGCGGAGAAAAGAGGGGGACTTCAATTTTGAAAACCAACCCTCAGTTTGCTGCCACAGGGTGAACTCTTTCAGTGAAGAAGAGGAGAAAGAAGAAGCTCCATGCAGGGACCAAAGGCTTCACGGGGGTCACGGGCAGTTTTGCTTTCCTGAAGATCTCTCTTCGATGTCAGGAATCGTGGCAAATGACGTTTGACTGCTGGTCACTATTCCAAGACATCTGAAACCCTCTGACCCAGAGGGAAGTTCGTCTGAGAAGCCGCTCTGTCCCATGAGTTCCATGGCTACGTGTGCTAACACCGTGTGTGACTCTGGGTGGGCTCCCTGGCTTCTCGGTGCCTCACTTTCCGCCATGGCCAAGTTTAAAATCATGCCATTCTCATGGTGTAAAGAAGACCAAACTGAGTTGTAACTGCCGGAGCGCACACAAATGCAAAGGTTGGTCGCCCAAAGTAAAGGATGGTGATGGAGTATGACAGAGCTGAGTGGTTCCAATGGCCACCTTCCTGTGGGAGACAGTGCTCATCGTTTTCCTTGAGACAGACACTTGGTATAATTTGTGCATTTCTTTAGGCAGCAAGGCTCCAATAGATGAGTTGACTCTCCCCAGCTCCCTCACAGCGCAGACCCAGGACCCTCCCTCTGCGAAGGGGCATCTCACCCTCCTCGGTAGCCTTGCACCTCTTCTATCAGCCCTTTGGCAACTTCCCTAAAGTCAGGAGGGTCTTGTGAAATTTGATCTAGAAGAATTTTAGAAGTTACTCCTGAAAAGCTCAAATGGGCGTCTTCTCTTTCAAAGTAGTTTCCTAATAGCAATCCCATAAATTTAACTCCCCAAGAAGTTCCAGGAACCAAGGACCTCATCTCTGGAAGAACACATATGAAGAATTTTTTTTTTAATTCTTGAGATGTGGTACAATAAGATGGCAAAAGGAATTGACATTAAACTTCTTAGGATCTCAACTGCATTTTTTAAAATTTATTTCTTTATTTTAATAGTTAAAAGCAGAAAAAGGAGGCCTACTCAATGAGGCCATGGTGGACCGAGCGACAAAGAAACCATCTCCCTGAAAAAAATGTCCATCTTCCGGGACATTATTTTAAGTAGCTTTGGAGGGGAAGGGGAAAGGACATTCTTTTCTTTAATGACCCAAGCTGATATAAATAAATATATAAATAAAGGAAAGAAAGACACCCAGAATATCTTTGTCTTTCCCCGGGAGAAGTGTCTTAGCACAGAGCCGGCTGCTCCAGTGAGGGTGTTGCTCAATGTTGTGTTACAACATACTCTAACTGTCACCGAGGGCCTGGATGCAGCCTTGCATCAACTCCTCTGCAAGGTGTTTCCTGGACTCTGCAGACAGGGGCTGGGGGAGGTGCAGCTCTGCTTGTGAAGGCAGATAATGCCTTCTGCTCCCCCCAGCTATCTTCCCATGCTCGCCCTGTAGATAACACAGTTTCACTGCCCAAGCCCCACCTTCCCAATTCGTAGATCTATATTGATGAAGCCTTTTGTGTGTTTTATCAGACACAATTTTATCGTCCCTCTCCAAACGCCCTCTGTCAGAGTCAGCCTTTGAACTTTTGCATATTTATCAGCTGGGACCAATGACTGCAAAGATGCAAAAGTTTATCTTTAATTCTAAAGAAAGAGGAACCTAGCCCTGGATCTCTCTGCTAGAACAGATCTTTTGGGGCCTGGTGTGTGTGTGTGTGTGTGTGTGTGTGTGTGTGTGTGTGTGTGTGTGGTGTGTGGGCTATGCGTATTTGTAGTTGCTCATGCGCATATGCTGACAGAGGAAGATGGAGGGGTGGTGGAGTGACCTATACAGACATCTTATGATGAAGTTTGTCTTCCCGTGTCCTGGGCACCTTGTCTTGGATTGCTCTCAAGGCCCCAGAGCAGGTGGCTGAGCTCATGCCGAGACTCCCTGTGCACAATAAGGAGTCCTGCATAAGACCCCTCATTTAGATCAGGAGTCTCGGAATCTATCAGTTCAGTCCTTGAATGAAGAATTCATCTCCCATCTTAATGTGGGAAAAGACTGAACCTTTCAACTAATAACCTCATCTCTTTCTTTTTTTTTTCTACTTCTTCCTCCTCCTTCTTCTCCTCCTCCTCTTCCTCCTCCTCCTCCTCTCTCTCTCTCTCTCTCTCTCTCTCTCTCTCTTTTCTCTCTCTCATTCATCTATCAAATTCTACTCTGCAACTGTAAAAAAAAATCAGACTAGAAAGGAGGGGATGTGGGGACAGATTAGGAGGGTGAGGCCCCTCCCCGTGCTGGGCACAGAGGCTCCTGTGACTTTATCAACAGTATCAGAGGGGGTGCGAGGGTGGGGGGGTGAGAGGGTGGGGGTGGGGGTGGTTGGAGGGGAAGAGTAAGAAAAAAGCGCCACTTTGCAGACCTGGAGGGACTTGTAGAAGGAAGTCCCCACCCCAGAGTCCAAATTCCTGCAGTCTCCGGCTCCAGCAGGGTGATCTACCCATGGCCTGAAGGCAACTCTGGGAAACGTGGCCTGATAACAAGACTGGGAAGTGAGCGACCTTCAGAGTCCTGAGTCCTCTCATCAAATGGTCTCCTCTATTGTCTCTCCTCTTCCTCCTCCTCTCCCTCCTCCTCGCCCATCCCCCTCCTCCTCGTTAGTTACTCCTTTTCCTCTCTCCCCTTCTCTTTTCCTTTCATTTATCATCACCTGCCTGGCTGCAAGGGAGCCCCTGCAGCTTTGGGGGGTGGGGGTAGCTGTAGAGCAGCCCGGCCACCAAAACAAGCCAATGCATTTACTCTTCATCAAGTCAAGAATTTCAGAAACTGCTCTGAGGTTCCCCTTTCCCAGCCAGCCATGTTCCTGGCTCAGCTCTTCCCTCCGCTGCCCTTGACCTGCTGTCCTAGGGACAGCCTAGTCTTAGTCCCACAGCGGCCCCCTGTCGTCTGGCCCAGAGCACATTGATCTCCCCACCTTTCCCAGCACTGTGGGGACTCTCGAGACTCCCAGGACTTAGTTTCCTTATTCTGATAGTTTCCAGATCAAATCTGTACCAATGGAGATAATTTCAGAACTTTGTGATAATCATTTTTCTCTCAGAGAATTCATTTAGGCTTCTGGGGACCAGAAGTGGCCTTCATTTGTCTGTAGTCCAGAACTCCACAGTGAGTGATAAATGCAGGAGTTGAAGCTCCTGCTGCTCTGGGTCCTCTTTGTCATCAGTCCTAGGTGTGAGTGTGTGTGTGTGTGTGTGTGTGTGTGTGTGTGTCAGGGAGAGAGAGAGACACACACAGACAGAGACAGAGGGAGGGAGACAGAGAGACAGAGGGAGACATAGAGACAGAGAGAGGGAGAGAAAGAGAGAGAGAGACAGAGGGAGGGAGAGACAGAGAGACAGAGGGAGGGAGGGAGGGAGAGGAAGGGAGGGAGGGAGGGAGGGAGGGAGAGGAAGGGAGGGAGGGAGAGAGAGAGAGAGAGAGAGAGAGAGAGAGAGAGAGAGAGAGAGAGTGAGAGAGAGAGAGAGAGTCTGCAGATCGCTTCCCTTCCTTGTGGGGCCCTGTCGCCTTCAGAGAATGCCTGTAAGCCTGCCTTAGAGTCTGGACACTGCCTGCTGAGTGGCCACCAGCCTCAGCCTTCACTCTGGCCGGCACCTGGCCCTAGCTTGTCCCTTCATCACATGGCCATTGACTCCTAACGCTCATATTGATGTTTTATGTAGAGACAGCTTGGTTTCTCCGTACCAGATCTGTCACAAAGGCACACAAAGCTTTTATCAGAGCTATTTGGGGACAGTGGGAACTGTCAGACTAGGGGATCAGGTCACATCTTGATCCAGGCTTATGAGCTCTCACGGTGGAGCAGGACCTGTAGATGCTGGCTGGCTAACACTGTTTACGATAAGTATTCAAATGCATTTGTGGGACCTTGTAAGACACAGGGATATTAATGAGAATAGCTACAGTGTCTGTCCCTGCAGGAACCTGAACTAGACCCCTCGCCCCTGACAGGTTTAGGAATCCTGCATCCCTGAGACAGGGAGGGAGATCTGCCAAGGGTATTCCCCTAACATGGCTGGACCTGTGTGTTGAGAGAGGAATGGCCTGCCATTGGCTCATGCTGGAGGTTATGGTTGGGAGGAAGGAGATGCTCTTCTTCCCACCCACCCCATGGGGCTGTTGTCTTCTCAGCCTCACTCTGCTTGATTGTCCTGGCAGATTTTGCCCCAACCTCACGGCAGTCACATGATCAGAGTAAAGGAAACTGGACATGTCTCTCCTCGAGCCAGATTCCCAGTGTTTTCTGGGCATCGGGAATCCCAGGCCCCTTAGAAAGCTGGCCCAGCTACCACCTGTCATAGATACCACTGTTTGCTCAGCTCACTCTACTCTGGTCCTTATTCTGCCCCCAGATACACGAATCTCATCCTGTCTCGGGACCTCTGGCCATCCTTCCTTGGGCCAGGGCCACTTTCCTCAACCTCCTAGTTTTTGTCAGGGCTGCTCAGCTGTTATCTAGTAAAGTATGAGATGAAACTATCTCACTTCTTAGCCCTGGTATCCAGTCACTGGACTCAGTCCCATGATCGCATTTGTCCTATGTAATTATGATTTGCTGTCTGATCTCGACCTCAGACTGAAGGAATGGCTGTCTCTAGGGGTTTAGTCATTAAGGGGGAAAAACAAAAGGCAGTCTCCCTCTGTCTCTGCTGCTAGTTCCTTTCTCACTGAAGGACACTGGGTCCACCGGCTCCCTGCGTCCTGCCTCTCTTGGGGCCTCCACGACTTTGGAGGTTGGGGAGGTCAACAATATAAGGAACACCCTGAGACCACATCTGTGTTTCAGGCACTGTGGTAACCACCAGTGGCCAGCGGTGACCTCTTCCCCACGTTCATGCCTCGTTTAAGAAAATGTGTGAGTTTTCTCTTTGGCAAACATTTCTGGCAAAACAAAAACCAAAGGAATGGAGCAAGAATGGCATCTCACCTCCATTGCTTTGTCTTTGGGGCAGAGGTGGAGCTGGGTAGGGATGGCTTCTCGGTATTTGAGGAAGCCCTGTACAAACCAGGGTGTAAAGGGTGGTACTTCCTTCTTCCTGCTGGGGCTTCATCCTGGGTCCTCTCTATCATTGGCTCTGACAGAGTAAAGCTCACTTTCCCACGGGGCTCTGTAATCATGGACGCTGCACACTGACTGGCCACCATCCTCAGCCCGTGCCCTCCTGGCCAATACTGGGCACTTAGTAGCCTTGTCCTTGACTCCTAATGCTCATATTGCAGCAGTGAGTCTTGCCCGGACTTTTTTTTTTTTTTTTTTGGTTTTTCGAGACAGGGTTTCTCTGTGTAGCTTTGTGCCTTTCCTGGATCTCACTCTGTAGCCCAGGCTGGCCTCGAACTCACAGAGATCTGCCTGGCTCTGCCTCCCCAGTGCTGGGATTAAAGGCGTGCGCCACCACCGCCCGGCTTGCCGGGACTTTTCTCTGAGACCCTTACCCTGGAAAGGAGCAGACCTGCAGGGCTCTGAGGCAGGCTACCCTGCTGAGAATGAAGGAGAGCTTTGTCACGGCAGCAGATCAGCTGTGGACCAGCTGTGCAACCTCAAGAGGGGAGTAGCCTACCTGGGGACAGCACCAAGCAGAGCTGGCTGACCCCTGCTTCCACCACACATGCTCCTTAAGCCTTGTCACTTCTCTGTTATTATTACTACTATTATTACTTCTGTCATTCACATTTATACTATTTTTCCACAGGGACCCATGACAGCATGGGTGTTTTGGACAACCCTCCAACATTGAGTTTCAGCTGGGGGCAGGTGTGGGGACCCTTTACATCATATTCTTTAATAATTCAAGTGGCAGCATTGTAGGGCTACTCTTAACTGCTTCTTAAAAGTAATTAATTGATTTTCTGACATATCAGTTAACAATGTATTACTCTGACACAAAGTTGTGTTTCAGCTCTTGATTGGAATAGAGTGCTGTATGGATTAAATTCAGCTCAGGGTTTAGCTTGGGAGAGACTAAAAATATGCCTCTATAAAAAGAAAGGCTTTTTACATGGACTGTTGTCTAAAAATCTAAACCATACGTTCTTTCCAGGGCTGTCAATGGGATGATGTATAGGTTTAAGTCTTTGTGACTGTTTAGTCTTGGAACATTCAAGAGGCATGGGATAACCTACTGTAGTTCAGTATGCGCTGTGGTCTAGAGGAAAAGTCACCCAGGCTGTGCGGGGGGCAATGGGAGGCTCCCCATCCAAACACGGCTTGCTAAGGGCACTGGAAAGAAGGTGGTAATGTTTCTGTCCTAGGTGTGGTTGTCTACCAGCAGCTAGGTCCTCTCTGGAGCGGAGATACCCACTCACTGTTGGCCTGTGGTGGGAATCTCACCCACAGGGAGGATTCCTCTCCATTATGTAGATGCTCTGAATGTTCCCATTCAGACCAATGTTTTAAGTGGCTTGCTCTGGGTCATGTGGTGCAGGATGTGGGCAGTAAGGATGTCATGATACCTTGGCCCCTACAGAGATGCATGAGACAAACTTCTTCAGTGAGGGAGGTAGCATATCCACTTGGAACTCACCATGTTTATTTAAATACACACTGGAAATCCCTGATAGATCTATTTTGGTAGAGTGGCATTTCTTTCTCACTGTGGACAGTGGAGAAGCCCACACACGTTACTCAGGCTCTGGCACATGACTCCAGCCATTCTTCACTTGGTGTGTGGTTAAAATGGGTGAAGAAAGAATAGCACAGGGAACTCAACTCCCTCCTT
This sequence comes from Peromyscus eremicus, assembly GCF_949786415.1. Classification (NCBI taxonomy): domain Eukaryota; kingdom Metazoa; phylum Chordata; class Mammalia; order Rodentia; family Cricetidae; genus Peromyscus; species Peromyscus eremicus. The sequence goes on along the minus strand of NC_081428.1, from coordinate 5,832,406 downwards.
GTCCCCCTTTTGGTGACAGGGCCGGGTGTTCAGGACCCAGTCTGTGTCTTTGTGTGGCATGTGTTACAGGCTCAGCACTGGCTCAGCTGTGTCTCAGACAGGGCAGCGAGCCGAGCATGAAGCAGTCGATGACCCTCAGTGTGTAAGCCTCAAGTCTCAGCAGGGGACCCAGCTGAGTGGAGCTGTGAGCCTGGCATTCTGTCTTGCGTGTGTCCCACTTCTTTCTGACGTGTCTGGGTTGATCCTTTACTCAAGAAGACAGTCCGCCATTGAATACAGTCCTCCAAATGTCAGTACTTCCAAAGAGACCTGGTCTAAAGCCAGGGGACATGGATGGTGACACTAACCCAATTTTGGAGGCAGACACCAGAGCGGTTGGAGGTCTGCTTGCTCTGTGTATCTCACTGGCTGGCCATTCAGTCTGTTTCTTCAGTTCCAGAAGCAGACCAGTGATTCCTAACTCATCACACTACTCTGACGACTAGATGACAGAGCTGTGGGGCAGCATCTAGAACACGTTTACTCTCCGCAGTTGCTCAGTTGAGGGAACGTGAGCTATTGTATTTCTCTTGTGAAAGTACCAGAAGAATGACAAAGGAAACTACTGAAAAATATCACAACACTGTCGTAATGTGTTGGTTTGCGTTTTCAATATTTGAGAACGTTTTAAGTTCTAAGACTTCTTAGGAAGGGACCTTAGTGGAAAGGGCAATGAGCAGGTGGGGAGAAAGGAGTGACTGTAGGGAGGTGGAGGAGGGGCCTGACAAGTGAGGACAGGCTCAGAGAAGGCTCCCTCTGGGACTGGGACTGGTCCTCCACTTTCCTTGAATGAATGTATCTCTTTTACACCTTGCTATTCTGAACCTATGAGGGCAGCGAAGACTCCTGGTCCTCCAGGCTGTCTGTCTGGATGAGCCTCGAAGGACGAGAGCATTTGAAGGATGCTCAGAGACGTATCACAAGCGAAGATAAACTGTTCTCACTGCTATGAAGGAGACTGCTTTGATCCTGTTTATTGCTGTGTTTGTGCTTCTTTGACCAAATGGACTCATTCCAGAATTCGCCTAGGATACAAACCCTGTGGATTCTATTTTTCTAGGCTAGCCTTGTGTTTCTGAGACAGAGAACAAAAGTTAACATTATAAAAGTCTGTAAAAAAAAATAAACGAGAGATCTTTGGGGTCTGAAGTGTGGGACGTTGACAACCCCTTCTCATCTTAATTTTTGGAAAGAAAAAGCTCCTATCCTGAAATACGGTTGTCTTTACCCATGAAAAGCATGGTGAGTAGAGCTCTGGGGCAGAGTCAAAACTACAGATTCTGAAAGTTATTCAAGAATAGGAGAGGATTTTTTCTCTCTCTTTCTCTCTCTCTTTTTGTAGGGGTGTGGGGAAGAGACATGAATTATTTACCATGCCTCTAGAGATGGGAGAAAGCTTTAAGATTTTGCTGAAGTCTCTGATTGATTTTCTGACACAAGAAGTGAGAGGAAACTAGAGGGCCTAGCGGCGGGGCAGACACCCGATCTGCAGTTAGATGCAGAGTTGCAGCTCGGTGGCAGTGCGTTTGCATGTCTAGGATAGGAAAGGAGGTGATCTCTGCTGCTGTATAATTAACACACTCGATAAAGCATTTGAAGAAATCAGCATAGGAATTGTACAGTCAATCAACATAGAACAAGCATTCCCCTTCCACTAAGTCCTATCCTGGACATCCATCTTGGGGAACGAGAGGGGTAGAATTTGATGAGGGCATCCTGCCCCTTAACAGCTGTGCAGTTAAATGTTAAAAAGTTAAGATGGCAGCTTGATTTCTAAGGGTTCAATGAATGTGCTCAGAAGTTGTAAACCAAGGTTATAGGAGCCTGGGATAGGAGAGTAATGGGTCTCATCTAGGACGGCTGGGAAAGCTTCGAGGAGGAGATGACAGGTGGATGGAGTCTGGGATATGTGTAGGCTTAGATATTCGAAAAAGGAAAGGCGTGTAGGACAGGTCACATGGTACAGCAAGTCGAGGATGAGGAAGCATTCAGGGATGTCTCTGAATGGTGGAGCCAGCTGCAGCACCCGCTGGCCTGAGGGAGAGAGAGCCCAGGCAGGGTGGGGACCGGAGGAGGCACTGGCTTGTGGAGAGAGCAGTATTTTCAAGTTGTCAGAGTCTGAGTGAGTCCTTTATGGGTCTTATCTCCTTGAATGCTCATCAGAACCGCTGGGGAAAGGCCCCATGGATGGTCTCATTTCACACAGATGTATAGGGTCAGCCTCAAAGCCCCTTACCAGTAATGCATTGGAAACAAACTATAGACTGGCAGGAGCAAAACGGATGCTGGGGACCCAGGTGGTTTCCATTTCCAGCACTCTAGGAGCTCCATAACTCAGCCTGTGTAACTAAGGGGTTTGGTGGCCTCTTTCCTAAGGACAGGTGGATGTCACTTAGGGGTTTTGAGTGACAGAACACATGAATGCTTGTGCTTCAGGAAGAGCCTGAGACAGCAGGCGGAAGGATGAGAGAGCAGAGATGGAAGGCCCTCAGCCAACCAGGAGGTTTGGGGATGGCTAGGGGAGGGACTGTAGTAGCCGTGAAAACAGAAGGTAGACAGAGAAGACCAGGTGGAAATGGATCCTCAGAGTCTCGAAGCTGGACATAGGGCTGGGTTAGTGTACGGGTGAAGACATTCTGGTGCTTAGCCTGGGTGACTGGGGGACTGAGACAGAAAGCCCACATTAGAAATCATGCCAGCTTTTAGCTCAATTACAAGAACTGGGACTTTACATTAGCATTCTGCATCTTGGTTCCAAATGCACGGCTACTTATTAGCCCATAAAAAGAGATGTTAGGTAGAGCTGGAATTCTAAATCAAGTCAGGGTTGCTCCTGCTGGGGGGAACATTTAATGAAGTGACATCATCTCCAGATTCCTCTCACTTTTGGCAAGGATACTTTAGAGGAGATGGATGGGAGGAAAGGTGGATAGGAGAATAGAGGAAATGAGAGATGCAGGGCATTAGCTAGCTTGTCTGGATTCTCCGGTCTTCATACAACCACTACAGTGTAGGTAGAGCTTGGTGGCTACCCAGGACCAGCCAATTATCATTCCTGGACCTTGGAGTTGATTTGTAAGATGGCTCACCTTGACCCCGGATGCATCAACAGAAGCATGAGGCATGGTTTTAAAGATGCTGGCTTCTACCCAAGCCACAAGTCTATGTGATCGCCAGGACTGTCAGAGGAATCACTGAATATTAATTCAAGTTCTTTCCCTGATGCTCGTGGCATGGGAATGCTGATGGCACGATGACGCTTCTCACCCTAAGAATGTCTTGAGGACACTCCCTAACGTGTGCTCACAACAACTGTCCTCTGACTTGGAATCCAAATGGTCTAGCTGGTTCCAGCCTTGCCAAGTTCACAGTGGCTGTGTGTGAAGCAATCGCTCCCAGTTGTGAGGCGTGTGTGGAAGGGTCTGTGCTTAAAAGATCATCGGAAAAGAAAATCTCAACTTATATACTGGGATCTCATTAGTGACCTTGATTTTATTCTTTGTTGAGACGCGTTGACTTTCTAAGTAGGAAGGCTGCACTGTATAGATCTTTTACAAACTTCTAAACCACAAAATAAGATGCATAAAATGCGGAAGTGAACTTGAGATAGAATTAGTATGTGTCAGACACTATCATAATTTATCAAGTAATTATAAATGAATACAAATTCCTTTTTTGTTCTACCCATTGCTGGGAGGTAAGTTTTATTAGTATGCACGTTTGGCAGATGGGGAAGCTGAGGCACACAAGTGTCCACGAACTTGCCCAACGTCACACTGCACAATAGGTAGAGCCAGGATTAGAACCCAGGCAGTTCGGTTCCTGAACGTGTGTTCCTAGTCAGTATCCTAAACTACTTTCCTTGATACCAAAACCTAATCAATCCTTGGAAAAGGACTGCAAATTCAATCTATGAGAAGTGCTGATAGTAGAGAGAAAGGAATTCTGGGAGGAAAGGGTCTAATCTAGTGATGAATGAAAACCTAGGCCAGAAACTCATGATTACATTTGCAGCTGAGCCAGGCTGCTGGGGAACAGATAAGGGACCCATCCAGCTTTCTGGATTCCTGGCATAGGGATATATGACATATATTACTTATAGAGTTCTGCAGGGACCCCTCTTCTCTGCTCACCAGGCATCATTGGCCTATCTTCTGCTTCAGTATGTTGGGTGGGCTCCACTCCCTTCTTAGAATCCTGGTTCTCCACCAAACATCTGGCCCCTTCCCCACAGACCCTCCCTCTTCAAAGGAGCAACAGTGATGGACCAGATTAGCATAGAGATAAAAAGACTTCCTTCTTCAATGGAGTGGTCCCCTTACGGAACTGAAACAAGATTAGATCTAGGAAGTGGCAGGTATTTTGGTAACTGATGCTTGAAAATTGAGCACATGAGATTCGGGTCTATGCCCAAACAAAGCCAATTTTAGAAAATACTACAAAAAGATAATTTCAGATGAGCCATCTTAGGTCTGAGTCTAAATGAGAAGGAAGGGTGTGCATATTATGTTAGTGTGTGTGAGGAACACCAGTAAGTAGGTTTATTCATTCATTCATTCATTCATTCATTCATTCACTCACACACAGACACACACACACACACACACACACACACACACGCACGCACACACACTCATTCAATGGCTAATTGTTGAACAGGGATCCTTGGAAGACCCTATTTTGGCTCTTTGACTAGCATACTGGAAAACAAAAACAAAAACAAAAAAAAAAAAAAAAAAAACAAAAACCAGCAAAAACCTTCCAGAAGTCCACATTCAGAGCTCAGATGGAGAAATCAGAATGAACTCAAGCCCATGTTTGATGACCAGATGTTACAAAAATAATCACTAGCAAAGAAAAAAAATGTTCTTCATCTTCAACATCTTGGTTCATACCGTTTTCCCTGCAGTATTGGGGATTCTCAACTATTTTCTTTCAAAGCTGTATTTTAGCAACTAAGTCACTTTTACAGTCTCACTCCCACCCCCTTTAATAAATGTTTATTTTGATGTTTTCTCATTCTACAACCAAAGCCTTTCTGAAGACCCCACGCTGTCTTCCATCTGATGGTAAATGGTGGGCAAGTCTCTAGGAACAAAGGTTACTCTGTCCTGTCCCTGGATGATGGGATGAAGCAAGCAGCGAAACCCCGAGGCTCCCGGCACCACCCATGAGAAGCAGCTTCCAACCAGACACACCAAGATGTTTGCCAATTTCTGACCACACTGAACAGCAAGGAAAACAAAACCCTTTATAAGGATTTCTCCCTTTGTACCTCATATTTCAGTGGAGGCATTATCTTCCTGGGCACACCTGGCTGTGTCCTTTGGGTGACTTTTTGGATAAAGTCTTAACACTTGGAATTCTTATGGCCCTTTCAGCTTCTAATCCAAAACCTGGGGTGAAAAACGTAGGCTCCAAGGCCCCTGTGTTCCTCTGTGACAGTGTGTTCTGTGTGTTCTCTATTTTGTGTGAATAACAAGACCTCTATAAATATTACCTTCTGCTCCCTCTCACTTGATAATGGTAAACCATACCTAACATAGCATTTTTCATCTTAACCACTGTTAACTACACAGTTCCATGGGGTAGGTTCTATGACCATACTATTCTGTGACCATTGCCACCATCTATTTCCAGAACGTTCTTATATTAACTGGAACAGTACAGTATTTGAACAACTCCAAACATCTCCCTTCTGATCATCTTTGGTAATTTACCTACTCTCTGTCTCTGTGGCTTCATTACCTTGTGGACCTTCATGAAATGGAATCCTATAGTGATGTCTTTTTGAGACTGGCCTCTTCCGAGTCCATTTGTGCTGTGAGTATATCTGAATTTACCTCCTTTCATGTACATGTGCATGTGTACAAGTGTGCTTATGATGATGTGTGTGCATGTTTGTGTGTGGGTGTGTGTATATGTGGGCATGTGTATGAGGGAAGAGTATACATGCATGTGTGTTTGAATGTATGAGTGTGGGAGGTCAGAGGTTAACCTCTGATGCCATTCCTCTGGAACCAATCCATCTGTTTTTTTTTTTTTTTAATGAGTTCCAGAGAAGATGCACAATTTGTTGTTTATGGTTAACAGCTGGTAATTGGCATGTTGGTGACATGACGTATACAATGGCACTCAGATTCAGAGGGTCATTGCCTATGGACTATCCAATGTCCTGTTTATGTGCCATCCCTTTGTGCTTTACTTTCTCTCCCTAACATGATACATTGAGGTCCTTGGTGATCCCTAAAAGACAGGGTGCCCCTGGCTGTTATGACAGGTGGCTGTGTAGCTTATACCCGGAAGGAAAAGACGTGACTCTCAGGCCCTGTGGGCTGTTGGTTCTCTTTCATCTTGTGCAGCAGTAGAGATCCACCATCTATATTTAAGTTGCACTCTTCAAGAGGCGGGCTGCCACTGTCCGTTAGCTCTGTGGTTTCCATTTCTTTCCAGTTGAGCTTGTGAAGATATTACAAAAGCCATGAACTGTGCTCTGCTTGTCCCTGATGACAGTTGTGTACATTTTAAAGTTGTGATGTCATGAAAATGGGAGGCATGTTTCCAGAGTCAGAACTTGATCTCAAGTAAAACTCTAATTATAGCTGTCACTGAAAAAAAAATCCCAACCCCAAGCCCCAAACCCCAAACCCCAATTTTTAATTTTGTGAAGCTGAGATATCCCATGGGAAATCAAAATGTCCTAATGTGAAAGCAAGCTGAAGGCCAGCTCCCAAGCCCCCTGTGCGTCCCCCTCTGTGCATCCCTCTGAATAAGTCTTTGACTCACTGCTCAGAAGTGAAGTCACATGCCATTCTTCCTCGCTGCAGCCCCATTGGTCTTTGTCTTTTCTATGGACCCTTATCCCGAATCCTCTCCCCACTGACAGTGTGTCTGGACTTTACGTAGCACAGTCCGTGGGTCTGACCTTGGCCTCCAGTTCTCATCTTCAACGCCCCTGTTCAGCCATGCCTCTCCTGTTCAAATCCCAAGGTCCTTTTCTGCCTGGACCTTTCTGTAGGTACCGTCCCAGGCTGTAGAGCCTGTGTTTGGAGCTCCATCATGCCCCCTACACCTCTCTTTGTAGATCTAATGGCTTTGTTGTTGTTGATTCTTAGGTGGTTTTGCAGTCTAAAAACCATCTGACGAATCATTACTTACCAGGGGCCTTACATGACAGGCTGCATCCCTTCTCCCATGGCAGCTCACCACAGTTGACAAGAGCTTGGCCGTAAGCCTATCGACAGATACTGTCCCTCTGCCAGGCCTTCGCTGGGTCGATCACCTCGTTTCCTTTCCATAAGAACTGAGATAAACTAAATTCCAGCAAACCTTCAGTGGCTAGTTGTTAAGAACTAGGCTCTGTGCTATTTGTTGGGAATATAGAAAGGGCACAGGCTCTGTCCTTCAGCACTTCGGGCTAACAGTCAGTATCCATGAGGGGAAGTGTAAGAGAGACAGCATGTGGGAGATGCTTGTGAGATTCAGCACCTTGGAGCACTTCTGGGACATGAGGTAAGATAGGGAATTGAGGATCTGATGAAGAAGTTCCCTATTTACTGGACTAAAGAATCTTAACTGTCCTTCTTTCCCAGAAACTCCTCTTCCTCCTTGCCGTAGCCCAGGCTAGCCTGACTGAGTTGACTTTGATAACAGTGATTTGTCACCGTCCTGCAGTTGGATAGTCCAGCGTCCAGGGGCCATCAGATTTGACTCTGCTTCCTAGTTTGCACTTGGCGACTCTGTCACTTTAGCCTCATAAGACGGAGAGAGAAGCAAGTGCTGGTTCTTCTCTTTGAAGGGTGCTAATCCCACTCAGGAGGGCTCCTCCCAGTACCTAGTGACTTCCCGAAGGAGCTGCCCCCTCACATTTCACCAGGATTGAAGGCCTTGATGCTTCAGCAGATGAATGGGGGGCCAAGATCCACCCAAGCACAACGCATTTCATAAACTCTTTAGTGTCGACGAATTTCTAAATAGTCTTTTTTTTAAAAAAAAAAAAAGATTTATTTATTTATTTATTTTGTATACAGAAGAGGGCGTCAGATCTGATTACAGATGGTTGTGAACCACCATGTGGTTGCTGGGAATTGAACTCAGGACCTCTGGAAGAGCAGTCAGTGCTCTTAACCTCTGAGCCATCTCTCCAGCCCTAAATAGTCTTATTAATAGAAAACATAGAGCCAGATATAGGGGTGAAAACCTGAGAGAGATCAGGGGAATAGGGACAGCCACATGCTAACCTCACCTCACCAACTCCGCAGCTTCCAAAAAGCGAGATACTTCCTGTCTACCCATGCCTTGCTGTTCTGCCATCTGATTTGCTCTCTCTGTCCAGCTACATCACTTCCTCTTCCTGCCCAGCTCTGTCACTTCCTGTCTGTCTGTACAGACCTCCAGACCTTCATGGTTAACTAGTGTTGGAATTTAAGGCGTGTGCCACCATGCCCGGCTTGTTCCCAGTGTGGCCTTTAACTCACATAGATCCAGACAGATCCTTGCCTCCCAAGCAATAGAATTAAAGGTGTGTGCTAACAATGCATGACTTTTGTGTTTACTTATAATGGCTGGCTTTTTCCTCTAATCTCTAGGCAAGCTTTATTTATTAGAGCACAAATAAAATATCACTACGCTTTAGTGTTCCCAAGCCATCTCATTCTCCTAGAATAACTATGGGAAGTTCCATATCAATGATGGTTTGGACTGTGTATCTGAGGACTTACCTTACTTGGACCTTTTATTATCCTCTAATGGGATTGAACAAAAATTTGACCTCCTTGGTGTTATAGGCTGAATGCGCACCCCTGCCCCCCAACTCCATGCCAAATTAAAATCCTAATTTTCAGGACTGGTATAGGTGACTGCTTTTGGAAGTAATGTCTTCACCACTATAATCGAGTTGTGATTAGCGTGACCCCTAATCCGGCATGACTGATCTTTATATATTGTGTGGCTGTTTCCTCCAGGTTGAAGCATTCCTTTGTGGTCGGAGGGGGAAAGCTCAGAATATTCACGAAACTCACAAGGCTCTTGAGGGCCCTCCATGAGGTTATACGGGCAGTGAGTGGTCACTAGCAAGGAGATGAGGGTCTCTTCAGAGGTGTAGACACCTCGAGGTTGAATAGGGGACTTGAGTGGCACAATTTCTATAAACTGTCACTCATGCTGCCATAAGCTTTGTTGTGACAGAGCTGCCCATGTCACCTGTGAGACAGCTCCTGTGCCAGAGACCCCTCCCCCAAGCTTCCATCAGGGGCCCCATCAAACACATTGGTCCATCAAGCTCAGCTTAAGATGGAATCCTTTCTTTGGGCTCTTGTTGGGCTATCTGGGGTGAATAGAAATAGTCTTCCCAAGAAAAGGAGAGAGACGTTATAGAAGGATCAGAACATCACTGAGAAAACAAAGACAGGGGCCCGTGATGTTGGTAGCAGAGGCTAGAGGAATGAATGCAGTTACAGGTCAAGTGATGGGAAAGACAGGATGATTCTCCAGTGTGAGTGTGGCTCAGACCACACATTAGTAGGAGACTTTTAACCCCTGGAACCAAGACAATACATTTCTGGTGTTTTAATCTGGTTACTTTGTGGTACTTTCTTAACAATAGCCTGAGAAAATCCGATATATGAGACTACCATCAGTTGTCTGTTCCTTAGAGGCACGAAGTAGATGGAGTGTTTTAGCATTTTTAAAGCACAGCTCAGAAAGGTGCTACAAAATATTTACTGAGTGTTGAATTGGTGCATGGAGTGCGTGCGTGCGTGCGTGCGTGCGTGTGTGTGTGTGTGTGTGTGTGTGTGTGTCTGTGCGCGCACACGCATGAAGAAGGCTTGTGCCTATGCTGTCACCAGGGTAGGATTAGCTGTGTTTGCCAAACTTCAGGGCCACGAGGCACTCCTCCTGCCCATGTCTTTGGGCTATGGGGACACTATAGTTTTCTAACATCTAAAGTGTCCTCTCCTCGGCCATTAGAAGCAAAACTAAGAGCAGAACATCTGTGAGTTGTTAACAGAAGCCAACTCCGGAGGGTGACAATTGGGACAATTTTGATCAACTTTTTGCTTTAGTTGGAAAGGAACATGTATTCTTTCACAGTGAGAGGGATCTTTATTTTCTTTTAAAAAACAAATGTCTTGGGTGCCTAATATGGATCGATAACCCATATTTTCTGTTGATTGATTAAGTCAGTCGGCTTTTTGATCCACAGCAAACACAAACTGGAGTTTTCTAAAGCTCTCCTAAAGGCAGGCTTTTTAAGTCAGTGTTTTGAAGATCAGGTACGTGAAATAGTCTCTCGTAGTGGGACTTAATATGTATTAATACACGACACCAGGGTTGAAGACAGGGTTTTGTTCTCCCCAGTCAGATGCTGTTTAGCCTTCTTCGTGCATGGCTTCTAGCTGAGACTGTTGGCCAGACAGGGAAGACAGATGCTCCCCAAAGACAACAGCCCCTTGCGCAGACCATCAAAACCATCCCAGAGAAAAGCAGGAAGGTAGCCACGCTGTCTGCAGGGGTGCCCTGGAAGCCCAGAGCGATTCCTCTCTCTGCCCTTCCTTTTCCCAGAGTACCAAGTCTCTCGCTTTGGTTAAAGTCGCTGTCAACAGGGCAGCTGCTGAAATGAGCCACTTAGTGAGAGAAAACGTGTGAAGTCAAGCATTTCAGAGACTGACTTCAGAGTGTGTGTGCGTGTGTCTGCGTGTGTGCGTGTGCTTGTGTGTGTGTGTGATTCATGAATGAAAGTGAGGCAATTAAGGAATCCAAGTGTGCACACTGTAGATCCAGGGAAGCAGTCATACCTGTGAGTCCTAGTGAAGGACTGACTGACTGACGGTTAGAGGCCCTCTCTCCTTCCTCGTCATGGTCCTTGCAACAGAGAACTCACAGGCCTCCAGGCTATGTGTAGACATTTTGACAGTGTCGGGCAACCTGCTGTTTGTGTATTAGACAGAATTAGTGCCTTTTCTTAAGATGACATTTGTTTTCTAGTCATGATGGTTTCCCTTAGACAGAAGGTGTGTGAGTGTGTGTGCGTGAGTCAGTGTGTATGTGTGTGTGTGTGAGTGTGTGTGTGTGTGTGTGTGTGTGTGTGTGTGTGACAGGCAAGGGCTCCAGGCTAAGATGGTTTCTCTCATGTTCTGTGCTCTGGGTGGGTTCAGGTCAGGGAACAGTTCATTGCTCCTATGGCTTTTCTTTTGACTACAGATAGCTTGTACCTGTATACGCAGACCCTGAATTCACGAGGTTCTCTCAGCTTGAGTCTACCATTTACTCGACATTGATAGTCATTTTACCATAGGAGGGATAGTTTTAGATGACAGTGAGAGTTGTTAGATTACACACAGTGCCTGCCACAGGCTCGGTCCTTCAAACGTGTTTTCCGAAAAGAGCATGCTTCAGAGACATGAAATGCATACTGCATGGAGGATCTTCAGGGATTCAAGTCGCTGTGCTAATGAAGGGACTAGTCAGCTGGTCCTGGCAACATCTTTTCTAGGACAAATGATTGCTTGGGATGATGACATGATGGTTGATACCAACAGTCAACTTGACAAGACCTGGAGTTTCCCAAGAGATGAATTTTGGGCATATCTATGAAGGATTATCTTAAGTTAACTAAAATGGGATGACCCATCCTAAAGTGGAAGGCACCATTCCCTAGTCATGAGTCCTGTCCTGAACAAAGGGGGGGGGAAAGCTGGCTGAGTGTGGGAATCCCCATCGCCCTGCTTCCCAGCAGTGAACTCAGTGTGACCAGATACCTCAGTAAAGCTTCAACAGCCAGGACTTTCTGTCCGATGGACTGTACCCCGCAACGTAATTCTCTGCCTTAAGTTGCTTTTGTCATGGTATTTTACCACAGCAATAGGCAAAGGACCTCAGACCAATGACCTAAAGTGTTCTTTAAAATGTCACATCTAGGATATTTCTGGGACCAGAAATTAGTCCTCGGTATCGAAACAAACTCTTCAAGAAAAGCCAGCGAAGCAGGCTTGTTTGAGAAGCACTCAGCACTTCAGAGTAATATGGCCTACACGGCACCCGTTCCATACGAATTGAACTAATACATAATGTCATTCAATAGCAGCCTGTAGATGGTGGCTGCTATAATGCATTGCACAGAGTCAGGAAATGTTCCCGTCATTTTGATGTCTATTGTATTGCCTGGATCTAGAGTTCTAGATTTTTAACATGGCTTCAATAAACACCAAATGACCACACCACCAATAAAAACGTAAGTAAAATGTCCTTGATCTTAGTTCTTTTAACTTGTCACTAGTTTCTAAAAGGATAAAGTTAAATTAATTTATTTAAGATGTTCTGGTCACAGCCTGATCCTGAATTAATGAATCTAGTGTTCGTGTCAGAAAAGTAATATGTCCTTTCTAGAGCCCTCAGGGAAGAAGGCCTAATGAATTTCCCATGGTGACTACTTCTATTTCATGGCCAAGCCAACTAAAGGGACAAACAGAACTTTGATAAGTTTAGGGATCAAAAAGGAGCCCCAAGTGTTGTGTTTATTTGTCTAGATCTCTGGGATTTTACGTAGACAAACCCTCTTTAGAACTCTGTCTTCTGGCATAGGTCCTTGAATCTGTAGGAAGCATCTAGACATGGTCCTGCATCCCAGCTGTAAATCAGTCAGGAGAGACTTGCTACCCAAAAGCAATAGATGAGAAATGGGCTTCCCCTTAACTTAGCAAAGGACAAAGTTCAGAGCTGTCCTTTAGGCTCTGAGCAGATATATGTCAGAATGCATTTATTGAGGGGTTTCTTTGTAAAATGTGCCCATAGCAACACTACAGGATGAATCGTGCCAGGAAAACACAGGGCTGGGCTCAGTGTGTCACCTAGGAACAGCTTCACCCAGATGGTTTGACTCCATTTGAACTTACAGAAATGATGCCTCTAGAAACATTTTTGGGGTAGTGAGTACAGTACTAAAGAGAAAGGGGGTCTCAACAAGAAAGACGCTCTCCTCCCTCTCCTCCTTGTCCAAGAGTGACTCTCAAGTTCTTGACATTTAATGGACTTTGCCATAGAGCTTCATGGTGCTCAAGGAGCCCAGAACAATGCTTTGAGACAGACACTTTCGTTGAACCCTGTGACTCAGGACAGCACAGGTTTTGGTAATATACCAGTCAGTAAACAATACTGAAAAGTATTCTCAGGACAGGAGAGCTGACTCAGCGGCCATCCTCTTGCAGAGGACCTGAGTTGGATCGCCAGTGACAGCTCATGCCACTCTGCACTCCTGCTCCTGGGGGAGCCAACACCTCTGGCCTCCATAGGCACCCACATCTATTTGCACACACTTCCTACCCCATGTACATACACATAATCAAGGAACAAAACCTAGTTCTAAAAATGTTCTCTGTAGACGATCCACTGCAGAAAAATGAGGAAGAAGATGACACTGCTTCAAGAGAGTCTCTTCGATTGCCGTTTTCTTAGGCCTTCACTACACACACACACACACACACACACACACACACACACACACACCCTTGTCGTGTATTCTTCAGAGCTCTGAGAGGTACCATCTATATATTTGAAATGTTGTCACCCTGAGAAATTCTGAAGCTTCACTGCTCATCGTTGTGAAAGATACTGGTTTTCTTTTTTGTTTAAGGATAAAAGAGACATCCTTTAATAATCAGTGTTATCTGTTATGTGTTCCAATAGCTTGGCATGTTGAGCTTTGAGAAGAAGAAAAGATTACAGCTGAACTGTATTGAAAAGTACTTGTGTAATTCCAAGGCCATACTCATCTTTTGCTTGATTTTGAGGACAGTCTTGCTCCCAAGCCCATCCCTGAAGTTTCCTGGCTGAATCTACACTGCAAGGCCCGCTCCCTATCCTCGCAGCTCACTGAGCAGGCTCAGCACCCGTGAAGACAGCTGGATCGCCGTCATCTCCTTGACACTTGGACTGGAGTCAGATGGGGTTTTGTATAGTAGGGGGATTATTTAATTCACCTTTGAGATGTCATGTGTGGTTCTCAGTGCCCAGGACCCTGGGGAACACACAGCAGGAAGTTTAGAGTGCTCCGTAGCTGTCATCTCCACACACCTGGGCTGAGAGGTGACTCACGCTTTTAAAACTCCTTTAATAATATTGTTATTTTTCTAAGTGTCTGGAAGGCAGTGTCTAGGTTTGTTGAGGAGTGTTTACATTTGAAGATGAGTTAATCAGCAAGTCCTTTTTTTCCCCTCTTAAGCTTAATAGCAACAGTAAACAGGTAGTCTAAATCCAAGTTAGATGTCTGGAGATGGGATGGCCAATAAGGTTCATCTGGCGCTGCACCTCTGAGTGATTGGTACTGTCTGAGGAGAAGACTCTGAGACCTTGAAGTAGCACAGCAGAAAGGAGGGTACTGGTCAGTTATTAATGTCTGCAGTAGGCATGTAGGGAAGATGTGGCTGTGTATAATGGTCCGAATCTTTAAACACCTAGACACAGGAAAGGGACAGTAGGAGGTAGGAAATCACCAGGTGGTGGAGTCCACTTTGAAAGAGACCTTGGGATGTGTTTATGGAAGTCTTTGCACAGTGGAGCATCCTGACTAGATATAAACATGTCGGCAATGCCAACAGATTTAACCCATAGGAACGCAGCTGGCTGTGTATGTGAGAGCTGGTGGGACAGTCAAGCCAAAATGAAGAGACAGGGTAGATGTAGGAGATGTAGGGCCTAAGGCACTGCCTAGAGGCAGTAAGGGCCAGAGGCTCTGACCCAGCTGAGGGGGTGGGGGTGGAGTTGAATTGTATCAGTAGGCTGGTATCAGCTTATGACCCTCCTCTTTTCATCTGTGTTTTGGTAAAGTGACTATTACACCACAGGCATTAAGAAAATAATTAATGAGAGATACGGCATGAACAAATACATTCATGAACTTGAGGAAGAAGAGCTGGTTGGGATGAAAAGTGGACAGGCTTTTGTGTAGACATGAGCTTGGGTATGGACAGAACCTGCAGGATGCTGTCCACTGCCAAGGGAGCTCTCTGGTCTTCTGCAAATACGGTTGTGACCATAGTTGGCTGGAGGGTCTTCTCCCCAAAGCAATGACTTCATGACCACAGATTTCCATACAGCACACATGAGATTTAGGAACCCTTCCAGCAGCCTCTCCCTGTGCAGGACAATCATCTTTATTGAGAGCTCTCTTCGGCGGTAATACTTGGAATGCAATGTGTCAGCCAACCTTCATGGCTCTTTGACGTTTTATATATCTATATCTATATCTATATCTACATCTACATCTACATCTACATCTACATCTACATGTACATCTACATCTACATCTATATTTATATCTATATCCTACCAAACCAAAACTGAAGTTAAAGCGGCAGAGCTGGGATTCAATGTTGAGTTCCTCTCCCTACAAATTTGATTCCTATCTCCTTTCTTCACTTTGCCTCAAATTGCTAAGAGTTATAGTATTTAAAAAATGCATATCCCCTGTTGCTGCTTTATGTGAACCAATTGTGCCCAAAGGCCCTTTCTCACTCCTTGAGTTTTCTATACTCCCTTCCCATCATGGTCTTCAGTTTTCCATTACTGTAACAAATAGCTTGGCTAATCAACGTAGGAAGAGCAAAGGTCTATTTTGGTTCCCAATTTTAGAGGTTTCAGCCCTCAGCCAGTTGCCCTGTTAGTTCTGAGTCTGTGGCAAGACAGTTCATTATGGCAGAAGTATGTGGCAGAGGAAGCCTGTTAGCTTGCAGCCAAGAGCAAAAGGACAGAGAGGAATAGATTAGGGTGCTACAGACTCCTTTGAAGGCATACCCGAAACTTCCTGCCAGACCCTGACTTCTGGCCTTCTAAAGGTTTCACCAGTTCCCACCAACATCATGCTAGAGACCAAGTCACATGTGTCTTTCAGATCCAAACTACAGCATCTGCTCTATTTTCCTCTCCCAGGCCTCGCATCCCCACACGCCGCATTTTACCCCTGCTTCTCGGACCAAGTAACCGCTCTTCTTACTTATGGTTCCTTCTCTCTCCTCATAGCATCTGTGTCCTCTTTCAAGTTTTCACATCTATTTCACTCACGGATACAGACACATTTATGTGTATGATTATTGCATGCACTTGGAGGAGTGCCAAAAGAACCTGCGTAAGAAAATGTAGTCAGAGGCCCGGGGAGATGGCTTAGTGGGTAGAGTACTTGTCATTCCAGCGAGAGGACTTGTAACCCAGGAGTGGGAGCTGGACGAGAAGATCACGAAAGCACATTGGCCAGCCACTCTATCTGAATCAACCAGCTCCGGTTCAGTGAGAGACCCTGTCTCAAAAAATTAAGTGGCGAGTGACTTAGGAAGACAACCAGAGTCAACCTCTGGCTTCCACATACATGTGCATACATGTGCACCTTACCCATGAGTACACACACACACACACACAGACACACACACACACACCAAACTGTGGACACATCTGCACACACTGTGGTATGTGTTCAACCAAAGCTCTTGACTTTAAGCAGAAACTGACTATAAAGGAAATAGGCCCAAGGTGTGACTATCTATCTTGGAAAATTGGTGGTTGTGGCACTTGTGGCCACTGCTGAGAACTGAACAATTCTTTGGCAGCCTCCACGACCTTCTCCAGAGCTGTCCTTTCCTGTATGCTGGGAGCTGTGTACTTGTTACGTGCCACCCACAGCCCTGTTAGCGGGAGCCAGTGTTTCTGAACGTCGCACAACTGGGTCAGATGGCATCTAGAGCTAGGACACGGTGTTCTGCAGCCATTTGTGTTTTATTTTCTCTGACTCACAGTCTCTAGGGTTTTAGGTCACCCCCGCAGAACCCAGCATCTAACATTAGGTGTGATGGGTTACTGTCAACTTAGCCAAGTTTTGGTTGCATGTGTGTGTGTGTGTGTGTGTGTGTGTGTGTGTGTGTGTGTGTGTGAAGTGAGACACCAGAAACACCAGTGCGCTCTCTGGGCAGGATGCAGAGGTGCTGCTCTTACCCACTGGCTGTCTAGGGGTGCTGAATAGCAGCCTGCAGTTATAGGTTGCCCTACCAAGTGAATTTTTAATCCATGGCAAACAGGAGATGGGGCAGGGGGGAGGTGGGATCCAGAAATTCACCCTTTTCTAAGAAACATTAGATTCACACATCTTTTTAGAAATATGTCTTGACATGCCAAGTGTTTAAAAGTGTGTTTGTCGTAGGTCATGGCTAACTCAGCCATGACTGTATAATGGTTCTTTCTCTTCTTTATTTCCTTGAAATTGTTCAGCCTACAATTCCACCCCAACACAGCATTAGCATGGGATCTTTGGTCATAAGTTCTACTATCTGTTCATTCATCTTAGGGCAAGACACATTTTTGAACATTTTACTTGGACTATAAGCTCCTGGAGTGCAGAGAATGTGCCCTGTTTACCCCTCTGTTGAGAACATCTATATCTTTATTTCATATTTGCTGAATAAAATGTCCAATTGGCCAACAGAGAAGGCTTAGCCAAGGGGACCAGAATCTCTCGGTTAAGCTTGGCTTTGCTGTTCAAGCCATGCACAGCCTGACACCCAAATGCTGGCCAGCCAGCAGGGTCTTGGCAAGTGTTGGGAAACTTGTTTTTGGAGATGCCTCATGAACTGAAGGCTCTAAGAAATGAGCACACAGGCTTTAGATGACACCAGGGAAGCAGACATTGAAAGTCTGGGGTCGTCTGTGGCCCTGGTCTCACAAGTGTGGCAGTGAGGGACTCATGGAGTCAAAGCTCTGATGGACTTTAACTGTCTTGGAAGGAAGGAGGCTGCTGGGTGTCAGTTAGGGATGGAGACAGCTCTGGGAGTCGGGCTGAGAGTGGACAGCTGGCTGAGGGGGCCTCGCAGGTGGGAGACTTTCTTCTGCCTATCAGGAGACAGCAGTCAGCTCCTTCCCTTCCCAGCCCCCTCCTTTTGTTGGACGTTGCTGCATTCACTCTTTCATTCTCCACTACAGTATTCCTCCAACTTTTCATTCTGTCTTCATTATAAATTTGCTAGCTCAAAATATGACCTCTTTTACACTTAATAAATTCTTAGCCCAGTGACATTAAGGAGAAAAAGAATGAAGTTAATAAAGAGGATTAGAGAGGAAACCAGAGTGTGCGGCTATAATGAAAGTAACGTGCTGCCCATATGCTGACTGATTCCGCTGGATGTGCTCTTGAAGACCGTGGAAAGGGTCAAGAAATGGAGGCTGCCGCGGGGGGGCTGTCCTCTCCTGGCAGGATTTTCTACCACAGAGCTTTGGTGATTCGTAACTGGGGTGGGGTAGGACAAAAACCTGAATTTAAAAGGTACTGTTGGGAGCGAAGGGATCGATAGCTCAGTCTGTGAAGTCCTTGTCTTGCAAGCGTCACAACTAGAGTTCAATTCACATGCAGGGCATGTGGTGTAAGCTTGCAATCTCAGTATGAGAAGGCAGTGTCCGGCAGATCTCTGGGGCCCGGTGTCCAGCGAGCCTAGCCTAAAGGGTGCGCTCAGGACAATGAAAACTGTCTCACAAAACACAGTGGATGGTGCCTGAGGAATGAGACCTGAAGTTGTTCTCTGGCCTTTGTACTCAGGAGGCACATGTGTATGTGTATACCTGCATGCTTGTACACACACACACACACACATACACACACACACACACCCTACTTCTGCTATTTAATTATTACGAAGCTTGGACTTACTTCTCAGTGCTGCTGGTGTTTGAGGCTCGATAACTCTTTGGCACGGACAGCTTTGCTGTGCATTGTTTACAGAGCAGCACCCTTGACTTCTACCTATTAGAAGTCAGTAGCACCCCCTGCTTCTGGTGCCACATCCAAGAATGTCTGCAGATGTGGCCAAACGTCCTACTCCTGGGTAAAGTCCTTATTAGATGGGGACTGTGGGACAGGGTGTGCCCAGTGGAGCCACAGTGTCCCATCGGTCTGTTAGTACTCTGAATGAAACTGAGAAGGTAAAGGTGATGGTAAAGGTGATGATAAACGGAAAGGTGAACTACAGCAACATGTCCACCGGACAGCCTTGGCCAATCTTCACGTACACTCGCAGCTACATTTCCAGCCACACTAAGAGAATAACACAGTGGGAGTGAGATCTGGGAAACGACCCTTCCCTGCCTTCTGGATCATGATACATATGTGAGTAGCGGTGTAAACTGATTTATGACCCGATCGCTATTTGTCCACACACATCAAATAAAATTTGAGACTTGAAGCCACAAGCCGCCACGATCATTTTTCTGCCCCTGCTCCTATGAGACAACCATCTAGAACGCAGCCTCTCGGCTGCTTTTTAAACAATAGCCCTCTGTCATTTCCAGAAAATGTTTTAAATTAGTATAAAACTTGGCTAAATTTAGCTTTTATAGAAGAAAGAATAAAACATAATTAACTGTTTAAAGAAGCAAACAGAAACCACATGAAGGAATGAGACTTGCTGGCGAGAAATCTAACAGTAGTGCTTGGTAGCTAACCCATCTCCTGCGCAACAGATGTTCTCACATTTAAATGGAAGCAGGACCAGCATTCCTGCGGAAGGCATTTGTGCTAAAACGTTGCTAAGCGTGCTGAGGTGAGCTGTCCAGGTGTGCTGTTAGGGTGCTCTAGTGGCCCAGAGAGGGAACTCTCCGAACACTTGACTGTTCAAAACAACAGCAATCATCTCAATGTAGCAAGAAATACTGACCCAGTGAATGCTTTGACGGTGCGTGAAACTTGCTAATGTTTGACAGGTGGGTAAGAGAGTTGGTGTTGGATTCTAAGGCTTTCTGATTTTACCAGCGCACATAATACCTTCAGAAATTTTGTATACATACTTGTCAGCTTAGAAGACCCCTCCCCCGTCCAGACTATTTATGGTATTTTATTGGTGAAGAGGGGAGAGGTAAATTTGATTAAAAGACTGAAATGGATTCTCTGGCTTTTTCTTGTTTAAGAAAATTCCTGCCTAGAGCAGAGACAAAGGATCCTATTGTGTCCCGACCTAGGCGTGCCGTGTCTGAGACAGAGGCCTCGCCTGAGGCCCTGCTGCATCACACACACATGGATCCAATCTTTGTCACCTCATAAAGACTCATTGAATCAAAGGCCAGGTTATCATTTATTCTGGGGCCTGACTAAGGTACCGTTCTCTCTTTCATGCAGTCCTTTCTTAAGACTCAAACAATTAGGCTTATTGTTGTTATTGTTGTTACTGTAATATTTTAAAAACACAGATGGACCTGGTAATGCGCCATTGTAACATGGTGGCTGCAGGCCAAAAAAGAAGTACAATAATCCATTATTGCATTGGAATTCTTCTGTGGGCCACGGGCCTGGGGATGTCTCTGAAATCATGGCAACAACTTAATCCATTCATTTCTCTTTCATTCTTCAGTTTCCATATTTCATCACCCTGGGCACACCTCAGAGGAGCCCCTCTCTGTGGTCACTGTAGACTTGAGATCAACCTATCTAGACATTGAAGGCACACTTCTCTCCAGTTTGACAAACCTGGACGACTGGGCTCTGTGTGGATTCCTCTTTTTTAAATGTCATGCTGGAGCATTAGGTGACAAAAGGTCTATTAAGAAACAAAAAGGAGGCCGGGCAGTGGTGGCGCACGCCTTTAATCCCAGCACTCGGGAGGCAGAGCCAGGCGGATCTCTGTGAGTTCGAGGCCAGCCTGGGCTACCAAGTGAGTTCTAGGAAAAGGCGCAAAGCTAAACAGAGAAACCCTGTCTCGAAAAGCCAAAAAAAAAAAAAAAAAAAAAAAAAAAAAAAACAAAAAGGAAAAACATGCTCTGCACCTGGATGCGGGAAGAGAAAAGGTCCCCCTAACTCAGGCACCCCACTTTCTATGCCTTTCTTACTTTTCCATAAAACGCTAGGTGAGGATTTACTTTCGTCCCTTCCCCAGAACTGCGCTCTCCTTGGCCCATGGACTTTTTCACCAAGGTCCCCATGTCTCAGAGAAAGGAGGGGTTAGTCTCAGCACCTCTGCCACTTCCCTTTCCCAAGCATCTCTTATCTGCAGACACAAGCTCTCAGCCTGCAGGCAGCCTGCATGCAGATATGCGTAACCCTGTGAGGCTTGGGATGATCAGATTCCAAAGTCTACCTTCTGACGAATAGGATCAATTAATAAACCATGATTTAGAGATGATATTCAGAGTGAAAAGCTCATCACACTACGACGAAGAAACCTAGTATGTGACTTTATTTTGAAATAGTCTCATGTCAACTGTGTTTCTAAGGACAACAAACTCTCTTTCATCTCTATCGAAACAGAAAGTCGGCAAATCCTCTCTCAGAACTTAATATTTATCTCAACTCCTCCTGTTTCTAATTTAGGGCTAAATTAGTTCTCATTAGAAGGAAAAGTTGGGATCAGTTTTTTCTCTCTTAGGCTTGAGTTCTCTTAGCCTGACATCTCGCTCAGGCTCCAGAGAGACCAGTTTTGTTTATATCTCTTCTTAATTTTCCCTCTGCTTAGCATTCGCTCCCCTTTTCTTTGATTCTTGGAAATGAATGCTTTCCTATATGCGGGCATCCTTCTGACCCGCCAAATACCACATCTGTCAAAATGCTGAACAGACGTTGTTTAAAAATAAGGGTGGAAACTTAGCCCTTCATTAAAATCTCTAAAGCAAAAGCTACCCTCTTTCCTCTCAACACATTTTTTTTTTGGTGTGCACATTCGATATTAGCATTTAATAATAGCATCTCACCACGTCTTTGCCCACAGAGTGCCAAAAGGAGAAACTTTCTGGTGATAACCTTTAATGAGACAGGCAGTCAAGCACCTCGGGAAGCAGGATGCTGGTTGCGTTGCTTATCTGGCAAAAAAAAAAGATGGGTCCAAAGAAGACTTACATTCCCCTCACTGACCAGAATCATTCTAAGCTCTTTTTTCTAGACTCAGTTCCCGTGAGAACACATTCTATGCTTTAAATGCCATCTTCATGAAAGTTTTACAGATGAACTTTATAAGTAAATCAGAAGATTAATTCATGGCCGTCTGATGCTTTAGATAGATAAGTAAATGGAGACTTGACCTATTGAGGGAACTCTAATAGACCACATGGGGGGGTTTCCATAAGGTCATCATCCCTGTAATGATAGGGAAATAATGACAGAATAGAAATAAAATAGAATAGAATAGAAATAATAACAGAACAAATAATTAAATGAGATAACTTATCATTTAGCTGGGTTCAATGGGTATACTTCCTTGCTTTCAAAGCTGTGTAGATGAGCAATTGAGGCCCAAATATTATTCTCCTGCCATAGACAGGAGCATCAGTTTGCTTCTAATTTGTTCATCAATGGCTTTATCTACAGCTGAATCAGGCTTTGAATTCCTCCTATTGGTAAAAACTGTCATGCCTGCTGTGACGCACGTAGCAAGAATACCCCTTCCATAGCAGGAAATGTGTAAAACAGGGTGTACCCCACCAAAGTACAGCTGCCATGTTGGAGCAGGAAAGATATGGAAGGCCCCTGTCTCCATCCTAAGCAACTAAACCAACTGCATCTGGGCCCCAGAGTTCAGCCTTGTGCAGCAAAGAGTTCACCTTTGTAAAAAAGGCACCATGGACTCTCTTGGCCATAAAAGGATTGGCTGATGGGCTTAGCATTTGCTTGAAAGGGGATCTGAACGCATCTACAAAGACAGTAACATTTTGAAGCATCGGGATGCTGGACCCGAAACAAATTCTACATAGGTGTTTTGGAAAACTCAGAAACATTTTAAGTTCTATGATCTTTGGATCACTTTGTTTCCAGGCTTTACTTTTACTTTTTTAAAACGTCTTCTTCCCTGAGAGGTGCTTTCCGATGAGCTCAGTAATTGTGTAACTTAACCAAGCCATGCCTCTCTCTTTAATATTTGTTTTTGTTTTGAATTTAAAGGGAAATCAGCAGCAATGAGACCAAACCATTCAACCTTATTAAGTTTTCTGGATTCTTTACAGTGTTAAAAAAATAGTGTTAGCTTCTTCTGGCATATGGTTAATGCCAAATGTTTCTACTTTGTGTGTCCAGGGAATGGGCGGTTGAGTTGTGGAAAGATTGCCCAAAGGTGGCTATTGAGAACCTTGTGGAATGGGAGCTGTCAATAGAATGTAGAAGCAGCAATGATTTATGAGGCAAATTAATAATGGCAGCTTCTACACAAGTACCAGCCCAGAATTCTTGGACCATCAGTAAAGGATTGCCTGTGGTCTACCAAGTGGCAAGCATTCATTAGCTCTTCAGTGTCCCAGTTAAATGTGTTTCACATTCGTCATCAAAATCTAGAATTTCTCAAGCCAAGTCATAAACACACAGAGAAGGGTAAGTGGTACAAAGAGGAATAATTATCCTCATGATTTTAAAAGTCAGTTTTCTTTGATAGGACAGTGTCCATATTCTTGTATGTGCAAGGACAATAAATACATGCATATGGTAACCTTAAGACATAGATTATGAAAAGTTTGCATTGAATGCTGGAATGTATCTCTAAGTCCTAAATCACAGTCAGGGGAGAAGATATGAGGCCTTTTGTTCTGGGGGTGGGAAGCTTGCAGGCTTTTCAGGGGTCTCACTGTGAGTTACCCCACTGAGCCTTGAACAGTTCTGCTTCTACATAGAGGGAGTGGAGGGTCTACCTGGTAGACCCTGGTTTCCATAAGGAGGCAGAGTGGTTTTGGGAGCTTTAAAGAGTGATAATTAGTAGGTGTCTCTACCACTGGGCTCAGAACCCTTTAATTTGTGTTTCTGGTTTTTCCAAGAGAGATTTGCCCTTTTCAACTTAAAATTAAATAAATTCAGTCCATGTTTGCCTCCATGGGAGCGATGACCTGATACTATTAAAGCGTCAGCACAGAGAACTGGAAATACCTGATCTGTCCACCACATGAGGATTATGGGCACTACTGAACCAAAGAGGCAGGAGTGACTCTTCTTCAAGTCCCTGCCTTCTGATGTCTGGCTAGAGAGTCATATTTTCTCTAGCCTCAGTTATGTGACCAGGGTAGCAACAAACCAAGTTTCCTTCCAAAAAGGCTTCACCCAGAATCAGGACAATTGCTACGCCCAGCCATTCTGTTGTTGGACAGTCACTGCAGTTTCTTTGTCCCCAGGGGGTCCCAGACAAGAATGGCAAAGGCTTCATGATGGACTCAGGCTCATGAGAGAGCAAGGCCATGAGATGTTGGTCGGAATCAATCTGGTGCCAAAGGAAGAGAACCAAGCCGGGATCAGAGCCTATTCAGGCGTGCCCAGCATCTTGGTGTGACAAGACATGGTCATCTACAAGTTCGTACTTGAGAAGCAAACCATCAGGGCTGGGGGTGCCGCTCAGTGGGTAGAGTGATGGACGAACCCATAGAAGAGGTTCTGTGCTTTATCTTCAGCATCTCATAAACCAGAAGTGGGGATCCCTATAATCCTTGTACTTGTTAGAGGCAAGAGGATCAGAAGCTAACCTCCACTACATAGCAAATTCAAGGATAGCCTGAGATACATGAGATCCTCTTTCAACACACACACACACACACACACACACACACACACACACACACACACACACACAAATAAACAAAACAAAACTAAACCCTAAACCCAAAAGAACCCCTTATAATGTTTTAAGCAAATTTATAGTTTTGTGATAAGCCACATTCAGAGCCATCCTGGGCTTCATGTAGCTTCCTGTCATAGGTTGGACACTCTTGGTACTATCTATTCATCCTGGCTCTGGGCTTGGGGCAATTTCCTCTTTGCTCCTGAGTTCCCACACCTACCTTCTCTCTCCCTCCACCACATCTGTCTTCGTGTAGCCATCCTGAGGCCATGTAGGGACGTCTACGAATTGGGTCATCTACCGGCCTCCTGTTCTCATTCAGCGTGCTAGGTACTTCACTTTTCTGCCTCTGTCCTCTCCCTTTTTCTAAGGTAAGAGGTTTGAGTGAAAAGGAACAGTTCAAAGGAAGGGCGAGGCTGCCCTTGGCGGGTCCCTGTGGAAGGAGATGCCTACTGCTGAAGAGCACATCGAAGACACCAGTCTGAAGTGAGACATTCCCTTCCTCCCAAAGCTTCAGCTCCTCTGCCCCTACGGCACCTCTTTAGAGTGCACCCCACAACACAGAACAAAACCACGTTGTTGACCTGAGACTATCTGCCTCCTCCTCTCTAAGGGTTAACTGCTCCCGCACACGGGTCTGACTGTGGGTCACGAAGCCCTGCACAGAGGTCTCCCTTGGTTCCCAGGGTTACCTGCCAGCCAGGCTTTCAAACTTCCTGATTTCCCCTGAAAACGCTTACCAAAGAGCTCTCTTGAGTGCCAGCCCATAAGCTCAGCAGGACACGTTTGGTTCTGTTTACCCACATTCTTTATCGGGGTCATTTTACTAAAGCCAGATAACTGAAGATGAATGTGTGGAATCTAATTTCTTAATAGTATGCAAGGCTAAAAATAGTTGGTTGTTTGATGTTTAGCTATAGATGATGAGTCCTTTTCTTTCTATTTTTTTTTTTTAAGTCTAGAGGATTGTTTAATGAGAGACACATGCAGCGAGTCACAGCGTGCAAGCTTGCTTCATCTCAGCAATGCAGAAAATTCCTTCGACTGTTGGTTTCCTTTTGGAGGGCATTCCGGACCGTGCAAAATATGGCATGAGTTCCCAAGGAGGAGGAGGAGGAAAAGGAGGAGGATGAAGAGAAAGAGGAGGAGGATGAAGAGGAAGAGGAGGAGGGGAGGAGGGGACAGAGGATGATAGGAAGGGGAGGAGGAGGAAGAGGAAGAAGAAGAGGAGGAAGAGGAGGAGGAGGAGGAGGAGGAGGAGGAGGAGGAGGAGGTGGTCATGGAGGAAGCAGCAGCTACTTTTACAAGCTAGAAGAGCCTCTCCTGCCACCTTCATCTAATCCAGGAGAGCATGAGTGAGATTCAAATGCTGGAGATATTCCGGGAATGGGATGCTTAGAAATCATTCCCTGAGGCCCCTGCCCTGCCTGGGGTGAACTTCTGTATTTATAGGAATAGAATGTGAGAACAGACTCCAGCAAACATTCGGTTGTTAGCTCAGATGATCTTCCATACATTATTTATATTCAGGTTTCTAAGGCATCACTCTGGTCTTGTGCTAATACGCTCACACATAAGTAATCTATACATTTATCCACCCATTGATGACTCAGTCATCTGGTAAGACTGTGCACATGAAGTTGTACAAATATATTCACTTAACTGGTCCTCAATGCAGGTTTCATAGTCACTTGACAATCAGTCTCTAGCTGCTTCAAGAAGCACACACCTTCCTCCACCCTGCTCCAAGTTTAGGTCCAGGTGTCCATTATTGCTAAGAGCTAGTCTGGATTGGGCTTAATTGACAGCTCCATTAGTCTGATGAACACAAATGGCATCAAATGCCAGGATCGGACACAAATTGAAGATGAGAGCTCCTTTGCATCCACAGGGGAAGGCAAACAGGGATTTTTAAGACAGAGTAGTGAGGACAATTAGGAGGATTAATGGACTCTCCAGTGTCAAGATGACAGCAGCCGCCTTATGATGCCCAAGTCTGTGTGCATTCCATAGCAAGTCCCACCGGCTTCAGAGCCAGGGTCTTGTATTCAGCAACGGCACAGCCTTGTGTCTCTAATGTGAGCCTGGATGTGGGCTGAAGCCTTGGGTCAGGTTGAAGTAAGTCTGGTCCCCGGCCTCCCATAGCAGACATCCCCAGTGAGTGTAAAGCCAGAAGTTCCATGGAGTCATTAGCAAGCCTCCCTGCAGGCCTACTGAGCGGTCTGAGACTCATCCTGGCTTTTCTGTATATGTCCCTCTGCCTGTATCAGCACGCCGTGCATCTCCAAGGAACTGGAATATATGGAAAGCATAAATGGAAAAGGTCCATAGGGGACAATCAATCATGTCACCAAGATCCATTTCTGAAGAAAACAACCACAAATGTTTTAGTGAATATAAACTAAATCTCACCCTGCTTGTTCCACTCTTCTCAGTTTATGACCATGTTCTTTTTTTTTTTTTCCACACTGTGTGGAAAAATACAAAGAAGTGCCCAGGAACTAAAAACAGAAGTGGATCTGTTTTAAGGAGTATTTCCCCCTTGATTTCTTTGCTGTATTTAGCAGATGTTGCCTACCCAGATGTACCCCAGCCAGCTGCCAACAAGAACCACACCGTGGACCTGAGCTCTGTTCCAGCACATGGGAACTGAAGCCAGAATTCTTAAAGCTTAAAAAAGAAAGAAAGAAAGAAACATCTTTACAATCTGCTTGGCGTAGTACATCACATGAATTTCCAGTTTTCCAGTTGTTACCCCGAAGAAAGACGGGGCGGTGGCAGCGGCAGGGTGGTGGGGGGGGAGGGGGGCTTCTAACTCATCACAAGCCATTTTATTTAAAACAAGAGAGAGACATTACAGAAAGGATGTGGCCTTGGTGTTGGCTCAAGGAGACCAGATGGCTGTCCACGTTACTTATGTCAACATTTCTCACCCCGTGAAGATCAGGGGTTTACAAGGGTGTATCTTTGGGACTTTGGAACCTGCTCTATTGTGCCTAAGTAAAAGTTGTGTGTCAGTTTACCTGGCAAAGGGTCTTATAAAGCCAGGGACTTTACCAAATCCATTGTATAAATGTGATTGAACTACATATTCTTCACTTTGTAGTCACCTGGCAGTGACGGGGTGGTGGCAGCTGAGAGAGAAATTTGCCTAAATGAAGCATCTGCTGGATATCACCTTTGTCTCCCTTCAAAGATTTTCTTCCTCTTTTATGTGTTAACAATGAAGAAAGAATTGAGGAAATAATTTTCATGTGCTTATGTGTGCGTGTGTGTGTGTGTGTGTGTGTGTGTGTGTGTGTGTGTGTGTGTGTTGGGAGGTGTGAGTGTACAAGGGCGTTTGGGCGTGTATGAGCCAGAGGTTGACATCAGCTCTCCCCCTCAATCTCTCTCCACCTTTTTCTTTTGAGACAGGGTCTCTCCTTGAGCCTAGAGCTCAGCAATTCAGTTAGACTGGGTGGTCAGTGAGCTCCAGAGATCTGAGTGCTGTGCCTTCCCTGCTAAGATTACAGACAATGCTCACTGCCATGCCTGCGTGTATGTGGGTGCGGGGGAGGGATCTGAACTCAGGGCCTCGTGCTTGCGTGGCAAGCCCTGTACTGACTGAGTCACCTCCCTGGTCCTGCAACTTTCTTATTCTTTGAGCTTCTCACCCTTACTGAATAATAATGCAAAACAATGCTGAGTCATGTAAGAATCAGAGCAAGCTGGATTGAGAGCGTATGATCCTCTGAGAAGTAGGTAGAGAGGACATCCACTGTTTCCAACTGGTTAACATCTGGGTGCCTTAGTGTGCCAGCACAGGAAGTCTGTGGCTAGATACCATATTACTCTATCAGTCTACTAGGAATGCTTCTTCTAACGCAAAGATTATGGCAGGCCTGGCTCTCACATCCCAAATGAAATCCACAGGGCCAGGGACATGGCTCTGTGGTAGAGTGCTTGCCTAGCACATGTAGCATCCCTGGTTCAATTCCCAGTACTGGAAAAATGAAAACTTCTGGTAGGATAAGAAGCTGTCTTCTCCTTCCAGGTATGAAGGCCTGTGCTAGCTGATGTGAATGGTGGAGCTGGAGACAGCTGCATGGATGTTTCTGGAGTTCACACCACATCAAAACCACCTAGTGATGAGTGTGTGTGTGTGGGAGAATGAAGTAAAGGGAATGATTTCATTTTCAGTTACCAGTGAGCAGTTAAAAACAAACGTGCAACTCTAATATATTCTTTGGGTGGTATTCAGTAATCAACTATTAAGTATTATCACTTCAAAATACTGCACATGGAAAAAAAAAAACGTTGACTACCTAACCTCCAGAACCCCATAGCTTGGTTACATGGCTCACGTCAGTGAATTGCTTCCCTTGGTGATGGGGACTGACTGCAGTCTGAGCACATTTCGGTTACCCAGGGTCATGAAAGAGTATTGTATCCAATGTCCCCAGGCATGGGAAAGGCTGACATCCCAAGCATACTTCCTACTGATGTCTTTGCATACTATCAAAAATGGAATTATAGTTATATCAGGACTGTGCTTAATCTTTTTGTCCCTCCACACTTTTCTAAATTATCTTTGACACTCAAAGTTGATGGGTAACGCTGTCATTTTGTTGAATACAGATGTGTCAATAATAGGAATGTTGTCAAGACACGTAATTTGCCAAGAAGTATTTGTTGAGTACCCCCTGCGTGTCAGGAGTGGGGTAGTAGATCTTTGCCATGGCTTCTGAGTAGACTATGATCATATGTAAAGTTTCAGATGGACTAGAATGTTCCAACTACATCAAATACAGTCAAAGGCACCCTGGAATTCTTTTTGTCAGTAATGAAACAATCCCACCACCTCCCAGACATGTGCCAACGTGCTCAGGTTGCTACTCGGTTATGGAAACCACCTTATCGACTCTGCTAGCTGCTTCCTTTAAGAGCATGTTTTCTCCTTTCGTGCCTCTTTGCCGCACATCCTCACCACAGCGCCCCCACCTCTCACCACAGAATTCTCACTCCTCAGCCCTAGGACCCAGCCTCTCCTCCCACTGCTCTCCTGAAATGTCTTTCTCAAATGTCACCGCTGTCAACTGTTACTGAGTCAATTCTTCCCATCCACACATCCCTGCAACAGTCTTGGTGCGGACTCTTGGTCTTGGTTCATCCTTCATGTGGCAGAACCTGAGGCATCACCCTGTCTGAGGATGGTTTCCATCTCTGCTCTTTCCTCTAGAGAAGACAATCTTCATTATGTTTGTTTGCTCATTTAATTATTCGCTTGATGCAGACATTCACAGTAGAACTTGGGTATTCCTTGGGCTTCTGTTACTGTATCTGTGAAGCGACTGTCAGTGATCTTCCTCCACACCTGGCTCATCCTTAGGCTCCAGCCCACCATCTCCCTTTGTTAGCTGAACACTCATTTCTTGATCATGTTCGGCCATCAAGAAACCGTCAAAGGCAGTGGTTCTCAACCTTCCTAACACTGCGACCCTTTAATACAGTTCTTCTTGTTGTGATGACCGCAACCATAAAATTGCTTTTGTTGTTATTTCATAGCTGTAATTTCACTACTGTTATGAATCTGTAAACACCTGATTTTAGGATGGCTTTAGGTGACCCCTGTGAAGGGTCAGTCAACCCCCCAAAAAGTCACAATCCACAGGTTGAAAACCGCTGCTCAAAGGGACTAAAAAGGGTTTAAGAAGGACAGGGGAGGACATTCTGAGGGAATGAGGGAGAACATTGTTGGTAAAAATGCCCCTAGATCACTGTGTGAATGAAACCGTCAAATGATGATGTTGATGACGTAAGTTCCAGACCCCCTTTCCTTGGCAGCTTCCTCGCCGGGGCCATTGCCTTGGCTCTGGTCCCTCTTGTTCCTTTCAGGTAGTTTACTGGTTCTGTTCTGTCTGTATTCATCATCACCTGGGCAACCTTTGGGTTTGTCCACCACCTCCTCTCTTTAGCCACCGAGTAATTACCTCTGTCACTGGCTCCCCCATAACTGTACTCCCTTCGCATGCTCCAAGTTCACCAGGCTAAACTCCCCCCCCCAAAAAAAATGATATCACTGTGACATTTCTTCCTTCCCCAATAGTGCATTGTATTCTGACAGCCAACCTCATGTCTTTAGGGTTTTCTTCTGCCTTTCCTAAGACATATAACCACAGTCCTTTGGGCCCCATAGCTGTGGCGGTAGAGCTCAGATCACATGTCTCATTTCCCTCTCTGCCCCTCTGTCTGCGTGGGGCGTCTTCCTTCACCCTCCTCGGCCCTGGTCCCGCCTTCCATTCCCAGTTCTATCATCAGACTTACTTCCTCTTTTCATGTTTGTTTGGAAAATTACAGTCTTTGCTTTTTCTTCCCCTTAGCCTGACTGGTGCATTACAGATAAAGAGATGAGTGGCATCTCCTATCGGCACAGTGACACATGGGTGACAACCCAACTGAGGAAGTGGCTGCTGAGAGGAGAGCTTTGTTTTCCATAGCTCTGCGAGCTGAGTGCTTCAGAGCTCCTGAGTCAGGGGGATGGATGGCTGGTGTTGCTCAGGCAGGGCTGGCATCATGGCATCACCACAGGGGATCTGCACCATGACCATCGTTGTCTTTAGACTCTGCTGCTCATCACAGAGGCTCTGATGAGTGACAGGACTGTACAGGTGGGGCTCTGCCATCTCAACTTCCTACTTAGGCACATCCTTCCTACCTGGTGCCCCCTAGGTCTGTACTCAGTAACCTCTCACCCGGGCCAAGCCAGCACATCCTTTAAAGACACCCGCTTTGACTCATTTCTTTCCTGTCTGACCATCTGTGACACCATGTCTGTGCCTTACATGGCTGCTAACATCCTCCATTGTTTTATGCATGTCACCTCACTGAATGACTGGCCAGAAGCTTCATTCTGTGTTAGCGTTTGACATAACCAGACTGTGGCCCCTTTGCTCACCCAAGTAAGCTCTGTGCAAGCTCTTTAACAAATAACTAAGTAAATACGGAAGGAAGACGGTTCAGATTCCTTTGGCCATCATTTCTCTTAGAAATGTTGACATCACTATAAATGTGTATCTTAACACCAAGTATCTGTTTACCAGTATGCTTCTCAAATTTATGCTCTTCTGAAATTTGTTTTGTGATTTGTTTTATTCTTGTGTATATGAGTGTTTGCTTGCACATTTTCCTGGTGCCCATGGAGTTCAGAAGAGGATGTCAGACCACCTTAAAAATGGACTCACAGACGGTTGTGAGCCACCATGTGGGTGCTAGGAACTGAACCTGGGTCCTCTGCAAGAGCAACAAGTGCTCCTAAGTGCTGAGTCATCTCTCCAGCCCCAAATTCATGTCATTTTGTAGGGCTTCTAGATAAGGTATCTTTGAAAGACGCACACACACTTGCATGCTCACATACATGATAGAACAATCACAAATACTATCTGGGTAAGTACGAGTCATGGAGAAGTTTCATTCCTGAGAGCGGAGTCCCCATCACTACAAGAAAGTCTCTATTTTTAAAAACTGTGATATATGTGTATATATATACATGTATATATCAGCTTATAAAACACACACACACACATATAATTTTAGTTCCCCCCTCTCCCCTCCCCCTGCTGTGTTCATTGAATGTGCCCCACGTGGAATACAAACTCCACCGGGGCTGCATCCACCGTAGCCAGTAATACAAAATGACTTTCTTTCTCAGAGTCTACATTCTCTTCCCGCGTGCTCTCAGCCTTGCTGCTCACGAACATGCCCTTCCGGGTTCCAACCTCCCCTGGATGCTGCCTTCGAGGTCTGTATAGACGTTTCCAAGAACAAGGTCCTCTGCTAAGACACCGGTAAGTCTTTGAGGCGCTATAAGGAAACGTGCACAGGGAACTGAGTCGGGATCTGAGCATGCGCGACCTCAGGTCCAAGTGGGGCCCACCTGCAGGTCCCGGATCTCCTCACAGCGTTTTCCCATGGGTCTTTCGCAGGTTCTGCCCTCAGGCTCGGCGCCCTCCTAGGTTAGGACTAAGAAGTCATCCTTCTCTTTCTTTCCCTTTTGGTTTCCCTTTTGAAATGGAGGTCGGTATTTTAAAACAGAGATACATTATACAGTACATACCTGCTTATACATGTATATTCAGTGATAGCTACAGAGATGAGAGAGAGAGAGGGAGAGCAGATGGGGACACAATTGGATTTCATAGGCCTGGGCCTGAGATCTTCTTTCTCAGCTCTACCCCAAGTGAGGCTGTGATTTTGTTCACCCCGGGTTCTCCTCTCAAGGCCACAAAGAGAGTCTGAGAAGGCTCCCACTCGTTTGGTCCAGGTTCTAAGTGAAGAATTTCTCAAAGTACTTACATAGTACTTAAAGGACACGGGGCCCTGACTTGAGGCAAAGAGAGGGGCAGCCGGAGCCAGCTAGCTGATCGGAGCTTCCTTAATTTGGGAGGGACTGACAAGGCTGGACAGCTGGAGGGACTGACACAGAGAAGACTGTTAACAGCCGGGCTCAAAGATGCTGAGGTAAGAGGAGGAAGAGAGACATCCCTGACTGGAGACATCCGTTAATCCGTGTGTGATGCCTTATTCTCCAAAACAGCTAAACTGCGCATGGACAGAGCCAGAAGGCAGGGAAGAGCAGGTGTATGAGGGCTCAGTCCCTGAAGGAGGAGCAGGCTAAAGGACACTCAAAAGTTCTTGTTAAACAACTGACGTGGACCCGGCGGTTGGTTTAAATATCCCCACAGTCCCTTTGTGGGGTGGGGAGTTTCACTAATGACCGTTTAAACCACTAATCTCTGCCCTGTTGACTAAGTAGCTCCAAGTGCTGAACTGTGAAATGAGCTTTTAATAAAGTAAATTTGATAAGAAAAGAAAGAGAAACATAAATTCCCCATCCTAAGAAGAGAGAAGTAACTTTTAGTGGTGGGAAGATATTCCACATGGTTAGGTTAAACGCTGTGGCTGGGGACTGGTTTGGGTAACATTTTGAAAATGTCATCATGACTCTAGGTGGCCACTTGCTTGGCAGTAAAGGACCAGGAATGTGACCCCCTCCCCCTCAGCTCTGGAGATGCCTCCACTATAGCATAGTCACCCCAGTGAGGAAAGCCAGCATAGCCATGTGCTAGGCCCCCCTCCCCCGCCCCACATTTAGCCCACTAGCACCAAATATTTTTAGTCATAGCTCTCTTGGCAAGCAAAGAGCTATGCCCTGAGGGCACAGAGGTGAATAATGCCCCAGGCTCCCCTTGCAGGGCTCTATAGCTCCTCCAGACCTAGTGAGGTGAGGTGTCCCTCTTACGTAGGTGACAGCAACCATGGCATCTTGTACTTGGAACTGCAGAGTCGCTGTTGAACTGACATCATGGGATCATTGGATCTGATACTATTATGGGACCTTAAAGATTTTTTGGCAAACAAAATTAATGATTGCGATAGGTCCTTATAAACTGCCAGAGCTAAACAAACATTGTTATTATGTGTCTAGGCCTCTCAGTTTACACAGCAGGCAGAGTAATACAAAATTAAAAGATTACTCCAGGTCTTATAGCTGTGTGTTCCAAAGATAGTTTAATACTCATAACCCATATTTCAATTTTTTTGTTTAGTATTCATAACTAGCATTTTATATTTCAAATTGTATGATAAATAATAGATACAAATTATGAAACTGTATCAAAGAAATACTGGAAAGTGATTTTGTTCTGCATATCTAAGAAATAATTAAGAATAGCATGTGAACAAAAAAGATTTCAATTCTTTATAAGGAAGTACTTAAGTGCAATTAATTATGCATCTAAGTATGGGATGATTTAGTGGCATTTCAGAGAATATCTGTGGTAGGCAGTAGTCTTCCAAAGTCCTGCACTGCAATCCCCAGTGTCTGCCTCAGAGCCAGCTTCCAGCATGGCCTGGGGATGACATTGAAGTCCTAGAGAGTCCCTAGGAAGGAAATTCAAGTTCTGAGTCTCAGTCTGTTGGTATTCCTGAAGATCACTGTGCCGATGATGCTCTGCTCCCGGGAGCTCAACCTGAGGCTCGTTAATTAGGAAAGACATGAGAAGCAATTTGTTGACAGCCCCTAGAAGCCAGGTGGCAAGGTATGGGCTTATATGGCAACACCTGCAGGGGCATTCTGCATCTTTCTGCCAATGGGGACGGTTCCCAGAAGGGGTCCAGATGTTCTGAAGCCTTGCTGTTGGACTCCCAAAGCAGTGAGAGGAAGAAGGACAGTGATGGGGGAATGTCTTTCTGTATGCTGTAAAAATATGTTGCTCTGATTGGTTGATAAATAAAGCTGTTTGGCCAATAGTGAGGCAGAAGAGGGTTAGGTGGGACATTCCAACTAGAGAAGAGGAAGGAGAAAGGAGAACAGAGGAGACGCTGCCAGTTGCTGTCATGAGAAGCAAGATGTAAAGATGCCAGTAAGCCACGAGCCATGTGGCAAAGTATGGATTTATAGAAATGGGTTAATTTAAGATGTAAGAGCTAGCTAGCAAGAAGCCTGAGCCAGTAGGCCATACAGTTTGTAATCAATATAAGCCTCTGTGTGTTCATTTGGGTCTGAGCAGCTGCAGGACCATGAGGCCTCGGGAATGCAAGGTTGCCGGAGCCAGGCGGGCATAGGAAAACTTTCAGCTACAGGACAGCATGCTATCAACGTTGCCCTGTTGCTTATATTTGAGAAGCTGAATAGAATTTTGTCTTTCTGACACACTGTACTTCAGTGACTAGGAAGACTCTTAAATAAAGAGTTTAGACTTGGCCTGACACCATGCAGGGTCCCTGGGATATCAACTTGGGGTCATTTGGTACTTACATCTCTCTCTCTCTCTTTCTATCGATCATCTATCTATCTATCTATTATCTATCTATCTATCTATCTATCTATCTATCTATCTATCTATCTATCTATCTATCTATTATCTATCTATCAATTATCTATCTATCTATCTATCTATTTATCTATCTATCAATCATCTATCCATCCATTCATCCATTCATCCATCCATCATCTACCATCTATCTATCTATCTATCTATCTATCTATCTATCTATCTATCTATTTATCTATCTGAGATAGGATCATACAATGTGGTCCTGACTGGCCTGGTATTTGGGATGTAGATCAACTTCGCCTCAAACTCATAGCGATCTACCTGTTTTTACCTCTGAGTGCTGGGGTTAAAGGGTGTTCCACCATGCCCAGCATGCTTGTTGTTCACACACAGTGATGACTGGTATGGACTGGAGAGCCAATTCACACTATTTGAAGGTGTAGATTTATTGTTAGTTTGCAATTGCTTTATGAATTCTACAGTTCTCTTGATTAATTATCTCATTAAATCATAGTAGTTAAGTGAAAAATAATGTCCTCATTTTAGACAAAATGAAACTGAGTTTACTGTGTCCAAAGGGCCGTGGCTGACCTTCTCCTGTCTGAGAAGTTTCTGTTTTTTGAACACTGGGGTCTGGCAGTTGGCAGGTCTTGGACACACACTGGGTCACTGCTAGCCTTCCTCATCAATTACTTTCTCAAACCACGAGGCTAGTCTTTTATCTCCAATTCCAGATTGGAGGTTCCAGAAGCCATACAATTGGAGCCAAGTCATGGAGGCTGTGACTGGTTAACTGGCTCTTAGCTATGCATCTGTCTACCAAATAGTGCATGCTCTTCCCTCTCTAGTCTATGCCTTGTTCTTACCAAGTCACAAGGCACTTGTCTCTAGCACTCTGAAAAGTCTAGAAGGCACAAAGCCTTGGCTGAAGGCATGGTTGAATGGGAGACACAGGTAGTTGAATGGGAGATGCAGGTGGTTGAATAGGAGATGCAGGTGGTTGAATGGGAAACACAGGTGGTTGAATGAGAGACTCAGATGGTTGAATAGGTGACTTGTGGTTGAGTGGGAGACTCAGATGGTTGAATGGGTGACTTGGGTGAATGAATGTTTGACTTGTGGTTGAATGGGTGACTTGGGCTGTTGAATGGGTGACTTGGGTGGTTGAATGGGTGACTCGGGTGGTTGAATGGATGACTCTGGTGGTTGAATGGATGACTTGTGGTTAAATGGGTGACTCGGGTGGTTGAATGGGTGAATTGGGTGGTTGAATGGGTGACTTGTGGTTGAATGGGTGACTCTGGTGGTTGAATGGGTGACTCTGGTGGTTGAATGGGTGACTCGGGTGGTTGAATGGGTGACTCGGGTGGTTGAATGGGTGAATTGGGTGGTTGAATGGGTGACTTGTGGTTGAATGGGTGACTTGTGGTTGAATGGGTGATTTGGGTGATGAGGCTGTTCATGCAGGTATTTAAAAAATGACATCCTACAGTTTTATTATGCTGTTCAACTTAATTTCATTTAATCCACTGAATTTGAGGAGTGGTTGTTTTATATGAATTCTGTCTGGTATCCAGTGTCCAGTATTTTCTCTTCTTTTTTTAAAAACAGTATCAGTTTCCTATCTTTCCTTGTGGCCAGGCAGTCATGTTATGGACAGCGCTTCCGGGGAAGTCCTTTCCCCTTCTGCCTGGCGACACAGATATGATGTCTGGAGCTCCAGCAGCCATCTTGGCCCATGGAAGATCCTTGTGAATAGAAGTGTTAGGATGATACAAATGGAAGGCAGAAGGTGCCTAGGCCCCTGGTGACATGCTAGGAGACTAACCTTGTGTTCTCTGATGCCACCCTGTGAAATAAATACAATTTGATCTTATTTCAGCTGTTATTTTCTTCTGGGGTCTGAGTGCACCTTCTAACTACTGAAGCAGGAAAGCCCAACAAAACCCATGAGTGGGTCTCTAGGGACGGCAAACACAGCTCACTAGTGTGGGTCAGAATATGATTTGATCTAATGGAAACATAATCTGAGTGGGGAACATTCCAGAAAAAGCTAAAGTTAATCTTGAGGAAGTGCTCAGGTAGAGACAGGAAGGGGAAGAGGAAAGCCTGCTAGGAAAAGCCTGGATACCAGGAAGTTAAGCATTAGCAGCTGAGGACCTGCAGTAGTGAATAGCAGGTGGGTCTGTGGGTCCTGATATGGAACACACTGCAAGTTAGCACGGGTCATTTGGTATACTCTCTCAGCATCCTCACGTCCCTCTCTCTAAACGTATCACTTAAGTGGTGATCTTTTAAGCTGTAGAAAGCATTGTTTTCCTTTATGTGTTTGGCCATAACTGAGTAGAGATGGCTGTTTATCAGATTCAATTTCCTAGGTTAAAAAGCTTTCTTTGGTCCAGGTAGGAGGAGAAGTGGGAAGGGGAAGCCTTCTGTCTGTGGAACTCTTCTGGGTTACAGTCTAGGAGGAGGTATTCACCGTTGGCCCATTAGGTCAGGGGTTCTCAACCTTATTTCATTGCTATTTCATCACTGTAATTTTGCTCTTGTTACAAATCACAATATAATGACTGATTGGCAGGATATCTGATATGTGACCCCCGTGAAAAGGTCATTCAACCCCTAAAGGGGTCAGGACCCAGAGGTTGAGAATTGATGCATTACAGGGACCATACTGGAAGCAGCTCTTAATGCAGGTGGTAGAAAGGCAGGAAGCATAAGGGATGAGCTGAAAGAAGAGGCCCCACCCCTGAGGCCGATGAAACCCATTTCCAAGCTGACCGCAGGCCCTGGCTCCTTCCAAGCCGAGACTCATAAGTGTCCTATGTGGTCATCCAGCCCCATTTCCCCACTGTGGTGACACCAGCTCTTGCATTTCAGATGCCACAGCTGCAAAATGGACAAAAGCAGCCTAGGACTTGTAGTCACTGCCTTGAGTGGTTCCTGCAGAAGGTGTGCCCTCCAAGTGTGGGTCTCTGTGTGAGACAGAAACAGGTGTCAGCTGGATAACATCACTCAAACATGGGGATTGCTATGGGGCAGGTGGTGTTAAACACTGATTCTGATGGTAGACTGGCAGGAAAAACATCTGTCCGGTGACAGGTGTGCCTCTATATGACGGGAAATGTAGTTTTACCCCTTTGACAGGGTAATGGTTTTGGAAATGTGGCTGCCTGCACAGACTGCTTGAATCAGAAACAACTCCTGGACTGCTGAGTTCTGTTATGTGCACAGCACTGGGTGTCCAGCTAGGAGATCCTGAGCACAAGTATTTATGAAATGGGCACGGGGACACAAGTCTGCCTTAATGAATGAATAAATGAGTAATTGATTGTATGGGAGTGTGTTTCCATGTGTACCAGTGCCTGTGCATGTGTGTGTGTGTGTGTGTGTGTGTGTGTGTGTGTGTGTGTACATGTGCACATGTATACATGTGGACTAGAGGTCAACCCCAGGAGTCATTATTCCCAAATTGTCCATCTTAGTTTCTGAGACAAGGTCTCTCTATGGCCCGGAGCTCTCTAGTTAGCCAGGCTAGTTGGCCACCGAGCCCCAGAGATCTGTCTGTGTCTGCCTCCACAGCACTGGGGGTGCAAGCAGGCACCACACAATCAGCTTGGTATGTAGGTGCTGGCCATCAAACTCAGGTCCCAATGCTTGCGTGATGGGCACTTTAGTGTTGGGATTATTTCCTCATCTACAATTCTATGTTCTTAAACAAACTCTGCAGGTGACCCCCATACTCACAAAGGTTTCTGAGAGACCAATTCTAAAGGGGCAGTGTGAGTTGTACAAGATGCTATGAATGGAGTGTCAGGGTTCATGACCAATAAACAGGAGAAATTATTTTTGTCTCCTGAAGATGTAGTGATGTGGACATTAGTTTACTCAGAAAAGTTGGGCAAGTGCATGTAAGGTGAAAGAGAGGGTCATCTTTGCTCTATTTAGACCTCAGAGGAGGCTAGGGAGAAGCCACACTGGACGCGGCCTGCTTCAGCTCCAGTGGAAGGTTGAGGTCCATTGCGGTGTGTCTTGTGTAGTTAGTGACAAAGTGATCTGAGGACAGATGAAGGAGACGGTCCCTTTGCCAGCAGCAAAATCCCTCAAGACTGCCAGGCTGCAGGAAGGAAGGTGAGTTTTCACGCGAGGATGGAACCTTGTTAATGAAGACGCGAAGGTGTGGCTGGAGGCAGGCATGGCGCCGGGAGCGCCGCTGAAAATTATCGACAGCTTTATTGCTTATTCCTGTAGCGGTTAGGAAATGAAATGCCTCAATCCCACCAAGTAATTGCATTAAGGAGCTACAGGGGACATTCAGCTGCTTTTCTGGAAAAGACAAGCAGTCAACTGTACTCCAACCAGGTTAACTGTCAGGAGGAGTTTGGCTCAAATTTCTCTTAGTTCAGCTAGCATACTTCCTCCCTCCTGCAGATGTAAGCAGAAGTCTAAATAAATAAATAAAAAAGGGCGACTAGCAGTCAGAATAAAACAGCATGTTTGTAACATGGGGCTCATGCTTCCAGGACAAAATCAGCAAAATTCACATTTTTTTTTTTTTTGAGGAGGGAGGTTAGAGGGTGGGATGTGGGTTGGAGCAGTGTTAAGCCCTAAAATAAGCCACGATCATGGGGATGAGCAAGCTCTTCAAAGGCCCAGGCAGGCAGCTGTGCGCTCCTCTTTCCTCTGCAGGAAGAGGGTCAAGTACTTCATTCCACGCTGAGCAGATGGGCAGTCACAGTCAGGATGATGACAATTAGCAGGAGTTTAAAAAAAAAATCTATGGAGATTCTCATCTGAAGGATTAGCAGGAGGAAAGTATGGCCCCAAAGGCTGGGAATAAAAGT
This sequence comes from Peromyscus eremicus, assembly GCF_949786415.1. Taxonomy (NCBI): domain Eukaryota; kingdom Metazoa; phylum Chordata; class Mammalia; order Rodentia; family Cricetidae; genus Peromyscus; species Peromyscus eremicus. The sequence goes on along the minus strand of NC_081428.1, from coordinate 5,792,170 downwards.
AACAGAAAAACCACCAGTTGGTGTTAGAATTGTTCTTGTAATGTCTCAGGTTTTGAGGGTCTTTCCAGAGCCTCCTTTAAATCTGCACATGCAGAAAGACACAGCCACAGAGCAGGCCGCTACTGCGCCATCCCTGTCTACATAGTGTTAAATTTGTGTCCAGTCTTTTTGGCCGTCAGACTTCACAGCAAGTGTTGTGGAGACGTTGTGACATCTCAGTCACATCTCAGTCACAATGTTGTGAGCCTTTCCCTCTTGGGTGAAGACAACCGACCTCCTTCCTCACTGACTGTGGGCCCTGAGCACAGCGGGTTTCAGTTGCTGGAAGTTAGTCTTTGCTCTCCTCCACCTCCCCTCCCCTAGTCTCACGCACAGTGCTATGCAGGGTATGTTACGGCACCATATATCTCAGTCCTCAAAGTTTACAAAATGACTTCCACTTGTGAAGGAATCTTGCTCTTTTCCCCTCAGCCTTGAATTTGCCCACCAGGCTTGCTGTGAGGAATGAAGTTAAAAATAAACTATTTCCATGTGGCTGGACCCTGGGATCCAGAGCCCAGACTGTACCGCCACGACACTCATCATATTGTTCGTAGTTAACTGGATCCCAGGGAAAGGTGACAGGAGACAGGGCTGCCTCCCAGCCTCTGAGCTTGCTGTCCCGATGCCTGTCCTGACCTGTGACCTGAGCTGTCTCACCTCAGTCCCTCACGGTGTGCAGACGGGGAGCGAAGTGCTGACTTAGCCAGGGCAGGTGTTACGAGTGTTCGGTAAAGTTCCCTGACTGCTTTGAAGATGAAAAGCATTATGGGGCACTAAGTACAATAATTATCAGTATAAAACCTCACACAACCCCTTGGAAAACTCAGGACAAACAGGCAGGAAATATAAATACTTGTGACAGGAGGCCAGGAGCCAAGGTGGCTTGTGAAATGTGAGGACACAGTGTCGTCACTGGGGAGAGCCCAAGAGTTCATGAGACTTTGGAAAGTAAAGGCGTCCTTGAGCTGAAGGAAGGAAACTGTGGAGGAGGAGGAGGAGGCTTCTCTGGAGACCTGTTCTTTTCTTTTTTTTCTTTTTTCTTTTCTTTTTCTTCCTTTTTTTTTTTTTTTTTTTTTTGGTTTTTCAAGACAGGGTTTCTCTGTGTATCCCTGGCTGACCTGGAACTTACATTGTAGACCAGGCTGCCCTCAAACTCAGAGATCCACCTGCCTCTGCCTCCTGAGTGCTGGGATTAAAGGTGTGTGCCACCACTGCCCTGTGAGACCTACATTCTTAAATACCAACAAGACTCTGGGTAGTGAGTACCTGAGGGGTTCTAAGAGGAATACAATCAGAGCATATGCCCCATGGTGTGATGGAAGGAAAGCCCCATTCAGTTTGTCTTGGGATCCTCCGTCACTTTCCCCCACCTTTATCACAGCAACAGTAGTAGTGTGCTAACTGGAGATCTTCGGACCACTCCTATGTTCTTGACACCTCCTTCTGGTCACAGATATTGATGCCTTGCACAAGTCCTAGAAGGAGGCTTACCTCCTAGCCATTTGATGGTGTTTACAAACCCAAGCTCTCTTATCATGGCAATCTCTAACCTTTTCTGGGTTTTCTGAGGTCATTGGCTCATGAAGAGTATGTGCCTGATTTTATGGCCTCATTCTGAAGAGCTGGGCAAGGTGTCCAGGTCAATATTAAAACTTATGCCATGAATGGCATCAGTGGGCATTGCAAGGGTTAAGTCTCCAATCTTCCCAAAGGATGGTGGTAAATTAAAAGCCTCCCCCCCATTCAAATACATGTTTTACCAAAGAAGGCTCTAAAGACACAATGTCTTTCTGAACTAGGTCTAAATCGCTCTGTCAGGGACAAAGGAAAGGGTATTAAGTCCTGTGTGGAAGACGCTGCCAGCCATATGGCCTGGGCAAAGCACTCGACGTGCCTGTGACAAAGTTTCCTGTTCCTCCAAGGGGAGCTTAGGGTGGAGTGTGAGGACTACGTGTGCTGGTGGTTGTCAAGCACTTCAAACAGTGCCAGGCACGTAACACAGTGCTGCATAGGCAAACAGAATAAACTACGGATCCCTTAGCAAGCCAGAGGAAAGGGTAAAGGAAGCTGAAGTCCAGCCCTGAGCCAGCCACAAATGCATCAATGCTAATACGCAAAGAGAGAAGACCAAGACTTCAATGTGCGAAAGAAGGCAAATGTTTCAAAACAGTTCGCAAGGGGTGGAAGTGCCAGGGTGGAGATGAGCTATGGTGGAGATGATGAGCTATGGTGGAGATGAGCTATGGTGGAGATGGGCTATGGTGGAGGTGAGCTATGGAGGATATGATGAACTATGGTGGACATGGGCTATGGTGGAGATGAGCTATGGTGGAGATGGGCTATTGTGGACATGGGCTATGGTGGAGATGAGCTATGGTGGAGATGGGCTATGGTGGAGATGGGCTATGGTAGAGATGAGCTATGGTGGAGATGGGCTAGGGTAGAGATGAGCTATGGTACAGATGATGAGCTATGGTAGAGATGAATTATGGTGGAGATAATTTCTTCAGGAACCTGAGAGTCGATCTTGATAGTCAACTTGATAGTGTCTAGAATCATGGAGGACAGATGCTAGTTGGGGTTCACTAGGGTGGGATGAGTCACACTTTATGTGGGTGGCACCACTCCATGGGCTGGGGCTTTGGCCTGAATGAGAAGACAAAAGCCAGCTGAGTGCCAGCATCCCTCTCTCTCTGCTCTCTGACTGCTGACACACTGTCACCAGCTGCCTCTAGCTCCTGCTGACATGGTGTCCTGGTCGTGATGGACTGTGCCCTCAAACCGTACACCCAAATCAAATAAACCATTTCCCCCTTAAATTGCTTCTGCTCTCACACTTTCTCACAACAAGAGGAAAAGGAACTTAGGAACAGTCCGAAGAGAAAGCTGAGCCTGGAGCTATAAGCGGAAGCAGGAGTACCAAGAACTTGACCAGCCTTCCAGGACAGATCCTAGGTGACAGGGCTAGGAGCCTCAATCCTGAGGCAGAGCAGCAGCGACCACAGAGAGAAGGTCATGTAAGTGGCAGCTAATGTCAAGCACAGAGAGGGTCACCTGGAACCTGGGCACTGGAGAACAGAGAGGTGAGGGAGAGCCAGGGGAGTGTAGAGCTGGCTAAGAGAGGAGGAGAGGTCCAGAACATTTACAAGGAGGTGAGCACAGGATATAGAAGCAAGAATGACCTGGAAATGGTCCCGAAGCCCATACAGAGACCCAGGAGAGAAGGACTCAGCAGCACAGATGGGGTGTCACTACAGCATCAGGAGCATGGGTCACCAGAAAGGGCTAAGGACAAACTCTGGATATCTCAAGGAGCAGAGCTTTCTGTGTGTGGCAGAGACAAAGTCATGTGTGAAGTAAATCCACTTCCTGCCTCTCTGACAGGAAGTGACAGGACCCTTTAACAATCAGAAGCCGAGGTGTGACTGAACCTGGCCACTGATATGAGCAGAAATGGGGGCATCATTCCTGCTTGGTCCCTAAGCCTTCCTCGTACTTTCTCTTTTGCCAGCTGGGTGCACACCAGCACAGGGAACTTTGAACATGGCAGAGCACCAGGCTAGACGAAGCCTGGGTCTCTGACATGATCAGGAAGAGCTGGCAGACTATGCTGCAATAAACCACTTGGATGTGTGAATTTCTTTAGTAAATCAATTCATGTTGCTGAAGTAGCTGGAGTGTAGCTGTGGTGAACAGGGCTAATCTAAGGTAAAGAGCAATGACATCTTGAGATCTTCCTGATCTTGCACAGCAATGGAAACCCTCCCACATTTGGTCACTACCCAGCAAGATGACTGGGTTTTCTAAGAATGTATTTCTTGGTCAACTGTGTTGAATTTTTACTCCTATAGTTACTTATGGGGATGTTTATGCTCAGACTAGATGATTTAGCATTTAATGTGTTTGTAAACACCATGGAAAGTGCAGGAGAGAACACTAAATGAACAAGGGTCTCCTCAATGTCTTGGGGTTGAGGTATGTGACAGTGAAAGGTGAAGGGACTTGACCTGTAAAGGAGTCCTCCTATTCAGGAAATATTTCATCAACTGACTCCCCTATGGCCTTAGTTTGAAGATTAAAAAATACCATACAGCATAAGAAGCCGTAAGTAGCACGGTTATTGTGACCTGATTTTGACAAAGCCTAACACTTAGTATTTGCATGTATACATGTGCTCATGTGTGTGGGCTTGGTGTGAGGCCACAGGTCCACATTGAGTGTCTTCCTCAGTCACTTGCCACCTTATATTTTGAGGTAGGATCTTCCATTGAACCTGAAACTTGCTGGCAGTCAAGCCCCAGGAACTGTCCTTTCCTTGGACCCCAGCACTGGAGTTACAGACAAACTCTGATGAGTCTGGATTTCATAAATGTGGGTACTGGGGGATTGAACTCAGGTCCTTATGCTTGCACAGACCTCAGGAAGCTTTTTGAACCAAGAATATTCATGGTTTTCCCAAATGTCTTGGTTCAGCACTTGAGAGCATGATAAATTATGATGCATGCACGGTCTGGGTTAAGTCTCCACAGAAGACTTTTGAAGCCTTGTGTGAGTCACTCAAGGAACTTGAGACCCTGGGACTTGTGAGGACCCTACGACTCTCACTTAACTACCACATTAACAGGACAAGGCAATCAGGGACAGCTCCGAAGAGTATCACGTCTGACCATGGCTCAGTCTGAGTGAGGAGTGAGTCTTCTGTGAGAGGTGGGGGGAGGGGAGCATATCTCTCTGGTCTTCAGGATGAACTCCTTTCTTGGTGAATTATGTTTCTGAGCCACCACACTGCTCTCCATCTGGATCTTCCGAATTTCAAAGCTCTTTTCCATTTTAATGGAAGTGCTATTTGTGTTTCTAAATTTATAGATTTTTGGATGTCTCAGAAGTTCACTGCACTTCGGTGTCTGCTTCCATTAAACATTTCTTAAATGCAGAGATCGCGTTTAGCCAAAGGCAAGAAGGGACCAAGCTCCCTTCGCAACTTAAGAGTTTGCTGAGGACTCAAATGGGACTGTCTGATTGGTCAAAACAAAACGGTTGTCTCTACAGTTAGTTCTGGCATTAACTTTCCCCTTCGGATGGGATCTGAAAGCCCGAACCATCAGACACTTGGTGAGGAAATGACCTGTAGAAGTTTGGAATCACGAGGCAGTTTTCCTCCTGCCTTCTCCAAAGCCCTGGGGTCTCTTGATAACTGATGCTACTGTGTGGCTGTTTACCAGACACAGTCTCCCTCTTTACCACTCCCTACAACATTTTGAAGCCTCTCTCAAGTCTAAAAGGGTAAGCCAGAAGGTCTTGGCGGTGTGGTCCGGTTATTTTGTAAAAAGTGAGTGAGATGGACAACGTGATATTCCTTGGGAAGCACATGTGTAACTTGATCTAAGGACGTCATCTTCCTGCCTCACCAGGGTCAGTCTCCTAAGAATCTTAAAAGTACAGCTATGGGGATAAAATGTGGATGTAGATTCTTGCACATTGCCAGTCAAAATGCAAGCCAGCCCTACTGTCCCATAAGAGAGCAGATGGGGAGAGCCTATGACAGTCGTGGTCAGCAGCACTTTGCTCTTGGTGTGGTTTAAATACTCCGAGAGCATTCTAATGTGCAATCAAGGAGTAGATCCCCAGTTCTGGAGCCCTTAGGACACTGGCTTCTGAGGCTATCTTCCTGTGTCCAGGCCTGTGACCTTGTGTCTGGGTCTCTGTAACATAGAAGGAATGCTTGACAAATATCTTGCATATGCAGGAGCCTACTGCTCAGTTCCCAAAAGCTTGTTCTGGCTTTCCAAGGCTCCAAGACACTTCTGTGTGATTATGGTCAACTGGTAATAGTCAGAAGTTTTGTGCTAACCACTGAGGACCTCAGAACAAACATACCAACTCAACTGAGGGGCCCCATGGGTGATTCCTAAACTAACACACTTGAAGCTGTCTTTCTCAGAAAGTTACAAGGATAGACGATGTAACAAGGTCCCATGCTGTATGGTGTAGAAGGCATTGAAGTCTTGTTAGGATGGAAGACACCTTCTAGACCCGTATGTCCCCAGGACAGGTGTTAAAGATCTAGAGGAGGATGTGAGGTCCAGGGGTGGAGTGTGCGTGTGTCACTGGCTGACCTCGGGGGTGGTGATCTCTCACAGAAGACACAAAGTGGGGACAAATGGCCAGTGGGAGGGAAACCGCATTCTGATTGGTTATCCAGCCTGAAGGAGCCAGCTTTGGGACCAGGTGCATCTGGCCTTTCTCTGGGCTGCCCTCATCTATGCTTTGACTACAAACCTGTCGGGTCTCTGCTGGCCTCTCTGAGAGAACAGCACCTGGCAGAACGGCCCATCCCTTCTGGGGTCTCAGCACACACGGACACATACTTATATGCATGCACTGTATGCTCATACCCCTAGGACACGTACACATTCACACAGGCAGTGTTCCTGAATTTGTGGATGCACACACATGTATGGAGATATAGACAGGAGTAGGCAGGTGCTCACACCTGTACATATATACTTGCAAGTGAATGTAGTGCTCTCTCTTGCTCATTCTCTCCTTCTCTCTCTTACACACACACACACACACACACACACACACACACACACACACACCCCTTTACATGACTTCTTGCATGTGTCCATACAGATACGCATACACATACCCCTTGTCAGCTTTTGCCCACACATGTACTTAAAAATCTCTTCTCACACATAAACACACATATGACAAGGCCAGCATTCCACACTTCATTTACACACTTTCAGAAGGCAGGAACAGATGAGGCAGGAACTAAATATCAAAGTCATCTGGAGTGTTTTATGCTGTCCTGAGGATCCTCTGGACCTGGATTAGTCCCCTTGTCTGCCCCATAGGGCCTGATACTTCATCTTTACACAGATACGTCTCCCAGGGAAAGAAAGTTATTAACTGAGCTGATGGAATGAAGTTCACCACAGAAGAAAAGGTGAGAAAAAAGAATAAAGGGGAAAAGACTCTTCTACTCCTATCTGTGAGAAAAAGAAACTTAAACAATTTTTAAAGGATGCATGGCGTGTCCTGAATATTTGTATAAAGAACAGCATGATCTTATTTACTTCGGGTGGAGCCCCCGTTTCCTTCCTGAGGCTCCTGGTGGTCACATTCACCAGCTACAGAGCTCCTTAGATGAAAATAAGAAATACAGAGAGTGAACACACACACACACACACACACACACACACACACACACACACACACGTGTATTGGCACAACAGAGGAATCCTGTGTGGGGCTCTGTGCATCAGGGATATTTCCAGATCAGTCATCCACCTCCTTGGTTCTCATCCCCCTTGACCTGGTTCCCCAGTTTCGGGGAAAACCTAAGGAGGGCTTGGGTTGGGTGGGGATGGGGTTTGTACACCATGGTGGACAGCTGGGAAAAGTTGTCCTGATAGCACCCAGCCTTATTCCTGCTCAGGACAGGGATAGCTAGGGACTAGCCACACCCCATGTGGGCCACCAGGAAGCTGCCCCTATAGTGCCACCCTGATGCCCTCGGCAGAACAATGTCCTGCCAACAAGCTCTCCTTCTTTGATTTCATCTGCACACTTGTGTAAATGGCAGAGCCATGTCTAATTAATAAGGCAGCTAAGGCTTAGAGGCACATTTGCCTGAGTTCACCACAGCTAAGAGTGGAAGAGCCAGAGCTTGACTTATATCACATATGTCCAGATCTAGTTCGTTAGCTACGGTGGCAGGAAAAGAAAAATAATAGCTGAAGACAGTAGATATATAATAATTAGCGGTGACAGTGTTTTACCGAGTGTCCTGTACCATTGTTAGTAGATTTAATGCATCAGTTTGCCTAATTCTTACAGTCTTATGAGATGGGTACTCTTGTTACCCCCAGTGAGCAATTGTGGAAATCAAGCCCCATAGTTAAATGGTTTGCCAGAAGCCACATAGTCAGGGAAGGGAGAAGGGACGTTGGTCTAACTACTGTCCAGCTGTCCAGACCTCCCTGCCTCTCCCAATGGGGAGACACATGAGCACCACCCCCATTATGGACATCCATGTAAGGCTTAACCCCAGCAATGACCACATTAAGGACAAGTATTCAGACAAGTGCCCATGTGTTCTGTAACTGGAGAGACATCTTACAGACAGAGTTAAAACAAATTCCTGGACATAGAAAAGTAAGCAGTGTTTTGTTTTGCCAGACGGACACACATGCCGATAGAGCGAGCACATTGACAGGCAGGTGACAGGCAGCTGGCCCTCTTAAGTGTCAGCATTAGTCTAATGGCTGAAGTTGGTTCCAAGTCCCCAGAAACAGAACTTTTCCTAGGCACACCCAAGGTGCCCAGGGCCATTCCTGCTGTTCTAAAGATGAAGAGCGTCTTCTAGCCCTACAACCAACGGTGAAAAGCGACAGTTAGCTTAGACAGCATGGTGAGGTGTGGTGTGATTTTAATGGCTGGATGAACCATGGATGTGGTCCTGGGGGACTCTGAGATGCCCTCTCAGGCTCCTCTGCCTTGGCTCTAAGGAGTGTAAGTAGAAGACAGACAGACATATGCTGCACTCTGAGAGGACAGTGACCACCTGTCCCTAAGACAGTTTTCATCGCTGTGATCACATTGTCATCCATTTTAGAGGGACATCTTTTTTTGGTGACAGATGAAAACTTGTTCTGGGCCACTTGCATGCAGGTGCTGAGGAGAACTTACTGTAAAAGCACAGATGTTCCCCTGCCCCCACTCTTCCTTGCTCCAGAACAAGGCATCCATGCAAAACAAGGACAGACATTTGGGGCTGCTGTGGTTCCTTCCAGCCTCATACCCTGTGTCCAGCTTGCCGCAACCTGCTTGGGCTTTAGTGTGCTCTCGGGACACTAAAAGGTTGCTTCGGCTCTAGGACAACATCGGTTTACCCTCCTGGGACCAGATAAGCGGTTGGCTCTGTGCTCTCTGCAGGTCCCATGGAGACTTAACTGCTTTGGCCTCAAGATCCCTTCAAATCAATACCTCTCAATAGAGGGTATGTCAGACCTGCGAAGCAGCATGGGGTAAACTGAAAGGTATGCTGGGAAATTTCAGAAATGAAGGTTGTGCTTGACAAGGTGCTTTGATGTAGGTTCTACTGAGGCCAAATGTGGACAGGACTCTCTAAAACTCAGTGACTTGGGAAGGCATTGGTGTGGAGACTGACCGGTTGTGTTCGCTATTGTTCCTAAGACCCAACATCTGTCTTCCCAGAGACAACTGCCTTCCTCTACCTTATTGGCTCAAGTGGCTTCTTCACTGCCATTTCAAGAACATTCTTTTATCCCGAGTCCAGGTGACAATATTGATAATAGAGTGTACATGAGGAGTGATTTAGTGTACCTTGTTCCTAGTCACTCCCTTCTCAAGTACCAGAGGCTTCTGGAACATCCTAGCGCTGCTGTAGGAGAGTCAGTGAAGCATCTGTCCCAGTGAGTAAGTGGCCCAGCTGTGTAGAAAACCTAGGGACTCAGTGGGGTGAGGCAGCCCTTTGTGATTTGAATAGGTGATGCACACAGAGAGTCTTCTGAGACACAGAAGGGTGAGGGCTGAATGCCTGGAGTTTTCAGAAGCCATGTTTGAGCTTACACAAGATTACAACCGTTCAGCCGTCACACAGGCAACTCTGAAACAGGTCTTGGAGTGATGAAATCAAGAGTTCTGTGTCCCCGTTTAGAAACTGTTGAGCAGAGAGCCCTAAGTCAGGCTTTCCCTATCCCAGGCCCTTCTGTAAGGGGAGGACTGCAGTTTTCATTTACCGCTGGACCCCTTTGAAGTCCAACCTCTCAGCTTAATGGCCTGAGCCAGAGAGAGGAAGATGGATTCCGTTTACAGTAAACAACCCAAGTCTGAAAAGGCAACGATACCATTTCTAAACAAGTAACGTGCCTCCATCTTGGCCTTCGCTCACTTGAGACCGTCCCCTGGCATTCCTGCTAATGGGACAAACGCTCTTCACTGGAAAGGGGAATGAACAGGAGAGGCCGCTGACGGGTTTCCAGCCTCTCTTCTAGTTAGTATACTTGCAGAGCATTTTATCAAGAGATAAAAGTGTGTGTGTGTGTGTGTGTGTGTGTGTGTGTGAGAGAGAGAGAGAGAGAGAGAGAGAGAGAGAGAGAGAGAGAGAGAGTAGGAGAGAGAGAGAGGGGGGATGAAAAGGGAGCAGTGGGGAGGGAGAGAGGGGAAGAAAAGGTAAGGAAAGGAAAAAGACTTCGCTGCACGGTTTCTTCTCCTGCCTGACCCAATTATCAGATTTTGCATTTAAGTTTGAGACAGAAGATCAAACAGCAAGAGGCACTTTGTACTTCTGCCAGGAGACCATATGATATCTCTCAGCGACTCTCCTGCATGCCAGGAATACGGAACCATGCCTCTCAGCTGGGCCTGCATATGGTGTGATGTGTTTAAAAAAAAGAAGAAGAAGAAAAGGAAGAAAGAAGAGAAAAAGAGCAAAATTCGTAAGGGACTGCGCTCATGGAGCGGGGCCAGGATTTTTAGCACTTTATCAGTTACAGAAGAAAAGGCAAAAAGGCACAATCTAATTATAACTCTCCACAAACAAGTCACAAGCCCATGAGGACTGAGGGGAGGACTAGGGTCTGTGTCACGCTTACTTTGCAAAATTGGTCATGTCGAGGGCGGTTTTTATGCTATACAGAGCGTGTTACAAGGTATGGATCGGATCTGTTCTGGCAACGTCCACGTGCATTCTTCCATGAACGGGAAGGGCTGCACGCTGAAGCTGAATTTCTCCCTCTGGGGTTTACAGCTCGTCTCCCGAGAGGACTGCCGTAAGAGCACACAACGCTCTGGAGTGGCGTGTGTGAGCCATGGGAGGGAATGGGATGTTTTTTGTCTTCATAAAGACTTTACAGCTGAATGAATGGAAGGGATGCCTTGAGAAAGTCACTTCTCAGAGCTGGGGAGTCAGGGAATCCTGACCAACACTCAAGGCTGTCAGTGTGCGGGGTGCGATGAAGGAGCCCTCCCTGCAAGGACAAGGGCTGGAAGCACAGCCGTACCCCTTCATGAACCACACAGCAGAATTAGCTTCAGCTCAAAGTGCTTATCTTTCCCGATACACCCAGTCCCTTTGAGGTTTATAAAAATCAAGCCCCCCTTTTGGAGAGCACAGATGTGGCCAAGCCTGCTTTGTCTTGACACTGAGTGGCCGGGTGGACCTCAGCACTCCTCTCCTCCAAGGCCCTGGTTCACCTGGAGGAGGCTCTCTTCTTCCTCTGCATTTCTGTGTCAGTCATCTGCCCTGCCATGCATCCCATGACTGTCAAGGCCTGGGCCCTGTTCTTTGTGTCTGTGAGCTCGTGTAGTCCTCCCACTAAGGGAAGAGCCCATTTCCCTGACTATTATGGATCTACAGCCTTTGTATAAAAATAACCCGAGGGCCTGTGACATGATGTGGACAGTTGACTAATCTGAGTGGAGATGGTCTTCACATCATTATTGTAAATAATTCCAAACTGTAGAGAGAAAACTAGAGATGGAAAAACTTAGATATCTTGGGTCTCAGAACCAGATCTGCCACAGACTGGCTTTTTCTAAAGTGAGATGTGTGTGTGTGTGTGTGTGTGTGTGTGTGTGTGTGTGTGTGTGTGAGCGTGAGGGCGTGCATCATATACATATACATGCACATCATCTATGTTTTTACACACGTATTTATGTGCCTATTCAATCACTGAAATCTTATAAAGTTATACAAATATTAAGTACTTGTCACAATTGCATACACAAGGCTCAGAGAGTAAATAATACATCAAAATAAAAGTCTTGGGCTGGTGACACGGCCCAGTGGCTAAGGCACCTGCCATCAAGCATGATGACCTGTGTGTGATCCCTGAGCCCCACATGGAGAGAGAAACAACTTCTCCAAGTTGTGCTCCGACCTCCGCCTGCACACCAGGGCGCATGTGCCCCTGCCCCAAACACGTAAATAAAGAAGTGTAATAAAAAGTTAAAAAAACAAAAGCACGTGCTTGTGTGCCCTGTGCTGAACCAGCCCACAGTTGGAATGGGCTGATTAGCACAGTGTTGAGCTCCACAGAGCTGTGAAGAAAGGCTGCATTGGCTCCGCTCTTCACAGCAAAGGAGGTTTTAGCAGGACACGTGGAAGCTGCCAATCAAAACCCAGACCATGAAAGAGGCAGCACAGAACTAGGCACTCCTTAACTTCCCTTAACTGACTTCTAGATAATAGATGATCAAGATGATGAATGTAGGCCACACCTCCTCCAACGAGGCTGCACCTCCTAATGTCTACTGCATCCATCACCATCGTGACCATTTTTAAGGCACTTGAAAATTTTTATTAATTGTCTACCTATCATTTATCCATCCATCATCCACCCCACCCTTAGTCCATCCACTTCCTGGCCGTCCTTCCATCAGCCTTGTGTGTACCGTATGTCCTGTGCTCAAACAAAGCTTTGTGTTGAAGGGAACGTGAACGCCTTCTCTTTGCTGAATGGAGGGAGAAGCTGCGTACATAACTCTCTCAGAAGTCAGAGATTAGTCAGCAAAAGAGCAGGAGACAGGAAGATAAGAGCCCGGGAGGGAGGTATACCTCTTACCCGAGGTTACCCGAGGCCCGCGATTGTAGCAACCAAACCTCAAGTACCACGTATTTTACAGAACAAGCATAAGGACATGCTGTGTGGTTCACCAGCGCTTTATGAAGGGTTTCTGTGGCTGCCCAGATGAGGCAGTCACTGAGCTATAGTCTCCTCTGAAGCAGCCACTTCTGGGACATCATTAATGACCCTTTGCATGCTTGTAACTGATCACTTACAGGCCATAATCTCCTGACTACTGCTTAGAATACCTGAACTCATTAGCAGGCTACCACTGAGTGTCACGTGACACTTTTACATCCCACTGCTTGGCGAGTTCTTTGGTTCCTTTCCTTTAACCTTTCCTAGGTGAGTTCATTTTCACTAGAAAAACTGGAAATTTCACTGTTCACTGCTTAGACTTTCAGATATTTATAACATACTGAATCAGAGAGCCCAATGTTGACCCCACGGGGCCTGGAATTCGTGTGTGTGTGTGTGTGTGTGTGTGTGTGTGTGTGTGTGTGTGTGTGTGTGTTTAGGGAGACGTCTATTTGGTTTTGGACTCCACATCAATATTCTAGAACAACCGTCTTCCAATTCCATCATAATTGAATAAATAGACGCTGTTACTAGGCTCTGTGCCAAGAGGCCTTGGGAGTGGGATCGATTCTATTCACTGGCCCCGTTTGACCCTCTTTATTCTCTATGTACAGACAGTTGTCACATGCATCTGCCACACACAGCAAACACATGAAACACCCCAAAGCAAACACATGCTCCTAAAAAGTGTTAGAAATGTAAATTCTGCTTGCTTCTTGGTGACATGAACTTTGTGTCAGACTTCCACGGCACATCTATCGTGAAATAAAACATTACCCTTGATCAATCTTGTGTAAAACAGATGTTTATGTATTAGGCTTATTTATTATAGACTATAGACATCAATGGCTAGTCAGGACATGACTCTGTACTTAGGGGAAAGTGGTCTGGGATTTTATATTGATCATCTCTGCAGAGCGATGAGAATTCACCTTCCAATTGGTGGAGAGCAGTCTGTGCTACTACAGGCGTTCGTCACCAACCTTCCACTTACTGTCTCATGTAGTGACAAAGATTAAACCCATGGGCCAGAGAGCCTGCGGCTACCTTTGACCCACTACACTTCGGCAACTTCTGAGTCCTGTCACTAATCACGACTTTCCATTAGTGATTAATCAGTCCTCGTCTGCTGACTGAACTCTTTCCTCAGATTTCCTGACTTAAATTTCTGAAAGATCATCAAAACTTATATTTGTCATGAGAGTCTCCCACATCAGAGTAGCCCAGACTAAGCCTGTCGTGTGGACAGATTTTTCAAGATCACTGGATGGAAGCCCCTTGTAAGGCTTTCCCCCTAGGTTTGTCTCTGGGTGGGTCTGTGCAGAGGGAGGAGGCAGGTGTGGGAGTCTTCCATTCGAGTCCCCAGTCTCCTGAAAGATGTTCCCACCCTGGCACCTGAGACCTCGGAGTGCACAGGCTGGTACAGGTTTTGTCTGTGGGTGGGAAAGGCATACAGATGGCCAAGTATCTGCAATTTACAAGCTCCCCAAATTGGGCTGGTCACCTCATGTAATCTCTCTGGGGACTAGATCCAGCAGAATCATATGTGTGGAATATTTGTGTCTGGATTTTACAGCGCCACACAAGGCTGAGCTTTTTTTAGCACATCATTCACTTTTCTCTAGAAGTTTTCCATGTAATCAATGTCTTGCTGCGGAGTCAACCCATTCTTTCCTGTGTTCCTGGACAAGAATCCTCTCTAACTCTCCTTTCACAGTCTAGGCACTCGCTCAATTCACCAAGAGAACAGTGATGGCCTCCCTTCATGTCACTGACAGTTCAGATTGGTGAGTGTGAAAGTCTGTCCTCTGGGCATGGCATGGCCATTGCCCTCTTGAATCCTGAATGGCTGTGGTTATCAGCATTGAAAACTGTGCATAACTGAGAACCAATGGTTCTGTCATGGTAGGGGAAGCACTCACAGGCTCCAGTCCTCCCTGAGGATATAGATAGGGTTAATGGTTGCTGTGGGAGAGATATATTCTTCAGTATTACAGCTACTCTAAGTTGCTCACATTAAGTGCACAACCATAATTAAAATTATTGGCTCACAAAGCCAGGCAAGGGTGGAATGGTTTCTTTGGTCTCTCGCAGATTCCCTTTCTGAGGTAGATCAACATTTGTTCATCTTCCCAAGAGAAATTCATAAGACTGACCCTATTCCAAATGTTATCACCACTCAGGGCCAAGGGCTCAATCAGCACTTTTAGCATCAGAGGGCCATTTTGACCCTTTCCAGTACTGCCAACTTCATGTATGAATTATAGGAGGTTGGAATATACCCCTGACACCAAGCTATGGAAATATTTCCAGCGAGGGGCTAAAGAGATGACTCAGTCAGTAAACTGCTTGATGTAGAAGCCTGAAGACTTGAGTTCAATCCCTAGAATCCACACAGAAAGAGTGCTGGAAGACACATGTAATGCCAGCACCGGGAGATGGAGACATGTGGTACTTAGGGATTGCTGCCCATCTAGCCTAGTCTACTTAGTTCCATGTCCCAGTGAGAGACCCTGTCTCAAAAAACAAAGTGTGGTATCTCTGGAAGAGTGATAGCAAAAGTTGACTTCTGGTCTCTATGTGCATGCACACACATGTGCACTTGCATGTATACTCACACCTCTGCACACACAAAAGAAAACACTCTCAGGGAGAGAAAGCTGGTGCTGTGTTCATCCATGCTCATGTGGATTCCTACTGTTTATTTGCCTCCATTATCTCAGTGATTCTGAAGGCTTGGGGTCCCAGCCTAGATTATTCTAGCAATTACTTCATATTCCTCCTTTGCTTCCTTGTGTATGTGGAACTTTTAGACCAAGCTCTTCTCTTGTTTTGGTTCATTGTCTTCCAATTTCTTCTTGTTTTGTTGTTGTTCTTGGTTGGAAAAATCCAAGAGCAAAGAGAAGAACTAATTAATGGCACTTCTTGCTTTTATGCTTGATGTTTTTCAGCCACGTAAATCATTGCATAAGCAAGGTTGCTCAAGTCCTGAACCTTCAGAGGCAGACCCAGAGGCTCCCCCTCATGCTGCCTGACCTGAGGTGCCAATGAAGCAGAGTCTACATTAGCTCAAGATGTGCCTGAGCTCTGCCAAGGAACACTCTTCTGAAACTGGGGCAGATTTTGCATGAAACCTCATTTTCAAACTGAAACCATGAATAAAAAAAAGGTGGTTCGGTGTGGTTTTTACTCAAAACCAGGTGAAGCTTTGTGGCTTCGCCAAGTTTTGACTTGAAGACAGAGAGGGCTCACGGTGTGTGGCTGGGTCTCATTTTGCCTCTCATGTTCCATTTGGTTCTATTTCCCAGACCTGAAATCCAGGGGTCAAATGAGGGGCATACAATGAGTAAAGGGAGCTTGGCATGAAATGGGGTGCAGATGAACACAATCTCAGCTTTTTAGGGCCATGCAGTCCTCTGGGTTTCTGTCTGCTGCCTCTTCTCCTGATACTCCTTGGAAGGATTGCTCAAACAGCAAGACTTTTAAAATTATTGTTCAAGGAAGAGAGCTATTAACACCATTCAAAAATAGCAAAGGCGATTGGGCTTTTGTTTATGCTAATAAATCCAGTAATAAATCTGTTTTTGTGACTCACAGTTATTGAAAGTTTAGAGGAAAACATTTTAAAGCAATGGACAGTGACATTATGCATGCACGGATTTCCACACTTTAAGAGTCTGCTATGTACCACGTACGTGAACTTACCACATCCTTGGAGTGAATCATGATATTTCACAGACAAGGAAGCTAAGTTCTTAGCAGTTGGATAGCTTGTCCGCACACTAAGAGAGAAGGCATGCAAACCTAATACAGGCTGACACCCCTTATCTGAGCTACTTGGAAGCAGAAGTGCTTTGGATTTCAGAATTCTTTGTATTTAGAGGATTTGTATATACATAATGAAGTCTCTAGTACTGGCCTAAGACCCAAATCTAAGCATGAATTTCACTTATTTTTCCTGGCATACATAGGCTAATAGGACTTTTATTTTTGCCCCAATGTCACCTCTATTGCTGTGACAAATACCCTGAGCAAAGGTGACTTTGAGGAGAGAAGGATTCTCTCAGCTTACAACTCCAAGCTACAGCCCACCATTTTGAGGAGTCCATGGCAGGACCCCAAGCGGGCAGTCACAGCGCAGCCACACTCAAGAGAAAAGTGAGATGATGTGCACCCTTGGTGCCTATACTCATCGAGATCTCTCTGTCTCACACAGTTCAGGACCCCCAGACCCCCTGCTTCGGGAGTGGTGGCACCCACAGTGGACTGGCCATCAAGACAGTCCCCCACAGACATGCTCAGAGGCCAACCTCAGCTAGACAGTTCCTCCATGGAGGCTCTCTTCTCAGGTGATTTGAGGTTGTAGGACGTGGACAAAACCTAACCACCACAATGTAATATTTTCCAGACATATATTGACTCAGTACTGGGAGTTTTTACCTAAGACAGTACGGGGCTCTAAAATATTGGATTGTGAGCATTTCATATTTTCAGATTGCTGACATCCTACATACACTAAATAGATGACCAGTGGTAGAAGAAAATGTCTCCGGGTTTTGTCCTCATTCCTTCTATTTTCCAAATTTCTGTCCCTCAGAAACTTTTCATCTTGTCAAGCATATCACAAGCTATACCTAAAGCCATAACATAACATATGGGGTAGGAACTGGTGAGTACCCTGTGCTCTATAATGGGCAGCTGTATGGGGAAAGGGGGGTGGGGAGAAGAAGGGGAGAGGAAGGGAGAGGAGGAGAGAGATCATTTCCATTTTTGAAAGGCAGGTGGGTGGAGGTGGTAGAGAATGTAACATCTTTGTGAGGCAGTGGCATTTGGGGCTCTGAAGAGGAAGGACCAGTCCTGGAGTTCAGGGAGGAGAAAGGACAATCTTGGAAGAGACATGAGTGGGTGAAAGCAGAGAGAGGCATGGGAGGTACTGGAGTTTATAGGGAAGAACCACAGAAAACAATTTTTGTAAGACAGTTTTGGTCTAAACCACAGAGAATTTATTGAGTGTACCTAATGCATAAATACTCATGTTTTCTATTAATATTTATTTTAGCTTTCAAATTGAAGTAAAATATTGGAAAATTTACAGGATCCATGTGGTGCTGAATCCCCGACTCTTCTCAAAGATCAATCATTTATTATTCCCAAGAGTGGATATTTGATTGACATGAAGACGACTGATAGGAGTGTTACTATTTTTAAATAATCTCTAGTTAGTGGACATGTATCTCTTTGACAAGCTACTGAATTTGTGTGTACACTAGAGAATGCAGTACTAGAGCCCATCTCTAGAGGATAATCTTTGTGCTTGAGATGAGGATTTAAGTTCTGAGACAGTTTTGTGAAATGTCAATTTGGTCAAATCATTGACACCATCCTTCCAGTCAAAGGTTTAATTCAACAGTTCATCGTCCCTGAGTTATTGCCCGCTACATCATGAGGGAGAAGGGTTGAGATTCAATCCCTAAATAGACTTTGAGCCATCATTACAACATGAACACTCGAGAGTGGCGCAGTTAGGTATTTGCTGTGGGTTTGGGTCTATGTAGCTGCACTGTTTGCGTGCATGTAACTGCATCAGATGCTGCGCATATGAATATGTGGGAGAAACACACTGGCACCACAGGACTGCAAACCTGTAACCAGAGAGTCTGGATTCAGTGCCTGTCTTGGACCAATATCCTCCTGTGACCCAATATTATCTAAGAAGTGCTGCCAGTTCCTCATGTACTCCATAGTTTTGCTGTGAATCCACGAGGTAACACAGGAAACATTCAGTGTCTCCATGAGACTAGGCAAGGCCTTACATCCAACGTGGACTCTGAAAATGTTCTTCTGCAGGGATTTACGGTGTACAGGGGCACGCCTCTGCTGGTTTTCCACAGAATTCAAAAGTAAGTGGTCCGTGTGGGGCAGGTGAATGGGAATGCTGCTTAGTAAATGCAAAAGAAATAGACATCTCTTCCCTGTTGGTTGCCCTGAAATACACAAGAGAAACCCATTTGTGAGCTGCTGTCCTTTACACTGCTCCAGGAGGAGAAAGAATACTGTCAAACTTAAGGAATCTTTTTTGTAACCTGAGTGACAAGATGCCTGCACAAGCATTAGTATTTTGGAGGATGACTGACTGACTTTTGTTTTATGTGTATGTGTGTTTTGTATGCTTGTATGTCTGTGTATCACATGTGTACAGTGCCTATTGAGATCAAAAGAAGGTGTCAGATGCTTTGGAACTGGAGTAAGAGACAACTGGGAGCCACCATGTGGGTACTAGGAATGGAACCTGGGTCCTCTGGAAGAGCAGCCAGTGCTCCTAACCCATGAGCCATCTCTCCAGCCCATGAACATTATTTTGTTGTGTTTATTTTGTTTGTTTGTTTGTTTCTGGTTACCTGTCTACCATAGTTTCCCATCTTTCACAGTTGCGTTTCCTGGTTGGAAAGCATTGCCTTTTCCTGTAACCTTTGCTGCTCACTTGTGAGCCAGATCCAGGCAACAAAATCCCAGCATTTATGACCAGCCATAGAAGTGGCTTAAGGGATAGATGGGAGATTCTGCCAGCTCTGATAAGCTGTGAGCTGTGCTATTATTTAAATCTCGGTCTACTTGAAAGCTCATTTTTCTTGTACAGAGACATGCTCTCCTGAGCCACCTGGATGCAAAAAGAAAAGCAGTTTTCAGTGACCTCAGACTCTCCCTTGCCAGAATTCTCAGACAGGACAGGACTTTTGTCTGTGCTGGGCCAGGCAGGCTCCCATGTCTTCTAGGAGACGGATTACCATTCTTCGTATTGAGGAGAGTCAGGATTGTGTCCTTCTGGACCAAGCTTGAAATTCTGAAATCTCCAGCCATACATGGATAACTGGAGCTACTGAGGGTCAGAGCAGTTGTGTATATTCTGGGATGTCTCCTGTGACCCCACAGCCCCAGATTCCAGAAGCTCTGCTTGGAGACATACTCCAAGCTTTGTTTATACACTGAAAAACCCTCTTAAGTCTTTCCTGTAAGTCATCGTCTTAATGGTCAATACTTTTGTTTGTTTGTTTGTTTGTTTGCATAGGTTGATCACTCAGAGGACAGTGCCAAGCATTCTGTGTGATTACAATTGCAAACAGCCTTTGCTAAGAAAAATCTGTATTATGTTCAGCCAAGTGCTTTATCAAGGAATGGTGCAGGTATGCTTGTGGCATGGAGGTGATGGTTTATTTCAGGCAGGCCTGAATAAATAGGTGCTGATATCAAACCACCAGACCAACAGCCAGGCTGCCTGGAGGCAGACATATTGCTCATTATATATGGCTGCCTTCCTTGATTGTATGTTATATACCTGCTCCTTAATATTTTGATCACCTTCCCTGAAGATATACAGGTCACTTAATAACAGGGACATATTCTGAGATATGTGTAATCGCACTCTTGGGTGAGTGTCACTGGGTGTAGTTACACAAGCCGAGGCAGATTTGTCTTTGCCGGGTGATATACAACCTCAAGAGACCACCATCGCACACACGTGGTCCACTGTTGACTATAACACCGTTGGGTACCATGTAAGCCTCCATCATCTGGTAAGCTTGTCTGACATCGACATCTGTCCTGAAGTTCATCTGATCAAAGTCTAATGATTTGCCTGGGTGACATAAGGAGATCGGTTTTGGAAAGGTGGACTAAATTGCTGTTTGCAACCTTTCCACCTCTGGCTCCCTAAACAACATAACAGACAAGAGTGCAAAGGGCAGGCTGGAGAGCAGAGAGTGGGAGTCACGCCTGCTGGAGCCCTGCGGACTCTGGGGCCAGGCTTTCTCGTCCTGAGCACAGTTCAGGCCCTGTCAGTAGCTGGCCTAGGAGTCTACTCACTAAGATGAGATTACAGCACACACTTGGCAAGCTGTTGGACACGTCACGCAGCCTTCGAGCGTGCTCTGCTGTGAGAGAGGGCTGTCGAAGGTCCTGCCAGCATCACTTTGGTCTTGCTGTTAAGGAGGACCTTTGGACCTCTCTGGGTCTCACTCTTTCTCTATGGACTGAAGGCTAAGTGCTGATACTACTTATCCACTTTGTAAACAAGGACTAATGTAGCCACTGAGGGAAAGCCACACAAAGGAAGAGACTGAAGTGTATCTGTCGGTGCAAGACTGTGGGAAGGCCAAGCTAGCATGGCTCTCAACACAGTATTGTCCCGAGCACACAGACGGACAGGGAATTGTCCGCCTGTGAAGGGGCTGGTAGCTGGTCCATGCGATAACCGCCACATCGAAACAGCACTCGGGTGTAAAAAGCCATTTCAAATCTGTGCATGCTCTTTGGTCCATGGTCTTTCAATGTCCCTCTTTATTCCTTCCTGTCTTCGAGACGGGGGTCACGGTTAACGTGATGGGGTGGTTAATCTGCACTGTCTACTTGACGGCATGTAAACATGGAAACACATGTCAAGATGCGTCTATGAGAGTGTTTTGAGAAAGGTTTAGCTGGGCGAGGAGAAGCCCAGCCTTGTGCCGGAGTCTCAGATCAAAGAAAACAGAGAAGCGAGCTGTACACCAGCACTCATCACTCTCTGCTTCTGGACTGTGGACACAACGCAACTAACCCCGGCAAGGCTCCGGCCGCCATGTCTCCACCACCGTGAATTTCCATCTTGACCGGCTGCACCTTCAAACTGCCTGAATGACCCCTCCCTTAACTTGGCTTGGTCAGGCATATTGTCACGCCAACGACAAAGGTAACTGGCACAGCCACCGAAGAGAGAGACTGGAAGGAGAAACTCAGTTGGGCAGATGTCATTTCGGCCGAGTTTCTCTTGTAAAGCCACCTCCTCTATCCTGAGAGAAACAGCTTCTCTGTTGCTGATGGAAAGTTCAGCCCCGCTCTCAAGAGGATTTCCTTTCCAGAAACTCTGAACAAGAGAAAAGTATCAGCCCGTGAGATTTTGTGTCAACCAGTAGCCTTTTCCAAAGATTCGAACGGAACAATTTGTTTTTCATGGTTTATAGGTAGCAGATAAAACTTACATGGAAAAATGGGCAGGCAGAGATGGAAAATGAGACGCAGAACCTGGAATAGTCAGCTTAAAAAGCAATTTGTTTCATTTCAGCTGAGCCTAGGAATAACTTGAGGTTAGCAAGTAAATATTTCTACTGGAAAGATCGGCTACAATTAGGTCACCAACTCCGAAAAGACGTAGGCGGAAACTTAAGCACCAACTCTATCATTATGAAGGTACCTCATCAGCAGAACTGTCAGTTGTGGATATGTTGACTTAAAATGATGACGAAGCTGAAATATCAAAGGGCAGCATGAGGAGGTTTTGGAAGGGCCCCTTTCGGACCGACAGCACCCGGGTTCCAAATATGGAGAAGTGGCTGAAATAACATCTTGGGGGACTTGGTTTGAACTCCTTGCCTTCTACACAGTCTAAAATGAGAAGAATAGTTGCTTTCTCTGGGGCCCCGTGTACTGCCGAAGGCTACATGGGCTATGGTTTAATTCTGGCAGCGGCAAGAGTGTTATTATTTTGGATACCAAGGAATGCTAATTTGGTTTTGTTATCATACTGAGAAATAAATGGACTAAAGAACCTGTAACAATACCGTGCGAGCTTACCTAAAACAATGGGCACCATACAAACAAGGCCCTGGGAGGTAGGGAGCCAGCTTTAATTGGTAAAGTCCTTGCGGCACAAGTTTGAGAATCTAAGTTCAATTCCCTGCACCCATGTGAAAAGCCAGGTGTGATGCTGTACACTCAAGATCCTAATTCTGGGCAGGTAGAGACAAGAGAAGACAACAGCAAGCCCCAGGTCCCTCTGAGAAATCCAGTCACAAGCAAACAAACAAACAAACAAAAAGATGCATGGTTCTCAAGGGATGATACTGGAGGTTGGCCTCTGGCCTCCATGAATGCAGAGAGAGAGAGAGAGAGAGAGAGAGAGAGAGAGAGAGAGAGAGAGAGAGAGAGAGAGAGAGAGAGAGAGAGAAGTACAGTATGGACGGCCAGTGCTGTACAGAAGATGAACTCAGTCATCCAAGAACAGGTTTCTTTTCTCTTGGACATTTGTCAGAAGAGTCTGAAAATGACTGATCAGTTGATGTGTATTTTTCATGTTACTTGAGGGTTTACTAATGACTAGATTGTGCTAAGATTTAGATCTACCTAAGTCACGGAATTCGGAAGAATACTATGTTTTGCCTTGCTAGTCACTGATTTCTCACAGGAGAGTTTACTTGACAATTCACTCTATTTGGATTAATTATTCCCACAGCCACACTACCCATCCATGGGCTTTCCTTCTCTTTTCCAAATCTCCTTTCAACACATTAGCCCGGCCTCGGTTTTACAATGAGTCTATTCCTTTAGCAATATAAAGTTTCTGAGACCTGTGCTTTTGGTATCCAGAGCCTCACCGCCATGAGCATAGTTAGGTGTCCTCCATGAAGTCCCTTCTTCAAAAGGGGCTAATGCTGGGACAAAACCCCCAAAGGGTGGGTCTAACCACAGCTGCCTAACTACCATGCCACGTAAAGTGAGGTGGAGCTCCCAGGGCAGGTGGTTTGGGCCGTGCCACATGGTGAAGGCCAGTCACAGGAGGAGGGCCATCACTCTGCCCTCCAGTCCTGCTTGGTTTCCTTTGTCACATGGTCACATGCATGAATGAATGTGTCCTCTGGTGGTATAACTCCAAATTGCTACATCTTTTCCTTTTTAGTAAAAATTGCATTGATCAATTTCTTATTCCTTGGCAGTTTAATACATGGACATGATGGATTTTAGTCTTTCTCGCCCTCTCTGATCCTTTCCCTCTTTTCCCCCCGAAGCCCATCCTAACAAATTCCCCTACTTGCATGACTTTGCTGTGTGTGATGCACTGAGCTGAAATCCGCTTGTCTAATGAGTGTGGGGGTGAGGTTATTGTCTGCAGCAGGACAACTTACCAGTGTTCACAATCCTTTTCCCAGTCCCCATTAGCTGTCTGTAATCCACACACACCCTTCGCCCTCCTGTCCCAGTCTTATACAGGCAGAACAGTCGCCATTAGTTCCTGAGCCCTAGTCTCTTCTGCTTCATGCTAGGCACACATTCTAAGATGGACCTTGAAGTCCAACCTCTTTATTTTACTATCAGTTCTGCCACATGCTCAAGAAGGCTTCCTGTTGAAGGAGGATAGCTCTTACTGGGGTCCCAGGGTTACTTAGGATTCAATTATGAAGTCATGAAGGGTGCGTGTGTGTGTGTGTGTGTGTGTGTGTGTGTGTGTGTGTGTGTGTGTACATGTGTGTCATTTGGAGTGCATGATCAGGCCTTATGGACCCTTAGAACTGCACGGTTAGCCATACAGTTTACATTGCCTTGGTTCCAACTCTGGTGTCTGTAGAAGGAAAACGGTTGGAGACAAATTAAGCTTTCAGAGTAAGGAGTGAAAGGGAGAGAGTGAAGATGGAGGCTTGCAGCAGAGCCAGAAAGAAGGTAATTTAAGATCAGAGCAATACATATTGGTGCAGAGAATTCAGGAAAGGAGAGGAGAGGACAGGGGAGGAGAGCAGAGGAGAGGATGGAGAGAAGGCATGCAGAGCTCATGTTTCCTTGGAGAGGAAGTAGGAAAGAGGGGTCTCTGGGAACCAGAGCCTGGGGAATATTGATTGAGAGAAGACTGAGGCACTGGTGGAGTGAATAGCTGCTCTCCCTGGTCCTTGACACTCTACTCAAGAAAGGGTCTTCCCAGTGGTTGCCCTTCTTGGAGATGGGGTAAGATACAGCCCAGGGCCAGGTTTGGTTTTCCTTCCTCACATATGGAAATCTTCTCACCCCTGTGTTAGAGGATTACAGACATTTTACCCTAGCCAGTATTTCTCCCTCCTACATGGGGCACCAAGTGTGATATGTGGTATTCCAGAAGTGTCTGGTGGTCTCTGTTATAGAACTCTACAACCTGACTCCTTGGACCCATCACTTAGGTTCTTAAAATCTGGTTCTACCTTCCAGGGAGCATTGCATTAACTTCTTCTCTCTCCTTCAACTCCCATCATCCCTCTGGCCATATATCAAGGTTGGCACAGCCTCCTCATGAAAGGTCAAGACTTGGCACCAAGTGCCATCGTGTAGACTGTGTAACAGGCTCAGAAATCGAGGATAGCAACTGCCAGGGCCCAAAGACAGGGACACAGGAGCCTAGGGGTCACACAGCAAAGGAGTTGGGGGCCTTGTCATCCCCCCAATGTTCAGGTCTTCCCAGGGCTCTTGACCCCTTTTAGAACGAAGTCTTTAAGGACGCCATGAGTTAGGAGGCAGCCACAGTGACCCAGGGTATATGCTAAAGCAATGGCCAGCATCTTTTCTGAAGAGGAGACCCACAGGGGTTCATGGGGGAAGGTACATCATAAAGATAGAGGCATGGCCTGGAACCACGCAGGCAGCTATAATCCAAACAAGGAGTGTCTGGATCCCCAGATCCTGGAAGAGCAAGGGGGAATTGTTTTCTACTTGAGAAGAGCGGCTGCCAGTGATCCCTTGACCTGGAGCGTTCACACCCAAGAACTGGGAGAGAACAAATTTCTGTTATTTTCAGACCCCCTGTTTGTGTGATCTGTTACAGCAGCCCTTGGAGGCCCTGGCCACCCAGTTTTTTTCTTGCCTAGTCAGGAAGCTCCACCCAGAGGGCCACACTGTCCCTGGAGCCAGTCCCAATGCTACTAGCGTGATTTAAAGGCTCAGGAAGCCTCAGCCATAAGGCTCCGTGCCCAGGTGAGTGTATTTCTTGGGCCCGCCCTCGTCATCATGACTTTCTGACTCCCTTCCATCTGTGTTCCCCTTTGAACTTCAATCAATGGCTGAACCCAGAACGTTGTTTTGACTGTTGGTGTCTAAACTCCCCACCGTGTGGTTTTTTGGGTCAGACAATCAGGCTTACTTCTGTGAATCATCACCCAAAGATTCAATTAGCTCTGGCTTCCTCTACCTTGTGGCCAGGCCTTTGGGGACTGAGGGAGAACAGGAGCATTTAGGCCATTGCTGAGGAAAACCAGGCATGCCAGGGCTGCAAGGCGCTGACACAGGCAGGGAGCAGGCAGATTAAGGTGTCGGGAGGGAGAGCGGGGAAGAATGAAGTCACCAGGACTCAGCGCCTGGAGCAGGGACAGCTGCAGACTCCTGACACAGTAATTTAGGGAGAGAGAAAGTGAAGGACTTTGTTGGTGACTGAGGGGAGACAGAGGCCGGAGTCAAGGGGAGGTGAGACACATGTTAGCAACACGGTCCTTTCACCAAGCCTGGAGACGGAATCCCAGGCGCAATTCTGCTGGGGATAGAAATGGTTGGGAAGCTTCCTTTGAAGTCTGACATCATTAAGAAAAATTCACATAAAACCAAAAAGGGAGGAGAGAGGGAGGGAGGAGGAGAGGCTGATTTTATCCTGACAAAGAAGGTAACAAAGAACGAACTGAGAGATGCTCATGGTTTACAGCATAAACAGGAATTCAGTCAAATCCATCACAAAGAAAAAGCAGAGTCAAACAAACAAGCAAACAAACAAACAAGCAAACAAACCGCCCGGTTTCTTGGAGGTCCTGGATGCTGTTGCATTGTGGGTGGGCTTGGTCCATGGGGGCAGAGTCCTAAGTCACAATGCAAGATTCAGGCAGAGAAACAGCTTCCATCCTGAGTACAGGGGTAGCCCTGAAGTCATAGATCTGGGTTTGGTTTCTGATTTCTGCCGGCCGCTGCTGCTCTGGCGGGAGTTTGCCAATGTGTTCCCAGGAACCACCAGTTATGAGTTGAGTCGAGTTCTCTAGACATGACAATTTAAGCACAGACATGTGCAAACGAGCCTTGGCTGAGGCTGGGCTCAGGACGTCCTTAAATTCCATCGACTCCTGCTGGTCCAGGTCTGCTCTGGCCAGCACTGTGATATCATCTGCTGCTTTCAGGGTGTTCCTGCATCTGTGCCTCACCTTCCTTTCCTATCTACCAAGCTCCTCCTAGCCCCAAGTCTTGCTGAGGTACAGCCTGCTCCAGAAGGCAGAGAGCTGTAGCTTGTGATTTCTACAGAGACTTTTCCTATTTCTCCCTTCACTATAGAGCTAAGCGATGAAGGTTCAACATCCTGTGATTAGTTTTTAGATAGATTTCTCTCACACTCATCATACCACCCCATGCCTTTGACACTTTGTACGTGACGGTCCCTTCAGAATCCAGCTGAGTGTGCCAAGGCAGGGTGCATTCTCATCTAGTAGCTGACCATAGGCAGGGCAACTTGGGGAAATTGGGCAAGAAGCCAGAGCACGTGATTTTCCTAACTTGGGGACCCTTAGGTCCTCAAAGGGCATTGTATCAACAGATTGCATTCAGAAGAGAGGGGAGGTCCAGTATGGTACACGCAGAGCTCTTGTAATGACCTGTATCACCCTACATCCTGTTCGAGACATCCTCTTAGTTCATACTAAGGTATGAAAGACTGATAGTTTCACTACTGCTGGTGTTAAGTGGAAACTCCAGCAACCTGGAGCAAAAGCCAAGAACCCAGGTCACATCCCTGCAGCTGGAGGTGGCCAACTGGTGTCTTAATTTCTCCTTTAAAAAATGACCCCTTAGGTGACCTGGAATCTGGTGTGGTTCTAGGCACTGGAAATAGGTTAGGCAGAAAGACTGATCGCAGGCCACATCCCATGGTGATAACACCCTAGAGGAGAAGGCCATGTGCCAATCAACAGATAGGTTACAATTTTAGAGAGTAACAGGGCAATCAAATCAAGTTTGCTTTCAGAAAAAAAAAATGATGAGAAAACCAAACAAGACAAATGGGTGAAGCTAGCACGTTGAGTGGCAATGTTCTTTGGCCACGTGGTGGTCACATGCTCAGACACATGTCCTCTTGGCAGTCTGGCAATACCTGGCTGGTTCACACTCAGCCAGTTTTCAGAATGTCCAGCTGAGGTTACAGGGCAAGCCAACTTGTGGCCAGAGAGGCCTTTGTAAGTTTGGTTTCTCCACAAGTCCGGCAATAAAAAGGACGACTCTGCAGGCAGCCAGCCCTGACCTTGGCAGGAAGGAACACAGAGACTCCCTGGTGCCCAGCCTCTAGGGGAGCTGGCAGCCAGGCCCAGGGTTCCCCGAAAGGGCCGTGCTTTTTTCCTGCATGGAAGAGTGTCTGGGACCTGAGGGAAGCGTAGGGTTGGTGGGAGAGGTGCTGGTTGCTTCCACACCTTTCTCAGATACTCCACCCTGTGTGTGCTTCTCAGAGGCTTCTTTGGGGAGGAGATGTGGCAATTCTAGGGACTGAAAAGCCTCCAGGGGGTCCCAGGCAAATGTAAGCTTTGTGTCTTAGTGGTTGTCACTCAAATATGGGGAGGGGAGGATTAAATCCATGCAAAGAGACTTAGTGAGAAGGTAGGACGGTATAAAGCACAGGTCATGTTAAAGATGGATAGCAAAAATCATGGTTTTAAAATAGCAATTTTGGGGTGACCAGGGAGTCTAAAGGCAAACAAAACTACCGTGAGGGTGGGTTACCTGCCTCTCAGTGACTTCCCACTGAAGTTGCCTTCTCAGAGTTACCTGAGTCAGGACAGGAGACCAGGGGAGATGACCTTGTGTGCTGGTCTTCAGGTTTACCTGTGTGTGTGTGTCGCGCTGAAGTAAAGGCCTAGGATAAACTCCATGTTCTGATTTCTTCCTAGTCACCTCCTGGGACTCTGCCCTCCTGAATATTCCTAAAGAATGACTTTTCTCCTGTCCTTTGGAGCCGGGCAAGCGGCTTTGGGGAAAGTCATGATCTCTGGAGTGGCTGCCACAGACTCCTCTCCAAGGGTCTGCCAGCACACAAACAAGGCGTCTCCCTCTGAAGGGAGGAAAAATTGAGGTCATGACCCCAGATGGGAAACTCATTTCGACGGTTGTGGGACTGTTTCAGGGTTCCAGAACATCCAAGGAAGGGAGTCACTATCTTTCCAGCGGCAATTCAATGTTTAAAACTCAGAATAATTATTGAAGAAATGTTACAAGTTTGCAAAAAGGATAAAACACTTACTCAGGTTGTCAACTCCCTGACTGAAAGGGAAAATTGCTTTGTTTCTACTGATGAAGACTTTGATGATGATGATGATGATGATGATGATGATGATGATGATGATGATTTTGTACTGGGAACTGAACCCAGCGCCTTGTGTGTGCCAGGCAAATGTTCTACCACTACACTCCATCCACATCCTAGGGTTTTATAATTGAAACTCCTGTGTAGATACAGCCAACCCTGGGCCAACCCTGGTGAGCAGATGGCTGCAAGTCACCTGAGGAGACGGGAATGACTTCCAGCCTAAATGCCGACTGGCCACTCTGCCCTCATTCACCCCGAGGCTTCAGCCAAATTCTGGGACAGTGACTGGTTTCTTGCCTGGGATTGTGACACTTCCTCAGACTAGTGCATGGACAGGGTGCAGGAAGTGCAGGAAGTGCAGGAGGGCATGAGTCAGGGCTGGGCTGGCACCAGGTGGCCTTGGGGCTGGAAAGAGAGCTTGACCACTTGAAGTCCACCGCAGGCTCTGGGAGAATCGTGCAGGGCTGGGTGAGGAAAGGGGCTGTGTCTGACTCCGGAGCCTGGCTGTGGGCCACAACCTCCCAGGGACCCACACACACGATGCTCCACCCTTCCCAGCAGACGTTCAGCTCTTCCAGTTGTGACCACAAAGGGTGGAACTGAATGACCTGAGAACCAACTTCTTATTGGTTTTGGTAAATTCAAATGATAGACTGAGTAACACATTAGCATCATCATATGAAGTTATATTACAGAGCTGGGAATGTAACTCTGCGGGGGAATGCTTGCCTGGTATGATTGAGGTCCTGGGTTCAATTCTTAGCACCACTCAGGCACAGACAGACAGACAGACAGACAGATGACACACACACACACACACACACACACACACACACACACACACACACATACACTCCAACAGTAATCACAGCTCTCTTTGAGGGGGTGACCCTGTCCTGCTGAAAGACTGGTACTATATACTTTCTTGGGTATAATTTAAAATTGAAATGCTGTAATTTTCTTGTACTCTGCTATCATGGTGTTTCCAGGACAGGGCATTGGGAGCTAATGGTTTTTTCCTCCACTTTGTCCCTATGCCCTCTCTGTCTCATGTACATGCCGGGATGTAGGGACCCACATTCTGATGCCTATCACTCTACCTACTTGAGACACCCTTACTCACATGCAGGCAGGATTCCTTTTCAGGAGTTTGGACACAGAATTGTGTAAGACAAACTATTGGATGCTCCTGTTTCCTGTCCACAGGCATGTAAAATCTTGCAGAGCCAGGCCAGGAGGAGTGGCCCTGTTGACGTAGTCTCCCCTTGTCACTGAGCTGGAACTGTCCCTGGCAGTGCCATCTTTAGGCTCCCCCAAGAGTCAGGCCCCACTGAAGCAGGTCTGAGCTCTGATCCAGTCCCTGGGCCCAGCAATGGGGCTCAGACAGGACTCTGAGTCCAGCCAAGGTGATAGACAGAGGAGCCTGTGCCGGGATGTGGAAGAGGCAATGGGAAGAAATGGAGGCTGTGGCTGGGGGACCTGGGGAGTGTCTTGGTCCTCCCCCAGGGGCTGAGACCGCAGACATCCCTTCTGCAGTACCTGCCATGGCACATATCTGACCCTTGGTGACTCTTTTTCAAGTACTGTGGACATGTTTATGAAGCAGACCACGAGCTTCTGGGGGCAGAATCTTTGGCCTAGAAGCAGAGTTCCTGGAATAGTGTTGACACTTCTCAAATAACAGTTAGCTTGAAAAAAAAAAAAGAATCCTAAGCTCTTCTCTGCCCTGCTCAGATGGACTCTGCCCCATCACAGAGCATTCATTGACACTGTTTGTGGAAAGAAGTCAGTCTCACAAAAACCTCGGTCCAGAAAGTGTTACTGAAAAGGATGTAGGAACCTGGTGTTTCTGGCTTATCACTTTTCTTTACACAGTGAAGTCAAGAGGTTAAAAATAAGATGCAGGGCTGGGGGTTAGCTCGGGCAGTAAAATGCTCACTGCAGAAATATGAGGATTTAAGTTCAATTCCTGGAACCCATGTGGAACAGCTTGGATTACAAACAAACACTTTGCAATCTCAGGCCTGGCGTGGGGACCAGGGAGTAGAGATGGAAGAGTCCTTGGGTTTTGCTGGCCAGAGTAATTGGGGGGCCCCAGACTAATGAGAGATCTGGCTGAAAAGACAAGGTAGACAACAGCCAAGCAATCACCTCTGGCCTTCACACACACACACACACACACACACACACACACACACTCACACACACACACACACACACACCCATAGAAACACGCACACATGCATGCACATATAAGTGAATATAAAAATCGAAAAGACATATGTGTACATACATACACAAATAACCAGACCAATTATAAACACACACACACACACACACACACTCGTTTAGGTCTTAAGCAACAGGATATAGATACCATCATAATACTTTTGCAAAATTCAGAAATATTGCTACATTTTCCACGAGATTAACTTTTGAGATGAAAGAGTCCTTCTGAACTTAATATTTCTTTAAAAAAAATCCCTTAGCCAAAGTGAAGATATTTTCTTGGGAGAATAAAATGACTAAGCTGTCGTTTTCACAATGAGAAACATGCTCTCATAGCTCTCCCACCACTTTCTATCCTTACAGGATGGGTTTCAGTTACATCACTCATAACGCGTTAAAATCGTGAACAAAATCTTGCAAGGAAGAGCCAAACAGCCAAGGACGAGGTTACCGCATGGGCGTTGGCCCCAAGATCACCCCCTCAACCTGAGAGCCCGTATTTAAATTCAAACTGGGAGCTGGTACTTCACAATCTAAAACACGTATTCTTCTTGCTCTTGTGAGATAGGGCAGAGTGGTGGGTCTCTTCCTGCAGTGTATCTCGCCTTGAGTTCTTAGCGACAGCTGACATCAAAGGAAACAGAAGAAATAGTGTGGGGACCACAGATAACTGGGGGGATTGCTAAAATTAGAGGTGAGGTAGCCTGGGCTCTGGCAAGGACCTTGCTGATCATCTACTCACATGGACTCTTATTTACTGCCCAGCTTCCAAAGAGAACGGCTTACTCCACAGGCTTGACTGTCTTCCAGAACTGCGCCATAGCTCTGTAGCTGGAGGGCCTATCCTAACTACCTTAAACTCTTCATGCTGTTGCTTCTTGCTGTGGAGCCCCGTGTAATCCCGAAGTTGACAGACCTGGATTGTGCTCTCAGATGCTCTCAGATGGTTCGCATATTGGAGAACATCCCTCACACTCCTCTCCCTCCCTCCATCCTGATACTTTACAGAGCCTTCTCTGAATGTGGGATGCATCTGAATGCTGGGGTGGGCTGAGGGAGTGGTCACCTGGGATACTGTGGTGTGTCTTACCTTTTCCCTTCTCTTTCTCCTTCTGTCCATGTTTCCCTGGCTACTGTATCTAAGCATCTACCCCTCAGGATTTACGCTTTGGGGGTAACGATCACATCCTGGGTGGGCCCATCAGGAAAGGGTTGGATTTTTCCTATTAATATCTTGGCTGCCCCGATTTCCTCTTCAGAAGGCGTTTAAGGACACAAGAAAGTTTGAGAAAAGGGATGGGGAGAAGAAGGAAAGGGCTTAGGAAGAGTTTGACTCAAGTGGGGACCACAGAGATCAGCCCTGTTTCCCCGAGAAGGCCCTTGTGGCTTCCTCAGAAACCCCACATGTCCAGAGACCACCATGGGACATTCAGAGATAACAGTGCCAGTTCCTGCTGGTCCTGCCTTCCTCCTTTCCCCTGTTACCCTCACCTTCCTCTTCTTGGAAGATCTTTCTTAGGCTTTGGCACCAGAGGTCTCAAATTTGGAGAGTGAGGAGGGAGCCGGAGAGCCACATCCACTTAGTCAACTCTATTTTCCTTCTGTCCTAAACAAAGAACAAACTGTCCCACCCCAGCACATACACCCTAAGAAACACCACCCTGAAGTGGCTGTCCCTGTCTCACCCTGGAACATACACAGTAAGCACCGCCCGGAAGTGACTGTCCCAGAGTCGAGTCCCTAAGGCTCTCTGTCACTATGGGGAGGGAGAGTAGACCGGACTCCAGGCAGGTGTCCCCCTGGTACATGGGTGAGTTACAGTGGCTGTCAGCATAGGGACTCTGGAACCCAGGCCTGAGGCTGAACAGAGCACAGACAGCTGGGCACAGTGGGCCTTTATCTGTTGCCAGTTGGACCCAGGGATGGGGCTCGGAGGCTGGAGTGCTCTGCCTATTCCTGGCAGATGTTTCCTAAGCAACTCTGGTGGCTGTGGCTCCAGGCCCAGCCCAGAATAACACATTGTTAGCATATGTTAACAGTCTGCCTTGTCCGCAAAGATCACATAATGCCTTCCATTTAGTGTATGTCTTGCAACTGTTCCTATCTAGTTTATGGGCAACAAATCCGAGACCCAGTGAGGTCGGGGAGCGCCTGCCTCTGAGTGGGAATGAGTTAGGGGTTGTCCCAGGAGACCCCTGCTTCCTGACTGAGAGCTGTTATTCACCACTTGCCCTCATTGCGAGCTTCTTCCAGGATGGTCTCTCTCTAGCTGGCAGATCTCAAGGTCTGGTAGGAGTTAAAAAGAACACATGTGTTCTGAACGCTTTGAGAGTGACACACACACACACACACACACACACACACACACACACACACACACACTGCAGTGTTCAGCATGCGGTGACAGATGAAAGAGAGGACGCTGTTTCAGTACTGGGTTTTGTGACCACACATGGTTTCCTTCACCCTCGGAGGAAACACATGAAATGGAGAAGGAGGGCACAGGCGGCCTGTCTCCCTTCCCTCCCACTGTGAGAGCTTCTGATCCCATCCTTCCTCCATTTCAAAGTGTGACTCTTTCTGTCCCCTGAACTTTCTTAGTAACTGGTCGCCAATACCATTCCACAGAAAGAGGAACTGTGGTGTGGAGGCTAAGTGGAAATTTCGAGAGGGTTTCAGTGACTCTCAACACAGAGAGCTCCATCTTGCTGGGGGCAGAGGAGGAGCATGCAGATCAGTTGCTGCTTGAGGCTGCCTTGACAGAGACCCTTAGGCAGGTGACTCCTCATCTGTCGTTCAAATGAGAGCAAGAGATCTCTGGGCAAAGACTACCAACAGAAGAGCTTGCACACAGAAAGCCAGGTCCTTAGGACATTAACTCCAGAGCAAAAGATGCCAACATTGAAGAGTATAAAACACAGCCAGGAAATTAAAGATCCAAGTGAATGGAAAGACAGAGCATGCCACTGAATGACAGCACTCCATGCTATTGAGATGACAGTGTGAACAGTCTGTGGACTGAATGTAGTTCCTACTGAAATCCCGATGGAATATCTCTCTCTCTCTCTCTCTCTCTCTCTCTCTCTCTCTCTCTCTCTCTCTCCTCTCTCTCTCTCTCTCTCTCTCTCTCTCTCTCTCTCTCTCTCTCTCTCTCTCTCTCTCTCTGTGTGTGTGTGTGTGTGTAGGTGCACATGCATATGTGTGCAGGTGTGTGTGGTATGGAGGTGGAGATGGGAGGTGGGGGCACACAACCTCAGACATTGTGCCACCTTTTCCCCCCCTTAGACAGGTTCTTTCATTGGCTGGGAACTTGCTCAGCAGGCAAGCCTGGCTGGCCAGGAAGCCCTAGGGATCCACCTGGATCCTCCCCAGGGCTGAGATTCCAACTGTGTGCCACTGAGGGACAAGAAACCAGAGTGATCCTGTTCAAGCCCACAGATAAGGAGAGGGGCCATGCCTAGATAATAAAGACCTTGGGCTTCTTCCTTATTCCCTGATCTGAGAGAAAGGCCTGGCAGGATTTTTCTCCTGCCAGCAGACCCCATTTTGGCTGGCTAGTCCAGGCTGGTCAGATATTCTCCAGGCTTATCCTCAACATGTTTACTCGAGGCTGTGGGCCTATCTACTCCATTTCTTTGTCTAAAATTAGGGAGGGGGCCTGCCCTACACCATCATAAACACAGTTACCCAAGACCATGGGTTGACCAGCTCCCTTTACTTTTTTTAAACTGACAGATACAAGATTCTGGGAAGAGGACCCATCATGAGTCGCCAAAGCTACTTAAAACTCGCCGCCCCAGGACAGAGTGGATTTCTGTCCCAGGGAGTCCACTCTGTGAGCTTTGCTGGGTGGCAGCTTCTTCATGGTTACGAAGCTTGTGACCTGCTGGGTCTGAGAGTGTTTCCTGCTTTTCACCCCAAGAGACTCCTTAGACAAGAGGTTCGCAACCTGTGGGTCATGACCCTCTGGGGGTTGAAGGACCCTTTCACAGGGGTTCCCAAGACCATGGAAAACACAGATATTTACAATATTATTCATAACAGTATGGTTACGAAGTAGCCACAAAAATAATTTTATGATGGGGGTCACCACAACCTGAGGAACTGTATTAAAAGGCCACAGCATTAGGAAGGTTGAGAACCACTGCTCTAGACAGTAACACTGCCGTATCTAGTTTCTTCTTCTTCTTCTTCTTCTTCTTCTTCTTCTTCTTCTTCTTCTTCTTCTTCTTCTTCTTCTTCTTCTTTTTCGAGACAGGGTTTCTCTGTGTAGCTTTGCGCCTTTCCTGGAACTCGCTTTGGAGACCAGGCTGGCCTCGAACTCACAGAGATCCGCCTGGCTCTGCCTCCCGAGTGCTGGGATTAAAGGCGTGTGCCACCACCGCCCGGCCCAGTTTCTTCTTGTTTAATGTGGGTTCTAGCAATGGAATGCAGGTCCACATGCTTACAAGGCAAACACTTTACCAAGCACTCTCCCAACACTGAGAAGAAAAAAAACTTTCAAACAAAAATACTAAGACCCTTTCTAAAGTAGTGACCCGTTTTTCTGCTGACTATTCTTTGGATCATCTGGTACCCTCTTGTACCAGCCACCTGCATAGCGCCCACCCTGTCTTACTTCTGGTGAAGACGTGCACCTCCCCAGTCACATGGCACAGCCCCACTCAGTGTGACCTGCCTTCCATCCTCCTTGCACACCCCCAGACACACTTCCGTCTTACTCTTTCCTGCTGCTCTATTACTGGCCCCAACTCATTTGATTTTCTTTTCTCACTTAATATAACTCTCACCATCCAGGATGATTGTCTTTGTTCACTGTTACATTTCCAGGACAAAACACATTATAATCACATAGACAATACCCAGGATAACTATTTACTGATTGCACACATGGCTGTAAACCCTGTAGGAGATAAATGTATCTGCACCTTTGCTTTTTGAGATAAAGCAGGTGACCACCAAGGGGACTTTTGCACAGCTTAGCACAGAGGTGCCAGGACAGTGAGATATCACCACACACCAAAGCAGTGCTGAGTTCTACTTCCTCCTATCTGAGAGGCAAGTTCATTGTCTTGGGCTGTTTTCAGAATCTCACTTCTTCCAAGGCGCTATACCTGGATCACAATACACATGAAATCACTCCTCCATCTGAGAAAGTCATCAAGGGATCTTAATCCATCTTAATCATTGATGGCCAAGGGGCCCTGTGAGTGGAGATGCACTTATTATGACTGTGTGGGATGCCAGGACTTGGCTTCAGCTGGGTGAGAGCGAGTCTCCATAGCAAGGAGCCGACAGCTGGCAAGAAAATTGCAGCACTGTCTGCAAGTGAGTGATGAGGATGAGCTGTAATGGGAGACTCCCGAGGTGAGACACTTAGTACTTGTAGACGCAGCTACGTCCAAACTAATGTTCAATTTCATGCTTAACTGGTGATTTCCTCTTTGATGATGATGACGATGATGAGTGACCAAGGAGAAAGCTGTCTGCGAAGGGATGACTCACCCGCCTCTTCTTTTAGAGCAGTCTTGGGAACATTGTCCTGAATTACATCACTGACCCCCTGAAGCTTGGAAGTCTCCTAGAGAACATCCCGAAGCCAAAGCTGCAGCTCATGAGGGTCAGCACCTCATAAGGATGCCTCTTCATTCTCAGGGGCAGCTTTTACTGGAGGGAGAGAGGGCTGAACTCTCCCTGAGACCAGCAAGGAGCGTTTCCTCCCCTGAGGAAATGCTGAACAGGCTGAGGTACCCAACCTGAAAATGTGGCCAGGCTGAATGTCAAGAGTCTTCAAAGCTCTCACAAAGGGCTGGGAGATAGTGTATGCTACCTGGCAAGACTCTTTCCCAAAACAATAAAAACGTTAAACAAACAAACAAACAAAAACAGAGCAGCCAGCCAAAAAGGACCAAACAAAGCAAAGATAGATAAATAAATCAACAAATCAATAAATAATAAAATGAAACATGGGTTGCTCTGCAAGAGTAGCCGTTGGCATGGCTCTGATTATGTAGGCTTTAGTCTCATAGCACATCTCAAAAGCCCCTGAATGAAATCAGCTCCCATCTGTGAGAATTTTAAGACAAAACGAGGCTGAATCCTGAATCTAGTGGCAGACAAAGGTCACGCAGAGCTCAGGCTCACTAACTCCACCTTCAGCACTTCATTCATCGCTGGGGGACTGTGCCACTCTCCTGAGTGGATCTGAGATGAGGTGAACTGGGACCTCAACTTCCTGCCCCCTACTTCCGCCTCATCCTGTGTCTTCAGAACTCCTTTTGTGGTGGGACCACGCCTCTGCAGAGAGGAAGCATGGATGCTCAGAATGGAGAGAGCTCACTCATCAGCCTCCTGCTTATGGTGTCTTGGGCAAGTGACTGTCCTGTGCTTCCAGTGAGCATTCAGTCCTGGAAGACACATTAGGCCTCCAAGGACCTTGGCTTTAAGTTCCTGCCGGGTCTCTGTAACTGGGCAACTTTTCTCTGAGTCTTCCCAAGGCCCCACCCCGGTTAGGACATTTCAAGTTTCAGTTTCAATTTCTGTGCCTCAGTGTCTCACAACTAACTCAGCAGCACTGTTCCCCACCTGCCTTCCAGGTCTCCTAGACTGCTGCCCTACTGAGTGGAGGATCGAAAAGTCATAGCTAGATCAGAGAGATCTACAGAGTTCTCAAAGAATTTATTCTTTGCTGGGGTTGGATTTTGTTCCTTTCAGACATGTTCATCCTATTCAGCAGAGTGATGGAGGGGCAGGAGAGATGGAGGCAGAGTAACTGTATGGACAGACGGAAGGACAGCTGGATGAATGGGTAGATGGGTAAGGTTAGGTGAGTAGATGAATAGATAAACAGATAGACAGATAGACATATAGGTTACATTTTACTCACATCCTATACACTGCCCAAAGCCCTATAAACTTCATGAGAATTCTGTACAACCCATTTTATGTCCCAAGAATTGTGTTTTTACCTTTAGAGCATCATGTTTTACACACCAGACTTGTGTTAGATGCCTGTATACCCCCAAGACTCTGCCCATGATTTCATCATTCTAAGACATTCCACGTTAAATATTTTATAATGTATATATTCTCCATTCATTTATTTTTAAGCCTGGGAATTATGTTTTTCAAACATAATATACATCACTTAAAAGAGTCTCTGAAGTCCCATCCTTGTCCCCAACACTTAATCACCATCTCTGTAAGGGATATTCGATCTCTCTTAGCTCCTCTTCAGAGCTAGCTCTTGTGAGAACCCAGCCTCTGATGGGAGAGCCTGCATGGAGTTTCTCACAAGCATGGAGCTAGCTGGGCTCATCGCCTTGTGCTGCTGTAAATATTGAACCTGGGGGAGGAGAAAGCGGGCTTGCAACTGCAGCTGGAAGCTCTCATCCCTGGCATACCTTTGAGACACCTTCTGAATCTCACGTCACTGCCAGGGACTGGACACACATTGTTATGTTATTTCCTACAGCGCTTTGCAGTTTTGCTACATGACCTTGACATGTTCACACTTACTTTTCAACTGGAATGTGGCAGCCAGCCCCCTGGCTACCCTGGCTTTCCTCAGCTGGAATGCCCGAGGTTGGATTTTGCTGGATGACATCGTCCCATCTGGGAAGAATCATTGAAAGGCCTCCCGTGATTATTGGCAGGCACATCCCCTCTTAGTCATCCTCTGAGATGAGAAGACAAAGGTTCGTCTACCATTACCACCAGGCCCTTCAGAGCCTAGGATGACACTGTAGCTGAGCAGGGCTGTGCAGCTCAGCAGCCAGGGGCTGTGCTTTGTGGCCTTTAGATGAGTTGTCTTTGAGAGAAGGGATGTGGAGGAAGGAGGTAGGGCACTCACACATTAAAGACCAAAGATGAAAAGTAATTGAATGTTCCCAGTACATAGATAGAAAAATTACCTTGCTTCCACAAAAGCCCCAAGTGGCAAATTTATCTAAATGTCTTTTTCAGAAAATACAACAAGAAGGACATCCTGTCTGGCTAGTATAAAAGCACAGCATCCTCTCCATCTACCCAACTTTCCAAAGCATCCTTTCTCTAGTAGGCATAGAAGAAACCTTCTCATGTGGTACAGAGGTAAAAAACATGGAGGGTTTGAGATTGGGCTCTACAGGGTGACTTTAGGGGAGTCAAGTGAGCCCTCTGAGCCTATGAAGATAGTAACACCAGTATTTTAGTTATTCCATGTGAAGTGCTGGGCACAGTACTACATACCTGTTTGGTCCATTCTAGGTGATATTAAGATTTAGTATGTCTTTTCGTGGACTGGTAAATATCAGGCCAGGGCAAACATTTCAGCAAATCTTTTGATCCTGAGGCTTAGAGTAGTGTGTTAGAGAGATTGTGGGCAGGGATGGAATTAAATGCTTCTAGTATTAATTCCTTTTTTTCCTTTTGTCTGTGACAAAATGCATGACAAACCAACTTGAAGAATGATCTCCTGGGTTTCACAGTTCTAGGGAGGGTATGGCAGAGGGAATGAGGCAGCTGGTTACCTCCTGTCTATGGCCAGGAAGCAGAGACCCATGAATGCTGGTGCTCCGCTCATCTTCTCCTTTTTGTTCTGTCTGAATGTCAGCCACACACATTGATCATGGGCCATCCTACTTCAACGAGCCCAATCTAGAAACCCTCTCACAGACAAGCTCGGGGTCTGTCTGATGGATGATTCTCGATTCCTGTCAAACTGACAGTGGATATTAATGACCTGGATGAAGGAGTTGGAAAAATAAAGTATAGAACACCACCCTTCCTGATTGGCACCGGATAGTTCTTGCTTTCTCTCTTGTTACAGCCTATGCCTTTCTCAGGAGCAGACCCTTGAAGGAGAACCAACCACAGATCAGGTGGCTGCCTGATCTTTGCATTGATTGCCCAGCTGAACTACTGTAACCACCAGCCTGTCTCCCAGCTGATGAACAGGTGCTTGGTCTGAAACGGAGACTGCCTTGAGTATTGTTAATACTCACCAGCTCTGGGACACATACAAAAATGAAACGCCATAAACTATCACATTAGCCACTGGATATACATACATAGAAATGGAACATACATAGAGACGAAAACATTTAGCTGTATGTTCAATAAAAATAGGAATCAAATCAATCTCCCACGGGATGGTTAACCTTGATTGTCAAACTGACAGGCTTGAGAATCATCATGGAAAACTCTTTGGGTTTTTTGTGGGACTTCTTCCCACAAAGACAAAGTCCTGGTTGCAACTTTTTTTTTTTTTTTTTTGGTTTTTCGAGACAGGGTTTCTCTGTGTAGCTTTGTGCCTCCCTGGAACTCACTTGGTAGCCCAGGCTGGCCTTGAACTCACATAGATCCGCCTGGCTCTGCCTCCCGAGTGCTGGGATTAAAGGCGTGCGCCACCACCGCCCGGCCCTGGTTGCAACTTTTTCACCACTTTGCAACTACGTCCTCAAGAGAGGTGCTTTCTTCACACCACCCCTCAACACTGATGAGGTTTTCCTACAAGCCAGAACTGTCACGCCTCAGCATTAAACAACATCCTTGAGCCTCCATGTTGTCAAAATTCTCTATTCTGCCATTCAAAGCCCTGTAGGTTCTGCCTTGTTTTATGGGCCCAGCTTCATTCCAACTGAGTATCTCTGCCTTCATCACTTACATGTCCCACCAGCATGGCCTTGCTATTTTCGGTGAACGTATGCTATGCTGTTTTCTCTTCATGGCTTTATGGGTGGAGCTTTGTGCGCTAATGCCATCTGATCTTCCTTGTGTGCTTCAGAAAGCTACCCCACTTAAGGGCAGAGTTAAAATCCACTTCTTTCTAAGCTCCCCCAGTCCTTTCCCCAGCCACAACCCCTTCATCTTTCCTCAATGCTAACACCTTCATC
This sequence comes from Peromyscus eremicus, assembly GCF_949786415.1. Classification (NCBI taxonomy): domain Eukaryota; kingdom Metazoa; phylum Chordata; class Mammalia; order Rodentia; family Cricetidae; genus Peromyscus; species Peromyscus eremicus. The sequence goes on along the minus strand of NC_081428.1, from coordinate 5,751,260 downwards.
ATGGCACCAAGACGACACATTCAATTTGACTCCTAGGAGTCTCCCTTCCTGCCTAGAGGAAGAATCCTTTACTAAATGGTTATTTTTTCCATCTTTTGACATTCCCCCTTTCCTAATAACTGGAACTCATGCGTGTAACTTCATGTATGACAGAGGGCTGGATTAATGACATATGTCTACCTAGTATGTTCTTGGAAGGACGGCTGGCTGGTCTTTTCTCAGCTTCAGACTGAGAGATTTCCTACCTGGCTGTGGCACACCCCAGTAACATTTAAAAAGAGATAGAGGAAATTAGGTTGTGTGTCTGTGTACAGGCAGACCTTCTATTATGCTACATCTAAATATTAGCTGAATGTGCACGGTGAGGCTATTTCTGCCAAGGTCAGAGTCAGCAGTGGTGAGCCCAGGATGTGTCTGGGCACCATTATTCCCCCACTCTTACCTTACCGTCCTCCAACATGGATAGGACCTGAGGTGGCCCTACCTCTTCTAACCATGCTGATTACAGAATGATCATGAAGAGTATAGAATATGAGTGCTTCTAGAGGAGATAAAATTACATATCTATTAGATTATCATGCAAAACTGTGCCTGAATAGATTTACTGATCCAATAAGGGAAATACAAAGGAAAAGAAAGAAAACCCAGAGGCCCACTGGTAACAGAGAGATTGCTGTTGGCTTTTGGGATGGCTGGTCATGTGTGTTGAATTACAAGCAATTATCAGTGGACTCCCTGATGGCCCTAATGTAGAGCCATGTGTCAAAGGGGAACCTGATCCTAAGGAGAGAAGCCTTACAGCATCTTTTAATCCTGTGCCAACTCTGCTGGGCCCAAATCCTTCCTTGGTGTATTCTTATTCTTAAAATCTGCCTAATAATTATTGGTAAAAGTTGATGTGAGGTTAAGAGTCTCTACCAGATCATCTGGTTTTTAGACTGAAATCAATCCTGCTTTATGTCTTTCATACTGTCTAGCAGTTTATCCTCCACATTATACAAGTCAACTGAATGTTATTCACTAGGTTGTCTTTTTAATTCTTTGTGTGTGTTGGATGTATGTGCATATGTGTGTAGTAGGATGTGCACATGTGGAGGCTAGTGTCTTGCTCAACCCTCTCCACCTTGTTCTTTGAGACAGTCTCTTCCTGAACCTTGAGCTCACTGCTTTGGTTCAACAAGCTGAGCAGCAGTAAGCTCCCAATATGCCCCTGCCTCTGACCCCAGTGCTAGATTACGGGAACATGCCCTGTTGCACCTAGCTTTTTATATGAATGCTGGGGATGGAACTCAGGTCCTCTTGCTGAGCAGCAAGCCTTCTACCTGAACACCAAGCTATCTCCTCAGCCCCACCAAGATGGTGATCTTGAGGTGCTACGGGGCCTTGTGGTTTAATTCATCAAAGAACAACAGTCACGTTAATGCAATTTGACCATTAGTTATACTTCTGTATACTCCTGGGAATTGTAATGTTGGAGTTTATCAACACAGTGATGGAGCACACATCACTGAAAAATGGACTCCCAGATGGTTCAAATGGTGTGCAAAGCAAGGCCAGCTGGATAGCAATTGGTACCTCCTCCATGGGTTGGTCTGAGTCATCCTTGCTCATCCCTGTCCCCAGACCCCATCTGTAACCAAGGCACATGCTTCTGATCTCGAAGGACTGAAGGTTACAGAATAGAGTGCATGGGGGCGCATCGCTTAAAGGACATGTCTAGGTTCCTGTTCCCCAGGGTGGTTCAGGATGTTCACACTGAGGAAATGGAGTGCCAAACACACGCTGGCTTCTGTGCTTGGTTTCCACAAGCACAGAAGGTGAGTTTATGGGGGTGTGCACTTCCAAGCTTAAGCATCCTATCAGCTTATGCTATGCACAGCAATTATGCAAACCACACTCTGTCTAAATATTCCAGGTAAGGTCTGTCCCCATACAGAAGTGCTCAGAGAAAGTGCTGAAGTCCGTGAGGACCACGTGTTGGTTGATGCTGGGTGGGGCTCGGGTTCTAAAGTACATGAAAGCCACTTTACACACTCTGGTTTTCCACACCACAGCTCCTCCATCAGCAAAGAATTATTACTCTGTAAATCCTGGAATGACTTAAAAGAAGCCCTCAATACCATAGTAATGACTATCAGGGCCTGGAGTTTAATGTTTTGGTTTTGTTTTTGTTTTTCTCTCATTTTTGTTTTGTTTTTGTTTTTGTTAAGACAGGATTTCATGTAGCCCAGGCTAGCCTAGAACTCATTACACAGCTGAGGATGACCTTGAACTCCTGATCTTCCTGCCTTTACCTCTCACATGTTGGGATTACAGGTGTATGCCATGCTGCTTGGCTTGAGAATTTACTGTTAATCAAGCCCCTCACCACTGGTTCATTTTAAATAAGCAATGGTCCCAGTGACTGGGATTCACATGCTATGACCTCCCACTGTCCATGCCCTAGGTGAGGTAAGAGTTGATGAGAATGTTTCTGTTTCGGTTTGGGATTTTTTTCTCTCCTTAGCTTCTGGAGCAAGACTTGGTTTGTTATGGTTACTAGAATATTGTTAAGTGAGCCAACAGGTGAACGTTATAGATGGCCAGTTACCCTGTCTCTACCAGGGCACTTGCTCACTGTGTCCAATGGAAGGAACAGCCACAAGCCACTGACAGAAATGAAAGAGACATCCCATGTCTATCCCCCAGTTTCAGCCCCAGGGCACACCTGACTGCCCTACTGAGAGAGATTCTGGAACCCCAGCTCTAGGCACTGGGGTTAAGAGCTGCTTGGGATGACCAAGTCTCCACCCTTACCCCTTCTGACAACAAATATGCTAATATATTCAAATGAGATGGATTGCAGTAGGGGGAGCTGACAGGGGAAAGAGAACCTAGCATGGCCACAGGCAGAGAGGACCATGGGTGATAAAAGTATAGGAACCAAAAAAAAAAAAAAAAAAAAGACTTGGAGAGTCAAAGCCTATGAAACACGCCCTAATGATCATCAAATGTCCTGCGTGGGTTTCATCCTTTCAACATGAGTGGGACCATGTTGGCTCTGGCTCTGGAGCAGGAAGACCTTTATAATTCCACTTTTGTTTTAAAGCACAGGGGATTCTGGACATCCGTCTGTCCCCCACAGCCAGCCTCACTCCTGGGCTTTCAGTGGGCAATGCTGTTGTAATTTCTCTGTTCAAATGAAGTCTATAGAAAGCCACAGAAAGAGATGTGGACCCCAAAGCTCAAGGGCCCCTGGGAGGCAGCTGGCTGGTAACATGATCCGGACTCTGTTTCCTTCTTTGTGTGCATGCTCTGGCCCTAAGAATGGGTTATTGGATGTCTCCCGGCAGGTGCTGTGGGATTAAGGAGGGAGCTGGTCAGAGGCAAACTTTGAATTAGGGCAGTTTAGTAAAAAAGTGGGGGACTAAAGTAAATACGATCTTTGGCTTAATTCCCCCATAGCTAACGTGAGGTTCAAATTTAATAGCAAGGTTTGAAAACTTGGTCGGCATGTGTATCTGTCATTTGTCTGTCTGTCTTTGCACCCCACACCAGGAGTTATATTTTAACTCAATGATGAAGTCTCTGTTTACGAGGCCTAGCAATCTATAATACCAAATGCACTGTTTTTCCTTGTTTGTGAGACACAAAAGGGTGGAATATTAAACAGTGTGGGGAAATTTTATTGTTTAAATCACTTTTTTTTTCTTTCTGGGCTAGGGATGGAGCCTGGAGCCCTGTGCTTGTTCAGCAAGTATTCTGCCTTTGAGCTACACTCCTAGCCCTCCTTTAATTTTTTAGAATTTGAAACAGTATCCCACTCACTCATTTCCCAAGGTAGGCCTTGAATTTGCTCTGTAACCAGGCAGGCCTTGAATTTGCTCTGTAACCAGGCAGGCCTTGAACTCCTGATCTTCCTGTCCCGATCTCCAAACAGATGCAGCGGCAGGATTTCATCACCAAGCAAAGCTTTTGACATTGCAAGGTCTATAATTGCCACTCACGCAACTCAGAGGCATGATAAATGATAGATTTTTAGGTAATGACCCTCACACATTCCTAAAGATGTGTCAGGATTCTGGATCACCTAAGAGAGGCTAGGAATGCAGCTCTGCTGGCATTGCGCTTGCCTAGCACGTAGTGGGCCCTCAGTTTGATCCCAAGTACCACATAAATTGGACATGGTAGAGTATACCTCTAATCCCAGAACTTAGGAGGTACAAATTAAAGGTTATCCTGGGTTACACAGTGTGTTTGAGGTCAGCCTGGTCTAGAGGAGACCTTGTCTAAAAGAAAAAAAAACAGAAAACAAAAACCAAAACCCCAAACACGCAAAGCTTGACTCGGTGTGTCAATTCTCTTGACATACGTAGTCATCAAGTTAACAAGAATTGCTGATCATCATGTATCTCACACATAGGATAATGTCTACCCATATCTGTAGTTACCACTCCCACACCTACGTGACCCAAGAGAAGCAACCCACGAGGAGAACTGTGGAAGGCAACAATACACGCTAGCTGAACAACAGAGACAGAAGAAAGGCCCCAATAAGGTGACTTCTTGTGTGTAGAAACGGTAAGATCCTACACTTGAGGTTTCAAGACCTGACTTCAACTTTGTATGCAGCTTTGGACAATCAGTCGGCCTCACAGAGGTTTGTCTGCCCCCGAGGAGGAGCGACTGCAGCGTGACAAAGGGCACACTCGAAAGTGTTTGTTTATTAGCTTTTCTCCCTCCCCATCTCCCTCCCCCTCTATTTTCCTGTGTGTGTGTGTTGTGTGTATGGGCACACATGTAGAACCTGTGTGTGTTTGTTGTGTGTAATGGGAACACATGTAGAACCTGTGTGTGTTTGTTGTGTGTGTGTATGGGAACACATGTAGAACCTGTGTGTGTTTGTTGTGTGTATGTGCACACATGTAGAACCTGTGTGTGTTTGTTGTGTGTGTGTGTGGGAACACATATAGAACCTGTGTGTGTTTGTTGTGTGTATGTGCACACATGTAGAACCTGTGTGTGTTTGTTGTGTGTGTGTATGGGAACACATGTAGAACCTGTGTGTGTTTGTTGTGTGTAATGGGAACACATGTAGAACCTGTGTGTGTTTGTTGTGTGTGTGTATGGGCACACATGTAGAACCTGTGTGTGTTTGTTATGTGTGTATGGGCACACATGTAGAACCTGGTGTGTTTGTTATGTGTGTGTGGACACACATGTAGAACCTGTGTGTGTTTGTTATGTGTGTATGGGCACACATGTAGAACCTGTGTGTGTTTGTTATGTGTGTGTATGGGCACACATGTAGAACCTGTGTGTGTTTGTTGTGTGTGTGTATGGGCACACATGTAGAACCTGTGTGTTTGTTGTCTGTGTGTATGTGCACACCTGTATAAGCCAGAGGTCAACTGGCTATTGTTGTCTAGGAGACAACCACCTCTTTCTTTTTCTTTTGAGCCAAGGAACTGGACCTCACCGAATAGGCTGTGCTGACTTACCGAGTGAGTCCCAGGTACCTGCCTGTCTCCTTCTCCCTGTAGCTTGGATTATAAGCAGCTCCACATGCCTGGCTTGTTGACATAAAGGTTAAAAGAATTTTAACAATTGAGTTGATTCACCAGCCTTGGGATGCTAAAATGTTAGACAGGAAGCTAGAAAGCACGTCAGTGATGACTTTTATATTTGAAATCCGTTTTGGTAGTTGGAGACTCTCTGGGTAGTTCCAGGGCATCCCTAGGACTCTGCTTTTAGTCATAGTCTTGGACTAGCCCCTCTCTATGGAGACGTCTGTTCCCTCTTCTTTATCCTGTATGTTCTCTGTGGCCAATCACTGTTCTCCATCACTGTGGCTCACTCCTGTATCTCTCTCTTTTAGCTATATGATGATGTTCCAGTAAGAGATGGATCCTGCACTCTTGCATCCTTACAGACTCTCAAAAGATGTCTGAGTGGAAGATGTCCTGCTGTGTAGCCCACATGGCTTTAGTTTGGGGCTGAGGACCAGGGCAGGAGTGTCACTGAGCTCTTGACAGGTTTAGAAAAGGAGACAGAACAGCTTCCAGAGTGAGAAGAGCTGAGACTCTGAGGCCTTAAGGACAGGGGTGGGACTGAGCCCCTGACACCTTCCCACCCAGACCCACAGATGTGGGTGACACTTCACAGCTGGCTCTGCAGAATGCAAAGTCTGGAGCTGAGCTCTTTGCAGACTGCAGCCAACTCCTTGGACTATCCCAGTTTGATGGACATAGCCACAGAGAGTGGAGCGACAGCAGTAACCCCAGAGCACAGAGAGCTGGGGACAGTCAGACATCATTAGGCAGAGATGCGATCTGAGTATTTCATTGTTTCTAAAATTTCAGTTTTGCAAGATGTGTGCTTAAACACACAAAATTCCTGGAAATTAGCAACCAACACTCATGAGAGCAGGTAGGTAAGAACCACTGGCAGGCATTTGGAAGTAACAGGGCTGAGAGTAACAGTGGAGAACTGAGGGGGGCCGGGAGTCACTGTGACTCACAGAGAGGACCGCTGGTGTGTGGGATACATGAGACTGAAGACAGCATCTGTAGGTACCAGAGATTGTAGGGTATCATGGGCTATATCCATTTTTTTTTTGAAATAGGGTTTCATGTAGCTCAGGCTATCCTAGAACTTGGTATGTAGCCCAGGATGACTTTGAATTTCTGATAATCTTGCCTCCACCTTCTGACTATTAGATTCCAGGTGTGTGCTACCACACTCTGTTTATGAGGTGCTGGAGCTGAAACCCAGGGTTCCATGCATACTAGGCAAGCATTCTATCAAATGGCTATATTTCCAGCCCCAGATGGCTTTTTTAAACAACAAAAAAGAGCATTCATTTAAAAATATTTTATAAAAATGCTTGCACATTTATGAATTTATTGTATATTTACATTTTATTATACTCACATGGTTTACACATTATATAGCCTGCTTTTTTTTTTTTACTATATACTACATTTGTATCAAGTATATGCACACCTATACTGATATATTAAATAGATATAAATTTGCAAACAAATTTAGCTTGGGATGGCTCCACAGCAGAAGGTTATGTTCCCAGCATTCCTTACTACCCAGTATTTCTGAGGTTCTTTTAGGTTCTGGTCAGTGAATTATGAACAGACTCTGTTCTTACAGCAAACAACGCATGTTCTCTTCAATAGTCTCTCAATTTTGCCTGAGGGGGTAGAGATAAGGTGTTGGGGACGCAGCAGCCATCTTGAATGAGGTGTTAAGAGACAGGTATAACAGAAGGCAGGCTGTCCAGGTAGAAGAAGCCTTGTTTTTTGTCACGGTGAAGACGCTATGTCTACAGGAGAGAGAAACACACCCCACACCTCTGTCTTGCTTAAGCTCTACTGGTTTATCTACTTACTAGTAAAAGCCAGAGCATATCTATGATAAAGGTAGACTTTTGGGTGTTCTCTAAAAGTCTTCATGGAATTTCAATTCACTTTCTGCATCCTAATCCCTTTAACTTCTCCAGCAGTGAATTTTAGTGCTGTAGTTAGGATCCTGCCCTGAAAACGACACACTACAGCACTCTCTGCTTTTCTGTGGTCTTTCTTCCTGTGATTCCAGTTAACCAAAGTTAACTAACTACAATCTGAAAATATTAAATGGAAAATTCCTGAAATAAATATAACTTCTGAACTTTGCATACTTCTAAATGGTCTGACAAAAATGTCATCCCACACCATCCACACCTGAATCATCCATTATCTTTGTTCAGAGTATCCATGCTGTGTATGCTACTCTCCATCAATGCCTTGGTATCTGTCTCAGTAATCAGACAAATGTCTCTTGGTTTCAGGCAAGCCGGCGGGGGCGGGGGTAGGGGGCTGTCTTTGGAATCGTCCGCTGGAAGAGAATGGATGGTTGTCCATCCTTACTGCTATACCAGGCTGTGTTCTTTTCTTTTTTTGCTAGGAAAGACTCAAAGCGAAGCTAACCTTTTGAGCACATACATACTCTATAGCAGGCTGACAATAACCATCCTTTATCCCAGTCACCCTGCAACTCCACACTCTCCTCCCATAATGCAGAAGCCCCCATATCTACTAGGAATTATAGCATGGCTCATGTTCTCTTCAATGTCCACCATTCCTGGAGGATGAGTTGAGGAGATTGAATTCCAGAAACAGCCCAATGCCACTGAAGACAAGTGCCCATGGAGATCTATCTGCACTCGTCCTGGTAAAAAACGAGGTGGGATCTAAAAGGAAGAAGAATTTTCTCTCCTTTAACCAGTTCGATGACTCAAAAAGCCACCTCAAAGGAGCAGACCCCAAATGTTTTAATTTAAGAATGACACAGTTGGAATGGTGTTTTGTCTGCTGGGGACTACTTTGGGCGGTACAGTTAGACATTGGAAACTCTGACACATATCTTTAGAATCAGCCTCTCAACTTACACACTGCCATTTGTTTATGATAACGTTTCAAAAGGAAGGAAGCCCACTTGAGTTATTCACGAGGACTGGCAACAGTAATGCATCAGTTTGGACCATTCCTTAACAATCCCACCCTGCACACACTTTCTTACAACTGTGCTCCATGTAGCCTGAAGCATGCAAGCCTCCTCCAGGGCTTCCCATATCTTACACCCACCTCAGGAGACAGCGGTGTTTCCCCAGTGGTCTCCATCTCACTAGCCAACAGAGCTGGGACTTGCTCTCTCCCCACTCCTAAGGGGTGGACATTCTTTGGCCTGAATCCTTACTCCTTCATGATTATCAAGTTAAGCCGCTTATCATCACTGTCTGAACTAGTGAACTATGGAGATGTTGGGATGTCTGTGGTGGGCACAAGCATCTCAGAGGAAGCAGATGAGAAAAGCCACTCCAGAGCAAGGTCATGGGGAGAAGGATGGTGGGGTGACGTCCAAGAATAGACAGGCATTCAGAGAAGAGTCATGCAGAGTGAGCAGCCATTCAACTTGCTCATAGGATTGTTGCCCAGTTTGAAGAGGTTTCTGGAGGAGGGGATGGGAAAACCATAGAGGTCTCTGGAAATCCTCAAGAATGGGCTAGATTCCTTACACCAGCCAAGATTTATTTTTATGTTATTGTGTGAGTGAGTGCAAGCATGTACACATGAGTGCGGTCCCTGAAGAGGTCAGTAGAGGGTGTTGGGTTCCCTGAAATGAACCACAGCTTGTTGTGAGCTGCTATGTGAGTGCTGGGAACTGGACCCGTGTTCTCTTACAGGAGTAGCAAACATTCTTAATCACTGAGCCGTCTCTCCAGCCTCCAGATTAGTTTCTGTTTTTTGTTATTAATCTTTTAGTTAGCATATAAAACACTAGGTTTTACTATGACATTTTCACACATATAAAATTAAATTTTGTTCATATTTATCTTCTATCATGTTCCAAATCCTTTTAGTTCACTGCCCTCCCCCAGGTCCTCCTTCTGCTATCAGGTCATGGATGTACTTTCTTATCACTGGGCTTTGTATTCATCAGGTACACACAAACACTAATGAAGGGTATGGATGGGTTTTTCCCTGTGTTCTCGAACATAAAAAGTGAACTTGAAACTCCAGTTTACATGTGGGTATCCAGAAGGCCTTCAGGGGTCTGTGATGAAGGGGACTCCATCATGCAGTTGCATGGAGGCCCCTTCCTAGGGGACTTGCCATCTGCCCCTTAGGAGCTACTTGCTGTGACATCAGATGTCCTCTTTAGTGGTGTGTGTGTGTGTGTGTGTGTGTGTGTGTGTGTGTGTGTGTCCACTTTGTAGCCCAGGATGGTCTCAGAGTCATTGTAATTCTCCTGCCTCTGCTTCCTGAATGCTGGATGGGATTGGATGTTTGGAACACCACACCGGCTGTGTCTGTTTTCAATGCCTAGAGAAGCAGGTCCTATGGAGCAAAGAACACGGTTTTCAGGTTGAGTCTCAATTACACCCTTTGCCTTGGAGGGTCAAGCAGTTTGGTTTCCAGTGAATTTGTGGTTGTAGCTGCGGTTACCCACTGGCTTCTCTTCTGCCTAGCTTGTCTGATAACAGGCAAACGGGGGGGGGGGGGGAAAGCTTAAAATTCCCCCCTCACATAAGGCGAAGATGGGCACAGAGTTATTCCGTGCACGGAACCAGGCCAGGACACACTACTCCGGGAAGGAAAACTATCCACGCTGGACTCTGGTGCGCCCTTCTCTTTTGAATCTGGTGTTTCTGTCTCTATATCTGTAGTCTCTCTGTCTCTGCCTGTCTGTCTGTCTCTTTTCTTTATTAAAACCAGGTCACAGTAGCCCGCGATGCAGAAAGACAAGCTATTCTAGCTCCTAAATGAGTCATTTTCAAGAAAGTTTAGTTCAGGACCAGGGTCTGCAAGCCCTGGCTGGGGGAGACAGCTGCCAGTCAGGGGTTGGGGTTCCCTGCTACCCTCTACTCAGCTCTACACTGCACTCAGGGGTCTTTTAAGGAAAGAGGGGGTCATAGTGGTTGAAGGGGTGCCACAAGTGGCCCATAGAGCCCGCATGGCGCGATGGCGGGGACAGGAAGGGAGGCGGTGTCGCGGGCCTGCGCGGGGCCGCTGCAGCTCGGAACTGCTGCAAAAGCAAGCTGCCCGCGTTATCAGTGGCGCGCAGGCCTGCGGTTTTCTCGCTCTTGCAACCCAGCTTCAACTGCCGGTTTATTTTTCGACAAACAGGATGCCTCCATCTGAGGCTGTCAGCATCCCAGGCTCTTTGAGAAGAAAAGAGGTAGTGAGGGCCCCACCCTAGGGCCCAGCCGGGAGGGGCGGGAGGGAGGTCTTGTTTCTAGAGGCTTCCCAGAGAAGTGAGAACCCGGCAGGTGCAGTTGCTGGGCGCCAGGAGAGTGTCAGGAAGGGCGGGGGTGAAACTTACACCCTCCCCACCCCCACCCGAGCTCAAACGGACTTCTTGGGCCCCACCTCTACATGGGTTCCAAGGCTAAGAGTTCCCACTGCAGGAAGAAAGACAGCTTGGGCATGGAGAAGCGTGCCTTTGAACTTCAGTGGGTGTGCAGAACACTTGAGGTTCACCAAATGCTAGCCTGCTGGTCCAAAGACCAGCCAGGCCTGGGATGGGGAGCCTGGAGACAGCCTGCATTCCAATGCTAATAGTGTGCAAAGAGGTAGTGGGTGGGGGTGGGGGTGTGATTTTACTCCCTGGGTTTATGGGAGCTACTTTGTTCATGGAAAAAAGGGATTCCTTTATGTTCTAGAAGGAATGGGATTTGAAACTGGAAAGGATTTGAAAATCCCAGCCACAGAGATGACTCAGCATCGAAGACTGCTTATTGCTCTTCCAGAGGACCAAAGTCCTTTTCCCAGCATCCACCTCAGGTGGCAAAGACTGTCTGTAACTCCAGCTCCAGAGCAATCAAATGCCTCTGGCCTCTGAGGGTGTCTGCAGTCACACTCAGGCACCCATACATTCACAGAAACACACACACACACACACACACACACACACACACAATAATGATAATAAAATCTTTTGCAAGATCCCGGCTGGGAACACCTTCAGACATTGGGGAGAATCTAGAGTAGGGGTTCAGCCAAGAGATGACAGACAAGACAAAAATACCCTAAAAGATACCCAGCTGAGCCAGAGTCCTGGCTATCCCTGAACACATCCTCACCTTGCACTGGGCCTTCACAGACACATTTTTCAGAAACTGGGTCATTGTATTTAATGGCACAGAATCTATAGCCCAGATTTCAGAGCCCAAGACTTAACTTGTTCTCAGAGTCTAGGATTGTGACATGAATTAAAAATGGGTGGTTTTTTTTTTGAGTTTCATGTGATTAACTGTCTTCTATGAGAGCCGAGAAAGCAGGGTAGGAAGTCCACTGTGTGTGGATTTCTCACCAGGGAGAAGGCAAAAAACCCACCAGATGCTCCACGTAGAAACTAGGTTCTGCTACATTTTGCTCAGGCCTGAAGTTGCATCAAGATTCCATCTTGACTTCATCAAAACCAGTAAGGCTTCCTGTTACAGACTGTCACTCAAAGACCTTGAAGGCTACAGGGCAGTTAAGATGTTTTGTCTTCCCTCTGACTTGGGGTTTCTCAGTTGGGCTTTGGAAATCTGGAAATTTGCTGTGAGGGTTTCTTATGTACTGCCACACTGAGGACTCCCAGGTCTACAAAGCTCAAGTCTACAATCTTACTGGGGCCTTCTGAGCATAGGAACGTTGTCCTTGGCCTGGTCTGATGCCATTCTTGGCTTGATGAGTTGAATTTTTGTTCACAAAGTGTCTCTGGCTTGGGCTTTGCCTCTCTAACTAGACAGCAGGTTCTTGGAGGCAGTTGTAGGCAGTCTGTAGGTCGTTTTAAAGCACAGAGTCATACACATGGGCCACCCAGCAGAGCTATGGATGCTCATGACTACTAAGGGAGCTAGCAGCCACACACTTATGGGGCTTTGGTATCAGAAGAAGTTGGGAAGAAAAATGGGGTAGCGGGTGGGAAGAGTTTCACGGGAACCTGGTTATATACGGTTATAAAGATGTGGTGAAAATGGGGAAGGGGAGTGTGCACCCTCTGCTCAGCTGTCCGCTGTGTGGACTGCAGAGAGATGGCTTCTTATTACCAACACTTTACACCATGTTTTAGCTTCAACTGACTACCTCCATAGACCAAACGATGGGTGTTTCCTCTACACTTTCACCCTCCAGTGGTGAATGTCCGAGGCGGCCACTGTCTCTTCCTTTTTCCTCTAGCGGGCCTCCCAGTTCCTCTGCCTGGTTGGTGGTCAGCTCAGACCCTCACCTCCAAGCTCAAGTTAGAGGACCTTTTAGTCTAGTACACACAGTCAGGCAAATGAAAGACATGCTTGTATATTGTTGAAGTAGATTAAGGTACTTTAGGAAAAGCAATAGACATATCTCATTGTATTCCAACATGGCTAAGCTAATTATTGTTTGTGTGATCATGACCTTCATTCTTAACCTTCAATGGTCTTGGTATGTTAGCTGAACTCCGAGGCTCAGTGAGCTCACTTCTGAGTTGCTATGACCATATTGACTCATGAGAGTTTGGATGGGTGCACGGCAGATCCTTGGTGACCTTTTGAGAAAGCCAAGTGGGGCTAACCTGGGGTGCCCAGCCCCTCCCTGCAGTTTATTTCCTGCATTTTAAAACTTGCATTTGTCCCACCCTTTCTGTCTCTTGGGTTCCTTCTCAACTACCTCATCCACACGTCCACGGCCCTTTAGTCTTTAGTTTCCCTCTGAAGGGAATCTTTCGGCTTCTGTAGGAATTCCTTCCTTCTGGAATGCAAGAATATCCGCATCTGTCATCTGATCGTCCTCCTCACCAGCTCCTCTGTGCTCCCGACAGCAGCAAGGACCCCTCTGTTGCCCTTATCTTCTCCCTCTAGCCTTTGATCTTCAGTTTCCAGAGGCGTCCCTCTTTATGCTGGACGCTTGTGTGTTCCATTTATCTTCGTGTTTCTCTGATCTTCGAAGTCCCTATGAGGCAGACCGCTCCCTTCTCCGTATGACACAGGGAGTAAGATCCCCGAAACAGTGCCGAGCTCTGCCTCCCACAAGAGGCCTGAGCAGCTCAGCCGCCATCATTTCTGAGACCTTTGAAGTTCTTTGTGCTTTTACAGGGAATTGGCTGTGCTCTGGAGATGTGCCCAGTTGCTTTTCCAGTTTTGGTGGTGCTATGTGTGCGAGTGTATATGCAGGGCTGTGTGTGTGTGTGTGGGGGGGGCTTTCTAGAAAATAAAATAGGAAAAGTGCAAAGGGTAAGAATTTTCCCTTGTGGTGCTAGTGAGAGTGGGAAGCAGGATTTCTCTCCTTTGTCTTCATTTGGGCCTGAGCATTCCTCGTTCGGGGCTGTCTCGTAAACTGCTGTGCATGCAGTGGCATCTCTGAACTCCACCGACTCACTGTGTTGCTAATATTGTTCCTCTCCTCTCCCTCACCCGAGTGGTGGCCACTACAGACAACGCCAGACATCGATGAGTCGCTCCTCTGTCCTCACATGGCTTCCTTCCCCTTGTTAAAAACCACTGCTCTATAACATTCTCTTGGTGTAGAAGAAAAATGATAAGGAACCTTACTCTGGAAAGCTGTCTAAATATGAGCTGAAGAAGTGAGGGATGAGTGAACAGACTTGCTAGAAAGGCCAACTCTTAAGAAAAAGCAAAACTGTAAGGAGATCAGTCTGCGTCAGATGAGCTCCAGACACAAACAACCTGAAACCGCTGACCGGAAACAGAAGGCTTTTTGACATTGGTCTGGACAACAAGGCTTCACATAAGACCCTCAAGGCATGGGTGACCAAAGAAAAAGCAGACAAATGGGATTATATCAGATTGAAAACTCTTTCTGGGAAAGCCGTCAGCAGGGTAAGAAGGCATCCTACTGAACCGGAGGACACATTTGAAATCATGCCTGCTAAGGGCTTCATATCCAGTACATACATGGAACCCAAAAACTCAGCAGCAAGGCAAGAAATAACCAGATTAACATGCGAGCAAAGGGCTCGGCAAAATATTCCCCAGAAGGCAGATGAATGGCCAAGTATTTAAATTTGATCAACACCCCTAACCATCAGGGAAATGCAGAAGGAAAAGCTCTGTGAAAGGGTGCCTCAGCCCAGAGACTCCAGAGCTGGTGAAGATGTGGGGAAAACGAACCCCGGGGTGGCTGTGCTCCCCAGAAAGCTGTGACCCGGGACTTTCAGTCTGTCACTGTCTTCTAGACAGAAGCTGAGGCAGCCTCATGCCTCCTGTGCCTCCATTCCAGTCTCCCCACTCTGTGTCTTTCCTTCTCCTTGATTGCAGGGGTTAGGAGCAGAGCCAAGAGGCAGGGTGGAGGTCTGTGTCAGCTTCTCCCTGCTGGTAAAGTGCGAGCCTGCGGTGGGTGTGCGTACAAGCGTGTGTGCCTGTATGCCCACGAGTGTGTGTGCCTGCGTGCCCACACTCAACCGAGACTTCCATGTCTGTTTAGAGTCAAACCTGTCATTTATACAGAAGTAGCTGGTATGTCATCTCTGTTCTGATTCTCGGTCCAGAAATGGCCATTATGGGATGTTGGAAGACTCCCCAGGCAGGCCCCAAGTCTTGATGAAGGTAACAGCAGATGCCATCATGAAGAAAGAGAGAAGGCAGAGGAGGATGGAGGGGAGCTGGGCTGGCCTGGCCCTAGATTGTATACAAACATCCCATAAGAGCATGAAGAAGCCCAGCAGGGCTCTGAAGTGCCATCAAATCCCTGGGGTTTTGATTTCCCTGTCCATCATCTGCACAGGCAAAGCAGCTCCTTGGCCTTCTCCAATGAGCTTTATTATTTTATTACTGTTTTTTATTACGGGAGAATAATTAGCTTGAGCACCTTTTAATTTCTTCCCATCAAGATGTTTGCACAATTAGAGGCTGGCAGCGCCTCGCATCTGCACAGGGAGTCTCTCCAGAGCCGGCAGGAGCTGGCATGGGGACTCATCACTACTACATCCTCTCTTGGGGCTGGCAGAGAAAGGAGTGGAATTGGGGTGAATGTGTTAATCCTTGGCAGGGAAACCAGGTGAGAAGCGCCTTTAAGACAAACACAGGTTAAAGGAGGAAACGGAAGAAAACCACAGACACAGTGACTTGACACAAACAAAGGCCTCACAGAGATGCTGAAGGATGGACAGCAGGGACTTTCGAGATGATAAACGTTTCTAGAGAAAGACCTACCATGCTCAAAGGCCCTGTAGGAAGCACATCTCTGCCGCTGTGTGATCGGCAAATAACGATCGGGAGGTCCTGCTCACAGAGCCATTTCTTGCTGTCACAGCTGAGTCCACAGCTTCTGGCTAGAGCATTTCAGTCACAGAAACAATGACATTGAAGTGCTTGGTGCAAACCCTGGTCAAGGTCTGAGGTCACAGTCAGGGTAATGAGGTTGCTGGCTCTCAGAGGCTCCTAGCCTTCTGAAGGATGGACTGTGTGGTGGGTCATCCTACGGACTCTTCGCCTGAGTTTGGATGGAGTCAGAAAAAAATCTCAGAAAGAAAGCTAAAGCTATGCTCTGTGTCAAGGTCATGCAAGTTCAGGGTCAGACTTGGGCAACTTTGACAGACACCTCGTTAAGATTTTCATGGGATGTGCCCAGGAAATTACAAAACCTGAAAGGCACAGGAAATAAACCTGAAAGCACCTCTATTAGATATCTTCTTGGTCACAGAGATGTCCAAAATGTCACCTCCTTCTACACCTGAGGGATCTCAAGACTGATGAATGAAAGCCACAGACTGCTGTGGAAGACTGAAGAGTTGCCTGTCCCCATCATGCTAAGATGGCCGGGATGGGCCCTCAGGCTAAGGTGCTGCTGGCTTGGGGAAGTACGGACGGACGGACCCCTGTGGGAGAAGTCTGAAGGTCTTCTTCAAAGGGCAGCTGTGATGGGGAGGGGCCTGAAAGGGGGTACAGTGAGAAAGGAAGCAGGCCACCCATGGTGAGAACGAGAGACCACTGAATGCCTCCTCCAGGGACACCCAAACAGCCCAGGACGGTAGGCAGTACCCTGACATAGAACCACCCCTCCTGCCTCTAGTGATCTCGGGGCATTTGCGAGCCTTTCACTCTGAAAGGCTAGACTCCCTTGAGTATCATGTAAGTGATCTTTTGGTTTGGTTTGGTTTTGGTTTTGCTTTTTTCAGACAGGTTTCTCATGTAGCCCAGGCTGACCATGAGCAGAGGTCCTACTGCCTCCAGCTCCGATGTCCCAGAACTGTGGGCGTGTACTACCATCCCCAGTTTAGACAGTGCTGGAACTCAAATTCAGAGCTTCATGCATGCTAGGCAAGCACTTTATTAACTGAGCCACATCCCCAGCCCCCCCCCAAATATTTTTAACCCGCCCCGTGTACCCTCTTCAGGCAGACACTGGGCTCTGTAGCCTGCCTGAATGCTTCTGTTTGGACTTGGCTGACATGTCCCTGAAGCCTGACCCCAGGCCATTTCTCTTGCTTCTGCATGAGACTGGCTATCCTTAGAACACAGTTCATGGGTCATTTGAAGGGTTCAATGCTATTCGTGCGTTTTCCTCACACGTAGTAGGCGCTCAAGAAATGCTTGTTGCCCTATGCTTAGTTTAAATGGCTTTACGCTCAACGCTCTTTGAGGGGCACTAAGCTCGCCACGGGTTGAAAGCAAGCTGTTTTCTCCTTCACAGGTGCCTGGTTCCAGGAAATACCACAAAGCCACCTTCTGAAGCTAACAGAGGCGGCTCCCCACCTTCCCATCCATGGCAGTTTCCACAATTGCCCGTTACTTCTTGCCTTCTTCCGGGTGTCTCCCACCTCATATATTCCATCTCCAGCCTTCTGACAAGTGTACAAAGGTCGGACCGTCTCCTTACTTTACAAGTGGGATGCCAAGATGTTAAAACACGGCCCTCGTCGACACTGGTGGCAAACTGTGGTGACAGGGTAGGGACCAATGGCTGGATGCAAAGCCTTCCCCTCGGGACATGTCTGCCCGGGCCTGTCTCCATTTTAGTCCCTCTTTGAAGATGACCCATTGGAGAGGGTCTAGTGGTCCAGAAAACTTGGATCCCCTTGGATGCCTTCTAGAATGATTGGAATGGCATTCTGGATGAAGAAATGGACATTCAGGAGGAGAGGCAGAGTCTTGTGAGAGTTATCTGATTCAAAATGGGAAGCCCATGGAATGGTGGAAAAACACATTAGAACTTGTATTTGAAGCTTTTCAGTTTTGGGGTGTGTGTATTTTATAATGCACATTCTGCAGTTGTCTCAACAGTGGCTCAGGCATGTCATTTGTAAATAAAGACCCATGCAAAGATTGTGGGCTTGTTTAACAGCTGGTAATGATTCATAGTAACGCAAGAGCCCAAGATGGCTGCTACTCCTGCTCCTATGGAAAAAGCTTTGTCCAAGTCAGTATGTCCTGAGAGGTCTCAGTGGAATCCCTAAGGCATACACATTTTGAGTCCTAGCCTGTGTGCATGTGCTAGTGGTGTGAGGGGAGAGCTTCATTTCTCCCCAGAGAAGACATTTTTGGCCTTGTGAATCAGGAACCCCGAGCTTAATTTAGAGTCAGGCATTCTGTTGATACGTCTGTTCCTGGTATAGCCTGTGATCTTGTTTCAAATCTTCTATACCCGTTCTCCTGCTTTTCAACACTGCCCCCCACCCGCCTCAGATCTGGGGGCTACCAGCCTGGTGACTATTCTCTGCAGCCATGACCATGCTCAGAATTCTGCTTCTTTAAGTTTCACCACAGACACTCACAAACCAACCCCCGGCTAGCTGCAACATTGGTGGGCATAGCGTGAGTGTTGGGTTTATGGGAAATGAGACTCCATAGGACCCATGTTCCTATCGTAGCCTAAGGAAGAAGCCTGTGGCTCAGGGACTTTACACACAGTACATCATGCAGACAGATGCTTGGTATGCAAAGGACCCTGGGGTCCGACCAAGGCAGAGGATTACTTGTGTCTGTTAATTCCTCAGACTCTTCAATGGTATCAGCCACTCTCGTGTAGTGTCGGCAAAGCTCTGAGTCAGAGGTTAAGGGGACCTAGTTTCAATGTCTGACTCAGATGAGACCTTAGGTAGGCCAATCTCTCTGAAGCCCTGATGGAATTTCTTAAACTCCAGTTAGGATCCTGGGAGACAGCTCAAAAAATAAATAAATAAATAAATAAATAAATAAATAAATAAATAAATAAATAAATAAATAAATGTTTGCCTTGCAAGCACGAGAACTTGAGCTCAGTCCCCAGAACTCACACTGAAAAATCCAGGCATTGTAACCCGCGCTCGTCTCTGTGGAGGCGGGCTCATTGGCCAGCCAGCCTGGCCTGCTCAGCAAGCTCCAGGCAGTTCATCTAAGGAAGCACAGCTGATTTTGTCCTCCGGCCTCTGCATACACACATCACACAGGTGCATGTGCACTGTCCTTGCACACACATGAATGTACACACCCATTCTCCACTTTGTATTTTGAGACAAGATCTCACTAAGTTACCTGGGCTGGCCTTGAACTTGTAATCTTCCTGCCTCAGCCTCCCAAGTAGCTGAAAGAAGAGTCCTGAGCCACTAAGTGGGGTCTGAATTCCTTTGTCCTCCATCTCATACCCCTATCTAGCATGTTGAGTACTGCAGTACTTTCTAGATTTTTCTGTGGGCTCTCATAAGGAAGCCCATCCTTCTCACGTTTTCAGAGTACTGGTTGCACTACTGTGGCCATGATATACTTGTAAGGAAGGAGGGAAACACTGCTTCCTAGAGCAGTTTCCTGGTTAGTTTCAATAATGTGCATGTCCTATCATTTTATTTTCCATCCAGGAAAGTCCCTTCCAAAGAGTCCCAGCGCACATTTCCAAAAGACCTGGTGTGAAAATCTGATGGCTGGTAGAAAGAGGGAGTCAGATGCCATGTGCAGTACGAGAGCTGCTCATTCCTGTCTGCCTGTGCAGTTTCCAGGCTGACACACACATGGAGCTTTGACTTAGAACCCACAAAACATGGCTTCACGTTTGCACAAATTGGTGTCAGTCTTAGGAGCAGCAGAGCGCTCAGCAAACACAAGGAGGAAATGACCGTTTCTAATGGGGTAGGGGGTGGGCTAAAATGTCTGGGAGAATCGTTGGTTTAAAGAAGTCTGCCCAAAAATAGGCACCCAGGGGGCTGGAAATGGGAGGGTAGTGCCGTGTGCAGAGCCAACAGTCCTCAAAATGAACACCCATCTTGCAGCAACATGAAATGAAAGGTGTGTATTATTTCCTCTTTTGAAGGAAACCTGAATAAGGACTTTCTTTCTTTCCTTTCTTTTTTTTCTTTAAATGAAGCATTGACTCTCTCAGCAGAGAGAGAGATAGAGAAAGATTTGCATCCAGACTCCGGAAGCCGACAGGGCCAGTAATTACCAAGCAAAAACAACCTTCTCTTTGCAGTAATATGAGGTATGAATGAAAACCGCCCACCCTAGAAAGATGGTCATTTTCCGGTCATTATCTGTTATTTTTTTATTTCTATGAAAGAAGAAAATATCTTTAAGTAAATTTAAGGTAGGTTGTTTAAAACTAAATTTCACTTGATACAGGGGTAGAAGGCTAGGTTGAAAATCAGTAGTTAGAGCATGTGTGAGGCCCTGGGTTCCATTACCAGCACCACATGGAAAAATGAAGAAAATTAAAAGGGGGAAGGAAGGGAGGGACGGAGAGAGGGAAGAAGAAGGGGGAGGAAAGAGGGGGGAAGGAAGCAGGGAGGGAGGGAGGGAGGAAAGGAGGAAGGAAGGAAGAGCGGAAGAAAAACACCATGGAAAACAATTCTATAAAAAGCAAATGAATTTCCTGGCCCCTGGCCAGGCGTGGTGGCTCCGAGAGAGTCTGCTTTGCTTTGGACCTCTAACATATTGAGGGTTAAGTATGATTTTGACCCTGTGAATTGTTGTGGTCTTGTTCCCCATTGAATCAGCTCCAGCCCTACCCTATGCTATCTCCTACTGCTTTGTCTCAGAGAACCAAGTCTCAATGGCCACCCCAGCATCCATCTGCTACTTCTGAGGAGGTCCAGGGAGGAACACGGTGCTTATGTGCATGCACCCCTCAGAATCCTGACGAGGGAGGAGTGCCAGGTGTCTCCACCTCCATGGAGGACAAAGTCCCTCTTATAATAGCATACTATTTGCATAGAGCATATGCACATCCTCCTAGATATGTGAAATTGGCCCTGGATGACGGACATATCTAATACTATGTAAAGGCTATGAAAATGAGGCTGAACCCTATTGCTTAGGGAAAGCAGATAAGAAAAATCAAGTCTGATAGTCAGTTCAGATGCAATTTTTTTCCCTCAATGTCTTCCCTTCTGTTGTTGTTTGCATCCATGGGTGGAGAAGCCAGGGACACAGAGAGCCAATCACATTTGCAGAGCATAATCAGCCTAGAAAACAGTGACACAAGACAGGATCGGGAAGGTGCAGCCTGGGAGCTCACCCACTGGCTGCTGCCCTTCCACTCCCGGCCTCCTCTGCCCCAGCTCCTTTTCTGCACACAACCCTAGCCTCCTTGGCTGCTCTCCAGCCAGAGAGAGGCTCACAACACGGTGCTGGCCCACATGGTGTGGAAGCTTCCCTTGCTTTGCTAAATGCTCATGTTGTCCAACTGCCTTCTAAATATTTACGTTTTTGTCCACAGACCTAGGTGGCTCCCAACCATGGGGAGAGGCTTTTTCTTTTTCTTTTTTTTGCATGGGGGGCGGTTAATGCAGAGACTCATGACTTCAGAAAGTGTTGCGAAAAGTGACAAATGAGTGTTCATCCCTAAGTGGGACATTTTTTATCAGCTCCCTTCCCCGACACCACTGAGCCCCACTGAGGCTCAGGAAACATCGAGGAGGAAGCAGAAAGAATGTAAGAGCCAAAGAACACAGAGCAGGGCTGTGAAATGCTTGTTGTTGTCCGGACGTGGGGTGGCCTCTGAACTCAGGAATTCACGGCAAGTGTGGTTCCATGGTTGCCTGCACAAGATCCACCCAAGACCTAGCTAGCTAAAATTCCAGCACGGCCTGGGGAGGAACTAAGGATGTTCAACCCCAACTGAAGAACTATTTGCTGTTGATGGATAAGAAGAGGGCACGTTCTTCTTCTTTGGGGGTATGGCCATAGATAGGTGCTCACACTCCAGTGGCCATACCCCGTGTATGTGGGCAGCACTCACTGGACTCAGTGGGTTGTTAAAAATGAAGGGCCGGAGTGATGGCTTGGTGGTTAAGGATTCTTAGTGCTCTGCCAGGGGGCCTGGGTTCTGTTCCCAGCACTCACACAGTGAGTTACAACTGCCTGTAACTCTAGCTTCATGGGTTCCTGCACACACATACACTCAGACACAAATAGACACACATTGAATCAATCATTTAATCAATCGTCCAATCAATCAATCAATCAATCAATCAAGAAGAAGACATGAAGTTGGGAAGAGGTGTATGTGGGGAAGACATGGGTGGAATTGGAAAGGGAAATGGGGAGCAGGTTTGAGTATACTTCATTGTAGATATGTATAGAATTCTCAAAGAATAAATTGAAATATAGATATATATATATATATATATATATATAGTCAAAAGCATAAAAATTATAAAAAGAAGCTTATCTTTCTGAATAAAAAGATAGCCCCATGTGATGCAGAGGCCTACCATCTCCTTCCTGCATGGACAGGGCTGGTGCTCAGCCATCTTGGCCCCGGCCCAGCATGGTGTGGCCCAAGCCAGGGGCGTCTTGTGTCCCCTACACCCGTTCTGGGCTGCTGGTTCCACACACAGACTAGCCCTTGTCTGCAGGGGCCACTGTGGCCAGCTTTTCCTACACAGCTGACACACGCTTACTGAGGAACCCAAGCAAAAGTTCTGTTCTCTTACGCTAAAATGATCCGTTCCCATCGCACTTGGGTCTGGCGCTCCTCTTTCTGCCCTGTGCCCCTCAGCACCACTCAGTGTTATCAGGGCAGCAGAGAGGAAGACAGAGAAAGGGGAGGGTAGAGAGGAGAAGGGATCAGAAAGCTAAGGGAGTACAAGAGTAGGCTGCAGGAACACTTGAGCTTGCCTGGCTGACACTAAAGGTGATAGATGGTTTGGAATCCGTTTTATTTGCGATATCCCTGGGTCCCATTGCAACACTTCCTGACTGCAGCCATTGTCTCCAAAGACCTCAAAGAAAACACACACATTTCCCTTTTTCTTTCTCTGTATCCCAGGATAGCCTCAGACTCTCTGTAGCCGGGGATGGCTGGAACTCCTGCTTACAGCTCCCAAACATTGGGATTACAGGTATGTACACTACCTCCCGCCTCCCCCCGTTTCTGTAGTGCTAGTAATGGTACCAGTGGCCTGGCGCATGGCAGGCAGATTCGTGTTACAGTAAGTACTCTCCAAACTAGGCTATGTCACCGGCCTGGAATTACTCCCTTTCTGCCTCTCAAAGGGCATAATGATTATACTTTTGCAGGGTTAAAAATGTCAAAAAAGACATATCATCTTGTCTTGGCCTGAGGCCTCTTGTTTTTTTTATTGGGGGGGTTGCTTTGAGACAGATTTTCTCTATGTAGTTTTGGGGCCTTTCCTGGATCTCTTTCTGTAGACCAGGCTGGCCTCGAACTCACAGAGATCCGCCTGGTTCTACCTCCTGAGTGCTGGGATTAAAGGCATGTGCCTTTTCTGCTTCCTATATGCAGAATATAAGAAGTTGTGGTTGCTGGCTCACAGGGAGAAGGGACGGTGGGAGCCTGGGGACAGGAGTGGTGGGAAAGATGTGGGGTAGATATGTTTGTGTAGGAGAGCAGCTTCAGTAGAGTTTTCTAGAAAACTGGGAGATAGAAAAACACGGAAGTGTCTGAAAATATCTTCTAAGTATGAAATAGTACAAAAACTTTTCATATCAAAGTAAAACATTAAAACAATAACAACAGAAACTTCCTTGTGTTGGGGAGCTCTAATGTGTTTTATGGTTTCTAAGGGGTTCAAAGATTTCACACAGGAACCTGATCACTGGGCTGCAAGCTCTTCTCAAATGTTACTAACCCCTTTTTTGCAGAACTCAAAGTAGACACAGCGACATTATTGACTCATCTAGGTCAATTGGGAAGTTACCTGAGAAACGCATGAGTTTCCTGTGTGGGCCTCTCCGCCTGGCCCCATCCAGACAAAAACCCAAAGCGCCTTAACTGTTGAGCTTCGACAGAGGACTTGTCAATGACAAATGTCATGAAGAAGAGGAAGCTGCTGGTCTTGAGAAAACCAGGGAACCTGCATGAGGTTCAACAGGCAAAATGGCTTTCCTTAGCAGAGCCTTCTAGACCCTGAGGCTGGACCAGGACTCTCAGAGAAGTGCCTCTGCTCTCCCTCTGTGTCCTGACCTGAGGCTTAGCCTCCATCCACAGAAACTGCGCTGTTTGATTAGCTCCTGGCCTCCTGTGCCTCTGGGGTGTATACGGGGTGTTCTACAACTCTACTTTGGGTCCTCTGACTGGACCACCCTCCCCTCTGCTTTCTATCTCCCCTGCTTCCAGAAACTCTGCCACTTCCTTCAGGGAGCCTTCCTGGTGTCCTCCACAGTATTGAGAGCTATTTTCTTCCAAGGGTGGACAGAGGTCGACCAACTCACTGGTGGAGCTCACCACGGTTAACACCACTTGCACGCTGTAGAGAGGCTAAACTCTCCCACAGGCCCTCAGGTACTTTCATAATTCGTACTGCAAGGTAAAAATAAGCAAACAAAAAACAAACAAACAAACAAAAAAACCCTGAGGCTCAGCCAGGCATGTTGGTGCATGCCTTATTCTTTTTAAAATTATTTTTATTACTTCTTGGAGAATTAAAAAAAATCTATTTTGATCGTACTCACACCAACTCTTCCCTTCAACTCTTTCCAGACCAACCATACTTTAATGCCAGCTCTCGGAGGTAGAAGAAGACAGATGTCTGTGAGATCCAGGCCAGCCTGGTCTACACAGTGAAATTCAGACTGGCCTAAGTGACATAGTGAGACCCTGTTTCAAACAAGTAAAATCCAACCAGCCAAACCACTTTCCAAATACAACAACACCTGAAGCAAACCAAACAAGAATGGAAGGAAACAAAGAAAAATGAGGCTCCCGGGAGCCCTTCAGCTTCGACTGAAGCCATAGAGGAAAGGAGAGAAATGGCCTGGTGGTGTTACCTGAGCACACTCGGCCTCAAACCTCCCAACCCTACCTCTGCTCACAGTGACCGTCCTGAACCTTGCTGTCTTTCTTCCGCAGACAGACACCTGGCTTCTCTCTGCAAGCCTGGGTGTGCACCGCAGCCCCTGGTCTGTCCCAGCACCAGCCAGCCTTGCTGCCCCACAGCAAAGGGCCACAGCTTTCTTGAACCCGTCTTTCAGGTCTGTCTCCAGAACACAGAGGAGTCAGTCACATTGCTTCTAGCTGCTCTGTAAGGCCTTTTGCTGTTTAGTTCAGCCATTGCTTATTCACTTATTTATAGGCTTTAATCTCTGTGTGTGCCTGTGTGTATGTGTGTGTGTGTGTGTGTGTGTGTGTGTGTGTGTGTGTGTGGTTTTGTGTGTGTACATGCTGCTTCTGTGTGTGAGTGTGTACATGGGTGTGCTAACGGCACTCGTGTGGAGGGCACAGTCAACTGCGGGTCCCTGTCTTCCTGTCTCACCTCCATGTCACAGCAGGAGCACAGAGACAACAGACATGAGCGTCTGACTTTTTAAGAAGGTTCTGGGGTTTCAAACTCAGCTCCTTAAGCTTGTGTGTGAAGGGCTTTACCCAGAGAGCATCTCACCAGTTCCACCCACTACTTCCTGTCCCATATTTAATGTGTGAACTGCTGTAGGGTCACCCCTCTCCCCTGCAGCCCCTTGGCTGGGGCTGGCAAGGTGTCCTTGGGATCAACCTGAAGCACAGAGCATTCCTGCTGGAGAGAGCAGGGCAGAGCTGGTGGCTTCTTTAGAGACCACCATGGGCTCTTCAGAAGCCATCACTAGACCACTGTCAGCTGCTTCTCAGTACACAGAAAGAGCAGGCGGCAAAGGTTATGAGGGGCGTTTAGATCATTTTTAACACCTCTTGAAAATTAGTTTCGTAATGTGTGGGTAGCCTCAGATGTGAAACTTCATCTCACAAGGGAAAGCAGGCTCTGACTCTTGAATGTCCAGGCAGGCAGCTGGCCATGTGCCTCATTCCGGTCTCCTTATGGACCAGAGGAGGAAGAGTTGCCGAGGCCACCATGTCAGGGGTCACACTGTCCCTCCAATTCTATACATTCAAGTTTTGACTCCCAGTTCCTCAGAATGTGATTGCATCGGGTGTAGAGTATTCTAGAAGTAATTTAGATAGAATGAAGTAGGAGAGTGTGCCTTGCTATGACTTGGCTTATAATAGGAGGTTAGGGGCTGGGGCTGGTAGATCATGCCTATAATTCTAAGACTCTGGAGGCTGGGACAGGAGGATTGTTTTGACTCAAGTTGTCTTGGGCTACATTGTGAGGGCTAGATCAGCCTGTGCTAAAGAGTGGGCTGAGAGAGAGAGAGAGAGAGAGAGAGAGAGAGAGAGAGAGAGAGAGAGAGAGAGAGAGAACCAGGAGAGGCAACAGATAAGTCACAAGTCAGACCTCACAAGAGCCCGGAGCTGCTAACACTCTGACCTTACACTTCTGGCTTCCAGAGCGTGAGGAAACACATTTCTGTTTTCTAAGTCCCCAAAGTCTGTGGTGTTTTGCTGTAGCACGATTACTCACTAGCAGGTTTTTGCATGGTGGACAAAGCCACACGTAATTTCATCTATGGCTTTCTGTCCCTGAGGCCTTCAGTGGTGTGAGAGGAAGTGTCCTCAAGCCTTTCAACAGCTGTAAACTTGTATTTATGGGGAAAACGCACTGCACACAGTCAGCCTCGCTCTCGGACTCCTGTTGAACACCTCTGCCGGCGCGGCTTGCACAGAGCTACACAGCTGAGATTTTTTTTACCCGTGGTTCTAGGAACTCAGGCATCTCAGCACTCAAGCTTTGCCTAGACCACTAAGCCACTTCTAAGAACAAGGCTACCTGAGGCATTTTGAAAAAAAAAAAAAAAAAAAGGAGAAAAAAAAAATCGGGCAGTGCCTTCTCCTCCACAGACATCTCTTTTGTGCTGCACATTGCACCTTCCGAGGGGACCAAGTTGGGGTTCTGCAAGAGTTTCATGTCGTCAACCACGTGTGACAGCTCCTGGGAGTCTCAGGCGACTCTTATCTCCTTGCTTCGGCAGACTGAGTGAGAACCTGGTGTGGGGTGATGGAAGAGGAGGGAGTTCTCTGTGGTAGACCACATTCTTTTTGCGTGCCAGTGTCTCAGACGCTGGCTGGCCCAACTCTCACGAGAAAGGGAACAATGGCTTGCTCGGTTCCCCATCTCTGTTTTCTCCCAGTTTCCACACTGGTATCAGGCTGAGAATGAGTTACGGGTTTCCTCCTGGGAGGATTGCAGAGACTGATAAAGAACCATCCCGGGAGGAAAACACGATGCTGTGAGCAGCCCACAGTGGCTGCTGGGGAGGGAACACAAGGCCGTAAATTACAGGCAAGAGAGCAGCCGTGGGGAACCCTGTGAATGGGCAGACTGTAGCGCCAGGGCCCAGGAGATGGGCTGTGAGACTGAGGTGCTGGCGAGGAGAGGGTGGGTTGTGGCACCAGTTCCAAATGGAACCAAAAAAGGACAACAAAACAAAAACAAAAAAACCCCTAAAAAACAGAAAAACCCACCACCACCACAACCACCACAAAAAACAAAACCAGCAATGTTATGTCACAGTTCTGAGTGGGGTGCATCGTGGACAGCCAACGTGGGTCATTAAACCCTCGTGTGGCCAGGTCATTTGGAGGAAATATTAACCAGGGAGTTGCCGAGAGGTCACTGAGGTTCTGATACCAAATCTCCACGTTATTCATTAGCTTGTGGATCCTGACAGCTCTTTCTCCCTCCATCTGTTCCGTTTTGCTCAGAGGAGGAAGTGAGGCCTTTTCAAATAAACCACGCTGATTTGTAAAAATCAGTATGTGTGTGGTATGTGCAATGCTGTGTGCATGTATGTACATTCACATGGGGGGAATATGGATACATATGTGCCAGAGTGTGCATGTAGAGGTCAGGGGATAACCTTAGAAGTTGGTCCTTACTTTCTATGTTGTTTGAGGCAGGGTGTCTTTGTTTGATGCCCTGTGTGCACTCTAAGCTAGCTGGCCTGTGAACCTCTAGGGCGCCTCTGTCTGTAGCTCCTGTCCCCCTGTAGGAATGCTAAGGTGACAGATGAACACATTGCTGCACCTGGCTTTTATGAAGGCTCCATGGATTCAAACTTGGGTTTCACGCTTGCATGGTAAGTTTTTATACATCTGTCCAGGTCTTCCTGAACTTTGATAGGAGCCAGGCCTGTCCAGGTAGCCTGCTTGAAAGTAATCAGACTCTTGCTCCTAGGCTGGGGCGGCTGGCTGCAGGGGTGAGGCTCCCCTGAGTTCCTGGTTACCACATCCCTAACTGTCTTTGCTGTTGGGCCCATAGAGACATCCCGAAGGCCAGCACCGAAGGCCGCAGTACAACCTACTCCCCAGCAGAATGCTCCACGTTTCCTGCTTCTGTCTTCCTGAGTTCATCAAATAGGAAACAATAAACATTCGGAGCATGCTTGAGAGTGGAGTAAGCCAGGAATTTTTCTACAAATATTGCTTCCTTTGCTTGTCAGGAGGCCAGAAGAAATGCACCAGTGAGCAGTTGGTGGCGTTTTTTACCAGGGGCCCCAGGGCTGGTGTCTCTGCCTATCCCTCTGCAGGACACTGTAAGATATGTGACTCACACCCATGCCCATGATTCAGCCTCACTCAATTTCCTCCGCTGCCAGCAAGGCAGCACTTGGAAGCCCTTTAGTTTAAAGCTTGGATTTGGTTAATGGCTTGCACTCTTCTCCTTCTCCTTAAATGCTGATGCCACCCCCCAAACCTTCAAGCACGCACACACACACACACACACACACACACACACACACACACCTTCCCCTAGTTCTTATATTTCCACATAGAACCGCTATGACATCCTCAGTAGCATCTGTTCTGA
This sequence comes from Peromyscus eremicus, assembly GCF_949786415.1. Lineage (NCBI taxonomy): Eukaryota > Metazoa > Chordata > Mammalia > Rodentia > Cricetidae > Peromyscus > Peromyscus eremicus. The sequence continues at coordinate 5,722,694 of NC_081428.1, read as the reverse complement.
CAGAGTGACTGGCAAGTCCTCTGCATTCCCCTGCGCTTGGCTGCGTGAATAAATAATGATTCACAGATACTGGTTGGGTGTGCATAAAAATTGTTACCAGAAAATGAATGATTCCCCCCATCGAATTCCACTCCATATCAGCTTTGCCAAACCATCAAGCCACAAGCTGCAGGCACAGGTCAAAGAGCATGTCTTGATGCACGGCTGTACCTTCATGAAATTTTTATGGCACTCTTTTTATTTGCTTAAGCTCAGTCCCCATTTGCCATGAAAGGTCCACAAAACACACACGGCCACTCAGGGCTCAACTCCGGCTTTTTAAGTTTCAAGAGGTTGGCTACGAAAATGTAGGCAGGGTTGGAGACCTGCATGGTGCCTACCCCAAAGTCTGCAATCTAGTAACTTTAGCTGTGAGAATGTATGGACTTAGGAAATGGCTCCATAGCTCTTTTCGAGAGAGACTGTGTATGCCACAGCTTGCTGGCTTTCTGTCTTGAGCAATGCCGGCTGCCTTTTTGCAATTGAGGCTAAAAGAAAAACCACAGCACAGCCCCTTCTGACGATTTTTCCCAGAATGAGTCTGCCCAGATCCTGCTCTCTGGGAGTCGCCACTTTGGCCCTGAAATCTCCAGGCGGGTCCAAGGTATACCTGCGAGCTGCCTCTTCCAGCCCACACTACTGGCTCCATTCGTCCTGGTTGGCTTAAGTACCTGAGCCTGCTTAGCTCCCGGCAAGCGGAACTCACCGACAGGGCCAGACAGCCTGCTGACCTCAGAATAACTCTGACAGAGTCATTCAGGGGACGGACGGACAGATGGACAGCCGTCTCAAACCCAAGGACTAGCCTCGGTGCCAGCCTCTAATCTCCAGGACTTTAAACAAGAGCAGTCCAAAACACTTGACACGAGTTTCCCTCGGCGACCAAATACTTCAACAGCTCGACTAAGCATTTATCAAAACATCTCCGCAGCACAGCGTCCAACAAAGAAAGAATCCAGGTGCCTCATAATCACAGGCCTCTGAATTCCTCCCCCCAAGCAGGCAGGGACCCCAGGCAAGCACCCGAGGGTCCTCTGGCTGCCATTTCAGTCTGTGCAAAGCTGAATAAAATCAGATATAAAAAGACCAGCGTACTCACCTCTCACGAAGCACTGTGGGTATGAAGGAAATGACTCAAAAATGCTGTCTGAAGCCATGGTTTCCTTTCGAAAACGTACCTCTTCTGAAGGTGGGGGGATTCAATGATTTCTTTTACCTTAAGAGCAAAAACCAAGAAAGGTCATCTCCTTTGACCTTACCTCCCACCATGGCTCCCTAAGTCTCTTTCTCCCCCAACCTTAACACCCCTGGAACTCCATGGCCCCTATGTGGGGGGAAAAAGTACATTTGCAGTTTGCAGAAACAAACATTCAAATTCTTAAAGATTAAAAAAAAAAAAAAAAAAAAAAAAAGCACCGCCTAGGCTGTGGGCTGAGCTGCTCACCGCTCTGCGAGAGTCTGTGGTTTGCATTCAGTGTGATTCGTCCTGCCTACTGACCACTGTGCCGGGTTTAGACTTCTGACACTGCCAGGCTACCCGACTTGTGGTTCTGTGGTTGTTTATGAGACCCAAAGAAGTTTTCACACAACCCAAATTACAAATTTAACTGTTCCCCTTTCCACAGCCCATCATCATTGGCTCTTGCCAATCACGTGACTTAAGTGATGTCAATTTTTTTTTAAACTTTCTGAGCTGTGCCCTTCCTGCCCTCCACCTGCCCTCCCCTAAGCTGTGTAAAAAAGAAAAAAGTTGAGTAGAGCTTAGAAGAGGGGGCTGTAAATGAAACACAAACAAACAAACAAACAAAATCCCCTGCCTCAGTCTTCTCTTGATGTCTCCGCTCTTCCCTGATTCAGTGGAGATCAGATCCTGTTGTTATTTGTGGTTTGGGGAACAGCTGATTATTTAGATAAAGATTGCCTTGCTGTTTATCCAATAGTAATTTAACGTTGGCACCAACTCTCTGCTGAGACCGGATGCGGCTTCCATCTCTTACATTGCTGGGCATCAGCTTGGAGAGCTGGGTTCTTGGTAAAAGCATTTAAGACTAAGAAGGGAAAAGAGCAGATAAAGGAACCATTTCTGTGAGTGGCTGACCCTGAAAGGGGCTAGCAATCTACTGCCATTTCAAAGCTTGGAAAAAAGAAATAAAACGTTTTAATTGTGGAATGAAAAGACCATTTTAATAAAAACCCCAATGATGAGGCTTTATTCCCCTTCTGTGGACACACTTAGCATGGATCTCTTTTGGTAAACAGAGAAAACCGTGGCATGTTCTGCACACCCGCACTGACTCCTGCACTCATATCAGGAAGTTCGTTTCAAGGAAAGTAAAGAAAGGAGAATCTCCTTACAAGGCAGAGCTGAGGCTAGTGTACAGGGGTTCATTCATTGTTCATACCTGTAAAGACTGCTGATAGCCCCAAATAAACAGGCTAACTCACACCTTCCCTAGGTAGACTATTCTTTGAGTTCACTAGCAGCTCCTAGAGACTGCCCAAGACATGCCTCCTCCCAGCTGCCTGAGGGGAATACTATGCAGCTCTTCTGCCTTTAGCAGCCATGTTTGTGTGGAGGCAGGCAATAAAGACATCTCGCTCCCTAGATTTACCTTTGCCAGTCTCTCTGCTTTGCTTGCTGACAAGTAAAACTTTACCTTGTCTGTAGTTCCCAGATGAGGTGTGGCTTCCCTTTCATAACCTGGTTCTTCCTTTTCCTCTGATCAATTTTCCTCAATTTCAAGGCACAGCCTGACGAGAAGCTGTGCCTTGAACATCGTAGGGTCCAAAATGCCAGCCCTGGATGCCAAGCCCCAGGCATAGAGGGTACTTCCCTAAGTCTGAACCCCTGAGGACGACCTCACTTGGTTTTCATTGAGCTAATTTTGCACATGCCAAGCCCCAGGATATTACCTTCAGTGACACAGGTCTTTCTAAAGGACCAGGCTCCATTTTTACTTAATCCTGTTTTAACCAACACAGGAATTAGAAACCTAGGGATTTCTTTCTCCCAGCCACGCTGAGCAGTCAGCAGCAAATGCCTACACTTGGCTCATACTTGAAAAACAATGGCTGAACATCTTTTATGAAGCTTATTAATATCTAAACACAACGCCTGCCTCACGTTGCCTCTCAATTCAAATCCCTTGTTAATATAATCCTCATCATTCAAATCCCTTGTTGATATAATCCTCATTATGTCTCTGTGCTGTCGGTGCTTCGAAACAAATTCCAGGCCGCATAGAGGCTCCAGCCAGGCTGCCTTGTCTTCTGCACTTGCTCCTCCGCGGAGCACTCTTAGGAGCCGAGGGCTGGAGCTGCAGCTGCCTTCTCTAAGGTGACTCACTCCACGGAGTGAGAAACTCAAGTGTCCATGCAGATTAATCCTGTAGGTATTTCACTTTAGAAACTCCCAAATGCTTTTAGCTTTAGGTGTCCACATGCCCACAAGCATGGTTTGGATGCCCAGAGTATCTCTTTGCCTTCGGAGGTCTCCACAGGGCAAGTCAGAAGGGAAGAAGGCTCTCAGGGTGGCCATCCGGCAGTCCCCCTCCAAGCTGTCATCACAAGGGCCCTGGATGCAGTGAGGCACCAGGGGGCAGAGTACAAAGGCCTGAGAGCTCAGCAAGTCCTGTGACTGAAAAGCCCAAGTACAACTTCAGGGCTCCCTGAGGCAGCAGTTAGGGCTTTTCTGGGTCTTTCCATGGCAGCAAGGAAGGACTCAGCTGGGTGCCAGCAAACTGGGTCTTTACCCTTCCTTAGGAGCCCGGGACAAAAAGACATGTCTGTCATCGGTGAACAGCCTCAAAGAAATACTTAATCCTGTTTTAGGCAGAACTGTTGAGGATTCTTTGAGTTCTCAGGTGGACCCACCCTATCTAGCCTCATTCTTGTTGGTGACTCAGACCCCAGGCTGCTGGCCTGGGAACCACACTGGAGCTGCTGCAGGGGACTTGGCTCTGTCAAATAATGCCACAGCAATCTTCATCCTCTGACTGGCAAAGTTACTGAGATGCCACTCTTGAGGGTGGGGCGGGGAAACGCTCAGGTGTCTTTGTTAATGGCCCTATAAACACACCAGGAAAGGTTGGAAGATGCGGAATTACGTAACCCTGTAATTAATGTCGAGAGCTCTGTGTGCAACTCCGTCCAATTAAAATACTCTCTCAGGCTGGCCTTTTCATCGTACGTCATGATGCCTCTGAACTCCACACCTAGATAACACAGACTCTCTGGACAGTGGGCACAGATGGGTACTCCCACGTTAGATAGTATCAGAAATCATCTTATGATAACATCGATGAATATAATCTCCACAGACCTGTGGATTGTGTGTGTGTGTGTGTGTGTGTGTGTGTGTGTGTGTACACATGTCTGTATTCCCATGAGTACACAGGTGTATGGAGGCCAAAGGTCTTTCTCAAGTGCCGTCCACTTCGTTTCTCCTTTTTAAGACAGGGTTTTTCAGTGGCCAGGGCTCACCAGTTAGGCTAGGCTAGTTGGCAGTAAGCCCCAGGGACCCTCCTGTTTCTGTCCCCCCCCTGCAGCATTGGGATTCCTAGTGCAGACCCCCACACCAGGGCTCAAGGGCTCAAACTCAGGTCCTCAGGCTGTGGGACAAACCCTTTACAGGTGAGCTGTCTCCGCAGACCTGTCGTAGACTGCTATTGTCCTATCTCTGCTCTGTGACAGAGGCAGTAGCCTGTGTTACGGCAGCAACGAGCTCAGGGATTCAGAACTGGTATCTAAGCTCTGTGGACTGGACAGGACCTGCTCCTGGCAGATCTGATGGCTTGAATTGACTGGAGAGCCTGATAGGTCTAACTTACCAGCTTTCCTCTCTGGATACTTACTCAGTGCAGTGTGTGTGTGTGTGTGTGTGTGTGTGTGTGTGTGTGTGTGTTGTATGATATGTGATATTTGTCTGTGTGGTGTGTGTATGTGTGGTGTGTGTGGTGTTTGTGTGGTGTGTGTGGTGTGCTGTGTGGTGTGTGTGGTGTGCTGTGTAGTATGTGTGGTGTGTGTGTGGTGTGTGTGTGGTGTGTGCGTGTTTATCTGTGTGTTATGTGGTGTGTGTTTGTGCAAACAACCCTGGAGTTGCCCTCATTTGGGCAGAAGTTAAGTGCAAATACTAGCCCCTAGAAGACGTTCGTAGCTTAGCTGATGTTACAGTGAACCGAGGGGAACAGGAAACAGGAAGGAAGGACGTAGGAAGAGGGAGGAGAGCAGGGAGGGAAGCATGGAAACCAAGCCTTGACAGAACGCCTGGAGTTCGAGCCATTCGCCGCAATCCATGCAGCCCCGAGCCCGCAGCCGCGATCCCTTCTGGGAACTCGCCAGCAATCAAAGTCTTGGCTCCGTCCTCAGCCCCGAGGCAGACCGTGCCACAGTCCAGGCCCCCAACTCCTGGGCGCACGGAAGCCGGAGAAGCCTGAGAGGGAGGGACTTCCTCCAGATACTCCAGAAGGTGGAAAGAAGAACAAGGAGGGAGGCAGCCCTCCGTGCTATGACGTCATCCCCCAGCACTGGCCGAGGCCTCCAGCTCCATCTTATTGCCCTTTCGTGCGTGAGTGCCCAAGTCCCCAGTGTTTCCAGACAGCAGCCACCCACAAGGGCTGGTTTGTGTCATCCAAGGCGGCACTTTTGCTGGTTGTCTGGACCCCACACCATTGTGCTGGACAGTCCAAAATGAGGGGTGGCATTCTATACAGGAAGGCTCATAGGCTCTGTCTGGCTGGTGACCACCCGGGTCTAAACACTGGGCTCCTCCTGCAGGGGCATTAAGACTCACTTTTCACTGACTTTGTAGTTCTGAATGTGTATGAAGTGCTGTGAGCTCTACCAGACACTCACTACAGGTCCCAGCAGCAGGCAACCCTGCGGGTGGCCTGGGTCGCCCCCCCCAGGGGCTCCCCCACCACCCACCCTGGCTCCTGTCCATGCTCTGCTGTAACTACCACCCTGCTGCTGTTCTCTGGCCTTTGCTTCAAAGGAAGGGCTCTTCTTTGTCCGTATTTCCAACAGCTTAACCTTGCTGGGCCTGAGGCTCCATTTCCAGAGACACACAGGAGGCTGGCAACTGTCTGCTGAAGCGCCTGGATCACTTCAGGCCTGCCTCAGGCTGGAGAACGTTTGGATAGCTTCTCCTTACCGAGTGCTGGCCCTTCTGTTCTCGCTTGCCACTTGCTACCAGGGGGCAAAAGTGGGCAACCAAAACCCGTTTTGAATGGTAGAAATATACAGTTCAAGGTTTGGTCAAACAGTGGCGACAGTCTGGGCCTCACTTCCCAGCCCAATGTTGGATTAATTTTATCATGCAAAGGACACTAAAGGAAACTCAGGTTCCTGTGAGAGGAGCCAGGACTCCCCGGGTCAGAAGGCTTCACATTTGGTACTGAGATGCAGTGAGCACTTGGTTCGGAGAACTTTGGACTTTTATTACAGAGTGTCGCTGCTTTTCCTGGTGTCAGGCAAATGAACAGCCGTCCACAGGGCAAAGCATAATGCTACTTTTATCACTGGGGTGCCATGAGGATCAGAGACTGTTTGGACTATGCAAAATGGTTTTGAATGAACTAAGAGAGAGAATTGTGGCTGGCCTCTCAATATGGAAACATCTAACATGTGAATTTTAATATCGACACTTGCCAAGTATCATACAGGCATGGTGCCAGGAGCATAGAGGTTGGGGTTGAAAACAGCCTGGGTAGTTGATGCTAGAGAAATCCCAAGTGCTGATCAGTGTGTGTGTGTGTGTGTGTGTGTGTGTGTCCCCTCACCTTCCACACTGTTTGAAGCAGGGTCCCTTTGTTATTTGATTGTGTTTTACATACTACCACACTACCTCTCTCCACTGCCCATCTCACTTTATGAGCACTGGAAATGCAGATTGACTCTGCAATCCCTGGCTTTATGTGGGATATGGGGATTCGAACTCAGATCCTTACGCTTGCATAGCGAGTGTTTTTCCCACTGAGCCATTGCCCCAGCTCCAGTTTTGTTTTGACAGAGTCTCACTACATGTCTAAGGTGAGGCTGGCCTCAAAACCACAATCCTCGGCCTCTGCTTCCTGATTGCTGAGATTACAGAGGTGCCGCCCCATGCCTCCGTTATCCATTGAGCCCCATGCTTTGAAATAGTAAAACGTAATCCTACATATGCAGGCCAAGATTCTTTCAGAACCTCAAAATGTCAAAAACAAATGAACTATACTGAGAAACGAAAATATTGCCACTTAAAATGATGTGGTGTACATTTTAATTTCCTTCTCTTTGAATTCTTTTCTATTCCTGTTGACCATTTAGAGACTGGCAGGGGTTCTGGAAAGAGCAGGCAGGAAGAGCTGGTCCATTGTTCTGGTTCCGATTTTTCTCCCTCAGGTCCTTGGTTGGTTCCAGCAGAGAAGGAAACTGAGGCTTTACCTTGGAGCCCATCACCCGTGTGGCGAGGGGCTGGCTGTGGCGGCAAGTGGAGGGGCTGGCTCTGCATGCCTGCCATAGACGTTATTATCATGGGATCGGGCTCCTTTGGGGTTCTCATGTGTATATTTGATTATGGTGGAGAGGCAGAGAACTGGGAAGAGTGGAGGGAGGGGAAACTGTGGTTACTGTGGTCCAGCATCCTGTACTGTGTAGAATCTGATGATCAATAACTTCACAATGCCTTATTAGAACTGAAGGGAAGGGCGAGCAGAGACCCTGCTGTGTTAGCCGTGGAGTGATGAACACCCCCCCCCCCCACTTCCCCACCCCCTGGCTAAGGACTTGAGTGGTGAGTGGTGGGATTGAAACTATCATAACCTGAATGGCCCTGGGACTTCGTGCCTCCTTGTAGTCACACCTTGGCCACCTTGTTTTGACTGAGCAAGCCCAGGGTTTGCCCTTGGCCCAACGAGATAATCCCAAACTCCACACACAGAGATTTGAAATGGAAAAGTGTTTGCACTTCAGAATATGCCCAGGTTGGTGCAGTGGAGGGTCAGACACATGGAAGAAAGCCAGGTGCACCAGCTGAGAACATCTGCCCTCAGCCGAGCAGCAGACATTTCGTGAGCCCCACCTTAATCTAGAGCAACTGATCTGGAGGTGGCCATGGTGGGAAGGGCCCAGTGAGATGCTACTAGCCCGCTGTGCAGCCCACAGTTGGTTCCAATAAAGCTTGCTGCTTCGGTATCTGAGACTGCGGTCTACTGGTCACAAGACCTTTCTTCTCTAGGCAAGCAGTAGAGAAAGGGTCACCACACAGAGGGGCTTGACAGGACAGTGTGGTACCAACGCTTGGAGTTCAACACAAGTTCAGGGCTAGCCTGGTCTATACAGTGAGACCTAGTGTCAACATTAAGCAAAACAACAAAAATGGATACAACACTGTGGAACACAAGTCAAATAGCTTTTAGGAAAGTAAATGCAACGCAAACCGCCCACCAACATGGAGAGATTGAAGGAATGTTCTCATTGGCTCCTCCATGGCAGCGATAGGCAACGGAGCAAAGAGAACTTGGGCGGGAAACTGTTTAATCGGCTTACAAGTCCAGATCACAGTCCATCACTGAGGGAATCCAGGACAGGAACTCAAACAGGACAAGGGAGGCCACGGAAGAACATTGTCACCATCCCAAGACCACCTGCTGGGGGGGCACCACTGTAGTGAGCTGGCCGCCCACCTTAACCACGTTCAAGAGAAAGCCCCGCACACGAAGTTAACATTTGATGAAGCTGTTCCCTCTCCCAAGTGTGTTAAACTGACATCCAAAATTAGCCATCACTGTGCATAAACAAAATGTGGTACCCGCGTACAGTGGGACATTAGTCTGCCTCAGAAAGGGCCACTGCAACATAGGCAGACCAGGAAAGCACGCTTAATGAAATAAACCAGAGATCGGCCAACATTGTGCTCCATGATACCAGGGTCGGGAACAGACAAGTTGACAGAGAACAGAAGGGACGTTACTAGAGGCTGAGAGGAGGGAGAATGGCGTGCCACTGTCCCCTGAGTGTAGAATTTCCAAACAGGAAGTTGACATTTCTGGAGCTGGGTCGAGGCAGTGGTTGCACAACATTGAATGTAGCCAATGCCAGTGAGTTGCATATTTAGGAAGAGTTACAGAGTGAACATTAATTGTGTATTTTACCACAACAATTAAAATAAACAAAACAAGTGGCTTTTTGTCATTAGACCCAAGGAATTCGTTGTGACCAAAATAACTGTTTAAACCACAATGGGACTCTGGTAGCGTTCCATGCAGCTTCTGGTAGATTAGCAGAGGGAATGATTTACGGTTGCTTGTCCTGTCCTCTTAACAAGTCAGGGTGGGACTCTTCGAAGTAGATATGTCAAGGCACAAGTCTTGCCATTATGTGACTGAGTTATTGTGGTCTGTTTACATCTTGAGTCCTTTGAGAAGACTTGTCTGAGGCAGAGTGTGCCACGGTTAATGCAGCACTCACCACCTGGTCGACACTTACTCAGTCTTTGCTGCCTCAGTGAGGAAGGCTGTCCTGAAAAGTGAGGGATGCTTCAGGGGTTGTGCTTTTGGATCTGCCTTTTGTTGTAGTCTGTATAGTTTGCCTACTTACACACAAACCCAAAGTTAGCTCTTTTTTTTTTAACTTTAAAAATGTGTGTGTATATGTGTGTGTGTGTGTGTGTGTGTGTGTGTGTGTGTGTGTGTGTGTATGTCAAGGTGTGTGCAAGTGCCTGAGAAGGCCAAAAGTATGTTGGATCTCGTGGACCTGGAGCTTTCTGATGTGGGTGCTGGGAACTACACCCGGGTCTTCTGGTAGAACAGCAACCATTCATAACCACTTTTCACCCTTCAGGAGCCGTCTCTTCAGCCCCTCAAGTCGGATCTTAATTAAAATAAAACATAAGTGCGTTTTCCCTTTCTAGGAAATTCCCTGTAGCAAAGCTGATTTTGAAAACCATCAAGACCTCCACACACAGTCCATACGCCCTTGAGTCCAGGGTGCTGGCTTCTGTTTTCACAATGTCTCACTTGGCAGAAATGTGCTGGCAAGCCCCAACTTCTTATTGTCCAACTTCTCCATCCTTGGACCTCCCTGTATAGACCAGGCTGGCTGCAAACTCAGAGAGCGCCACCCGCCTTGGTCTTCTGAGTGCTGAGACTGCAGGTGAGCGCCACCATGCCTGGTGGCATTTTGGAAGTTAGTTGACTACATGGAGAGCTGATCTAGAGGAGGGTGTGGATTTGCTGCTAATTCGAATGATTGATCTTTTTTCCTGTGGTGTCTCCATCTTCATGGGTGGAGACCATCTTGTTTGATTGGCAGTGGGCAGTTGTTACCATTCCTCTTTACACCACAGCTCACCGGCTCCTTTTTGACCCACTCAGGTGTCTAACAACAAACAGCCTTCTAGGTTTCTGTTGCCACAGGAACCATGGCATTGGGCAAATTCCATTGTGTCACAAATGTCTGCCACTGCACCCTTTTCAGACACGCCAATGGAAATGCAAACGGAGAAACCTAGTTATGACCCCAGGTGGAGAGCATTGTGACACCGTGCTGTGCCCAACTCTAGGTGGTGTGGACCCTGAAATACACAGGGACCTTGTCATTTAGAAAACAGGGGAGGCGGCAGCAATGAGAGTTTATGGGCAGAGTCCACACCTGCAGAAACACGGTTAAACTTCGGGATGTTTACTTCTGTTCACCTCACCAACCAGTATGGGGAACTTTAGCTTTTTTGGGGGGTTAGACTAAAGACACTGGGAAGAGTCATGTGACTCCACTGCATGCCCACCAAGCCCTTACCTTAATGGAGTGCCATATTTACTCTGAAGTTCAAATTTCTCTTTACCAAAGATGCTCCCCGCTGATATAATGAGGTCAGGGTATTGAGAGTTAGCAGGGGAAAACAGTACAGAACAAATAGATAACAAACAAAAACACCACAAAGGAATGTATCATTAGTTCTGAATTTTAGAGACAATGGGGGTTTGTACATGCCCCAGTGCTGTATGGAATATGGAAGAGTAAAGGGTTTTCTCTTCGTGATCTGAATTCAAATTTAACTAGATAAATTTAAGTTTTTATTGAATTACGTCAGTGTGTGTGCGTGTGCTTGTCTGTATGTGCAACACACGAGTATGCCAGAAAACAGTGTCAGAGCCCCTGGAGCTTGAGTTAGAAGTGGTCATGAGCCACTTTATGTGGGTGCTGAGGATTGAACCAAGGTCCCCTCTGCAAGAGCTGCAAGTGCTTTTATCCACGGAGGCATCCGCCTAGCCCCACTGGCAAGTTTTAATTTAATCCATTTCACTTATGTTCACTTATGTATAAACCTCTGCCCATGGCCAAGACGTGAGATTCAGGCGGGTAGGTGTGTCTCTTTAGAAGCCGGCGCTTGGGGAGGGAGGCTGGTCTTAACATCCAGAGCAGCACCGAGGGCCCCCAGGACTGGCCCTCCTGTAGCTGCTGTGGCCTTTTTTCTTTCCTTACCATGCACCCCTTTCCGAGGCCCCGGAGGGGTGTTAAGTACCAGCCTCACCTTGTTAGTGGCTTGCCCAGCTGTAAGGAACAATGGCCAGAGGGATCACTTCCTCTGTGATTTTCGAGGTTGGACTCACCTGCCTCTGGCCTGGAAGGACACGTGCATTATTGATCTTTTGCCTCTTTCCAAAGGGGAGCCCGGGCGTGTTAATTACTGGGTGGCGGCCACGTTAGCGGCAAGTGGATGACAGCTGGGTGCTGGGCACACTCTGCAAGGAGAGTTTTGGGTTTCCATTGTGGTCCACGATATAATCCCGGCCCTTCCATCTGCCCTAACTGTTGTTTTAGGTCAGGAACAATTGGCCAGGGCCAAAAACATAAACACCTCCCTGTGCCGGCCCTTATCATTTTCTTTTCATGTTGGCTTAGGAAACACACCTGAGAGAGCTAAGGCTCACAATGAACCCAGCAATTACCAACCACCAAGGGCAGGCAGCAAACGCTCAGAAACACAAGCCCAGAACGGGCGGCTGCCGGTTGCAGGCTTGCCCCAGGGCCCCCCCTCTAGCCTGAGCAGCCCAAGTCAGTGCGGCTAGCAACCAGGCATGGCTCCGAAGCCTCCCCTGATTTATTTGGAGCAAACAGCTAGTCCTGCTTATGTGTGGTGCTGGGAAAACTACCTCGTAAAGAGGAGGTAGAGGGCACAACCTGTTTGCCGTCTACGGCATATTAAATTGCAAAAGTGTTAAAAGCAAAGTTGGACATGGACACAAACACACACACACACACACACACACACACACACACACACACACACACACCTCTTCTCCATTCCCCAGGTATGGCCTTGGAAGGGAAATTCCAGAGCAACACTGAAAACGTCGGAGGGTGAGTTCGAGCGCACTGCTGGAGAACGGCCCCATGTGGCAGCATTGAGGCCATCCTCATCAGCCACTCACTGAAGACTTAAGGTGCAGCTCCTATGGACCAGGCATCATGTCAGTGAGAACAAAAGGAGGAAAACAGACCTTTATCATTATGTTCTGGATCAAGAAGGTCATGACAGCGTGAATTGGAAGGCACTGTGAGTGGGTTGAATCCCACCGACATGCTACTTGTCCTCAATCAGTGGCTTAAGGAATGTGTGCTTGGTTTCCTCATTGGCTGAACGGGGAGGACCCCACTCTGTCTTTGCAAGATTGCCATGAAATGGCAGTAATGGCATTTACTCTCCATGTAGGGTCACCGTGAGGACCAAGCTGGTTTACGCTTGAGAAGCACTTAGACATTTGGTGTAAACCACGGACACAGCGGCTCTCTTGAGGATGCTTCTGTGCTGCTCTTGAATACCAGCAAATGTGCCTCCTGTGTGATCCTTTCCATAAATGATGGGGAACGAAAAAATAATTCCACACTTATGAGGACACTGGGAAGACATATTACATTCACGTTCCCACTTACCAAGAAATAGTAAATTAGTTGAATTGTTTCTGTCACATTCTACTTTGGGCCTCAAATAGCAAGAATGTTATTTCTTTACATAATTCCCAAAATATCATTAGAATACCAGTAATATGAACCATCAGTCAAAACATCTATATTCATTACCATCTAGCTAGAAATGAAAATTGATTGTCAACTTAACAGGATCTACCATCACCAAAGAAACCCAACTCCGCATGCCGGTGAGAAAACTTTTTGACTGGGTTAATTGAGGTGGGAAGACACACCATAAATGGGGGTGCTACCATCACTTGGGCTGGGGTCCAGGCTTGAATAAAAAGGACAAGGTTGGAAAACCTTTTTCTCCTGACTACGGACACAATGTGACCGGCTGCCTCAGGTTCCAGCCTCTGCCCCTTCTCCCCAACATCACAGTCCATCGACTGTACCCCGAACTGTGAGCCCCGCCCCTTCTCCCCAACATCACAGTCCATCGACTGTACCCCGAACTGTGAGCCCCCGCCCCTTCTCCCCAACATCACAGTCCATCGACTGTACCCCGAACTGTGAGCCCCCGCCCCTTTTCCCCAACATCACAGTCCATCGACTGTACCCCGAACTGTGAGCCCCCGCCCCTTCTCCCCAACATCACAGTCCATCGACTGTACCCCGAACTGTGAGCCCCGCCCCTTCTCCCCATCACAGTCCATCGACTGTACCCCGAACTGTGAGCCCCCGCCCCTTCTCCCCAACATCACAGTCCATCGACTGTACCCCGAACTGTGAGCCCCCGCCCCTTCTCCCCAACATCACAGTCCATCGACTGTACCCCGAACTGTGAGCCCCCGCCCCTTTTCCCCAACATCACAGTCCATCGACTGTACCCCGAACTGTGAGCCCCGCCCCTTCTCCCTATCACAGTCCATCGACTGTACCCCGAACTGTGAGCCCCGCCCCTTTTCCCCAACATCACAGTCCATCGACTGTACCCCGAACTGTGAGCCCCCGCCCCTTTTCCCCAACATCACAGTCCATCGACTGTACCCCGAACTGTGAGCCTCCGCCCCTTTTCCCTATCACAGTCCATCAACTGTACCCCGAAATGTGAGCCTGAACACACCTTTCCTTCCTTCCCTCCTTATGTTCTCTCCACCAGGTGTTTGGCCCCAGAAATGAGAAAAGCACTGGAAGCCTCAGTGGCTGGTAGGACTAAATATGCTGTATTCCTGGTGGTTCATACATCCTGTTCCTTTGCTCGTTCTAGAGACTGGCAACACGACACAGTTAAGGTGCCACTGACATGCTACACAAGGGACAAGTCAGCCATTGACCTTGGGATAGTTTGTGGCAATAGTCAAGTTCACCAGGCTGACATCGTTGACTTCAACCAAGATGCAACAAGCCCACTCCCTTCTCCTTATTTCGTAAGATCCATCTTTGGTTAGCTGGCTCCTCAGAGTGGAAACACAGATGCTCCGTGTGCTAAAAGGAAGGAAAGCATCCCACCCAATTATCTCACTAAATTATTATGGATGCACTGGCCATGTAAGTTAGACATTCTTCTACCTGTTCGTTTATTTAACACACCTTGAAGGAGTACCGAACCTGTGTTGGGTTCTGAGCTTGGTACTGGGGAAAAAAATGGGTAGTTGAGAAATTAATTGAGACAGGGCTCTTGACCTCAGGGTACTTAGCTAATGAGAAGACGACCCTGGAAAGAAAGCATGTGGCATTCTAGGCATTTCCTTTGCTGGGCCAAGTAATATTATACTCTACCATCCAGCTCAAACTTAATCATTCCTGTCTATAATAGTTTGAGTTGGCATTGATTTTGAGGTCACTCTCCTTCATTACATTTATATAGGTTGAAAATGTAAAAAGGAACCACTGTACTCTGACTTTCTAGGCTAAACATGGGCTTTTAAAAATCCATCTCCTACTGCATATTGCTGTCTCTCTTCTACTGTGAATGATCCAGTGCTAGTCATTTAGACCCCAGTAGATTCTGTTTGGGATAAATATCATGACTCATCAAATCTCTTCTGGTCTGACATCCCATGACTTCATTGGAGAGGAATGCGTGCTTTCTGTTGTTATGACAAACATTTTGACTAAACATAACTTAGGGAGAGGGAAGGGTTTATTTCAGCTTACAGATTATAGTTCACCATCGCGGGCAGTCAGCATAGGAACTCAAGCAAGAACCTGAAGGCAAGCCCAATCGCTATTCTATACAGTATTACCTCTGACCCTGGAACTCACTTCACAGCCAAATGAGGTATGGAAGAAACCATAGGGGATGCTGCTTGCTGCTTGGCTCACAGGCTGGCGTATGCTCAGCCACCTTTCTTTTACAGCTGAAGATCACCTTCTTAGGGACGGTGCCACTCACAGTGGCCTGGGCCCTCCTACTTCAATTAACAATCAAGACAACCCCCCACAGACATGCTGCCAGGCCAATCTGACTTAGGCAATTCCTCAGTTGAGATTCCTTTTGCAGAAGACTCTAGGCTGTGTAGAGTTGATGCTTAAAGCTAATTAGGACAGGCGATAAGTTTTTTTTTTCTTCAGTTTTCTTCCCATCTCCCAAACATCCAGATGGTTAATTGTTGTAGAATATTATTTCATGATGTGTTTTTACATTTGTTTATGCTGTGGAACATTTGTTTAATGATGCAAAGATGTGTTGTATTCCTTTATGTTTCATTTGTTTAACTCTGTGAAGCTGTGTTACTTTGCTTGTCTTAAAAACCCGATTGGTCTAATAAAGAGCTGAATGGCCAATAGCAAGGCAGAAGAAAGGATAGGTGGGGCTGGCAGGCAGAGAGAATAAATAGGAGGAGGAAAGAGTAAGAGAAGCAAGAGAGATCAAGGAACAAAAAAAGGAGGAGAGGAGGATGCTAGGGGCCAGCCACACAGCCACACAGCCACACAGCCACCCAGCCACCTAGCCACCCAGCCACCCAGCCACCCAGCCACCCAGCCACCCAGCCACCCAGCCACCCAGCCACCTAGCCACATAGCCACCCAGCCACCCAGCCACACAGCCACACAGCCACCCAGCCACCTAGCCACCTAGCCACCCAGCCACACAGCCACACAGCCACACAGCCACCTAGCCACATAGCCACCCAGCCACACAGCCACCCAGCCACACAGCCACACAGCCACACAGCCACACAGCTCCACAAAGTAAGAGTAAGATACACAAAAGTAAGAAAAGGAAAAAGCTCAGAGGCCACAGTAGATGGGATAATTTACGTTAAGAAAATTGGCTAGAAGCAAGCCAAGCTAAGGCTGGATGTTTATAAGAAAGACTAAACCTCTATGTATATTTATTTGGGAGCTAGGTACTTCCACATCACTACTAATCAAGATAACGCCCTATAGACACGTCCACAGGTCAGTCTGCTGAGGGCACCATCCCTCAGTTGATGTTCCATCTGCCTAGGTGACTCAGGCTTGTGTCAAGTTGAAGAAAAACTAACCAGCATAATTTCTGTAGCTATTTAATTATCAAGTTGATAAACTTTAAAAAGGAAAACAAGAAGTAATGGGTAACTGATAGGCAAATACTCATTGGTGACTTCATCTACACTTGGATGAATTAAGTAAGAGTTTACTAATTACAGCCAGATATGGTGCCATTATCCCATAATCCCAGCACCTGGGAGGTAGAGGCAGGAGGATCATGAGTTCAAGACCAGTTTGACTACACGGTCAGTTTGAAGCCAGCTTTGGCTACATGAAACCCTTTATTTAAAAAAAAAAATCAATCAACAAACTCATAAACCAATCAACAGTAACAATAGGGATTGATTAATGTAACAGCTGCCATGAGTTGATAACCTGCTGAACTCCTGATGGTGATTGTTGTGTGGATTTATATTACCTTACATTACATATTTGTAATATCTTATGTTACCTCATGCTTACAGCATGACTTTTTGGCCTGTTGTTACGGTTTGAGTGGAGAATGTCTATCCCAGGCACATGTGTCAAGTGCACGGTCCCCAGATGCTGACACTGTTGGGGGTGGTGTGGAAATTGGGGGCAGGGTACATAGAGGATGTAGGCTACTGGGGACCAGGTCCCAGTTCCCTCCTCTGCCTCCAAGCTCTATCCATAAAGAATGTTACCGGCCCCTGTCACAGGCCCCTGTCATCCATGGGCGTTCTGAGACTATGGGACAAAAGAGACCACCATCCCCAGCTGTTTCTCCCAAGGACACTGTCAGCGTGGTGAGGAAAGTGACTAAGAGGATCACTTAGCAAATGAGAAGACCAGGTAGAGAGAAGCTGCAGAGTCGCAAATGTAGAGAGCCATGGTTCCCCACCCAGGTGGGCTGGCTCCAAATGGCCCCCGTTCTCCTGGGACCGGGACCGCACTGCTCAGACCACTCCACAGCTTCTCCTTCGCTTTCCATTCCAGTTCTTAACTGGGGAACCATCTGAGATAGGAAAGAGGGGGATTACTTCCACAGGAATTCAATTTTCACACGCTCCATAGATCCGCTCTGGGACCATTGACTTGAGATGAATAGAAGTTATTTTCTTTAAAGTTCAGAGAGTTCGTAGGAGGTAGTGCCCAATTTTATTGTCTTTTGTCTCCACGGTACATATTATTTATAAGGTGTTCAATTATACTACAAAGGGGTCCTAGGTTCCCTTGGAGATTTAAAAAGCCTTGTGGAGGGATAATATAGCTTGGCCATGTCCAGGCTTGCACTTGTCTATGTCTTTATGGAAGGCAGGGTGCCTTTGGGTCACGTTAGATCTTATTCAATGGGAGGTGGTGTGACCTAGTCACTCTCTGTGAACTGATTCCCAGTGACAAATTGTCCCTGCCTCCAAACACTCTGGCCACTTCTTAACCATCCACAAAATCAGTGCTGCCCAAGCCTGGCTGATGGCTTCGGTCTTCTCCTCTCTGACAGTCTATAATATTTGAACTACAAAGGGGCTGACAACGGATATCGCCATGCCCTTAGAGCTCTGTAAGTACTAGGCCCCCAACACATTTGTGCTGAGGAGGGTGTTGGTTATCTATTTCCACAATCACGCTGCCTAACACGCACACCCAGAGAAAAGACTTTGCATGAACGTCATTGCCCTCAGGTCTGTGGGTCAGCACCGTTGGACAAGAGGCTTAGGAGTTCATGGTCAACAGCAGGGTGGCTGAGCAGCTCTGCTGACACTGGCTGACTCTTTCACATGTGGAGACTGGTTGGTCTCGGAGGAGTGAAATCAGCAAGGGTCTCCTCCACGTGGTGTGTCCTCCCATCCTCCTAGGATATTGGCCCGTGTCGGCTCACTTGGAGGTTTTAGGGAATGAGCAGATACGTGTGTAGCTCTCTGGATCAAAGCTTGCCAGGGGCAGTTCCCATGTCTGCTGCTTTCCATCAGCTAAAGCAGGTTATAAGGCAAGCCTAGACCAAGGCCTGGAAGATACAGTCCATGTTGGGCAAAGCTACTCAGACTCACAGTCACAGTCTGTAGAGCATGTCTGTAAGACAGGGGGTAGAACTGGGGTGGGTATAGAACTAGCAGACCAAGAGGAGAATAAATAAAAATGCTCCCAGTTGGTTCAACATTGTTCCCAGTTTCTATTAAAGATTTTTTTTTAGATTTGTTGATTTTTATTATTTTGTGTGTGTAAGTATTTTGCCTCCATGTATATGTGTGTACCACATGTGTACCTGGTTGCCTTGAAGGTCAGAAGAGGGTGTTGGATCCCTTGGGATTGGAGTTACAGATGTTTGTGAACCACCATGTGGGTGCTGGGAATTGAACCCAGATCCTCTGGAAGAGGAGCCAGGGCTCTTAACCTCTGAACCATCTTTCCAGCCCCAGTTCCCAGTTTCTTAACTGCAGATAACTATTGGTGTGGGAAAAATCAAAGAAGAGTGAGTGAGAACAAAGCCTGGGTCAGGATTAAGCTCTCCACACCTTGCCGTGGTTTGAATGAGAATGGTCCTCAGAGGCCCATAGACTTGAATGTTTCTTCTACATGGAGTGGCACTGTCTGAAGCGATTAGGAGATGTGGCCTTGTTGGAAGAGGTGTGTCACTAGGGGTGGGCTTTGAGGCTTCAAAAACCCATCTGAAGCCCAGAGTGTCTTTCTGCCTACAGATCAGAATGTAGTGCTCAGCTACTGTTCCAACGCATGCCTCTGTGCCGCCATGATAAAGGACAGAACCTCGGAAACTGTAAGCAAGCCCCAATTAAATTCTTTTTATAAGAGTTGCTGTGACCAGGCAGTGGTGGCATACGCCTTTAATCCCAGCACTCGGGAGGCAGAGCCAGGAGGATCTCTGTGAGTTCGAGGCCAGCCTGGGCTACAGAGCGAGATCCAGGACAGGCACCAAAACTACACTGTAGCAAGAATCTTAAAAGTTCTTATTAGTAAAAACAAACCCGGTGCCAGGTATTGGGGTGAATGCTGGAAGATCAGAGAAGCAGAACAGGGCACAGCTAACCTCACCTCGCCAGTTCCTCAGCTAATCCTGTTTCCTCAGACTGGAAGCTTCTGAGTCTTCATCCAAATGGATCTCAGCTGAACTGCTGCTCAAAAGCCTAAAAGCTTAACCAGCTCTAGTTCCTGGTCCTCACGCCTTAAATACCTTTCTGCTTTCTGCCATCACTTCCTGGGATTAAAGGCGTGAGTCACCATGCCTGGCTGTTTCCAGTGTGGCTTTGAACTCACATCTGGATGGATCTCTGCCTCCAAGTGACAGGATTAAGGTGTGTGTGTGTGTGTGTGTGTGTGTGTGTGTGTGTGTGTGTGTGTGTGTGTGCGTGCCTAACCTTTGGGCAGAGGAAATACCTGCTTGGCTGTGGCTCCTATATCTGAGGAGGGTAGTATATGAAAAACTGATGTCTGAATTTGTTTCTACCTGTGGGATCAACTCTTAAAAACAAAGCTACTTCTCTTTTTTCAGACTTCTGTGACGACAGCATGCTACGGAATTTTCTCTCATGTTTGTGGGTTTTGCTGTTGTTGCTTTTGAGACAGGATGCCACGTATCCCAACCTTGCCTTGAACTGCTTCCATAGCTAAGGATGACCATGAACTTACAGGTGTGAAACTGAACTACAACACCTGCTTTGTGCAGTGCTGGGGACCAAACCCGGGGCTTTGTGTAAGCCAAGCAAGCACTCACTTAACAGAGTTTACATCTCTAGCCCCCTACAGCCTTCTGTCTTTGTGGTTTCCTTTACTCTATGCCCTTGTAGAAATGAGAAATAACCTCTGACGACGTTAGTAAGAATGTCATTGTGAGTATTTGAAGGAATGTGTTCCTTCCACTTCAGAGTTCCTTACGGTGCAGATGACAGTGGGGCTGTTGGTGAGATGGCTCGGCCAGTCAGGGCTCTTGCTGTCAGGCCTGACTGCCTGAGTTTGATCTCTGGGACTCACATTTTAAAAGGAGAGAATGCATCCCCATGGGCTGTCCTTTGATCTCCATGTGCGCACAGTGGCATGCGCGCACACACATTCACACAGAAAATAACGTAATAATAATAAAAGTCATAGTGCATTTTGCACAAATGAATTATGAGGAGCCCCTTGCCCATCCTGTCATCTGATCCAGATTGAGTCAAATAAGGGTGTAAATATTTAACACGTTGCAATGACGTTCGGAGAAAAAGACCCAGCCTGGATGAACTTGTGTTGGAGACAGCATCCGCTGTCTGCCTCTACATATGGAACTCTTAGTCATCAGTTAATGCCTCTGGGCCAGATCTGTGGATATTTATTGTATCTCAAAACATGTGGGATCCCAAATTAAAAGATGTCCTAGGATAAGAGAGATGTCAGGGAAAATTTTTTGCTTTAGAATTCATTCTCTCTCTTAAAAAAAAAAATGTGTGTGTGTGTGCCCATGGAGGCCAGAGGTGCATGTCAGATCCTCTGGAGTTGGACTTACAGGAGGTTGTGAGCCACCACATGGGTACCAGGAAATGAATTTGAGACCTCGGGAAGAGCAGCGAGTGCTCTTAACTACTGATCTGTCTCTCTAGCCCCCAGATTTCCTTTTCCATAAGATGTGCCTTGCTTGTATAACACCCCAAAACTCAAAATCACCTTAAATGTCATTACATATGGAATATACAAAAATGTCATTTATAAACGTACAGTAGAAATTTTGGGGTCTTCCTCTTGAGTACTGACAGCACTCCTGTGCCACACGAAGCTGTACTTGCCATTTGTTTAACTCCCAACCCCGGGCAAGTGTGTGTGTGTGTGTGTGTGTGTGTGTGTGTGTGTGTGTGTGTGTGTTTGTGTGTATGCGCAATCCTTGAGCCAGATTGACACAGGTTGGCTATATCCTGTCCCAGTCTTGTGGGAAGAAACAGGAGGTCAGAACCTTCCTGTGGACTCTCAGTTGTCAGAACCAAACGGCTGATGGCTGCTTGGTTGGGGGTCTGGAGATGACCGGAGCGGGGCAATCTGGTGGAGATCTGGCCAACAGCAGCAGCTACGCCGTGCTGGAAAAGACAGTGCTGTCCTGTTTTCATTAAGTGTATTTATAAACACACTGAACATGAAACATTTTCCCTTTCTTCACAGTGATGGATGATTATATATCTATGAAATGTTTTCATTTATTTGGCGCCAGGGTAATCAAAATCAGTTGAAACTGCCCCAGCGAAGGGAGAGAAAGCAAGGCAGCCTGGGACAGCCCCGGCTGCTTCCCTCCTGCTCTTCAGGGTAGGAACCGCCTGGCAGAGAGGCTCCTTCACAGAGGAACGTGCTCTTGGGAGGGGTAATTGCTCCCAGCCCCACTCATGGCTGCTGTCCATGGAGGCTGCAGCTCGGCAGGGTTTTCAAAGAGATTGCCTGCCTCCTGGAAGCAGCGTGGGAGCGACGGGGCCAGCCTGTGCGTGACTCTGTTTAGGCTAAGAGGGAGCTTGGTCCCAGAAAACCTTTGTGAATGAAACGAAGTGGGCTTTCATGTCTGCCCTGGCCCGTGTTCTGGGTCAGGCGCCCTGATCTCCAACATCCTGTTTAAACTGGTGTTTTCCACTACATACAGACAAAACTATTTCTATTCTGAGCTCTTCATGATTGCACAGAGACAAGCAATGGGGATTAGGTAGGGAAGCAGGGTTGCCCTGCTGGGGAGAGGCATACAGAAAGCAGACGCCCAGGCCTCATGCTTTTGATGTTTTGTTGGTTTTTTTTTTTCTTTCCTTTCTTTTTTCTTTTGGACAGCTACAGGACTCAGATCTGTGCTTTACAAGTTCAACCTTCAGCTGAGGAGGCCACTGTTTTGGTGAGTTTATCCAGCCTAAACCACAGGACAAGGCTGTCTGCTTCTGGTCACCAGTTTGCCTTTGGGTTCCAACATGGACCCATTTACAGGCAAGAGAATTCAATTCTCAGTGGGAGAAAGAAAAACCAATGTCCCCGGTTGTGACTCATCACCTTTCAGGGAATTCAGTTGACTGTCAGAGCAGGAAAAAAACCTTCACCTTGTGGTTAGGTTCAAGAACTTGTAGAAGAGAATGGGGGGGATTTCTCTG
This sequence comes from Peromyscus eremicus, assembly GCF_949786415.1. Taxonomy (NCBI): domain Eukaryota; kingdom Metazoa; phylum Chordata; class Mammalia; order Rodentia; family Cricetidae; genus Peromyscus; species Peromyscus eremicus. The sequence continues at coordinate 5,700,231 of NC_081428.1, read as the reverse complement.
TGGTTTGTTACAGTAGAAACAGGACACTAACAAGGTGAAGGATACACTAGACAGTTTACCTGGCTAATTTTTCTGAAAATTTGTGCTAATAATCATAGGCCAAGTAGCACTTTTCATTTTTCGGGAATAGAAAGGGTATATATAGAGCCAAACTGCTTGCTATTAAAATGCTACAAAACTGTGAGCATCTCACGCCTGCTATTTTGACCACTTGGAACCAAATAGTAAGGGAATGTGGAAAACCGAACAAAATAAATCCCCTGTAACAATTAATTAAAAGCGATTTCAGTTTTTGAGGGTGACCTTTGAGAGGTCACTTTTTCCTAGTTCTAAGAAAATTATAAGTGTATCATGGCATCCTAGACAAATGTAGTGTTTTTTGGTCTTCAGCTGAGTCACCCCTCCTACCAGCTCTTGACCTCCATAGTGGAGCTGATGAGCTCTTCCATGTGTGGCTGGGGCATACAACACACACTTGTAAGGATGCGACTGGAATAAAAACAATTACATTAGAATGTGTCTGATACAAGCACGGGCATTTTCTGGAGGGACCAAGGAGCCACTCTGCCCCTTGATTAACCGATGAGACATCCTATTTCTTTAATCCCACTTTCACTTATGAACTCTGAAACTGTCCAGTTTCTAGAAGTAACCAGAGCTGTGAATGATACAAGGGTTTAAGACATTTGCAATTGCTTCTGCAGCGCTGGCAGAGTTTCAGAAAGACAAGCTGTATTTGTTTGCTCTCTGCGGCTATGATAAAACCCCATGACCAAAAGAAGCTTGGGGAGGAAAGGGTTTAATTGGCTTACACTTCCACACCACTGTCAACCATCAAAGCAAGGCAGGCCAGGAACTCAAGGCAGGAACCTAGAAGCAGGAACTGAAGCAGAAGCCACAGAGGAGTGCTGCTTACTGGCTTGCTCAGCCTGGTTTCTCACACAATCCAGGACCACCTGCCCAGGGGTAGTACCACCCTTTGTGCAATGGGCCCTCTGGGATGCCCAGGGACTTGCCTACAAGCCAACCCTATGGAGGCATTTTCTCAGCTGAAGTTCCTTCCCTCTTCCCAGATGGCCGGCCCTAGCTTGTGTCAAGTTGGCAAAAATCAACCAACACACAAATGTTATGGCAAAAAACAAACAAACAGACAAACAAAAAAACCCAACCATGTTCTGTATTATCTTTTTCATAATTAAAGAATAGCTATTGTGATTTAAAATATATTGATAATAATTATAAAACAACAGAGAGAAAGAGATGGTTTGAGTAATTTTCAAGACGGTAACCCTGACTTTGAACATTTAGATTTTCAATTAATTGGTGTGAAACCCAGTACTTTCCTGAGAGAGGAACAAATTAATTCAGTAACGGAGAGTGGCCAAGTTCCTCCCAGAGAGATAAGATGACATCATCTCAGAGTCTGAAGAGGCAGTATGCAAATACAACTTCAAATCAGCCAATCATATGGGTTGAGATACAGTGAGCACAGCCAATCATCATTACCAAACCTCTCTCACAGACCCCATTCTGTCAACCTCCAGAGAGAGTCAGGATGAGCCAAGCCTAGGGCATCCAGCCAAGCCTTACACAAATCCCTATGATACATTTATCTCCAGATAAATAGATCATCTCACTGTCTTCTGTGGCAAAGGATCCTTTGGACAGTATGATGTTGGTGTCTTCCTAACTAATGCATTTCCTTCATACAGTCAAACTGACTTGTTTAGAAGAATTTTTTTCTTTCTATTTTTATAGGCATCTCAGCCAGTTTCATTCAGATTTTATCTAAAATGGGAGCACATTCTCAGATGTTGGATATGGATTTCGAGGAAGACCTTTACTCAGAGTTTAGCTTAATCTACATCATTAACTATCCTTTCTTGCCAGAGTGATACAGATTTCTCAGAAGTGACAAGCTGCCATCCCTACTTGGTTGTCTCTGCTCACGGCTTCTTCAGTGTTTGCTATACCCCCACATACTCCCTGCATCCCAAGAGTCTACGTGTCTTTCATTCTTACCACAGAACACTCAAGGTCTCTGTATAGGCCCAAGACCTCACAGACTGTTCCACCCAGCTCCATGTAGAGGAGTCTTTATACTTTGTGAGCATCCTGACTAATGTTACTGCTACGATGAAGAACAACCGACTGGGTCGTTTATAAACAACAGGTACCTGTTCGGCTCTGAGTTCTGGAGGCTGGCAGGTCTGAGAGGACAGCACTGGTGAAGGACTTAGTTAGGGCCGTGCTCATGTGGGATGGAAACAATGGGAGGCAGAAGGGCAAGAGAAATAAACCAAGAAAGGGCCCAACAAGCTTCCATGATGGTGCATTCTTGAGACAACTCCTCCCCAGACAGTGACATCTGCTAAGGCCAGGCCCGTGTGACTGCAGTCCTCCTACTAGGTATCCCTTCCCAGCACTGCTGCCTCGGGGATTAACATCCCAACACCTGACCTGGAGGGACACTATCAAACCATGGCATCCTGTCCAAAGTAAAAAACATGGTTCTCTTGTTCAAAACTCACTAAGAATGTCAAGATGTTGACTGAAGGGCCTTCAATCCGGGGTGAGCATGGGGGCCTGGGTGAGCTCTCAGGGCACAGGCTGGAGAAGCCAGCTCTGATTATACCAGTTGCCATACTCAGGCATGCATCCCTCACAGGCACATGACACAGGACATGCTTAGAGCACGTGGACTTCTGTTCATTTTACTAAAACCTCTACTAACCCAATGTAAAGTATTCATAACTCAGATCTACATGTGTCCTTTTCTTTCTTGTTCTGAATATGTACTGTCCATCCCCCATTTCCTGGTAAGCAGGCAGTCTGAGTGACTTCTTCAAAGCTTGTGCTAACCATTTTTTCTGATTATAAATATACTATCTAGAAAACTTTAAAAATAAAGAGGAAAAAAAAGCTCATTACCCACAAATGTCACCAATTAGTGGCGAATACCATTTTGCTTTGCTTTCCCCTAATGAGATAAAATGCTCTGACCAAAGGCCACTTGTGGAGGAAAGGATGTTTTTGGCTTATACTTCCAAGTCATAGTCCATCACTCAAGTCAGGAAATCAACAAGGAGCTGCAGCAGGAACCACAGAGGAAGGCTGCTTAGTGGCTCACTCTCTGACTCATGACCAGTTTGGTGTACAGCACAGATCCACCTGGCTCGGCATGGTACCGCCACCCGCAGTGGGCTGGGCCCTCCTGCATCCGTCATCAATCAAGACACTCTCTTACAGACGGGGACAGAGGCTGATCTGATCGGATGATTACTCAACTGAGATTGCTTCTTCCGAGGCGACTCTGGGTTGTGTCAAGGTGAGAAAAGCCAAGCAGCTCCCCTGCTATTCAGATTTTTCTGTACACCCTTCTAAACTGCATTTCTTCTATCAATTTTTATGCGTATAGGCCCTTGTGTATTTTTCAAATCTAAAGTGGGGTCATATGATCTTTTTTCACTTAGAAATGGCAACACAAGCCATTTGTATGTTGAGAAGTAACTGTGCAGGAGGTTATGTCTACACAGCAGCTGACATACTACTCTATCGTGGCTGGTTAGGAATTACTGTAGGGATGAGTGAGAGGTGTTCAAGAGCAAAAAACCAGAATGCGCTCAGTGCTGATTCCTTTTGCTACTGTATCTCCTACTCCACATTAATCCAAAGCGAGCAGTTATTCAAGCAAATGTGAAATTTGAATACAGGTCCACCCAGAGGCAGAGGCAGGGCCCTATGATTTACAGCTTCATTGAGAAGGAAGGCCCCAGGGTTGGCCCGTTCTCCAGAGCCCTGGACACAGTAAAGGCTTAGCAGTTGCTCTGCTGCAGGGCGAAGGGAGCCAGATGACTTCAGGAAACAGAGAGAGGCGATGGAGATCCGCAGTGGTGATGACAAGTGATGATCAGGGCGACTTCTGAGCCAATGAAGTGTCACCACAGAAACAATCCTGTCATTAACGGCCATTCTTTTGGTCACAGTCAGTCAGTTCACACACTGGGAGAATCTAGCCAAGTTTTTCTTGCTTATGAGAAACAAATGCGTGAGGAGAGATGGATTGGTTTCCATCTTCAGGAGGCCAGCGTTTTGAATTCCTCAGCCATATGTCTCTTGGACTCTGTTTTTGTCCTCCAAGTGAGAATTCAAGCCAGTTTCAGTGAAAAATTGTACTTCTTAATTTTTTTAAAATAAAAATCACTTGTAAATTATTTCCTTGGTGTCACATAGTTTACTCTTGTTATATGAGCCCCGATGCACAGTCAGTGGGTCTGTGATGGACATTCTGAGTACAGCCTCATTCCCAAAGGGGATGGAGAAGGCTCCTGGTGTTTACATCAGAGCAAAGAATCTTATGATGTGTAAGAAAAGGAGCTAACTGGGGCCCCATATTAGCTACAAAATAAGCCTTCCTGAGCAAAGATCACATGGGGGGCATCACATGACCACCAATTAGTGTCCTCCAAGAATGGAAGGTTATTGTCTCTGTAGTTTTGGAGTTTTGGGGTCCACATTGAAGGTTGTTTGCAGGGATGCCCTTCCTCAGACCTCTTCCTGCCTCTCCTTGGCCATATCACTTAAGTCTCGGCCTCCGTCTTCCCACGGCTTCCTCTGTTGGACATTTGCTGTTGGAATTAGAGTTTACTTGGATATCCAGGGCAATCTCATCTCCAGATCCTTAACTACATTTGTAAAGACCCTGAAATAGTTAGCTGTCAACTTGACACAACTTGGGGACTTCAGAGAAGACAGTCTCAACTAGATTTGTCAGGTCAGACTGGCCTGTGGACATGTCCGCAGGAGATTCTCTTGATTGTGAATTGATGGAGGAGGGTCCAGCCCACTCTGGGTAGTGATGTTCTCTGGTCTGGGCTGTATAAAGAAAGCTAGCTAAGAAATGGGCCTGTGAGTGGGGCATGTTCTTGCATAGTTTCTGCTGTCATTTCTTGGCTGAGTGAGTTTCTTGGTTGGAGATAATGCCCTGCTGGAATACCAAGTGAGCCTGCTTTGAGTTCCTCAATGATGAACTGTGATCTAGAAGTTTAAGCTAAAATAAATCTTTTTGTCCCTTGGTTAATTTTGATCAGACTGTTTTACCATAGCAACAGCACCTGACTGCATCTCTAAATAAGGCCGTTTTCACAGGTGTCAAGGTAGATCTGTCAGGTGGCAGGTGTGAGGTAGATCTGTCTTTTGGGCAGCACCACTCAGTCTGCTGCTGGTGTGTCCCTAGAAGAGCTTCTGGGTCCTCATGGGTAGATGTGGTCAGCCTGCTTTCCTCTAGGTCCTCCTGGGTAGTAGACATGGTCAGCCTGCTTTCCTCTGGGTCCTCATGGGTAAATGTGGTCAGCCTGCTCTCCTCTGGGTCCTCCTGGGTAGTAGACATGGTCAGCCTGCTTTCCTCTGGGTCCTCATGGGTAAATGTGGTCAGCCTGCTTTCCTCTGGGTCCTCCTGGGTAGATGTGGTCAGCCTGCATTTCTGGATGAGGCTGTGGTAAACAAGGAAGAAACTGGAGCCAAGGGCTGTCTGGGTTAAAGGCAGCCTGGGCTGGCTCTCTCCGAAGCCTCTGTTCTGCAAGGCAGTGTTTGTGGGCTGAGGAGGGTCCTGAAGAGCATTGAGAAAGGAATCGGTGCTTACTGTGAAGTGCCGGGGGAGGTGGCAACTACCACAGCAGCGTCCTACCTAGAGACAGGAGACGGCCAGAAGACACAGTTCCTGCTGTCCCACTCATGCCGTGGTCTGAGATACAGCCTTGGGGTCATGCAGTGAGAGAGGAGGTGGGCTTCCCATCTCACTGAAAGACAAGTGGGAAGGGCTGTCTTTTTTACATCAGTCAGAACTCGCCAGAGAACATGTACATGTGTGCACACATACATCCATACTGACTTACACATGCACATACACACACACTCATACACACTCACACATATACACACACACATACACACACATGCATACTCACACATATTCACACACACTCCCATTCATACATACACACACAGACACACATGCACACGCACTCATAGACACACACATACACACACATGTGCACATACACACACACACACACACACACACACACACACACACACACACACACACGGCATTGTAGACCCAGCTGGTGTGAAGCTGGAGGAGCTGAGGCTGGATTCAGTGCAGTGTTCTGTGGTATAGGCTTGAGAATTCCTTATGAGGCCACAACAGACTTAACCTTTAAGCCTGTTAGTGAGGAGACTGTTCCAGGGGATAATCCTACTATACTCACAGTCTACAGAGGTAAATATTAATCACATGCAAATTATACCCTCACAATAATACCTGACCAGACTGTATTGACACATGAAGTGAGCTGCCACACAGACACACCAGCAGGCAGGGGCTGTCATTGAGACGTGGACATCTGGACTGTGCTATGTGTTGGAGATACAACGTGGGCACAGACCACCCGGCCTGTGTGTTTGACTCCACAGTGGGGTTGCTCAGCTAGCCCAATCCATCATGGAGGTTATGGTGTCCCGAAGTTGTGGAGGCAACTGGTGACTGATCTCAGATTGGCAGAACTGTGAACCAAGCAAGTAGAGGAGACAGAGAACGGAGGGGTGTTCCCAGCAGAGAAGAAGCTGAGAGACAGAGGAGGCTAAGGAGTTGAAGCTGAAATAGATGAAGGGTGTGGCCAGAGGGGTGGGCTTGGAACCAATGGTCCTGCACCCCCTCTGCAATGCTGAGGTCAGGTCTCTGGTCACTGGGAGCCACCGAGGGCTGCTGAGTTAGGATGGTGTGGTCACACTTGCCTTTTCAGAAGTGAGCTCAGGCAGCTGTGTGCAGATGAACTGGAGTAGGGGTCGGGCGTGGAGTTAAGGTAACGTCAAGGTGTAGAAAGCATGGTGGATGTAAGAGTATAAATCAACCAAGATGGTATCCGCATCAGTCTTAGTTTGTTGATGTGGCAAACCCCTGACCAGCAGCAGCTGCAGGGACCGTTACTCCGGCTTACACCTCATGGCGGCAAAGCATGGTGGCAGGAGTCGGAGGCTGATAGGTCGCACAGTGAATTTGAAGTCAGGAAGTAGACAGTGAACAGGAAGTGGGTTGGGCCTTAAAATTCCAAGACTCATTTCCAGTGACCCACTTCCTCCAGCAGGGCTCCACCTCCTAAAGGTTCCACGACTGTTCCAAACAGTGCGACAGGCTCCACCTCCTAAAGGTTCCACGACTGTTCCAAACAGTGCGACAGGCTCCACCTCCTAAAGGTTCCACGACTGTTCCAAACAGTGCGATAGGCTCCACCTCCTAAAGGTTCCACGACTGTTCCAAACAGTGCGATAGGCTCCACCTCCTAAAGGTTCCACGACTGTTCCAAACAGTGCGATGATAGGCTCCACCTCCTAAAGGTTCCACGACTGTTCCAAACAGTGCGATAAGCAGGGGATCAAGTGTTCAAAGTGAGCGTGTCGGGGGGCGGGGGGGCATTTCACATTCAAACCGTGACCCTATTCCTCATTTTCTAACCACTGCTGGGGTTCGGCAGATCAGGAGTCAGAACAAGATGCTGGGATGCTTGCTCTCGCTCGCATCTTCAATTCTGATTGGGCATAGAGATGTTTGATGCTCGAGGTCAGATTTGGAATTAAGTGGTTCTAAAATCAAATGCTTATGGGGAATTAACAGACCACCAAAAGAAAGATGGACAGTTATCAACATGAAATGCTTTGTACTCCACAGTCTTTGCGGCCGTCGGCCTCAGGAGCACCCCATTTCCATGCTACCTCAGATGAGGACACCCTCCTCCTCCTCCCTTCTCCTTAGCAGTCTGTTGCCTTTCATGGAGAAGATCAAAATTGGAGCGAGTTACAATCGACCATTATTCAGCCTTTCCATATTAAAGTGAACATGAGATCAAACTGTCAGTTTTCCCAAACTTTATGTCAGTTTGTATTAGATTACCGTCCACATGCCAGGACACAGAGCTCATATAGACCCAGAGTGGAAGGAATCTTCAAACTGGGCCAAATCTATAATGTGAAGAAAAAGAAAGAAGAAAAAGAAGAGGCAACCTAAGCAGAGTGTATCTGAATATGAATGAGCCACCTCGCTCTGGGCCGGAGGGGATGAGGTGAGCTCTGCCCACGTTTGGAGTTGGGGTTCCTCATATATCAAACTATACCTCCCAAGCAGTCAAAGTTGTACCACACTAAAAACAGGCTCTGCCAGATGCCATGCTCTCAGATCTGATGTGTGTGTTTCGGGTGGAGTGGAATCCACGGATTTCTTATCCATTTACACTTAAGTCATCAAGATGTTACCCAGGGATGCCTCTGTGACTCACGGAGTGCTCGGTCTTCCTTGCTCTTAATTTGAAAAAGGGAAATCATACTTTGTTAAGGGTGGACTTAAAGCCACAAATTTGTACAATGAAGGGAAAATATGCACTTGCTGTTTTCTCTCCTCTCTGTTTCCTGAGCTTCAAAGATATGGGGTTTCCAGCTTGGCAAATACACGACTAACCAGAAGAATTTGTACCAACAGAATGGGCTCAAGTACCCACCTCCCTCTCATATTATTGTCATAGTTCTTCACAGGAGGGGGCCAAGAGAGGAAGGGGAAGGGAAGGGAGAGAGAATGTTCCACAGGGAAAATGACAAGAAGAAAAAGAGCAAAGGGAGGCTAGAGGGGAAGAATTGAAAACTGTAGTTTTTCTGTGGGGGTGCATGAGTGTGTGTGTATGTGAAAGGTCAGAGGACTGCAGAGGACGAGGGTATCTTCCACATCCTTTTTGAGACAGGGTCTCACATTCCCTGAACTCATCAAGTAGGCTACCCTGGCTGACCAGCGAGCCCCAGGCACTTCCCCTGACTCTTCCAGGGAATTACAAGCTCACACCTCCATGTCGCATTTTTTCCCATGGGTTCTGAGCATCCAACTCAGGTCCTAGAGCTTGCAAGGCCAGAAGCACTGAGCGATCAGCCACCTCTCCAGCTGGAGGATTAAAAACAATTCTAACACGGGAAATTTCTACATCCAGGTAGAGGAAGGGAACAACATGCTTATGGGGAACAGCTTGTGGTAGCCAACTGTCTCTTCATCCAGTCGTTAACATAATATCTGTGCACTCAGCATCATCTTTTGGCACAATGGGAAACAAGAGTGGATGCAGGCTCTTTGATCGTCCTGTCCAGAGACTGGCCTGCTTCCTTACCACTGGAGTCTATGTTGGTCCGGGACTGCTTTGGCCAAAGCAGTTTGGTGAATGTGATGTTAAAGCAGTTTTGGATCTGATCTTCAAGTGGACTGGCACCTTCACTGTGGCCTCCAGAAACTAGCCAGCAATATGGAGACCAATTATCAGCCCTGTTGGGACCTGAGATAAGAGTCAATATCTGCTATGGGCCTTGTGAGGGCACCACATTGGACTGTAGCCCATCAAACTTGACACAGAGACTCATTTCCCATTTTACCAGTCCTTTCTCTGGAGTTCAAAAGTTGTTTTTCTAGAAAACTTTTGTTAATATTAAAGTGTTTGTTGCAGCTCTGGGTCCCTCAGATGAATCTTCAGAAGTTTTGTATCATTGATGCCACACATGAATGCCTTGCAGTCTTTTCTCTCTCTTCTTAGACACTCACTGGCTTCTTAGAAGCTGTATATATCATAGACGACATGATTTAAGAGAGGTATGCTCTTTGAGTAAGACCCTTATTGTCTGTCTATCTATCTATCTATCTATCTATCTATCTATCTATCTATCTATCTATCATATTTCTATCTGTCCATCCATCTATTCTACTATGTATTATTTATCCATCTCTCATCTTTTTATCCTTCTTCTTCTCTCTCTCTCTTTCTTGTTTGTTTTTCAAGATATGGTCTCTCTGTGTAGCCTTGGCTGTTCTTGAACTCACTCTGTAGACCAGGCTAGCCTCCAGCTCATAGAGATCCACCTGTCTCTGCTTCTCAAGTGCTGGGATTAAAGTTGTGCACCACCACTACCTAGCTCATCTATCATCTATTAATCCATCATCTACCTATTTATCTTCCATCCATCTATCATCTATCACTCTATAATCTATCATCTATTATTTATCTACCTACCATTCACTTATCTATCAATCTCTCATCAATGTATCCTCCACCATCCATCCATCCTTCCATCTATCTATCTATCTATCTATCTATCTATCTATCTATCTATCTATCTATTTATCATCTATGTATTTATCACTTATCAAGCAATCATTTGTCTATTAATCTATTATCTATGTATCAATCTATTATCTATTTATCAATAAATCTATCTATTATCTCTACCATCTATTATCTATATAGCTAGCTATTATCAGTCATCTGTTTATCATATCAATTTGTCTATCCATCATCTATCTATTCATCCAACTCATCTCAAATTTCAAATGTGCCTTGAATATACCTACTATGTATAAACATTCATGAATCACACTCATTTTAATTTATCTACTATGATACATGCTAATTAATAATCACTCATTTTAACTTCATAGTTCCTTAGATGGGTTAACAGATTTAGTTACTTGAACTTTTAAAAAACGTCTCTGCTTTGTCCTCTGCTTTCATTGACTTTGATTTGGATGTGATCGAAGGGAATGTATGAATGACTCCTGAAAACCCCACACCCTTCACTTGCATGGCTTCCTGTATTTTTTCTTCCCACTAGCTTTGATGTATAATAGTAAGAAAAGATGCCGTTTGCAAACAGCATGGGCCAGGATTATGAAGACCACAGCACAAATACCACCCCAATTCATCCTCACAGCAACGCCTGGAAGCAGGCAGTGTTTTCCCACTGCTTTGCTGAGGAAGAGCTGCTTGGAGAGCTCCGGACACTTGCGCAGGGTCACACACTTGGTGTGGACCTGCAGTTTGAGCCCAGAGTTGTCCAGGAGACCACAGCACACAGCCTTGTCTCCCATACACACTGAATGACACACAGGAATTCATTTGTTCGTTGGACCAGTCATCTTGAAAGTTCCCCAGACATCCTCTGTGGGAAGTAGTTTAGCAAAACAACTTTAAGTCAAGGGCCAATAAGTCAGAGTAAGGACACTGTTTATGTTTGTAGGAGGATTTATTTTATCATTAAAATGGGATTCCTACAGAAATCAGTGTGGAGGTTCCTCCAAAAGCTAAAATAAGCCTACCGAATGATCCGGCTATATCACTCTTGAGTATATACCTAAAGGGCTCTAGATCCTATTATAGAGACACCTGCTCATGCTGGTCACTGCTGTTCTACTCACGATAGCCAGGAAGTGGAAACAGCCTAAGTGCACCTACTTCCCTTAAGGTACCAGTTACCATAGGCTGCGTTATGATGTGGTAACAAATAATACCCCAATTTCAGTGGTTCAAAGCGAAACTAATTTCTTGCTCTTGGTGTGTCATCCTCGTGGCTTACAATATCCCTCCTTCCACACTGCCATCACTGCTTCTCTGGCACAAGAGCTGTCTAGCACATTAATAGTCACTGTGACAGAAGAAATAGACCTCTGGAGATTTCAGAGGACCAACCAGAAAGCGAGGCCTTTACAAGCACACACCATGTATTGGCCACTGTGACTTCCCAGCAAAGGGGGCCAGGGTGGAAGAGTCAGAAAAGAGAAGAACCAGGGTGCCTGGAGCAAGTGGTAATGGCACTACACGTGTGGCAACCTCAGGGCTCCTGCTCTAACGCAGGGGAAGACTTTGGAAAGAGACAGTGGTTGTGCATGTCTTCAGTATCATAAGACTCACCAGAGGAAGTGATTATTCCAGGCTTCCTCTGCTCCTTCTATCATGGAGGGGAGTAGATCCTTCCACACCATCTGGCAGAGGGGATCAGAGAGTTAGCAGAAAGACTACTTAGTCTCCTAGTCTTTGGTTCTAAATTCCCAGGCCCGGGTCTGCAGCTTCAGCTAACTGATCGAGGCGATACAGTCCTGCTATCAAGGAGGAAGGCCAGATGGAGGATAAGCACACGCCTGCATGCAATCTGGGTAAAAGCCACTAAAGTGAGTCTGCTCAGGGTCTGATGTCTTGCAAAGGAAGGCACAAAGGAGATCCTGGCACTCTATGCTGGTCTTGCCCCAGAGCTCTGTCCTAATACATCCTCAGCAGGAGACAGGGCAACACCATCCAAAGGCAGGGAGTGTGAGCCGAGCTATCTGTCGGTCTGTGCCTGGGGACACAGAGAGATGCTCAGAACTATGATGCATGGAGACTTGAGCGAACATTCTGGAGGAAAGGGAAGCTCAAAAACCAAGAGCAGCTCTCTAACCTGTTTTGCTCCTACAGGTCCTGCGAGAGGCAGAGAAGCATTGCGGAAAACAGCCGTTTAAAGTCCATAGAGTAGATGTGGAATTCTCAGATACTCACCATAGCGGGGTGAGGAAATGAATGAGTTCAGGGCTTGCCAACCAGAGGAGCATAATTAACAAGCCAGGGGCGGGGATGTCTCAAGTACAGTTATCCCTCGGTATCCACTAGGGATTAGTTCTGGGATCCCCTGCAGACATCCAAGTCCATGTGTGCGCAGGTCCCTTACGCAGAGCAGTACAGTGGATCCATAATCCCGGTGCACGTCCCCCTTGTAATTTAAATCATCTTCAGGCTGCTTAGAGCGCCCATCACAGCATCAGTGCCATGCAAATTGTTGTTATGCTGTGCCTCTGAGGAGGACAGGAAAGGAAGGCCTATCCTTGTTCCACAGAGATACAATCATAGGCCTAAGTATAATCACCACAGAGACTCAAAATGAACCATGTTCAGATAAGGAGAGGGCCTGAAGGGAACGGTAGCTGGGGTGCCTGCACAACTCTCCATTCGCCTAGTGCTCAGTTCGGAAAATTCAAGTATTGTTCTGGAGAATTTACAGCTATCATCATCCTCATCGTCATCGTCATCATCATCAATATCAGAAATTTTCACTATCTAGCCCTGTTAAGCTTAAAACTCACTATGAGTCCAGGCTGGCCTTGAACTCCTGCCTCAGCCTCTTGAGTATCGGGATTCCTGTAATGTCTTCCCACATGCAACTGTTTACAAGCTTTTCTGAGTCATTATTGGTTGGTTCTGAGGTCTGAAACCTACAGCTAGAGAGGAAGGATTGTACTGTATTTCAGGAGTGAGGACTGGCCAGTTCGGGCAAAGTCCTAGAGAGACTAAAATTCAGTCTCAAGGCAGCTCAGCCTTTGATTGGATCAAGAGATCTGTTTCCACGTCAGTCGTCTTGAAGGTGACAAAGAAAACTGTTTTTGAAGTGTATAAGATTAACCAAAAAATTCACTCCCCCCACCAGTAAGTAATGTTTAGGCTTCAGTAGGATTCCCAGGCAGACAAATAAAATTAAGAGGGACAACGGCGAAATCTTGAGTTACAGACCTAAACAGGAAAACACATGCAATGCAGCCCACAGATTGGAGGAGAAATGAAGAGTGTTATGAGAGACATATACTGAACATTCAGCATAAATAAAAGTAAATATATATTTGGAATCGAAAGAAATCCATGGAAAAGTGTATTCAACCCTACCTCACTCCACACAAACAAGTTAACTATGGGTGGCTAGCAGCTTTAACTATGGAAGTTGAAGGTTAAGCTTTCAAACTCCTAGAGGATAATTTAGATCATTTCTTCACTTCCTTGGACCAGGCAAAAAAGTATTAATGGAGACACAGATCCTTCAAGTATTAAGTAAACTCTTGTCGAATTGGGTCGTAGTAAAATTAAGAACTTCTGTTCATCACGACATCATTAAATGAGTAAAACTCATGCATGTGCAGGCGCTCACATGAGAGAGAGACAGAGACGTAGAGACACACAGAGAGATACGGAAAGAGGCAGAGAGACACAGAGATTTGTGAGTACATATTTAACAAGGGATCCGATCCCTAAGGAATCAGTAAGAAAAAGACAACCACACAGGGGAAGGACCAAACTTTTGTTTTTTTTTTTTTTTTTTTTTTTTGAGACAGGGTTTCTCTGTGTAGCTTTGCGCCTTTTCCTGGAACTCACTTGGTAGCCCAGGCTGTCCTCGAACTCACAGAGATCTGCCTGGCTCTGCCTCCCGAGTGCTGGGATTAAAGGCATGCGCCACCACCGCCCGGCAAGGACCAAACATATTAAATAGACACTGAAAGGAAATAATTGGTCGTTAGGAAATGCGAAGATGCTCCAGTCACATGAGGCCACGGCAACACAACACGAACCAGACTGGCACCACTCTCCCACCAGAGTGAGCCAGGCAAACCCACAGTGCCGGCATTATCACCGGCAGTAGGTCGGTGCATTCTGCTGCAGCAGCAGGATGCCTGGTGTGACCTGTTCAAGGAGGAAGGGTTACCCACAAGCACAGAGGGCAGAGTGCCTTATGTTGGGGACCGTGTGACGGCAGGTGCATGAGGAGATTGCTCACAGGTTGGGGGACGAGTTTCAGGCCAGAACTGGGGCTTAACTATCATCCCCAGGGGCTCCCTGAACTCTTCCTCCAGCTAGGCTCTGCCTTTTAAAGGTACCACAACCTCCCAACTGAGCTCTTTAGTCTGAGGGTCATGTGTTCAAAAATCCAAACCTGGTGTGGGGGCATTTCACTTTCACACGATTACAGATTAGGGATTGCTTAAATTCTCAAGTTCTTATATTGTTAAGAGGTACACACACACACACACACACACACACACACACGGCATTTGATTTGGAAAATATTTAAACATTTTTACTAAAGTTGAAGGATGTATACATGCCCTCTGACTGGGAACTGAAAAAACTGGACTCTTGATTTCTACATTGTTGTGTGACAAGACTTTTCCTGGGGAGACATAACACACAAGTCTCCATGTACAGACCAAAGAATGGATAGCACCAAAGTCCAGTTTGGTGAACCAATGAGTTTTATTGAGGTTACTTACAGGAATATGGGTGAGGGGTCACTTACAGGAGCAGAAATGACTCAAGGACAGCTTCACCAGCTCCATCACCAAAGCCCACCCCAGCATGGTGACAGCTCACAAAGCTGGGAACCTGGAGCACACTGCACAGCCTGCAGGCAGCTCAACAGGCTGGAGAGTGTGCTTCCCAGGTGTCTCAGCTGGCCTAAACCTCTTCCAGGCAGCTGGTCTGGTCTCAGAGTCTTCTTTGCAGCTTGGGTCCTCGGAGAGGGACTCTCAGCCAGCTTTATTGCTTACTCCAGCAGGGAGAAGCCTAATCAGTCTGATCAGTTTCAGGGACTTCCTGAAGCTATTTTGAACTGTTTACTTTCTGGCCTTAGGAGCTTCCCTACAGGATGGACTGTTTCAATCCTGAGGAAACGGCTACACAATATCCGTAACTGAAGAGCAGCTATGAGCAGCAAAAGGAAAGCCACATGTACAGAGTATTATTAGGAGTATAAGAACCTCTTAGCAGCATTGTTCTTCATGGCCACAAATATTGAACAATAGTGGAACGGATAAAATGTGTGTTCATAGAAAGAGATACCACACAGTAAAATAAATGAGCAAATGAGTTGTTGGTACACAGAGGAAAGTCCATCCCAAGGTGAAGGTTGAGGTGAGTCTATGTCATCATCTATATCAATTTCACCCAAGTGCACACTTAGTCCATGCTGAGAGTGTGAACATAGTTACATGGGGGTATTGTCTTAGTTACTTGACTTGTTGCTATGACAAAATACTCTGACAAAAGCAACTTAAGAAAGAAAAGGTTTATTTTGGTTCAGGGTTCGAGTGTAAGGTCCATCTGGGCAGAGGTGACTAGAGCTTGAGGCAGCTGATCCCCAGGCATCCACAATCAAGAATGAGAGAACAATGAATGTCATGCCCAGTTCATGGTCTCCTTTTTATATACACCAGGACTTTAGCCTAGGGAATGGTGCCACCCACAGTGGGCAGGTCTTCTCATCTAAGTTAACCTAATGAAGATAAACCCCTGTAGACATGTACAGAGGAACCATCTCCAAGGTGATTTTATATTTCATGTTTATAGTTGAAATTAACCATCGCAGGCAGCAAAGGAGAACTGGGGAGTTTGGGGCCCTGACAATGTTTCTTTTTTAAAGTTTGTGTTGAGTATAATAAATAAAAAATAATTGTTTATGAATTTGGCCATCTTATGATGAATTGAGTGTCACAGAATCTGCACATACCTATATTATACTTCATTTAAAATTCCCACTTAAGACAATAAAATCCTATTGGACAGATCTGATGGATCTTGGCCATGGGTTCAATTTTCATATCATTGCAATAGATTCTTTTTGCCCACTAGAAAATGATCAGTGAGAAAAGTAATCACGTCAGAATAAACATATAAAACAAAAATGCTTATAATCCATTTATGCTTTTATTTTGACTTGGATTTTATTTTCTATTTATGGATTTATATTTTCTGTATAAACATAGAAACTAGAATAGGTGATTTCATAGATTAAAAAAACAAGTTTATTTGAATTGTGGCATCAAACCACTAAAGAGTTTTTAAATTTTTGTCCTGGATTTTGCTACAAAGTAGAAGAATGAGATAAATTCTTTACAATTTGATCATCCTTGAGTGCCCAAAGCACACAGTCACATTTAGTTTTATTCTTCTTTACTTGAAAAGAGTGGTGGGAACTCAATGGCAATCCATCTTGTATAATAGCCCCGCAAAGCAGGCTTGGAAAGAATGACTCTACTTCCTCGTAGCGATTAGAAGACAGTGCTGTGTGGGGCTGCTAACCTGGTTCTTCATGATCGTCCATGAGCCAGACACCAGGAGCTGCGATGTAAATGTGAGAACACTGGCCAATGTAGGTGTTTCTCCCTCATCTCACATCTGCGTTCCCCGGGCCTGGGGGGAGAAAGCTCAGGATCCCTGGTTTCTGGTCAGTGCAGGCAAAGCTGTGACAGCCACAAGAAGGGAAGCTGTGGTCCGGGAGAGGCTGGACTGGTGGGGTGCTTGTCCAGCAAGAGTGAGGAGCTTTGTTCAAAAGCTAGAAGCCACAGAAAAGCACGGAGCCCAACACTGGGAAGGCAGAGAAAGGAGGATCACTGGGCAAACCAGTGACGGGTCCATGAGACAACTTCTCCGGGGAAGTGGATAACCTTCCTGGAATGTCGAAGGCTTTCCTCTGCCTGCCATGCATGCACATGTGTGCGTATAGACTTGTGCGCGCGCGCACACACACACAGTGAGAGAGAGAGAGAGAGAGAGAGAGAGAGAGAGAGAGAGAGAGAGAGAGACTACAAAGAAGGAAAGCATCATTGGACATATCTGAGTTGAACTGTCGATGACCTAGAGAGAGACATGTTTGGTACCTAGTTTCCAGGAAATAGATCCTCAAGAAAGATTTAGGAAAAATGAACCCAATTTGATGGCACAGACTTGAATTCCCAGCTCCTGGGGAAGTTGATTCAGGAGGATAGTGAGTTCAAGGTCAGCCTGGGCAATGTGGGGAGAACTTATCTCAGCATTAAAAACTACCATAAGGTCTTGTGGTATAGTTCAGGAGTATGGCTTTTGTGTGGTATGCCCGAGGCTCTGGGTTCAAGCCTAAGTACTGTAAAAATACAAGTAGAAAACTGAGGTAGTCAATTCTGTATTTGTGTTGACTTAGGAAAACAGAAAATGAAAAAGATGCAGAGCAAGGTAGTGGAAACCTAGTTTCAATATGACAAAGCTGCTTCTTGAAAGGTTCCACTGTTTCATAAAGCAGACTTAAAAGCCTCTCTGTACTGCTTCCTGGCCTCATCTGTCTGGAAAATCACTGGCAGGGAGGCTTTGTGAAAGCACAGGATATCGGAAGGAACATGGGGAGAGAGGAAGAGATGGAGGAGGAGGAAGAAGATGAGGAGGAGGAGGAGGAGGAGGAGGAGGAGGAGGAGGAGGAGGAGGAGGAAGAAGATACCTGGCTCATCATCCAAACCCAGGTGAACCAGGAGAGAGACCTGAGACTCCGACCCCTTAGCGTTCTCCAAGGCCAGTGGCCACAGTGCCTGTGTAGCTCTGAGCTTTCCTCAGAGGCCCCTGTTCAACATGGAAACTGATGTCCCTGCAAATCACCTGTGTCCTTGTCACAGATGAGCTGCTTAGGATGGTTTGGGGTTGGCTCATCCTTCATGTTGAAACACCCAGGCTCAGTCTCTATGACCAGTTAGGCTTTTCTCTCTGACATCCAATCCTTTACTTTGTGGCACTCACCGTCACCCATCTGCTCCAGATTCCAGAGCTAACTGGTCATCCTGTCATCCTCTGCTACTGCCCATGTCCCAGTAGCTCAGCATGGCAGAGACAAATTCTTCCCTGACTCCAGAGCAGGTTTTTCCTCCTTTTCACTGCCGCTAACTCCTGTATTCTTTCCACTTCTCTGCTGATCCTCAAGGGTGAGGGCTGTAGACACAGCCGTAAAGGTCATGGCTGATATGGGAACCTAAGACTCTCATTCAAATTTCCTTTGCTCTAACGCTGCTCCATGGATCAGTTAACTGATGCCAAGGAACAGAAGACAGGATGGCTCAAGCGGCAGGGCCACCACATCCTCCTCTGCATCATCCACCATCAAGGGTGGGGTTTCATCTCTGGGACATCTCTGGACAGCTCTTGTTGTCAGGGATCCAAGCTTTTCTATTCTTCATTCTCTGTGGTCTTTGGCCAGTTGGACCAGAAAACAAAACTTTATATTTATCACCTCATGACCACAAGATGGCTGATGTAGCCCCTGATGGCACAATCTCCTCTCAGTAACACAAACAGGAAGGAAGGAGCTGACACAGTGGTTGTCTTTTGATTTAGAAAGTGAATCCCTTTTGGCTTCCCTCTACGTCTTGGTGTGGGGACCTAAATATATTCCCATCTCCAGCTGACCATCAGTGAAGGGGGTAAGATTTCCACAGCTGGTTCAGCACAACTAGGGGCTTGTGTGGAGAGCAGGACCAGCCTACTTTGAGAATGAAGAGACCTCTGTTACAGGTCTGGAACACAAAAACAGGAGGTGTTCTAGTGTAATGGCCATTGATGTGATGAAACACTGTGACTGAGGATGCTTTTGAAAGTAAAGTGTTTATTTAATCTTTTAGGTCACAGTCTATCATTGAAAGAAGTCAGGGCAGGAACCGGAAGGCAGGCCCATTTGCTGGTCTATGGAGCATTACTCTGACCGAAGAACTCATTCCCAACCTCAGAGCCTAGGAAGTACCACAGGAACATGGAGGGACTCTTGTTCACAAACTCATGCTTGGCTTTTACCCTCTCTGTTTTCTTTCTGATCTATTTATTTTTATGTTTATGTGTATGAGTGTGTTGTCTGATAAGTATGTGTACTAGCTGTGTGCCTAGTTCCCCAGGGAGGCCCGAAGAGGGCATCAGATTCCCTGGAACTGGAGTTACAGATGTTTGTGAGTTACCATGTTGGTGCTGGGAACTGAATCCAGGTCCTCGGAGGGAGCAGCAAGAGCCCTTAACCACTGAGACCTATCGACATCTCTCTAGCCTTCTTAGACAGATTTCTTTTTTTTTTTTTTTTTTTTTTTTTTTTTGGTTTTTCGAGACAGGGTTTCTCTGTGTAGCTTTGCACCTCTCCTGGAACTCACTTGGTAGCCCAGGCTGGCCTCGAACTCACAGAGATTCGCCTGGCTCTGCCTCCCGAGTGCTGGGATTAAAGGCGTGCGCCACCACCGCCCGGCCTTAGACAGATTTCTTATGCAAGACCACCTGTTCACTGTGGACTGGGTCACCACCCTGAGCCCTCCTACATCAATTAACAAGCAGGACCTCCCACCCCAGACATTCCCATGGGTGATTTTATCTGGCTAATCCGTCAGTTGAGGTTCCCTTCTCAGGGGACTCTGGGCTACGTTGACAGTTACAGCTAACTAGGGCATGAGGGAACAGCTATGGGGCATGCAACTAGGAAATCGGTCAAGAAACGCTGCTCTGAGAGAACTGGTCTGGCTTTGATAAACCTCTTTGCCCTTGACCTTGGCGTGAGGTAAGTACAAACTGAACGCTGGGCACAGCATGCCTCATGTGTGAAGGGGTGCACACCTGACTCCAGGAGTCCATGACTGTGTGAACGGCTTCGGGTGGCCCTCTTCCCTGCTCCTTTCCTTGCTCATGTAGACTTACGGGAGCTTTCTCTGTGTTCTCACATCTACCTCTTGGAAGCGAATACGTCAAGCCCCCTTGCACACTGGTCATGCGTTTTATCATCCTGCCCTGTCTATTTATAATTCTCCGCTCTAGGCTTCCAGGAAGCTGGTCTCTATCGTGTTCCTTTTTCTGAGCAGGCTTCCTCTCATCAGACCCCTTTTCTTCCTTCCCCTCAGCCGTGTTTTCTTAGTTGGCATGCCTACCAGCCTGTGGCTTCTTATTTTATTTTTTAATTAATTATGTTCCATATAATATATTTTAATTATATATTTTCCTCCTCCAAGTCCTCCCAGATCATCCCCCACCACCTCCCAATACACCTAAATTTATGTTCTGTCTTGCTATCTTAAAAAAAAAAACTCAAGAAACAAAAACAAAAACAAGCAAGAAGCAACCCTTCTAAACCATAAAAAATGAAAATCAAAACAAACTAATAAACAAATAAACAAACATGTAAAAGAGAAATAAGACAAAAAATGCCAAAACAAAGCGAAATGAAACAAAAAGTCCACAAAAGTACCATTGAGTTCATTTTGTGCTGGCCAACTGCTTCTGGGCACGAGCCTGCCCTGGGGTGTGGCTCAGTAGCATTGCCATTTTTAAGTGTGAAATTGAATGAGTTTTGGGAATCACTGTAAATCAGACACAGGTTATTTTCATCCATCCTTGTGGTCAGGCCTCTCCTGCTCACTGGCTCTCCTTTGCTAGCTCATTCCTTTAAGAAGCAAGGCTTTGATTGACAGGCAGGAGCTCCATCCATATGTAATTTGGCTTATCCATCAGAAGAGGGTGTGTAATGATAACAGCGTTAGAGTGTTTAGCTGCATCTAAGCAGAGACTTAGCCTTGTTGGTCAGTGGCTCTTCCAATAGAAGGAGTTCAGGATGGTCCTCCCATCATCAGAGGGTGTGATGAGCCTGGAGATTCTATCCTCCCAAGCTGAGATCAGCAGGAACGTCATATTGAGTTAGACTGCACAGAGCACAACTGGGCATGCCCAGTGAATGCAATGGGTAATCTCTTCACTATTTTTCTTTACTGGTTATCTGCCTCCATCTTCCCCTCACTGACCCTGTACACAGGAGCACACATTTTGCCACACATGCACACACACATACATTATACCCCACCTAAACACTCCCACACCTTCTCACACATGCCTCTTCTCTTCCTTATATAGACATTGGATGGATTTTTGACTGACAGCTGTGACATCGCCTCGGTACTTCCTTAGATCGAATGTCTGTGTTGACAGGAAATCATGTCATGTTGAAATTTTCACCCCAAGGTAATGGATTTTGGAGGTGAGGCCTTTGGAGGTGATTAGGTCATGAGAACACAGTTCTTAAGACTAATGATTTTGTAGGTGAGGTCTCAGAGTGGCATCTGTTCCATATACCAAGTGAGCAGCCAGGAAACAGACATTCAAATCTACTGGCACACTGACATTGAATTCCCAGCTTTCAAAATTGTAAGAAATAAACTTCTGCTGCTTATAAGTCACCCATCCATCGATTTTACTAAAGCAGCCAAGATGAATAGATGATCCCCAAGAATGCAGCCTACCTGTTATTCCTCTGAGAAGTTTTCTGGAATGATAGCGGCAGAATCCATGTTTCATTTTTTTTTTTTTTTTTCTGAGTGCATCTACGAACACAGATATATGCTGGCCTGGGGAGATGGCTCAGCTGCTGAAGTGTTTGCCTTGCAAGCATGGGGATCTGAATCTGAACCCCAGAACCTAAATAGAAAAACAGAACCAGCAGGCACGGTGAGGGACGCTCACAATCCTAGTTCTGAGGAGATAGAGACAGGCGCGTGGCCAGGGCTCCCTGGCCGGCTAGCTAGCCTGGACACTCTCTCTTCAAGAAAACAAAACAAACAAGATGCAGGCCGGGGAGAACTCAGTGGATAAAGTGATTACATGTTTGGGGACCAGAGAGGGGATCTCTAAAGCCTACAGAAGAGGCAGGCAGGCTCCGCGGCAACTGTAACCCCACACTTGGGAAGCAAAACCAGGAGATTCCTGGAAGAAGCTGGTTAGCTACATTTCCTAGTGTTGGTGTGTTCTGGGTTCAGCCAGAGCAGTGGAGCGCAACTGAGCAAATCAAGTGATGTTAGCTTAAGGACTCAACGTGTACTCATACACAGGTACACACACGTGTAGACCCTTCCTGAAAAGAAAAGGTGGGCAGCACCTGAGAAACAATACCCAGGATCTCTGACCTCCATATGCACCCCACACTATGTGTACATATACAGGAACACACATGTGTGCATGCATGGCCACAAAGAATGGGAGACACACACACACACACACACACACACACACCCCTCACCTACACACATGAGCGTGGGCATATTTATAAGTACTTCACACACAAACATGGCTTGCTCTTTGCCTGTCTGATGCCTACACTTTGTTAGTTTGTCAAGAGTGGGGTCATGTCCTTCACCCTTTGTCACAGGGACCCTCGGCACATGCTTGCTGAGTGAGCATCTCTTCCAGGCCGATAGACCTTTCACCCAGAAGTGTTGTGGGTAAAAAGGGAGTTTAGAATCTTTGTCTGTCTGCTGATTACTATCTAACTTCTCAAGAAGTGTGTTGGATCACAGTTTCCCAACTACCCGAAACCGATTGTTTCCATCAGTCACAGGACCCTCCCCATCCTTCCATGTTGCCTCGTCCTGATGGCTACCCTCTTGAATTTTATTTTGAAGATTTTTGTTGTTATTCTAGAACTTAATGTAGCCATACAAAATGGCTTAACTGAGAACTTCTACATTCTGGAAAGCCCTTCCCCACAGTTATGATAAATATAACTCAGAATAGTGTTATCAAACTGGCCTCTGTGCAGTCCTTCTTAACGGCTTCCTTTGATGCGCTCTGGCCCATCACAGTGCCTACCAAGGACCCTTGATGCTGTGTGCTGAACCTTCAGACTCCAGTTATCGCAGGATGCACTTGACATCCATCCATGCCGAGGCCATGGGGCCCTAGTGGCAGGCTGCCAGCATAGAGGACCCAGCACGGCTCTCAGTAGGAATGTGTAGATCTGTCATCTGTACTGGAGGGAGAGAAAACCACGCTGGGCTCCTGTGGGGTCTAGTCTGGCTTCAAAGCCTTCTAGCCTCAAAGAGCACCTCTCTCTTTTGAAACAGGAACTTCTGGGGACCCTGTCTATGAATTGCCAAATAAGGACACACAAATTAGGCTTTCTGTTTTCTTCCCTATAGTTTTCTCATTAAGATAATCTACCCTATCATTTCTCAGCAGCAGAGTTGGCCTTTGGTCTGACCAGTCACCAGAGTTCACTGGTAACTAAAGGTCAAATTGACGGAAGGTGAGAGACTTTGGCTCATCAAGCCTTGGGCCACACTCAGGTGCCATGAGAGCCAGGTCTCACAGCACAGTGCTCAAGGGAATCCCAGGCACAGGACCAAGGGTACCGTCAATTACATCTATCGCCCCACCCTCTCTGGAAGCAAGTCCCCCCGGATCCCTTATTCCAACAGTTTCTCCCCACACTCTGCCTCTTCCTCTCTTGCCTTTGCTCTCTCCCCTCCTCATACCCTGTTGGGGGGCTCCACAGCAGCCCCAACAGATTCCAGGGAACATTCCCCCAGGCTGAGTTATCATGCGGTCTCCATCACATCTTTGTGCCCTGCTCTTTGTTCAGAGCATTGTTTCAAAAGAAAGAGACGGGAAGAAACAAATGACCTTGTCCCCTCGGATTTTCCTGAACTCATCTTGTATCTTCAGCAAGCCTGGGAGACCACAAGGAAGTCTCTGTGTCTGAGTTGCTGTCCCTTAGCGGAGCGGCCCTTAGGAATGCAGTAGATACCCCAAAAATAATTTTTTCTTTTGAAGTCACACTGGCACCAATAATAAATCACCCAGAAAATTTCCAGGCGGTGCCAGGGAGATGGTGCAGTAGACAAAAGTTCTTGCTATCAAGCCTGATGACCCAAGTTAGAGCTTCTAAACCCACATGGTAGGAGGAGAGAACTAACCGACTTTTATATGGGTGTCAGGACATGTTTACATTCACACACACATACACACACACACACACACACACACACACACACACACGTTACCAAACCATCTTAATGCAAGAAAGTCATGACACTTCCCCACAGCTAATCTTTGTCACTCAGTTCAAGAAGCATTAGTGCTGTGTCTGTTTGAATGCTGTAGAAACCCAGCACTGTGGGCTACACATGCTTTATCCCCCAAGGTTTTTTTGTGTTGGGAGCTTGGTCCCCTGTGTGGCACCCTGAAAGGTGTTGGGCCTTTAATAGCATCCTAATGAAGTCCTAATGAAGACAGTGCCTTTAGAATAAAAGTAGAGGGTGTGGGACTCCAGCTATGTGAGGAAGCAAGACTGGCTGCTGAATGGCTCTCTGCCTTCCTCCCAGGAGACATGATGGCTCTCCTTTAACTCATGCTCCTCTTGTGATACCAACTGTCCTCAACAGAGCCCCACCAATGAGGCTGCCCAATGTTGGATGTTCAGCCTCCAAAACCTTTTTTCTTTACAATGATGCATCCTTGGGTAATTCATCATAGTCACAGAAATCAGATGAGTATAACCAAGATCAGAGCTGTCCAGTGACTTCACTGAGATCACACAGCTATCAGGTGGTAGAGCTCAGACCCATCACAGGCAGGATGGCTTCAGAGCCTGACTCCCACTACCAAATTATAACACCTCTTTTCAATCTTGGAAGATGCCCAAAGAGGAACAGAGCAAGCCACAGATGATGGGGAGTTTTCTTTTGGCCTTCCTCAAAGGCCAAATAGGTTTTGACCACTGGTTTTTCCCTGCTGTCCATGGAGGACAGCTTCAAGGTTATATCTTAGCTTCCTCATGCATGGCCCCACTGGACAGTTTAGAAGCTGGGTCAAAATAATTGATTTCTGGTGTTACTTGAGAACTCACTAAAGATATTTTTAAACCACATTAGAAAATATACTGTAACATTTTGACTTTTGACTATTTATAGCATCCATTGGGGTAAGTGTTTAATACTTTTAGATAGTGTATAAGTGTCTGATATACAGAGACTCCAAGAAAGGGCTGAAACTTCCTGGGCCAGGAGTAGTGTTTGCCTATGGTTAAAGTTTGTGTGGATTGAGTTTGTGACTACAAGTTACCTTAACTGTGTGACTTGGGGTCTTTGCTCCTTTGCTGTTGCTGTGATAAAATGCTCTGACAGAAGCAATTCAAAAGAGAAAGGTTTCATCTGAAGGCACAGCCCGTCATGGTGGAGATGTCACAGCAGCAAGGGCTGGAAGCAGCTCCTCACCTTGCATTCCCAGTTAGGAAGCAGAGCACACGGAATGAATGCATGCAGCTGCTGAACTCCATTTCCTGACTTACACAGCCCAGGATCCCAAGTAGGGAATGGACCACCCACAGTGGGCAGGTCTTCTCATTTCACCTAACACAATCAAGATAATACCCTCCAGGTATGCTGAGTCTCCCAGATGGTTCTAGATTCTGTTAAGTTGACAGTTTACTCACCTTCACAGTTACTGTTGCTCATCTGTGACTAAATATCTGGAAGAATAGCTAAAATGAGGGAAGATGTATCTCCCTCATGGTTTCAGAGTCTTCAGTCCCTGCTCCTTGGCTCTCCTAATTCTGGGCTGTAGTAAGACAGACTACCATGGCAGCCAGAGCATGTGAAAGGTGAGGCTGTTCACTCCAGGACAGACAGGAAGAAGGGACTTGGTGTAGACACAACCCAAGTGACTTGCTTCCTCCAGCTGGGCTTCATGTCCTCGAATAGTGTCACCTCTTAGAAGTCAAGCATGCAAAACAACACAGGAACCTGCAGGGAACACTTTGTATTCTGTAACATCAGAAATGACCCTGTCTACAGATCTGCCTGTGTTCATCCCACCTGGGTGATGGAAGGGTGAGTACATCCAGCTCTTCAGGACTGGTCTAACCATCTCCAAGCAGCGCAGAAACATGCAATATTTTCTGTTTAAACTTTGACAATCTAAAATCACACAAGTTTTATCTTATTTACAAGTATCTATCAGATATAGGAAAACAAAAGGATTTCACATCATCTCTTAGGATGTTTTTGCCCAGTTCAGTCAATGTCATGGGTTACACAGCTGAGGCCTTGTCAAAGATACCCAAATGAGGTGGTAGGATCTATCCTGCTTCTACAACTCTTCCAGAAGATTCTATTTATTTTCCTGAAGCAGCTGTTTTTTTTTTGTTTTTTTTTTTAATTTTACCTGAATGGTGTTTCTGAGATAATGTGCTAATGGGCAGGAAATGGAACAATCTTTCTTCATTCATTTGTTAATTCAGCCAGATTCACAGAGCCCTTCACCAGTGTCCTGTGAATGGGATCACGACAACACTCTCTTACTGTAGTCTTGAATCATAACTACTATTTCTTACTGGTCTACAGTCTTCAGACCCAAGAAATTAATTTCTAAGAACTTGAGATAATCATATGCTGACTATGTGGAGAGGTTAGGAAGACATCAGCAAGTAAGTAGGTTTCTAGAATGTTTTTCTCCGTCACCATCTATGAACATGACAACAACAAATTCTTACTTAAATACATCAAGTCTGAGGCCAGCAAGGCGCTTGTCACCTAGCCTGACAACTAGTTTGATCCCAAGGCTCCACATGGTGGAAGGAGAAAACTGGCTCCCTTGGGTTGTCCTCTGTTTGACACCCACATTTCTGGCGGCACATGTACCCCCACTGCACATGTGTACAGAAATAAATGTAATAAAAGTCTTAAAAATAATCAATTCCAGTCTTAATTTTCACATTTTGGGAGTAAGGGCTGGACTCTTGGGCTATAGCCATTTGTTTACCAGCAGATTAATTTTACTTGTCTGTCTATCCTCTGTCTATTTTCTATCTATCTATCTATCTATCTATCTATCTATCTATCTATCTATCTATCTATCATCTCTCTATTATCTATCAATCTATCCATTTATCTATCTATCATCTATCTATCCATCTATCTGTTTATTAATCTAGCTATCTATCTAAATAGATCTATCTATAATAGATTTACTTATCATCTATTATCATTTATTATCTATTTGTCTCATTTATCTGTCATCTACTATCTATCATCTCTCTATCTCTATCTATATATCTGTATCTATATACCATCTATCTTCTGACATATCTATCTCTAATCTATCACCTGTCACACGGAGTAACTCCTCAAGTGGGCACGGCTGAGACCGAAAGATCTTTCTGGTGACTATATCCTGGGTCCTCAGGCTGACTTTCCAGCTTTGGAGACTATAAATCTTACCTATGTGGCTGTGAAAAAACACACGACAGAGACAGGTTACAGGAGGAAAGCCTTAGCTCACCTCACGTTTTTGGAGGGTCTTAGTCAATCCCAGTAGGGAAGCATGGCGGGGTCCACAGTGGCAGCCTCATAAGGCAGAGGCTCCTCATAGCACATCAGATCTCAGAAGAGAGTTAGCTGGAAACCAGGGCTGGGTCATCTCTAGTCACTTCCTTCCACCAGCTAGACTCCACCTCCTGGAGTTTCCACACCCTCTCTAAGTAGGGACACCAGTTGGGGACAAAATACTCAAAACATATGCCTGCAGGAGATGCTTCAAATTCAAACCATAACCAGGACTGTGGTTTATCCTGAACTACTGACGACCGTGGTGTGGTTGAGGAGACAGTAAGTGGAAGAAGTAGCTTGTAAGTACCTCATAGGATGACAGTCTGTCTTACAACTAACCACAGTGATTGGTGCAGTCCCTGTGACTCCAATCTGTCTTTTGTAGTTTGTGTATTTTAACACAGCTGCATTTAAACTATAACACGTGGAGGTATGAGAAAACATTAGGTTATCATGGAGCTATTTTCCCATCATCTTGTTCTGTTCATAAATAAATCTCTCCTATATGTAAGAGTGCAAAAATGCACCCAATAGCATCATGGAAAGGGAAAAAAACCCACTGTGGCCTGTACATTTAGGTTAAATAAAATGAAAGTATTTGCTTATTATACTTCCATTTTTCTTGTGGCAACCCACTATCAGAATTAGTCTCTATTCTAGGACTGTCAAAAGGCTTAATTTTAGATATTAAAATATTCATCCCCACAGCAGTTACCCAAATAAATATTTATTTAGGTTTCCTAATCCCCAGAGGTTTCGAAGCATAAGACCAAGGATGGCATATCTTATCTCCTCTCATTCCCCCAAACATAATGTCACATGTCTATCCAGTGTGCAGAGTGCAAAAGAGAGTGAGAGAGTGTGTGAAATGGTTTATCAGGGCAGGCATGGCAGCATGTGCATGGGAGCTGAGCATTCGTGGGGCTGAGGAAGGAGGATCAGCTTGGGCTTTGCAGCAGGACTCGATCTCACTGTTTATGGAGGGATACATACACAGAGCAAGGGTGTCGGGTACACGTTGTATGTGGAGTCATCACTGAAGAAGACTGATGGAATAATGGTATACAAGAGACAGAAATTCATGATGTCTCAGGCGGGTGTCACAGTGTTACCTGCTGTGACAGCTGGCCCATCTTTGTGTTGACACAGAATGCTTCCAGTTCAGGCCCATGTCCAAATCACCCCACAAACCATGAAACCACACACCTTCCCTCTATATGTTCACTTTGACTCACCCCCACAGTGCATTTCTTGAGGTCCCTGGGGACCCCAGCTTCCTCTGCTACCTTCCAACCCATCAGGAGTTCGCTGGTTCCCACTTTCTTCTCTGTCTGTCCCAGCCCCCTTCCTCTGCAGGTGCACCACTGCTTCAGCTGTTGATCCTGTTTCTCGTGAACAAGCATCTGCTATACTTTACTGATTTAAACTCTGGTGAAGGCGACAAGTGCTGGTGACCTTTCTATGTCAAAATATTCTGTTGGCTGATTCCACAAGTTCAGTTCTGCCTAGTCCCACAACATCAGCTCCATGACCATCCGCACTTTTCGATCAGAAGTACCAAGGGTTTTCAGAGTACTGGGGGAGGGCCTATTCTGACTACACAGGATTCTGTTATTCAGAGAACCCTTGGTAACTCAATGTCTAACAGCTACAAACAGCCCCGGCAGGACTGGGAGAAAACTCAACCTCTGAGTATGAACGTGCTCACAGTGGTCTTAGGAATATACTTTTCCAGCTGCTCCGGAATCACACCCTTCATCTGAAAGAGAGAGAACGTCTTCCTCACCACCCGATCTTCGTTAGGTGGCCAGCAGAGCAAGCCCGCCTGTGTGTCGACTCCAGTGGGGTCCAGCTGCTGGCAGATAAGTGGGAGCACATGGGATGGTAAGATTAGACCGTGGTGGCCTGAAATAAATGTGAACAGCCAGGCTCCTCCAAGGGGCCTCTGGGAAAAGCCCTGTTATCACCAACATTGTTCACAATTGCTAACAACTTTCCTTGAATGGGGTTTTCAACATGCTTGTTCCTTTAACTCAGCTTTAGCTGCCAGTTGTTAGTGTGGGTTGTGGCCCTCACAGCAGCTTCCTGGTGTTGTCAGCACAACAGGGAGGGGACAAGAGTCGAGAGTGATTTAGAGGCCTGGGCTGGCATGGCCCCTGCCCAGTGTGAGCCCAGCTCTGAGTGTTGGGCTGGTGCTGGCTGCCCCTGCTTTGGAACAGCACTTGGTAACTCAATGTCTAACAGCTACAAACAGCCCCGACAGGGCTGGGAGAAAACTCAACACCCTTCAGAGCAATGAGGACTGATACGGTGCCAGGGAAGATGAAGATCAATGCAGGATGTGAGGCTGGCTCTTCTCAGCTACTGAGAAAGGGTCTGCAAGTTCTATGGGACACTGCCATCCTCGTCTATTTGGCTATGTGTAGGCCAGGAAGATAACCTTGGCCATTGCTCCTTAGGCATCATCCACACTGATTTTTAGACTAACTCTGTCTTTGGCCTGAAACTCACCACGTAGGCTAGTTCGGTAAACAAGTGTTAAATTGATTGGAGGAAGTGCTTTCTTTGGCAAATCAATCTCTTGGGATTTCAATATCCTTAATCCGAACAGCGAATGTATTGGATACCACCTGGATAGCAGCATGCCAGCTCAACCCACTTCCTCTATGGAGTGGGTGTTTGGTTGGCTCCTCACAGGAAACACAAAGGTGACCAGGCCATATTCTAAGCACAGAACAAGAATAAAATGGAGTAAAATGAACAACTGTTCTGATAGGTGTAATTCAAGGCCATTTGTAACCCATGCGCTAAGAGAGAACATTCTGGCAAACAAGTTAAAAGCAGATGGAGACGACCCTGAGCGCAATGCAGGAAAAAAGTCTGAGCAGGTCAAGCTGAGCCTCAAAGAGTCGTTAGGATTCAAGAATATATACTTTTCGGGAGGTAGCTCTGTCAGTGCAGTACTCACCACATAAACACGAGGACCGATTCCATCGCCAACACCCACATAAGAAACCAGCCATGGGGGTGCCTGCTTGTAATCCCAGCCCCGGGGAAGGAGACATGAGCAGCTCTGGGACTGGGCAGCAAACCAGACTACTGAGCAAACCCTGGGACCCAGTGAGAGACCCTGCTTCCAAAAGACGGGATGGATGACTCCTACAGAACACCACCAGGGGGTTAACCTCCTGTTTACACACACACACACACACACACACACACACACACACACACACACAGAGACTTTCATTTTATTTTAATCGTGATGTACACTTAAAGAAAACTTGAAAAAAAAAAACAGAACAAAATAAAAGGAGAACAGAATTACTCTAAACCCCAACATTCGGAAATAACCACTATGGGGCTTCATTTTTGGAATCTGATTTTAGTTTTCATCTAATATCTAAACAGTGAAGAGTCCATGTTCATAGAAGATTATATGCTGCTACAATTCTTCTGTTTTGTTTTGGGACAGAATCCCACAGACCCATTGGCTGCTCTGGCATTAGTTACATAGCCAAGGATGAATTTGAGCTCCTGATTCTCCTACCTCCATCTCCCACGTTCTAGAGTTACAGGCATGCACCACCACACTCAGATAGCATTGATCATATTCTAGAAGAGCCTGTGGGGTCTAGAATGTCACAGAGCAGTGGGCCATCCCTGTAAGCACTCTCCCTCTATTTATCACTGACACAGTGATGCAGATACCTGCTTTGTGAGTTTCTCCAGCTCCTCTTTGGTTGCAGCTACAATCGTGTGAAGGTGTTTTTGACATAAGAAAATCATGAGGAGAGGCATGTTAGGGTCACTGTTACTCTCCAGTTTCCCCAAACTGTGATGTTTGTGCACTGAGGTGTGCAGGAATTCTGGAAGGCTGCAGCCCCCTGCTAACAGCAGGCTATGAATGACAGATTACAAGGGTATATGTTATTGGGACGGCAGCAGGGAGGATGTGATCAGGTTGGCATCTGGGTATTAACAAGGTGAAAGATGGACATAATGGAAAGGCATTAGACGCAGTGTGCTGGTTAGGAATGCACTCAGTTGTAGGCGAGAGTCAACAATTAAAAAATAAAAACAGTAGTGAGTTGCTGGTCAGAGATCCTGGAGACCCATCCCCAACAATGCAGGCTATTGCCACTGTTCCTGGCTGCCACTGCTCCTGGAAGACACCACACACATTTGTCACAGGACGTGGAGAAATCAACTTGGTACTGACTAGAAAGCTTCCTCCCCAGTGAGCTCTCACAGTATTGGAAGGGGCTATGTAAGCTGCTGTATGTGTGTGTATGGGGGGAGGGGGTAGAAATCGACAGTCTTACACAGCTGGAAACCCTGTGGACTACAGAAGTGACTCAGGGGTGACAAGATGTTCCTGTGGGTACTATAGTGGTACAAATGTTACGGGGGATTAGCAACTGTTTTTCTAGTTGGATTTAAGGATCGCTCGGCAGGAGGAAACATTTGTCTAATACTGTAATCTGACCAGGAACACATAGTCAGGGAGTTCACCGACCCCCGTGGTAAACCTACTACTAGAGTTCTTCTAAATTGACGTCGTATCAAACTGCCCTCTAAATTAATGTCTCTCTACCCATAGAATCCTTCAGCCCTCAGCCCTCATCAGAGATGTTTCCTTGTGCAGTGGATGATAGTTAATACAGAAACTTAAAACCGCCCCAAACACAGAGAACAAGCGTCAACAGAGTGCTTGGCCATAAGCGGGACATCTCTATCCCTCCCCCTGTGGATCAGAGACCACCATGAAAGAGGGGGCAGAGAGATGATGAGAGTCAGATGCCGGGAAGACCAGAGTGAAGCAGTCTGGACAAGACAGGACCGCTGTGCTCGTGAGCTCCTGGAAGCTGGGGTTTTCTGCTCCAGATTGCAACCAGAAGGTCAAGCCAGTCGACATCGTACCATGGAGTGGGGTGCGGTTCGTGAGCTCTCATTCCTAACAGACGAGCTATGGACAGTTGATGGCTTTTGAGGGAGGAACAGTCGGCTTTCTTTAAGGGTGTGGTCCTCATAGGTCAACCAGCCTCCAGTGGATGGACCCACTCCCAGAAAAATATGGGCGACATAATTTGGACTCCATGGGTTATTAAAAAAAAAAAATAGAGGACATGAAGTTGCCAGGCGGGGTAGAGAGATGTGGATGGTTCTGGAAAGAGTTAGGGAAGGAGTGAGGTTTTATAACTTCAAAATATATTGTAAGAAGTTCTCAAATAATTAATAAAAACATTCCTTTTTTAGAAAGAAGGCAAACGAAGAGTGACTTGCGTATAACCTAAGCTGTGAAGGGCAGCAGCTGCTGGTTGTGTTCGGATGTTCCACGGTGGCTAAGAAACCCCAGTCTTCCCAATATCTCGCTCTGCCATGCTTTGTACACATTATAGACTTCCTGCCTCAGGCTTTAGACATCACAGCATCAAACAGGAAGAGGAGCGAAGCACAGTGACAGGGCGAAGCAGATGCTTGCCTGTGTGCTTCATTGTTCATCAGTGCCGGTTAGCCAAGGCTGCCGTGACGTCACAAACTTGGGCTCCAAATCACAGGAGCGTTTTCTCTTGATGTTCTGGATACTAGAAATCCAGAAGGTGTCAATGAGGAGGGCAGTGCTCCTCCTGAAGTCTCCCAGGAAGGGTAGTGCTCCTCCTGAAGTCCCCCAGGGAGGGTTGTGCTTCTCCTTAAGGCCTGCAGGGAGGAGGCCTTAAGTAGGCCTCCCTACTTTTCTCCTGGATCCCAGTGTTTGTTGGCAACATCTGGTAGTCCTTCACATGGAGATGCATTCCTCTGATTTCTGTCTCTCTCCTCACATGGCCTTCTCTCTTGTCTCATCTCTCTCCATTTCTAAATGTAAATCCCACCTCACAAAATGATCATTGAATTAAGATCCATTCAAATCCACTATGATGCGTCTTACTGGCTCACATGTCCAAAGCTGTATTTCCACATAAGTTCATGTGCATGGACATGTGGGGTTGGGAACCTGAGCATCCAAGGGAGAACAGTTATGTCACAACTGAGGACCAACACTTGTTCTCAGGATTCCTCAGTGAGCATCCTCTCATATCTGGACAAGTTCTGTTTCAGCACTCATCTAAAGGCTTGTGATACACCTGCTATGGGCATCGAGTACTCTGATTGATACTCAACAGAATTAAAATGTCAAATAAAAAGAGGAGGGGTATAGGATGCTTTCTAAGTGGGGCACCAGGTCTACCACATAGGGAGAAAACTTACGAGTGTGTGTGTGTGTGTGTGTGTGTGTGTGTGTGTGTGTGTGTATTCACATGCATGTAAACACACAGGTGCAGATGAAGTAAAAACTGAAACAAAATAGACACCTGCAATATTCGCAGAGATTGATCACCATCCCCTTGATATGGAGCCTGCATGTGAGCACTGGAGTCTGTGGCTAAGGGTGAATCCCATCCAGAATCCAGTCACGAAGCATCTCCATGACCTTGATATTAAGGGACAAGCAGAGCACAGAAGTGGGAAAAGTGAGCACCAAGGAAGCTCTGGGGAAGTGTGTGTGTCACAGAGGTGTGGCTTCCATTGTCATCCTCACCTGTAGCATCATACATTGGCTCATGCCTTCACCAAGCTTATAAAGGAAAGGTACTCAGGCTTAGTGAACCTCTAGAAAGCACAGCTCTTTGGAAAAATACTAGCATCTACCATGGAAACTGGACACCTGGGGATGAAACTTGCAAATGGAAAGACTTGGGAAGTTTTTCCTTGGCTTCATGTGAGCCACCACAATGGAGGGTGGAGTGGAGTGGGCTAGGTGCTGACTTCCTGTGCTTCTGTTCTGAAAGTACAGGTGTCTTTCACTTGGAGAATGAGCATCAAGAATCCTTGAGCAGTGGTAATGAGAACCACACATTGTCACCTGGCCTGTGTTTGGATACTCGTAGAGCATCTCATTCATGCTCAAGATCCTGTGTCCAACTACATGTCGCTAGGATGTGCTGATGTATGTACTAGGGATATTTTTCTTTGCTGTTAGCTTGGTAGGCTTGCAGTCAGCTTGAAGGGCACCTCTCGGAGCTGAAGTCGCCCTTTGCTGCTGGTGACCCTGTTGGAGACACTTCATCCTCAGAACTGGCACTTCCACGAAGTTTAGTGTGGAATATTAGTACCATTCTTAGGGTTTCTATTGCTCTGAAGAGACACCATGACCATGGCAACTCTTACAAAGGAGAACATTTAATTGTGGTTGGCTGACAGTTTCAGAGCTTTAGTCCACTATCATCATGAAGGGACATGGTGGCGTTCAGGCAGACGTGGTGCTGAAGAAGGAGCTGAGAGTTCTACATCTTGATCCACAGGCAACAGGAAGTGAACTGAGATACTGGACATGGCTTGAGTGTGTATGAGACCTCAAAGCCTGCCTCCACAGTGACACACTTCCTCCAACAAGGCCATACCTATTGGAACAAAGCCACACCTCCTAAGTGCCACTCCCTATGAGCTTATGGGGGCCAATTGCATTCAAACTATCACAGTATCTAGCTCTAGCCTACTTTACCCATAATTGCCATCACCATCTCAACACGAAGTTCAAGGGGGAAATTTTCTAAGTTTTTTTTTTTAAAGCTTACAGAGCAGCATTGTGCAAATAATTTGCCTCTGTTTTCTTCATCTTTTTTAAAACCCAAATTCTTTCCCATACAGTTCTTTAAAATTTTTTTTAAAAATCTTTTAAATAGGTATGTGCATATGTGTGTCTGTGTGGGTGTGTGCACATGCATGGTGTTGGTGCCCTCAGAGTCCCGATCCTGTGGAGTCAGAGTTCTAGGTGGTTTTGAACCACCTGATGTGGATACTGGATCCAAACTTTGATCCCTGCAAGAGCACTGTGTCCAGTCCCTTGCATCACACTTTATTTATTTGTTTATTTATTTATTTATTTTTTTCATAAACTTTCAGCAAAGCTTTCCCTGGGGCTGGGCCCATAAGAAAGGCCTGAGGTAATCCTGTGACCATTACCTGGTCACATTTATGTCAGAATTATTAATGAAACACAGCCCTTAACAATCTTGGCTCTTCATTCAGATCAAGGAACAAAGAGTCACTTTTTCAGAAGGAAACCCTGAAGGGAAAAGGAGACCAGAGACTTCACTCGGTTGACTTAGAGTTGGCGTCAAGCGGGGGGAGTTGTTGACTGTCCCTCCCCCAACACAGAGAGGCACCCTTTACTTTCTTGTTGAGTCATAGAATCCAGGAAGATAATTTGAAATCTGGAATCATCTAATATGCACATTTATTGAGTCAAAATAAGTTATGCTCAAGCATGAAGTGCTGTATCTGCCCCATGGAATGTGAGCCAAGCATTTGTCTTCCTTCTGCCCCGTCTTGACCTGAACATGGGTTTTGCATTCACATTTAAATCAGATGCTCTAACATGCTGCACACAAGCAGATAATACCACAGATGATGTTTTGGCTGGCCACTGAGGGCTGTCAAACAATGGAAGAGGAAGGATGTGAGCTGAGCCTGCAGGTACTCACTCAATGAGAAAATTCCCGACTGCATTTAAAAATGCCCCACATCTACCCCAGCATGTGAGGAATCCATGACTTGACACTGTCAAGTGAGGAATGAGATTTCAATAGAGCTTTTCTCATCCTCAAAGATTGATTATTTCAGCTGCCACCCATCTCCTGGGCATCTCAATGGGTCGTGTCTCCTCAGCGGTGAAAGGTTATTGTGGGATAGGAGCTCTAAGTGTTCTTTTAGCCAAAGAGTTACTTAGGGGTGGGTTGCATGTTGTTTTTATCCATTGGTGTATTCCCAGATGTGACCTCTTTTTGGAAGATACAGTCTTTGCAGAACTCATACAGTTGAAATTAGGTCATTAGAGTGGGCTCTATTCTACTCTGACACCTTATGAAAAGACATTAATAAGTAAACATGGTGTGTGTATGCTGGTTTACATGTGAGAGTGTGGGTGCACATGTGCCACAGGACACGTGTGTGATGTCAGAGGACAGCCACAGGTGTCCGTTCTCACCTTCCAGGCTTCCATCTTGTTTGAGAAAGGCTCTCCTGCTGCTTGCCACTGAGCATACCAGGCTAACTGGTTCTAGAAGTTCTGGGGATTCTCCTGCCTCTAATCTCGCCACAGGAGCCTGGGCTTGCAGATGAGGACTATGGTGTCTGGCTTTTATGTGGGTTTAGGGCCCTGGGGTCCTCAGGCTTGTGTAGCAAGCATTTTACCTATTGAACCTTCTCCCTGGCCTCAGGATGTCACCTTGATGGCAGATTTACAGATACAGGACCGAGTGTGTGTCTCTGTATGAGCTGTCCCCTCGGTTACAGCCATCTTAGTAAACTTGCAAAGTCCTGTGGTTTAGATCACATTGGACCATTACGATTTTAATAATAATTCATAGAAATTTTGTAAATGTTCATATATGCACAGTCTTATCGAATTTTGACATCACAGGAGACAGAAGCAATTTCTTTAATTTTGTGGAGGTTAGATGCCAGCCCCTGATTTAAAGACAGGAAAAGACAAGTTCACATACAACTTGACCAAGATCATGGAATGCTGTAAGGGCACAAATTTATGGCCTGCTTCCAAGAGTCGGGCTCAATCACACTGTTCTGTGAATGTCTGTGAGCGCTCATGTTTGACCATAATGAGCAAATATATGCTTAAAGAATAGGGCACCGAAGACAGAGTGCGACCTGCAGGTGTTTACAGGAGCATCTGTGCAGACAGAGAAGGCTGGGGCTCACTCTGCAGGCACCATCTACGGCAGAGAGAGGCAGAAGGACTGTTGTCCTCATTTGCTGGCTTCCTTAGCTTGCTTTGGCTGGGAAGATCACTGCTGCCCAAATGCAAAAGCTAAGGCAAGCAGGTCTCTCAGAAGAAAGCAGTTCTGAGTGAGGTACCGTGACTAGATTCTAAATCAGTCCTGTGCAGCTCTGGGAGCACCCTATAACACATCACCACAAATGTCTTTTGTTCTGTTAGAGGAGACAGAGGGATCCATGTGAGGCTAGAGAAGGTGCCACAAGTTAGGGTCTTCTGGAAGGTGGTTTGAGAATTTGTCTCAAAAGCAATTGTGCCTTTTGCTTCATACTTCTATTCAAGTAGGCCCGTACAAGATGAGGAAATGTATGTATGAGAATGTCTCAAGCAGCTCAGGCTCCTACCTCAGTGGATAGGAGGACAGTGTGGATGGAGGAAGAGAGCAGAGGATTGTGGGACACTCTTCAGGCTTGGGGAGCCACTGAAGACTCAGGATTCACCGAGACGCAATGATAGCAAGTGTTGCTACAGGTGAATGCAGAGCTCACCACGTGCAAAAAGTGTGTGGGATATACACTACAGAAATGGGCCATATAAAAAGGGTACAGGCACAGGCCATTCGGATGGGTCAGACGGTAAAGTTGGAGCTCAGACAGACAGAAGGCAGTCCCTCCCACTCAGCAGCCATGGAAGGGCTAGCCTGCACCAGCAAAGGCACTAAGGGCCAAGCTCAGTCTCAGGACTTCAGCTGGGCCGTCATTTGTAGCTGTCACAAAGGGAGCTGCTGGCATCTGCTCAGTCAAGGCTAACAATGCTGCTCCAATCCTAGCGTGTAGAAGATGGTCCCTAACGCCAGGGATAACCTAGCCCAAAGGTCGATAGTGGCGAGCACAGGAAACTGACTGTCCAAACTGGGTAAGCAGACGCTGAAGGAGGGGTTAGGGGAGTGTGGCACAGGTGTGGAGAACAGGTGGGAAGAGACTCAGTCATGTGGGATTCATGAGGGTCACAGGTGTGTCCTTCCACTTAGAAGAAGGAGCGCTGACAGACACAAGACAGGTGTGACAACGGGTCCCCCTCAAAGGCTAGATATGGCTCCTCACAAGCAGTATCTCCCCTAAAGGAGAATACAGGAAGACTGAGGGCGCCACAGGGAGGGGAGATGCAGGTGGGATGGAAGATGGCAGCACTGGCCTCATTGGGGAGCATGAGAGGGTGACAAGTCACACGCCCCGCTGGAGGGGTTGGGGAGACCCTGAGGAGTCCCTGTGCAGCACACTGTGTGTGTGTGGGTGAACCCTGAGGAGTCCCTGTGAGGCACACTGTGGAGGGGATGGACCCTGAGAAGTCCCTGTGCAGCACAATGTGGGTGGTGGACCCTGAGGAGTCCCCGTGCAGCACACTGTGTGGAGGGGTGGACTCTGAGGAGTCCCTGTGCGGCACACTAGGGAGTTCTTCACTTTCCCTCTGTCTGTCTGTCTGTCTTCCCCACATGTCAATTATCTTGGAGGAGAATGGGACTGTGAGAGTGAAGAGCTCACACTCCCCAGGGAGCCTGCCTGGGTCAGCAGCCAGCCACCTCACTGCATGCCGTGGGCCACTGATCCCGTCTGTGCCTCAGTTTCTCCCCATAACACGGAGTCAACACAACAGCATTTACCTCCCAGACATGGTGAGTGGTGGGTGGGTGACGGTTCATAAAGATGAAGGTGACACCCTGTGCCATTTGCAGAGACATTTGATGCTCGTTACGTTTTGGTGGAAATGAGACCCAATCCTGTGTCTCTTGGCTTCTCAGAACAGGGCACGTTTCACCTCCTGAAACAGAGTCAGTGCTGAAACGGAGCCAGAGAAGAGAGGAAGAGGCAGACTCTCTGCCTTGGCCATCCCTTCCTCGTTACCCGCAGATTCCCAGGGATGTCACTGTGGAGTCACTTAGGCTTTCTGTGCTGGGGACAGCAAAAAGAGGGGATGGTAGTCAAGCATGTTTCACAGGCATGGTGCCTTGGAGGTAGCATGGAGGACATATTTTTCTCTGACCCGTAGAGGTATGATACAACAATTCCCAGTCAACGTCATTTAGGTCGTATTTTTTCGTGTCCAGTCTCCTTTCCCATATCACCCGTAGGGAAGTGACATAAAAACATTTTGTTCCCCAAAGTCCAAAAGTGCCATCCAGAGCCTGGATATGAAGCAGAGGGTGTGAGAAGTACCAGCTTGGGTGGTATTTGTGTGAGGGTCCCACCTACCGCAGGGCAGTTTATCAACTGCTTGTCTGGGGATGTAGCTCCCTTGGTAGAACGTCTGCCCAGCATGCACAAGGCCCTGGATTCCAATCCTCACCACTGCATAAACCAAGCATGATGGTGCACACCTGCCATCCCAGCACTCAGGAGGTAGAAGCAGAAGGATCAGAAGTTCAAGGCCAACCTAGGCTACATAGTGAGTTTGAGGCCACCCTGGGCTACATGAGACCTTATCTCAAAAGAAAAACAATCACATTGGTATTTAATTTAGCAAAGATGCTAAAAAAGGCCAGTGTGGGCAGTCTGAGGCTCCTAGTACGGCGTCTCTAATATTACAATCACACACTCAATTTACTAACTGTTTAATGCATTCCAGAAGAAGCAAAATTCAGCTATTTTCTGGCTAAGATTATTTTCTCATTAAAGCTTTTCTGACGGGACTTGGGAAGAAGGTAGGGCAACTCTGTTGAGCAGTTGACTGTGTGTGATAACATTATTACATTCTAGCTTGATACAAATGGTACCTACAAAGTAGACGTAGCCACAGTGGCTAGATTTGGCTGTAATTGGGTAATTTAAGAGAACTGAATTTAAGTTCTTCTTGCCTGAAGAGGCTCAAATAAGGCTCAGGACAGTCACAGATCTTGGGGGCTTTGTTGACAACTGATAGATCTGGGCATGATAGGAGAATACCCTGACCCCATAAACATCTTTCATTCCTACAGTCCGGGGAGGAAAAGCTTCCGTTTTGAAGTCCTGATGTAACGAGTAATATGGCTAAGTCACAACCCTTGGTTTTCATTTGGGATTTGTGCTGCAAGGCTCTGTCTGTGCCAGAGACCTTATTGCCCACATGGACTTGTTTTATAGGGAGTTGAGAGACAATGAATTATGTCCTTGTTTGAGCCTCCAAAACCAATTAGTGTCAGTGGCAAGCCTTGATCCCCAAGTTCCCAGTTCTCTTGTTGGAGTCCCTTCCCCTATGCTGGGTGGGTCCCTTCCTACAGGGACATCTGCTCTGAAGTATTTGCTGGAGAGTGGCAGGCAGGCGGGGTGGGGGGCACTGTTGTCAGCATCTAGTAAGGTCTGAAAACCAGGAGCCCTGGTGATGGAAATCTCCCTCATGTTCACCCTGCCGGCCTTCATTTCCTATTGCTTTAGCTCACAGCTGGGGGAACTCTTCCAGATGCCTGTCACCATCCTATCAGCCCTTCAGTTTCAACAACCCCCAGGGGGAGATCTCATCGTATTTCCCAGTTCACTCGTGGAGAAAGGACAAGAGCTAATTCCCAGATCCCTCCCAGTCCCTGCTCTCAGCTTGGCCATACATGGGAGTCCACACAGCTCACCTTCTCTGTAATCATCCTCACTGAACCCAGATTTGTTGACTGATCATCAGACTAACAAACTATGTGAGGACACGTTTTACCAAGGGCAGCTGTGAATATGGCCCAATGCATAATCCTGAACTTAATTTAAAACATTCTAAGACATAATGTGCATATTTGTAACTGGATGGTGCAGTTCCCCTGTGTGAATTTTGTAAACGATACTATTTCACAGTGTCCCAATGTTGGACACATGAACCGGGAAACAAGTTTCTGTAGAGGAAGTGCTTGGCAGCAAACATGAGGACTTAGGTTCAAATCCCCAGCAACCCTGTAAACGTAGAGGTACATGCCTTTAACCCCAATGCTTACAGGACTGAAACAGGTGCTTTGGGGTCTTATTGGACAGCCAGTGCAGAAGAACTGTGAACTTCAGGTTCCGTGAGAGACCCTGCCTTGACGAAATGAGGCATGGAGTGACAGAGCGGGACTCCTGACGCCTTCCTTTGGCCTCCATGCATGGCCGCCAGGCTCACCTAGATATACACGAACACACACACACACACACACACACACACACACACACACACACACACACACACTTTTAAATTTTCTCTTTAAATTCTCTTCTCAGGGAAAAGGAAAAGATATTGTATATACCTGTGTATATGCAGACACAAAAAACAGAAATGCATAGCCAGGCATGATGGGTGATGTCCACAATCCCAGAACAGAATGAGACAGTTCTATCATCTATCAACATAAAACTACAGCTCTCATCTTACAGGAATACAAGATAGTTAATTCTGGAGCCATTGTGAGTGATCATGGCTTGGGACACATAGATTTAGATGATCCCAAATCCCATGTTTCAATGTGGGAGCAGTTTCATGAGGTTTTATAATTTTACATAACAAATACAGACATAAGTCAAGACAGGTTTAAAACACATTGGTGAGTACATCAGAGAGGTGTATACAGCAAGATGGGAACACTTTTCTACAGACCTAAGATGGCATCTGATAACATTCTCAGCTTTGGGGTTGGTAGAAGCCAGTGGTCTGCTGAGTTAATAGATTTCAAAAGGTTTTTATCTGTTATCCACAGGATATTAGCTCTGTCAGAGACAGAGGTGGACAAGGAAAGGCTGTCCCAGGGAGCAAGAGAAAGCTATCAGCCTCTGGACCAGCAATGTTCCAACCTCTCCAGAGTAGTTCTAATTGTCAGTCAGTCTCTACAGACACAGCTTTGCAGGAGTTCTCATTCATAACACAAGTTCAAGACCATCCTGGGCTACACAGTGAGTTCCAGGGCAGCCTGGGCTGCAGAACAAGACCCCATTTTATCACCTCATTGAACCCCCACTCCAAGAGCTGAGCCAGAATTACAGTGTGTCTGAGCTTCAAAACTCTCCGAAGATGTTTTTCCTCCCAGACAACCCTGAGAGCATCCTGGAATTGTTTCCTTCTGTGGCCGTCCCAGGGTGTCCTGGACTCACTCAGCTGAGGATGGGATTCCAGGCTGGACTGAAAGAACCTCCATGGCTGCATTGCCACTTGTTGCTATTCACACATCAAAGTGACACAAACGTATCACGTGA
The DNA here is from genome assembly GCF_949786415.1 of Peromyscus eremicus. Taxonomy (NCBI): domain Eukaryota; kingdom Metazoa; phylum Chordata; class Mammalia; order Rodentia; family Cricetidae; genus Peromyscus; species Peromyscus eremicus. The sequence goes on along the minus strand of NC_081428.1, from coordinate 5,657,726 downwards.
CCCAGAATTTTAAACCAAACGTAACTTTGATGCAAAAGCTTGGTTTTCTGTTGCGTTTTCCCTCGGGAGTGAAAGCCTGTCTTTTTGCCCTCATTAAACACATTGGCCTTTTCATCCCTCTTTTCCTTAATCCAACAACATAATCTCTGATTGTCAAGATTAACGATGACAATAAAAATATGGGGATAAATCTTAAGAGGACAGAGGAAATGTGCAGCCACAGATGCTGAAGTCTCATTTCTGAAACTTCAGAAAGATTTATCTTCACTCGTTACATAACCTTCTGTTTTGTCTAATTAAACCAAACTTAATTTTACTATAAACTCTTCCTATGAGATTTATCAAGTTTACTGTCAAGCAGTTAAACAGGCTTTTGCAAGCAGTGATTTGATCCCTGATCTAATGTTTAACCCCAATCCTTTGGGTTTCTTCAAAATTTGGACTATGCCTGTTTTTTTGTGTGCTACACGTTGTCCAGTTCACCTGTTAGTCACATACTGAGCCAGACAGGAAACACCTTCCTGGTTTCTCCGCACCTGCAGGAACGAGCGACTCCAACCTCCATGGGAAACAGGCAATGCCCGGCAGAGAAGGGCTCCTGATTTGTGTTGGCCAAGGGCTTTCAAACTGCCCCTGGCAGCTCATATCAAATTTCTCAGTTCTGCACCGAGTGTTTCTCAAAGAACTACATTTTTTTCTTTTCTGTTTATGTGTATTTCATAATTTTATTTTTATGCATTTCTGTGTGTTTTTGTTTGTGACAGCATTTGAGTGTGTGAGTGTGCATGTGTGTGTGTGCACATGTGTGTGTTTGTGTGTGTGTGGGGGCGGTCAGAGTTAAATGTCTGATGTCTTCTTCAGGTGCTTTCCTCTCTTTCAGTCTCTCCCCCTCCCTCTCTCCCGTGTGTGTGTGTGTGTGTGTGTGTGTGTGTGTGTGTGTGTGTGTGTTTATGAGTGTTTTGTCTGCATGTATTGATGTATTGTCTGTATATGATATGCATGTCTAGTGTCCACAGAGGCCAGAAGAGGGAATTGAGTCTCCTGGAACTGAAATTTTAGGTGGCTGTGAGCCACCATATGAATGCTGGGAATTGAACCTGGGTCTTCTGGAAGAGCAGGCAGTGCTTTTAACCACTGAGCCATCTCTCCAACTCCTGTCGACTTTGAGAGCCTGTCTGAGCACATGCTTGTGGCTTTCCCCTCTTCTGTAAAGTGGCACTGGTGAGCTTCCGCCCCCACAGCCTCATTCTGTGTCCACCAGGGCTACCAATGGGTGGCCATTCTCACATTCCACTCACTAATGGGAGAGATACAATCCTCTTCAGAGAGAACTGTGGGGCCATGGAATCAAGGTTTTTTGCCCCAGTGCTAGAGGAAATACCATGGATTTCTGGATTTCTACTAATGATGGTGATCGTGGCCATGGCAGGAACAAGCCAATGGCTGGCACTAAAAGGCAGGAAGGTAAAGGTGCTTTGTTCTCTTTCAGAGCTGGGAATACTTGCTACTAACTGTATGCCTCCCAGGGCCACAGTAGACCTGCTTACTTGTGTGGTTCACACAGGCATTAAGGGATACAGAGGTTGGAGGAAAGCATTCACAAAAATATCCCCTGAGTATTTTCCTTCCAAGTGACATATGCTAGCAAGCAAGAGGCCAGGCAGCCTTCCCTTGTCTGTGGATCAGCAGACTATGCCCAGCAACAACTAATCTGATCTCACAGTGTGCTCAGCGAATCATAGTCCTCTGTCAGAATAGTGTCTTATCCACATAAGGGATGGATTCTATCATCATCCATCTCTCCATCCATCCATCCATCCATCCATCCATCCATCCATCTTCCTATTCAGCATGTTCTCATTCATCTTCCCAATTTATCTATCAACCCCATTATTCCTTCATAACTATTACTAGTATTAGAGTATTTAATTGTGTGTGTGTTTAGATAGACAGGAAGATTATTAATCTCATGATGCATATACTTGACCTTGACGTAGTACTGACAGAAGAGGTTACAAATCCCTGCTTCAACAGGGTGGAAAGCAAGAACCAGTTTTCAGGAGCTTTCCGGCCCTCTGACCTCCACATGCACACCTTGGTGTACACAATTCCACGGAAGAGTGTACATGCACACCTGCACACACACACACACTGAACAAACAAATAAGACAGGAATTGTAATATGGGAAATCACTAGTACATTGCATATATCTCTTTAAAAAATTGAAGATTTGTTTTCCAAGGAATTGAAGACAATTATAAAATTTAGAAAGTAGCTCCAAACCATTAGATAAACATAAGTAGAAACATCAGCCTGATTTTACTGATGATCAAGTTGTCTGTCTGTTGAAGCAGGGTCTCTCATTAGTTCTGATCCTGCACTGCATAGCTCTGCCCCCCTGGCCAGCATGTTTTTTGGCAATTCTGTCTCTGTCTCCCATTCTCTCTGCAGGAGTGGTGGGGTTACAGATGTGAACTAACAATACGTTTTTACATGGGTTCCGGGAATCCAATTGAGATCATGAAGCTTATACAGCTAGTGCCTTTCCCTACAGAGCCATCTCCCAGCTCTGTACTTTCTGTTAAAGAATATTTTCATCTGCCATTGTTTTTTTATCTTCTTCAGCCCTTCCCTACACCCTAATCCTATCCACGTTCTTCCATCCATGTTTAAATCTCTCTACAGAAGTAAAGAAGTAGACTAAAGATCCAAATAACATAACATTCACTTTAATTCAATCCGTGTCTAATTAGTGGGGCAACCTTACCACTGATTAATCTGAGCTCTCCACACCACCTCCGCTGATAGAGCAGGGCAGGTGTGAAGTGGAAGGGACAGCTCGTGGGGAACGGAAGAAAGCTAAACTCGGAGGCAAGAGTTGAAGGCTTCACTAAAATAGTGTACGATGACGTGGTGTCTCTCAGCTGAAATCGCAGGGCCCACATTCCGGTCCCAGATGGAGCCCCTGTGAGCTTAGCCCCTGTGAGTCTTGTCTTGAGAGAATCTTCTTCCTTCTCCTCTCTTCATTTCTCCTTCTTGAAAACGAGGCAGAGGGGACAGGCAAGTGTTTGGAAATGACCTTCAGATTGTCATGAATAGTGGGGAGCAAGGGACCATTTGCCTCAGTTTGCTCAGGATGTGGGGTTCCCATGATAGTGGACAAAGAGGTCACCCTAGACAGAAAGAAGCCACCCTCCTCTGTCCACCCAAGGAAAACATATCCCACCTTCATCTCCAGAAAAGGCATAGAAGCTATCTCTAACTTTTGATTTCTCACATAGGCTTTTTTCTTTGTCATCCCAACCTTCTACTGACAGGTAGCTTTGATCTCTGCATTATAGTTGCTCAGCATTCACTTTCAACTATGCATTAGGTTCTATGTCCTCTAAGGTCAGAGGTCACCTGATGTTGACCCCAGCACATAGTCCACTTCCCTCCTGACTCCACCCAGCTGTGCTTCTGAGACTGTGGGACCATTGATGAGTGACATCCCACCGAGGGAAGGAACAGACGGAGAAGGGAGGATCACACTGTGTGGTTTGGACATGATTTGAGTGTGTCCCCAAAGCACTCATGTGTGAGAAGTTTGTTCCCCAGTGTGGAGATGTGGGGAAGTGGTGGGGCCTTTAAGAGGCGGGGCCTAGTGGGAAATGATTAGGTCATCAGGCAACACCCTTGGAAAGGATGAAGACAGAATGAGTAAGTTCTCTGGAGAGTGAGTTGTTATAAGGCCATGGCCCTTCAGGGTGTAACTTTTTCCCTTTCTGCTTCTCTGTCAAGCTGCATTGCTATAGGAAGCCCCTCCCCAGACACCGCACAGATGTGGCTGCCTGATCATGGACTTCTGTACAAACTGTGGCTAAATAATCTTCTCATTATAAGTATCCAGTTTCAGGCATTTTGTTATAGCAACAGAAAGCAAACTGGTACACACTCTGTGGGAAGACAGTTGAATTTCCTAAGACACTTCTGTAAGGATGACCTTTGTATTTCTCCTATTCCGTTCATTTTTGTTCTGAGGAACTCTTTGTTGTAAAGATTCTTCTCTCTTGTAAATGGTTCGGAGTCCTTTTGAATCAAGGACTTAGCTCCTTTGGCCTTTCCCAAATATTCTTCATGTGATGACCAATCCAAGAAAGTTCAGGAGTATATGTTAGAAGGTAGCTGGGAAGGGGGTAGAAAGTGGCTTTGAGAATAAGAATCTGTGAACATTCATGTACCCATTAAAATAGTACATGTTTTATAAACACCACATGTTTAACAAATATTCCCAGGCGACTTCTCTGTCACCTAAGTGGCTGGTGCTGGTAGACATTAGATGTGGGTTGCAGTGATGGACTAAGCCCCCAGAAAGGGACCCTCTGGCAACCTGTGAGGACTCAGAGTGAACTAGAGAGTGTCTCGGGGCTCACTTCCTTGCTTGTACAACCACAAGGCCTCGAGAGAGCCTTGTGTGCTGGCATATGCATGGCTGTGCACCACAGGGCCATGGTGAGTACGTGCATGCTGGCCTTGCTGGTGTAGGTTCTGTCTTAGTTACGGTTATTTATGGCTGTGATGAAACACCATGACCAAAGCAACTTGGGGAGGAAAATGTTTATTCAGCTTATGCTTCCACATGACTGCTCATCACTGAAGGAAGTCAGGACAGGAACTCAAACAGGGCAGGAACCTGGAGGCAGGAGCTGATGCGGAGGCCATGGAGGGGAGAGGCTTACTGCCTTGCTCATCATGGTTTGCTCAGCCTTCTTTCTTATAGAACCCAAAACCACCTGCCCATGGATGGCACCAACCACAATGGACTGGGCCCTCCCCATCAATCACTAATTGAGAAAAAGCTGTACAAGCTTGCCTACAGCCTGATGTTAGAGAAGCATTTTCTTAATTGATTACTCAGATGATTTTAGCTTGTGTCAAAATGACATAAAACTAGCCAGCACAGTTGCTACAGTGAGAATAAAGGCCATGAAGTTGGGTACTGGGTGTCAGTTATGTTAACCCTGGGGCATTGGGCAAATAGTTGAGTCTGTTAGTGTCCTGGTTCCCAGCTTAGCCCTCATGGGTTTTTAGGACTGTCTAGCACATAACCTATGGAGTCCAGAGCCCGACATATACAGCTCACACTCAACTCCTATTATCATAGCGTTCCCTGGCTGCAGCTGAGAGCGGTGTAGGCCCTCACATGTCCTCATGAGGGCTGAGTGCAGGCACCCAGGGTTAGCTGGTTGCAGTGTTTGGATCTGTCATATTATATTTGAAATTTATACTGAAACCAACATGCAGAGGTCCCTGGAGAGAACTGGGAGGGGGGAGCCGAGGGTTGGAAGCATATGGTGGGCTGCGTGCTGAAGAATGACTTCAATGATAGAAACAGGCTGCTGAAGAAATATGCTTTTCAGGCCCGTCAGTCACGAACAGTTTCCAAATGTTGACATTATGCGTGATATTAATATACTATAAAGGATCCGTGTAAGACTGGAAAAACACAAACACACCCTGCAAAGCCGAGTTCTACTGAGGCTCCTCCTGGCTTAGAAGTAAAAATTCACATCCAGCTCTGAATACCATGGTTTGGCAGTGACCTACGTACGACAAGGAGCCCCTGCGTGGCCATCGTCCACAGACCTGGGCTTTCCCCACTCAATGTCGCATCCTCACATTGAACATCTCATCAAGGCTTTCTGAGTTTTTCTCCACTATAAAGGACATTTAATCACCCTTTGCCTCCCTTGGGGGTTAGCTAGGACACCATTAGTCCACCTGGAGAATAAAGACCCTTTTCTTCTGCTCCCAGCATGGATGAGCTATTCTGGCTGAGAGCAACCTGTGAGGTCAGGGAAGCTCTTCTATCAAGCCAAAGTACAAAATGAACTCACAGAGGAGCCCCAGATGCATTCTGGAACACAAGGCAGAACCCAGCCGATGGGGATGCTAATTTTCTGCTTTTGTCAATGAAAACCAGACGCCAGGAGGACCCGCTTTGGAGGCCCGAAAATCTTCCTTAGTGAGATGCCACATGGCAGTATCAGAAAGCTGGTGTGCCCGGTGGGTGAGGTGGGGGAGTCATGTGTGGGTAAGGGCTGGTTCTCGTATTTTCTTTGGCACGGTTTATGGAAAAGTCAGAGAGAATGAATTTCAAATGATGGGTCAAAACTCAAGATTTGAAACACATTTCTTCCATCCTGGAGGTCTCCTGCATTCATGGAAATAATTTTGATAACTTGAACCCTGGTCCCATTTTGCAGGTATGTTTCCCATAGAGCCTCATGTAAAAATATTTTTATTTCAGCCGTTTACCATGCACTGAATCTTTGAAATTTTGTATAGTTATGAAGGGAAGTTCAAATCGGTTATAAATGGTTCCCCTAATTTCTATTTTGTTTTCCATTTCTTTTCTGGTTGTGTAGAGTCCAGAAACTTGCTCTCACGCAGTGGTTGGGATGGGATCTCTGCTCAGGTGACTCTTTCCTCTCGCTCTAATTTTAGCTTAATGGTAAACATATTTCAAGTGTTTGACATGTATGTGGCTGATGCAGGAAAATGTGGAAATAACAGATTGCTTGATGGCAAAATAGAAGAAATTATACAGATGGATGACTGTTCATTCACAGGGGCAGAACATAGATACTCTCTCTCTCTCTCTCTCTCTCTCTCTCTCTCTCTCTCTCTCTCTCTCTCTCTGTGTGTGTGTGTGTGTGTGTGTGTGTGTGTGTGTGTGTGTATGTGTGTTTAGACAAAAGGACAACCTGAGGAGTCATTCCTCAGGAGTCATCCACCTTGGGTTTTGAGACAGAGTCTCTCATGGGACTGGGGTTTTCTGAGTAGGTTAGATGGCTGGTCACTAAGTTCCAGGGATTCTCCTATTCCTCCTCAGCACTGGATAAACACACACCACCAGATGCCTGGCCATTTTACAAGGGTTCTGAGTTAGAATACAGATCCTCACACTAGCAGAGCAAGCATTGTACAGACTGAGCTGTTTCCCCAGTCCCAAGATGACTTCCCTGTAAGGACATTGAACTTTGGGAAAGCTGGTACCCAACCAGGAGGAACATGGTTACAGAGGATGACTTCTTACTGCAGAGACTGGTTTGTTTTTAATTTTTATGATACTGAAACATCATCACATTTGTGACCATCTTCTATCCCAGAGTCTCCATCTGGTCGAATTTTAAAGGGGAAGCTGTGTGCTTGCTGGTGCCATGTGAGCCCTTGAACTTCTTAGAGTCACAAGTGTCTCTCTGCCCGTAAAACCTGTGCTGTGCACCAGTAAAGCTGCCTCTTTAATACCTCTGTTTAAGAGGTCTCTACAATTAGGACCCAAGCAAGTCATCCAGATGAAAATATCCAGAGGGTTATAAAAATACAAAGCTGATCCAGACATTTCAGATGCCACCATTTCACCTCGGCAGCACTACACAGCCATGGCCAGACCGGCTTACTCTCTAGGACCTTAGTTCTCAGCCCTCTTTGGTACAGAATGGCCCTAAGATGCCCCATATTGCATTGGTGATCTTTGAGGATCATCACATGCATTGTGTTTTGGTATGAAAACAGAATCACCGGGTCTGAGGAAGAGGCTCATTGGTGAAGTGCTTGCCTTGAAAGTACGAGAACTTGAGTTTGATCCCCGGAACTCATTTCTTTTCTTTTCTTTTCTTTTTTTTTAAGTAGGGTAGTGTGTCATGTGCTTGCAATCCCAGCACTGGGAAGGAAGAGGCAACTGGGTTCCTGGGGTGTGCTGGCCAGCCTATAATATTTGGTGAATTTCAGGCCAGGGAGAGACTCTGTCTCTAAGTCAGGATGGACAACATCTAGGGAACAATAGGTGAGTTTATCCTCTTGCTTCCACTGATATAAATGTGAGAGCCAAAGTTACCTTTTAAGTTTTAGTTATTATACCTTAGAGATCCATGAAACAAAAATGCCTCTAACCTGTAAGCCCCCCGTCCAAGGACAGATAGTTCCTGAAATGCGGGAGGCTGTTGTTTATGGGAGATAACAAGGCATGTGTTTTTCACTCCCCTAAACAGGTTTGTTTGACCCATCTGCACCGATGTGCTTGATCACATGTGGGCAAGATGTTCACAGGCTGGAGGTATGTCAGGATGTACGCTTGCCCCTGATTGGACATGATGGGAATTGCAATGAATTATGGGTTTTCCTTCTTAAGCCGCTACAAACCATGACTTGGGACCATTTCTCAGAAATCTGGATATGGACCTGGCCAGAGCCCATCCACCTGGCCGATATTTAATTAAAGCTTGCTTCAAATTTGCCTTTAAACTGTGGTAGTGGTCTTATTCTCGATCAGTGGGATTAACTGTATAAACGCACTTGTGAATGTATGCCAGCACACACGTGTATACCCAAACACACATGAACACATATACACACAAATAGAATAAAAACAGACCCATATTCACCCTTGGGCCTCTCTGGTACATTGGCTGTTGAAGAATCACAGCTATTCTCCTGGGGCAGGTCAGAATACTAACATTAGTTTCCAAGGGGCGGGTCAGAATATTAACTTGTAGACACTGTCCTATAACCCTGCAGTTGTGAGGAATGGAGGTCCCTGTAGACACTGTCCTATAACCCTGCAGTTGTGAGGAATGGAGGCCCCTGTAGACACTGTCCTATAACCCTGCAGTTGTGAGGAATGGAGGCCCTTGTAGACACTGCCCTACAACTCGTAGTTGTGAGGAGTGTTTCCCCGCTGTCTCCCTGAACTCTCAAGTTCTGATTTGAAAAGCCTTGCTTGTTCCTCATCTCGCTGCTTTTGTTTATGTTTTTTTTTAATTTTTTTAAAATTTATTTTACATACCAACCTTATTTCAAGACAGGGTTTCCTGCAGGCCAAGCTAGCCAAGGATGACCTTTAACTCATGGTCTTCATGCTCCAGTCTCTAAAGTACCAGACATTGGCCACACACCTTGTGCAGTGCTGGGGACTGAATCCAGGGCCCCAGGCATGCTGGGATAGTACGCTACCCTCTTTTAAACACACACATTATCCACTGGTGGTGTTTTGTTTTTTTTTTTAGCTTATTTATGTTTAAATTAGAAATTATTTTTATGTTTAAGTGATGGGTGTGTGTGTGTGTGTATGTGTGACTGTGTTTATGTGAGTGTGTATGTGTATGTTTGTATGTGTGTGAGTATGCATATATGTGTGAGCTTGTGTATGTGTGAGTGTGTGCATGTGTGAGCAAGTATGTATGTGTGTGTGTATGTGTATGTGTGAGTATGCATATATGTGTGAGCTTGTGTATGTGTGAGTGTGTGCATGTGTGAGCAAGTATGTATGTGTGTGTGTATGTGTATGTGTGAGTATGCATATATGTGTGAGCTTGTGTATGTGTGTGTGTGTGCATGTGTGAGCAAGTATGTGTGTGAGTGTGTATGTGTGTGTGTTGTTTGTTTGCTTGTGTTTGCCTCCTGTACTGTAAACAAGCACCCCACCACTGAGCTACACTCCCATCCCTGAAGAGGTGTCTGGAAATGGTCTACTGAGCTGAGACAGGTGGCACAAGCCTGTAGTTCCATTTACATGAGCGGCTGAGGCAGGGGGTCAAGGCCAGACTAGACAACTCAGTGAGATCCTGTCTTAGAGTTAAACGAAGACCATTAAAAATAAAAGCAAACGTGTGCTCACGGCTCTATAGGAGAACACGGTCTACGCAAGCTGTCTTTGCATCTGAGGCACATGGCTGCATCGATCCCTCACCTGATCATGGCCACCCAGAGCGCTGTGTTTCCTTATCTTTATGTTTCTCCTGACGGGACTCTGGCTTGAAGCCAGAGGCTTTGACAGGCAATTTTGTACACACAGGCCCACCCCAGCCTGGCGGCCTTTTATATAAGGAACTCATCATTGTATTGAATGAGACTCAGCCTGTGCCAGTCTGACCTCATCTCACCTAATACCACCTGCAATGACCAGGCATGCATTCGGAAGCGCTAGGGGCTAAGACTCCAGTGCGCATTTTCTTTAGAGGGACACAATTCAACCTGCCACCCTGCTGACTGAAAGACAAAGCTCACAGGGGAGCAAAGATGTCACCATCTCCCAGGTGGGAAGAGACTAGAGATGTATACAATGTTCAAATGCATCACAAGCGCACAGGGCAGGCACACAGTGGAGAATCCTTTCGTGGGTCTCTGCGGTGACTGAGCCTGACCAGGGTATCTTTTCCAGCACGGGGAAGTTCTTTAAAACCTAAGTGACTCTTCCCACCTGTGCCCACTCATCATGCCACTGGGTGCTGGGGCAAGTCAAGGATTCACGAACCAAGGGGGCATTGTTTCCCAAGCGGGCATCCATCAAGTGGGTTGGCCGCGTGAGCACGCCGAGACAGCCCTCTTCCACCTTGCCTTTCCCTGTCCCGACTTCCGCTTATCTGAGAACCTTTTGTTCAGGCTCATAATTATGCAGTGACTCAGGAGCCCACAAGCCTTCCCGGTGGAGGCAGACGAGACCAGCAAGCTCCCTGGACCACCTGTTCCAAGTTATTTCCTGTGTGGGCGGCCACTTCACAGGGCTGCATTTCGGTTACCGTAACAGCCTCTTCAAACCCCGGCGCTCTGAGCTGTTGAAACCAGATGGGATCTCGTTTGGGTCTGTCCGGGCTAGACTCATTGCGCTATCAATGTTTGCATATATATTAAAAAACCTCATGCTCCTTCACAAACAAAGGTTCTCAAGGGGAGATGACACACCCTTGCCATGTGACCTTGGTGCAGAAGCGCAGACTCCTCAGGGCAGGTTAGCTATTCCGCAAGACGCAGTAACTCAGAAGGCAGCAGCGGGAGAGGTAAATATGGAGGTGCGGCTGTCGGCTCCCTGGCTCCCGAGTGAGCTTTGGGTTCAAGGCTCCCGCAGGTTGTGAAATTCTTGCTCCAAACACAACCTCGTGGGCTTTGAAATAACACAGACTATAGCGAACACTGGTCTAAGTCAATGCTGTCCCAATGAACTTGGACAGTTGCTGAGAAGTTACCCTGAGGGTGAGCAGGGGAGGTGAGCTATCCCCAAGTTGGCAGTGCTTACACATCAGAGGTCACACCGAAAGTCCAGGTGTCCAACTCTGCACGCCAGCTGTTTTTAGGACCAGGATGTCCCACGCATTAGTTACAGTAAAAATTACTTATATTTATCTGAAATTCAAGGTAGGATCTGGTGTTCTCAGGGGACCCTGGGCTGATTTTACAACCAGCATTTGTTTGTACTGGCTGGGCTGTACCAAAGGACGTGACAAATATTCTGACTCATTGTCTACCTGGGAGCACCAGGGTTGAGCACTGTGCGTTTACAGCAACCTACTTGTGTGTGACTGAGAAACCTGGCAGAGAGAGAAACAGCCCCACGTTCATGCTACAGGAAGGAAGGGCAAGGCTGCAGAAGGAACAGGGCACAGGGACCCTAACACTTGGTTAAAGGTTTAGCTGTAGGGTTTGGACTGGTGACTGAACACCTAAATTTGTGCTACGGCAGCAGGTAATGCCTGTTCCTCGGAGCCACAGAGGTGATGGAAGTCACAGGTTCCCCCAAGCACGTGCTGTGTGAGGAAGGATCCTCATCTGTTTATAAGTCAGCAAGCCAACTGAAAATTCTCAGTGCTCCAGCCTCCACCTCCCAGACACCCAGTGACAAGGATCAATGTCTTGTCACAGACACATTTTGTAATGGTGCTGATGGGGACAGTGAGTCACATAACTGAATGTGGAGGTGTAGGAAGAAAATTCAGCCACAGTGGCAACCGAAAATGAGCTGAGAATTGAACACCCGATGGATTGGGGGTGATTCTGGCAGGTGCTTGTGTGTTGCATCCTGGGATATCACTGCAGCCTTGGTTCCAAACACTCTGCACAGTGCGTGATGTCACACCATGCCAAGCTAAGAAAGCCTGACTGAAACATATCAGATCAGGCTGCAGACTATAACACGCTATGAACTGCTGTGCATACATGTACATTTTTACTGTACATGTAAAACTTTCTGCTCATATAGAATCGGAATGGTTTAATAAGAATAAAACCTTTTCTCCCATCATCCTTAGCATGTATCATACTAGTCTATGTTTGGATTTGATTGTGTTAGAACTGTTGTTCTCAACCTATGGGTCAGGACCCCCCTTGGGGGCCTAACTACGCTTCCACAGGGGTCGCCAAAGACCAAAAACACAGATATTTACAGTATGACTCATAACACTAGCAAAATTATGACTATGAAGTAGCAACAGAAATAATGTTCTGGTTGGGGGGCGGGTCACCACAACATGAGGAGCTGTATTAAAGGGTCCCAGTATTAGGAAGGATGAGAACCTCTGAGTTAGAATGTTTGACTTTTAAAATTGCTTTCTGAGGTTGGGGTGATGGCTCAGGGGTAAAGTGCTTGACCTGAGTGTGGATTCCCAGAACTCACACGAAGCTGGGTGGCATTGTACATGTCTGCTCTCCTGGTACTCCTAAGCTGAGGTGGGAAGCAGGGCGAGGAGAACTCCTGGAAGATGGTGGCCAGCTAGCCTGGCATAAAGGACAAGAGGCCTTGTCTCAAGCAAAGTGGAAGACAAGGGCCAACACTCAAGGTTGTCCTCTGACCTTTACATGCACACTACAGTGTATGCATGTCCACACACATGCACACAGACATGCATACACACACATGTGCACACACGCACACATACACACAATTTTAAAAAGTCTGCTGCTAAAGTTGTTAAGTTTCACAGAAAATTCTTCTATGGATTTTGCTTTTGATTAGAAAAGAATTTCCGACAATTTCTGAAACAGCCCCAAACACTTCTTTCTGCTGTACCATAGTATTCATTTCAGTGAGGCAGAGTTCTCAGCACTAACCATTACAAAATCAAGATATCAGTCATCTCTGAAAAACACTGAAGACGCTCCATATTCTGCAGCGTTGAATGCCCAGCCAAGGCTTAATTCCTCATGTGAAAGACGGCTGGGCACATCTGCCTCACCAGCCTGCAGCTGAGTCTTCAACAAACGGTAAAACTGTATATATGCCAGAGAGCTGTTTTAAAACAAATGTCTCTGTTATACATCAGTAAATGCTTAATTTGAATGCATACTTTATGTATCTTGGGTTGTATGAAATGTGTATGGGGTAAAGAGGGGTCCTGAGTGAAAAAAATTTAAGAATTTCTAGGTAAATGCAGCAGGGACTCAGGCCATACCCCAGTGAAAGGCACGAACTTCAGTCCAAATGATGGAGCCCTTCGGCTTTTCAAGGAAGATCTCCTGTCCTCACTCAGAGATCAACCTTGTATCTGGACCTGGACCATTAACTCATGAGTGCATGTGTAGTTATTAAGTAACTAGCTGGTACAGTCTCCATCCGAAGCTCCAGGCATCCAAAGCTGTGTCTCACCTGTCCCTTGCTGCCTAGGGTCCAGCAGGGGAGACAGGCTATAGCTCACTGCCCGGAGCGTCAGTATTCTAGCCCAGCTGAGCCCAGGGCTGCTAAGGCTTAGCACGGGTATAGCATGAATCTTAAAAGTTCTTATTAATAAAATCAAACCTGAGCCAGGTATTGGGGTGAATGCTGGAAGATCAGGGAGACAGAACAAGCCACAGTCACCTCACCTCGTCAGTTCCTCAGCTAATCCTGTTTCCTCATACTGGACGCCTCTGAGTCCTCATCCAGAATGGGTCTCAGCTCAAAGCCTGAAAGCTTAACCAGCCAAATGCTTCTAGTTCCTGGTCTTCACGCCTTATATATCTTTCTGTTTTTGCCATCACTCCCTGGGATTAAAGGCTCGCTTTCTGGGATTAAAGGCGTGTGTCACCATGCCTGGCTGTTTCCAATGTGGCCTTGAACTCACAAAGATCCAGAGGGATTTCTGCCTCTGGAATGCTAGGATTAAAGGTGTGAGTGCCACCATTTTCTAGCCTCTGTATCTATTGGCTGTTCTGTCTCTGACCCCAGATAAGTTTATTAGGGCGCACAATATTTTGGGGAACACAATACCACCACACACAGGTTTGGTGGGGGGAGAGAAGAAGAGCGGTGGTGATTGAGCCCCCTCTTGCCCTGGCCCGCACAGTGCCCCCCGACTGCTGCCCCCAATCAAATGAGTGTGCTCTTGGTACCACACTGACAAGAACTGTTGGGGGAAAGGCATCTGGGATACAGGAAGTGAGACAAAGGACGTGTTTATTCCCTTTTACAGTTGTTTCTGCATGCTTGTATGAAAGGTCCTTTCAACACTAGGGAGCTTTAACGCGTAGCTGGAGAAACTTTGTCCGTACTGCGTTGCCTTTCATCTGAGTCACTCAGAAGTCCTGGAGACATCACCTCACCCTTCTCTCAGTGTTCCTTGAGCAGAGGGGAAGAGACTATCTTGTCCCCAGTTTACAGATGGAGAGACTGAGGTGTGGGATGGGAGCAAGACCAGGGGCCAGGCTTTGCCACTCAAGATCTGTGAGACTTTAAAACTCTCTCTCTCTCTCTTCTCCATCCTCACATCTTCCCCTTCCTTCTCCTCCTCCTTTTCTTCTTTCTGAAGTAAATGAACCCTAGTTTCCCACAGACTGGGGTCCCAGACTGAGAAAGAAGAAAGCGTGATGATAATTTTTGTAGCCCTGGCCAATGGACTAAAGTAACTATCTAAAAGCATATTACGTAATTATGGTCTTTTGGTCTAGAAATACTCTCTATAGATAGGAAGCAACCAGAAAAAGCCACCAGATTCACATTCCAGAAGCCGATTTTCCTGTTGTTGTCACCGTTTGTTTTCAAGATGCAGGGTCTCGCTTTGCGGCCCTGGCTAGCCTGGAGATCACTACGTTGAGAAATTTCAAATAATCCTATGTGTCAACCGGGGCCTAATTTTAGTACCAAAGGAAACAGTTGATGATTATAAAATAGGGTGACCCCTGAAGGAGGATTGTGGACACTGACCTCCGAATGGCAAGTGGAAACTCAGGTTGCTCATGAGACCAGAACAAGCTTCCCCCCACCAGTGCATCACACGGAGGGTGGGGAGGGTTGAGCGAACACACAGAAGCCGTGTGTAGCCTCAGTGCGTTAGACTGGAACCCACACTGTTCGAATGTCTTTGTTACCACGGTAAGAAGGATGCACAGACAGAGTTACAAAGGTGGGTAAATTGTGTTTAAAAATTCCACCCTGAAATTTGCCTTCCTGGCCATGTTTACATTGCACCGGTGAGATATAACTGGGGTTTGGTTATAGAATCTTGGGGTGATGGCGGTAGTTCACCAGAAGAGTCCAACCTACAAGGGAAGCGGTCTAATCTACAGGCAGTCTTTACAGACATCTTGTAGCATACTCCTGTGCCCTTTACTCTGAAGTAGGGCAGAGTCAGAGACAGGCAGATCCCCAGAGCTCAGCTTACACAGCAGATATGGTGAGCTTCAAATTCAGTGAGACACTGTACGGTAGAGAGTGATAAAAGGAGACAGCTGATGTTGACCTCTGACCCCCACACACATGTGCACATGCCTCTGCATGCACAAAGCACACATCCACATGAACACATATGTACACCATATGTACACAGCACCACACAACACAAAGATCAACAGGAATAAAACACATTCTCCTCAGAGATGCCAGAAGTGCATATTTCAGGATGTATGAACTTCTGTGTTTTCTATGTATTTACAATCTTGACTATTCCAAGGCCTGTTTCAACCATTTTCCCACCCGTCCTGCAGAAGCTACAGAAATTAGAGAATTATGAAGCAAATCAGAAGCAAATGAATTGGCCAAGCAGTGTCTACAGAAACCTGGCTGTCGTCTATGGCTTCTGCACCTGCATGGACACATACATCTGTACACACACACACGGATGTGTACACGGCACATACATGTACACAGAACGATAAATATTTTTTATTGTGTACAACATTTCCCTCTACCTATCAGCCCTTCCCTCTCAGCTGGCAGGAAGCATGCGCAACTGTGGCAGAATCAGGACATGGCTGGCTGCAGAAAGGCTGGCATTGGGGGGGGCGGGTAATGCGCTAGTCCAGATGTTCCCTGTGTACAATACACTTCCAACCCAGACAGCGGTAAATGGAACTGTGATTCCAAACATAGACAAAGGCAGGCACTGAGTGCATTTCTCAGATACTTGGATGAATTATTCTCTCGTTTTCATGTCCCTGGCTTAAACATTGCTATGGAGTCATACTGATTGGGAAATGGAACTCAAGATGGCATCTTATGGATATATGGAAAGTTTTGGACTAATTTAGTTTATTTCTCACCTACTTTGTTAAAATACAGCTGTATGGAAAAAAAGAAAAAAACCTTACAAATAGAAACTACGAAGCCTAGCTTCCTGGCACAAGCTGCAGTTCTAGCCACTCGGGAGGCTGAGGCAGGGAAAAGGCCAGTGAGTTCAAGGGCAGCCTGGGCAGCTCACAGCAAGACCCTGTCCAAAAATAAACAGCAACCAGAGGACTGGGGGTGTGGCTCAGGGGCAGAGCGCTTGGCCAGCAGGAGCAGGGCTCTTTGTTCAATTCTCGGTATATCTAACACAAACCAAAACCGGGCTTCCTTCCCTTCTGATCCAATTTTTTAAATATTAAAATGGATCAGATCTGGCCTCAATTGTAAGCTTGGATCTGACACCAACTAGATTGGAATGAACAAAGGTTTGGGAGTCACTTTTCTAGAAATTCATGTGTTTCTTTGTTGTGATTTTATTATCTTCCTCTTATTTTGTTTTAGAAAACTGGACAGAGTGAATGAAAATCACTTTGTTTGGGAGAATCCGTGGGTCTGAAGGCAACTGACTTGGCCACTGGACCAGACACACATTGCACCTCCAACAACTTCGAAGTCTTGCTGGTGTGCAAGAGCCCAGAGGAGGGAGATGTTCGGAGACATCTAGACTTCAGATGAACCCTTTTCCGTGTCTGTGACTATGGTCAAAGAAGATTTCAAAATCTGCTTCACCGTGTCAATACTTTCTTTTTATCTGTGATAATTTTTGACAAGTATAACTGAGAAAAGCATTCAGGAGCCCAGCAAGAGAGACCTGGCAAAGACTGAGTTCTCATGGTTAGCCATCAGCAGTCACATCCGCAGAAAGGTGAACACATTCAGCCCTATAGATACACAATAATCACAGAGTTGTATCGTTCTCCCAAGTGGCACAAATTAAAGTCATTTAGGAAGCATGCTGGGAAAATGTGGTGACTAGTTTTTACACATTTTTTTTAATTGAAAAATTGTGTGTGCATGTGTGCTTACACTTGTGTGCTTGCACTTGTATGTGCATGCACATGCATGCCGTGGCACCTGTGTGGAGGTCATGAGGTGGGTTTCAGGAGGGAATCAGTTCTCTCCTTACACTATGGGTCTCTGATTCGAACTCAGGTCTTCAGGCTTGTGCGGCAAGTGTGCTCACCAGCTCAACCATCTTGCTGGCCCACACAGTTTTCAGGATCCAGAGAAATGCTACTTAAACTCCCAACTGCTTAATTGCACCCCCTGAAGAGCTTCTTCCCCTGAAGAAAATACTGCATTCTGTCTTCCTTTCCCATCACAGTGGTGACCCTGGCATGGTCAGCGGGAGCTGTAGCCGCAAACCAACCCCACGGTGCCTACAAGATAGATCCAAGCCCTCGGTCAGGAAACAGGAGACCAGGTGCCAGGGAATAAATCTTAGGGTCAATACAGCGAGTTTCTACCAATTTGTTCCACATGTGTATTACCTGAAAACATTTTCTCCCAAACCACCTTTAGCCCATGACTGACACTTTCATATTTAACCTTAGAGATGAAGAGAACATATCAAAACCTTTAGCACATTCCCCCCAACTAGGCACTTGCTCTTTTCCCTTCAGGGTGGGGATTGGTAGGGTTTTGTGGAATGGGGTGGTGCTGGGATGGAAAGAGAAGGTCCTTTGTCTAGAACTTTTAATTACTGACTTTTTTTTTTTTTTTTAGCCAAAGAAACAATTCCTTTCAAACACGGTGTCTCACCTCGAGTTCTATCCACTGGATGTGGTTGATCGATGATGTAATCCTATCGTTACTGAAGGAGAGCGATTCTTTTATTCTTACAAAGGGTTTGCTGAAAAATGAAAAGAAGCCTTCAGTCACTTATTTTAATCTCTCAAGATTGTTTATTATGCCTACAAGTCAGGACACTCCACATTTGGAAAGCACATTCCAAAAGAGAAGTTGATTAAAAAAAAAAAAAAAGCTGTAGTTTTGAAGAGGTGGGGGTTTTGCAAGGTAGATTCTTTATGGACAGTGTTTGAAACGCTCTGCGTTTTATCAAGTGATGTTTCTGAAGGGTACGTGGCTCACTGGGTGTAAATGAGGAGACTTGGCTTGCCTTTGTCACCATTAAGAAGAAATCAGTAAATTCTTGTAAGCCTAAATCTTTAAGGACAGACTCTTGAGGACATTCGTTTGCCTGGTCACTTCCTCCCCGTGCCTTGCAGTGTAGCTCAGTTAAACTGTGTACAATTAGGAATGGCATTTGCACTTAATTTACTCTCTCCTTCACAATATCGGGGATCACCTTCCCAGGCATGATGGAAACTCTGGGGCTACCTTCCCTTTGAGTTCTACAAATGTCTCTACTGTTAGTGTTTAAGCCCTTCACCCTGTTTGAATGTGAAGAACATAAGGGCCCTGAATGCTGTGGGTGACCTTTCCTTGGTAGTGTGAGTAACAGCTAAGAATCTGCCCAACCTCATTTTTTTTAAACTCTATTTATTTCCTATTTAGAGGCAAACCTAACATGCAACTGATGCCTAAGACTCAGTTTACCCAAATGTTAGTTGACAGCTACGAGATGTGCATTGTCCTTGTATTACTTTTCATGGGACTTGTTGAGGCTCATTTCCTAGAAAGGACATACTACCTTAGAGGTACAGTGTCTTGAATATCCCACAATTCCAGTCCATTTTCAGAAACTTATATCATCTACATCTTCAGTTGTCTAGGTTCATTGGTACACACGGGGCCACCTAGCAAAGACCCTTTCCTCAGTAGCTGAGACTTTGTTCTTGGGAAACAACACATCTCCCTCATGAGATAGAAACACCAACCAGTCCAGTGAGCACTAGTGGGCAGCCTCAAAATGTACTAAGTCGCACTTGGTTTTGAAATGTATTGTCTAGTTTCCAAGTCTATTCTAAGCCTCTAATGCTCAAAACTGATGGAAATATCTTACAAGGGAAACATCCAAGTAGAATAGAATCAAAATAATCCAGTGATGATAGGGAAAATAGTAAATCAAAAAGAATAAATAAACTTTAAAAACCCTAAATGAAGACAAGCTCATCTGTGATTACAGATGTGAGCAAATTGTGTCAATGAATCCCCTATAGACAAGATCAGCCCTGGCAGCCTCAGATGAGCCTCTAATCAAAGCACAAAGTTCCAGGAATAAAATTCAGCACATTCCTAAAGATGAACTGAAGGTGGTTTGGGAATGAATATGCCTGAGATGTTACTATTTCCAGAATCTCAAGCTAAAAGCACTTGCTTGTATTTGTTATGTTGAGGACGACACTTGATGGCCTCCTCCCGGAGCCAGTAACTGCGGTGGATGTTTGCTGGGCATCAGGTAAGATGCTGTGCAGTCATGGTTTTTGCCTTCCTTGTTCCTCAATTTTGCCCCTCCTAGGTGCTTCAAGACTTGATACAGTCTAATGAACACTGAGATTAGAGCTCATGAGGGTCTCCAGGTCCTTGGATGATCTCCTGATCTCATGCAAAGACAGTCTATAGCTGAAGATCAGGGCACTTGCCCCCACTCCCATCCACACTATGTCCCTCAGGTGGTTACTTGAGAAAACATGTGTTAGACTTTTTCCTGCCAATACTTAATTTGGAAATCTTCCTTCAAGAGTATTTACGGGATTGTTAAGACTTCCTATCGTCAAAGGATGCTTTTGATTTTGATGAAAATATTCTTGACCACTCCAGAAATATCTTCTCCCATTGTGAAAAGCTATTGAATAGTTGCTAGGCTCATTCCAAACTTGAAAACCTTAGCACAAACCTCCAAAGATGATAAGATAAAGTAGAAACAGGAAATGATTGACAAGAAATGAATTCATTTCTTATGTTTGAAGTCATCAACTTGAGCTAAGAGTGGAAAAATTCTATTTAAATTTAGGTGCCAGGTATATACATGTGATTACAAAGTTATCCATCCCATAATTCTTAGGGATAGGGAATGACATAATCATTGCCTCAAGCAGAGTTAAGCCTTTGAGTTTTATGGAACCAATTTCTGATTTAGTCCTTTGTGGATTATGTTTATCTCCCATGACCTTCAGATGACCTCATCTAAACTGTTGGGACAGAAAGAGTGACATTGGGCGTGGGCTGATCTACAGTAATTGATTCTCAGCAGGAGTGTCAAGAAATAAGCCAGTGGACCTGCTCATGATTTTTCATTATTTCTGATATTCCTAGCATCTAATATCTTCATTTTATTAAAAAAAAAAGAAATGGAAAAAAGGATAGCTTCCAAAGAAGAAAATATATAAAATTAATTAAACTATCACTCATACTAGACATTATGGCTACTGAAAAGTAAAGCTCATTAGGCACATACTGTTGGATTCCATTCTTATGGCATTCTTGAAAGGACAAAATTGTTGAGATGCAGAAGTGATTGGTGGTAGCTATGGAACAAGGATGGTGAGATGCAGATTTAAGAAGGAAACATGAAACATCTGTGGTGATGGACAGTGTGATAGTTGTGCTGGTGGTTACACAAATCTATCCTCTAGGTGATGTCTGTTTGCACACACAGAAACAGATGAATGCACAACAATCACACACACATTATATATATATATATATATATATATATATATATATATATATATATATAGAGAGAGAGAGAGAGAGAGAGAGAGAGAGCAGGGGGGGGGATGCCCGCAGCGATGGTGGAAATCGAACAAGAGCTGCAGTCTACTTGACCCTGTGTGTGTGGGCGCTGTTACTGGGGGAAGCTGAGGGAAGGGTACACAGGGCCATGCTATTTTTGTTACTTTCTATGAATTTACAGTTAATTCGATTAAGAAAACATCTCTAAGTGCATGTGTATGCACAGGTCTGCTCTTATGAGTGGGGCCATTTCAGTGTTCACTCCTCTGCCGCTGTTTGCCTTGGTGTTTGAGACCAGATCTCACACTGGCTGCCAAGCAGGGAGGCCAGCGTGTGAGCCTCAGATCCTGCTTTCCTCCACCAACCCTAGACTGGGGATGTGAGCACTGATTACACCGGCTCCCCCTTTTTAATGTGGGTCATGGGACTTGAATTCAGATTCCCTTGCTTGCTAGCTCCAAAGCCTCACAAAAATGTTATAAAAGTCCATCATACCTGTCCCAAAACACCCTTGGTCACCTCCTGTTCCCTCTGCACAATTACAATGGAAATACAAACAAAGATACATTTTTTTTTTTTTTTTTAGTAAAAAGAAAGTCAGAGAACGCCAGTGTCACGGAGGAGGATGAGTCACAGCAAAAACCATCAGACAGTTTTCCTTACTTAACTTCCCATAAAAGAGAATACAATGGCTCCTTGTTTAACTGCTCTGAACTTGAAAGTGAAGTCGTAGTCTTTTGAAATCTAAGCCTTTTGTAAATTGAAATCCCATGAAACACTTACCCTACCAGCAGCTTTAGAAAAGCAGAATAATTTGTAAAAAAAAGTGATTTTTTGGAGATACTAATATTAAATATAATTTCTTTTCTGAATTCCATCTTATAATAGTCATTTAAACACACACAGACACATAGAGACAGACAGACAGACAGACAGACACACACACACACACACACACACACACACACACACTGATTTGAGTTTGAGTGATGGATTCCAGGCTATCCTCAGAATACAGGAACTGCAGGGTCAGGGGGATATTCCCTGAGATGTCAAAGGAAAGTCTTCCTGAAATAGTGAAAGAGGTGACTGAAGTCATTTGGACCAATTATTACCTGCTGAAGACAACTAGAGACGTAGATGAAACGCACAGCCATATATCATCAGTGTCGTTATCACCACCATGGTATCACCATCTAAGTGAAGGCATCATGAGCTCTCAGTGCAGAGAAGAACTACCAGGCCGGTGGCAGTCAACTTCAGTCTTAGACACTATCAACTTGTTCATTTTTTTTGGGATAGAGTCTCTCTTTGTAGTCCAAGCTGTCCTAGAACTTGTAAACAATGCTGGCTTCAAACTCCCAGAGATCTGCCTACCTCTGTTGCTTGCACCACCACCCCTAGACTTCAACCTTGTTTTTGAGGTAGGGTCTCTCACTTGCTTGGAACCACCTAATAGGTTAGGATGGGTAGACAGTGAGCCCCGGGGTCTGTCTCTACCTCTCCAACACTGTGATCATGGGCATCACCACACCCACTTGTTATTGTTGGTTCTGGAGATCTGAACTAGGTCCTCCTGCCTACATGACACACTCTTTACCAACTAAGTCCCTTATGTAATTTTTGATATTCTTACGCATAACAGCTTCAGCCCTGCTGTGATGGAGGGTGCCTTTGAAGTATGAGTCAAAGTTAAAGCATCCATCCCTTTAACATTGCTTTCGTCAGCTATTGTCAGAGCAACCAGAAAAGTCACTAATACAAGACGAGGTCCAGTTTTTGTCCAAACGCCAATAAATTACTTTAAACGGAACTTCACCCTCTCTCTTTCCCAAGGTCCAATTCAACTTTTTCGTCGGATGAATGTGTTTGTATGTTTGATACTTGGACATTCACAGAATGGGAGGGCCTGCTGGCTGCTGAATGACGTTTGCCTTGGCAGAGAGAGGCTCCCAAAGGCTCATCAGCTGGGGAGAAGGAAGGAAAGAGACATGGTGTTCTTCAAGTTGGGGCTTCTTTGGTTGAAATCTCTGCTTATGGGTCTTATGAGTTCTCTGGAACAGAAAATATGCTTATCTCAGATTTCCTAGAATCATGACTGCAGATACCTACTTGACGTAGGTTCAGGTGTCTGTGGGCCTCTCGATTAGTGGCGGCAAATGTTTGGAAACCTCACACATGCTGCCTACTCCTCCGTCTCTCAGCTTGACCTCAAGTCTTCTCACTTAAGGGTTAATAGTGACTTTTTATATTTCATATAAAAGGAATGTTGGTTCCAGTATTAGTCAGAGTTCTTCAGGGAGAGAGAGAGAGCAGCTAGAGACTGCTGAAGAAGATGACGGTGCATTTTCAGTCAGCAAGTCAGTAGGTTCCAGATCCAAGAAAAGCTAATGTTTCCATTGGAGCCAGAAACTAGGAAATTAGTGATGTCCCAGCTCCAAGGTGTTTGTGGAGGGTCAGCCTGTGGTTCTACCAGATGAGGACTGTGCACATTAGAGAGTTTATTAGTCAGTTTCCCGTTACTATAACAAATGCCTGAAGCCAGTCAACTTATAAAGAGGAAAGGCTTATTTTGGCTCAGAGTTTTGGAGGTTTCAGTGCCTGCTTGGTTGACCATGGTGCTTTGGGGCTTGTTACCAGGCAACATATCACATCAGGAGTGTGTGGTAGAGACAGCTGTCCATCTCAAGAAGGATGTAGAGAAGGAGGGAGCTAGGACCCCAGCATGGCTGTCAAAGGCCTATCCTCAATGACCTAACTCCCATCCCTCATAGGTCCATAATCGCTCAGGATTGACAGGTAGCTTTGATGAGCAGTCTGTGTCTAAATCATAGTAGGGCAGGGATGCTTAGCCTGTCAATTTAGATGGTAGGGTCATCTACAAACAATTTCACAGACATACTCAGAATAATATTTGACCAGTATATAGTCCAGTCAAGTTGACATATAAAATCAGTTATTCCAAGTCTGCCTCATTCCCATAAGTGTCCTTTAAATTAAGACAATGATGTGGCTGTCATTCTGCTTTCTATGGTGCAGTTATAGTGAGCGCAGCTGGAAACGTTCTACACTCTAGCCTAGAAGAAAGGGTGTTGACTGAGAGTTCCTCTTTTCCCTGATACCGTGTAAGTTAAGAATAATGTGAATTGAGTGATGCTAGAACCTGTGCCATGAGACAGTCAGGACACTTCCTGTGACATGAGAGCAGGGAATGGAGGAAGTGAGGATACTTGCTAGATTCACACACACGGATATGTGTACAGCAAAAGAAGGAAGAGCTATTCATGACAGCTACGGTCATGGGTTCTGCAACCTTTAGATGGTCACCACCAGCATTTACATATTCCTTCCTCAACCCATTGTGAATGTCCTTGACTATAAACACCTTTCCTGCTGATGTTCTTCATTTAGTGGGGCGATCCAAGCCTGCATCCCCGAAATGTCTGAGACATTACTGGTTCGGCCCGTAGTGTATTGTTGGACTTTTCTATTGGGATTAATCAGAAGGCATAGTAATTCTAAGGAACACTCAATGATCACCCATCCCAGACATACTGTTCCTTAGCCTAAGAAGACTACCTACATTGTCCCTCTTGATAGGCAATCTGTAACAGTTTTCCTTGGTGCTAATATTAGTAAATACTACTTCCTATTCTCCCCATTTAGCTATCCCCCAATATTTGGACCTGTAGTGTGAGAGTTCTATGAAAACGTCTTCTTTCTACCTCCCCAGTGTTCCACATAGTCTAGTTCCATCAGAAGGAGTTCCAGTTTGTTTCTACGTTCCACTTGTGAAACTCACCAAAGTGACCATTTCCTAGGATGGGAAGGAGGAGAGATGCTGCCCGAGCTGATCTCATTGGGTATTTATCCACTGTTCACTAGCTGAACGCCTGAGGCACAAGTGTGAGGACCTGAGTTCAGTCCCCAGTACCCATGTAAGTACCAGGCATGGTGGCCAGCATACATTTAAAGTCAGCAACAGGGCCATGCAGTTTGGGGCTTCAAGGGTGCGCGAGACATGGCTACACCAATAAAGGAGTTTAATGGAACAGGAGAGACAGGCCTGGTGACAGGCCTTGGGGACATACATGAAACTGGGATGAGACTATGGCTGGCACAGGTATGGCAGCTTTGCAGACAGAAATGTGTTTAAAACCAACCGGCAAGAGCAGGAATGGTTTTCACAAAGGAGAGACAGAGGAGGGAGGGCGTGGTTATGTGGAAGGGCGGGGCCAAGCTTTAAAGGAACTGAGAAAAGCAATGAGAGAGGGCTGTTGAGGAGCCACGATCCTGGGCTTGGAAGGTGCTTTATCCCACGATGAGAGGAAGGCTTCTTCGCTGTAAGGCCAGATGCTGTGGAAGTTGAGCCTGGGATTCACCAACAGGAGTCATCAACATCAACAGCGTGAATGGCTTTGTGAGTGGTGCTAGTTATCAGGCCCAGATCCTGATGGGTGCTAAGTAAGTGCTCTACCAGGGAGCCACACCCGTGACCCCGCAGCCCATCATCATTTTCAGCCCAGGAGCGGCATGATGGAAGCTGTCATTAGGGCAACTCAGGGGACAACGCACGGGAGGAAGACCGCGGAGGCAGAGGGAAACGGGAGGGAAAGAGAAACAACAGGCTTCGGAGAGAGGCTTGGTGGTGATGCCTCTGAGGAGGAAAAGGTTCAAGGCTGGAAGTGAAGGTTGGGAGCCCGGGAGAAATCTCGGACTGGGAAAGTGGGAGTGTGAGTCACCATAGAAGTGACGGTTTAAGTGATGGCGACAAAGCAGCTCTCCTAGGAGAGTGTCTAGACTTGAGATGTGAGGAGCTTTGAGGACAAACCCAGGGGAGCAGTAACCAAGCGTGAGAGCGAGTGGAGCCAGGAAAGATGAGTCAGTGAGGCAAGCAGAGGGGAGCAGAGGGTCCTGCCTGCGGGGAGCGCGGAGACTCACCATGAGCCAGGGCCGAGGCTGTTGGCGGGACCTACCAGAAGAGCTTTGAAAGTGATTGTGAAGGCCGAGGTCAGAAGTGAGCATCCTCTAGGTGAGTGACATCATCCAGATGAGGACCACATGCAGGGTGTGAGACATGGTAAAATACGTTGAAGTCGCAAGCGTCTGGAACATCAAGTGAGAGAGTAGATCCACTCGTCTAAGAATATCCATAGGGTGAGGCTGGGGAGTGGCTCAGTTAGTAAAGTGGTTCCCTCACAAGCCTGAGGACCTGAGTTCAATCCCCAGTACCCACATTAATGCTGGGCACGGTGGCCAGTGTCTGTAATTGGAACACTGGAGAGGTGGAGGCAAGCAGATCTTTAGGGCCCCAGGTTGACTACCCTTGTGGAATCAGTGAACCAAGTTCCTGAGGTCGACACCTGGGGCTGGCCTCTGGCCTCTACATAGACGCTCATCCATGTATATCCATAGACAGATGCACATATAAACATGCAAAGACAAGCACATGTACCAGACACAAGAAAGAAAGATCAGAAGACCCCTCAAGGGAGTAAATGCTGCTTAGACAGAGGCACAGATGACACATCACTGACTTCCATAGGTTGCTGGCCACTGCGAAGATGGTACCTGTGTTTTCCCCTCGAAGCACGGGACACATGAGGACTGTGAGACCCTCCATTACAACTGTGTTCTTCCAGCTGGAGCAGTCAAAGCCAGAGAGCCCAGAGCCCAAGACACAGTTTGTAAAAACGCACTTGCCCATATATGACCTTGACTTCCTGATCATTAAGCCATCAGCCAACCAGAAGCCACCTTCTGAAAGCCTACTGCTAGGAAGAACCACTTTTGACTCCTAACTGGGATGATTTAACAACTTTGGAGTTGA
This sequence comes from Peromyscus eremicus, assembly GCF_949786415.1. Taxonomy (NCBI): domain Eukaryota; kingdom Metazoa; phylum Chordata; class Mammalia; order Rodentia; family Cricetidae; genus Peromyscus; species Peromyscus eremicus. Next base: position 5,631,029 of record NC_081428.1, on the reverse strand, counting down.
TACTAGATAGCAAAGAAATGTCATTTGAGGACTCTGGCACTCAGGCAGGGCGAACCTTTCCCTAGGATAGGCCTCTCAAGTCCTCCTGTCCACCACTGGGCTCTGCTGCCACCCTTGTTCCCACAGTGTCTACACTGCCCACCGGCTGTGCTGCTCGGCTGTGCTGCTCTGCTGGGACTTCCTTCTTCTCCCAGCTCTCATGCAGAAAAGACTCTCGAGTTTGGTCCCCATGCTGTCGGGCTCTACATTTGATTACCTAACACAGCTAACAGCATACCATGGGAGACTGTCAGACACAGGGACTCCAAGTCACAGAGGCAAATACCTGGTGTCTCCCATGAGCCGGTCTTGGTGAGATGGTCTTCATTCTGGTCCTGATTCTTTTCACAGCCAGCAGCCTCAGACACTCGATTCAAGGAGTTTCTCACATTATACAAAGCACGCTGACATATGGATCTGCTCATATGGTCACAGCAATGGCATCCTACAGGGCATAGCTTCTCCTCCATTGGGCAAAGGAGAATGTGGCTCTATTACTTACTTCTACTAGAACAGAAGTGCTAAAGTGATAGAAGTTTCTGCAGTCTGAGAGGTGGAGAGACACAATCAGAAACTGTTTTAAAAGGTCCACAACAACTTAGTATTCCCAAGCAAGGAAGGGAAGGGCTTGAGTCGTGTCCACTTACAATGGACACATTTGACGGTGTTTTCTGGTGTCCCCCTGGAACACCTTTTTAGAGCTCACCATGGTCTCAACTCCTACTTTCCCACAAGCCTCATTTTCCTCTCCGCTTTTTTGCCTTGTCACCATTTCCCTATCCTACCAGTACCGACCCGTCCCCCCAAAACAGCTGTCCCTAGGGAAGAAAATGAAAACAGCTCTTCGGGAAGAGGCCACACTACCTCATTTACCTTCTGCACAGCAGTAGACCAGACTAGAATTCTAAGTGGCAGTTTGGGGATGCTGAACCAGGTCCCCTGCTTGGGAAGACTGGGTATTAGCCGTCAGAAAAACAACAGTTTGTGCTGTTTCAGAACAGTTCATTTCAAACCCTGCCAAAGCCCCAGGGCAAATGCTGTGGACCATTTCTAACCCTATCTCTTCAGTCAAGTCAGCTATTTCTCTTTAAATTGACTAACATGGCCAGGCGATGATGTCATTCCTTAACCTTATTGATCTAGGAAGAATTTTATTAACTACAAAACAGGTTCATTATTTAGTCTTGACACTGGCTACTTCTTGACAAAGTGTGCAAGCCCTGAAGATGAAAATGATGTAAATATGTAAAGGACACGGTACTTAGAGTAGATCAAAGATGCATGTTTGTAGGTTGAAGAATTAGGGGATAGTTAGTCAAAGTGAGTCAAATCTGTTGCACTGTATTTGAAGTAGACTCCAGACACACAGGATGAAAGCACGTTTCCCACAGAGAACGTGAGAAAGCACTTCTAGAATTGCCAGAGTTGCATTCCATCTACTAGTTACTTTCTTTATTTCTTCTGGAGATACCACATTGGCAAAGAAGGATGCTACAGGGCCGGTAGCTCCGGGATGGCTAACTACCATATATGGGATCTGAAAAGAGGAATAAGATTAATCAACCATTCAACAACTATATTATGAAGATTTATCACAGGATATGTATTATTCAAGTGCTCGTGTGTAATATAAACATATGTGTGTGTGTTTCAAATGTTCTATAGTAATGGTAGATTAGATAGATAAGTAGATAGATTAGTTAGATAGATACATATATAGGTAATAGACAGATGATGGATAGAGTGGGAGCAAAACATCCATTCTAGATGGAGACTCCCTAAGACTTAAGAAGTGACTACGATATGTCCAGCTGCCTGCACGTTGTACTGGGAATGCTGGGGATGTGGCTTTATGAGTCCTCACCTATGCTGGGACGGGCTTTTGAAAGATGTGGCTGCCTTTCCGTCACTACCTGTCAGCCGTATTCCTGTAAGTAACCCAATAAACTCATTGGTTCATCAACTTGGATGTTGATAGAACCATTTCTCTTTGGTCTATTGTCAGTTTCCCATCCAGGATGAGGAGATGTTGTATGTTCGTGTTTCCCTGGGGAAATTTATGAACATGTGCGTGTATTTATATGTGTGTGATCATATATATAATATACACACATACATGATAATGCCATTAAAGAATCAGAGTAAAGTATATGTCCATGTGTGTATGTAAAAATACATTTGTGTTAATGTCATATTAAGTACTTGGTGTCTTGAGTTGGGATTTTTCTCATAATTTGCTGCCAACATCTGGATAAACATCTGGAAAAACTTGCTTTTCTCCGAAGGAGGAAGCTGAAGACTCGGGAACTGTACCCACTGATGTGGAACTGAATTCTCACAGTTGATGAAGTGAGGCATGCACACGGCTTTACAGCAGCCATGACTCTCAGGAACCCGCTTAATAAAATCTGCCAACCTCATGGAGTTCCCAGAGCAGAAGAGGGAGTGTGTGTCCACATCGCTGCTGGGATCACAGACTGCTACAGCCATGGGGAAACAGTTCAGTGATTCCTCAGAAAGCTAAAATTGCCACATGAGCCAGCTATTCCCTTCTGGGTATATCATGAAGAGAACTGACAACAGGTTTTCACATTGGCCTTGAACTCCCATGGTAGGTGGTTTGGCTAGCTAGCGTGCCCCAGGGACAGTCTCTGCTTTCCCACTGCTGGGATTGCAAGTGCACGCCACTGTGACTGGGTTTGTTTATGCGGTGCTGGGGACTGAACCAGCTCCTCATATTTGCATGGCAAGTTTTCTACTGACTAAGTCACCTTCTCAGCTCAAGGAATCATTTTGGAGGGGATGGACACAAATCAAACCATGATGTCCAAAGCAGAAAAACTGTCACCTCTGTCCTGCATTGTGTCCCTGGGTGGGTAACACCAGCTGGGGACCTGACTAGGTCTGCTAGAGCAAAGACCCCTGAACACCACCACTTCGGATTTTACTCTGCACTCCAATTGCTGTATTAAGTGGGCCAGACTCCCCCAGTAGTCAGACAGGCCGTCACCAAAGCCACCTGCATGCATAGATGTGAGAAGAAAGCCACTGTGACATAGAAACCATTGGCTGAGTCCACCCAAGTGAAAGGTAAACTGTGAGTTCTTTTATGGGAGGGACACAGCAAATGAGGAGAAAACCCACAGGGGAGTCGTCATGAAAATCCAAATAATTAAAGCCTTCAAAAACAGGGCCTAGGGAAAAAGCTGAAGGAATTTAATAATTTGGCAGCTAGAAAAGCAGACCAAGGTGTGGCTTCCCAGCTCCCCCGCATTTGAAAGGTGTCCAAAGCCACTCCTGTGCCTGCTGAGGAGACAGCCATGGGAAACGAGGCTTGAAGTGAAGAGGGCATGGGTGGGATGAGCTGAAGAATGCTCTGGAGTTTGCCATGGCCCTCTAGATGAGCTGGCTGCCAGGGAGGACTTAGCTCTTGCCCCACACACAGTGACCAGGGCAGGCAGGTTTTGCAAGTATTTTCCCCTTTCCTTCTTCCGACCTTGCTGGATGGCCACAGAGAAAGCTGCACTATGCAAACTGCGGCTAAACTCTATCAGCTGTAAAAGCCTTCATATGTATGAATCCAGGTTTTCTTAACATCAGCAGAATTCATCACTGGGTCCAGAGAGGAGCTGTCCTGTGCAGTGTGCATGGAGAGAGGGGAGCTGCCTGTGCAGTGCAGGGAGAGGAGCTGCCTGTGCAGTGCAGAGAGAGGAGCTGCCTGTGCAGTGCAGAGAGAGGAGCTGCCTGTGCAGTGCAGAGAGAGAAGAGCTGCCTGTGCAGTGCAGAGAGAGGAGCTGCCTGTGCAGTGCAGAGAGAGAAGAGCTGCCTGTGCAGCGCAGAGAGAGGAGCTGCCTGTGCAGTGCAGGGAGAGGAAGGAGCTGTCCTATGCAGTGTAGTAAGAGGAGCTGCCTGTGCAGTGCAGAGAGAGGCTGCCTGCAGTGAGGCTGTGGCTGTAACGTGGTAGGTCTCTGGACAGGAGACTTGAGCCCTTAGATTTCAGGAAGCTAAATGTTCACAAAAAACACCCAAAGCTAAAATACCAAAGGATGAATACAGTTTCCTTGCTAGATATTCCCAGTTAGAGCATCTCAAGCTTTTCTTTTTAGACAGGGTCTCTCCTAGCCAATGCTGGCCTCAAACTCTTTGTATCTAAGGATGACCTTGAACATCTGACCTTCTTGCCTTTTCTTTACAAGTACTAGGATCACAGTCATGCCCCCAGATTGACGTGGTGCTGGGCATTGAACCCAGGGACTTTGTTCATGCTAGACAAGTACCCTATCAACTGAGCTACAGTCCTCATCTTGCATATCAAACTTTTATTCCCAGAAAAGGGTCGGCAGATTATGGACCACGAGTCACACTGGGCCCCTCTATGTTTACAAATAAAGTTTTGTTGGCACATAGTCATGGGCATTCATTACCTATTGCACATAACTGCTTTTGGGTTGTGAGATCAGAGGGGAACAGTTGCTAGAGATCGGATGGTTTCCAAAATCAAAAATACTGTCTAGGACCTGCTGGAATAACCTTGCCGATGCGGGTGTAGGTTGCAAAGCTCTGCAGGACAGGGACCCTTCTGCAAGATGTCCTCTACAGCCCGCCTCTCAGTACTTCTCACTGATTTAGGTAGGTAGCCTACTGTGTGCATGCACAGTGGCTTACGTATGCCGTCTTAATCCCCTCGGTGCATTTAACTTGAAAAACACACATTGTCATTTCCAGGTCTATAAGTAGAGGTTCAGATAAAAGAGCAACCTTGTCAAGTATCCCATAGTGAGCTGCCAGGGAAGCACAGGGTTCCTATCACCACTGTTATGATTTTGATGTCATTCAAATCTCAGGGACACACTGCATCTATTAAGAAAATAAGCAAACCGGGTAACCCATCTTTTTGTGATGGATATATGTTCTTCCAAATTATCAGGGCTCTGAGTCCCTCTAATAGCAAGCAAACAAGTAAGTAAGTAAAAAACTATAAATAAAAATGGTGTGTGGGCCACACCTACAGTAGCACAGCTAGGCACTAGGTGAGTGCTCCACTCTGTGCCCCATCTGCCCTGCTGAGGGCCAGCTGTCCTCCGTGACCATGTCCTAGCTGACCCCTTCACAGCATCTGCTGCTGCCCTCAGTAGAGCCTCCCTTCCCCATCTCGGGGCTCAGCTGGGAAGTGCGGGGAACAAATCAGACTCAAGCACTGAGTTAAAAGAGGCCTGGCCACAGAGATGAATAAATCCACTCCATGAAGGGTTGCGAGATCCAGGGGGCCACATGAAAGACCTTCCCTAAATCAACTCAGGATGGGGCTGCCTGGGTGGTGGGAGAACTCGACGTGCCCCAAACAGCTGGCGGGAAGCAGTGTGGTGGGGAGGGAAGCTACTGGAAACTATACAGGTTGGTCTCAGGTAAATGAGCACAGGGGCCCAGTGGCCCCCTTCCTTGTCCATCTTCCTCCCTGGGTGTGCAGTGGAGGGTTTTGTGGGGTGCAGGAGTGCATATATATTAGTAGACATGCATGAAGAATGCAATGGCAGATGTTGGGATTCTCTATGGAGGGATTATGGCTAATGAGTGTAGAGCATGATGCCTGAAGACTAACCATGATCATCCCAATCCATCCTTATAACACATGCTGGTGTTAACTCCATTGCAGTCAAGGAAAGTGAGGCTTAAGGGGCTTATACAATCCGCCCAGGGTTATGGTGGCTCTTTAGGTGGCTGCCCGCTTCACAGTTAACTGCTCCACTGGATGAGAGCTTGCACTAGAGGGTATTTCCTGCCAGGGAGCAGAGAGGCAGAGCTCTGTGGTGTGGCTTCCAGGTCTCTGCTCTCTCTAAGCTCATGCAGATGGGCTACGGGTGTGTCAGATCCTCCGGCAGCACAGACCCACACAGAGTGGGCATATGAAATCCATCAGCCTCGTAAAAGAAGGAAATGGTTTAGGCCTCCCTTGTGTCCCACATGTGGAAGGTACCCAGCCACAGAGGAAAGAGGTGTGAAAGTCTCCAGTGCCCCTGGGCAGGGGAAACAGCTTGAGCCCACATGGAGAGACAAAGACAGGCCTTCCCCTTGCCTTGCTGATGGCTTGCTGCAGCCCAGGGCATGCAGGGATCCATCCTGGGTTGGGGTGGAAAGTATCCTCAAAGGAGGGTGTCTTCCTCCCCAGCTCCTCCCAACCATTGCCTTCCTGCTGTGAGGTACCTCAGGCAGTCAGGGTCCTCAGAAGGCTTGAGGGAGCGCCTGTATTCAGTGTGCATTCAGCGTGCACTTAGAAACCCACATGCCAGGTTTCCCTAGCCCAGCTCACTCAACATCAAACCCCAGCACGAGTGGGCACAGTGGAATGTCACCCCTGAAGCCAGGTTGCTACCCAGTATCAGAGGCCGAACTCCAACTGCAGCTGCTACAAACACCATCCTCCTCACTCATTAGGAGGCTTGTGCAATGCACAGAGATTTAGAGGGACCGAAGGACGCAGGTGTTCCAGCTGCTGGGTCTGTAGCACATGAAGAAGGCAGGACTCAGTCAGGTAAGAGAGGCCTTGCCTCTAGAGGGACACTAGGCCTCTAGCCCTGTCCTCTCCCTGAAGAGTGCCACCTGTCCCAGTGAATAAACAATCTCTTCTCTCTCATATGAAGACTCCAAACGCTCATCTCAAACTGCTCCGGGGACCTTCATTCCAGTGCTCTGAGCATGGCCTCACTGACAGTCCCGTTTGCATCCTCAGCTCAAACAATGGTTCTTCTGCCTCCCTGCCACACTGGTTCCTCCAGACACCAGGTCATATGGTTCACTCACTCTTTCTTTTCTTCATTCCCATTTGCCCCTTTCAAACCTAGGGATTGCCAGTTCACACGTTTTCCATCCTTCTTGATTAGTTTCCCAGAGTGAAAATGGTTAATCTCAGCAGACGCTCCGATTTCAACAGCTCAGTGACTGGGCATCTGCCTTCTGTAAGAAGCCTCGCAGTTATATGTGGTGAATGCCAGGAAAGCTCAGCCCGGATTTCCGCCATTGTGATGTTGTTCTTGGCTTATGCCCTAGAACATTCAGTAAGGATCTAGAACCTGTGTTTACCCATCAGCCATAGGTGAGGCATGAAAGAGCAGGCTTCTGAGCCCAGGTGGCATTGTTAACAGACAACGTGATTCTGAGGAGGTCCCTGAACTCTGGGGACACCTTGCTTCACAGAATGCTTTTCCTTCAGAGTTTCTCTGTATTCATAGACAGGTCACTTATCACAGAGATGTTGCACTTCTGTTCAAAGACATCTCTGCAGCTTGCTTCTGTGTTTACAGCGTGTCAGCCAGCTCTCTTCACAGTAACGAGAACCCTTCATTGCAGATCTTTTTCTTCGTCATCAACTTTTCTTTGGCAGGTTCCGGAAATTGAAAACCCAACAAAAACTCACTGACTGCAGTGGAATGTACCAGCTCATGCTGGGAAGGGTCATGCATAGCATGGTGGCATCCTGTGACACGGACACAAAGGCAGCTCAGTCAGGAGCATGTGCTGTGTGACTCACAGGAGACTTGAATTGAGCATTGTGCATCACAGCTTCAACAGGTGTCCCTATCGTTCCAGCTGTGCCCCGTGTCCAATGGGCAATGCCACGCTGGGCCGAGAGACCTCTGGGGGATGGGTACAGAAAAGTCTCCAGGCTCAACCTGTTGTGAGCCGTCTCTGCACCATGCTGTCCGCACTCAGTGGCCAATCACAAGCCCAGGCCAAAGCCAAGTGGATCTTCAACTGAGAAATGGAAGCTGGGGAGGCCAGACAGGAGAAGCACAAAGTGCTGGTTTTAAATTAACCAGCTAGTTCAAAGAGCGTAATCAATCACAGAGAGATCTGTCAAGCATCAGCCAGTGATAGAGAATGTGGAAAGGACGAAGGGAGTTAACTCTTCTGAAAGGCAGGTTGTGCATCTCACAGTCGCCTGTCATGAGTTCTAAGAGCCAAGAGTTTTATATGCATGACCCCACTCCTTTTCACCTGAGACATATTTTAGAGCCACTGCTGTATATAGGTGTATGAAGTAGGTATACAGATCAAACGTTTAGTTGGGCATAGTGATATGTGGCTAGGATTAGTTCCAGTACGTGGGAGGTAGAAGTAGGAGAATCAGGTGTTCAAAACCAGCCTCAGATACATAGTGAGTTAGAGACCAGCCTGGACTACATGAGATCCTGTGTCAGACAGACAGATAGCCACCCACCCAATTAAACACTGGGTGATAACAAATAATAAAGAATGTATTTTATAGCACTTCTTTGGGGAAATAGGACTCTACTGTTTACAAAAGAAGCCAATCTGTACACCAAAGAAGTGAAGTGCATATCTATTTTTCCATAAAGAATTAAATCTTGACCGAATGTGTGGTGTGGCACAGATATAGAATATTGCTGTGGGATGTTCTGTATGGCAAATGTGTTGCTCTGATTGGTTAAATAAAACACTGATTGGCCAGTAGTCAGGCAGGAGGAAGTATAGGCGGGACAAGGAGGAGAATAAAGCTGGGAAGTGGAAGGCTGAGTCAGAGACACTGCCAGCCGCCACGATGACAAACAGCATGTGAAGATGCCGGTAAGCCACGAGCCATGTGGCAGGGTATAGATTTGTGGAAATGGATTAATTTAAGCTGTAAGAACAGTTAGCAAGAAGCCTGCCACGGCCATACAGTTTGTAACCAATATAAGTCTCTGTGTTTACTTGGTTGGGTCTGAGTGGCTGTGGGACTAGCAGGTGAGAGAGATTTGTCCTGACTGTGGGCCAGGCAGGAAAACTCTAGCTACAGCATATCTTCAACACTGACTGATATTTTGACTCAATAATTGTCAGTGCTGAGAGTGGTAGCCCACAAAACTGTGCACTACAAGATGGCAGAGTATGGTAAGGGCCATTTCCGAAACTGTTGGAAAATTCACAGTAATCCCTAGTCAGACTACACTGAGAGATACTTTAATGCGACTCAAGCCCACAATTCTTAAAATCAAAACTTCAACCCCATCCAGTCCCACGGTGTTCTAATTTGATTCTCAGGAGTAATAGTAGAGGAACACTGAATGCCTTGGCTTTCCGTAGCTGAACCATCATGCCTCTGTACAAACAGAATACCTTGTGTATATTTCAGTTAAAAACACTGCAATTTATAACATACAATAACATGGAACCTGAGCCAAGTGTTTGGGCTGAATTTGTCAATGTTGTGTGGTTTGAAGGCATCCACAGTGCAAAATTCCTGAGTTGGGTTCAGGACAAGGGCTGTCGTGGAGTCGTAGGATGCAACACGAGGGCCCTCTGTCAGGGCACTCACGACTTGTCACACTTTGGCTTTGTATTGATTCTTGGCTGCTGCATACTCAGACGCTTTGCCCTGTTGTCAAATTTGTCGAGACACCCCCAGACAGGGCTGTGACCCACAGTGTAAGAAGCTGGGCTCTAAACAGTTAACTTGTCCCCCATTCCAAATACCCTATGTAAGTAAACCTGAAGTCACCTTCCCTCTGTAGAGCAGCACTCCATGAATGCTATAAAACAGAAGGAAGAAATGGCTGCCTTCAATTAGATGGGGATGAACTGGGAAGGAGCGTGAGAGACCCGTACTCACAGCCTTGTTCTGGCTTGACAGGTGTTGTTGAATCACACACACACACACACACACACACACACACACACACACACACACACATACACACATCTTTCCTGGACTCTCAGAGTCGTCCATGTCAGAGGTATGCATTTCACTGTGGGATTTCCCCTGCTAAACACATAAAACACTGAACTGTGAATGGAGTTATTTACAAATCAAATTCACTGATGGCTGCAATTTGCTTTAAAATGCATAAAAATAAGACTAATGTAGTAAAGAGGTTAATAGGTAGAAATATAATAACAAATAGTCAAAACTCTGGGATGTGGATTATAGGCAGTGGATATTTTCTGTATAATCATTTTCATTTTGTGTATGTTCGAAAATCTTTGCTCATGATCAGGGTACATTCTATGAAATTCTCAAATAATTAATAAAAACATTATGTAAGGGGAAACCATGAGGGAAAGAAGAAACTGGAATCAGAAATTCCCTATGTTTCTCATAGGGCTGAGATGTTTACACAGAAACACTTCCATACTCTACAGTTTATAAAGGATATTGTGTACAGGAATCAGAGTGCCTTGAATACCTAGGACACAGATAATCCAAGTGGAATCAAGTAACCCACAGAACAATCCACCCGCAGAAGCTGGTCCCTGGCGAAATCAACAGGTATTCATGTGTGAGGTCCTGGAAGGGTCACAAGACTTAAGTAGTTCAGGAAACTTCTACCGACGTGCTTTGGGCTTACGACTGGTGCAGTACCCACTGATGGCTGACCGCCTGTCCTGCCCTTCCCTCCAAATCTGTAACTTCACAGAGTACTGCTTGTCAGCTTGATTGAAGTATAGTTGAGAAATAAAAAATGTAGGCATATAAGGTGTTCGATGAGACATTTCGATATAGTATCATTGGGAAATGATTACTATAACCAACCTGTGATGGATCATACTGTCAACTTGATGAGATCTCGAGTTATGCAGGAGAAAAGCAGCCGGATGTGTTTGTGCGGGGCTTCTAAAATGGTTTAATCAAGGTGGGAAGACCCGCCTGAGAACGTGTAATGCCATCCATCCTGTGTGCTAGGGGCTTGGACTGATAAAAAGAAGGTGAGCTGAGTATCAGCATCCATCCCTCTGCTTCCTGACTGTGGATACAGTGTGACCTGCTGCCTCATGTTCCTGCCACCATGACCTCCCCTGCTGTCATAGACTGCTGTCACCTCACACTGTGAGCCAGAACAAGACCTTCTTTCCTTACATTGCTTTAGTCAGGGACAGGCACAAGAAGAGTAACTTAACACACAGGTAATTAACACGTCCAGTGACTCAAATTTACCTCGACGTAAATGTATGTGTTGAGAACACAAGGTCTATGGCCTCTTAGTAAATCTTAGGTATATTATTAACTAGGTTTATTATGTCAAACATGATACATACTTAGAATACAAAGTTTATATGCTTTCACTAACATGTGAACTCTGTTTATTGGAATGGGTGCTGGTGTTAGGAGTCTATTAACATGAGACTTTTTTTTTCATAAAGGACATACCATTCACAGTATTTTTAAAGCAAGAAGTTTAATGAATATTTTTTGCCTAAAGAACACACACGTGAGTGAAGGAGCGATGTATTATGGCTCCCTTGGAAAAGAGAAAAAGGAAGCAGTTGAAAGAGAAGAGCTGATGGAGAACACTGTAACGCAGGAGAGGCGTTAAGATGGAGCTGGGGGAAGGTGTGTGCACAGTAATGGCATTGGAGTCACACACTGCTCCTCTGGCAACTGGGCGTGTGACCTTTGCACAAACGCTAAACCTCTCTGAGCCTCAGCTTCTCCTGCGTTCAGAACAAATGCAACAGAAGCCTGGCCTTTGGGTCACTGTGAGAATTAAAGGCTTAAAATGTACAAATCTAAAACTCAGAGGAAGAAGAACAGAGGGGCAGTCTCCTGTGGTCACCAATGGACTCTCTTACAGCTAGAGACACCACAGCTAACACTGGGAAAGAAAGGTCCCCACTGTTGAGACCTCAGAAGGCAGTGGAGGGGCTTCCTGTGTGGAGGACTCAGAAATGAGCCGTGGGATCTAGACAGTTCTTGAAGGCAACCTTGCTGAGAAGAATGTGTGAGGGGAATACACTTTAGAGCTAGGGGCTAGTGAACAAAAATGGGAACTGACTGCCATCCCCATGGAGCAGCTGGGACATCCGTGAGACCTGGAGGCTTCATGACAAAACGTTCTTTCCAGTGAAGTCATGATTTGATAACATCAGCGCTGGTGATTAAAGAAACATTTTGTATTTCCATCATTATTGTTTCTCATTTCTGCAACTCTGGTTAGAGGACCAAACAGCAGAGATGGTGGGTGTATTTCTCTTCTAGGTCCTAGGAGGGCATTTAGGGGAAGACAGAGCGCCCTGACTGGCCTATGAAGAGGTGTTTGGGGGCCACTCAGTCAGACTGGTGCTCTGCTGTTGATTCTGCAGTAGCTTCTCACAAATGGGTCAAATTTAGACCCGTTGAAAACCTCATTCTATGCACAAAGGTGGAATCTTAGTGGTGCTGGGGCTCTAGGGTCCCCCACAAGGTAGGTAAGTACTCTACTACGGAGTTTTATTTATTTATTACTTTTTGAAGAATTCTTTATTCATGTGTGTAGGGGGGTGTGAGTACATACCACCAATGTGTAGGTGTCTGAAGAGACCAAAGAAGATGTCAGGTCACCCCCATCCCCATGTGGCCCCTGGGAACTGAACTAATGTCCACTCAAAGAGCAGAAAGAGCTCTTAACTACTAAGCAATCTCTCCAGCATGCTTTTTTTTTTTTGAAGGTGTTACTGAGTTTCCCAGGCTATCCTTGAGCTCACTCTCTAGCCCAGGCTAGCCTTAAGCATGTGACCTCCTGCCTCGATCTCCTTCCTGTACCACTGTCTGTGGCTCAACAGTGAAATCTTCCAATGGCTTACTAGGTAGTACAGCAGGGTAAAATGATTTCCTCAGGAAGAGGGAAATAAGTGTGATGACATGTACTTAACACACATGTGACACACAACCAAACCAGCTTTTAGGAGCTGGCCAGGATTGCATGAAGAAAACACTTGTGCAGAATCTTGCTGAGAAAGAGGAGGTTGTAAGGTACAGGGTGGAGCCTGGGGACCTGATCCATTAATGGGATGATGGCCATACACTAATGAAGACAAGTTAACAGCAGTTTTTCATGAATAGTTTCCACATAAACCAAGGTCCAGGGCAGAAACATTAGAGATTGTGCCCATGATGTTTTTGATAAAGCAACCAGAAAGAGATGTCACTTTATCTTCATCAAATTATCAAAGCTTTTGGAAGCTTTACTTGAAGATGCTCAAAGCTCCTCTCTTATACTGATATTCTTTCAAGTCAGGGACTATTATTTTTCCTAACAGGAGAGGGATATTCTCATCGTTGGCCAGAGACTCTTATGAGAGTAGGAGAGATTTTATTGGTTTCTAAATCTTGTAAGGAGAGAGGAAAGAGGAGAAAGAAAGAGAGAGAGAAAACAGAGAGAGAAGACAGACAGGGAGAGAGAGAAAGAGAGAGAGAGGAAATAGAGAGAGCAGACAGACAGATGAAGGGAGAGGGAGAGAGAACTTTACCCCAATTCTGTGTTCTATCTGGGAGGCCTGACTCAAATATTGGTGGAAATTTTGTCTTGCTTGTCAGCCTTTCAGCTCTGTGGAAAATTTCTGTATATTTTTATTGAAGTGTTAAAAGGAAACACTTGTCATGTAAGCCCAGAGGAAATTTCATACTTTTTTGATCCACGAAGAAGCAGACGTAAGTGGGTAAGAGCCTTCCAATGCAGATGGAGAAAGACTTGCCATTGTAATTTCGATCTTGGAGTGCTGATCTTTCCTTAACTCACTTTACACATTCAAGTCACCAATCGCAAGGATTTTCTCGTCCTTTTCAAATGAGAATATGTCTAAAAATAAGGGCAAGTGATAATCCTCACATTAGGAATCTAGGTTTATTAGAAATTTCTATAGAGAGATTTTTCCTGTTAGGCCATCACATGAATCAGTGTGTAAGGAGGAGCTATAGCAACACACAACCTCCTAACCCCAAGTGGCTTGTATAACCAGCATCCTCTCCCCACTTAAATTATATGTTGCACATGTTTCTTCCATACTAATATCTGGAGCAGCCTCATACTGAGCGTGTTAGCTAAGTGGTGTCAATGTGAATTTGGCTCTATCCTACCTCTTCCTGGAGGTTAATTCCAAGGCAAACATTCTAGAGCAGCAGTTCTCAACCTGTGGGTCTCGACCCCTGTGGGGGTCAAATGATCCTTTTACAGAGGTGTGCAAAGACCATCCACAGATCAGATATTTACATTACAGTTCATGACTAGCAAAATTACAGTTACAAAGTAGCAATGAAAATAATTTTATGGTTGGGGGTCACCACAACATGAGGAACTGTATTAAGGGGTTGCAGCATTAGGAAGGTTGAGAACCACTGCTCTAGAGGACTCTAGAAGGCGCTGGGCCACGCACATCATGCACAGAGCCATCAGTGCTGGCATGGATGAATGGCGGAAGGGTGTAAATGGTGTGGAATTTCCACACAGATTTTTCTCCTCCTTGAGTCTCTTACTTGTGACAGTCATGGACTGCTAAGTCTGTGCTGTAGTGATTGGATAGCAATTGGACGCATCATGTGGAGTAATTATTCAAGAGATTATTTTGTTCAAGAGAACACTGTTGTCTCCTTTGAATAGTTCACAGGTACATACTAGCTTTCTCTTGCTGAGAGGTAGGACAGTAATGACCACAGTTGGACGAGCACTCCAGAGTTCAAAGTGCTTCAAGGGTGCTAACTCCTGGATCCCACGTCACCTGGATGACATGACCACTATAATGCTCTTAAAAATAAATGAAAAAGCCAACATTTAGGAACATTAAGTAATCCAATAAAGAGCATCACTAAGTGAGTGGTGGATTCTCCCCTCGACCCTGGTGTGGTGGTTTGGAGAATGCTGGAAACACTGGAGAGGTCATAGAACTAGATTGTGGAGACTTGCTGGAGGAAATGCATCACTTGGGGTGAACTTTGAGAGCAGAAAGCTTCACCCCACTTCCAGCTCATTCTCTACTTCCTGCATTTGGTTGAAGATTGATCTCCAAGTTTCCTGCTCCCGCCACCATGCCTGCCACTTGCTGCCAAGCTTTTCCTCCATGATGGGCTCTGGTCCCTTTGGAACCATGAGTCAAAATCAACTCTTCCGTAAGTCACTTCGGGCCATGGCTTTTATTACAGCAACAAAGGTGACCAGTGCACCAGGTGATATTCGGGAGTTTACAGTTTTAACCATGATACAATTCAATTTTAATTGACGTTTGTGATCCCCAAACTTCTAAATCACAAGAGTCAGAAGTTCCTTCTGGTTCATGGAAAATTAAATCATGCACTGTAAGACTTTCGTGTGACTTGGTTATAGCTCAATTCAATAGCAAGCACACTTTCCTCATAAAGATTCTGCCTATAAATATTTCAGAGGCATTCAGCTACAAATAGCTTCAATTGCATAGATGTGTAACTCTGACAGCGTCATTAAAAAAATTAAAACTATGCATATCTATCTATCTATCTGTCTGTCTGTCTGTCTGTCTGTCTGTCTATCTATCTATCTATCTGTCTATCTATCATCTATCTATCTATGGGGCATACACAAGCAAGGTGTGGTAGTTTGAAAGTAACTGACCCCCATAAGCTCAAAGGAAGTGGTACTATTAGGAGGTGTGGCTTTGTTGGAGTGGGTGTGGCCTTGTGGGAGGAAGTGTGTCATTGTAGGGGTGGGCTTTGACATCTCATATGTGCTCTAGCTATGCTCAGTGTCTCAGACCACTTCCTGTTGCCTACAGGTCAAGGTATAGGACTCTTGGCTCCTCCTCCAGTACCATGTCTACCTACATGCCACCAAGTTGCACATAATGATAATGGACTAAACCTCTGAAAATGTAAGCTACCCCTTATCAAATGTGTTTCCTTTGTAAGAGTTGCTGTGTCCATGTGGTCTCTTCTCAGCAATAGAAACCCTAACTAAGATACAAGGCTTGGGCTACTCTTCCTCCCTGGTCACATTTTGCCAATCCACTACAGTTTATCAATGTTTGATACACTGACTATGATACATGTGTAACCTCTCCACAAAATTATATAATTAATCAGAATATTCCACTTGTATGTATTCTCAAGCTGTGAGAATTTACTAAAACTTGAGTGAATTTCTTTTCTTTTTAATTTTACTTCTTTATTGTGCATGCATGATTGTGCACACATATGGGGTAGCAAGCACATGGGGGTCAGAGGTCAACTTGTGGGAGTCAGTTCTCTTCTTCTACCATGTAGCTCCAGGGCCAAACAAGGTTGTCAGACTTGGTGGCAAATGATTTAACCCACTGAGCCATCCTGTCAGCCCTTGAGTGGTTTTTCTGTGGCTCTGTGAACTTTTTTTCCACGGTAACCTTGGCATGGAATCGGCCTCATGTGAGGGTGTGAAAACCCTCCACAGGGAGAAGAGAGTGCTCTTCCTGGTTTTTCTGATGTTCCCAAGTGTGACCCTGACACCGGGTGATATTTTGTAGATATGCTCTTGAATTCCATTTTAAATTAAGTAACTTTGAGGGAAATTGAAAGACGGTTTCAAAGCCTTCTCTTTCTCAGAAGACATAAGAAGTTTAGCAAGATGTAATGTGTCCAAGGTGACGTAGCAGAACAATAAAGACCCGGGAGGACAGCTGGAGGTTGGGGCATCATGTTGTTGGAAGCAGCGTGGAGTAGAGTGAAGGCTGACAGCAGCAGTGACAGCCAGGCTGTCCACAGAACTCAGTCTAGCTCTCTGTTCATATCGGCATTTACTTCTTACAGCCGCTCCACCTTTGTGATATTTGGATGAGGAAACCAAGACCGAGAGAGCAGGTGGGCCCACGACTGGGACCCGGCAGCCTGGGTCCTGACCAACTCCGTACCCCAGGCTTCTATGCTGTGCCCTTTCTGGAGAACAGTGAGGTCTGTGAAGAAAAGCACTGCTCTGTGATGAGTAGCCTTTCCTTCCTGAGTCAAAGGACTGTGTTGAATGGACTGATACAAGTTATTTCACGCAGCTTGGAGATGACAGACTCAAGCTCTGCTTCCTTCAACAGCTAACGGGTCACCAAGGCAGTGGACCTTATCCTTGAAATTTTGCAGGTTGGAATGAGAAGTGTTAGTTTTAACCT
The DNA here is from genome assembly GCF_949786415.1 of Peromyscus eremicus. Classification (NCBI taxonomy): domain Eukaryota; kingdom Metazoa; phylum Chordata; class Mammalia; order Rodentia; family Cricetidae; genus Peromyscus; species Peromyscus eremicus. The sequence continues at coordinate 5,614,142 of NC_081428.1, read as the reverse complement.
GATAAGCTGTGTTCATGTGTTAAATGCTTTCTAATCCTCTGAGCCTTTTTCTTTCACAGGAATCATTGCATGCAGATGCACCAAGCCCCGTGACCTCTTGGAAAACTCTAGCCTTGTATACTAGTCTGGTCTTGTTGTCTTCTTCTTCCTCTTCCTCTTCTTCCTCTTCCTCTTCTTCCTCCTCTTCTTCTTCCTCCTCTTCTTCTTCCTCTTCTTCTTCTTCTTCCTCTTCCTCTTCTTCCTCTTCTTCCTCTTCTTCTTCTTCTTCTCCTCCTCCTCCTCTTCCTCCTCCTCCTCCTTCTCCTCCTCCCCCCTCCTCCTCCTTTTCCTCCTCTCCTCCTCCCTTTCCCACTCTTCCTCCTCCTTTTCCTCCTCTCCTCTCCCCTTCTCCTCTCCTCCTCCTCTATATAATGAAAGAGTCAGGTTACACACCTCTGAAGTATTTTCCAGTTAAGAGCAGTTTTGCTCTTTGGTGACTACAAAGGTATCTCTCATGGAGGAAACCTTTACTTGCTAAAGAATGTCTTTGCTCACTAAGGGAAGTCTCTCATTAAACAGAGCTTTCAAAGATGATCTCAGCTGAGGTTGTTTGTAGCCTAATGCATTTATTTATTATCTACAGGACAAAATGTCCTGAAAATGAGGTCACATGACCAACGAAATAGTTTACTAATAACTGGGTAACCCCATTTCTCAAGACCTGGCCCTTCAGCAGGAACAATGAATAAGCTTGACTCCTTCTTGGGCCGAGATAAGAATCTCAAGGTATCCCTCAGATGTTGTAATCTGCTTTGAACTTTGGCTCAAGCGATTTCCATGAACATCCTCTGTCTCCACTAGGGTAGATACTGCAGAAGACAGAACACTACAAATCACTTTGTTTAAAGTTACAGAAGAAGTGGTGTGTGTGTTTTGGGGGGGAGTAAAACCAGCCCAGAGTCTGCTGTTAATTAAAGCCAGCCAGTGACGTGTAACCCTTCGTCTGGGGCCCTTCTGCCTGCCTTGGTTCCTTGACGGCTGCACTTTCCTCCCTGTGTGTATGGTTTGAACTGAGTCCAACGTGAAATCGCTAAGTCTGAGATAGCCGTTGTTTAAACAGGAGAGGGAGGGCGTGATTTTTCAGAGAGACAGGGAGATGGGTCTTGTATCATACTGAAAAAGTTACTGTTTGCAGGTCATTTTTCCTGTGTCCTGCAGAATGCTTTTGGATCATCTACTGATGTTCCTCACCACACAAACGTCAAAACTGCATTTCCTCCCTGAGGGAGTCCTACCCCGGGCAGAGGGGAATGGCACAAGACACCTGGCCTCACTCAGAGGATGCTGGGAACAACTGAAAACTCCCTGGAGTGGAATCCGTTTAGATATTTGTTAATGGAAAAAAAGGATCCCCCCAAATCAGGGGGCCCTGTGAAAATTTCTCACATTATGAAAAATATGCTTCTCTTTTAGGTTGACAGGCATTTGGTGTGTAACAAAAGTTAAGCAAAATATCTACCTCTGAATGTCAAAGTGACTTAAAAATGAAGAGATTTCCCCACTTTCTAAAAGATAAATTGACATTACAGGTGTATACAAAAAACTTGGCTGTATGTTTATGCATAACCTAAACTTGGAGTATATTTTATTAACACAATATTCTTTCTAAACAGCCACCAATCATATTATATCCACATAGAATACAATACATTGGTCTAGATAGAAAAATTAAAAATAGAGCTCATTGATGATAAGGATATACAGTTAGATCAGATAGATGATAGACATAGACAGATGATAGGTACATAGGTAGTAGGCAAGATAGATGATAGGTAAATAGAAAAGGCATAGCTACACAGTAGATACCTAAGATACATAGATAGTAGGATGAACACTAAATAAATACATAGGTAGATGATACAAGAATACGTGGCTAGATACACAAACATATAATAAATAACAGAGAAATGATGGTTATATAAACTATACATAAACAAAAAGATACATAGCTATACAGACAGACTAGATATGTGATAGATGCATAGATTGACAGTAGATAAATAATAGAACAGACAGATGATAAATAGATGATATATAGACATGGGTATATATAATATATACAATATATAATATAGAGATGATAAGATAGATAAGTAGATATATAGACATAAGATAGATTGGATACATGATACATAAATAAACATGGATAGATGGTAAGTAGATAACAGGATAGACTCATGAGAAATAGTCACATAGTTTGATATATGATACATATATATGTAAATATGATACATACTAGAGAGATGATAGATAAGTGATAGACTAAAGAGATATGTACATAGGTAGATGTAGATAGGCAATAGATGAGAGATAAATTAGAGATAGATAAATTGATTGATTTCATGTTTCACTGTATACTTCAGAGAAATTTTCATTTTTAAAATTCTGTTGGAACAGCTGCTTTTACTACCAGGCTTTGGTTTTGTTTGCCATGGCTCCTAGGTGTTCTGACACAGAACTGTAACTCCTTTCTTTCATTTTTTTAAAAAAATTAATTAAAATATAATTACATCACTTTTCCCTCCAACTCCACTGTCTCCATGGAACTAGGGACTCTTAGACTGCACGTGTAGCCCGGATTTTCGGAAGGACTTCTGGAATTAGAAAAACCACTCATCCTGCCTGTTTTCTAGGCTCTCAGCTCCTGAGGCAATCTGCTTCGAAGTCAGATGTGAAAGCTGTTCCTGTTTATTCAGAGTCACCGGCTCCCGGCCCCTCTGTTTCTGTCTAAGATTGGCAATGGTCGGACGACCTTCTGGCTCACGGGAAGATGCCATGTGCTGCATTTTCAGCACCTCCTGGGGACTTGCGAGTTCTTTTGGTTTCGAAGATCCTTACCGGTTGATGTAAGGTTCGGAGGGTCCAAAGAGAAGGTTGAAATCAGGAATCAGTGTCATAATAAGGACCCTCAGGAGAGAAACCAGAAGGCAGCATGTTATCGGTAGGTAAGGTTCAGTCCAAAGCTATGCTTTGAACATGGAGGAAGGCCATGAAGGAAGGTTTCTGTGTGGAAGCCAGGCTCCACGAGCTCCGTGTTTGCTTATTGAGTGGGGGAGACAGTTGATGCTCATCTTCTTTGCTTGGTGGACTGCAAACCTGAGACCATCAGAAGGTCTTCCAGCCTTCATTTCCTGGGGGTCTGTCTGTGGCAGTCTCTCTTCTAAGATCATAGAAATAGATGAGCATAAAGTGTGGAGACAGAATCGGGTTTGAATCCCAGGCAGACCTTCACCGACTTTGTGAGTTGGCTAACTCAATCCTCAAGCCTTCAGTTTTTTCATTCAAAAAACCCAAAACTTTACTGACTATCACTGGGGGACGGAAGTGTACCATAGCACAAGAGTGGAGGTCAGGGCTCAGCTTTGTGGAGTGGGTCGGTTCTCCTCTGTCACCTGTTTGTGGCTCCCATGGATCCCAGATCATCAGACTTGTAAGGCATGCACCTTGACTCATGGAACCATGTTGCCAGATACCACAGTTTCTCTGCTCTTTAGAATGGAGAAGAGAAGCATCTACCTTGGGGTTCTCAGTACTTCAGAGTAAGAGTTTTTTAAAAGAGGAAAAAAAAGCCATTTGATTTGATGCCAGGTACATAACAAATACTAATATCATGAGCTCCCATGATTATTTTCATAATCGTTCTCAATGACAGCTCCCAGGAACTGAAGCTCTAGAGAAGCTGACGACGGACACCCCTAACTGACTCCATATGTTCAAAGGAATCAGATGCCAGCAAGAGCTAACCACCTGTCAGTCCCTCCCTTCCTGGGCCAACCTTGCTTTTCTAGAGTGATAGCTCCAGAGAGGATTCTGGAGGAGATCCTGGGAAAGACACCAGAAGTGCACGAAACCATGGATTTGCCAAAAAATGCTGTTTCTATATAAAACATGAGCCATTTAAGTGATTATTAGATAAGAACTTTTCAGTGATGGGCAGAATAAATATTTCCATGTTTAACTGCATCTGTGGTCTTATATTTACTTGTTTGAATAGGTGCTTTGTGGCTTGATGGTTTTAAATTGTGCTTAATTCTAGATAATCACACATTAATCTTAAGTGATAACTGGATTTTAATATTTGTAAGAGTGCTGTTATTGACAATAGACTAAATACCACTTCTAGCACCCGAATTTCCCCTGGGAGAAAGTTATCTGTGCACAAAGCTACTGACCTAAAACCACTGGCAAGTTTGATCCATCAGGTAGAAGTTGCTGGAAAACACATATTGTTACTAAAAATCTAGGTTTGAATTCTTATTTGAAATTAGCTGGCAAAACTAGTTTGAAAAGTCATAACTCAGGGGCTGGGGAGACAGCTCGGCTGTTGAAGCACACATACTGGGGAGGGCACCTGGTTTAGATTCCCAGAAGCCACATAATAATAAGCCAGGCACAGTGGCATGAATCTGTAATCCCAGAGCTGGGGACACAGAGACAGAAAGATCCAAATGGCCCCTTGGCTAGCCAGCCTAGCCATGAATTCCAGGCCAGGGAGAGACTCTGCCTCAAAACAAGGTAGAAAGCACCTGAGGTATGACATCCAAGGTTGACCTTTGACCTCCACATGCACCTATACCCATGCATACACATAAGCATGCATGTACAGTGCCTCCATAAACACACACACACACACACACACATACACACACACACACACACACACGAGAGAGAGAGAGAGAGAGAGAGAGAGAGAGAGAGAGAGAGAGAGAAAGGAGAGAGAGAGAATGTCATAATTAATCCTTTAAGGACAAACAAACATGTTTCAGAGATGTGGGCTTGCATATATCATGTTAGCTTAAATATAAATATTTGCTGATCACTGTTGGAACTTTCTGATGTGGTTACAGCACTTGCCAAAGACAGTGAGAGTGACTGTAGGTGGTTACCTCGGCACCACAGAGTCGAGTGTGGAGATTGCAGGTGTAGAATGTGGCTTCCATTTGGATGATTTGTTTTCTTTTCAAACATTACACATGTTGATAATCCCAATCCAAAAATAAGGATTCCAAAATACTCCCAAACCTGAACCTTTCTGAGCTCTGACATGATGTTACAAATGGAAGATTCTACCCCCAACCTCAGGTGGCAAGCTGAGTTAAAAATGCAGGCAGACTTAGAATAATTCCATACAATTACCTTCAGGCTAACTGTATGTGGTATGTACAAAGTACAAATGGTTTCCACGCTCTGACTAGGGTCTCATCTCCAAGATAGCTCATTAAGTGTATGCAAATAAACCAACATCTCACAAAAACAAAACACAAACAAGCAAAGGAAGCAACCTCCTGAAGCACTTATTTAAATTAATTAATGTTTTGGCTTTTTAATACAAGGTCTTCTGTACCCCAGGCTGGCCGAACTCACTATATAGTCCTGAACATCCAATCTTCCAGCCTCCCCCCTCAGCTCCTGGCATTCTGGGTGCTCACCGGCATGCCTGGCTCTGGAACTCTCTTGAACACAAGCATTTCAGAGAAAAAAGACTCAGTGTATTCCAGTTCTCTTCAGGCATAGAAAAATGTCCATCGTTCTCCCAACACACAGATGCCAGAGAAGGATCGGGTGTGCTCTTCACATCCCAAACATCCTAAATCTCACCGCTGTGTTTAGGTTGCTTTCTCTTCACGTGATCCAGGACCGCTTCTCTCCGTCACAGCTGCCGTCCACCTCCCCACCCAGTGACGAATCTGATAGACCAGACATCGTTTTCCCTCCACTCCAGTTCAAGTGACCCACTGTGTCAGTGACTTTGGGGTCCAGGTGGATGACAGCCACCCGACTTCCTTCTTCCCTCTTTTTTTTCCAAAAGTTTCTTCATTATTGCTTTCTCTCTCTCTCTCTCTCTCTCTCTCTCTCTCTCTCTCTCTCTCTCTCTCTCTCTCTCTCTCTCTCTCTGTGTGTGTGTGTGTGTGTGTCCCATGGTGCATGTGTCAGGGTTAGAGGGCAGCTTTGGGGAACTGGCTTTCCCCTTCTGCCCTGGGATATGGGGGTGGAACTCAGGCCGTCAGGGTGGTGTGAAGTACACTGACCCACTGGGCCATCTCACCAGCTACTCCTCCCTGATCCCTCTCTTCTACATCTTTAGTGGTCCCCTTTTACACTCGCTCCTACCTAGGTACTTCTTCTTAGGGCAAAAATTGGAATTTTCCATCCATGAATTGGTAAGCAGCAATGGTCTACTTGGATAAAAACTTCAAGCCATTTTGCTTTGTTTTCTCTCCATGATCCACTCTTTGGACCCGCCATGACCCTGGCTGACTCAGCTGGTTCAGAATCTGCCCCCTCCCATCTCCTTTTCTCCATGGCTTGATCAAGCACCACACACCTCTTTGCCTTCCAACCTTCTGTACTCAACCAAACTCCAGCACAGGGTCAATATTTCAAGGCATCTGTCCGTGTCATGGCTGGGTTCTTCATATTGCCAGCAACACTTTCACTTATTGTTGGGCAGCTAATTGTCCAGTACTCTTCAATGTCTATTAAAAATCTCCCTCATTCTTAAGAACTCAATCCCACAAGTGCCCCTGTTTTGACAGGAAAACTTACTACTTTCACAAGGAAGTAGATGCGAACAGGCAACATGTTGAAACAGATGTGGGAAAGGTATTGAATATGCCCATCCTGACCCCTGACTCTCCTTTCAGCCCATGAGACATCCTTTCTCTGATGGGGACCACAAGCCTTGCCTTTAACATTTTCTCTCTCCCTCTAGCCCTTTCCACTCATCATCTTGGCTCCATCCAGATGTTCCTCTGTTTTCCTAAGATTCTGCCTTTTGGACTATTGCATCCAGTTTTCCTAGCTCCAACATTCCCTTCCAGGTTGATCTTTCCACTCAGTACCCACTGGGTATGTCCCCCCCAGACCTTTCTGCCCAGCACCCACTGGATATGTTCCCCCAGACCTTTCCACTCAACACCCACTGGGTATGTCCCCCCAGACCTTTCCACTTAGCACCCACTGGGTATGTCCCTGACACCTTTGCAGAATTAGCGATCTCTGGTGCCTTGCATGCTTTACTCATCCCTCGTTTTTACCTTAGAACACACAGCCTGATTCATTAACACACTGAAGCTCTGCGATTCTCTCAGGGAGGCACGGTAAGATTTTTATTGAAAATTATAAGGTCAAGTTCAGTCCCTAACTCTTGACTTGCCGACGATGGAGCACTAAGCAGGGGGTCCAGGGGTCCCCCCAAGGCAGATGGAGGTCTTTTGTGGTAACTGAGGAGCATGAACTTTTCCTCAAAAATCTTGCAAAAGTCTTGAGAGTTTTCTTTCTGAAGCTGTTTTCTTCCTTCTCCCCGATTTCACAGCCTCCCCCTCCACTTTCAGCCTCTCTCTGTTTCAGAAACACTTTCTGTGCTCAGCAGGGAAACACCATTGCCCCCAAAGTCTCTTCAGCTCTTGTCTTCTGGCTTTCCCTGGTCATTCCCCAGGATTTCATCCACTTATGTGCTTTCAAGTGTTTTATGATTAGACGTAGACTATTCCCCTGCGGACACTGAACACTGGCTCTGAGTAACAGACTTCAGATCTCCACACAGCTGGTTATTTTGTACCATATCAGTCACAGAGATCTCATACTTTATGTTCCTCACACTGTATTCATGATCTCTCCATGATCATGTCTTCCTGTGTGTTCTCTATCAATTCACTAATGGGAGAAGTAGAGCTTGGGGTTACATTTTGCCTGCCATCTCCTTCATCCATAACCAGTCGCCCTCCAAGCTCTGTGGACTGGGTGTATTTTGATGTCTTGACTTCACCCACCTCTCTATCCCTGCTGCACATGTAACTACTCTCCAGCTTGTAGAAGAGCTCCACCATTTCATGCCTAGAATGCAAGAATCTCAACACTACCCTGCCACCAGCAGCACCGCGCCTCTGAAAGTCACTCCCCGGAGGCACCAGAATGATCTAGTCCCTACAAAACCCAAGCATGGCATGCTGCTTAGAGGATGCCATTGGTGGCTGCCATCCTGTCTGAAACAAAGCTCAAGTTTTTTATAAGGTCTCCCCGTCCCCATCCTCCCTGGAAATTCTGACTCTTCCTGACTCACATGCTTCAGCAGTGTGGAACTCTTAATGTCCCTGGAATGCTTTCTCCACCCTCTTCAAGTCTTCATGAAAGGTTTTTGTGGGATCTCAGTGATTCCTACCCCCTACATGGTGTCTCTTATGACGCCACAGGCTTGACTAAACTCCCCCACCCTGAGGAATGGAACCTTATGATGAGCTTTGGTAATTCATTTACTTTAGCAGGCACACATACTGTGGCATGTGTGTACATGGGTGCATATACATATGTACCTTATAATAAATGCTAGTCAGGCACTGCTGTCACTGTCTGTGACACTGGCAGAGATGACCACAGGTAGGGACAGGCAGGATGAGACAGTACTTGCAGACTGTGCAAAAGTTCTCATCTCTGACTGATGGAGGTAATTCAGGGAAAAACATTACCTCACCTTTTTCTCAAGTAGACTAGAATGTATTGGCAAGGAATTGGGCTTTGGAAAAAGCTCACTCTGTGTATCTCAGTGTGTGCATGCAGTGTGTATACCCACATACACAGACATGTGTGTGCACCCTCATTTCACTCATGAAATCATCAAGGGAGCTTGCTACTGTTTGGTGCTACTGTAGCAACTAGAGGTACAGGAAGAAACAACACAGAACTCTTGTCTCTCACATCCCAGAGTGAGGAGGGTTCTGGAACTGAAGGTGACATATTAATGAATAAGAGGACTTTAAACAGTGCTAAGTCATTCCACAGAAAAGTTTACTGATCTCCAAATAAAGGACCAGAAAGTTCTAGGTCCTGAAAATGGAAAGGAATAGATAAGGATCCCTGCCAGCATGGGGTTTGCAATTGAAATTCAAGTGAGAGCATGTGGCCGAGTGAAGGGGCTGCTTTCATGAGGATGACAGGAAGGCTTCTGTCGGGGGATGCTCAGGTCTGAACAATGACATCAGACTGCAGTGCTCGTCTTGGGAATCTGGAACATTTCGAAGCAAAGGAAGACAGTGAGATGATGAGACATGGGTACTGAAGGAGGTGACAGAGCAGTGAGGCCATTGGGGGAGATCCCACTGCACACATGGTCTCCTGGGCGTCCTTTCCTGTCTAGACAGCAGGTGCAGGTCAGCACCCTGGCCAGGTGCTCATGCGCGGGCCTTTCTAGGAAGGCCCTCTGGGAAAAAGGAGCATCTTTAACTGAGAAGACTGGTTGGCTGTGTGTGTATAAAGAATGTGGGAACACAAGATGATGCGTGCTGAGCATAGGGTTTCCTCTTGGGAGCCTGAAATTCTCGTACTCATCAGGAGACAGCGTCTATGTGAGCAGCCCAAACAAATGCCTGGAGTACTGAGTCTTCCTAGCGTCAACAGTTCATGTGTCACAGAGGTCTCTGGTGGAGGAGGGAAGACATTCTGTGTGGTTACGCTGGGAAGGAGGGCTCCTCCATGCTTGTGCCTGGCTCCCTCCCTGTCTTACCTCCTGAACCCTTCTGTTGTGTTGGCTTTTCTTGGCATCTTTTCACTAGAATCCGTTGTAGCCATGAGGTTTGGCTCCATCTTGGGTCTTGCCAATATTTCTAGTGAACTGATGACTCTGAGAGTTGTCTGGGGACACTGGACACAGGGCAATGCTGACCTCGAGCCATCTATGTCATTTTTGAAGACACATTAAAGTGAGTTTAAATGAATGGTTGAATAACAACGGCAGCAGAAGAGAGAAGGAGAGTAGGAAAGTCCGGATTACCAGGATGAAGGGCCACAAGGCTGTGTGGGGTGAAGCCGTATGTGGGTTTCATTCCATTCAATTCTGTCCACATGTTTTTAATCATGCATTATTTAGAAGATGTTTAAATACGTTGTTGGATATAAGGCTAAGATATTTTTTGCTTCAAGGTGTTCTTTCTGTATTACAGCAGAACCAATTCACCAAACTATCTTTAAGATGCCTCAAGATTGCATCATGCTATCATTCAATAAATGGTTGTCCGACACACAGGTCTCATTGTCCCCTGGGACTGTGAAGGTCACTGGTGACTTAAAGATGACAATTACCAACTCACCTCACATCACTCAAAGGAGGAAAAATCATAAAGTGGGATAATCGAAAGGGCTCTGATCAGACTGACGTTTCTGGAGCCCTGGCCACCCAGAGGCACATGTGCTAGCCACAGCTATGCTGACAGGTGAACAGAGGAAAGGGAGAGGCGAGTCGGCTCCTGGGGATTCCTGAAATAGCACTGAGTCATATCTCACTGGTACCCTGGCGCCAGCCACTGAGCAACTGGGAATGAATAAGCAAAGAAAGTGAACTAACCATCGGAGGATGGAAATACTCCCGGGGACATTTGTTGAGTCAGGACGAGGACGTGGAAACCTCAGCAGTTATAGTTTCAATGGAATGAGAGCAGAGCAGAAAGCATTTTCCAACAGCTCAAGCTCCAACCAAGAACTGCTGGACAGCATCATGCTTCTGGATTCCGTGCTTGCTTTGGGAATTGGAGAAAGGAAGGATAGAGAGGAACAAAATCCTATTTGGACCACAATAGGATCTAGATTTATGGGATGAGAACACATGGTTCATAACCTGCATCTGATATATGAGTTACATTGATGTACAAAAGGCAAATTACAATAGAAAAACAAATTGACAGCAGAAATGGCTGTGGGAGGCTGATGGGAGGAAATACCGGCCTTAGATGAATTAAATGCCCAGAAATGACTCAAGGGCTTTAAACTGCAAATTAGAATACATACTGTACATATTGTCTCAAGACCCTGCGATGACTGGAGAGAACATCAGAGCAGTACTAATGCAGGCACGTCTTGTTTACAGAACCTTCTGTTAAACCTGGAGCTCCCAAATTTAAGTAGTAAAGATATGAATCTTTCTGAAATGTATAGCCAGAATTTTCATTGATTCCCACAAAAAACTTCCCCTTTTATGTAAAATAATCATAGAGAACACAATAAACTTTGTAAAACACAACTTGATATGAATAACTATTTTAGATAAAAACATCGCTTTTCAAAATACTAACTGGGATATACCCAGATAAGTCAGAACAGTGGACTGATGCAAGTTGCCTACACATTTCAGTTAAAGATGCCTGTTTGGAAAAACAACTGTTAGTTTGCTTTCTGCTGAGTGCTAAATACCAGGACCAAAGGCAGCTTAGTGGAGGAGAGGGTTTCCTTTATTTTGTATTCTATAGTCCACCACTGAGGGAGGGACCAAGGCAGGATCAAGGCAGGAGCTTGAAGCAGAAACCAAAGAGAAGAGCTGTCTTATTAGTTTGCTCAAGTTGCTTTCTTATTACAGCTCAGGCCTACCCACCTAGGGATGGTGCCGCCCACAGTGGGCTGGGCCCTCCCACATCAAACAAAGTAATTCCCCATAGACACGCCCACAGGCCAGTCTGATGGAACCAACTCATGAGCTGAGGTTCCCTCTTCCCAGGTGACTCTAGTTTGTGTCAAATTGACAACCAAAATTAACCGCCATAACTGAGTCATTTCAAGAAACATCGATGGTCTTCATGTCTGGGCCAGGCCTTTTCACGTTTTCCCCCTGCTTTCTTTATTAATAACTTGTTTCTGTATGGTATTATTCAGAAAGTGACTTCTAGAAAAGGCATAGAGAGTGGCCTGGAGAAACAGTGCAAAGAACAGGACTCTGGAGATGTCTGTCAAGGGGGTTGTCCTAAGCAGATCAGTCAGGACAGGACTCGGCATTACCGCTGGACAGAGATGTGAGCAAGACCCTGCCATTTGTGCAGCCATTTCTGACTCCCTCCTGCCTGGAATTCATGTTCTCCCCGTCCTGGACTCTCACCTGTCTCCTAGCCCTTGAGCCTTCCACGGTTATCGCTCTGATGTCTGCTCTGTTTTCCTTCCACAGGGCTTACATTTCACCCGGAAAGACTGCCCCACACTGTCCCCTCAGCTCATAGTTCTTCCATTTCCCCCTCGGACTGCATGGACACATGCACACATGGGCACAATAGTAGAAAACATACCTGAAGGATCCAGCTCTTACTGTGGGTGTGTCTGTGTATGTATGTGTGTACCTGCAGGTGCAGCGCATGTGCCTGTGTGTGTACACACAGAAGCCAGGGGACCACCTCAGATATCTTTCCTCAGCTGTCTCGTATTTTCTTTTGTTGGAGACAGGGTCTCTCACTGGCCTGGCACTTGCCGAGTAAGCTAGGCTGGATGGCTGCCCAGAGGGCAGGTGCTCATGAGCCAGCTCAGGCTATCTGAAGGACTTCAGAAATACTTCCAGAACCTGTCCCTTTCTTCACAGGGCTGGGATTATAAAGACATTTTAGTGTGGGGTCTGGGGTTTGAACTCAGCTCCTCACATCGCAAACACTGTACTGACAGCCTTCTCCCCAGCCCTCCACCACTGCTTTTCTTAATGACTTAGTGAGTGTTTACTCCCATTTCACACGTGAGATGACCCACCTGCCCAGTTGGTCCTTCTCCCTCTAATGGAACTGGACTCGACTCAGAAGCTCTCCAGTCAAGACGGCTTGTCCCATCCACCACGCCCTGGGCTTTCCCCCGAGACTCGGAGCTACCTGAAGCACTTTCTCTATCTTCTGCTTTGTTTGTTCTTGTGCTCAGCACAGCACTTAGCGCAGAGAAAGTGCTCATCAAGGGTTCGTCAAAGGAATGCACTTTAGTAACATCCATTCCTCCACCGTCATGCTATGCAAAGTCACTGTGGTCACCCCTTGAGTATCTCCACTCAGGCCCAAACGTTCAACAGTAACAACAGCAAGGGTTTCACAGTGAGTACTGTGTGCCAAGTACCACTCTAAGAACTAATAGCTTCTTCTCTAATCCTCCCACAAAAACCTGGGGAAATAGGTACCATTCTTAGGTTCATTTTAGAGATGGGTAAATGAGAAATAGAGCTCCTCAACCCCAGCAGCAAGGCTTCTTCCCAAAGCCCACACATCTAGGATGAACAGAGTTTAAAACTCAGGTGGCTGGCTATGTATGTATATATATATATATATATATATATATATATATATATATATATATGTATATATAAAATTTAATTTTACATATCAGCCACGAATTCCCCTGTCCTCCCTCCTCCTGCCCCCCCTGCCCTCCCCCCAGCCCACCCCCCATTCCCATCTCCTCCAGGGCAAGGTCTCCCCTGGGGATTCAGCTCAGCCTGGTAGATTCAGTCAAGGCCGGTCCAGTGCCCTCCTCCCTTCACCCAGGCTGAGCAAAGTGTCCCTGCATAACAGCCAGCTCATGCACTAAGGACAGGTCCCAGTCCCACTGCCTGGGGGCCTCCCAAACAGTTCAAATTAATCAGCTGTCTCACTTATCCAGAGGGCCTGATCCAGTTGGGGGCTCCTCAGCTACTGATTCATAGTTCATGTGTTTCCACTAGTTTGGCTATTTGTCCCTGTGCTTTTTCCAATGGCCAAACACCCTAACTGTAGTGCTAGAACTCTCATCCAATGACTGATGGAAGCGGATGCAGAGATCCATGGCCAGGCCCCAGGTGGACCTCTGGGAGTCCAATCAGTGAGAAAGGGGAGAGATTGTATGAGTGAGAATTGTGGAGGTGGCTGGCTTTTAGCTCACACCCATCACTGCATCCTACTGCTGTCCTGAACTCTAAAGATTCCCAGTTAGGGACAGCACATAATGACTATGAAGAAGTACAGGACGCTTTCTCTCTCTTAAACAATGCATTCTCAGCAGCATGAACTTTCCATCGCCTTGATGGAGAGAAGTGACATGGTCAACATCCAGGGAAACGTGGCTCCGGCATTGCTTAGGCACTGGAGGCCAAGAGCGGTGAGAACACAGAGAGAAACAACCAAAAGGAAAATAGATGAGTCTGCACTGGAGGAAAAGCAGAAATGACAGACTTCTGGCTGATGCTTGCTGTAAAGTGGGATGCTGGGAAACTGCAATTAAGAAAGGCATGTTGTGGGCACAAGAGAAGGGAGAGAGAGAGAGAGAGAGAGAGAGAGAGAGAGAGAGAGAGAGAGATCACAAGAATTTGTCTTTTCCTCAAATGTTTAAAAGCCTGGAGCAAGACCAAACCAGATCATACCAGAAGTCTTAGGTCTGGAGAATTCTATTTCAATAAATAGCTACTTGTGGGCTTGACTGAAGTGTGAATTTTTAAAGGAAAATATGAGCGGAAAGTTCTAGTCTGCTTCCTACAATGCTTGATGCTTCCCATCCCCTCCCCCCCCAAATAAAATGAATAATTTTTCCAAGGATCCTGAGGGAGACCAAATCCTTGGTGATTCCTTTGGTTTGGAATCTCACTGATGTTACAAACACTGTGTCTCTGCCCACAGGCCTCATGCCAATGTTAAACAGCTGTTCTCAGGGATTTTTACTGGGGTTCACGAGGACCCACTGAGCACAGAGGCCATTCTGTCCAAGGGTCAGCTCTTTGTCTTCCCGTCTTATTTATGCGATGACTTTGGAGCTTCATCAATGTTTGAAAGCAAACGAGGCACATTGCTTCTTGTGAAAGCTGATGACTTCAGGTGGAGAGTGAGCAGCTGTGGCCTATGATCCTGGAAACCCAGTGAAACATCCTGTCTTCACATAAATGTTTATGGAGGCAGGAAGACTGAAGAAGAAAAACACAGCAGAATGTCGCATGACTCACAGGCTGAGTGCCTTCTAAATAAAGCATCTCAGAGTTTCCCAGGAGATGCTCCATGTGAGCAGGCAGCCGAGCTCCATGGGGTGATGAGACCAAGGTGCACCCAAAAGTCACTCCAAGGGATTATTCTGTTCCTTTGGAGGTTTAAGAAAACACATGCCTCCAAGGAGAGTACCAAATCCTGGATGCAGTGCTGAATCTCTGGCAGCTCCCAGCTCCCAGTTGGGACGCTTTGTAGAGGAAAAGCTGAGGCTCAGGCCTATGCCTGTTGCTGACTCAGAGATCTTCCTGTCACAGAGCCTCTCCGACTGATGATCATTTAGTTTAATTTTAGATCTTGAGTGCTGGATCTGGGAATGTTTGCAAACTAGAAGCAGGCTCCAGTGACATTGGCATGTGAATTTGGAGAGGAAGTTAGACAGCCTTAAATCTCTTACACTGCCCAATCTCTTGTAGTCTATAACACTGTGAATTTGGAACAAATTGGAGGAAATCATCTTTGGGCACTACTCTGTCACCGAAGGCACTTTTCCTGACTCTTCATCTCATAGATGGAAACATAGTACTCAACATTTTCTGACAAGAATGGTCTAGAAAGTTCTAGAAAGTTGCATACAAAAATTTAAATTTCTCCCCATTCATTTCAATGGATCTTAAACTTCTTAGGAAATACGTTAGAAATAGTCTCTAGATTCCCATCACAGCTTGGTAATGATGGCCTCCTGTGATCTGATAACAAATTGGCAACATCACATCAGGTGAGTTAGTTAGAACAATCACTTCTGGTGCCTCATATTTAGAAGCACTTAAGCAATAAAACAGTTCAAAGGAATAATCACTGTCTAGGATGAGTTCAACTGTATGTTCAAAGGGACGTATTATCCGATGAGCTGACTTGTTCTGAGTTGCCAAATCAAACAAAACAAAACAAAAAAGCAGGACACCTGGTCAACTGAAGTTT
Organism: Peromyscus eremicus; assembly: GCF_949786415.1. Classification (NCBI taxonomy): domain Eukaryota; kingdom Metazoa; phylum Chordata; class Mammalia; order Rodentia; family Cricetidae; genus Peromyscus; species Peromyscus eremicus. The sequence continues at coordinate 5,598,459 of NC_081428.1, read as the reverse complement.
AGATGAACACAGATGCATTTTTAAATGAATGCCTGCTCCATGCCTTGTTTCGTTATTGGAGTTACCCTGAGGAAAAAAATTTCACATGGGCACGTTGCATTTTAAACACCACCACAGTGAGGTCTGTGGGCTTTCTGAGGTACTATGTATTAAAACCACATTCCGAGTGTTTCCCTCCAAGAACGGAGAGTCTAGATGAAGGATTTCAAAGGTATTTAACAGCAAGAAGGAAGAGGCTTTCCTCAGCCACAGACACATGCTGTAAAGTGACACCCCTAAAGCCAGAGGAGAGGGAGCGCACTGTAGTAGGCCAACGTAGGAAGTTCTGGGGTGACCTGACACCCCCGGCAGGATCTCAAGTCCCTGACATTCTGACACTTCACTTTCTTTAGCTGCCATCGTTGTCTCCTGCGGGGGCAAGAGAGGGAAGAGACGGGGCCAGTGTGTCCAGCAGTGCTTAATGTACATTTGTTTTGGCATTCACTGAGTTCTAGACATGAAAACAGTCCCCTGCTCTTAATTCAGCCCATGTGCAGCAAAGCTGTACACTGGGAGATCTGGCTTTTACTAAGAGCCATTAACAAGCATGTTTGATCACAGGAAGTCAAGAGCAGTGGCTGCTTCTAAGAACACAATAAATCCTGTCCGGCCTCTAGAGGGAAGGTCCAGATCCGTGTGTCAGTCATTCTGTAACCTCTGCTGTGCTCTCCGGCAAATGGAAGATGGAACAGGAGGAAGATTCCCAGGCCCACCCCCAGTGTGGGCAAGGCGCCTGTCCTGCGCTCAGAGCGCTTCCTTCCTGTCCAGGGAGGCGAGTTGCTGAGCCTGTTTCTGGGCAAGTGGCCATGCTGGGATACGGCCTTAGATAGCCTGCAGCTGGACTGAGTGGGCGTCCCTCAGACTCAACACAGGCAGTCCCACCATCCTGTCCGCACCGCAGAAGGAGCCTCTGAGACGAGCCGCGAGTTATCAACCGCCCTGGTGCTCACTCCTGTGTAAGTCCTAGGAAGTGAGGCTGTGACAGGTGACGTTCTAAGCATACATCTCCGGGTCTGTATGTACACACACACACACACACACACACACACACACACATGCACGCACACACATGCACGCACACACGCACACAGATACACACCACAGACTCACACTCACAGATTCACACACACTGACACCTACACTCACAGACACACAGACATAGAGTCACACACACATAGAGATACTGACACACACACATTACACACACAGACACACACATTGACTTACACACACTGACACCTACACACACACTGACATACACACACAGACATACACACTAACTCACACACACTGAGTCACACACACAGACACACACACATGTAGACACATACACAATAGACACACACACATATAGACATACACATTGACATACACACAGATGCACAGACACTAACACACACAGACACACACACACATAGACACACACACTGACATACACACACAGACACACACACACAGTGACACACACACACACACATAGACACACACACTGACATACACACACAGACTCACACACACTGACTTACACACATAGACATGTACACACTGACACACACAACAGACAGACAGACACACTGACATACACACACACTGATGCACACACACTAACACACACAGACACACCCAGAGACAGACACACACACTGACACACATACATCATACACAGAGACACACATACACTAACTCATACACTGACTCACACACACTGACACCTACATACACACTGACACACACATAGACACACTAACATACACAACAGGCACACACACACTGATGCATACACACTAACATAGACATAGACACACACAGTGACACACTCAGACACACACACAGACACACACACTGACACACACACACTGACACATATACATCACACACACAGACACACACTAACTCACATACACACCTACACACATAGACACAGACATATACACTGACACACACACACACTGAAACACACACACACACACACACACACACACACACACACACACACCAAGAGGTATGAAGAACACGGGTCTCCTGTTGGTGAGCACTGGACAGGGCATTGTGCACCCGTATGCATTCCCCCGCCTCTACCTCCGCGGGAAACTGAGGGATCAAACTGAAGCTTGCCAGCACTTCGTGGGCTGCAGACTCTTACAGGGACGACGTCTCTGACTTGAGACCATCAGGGGGCTATGTCAGCACTTCTGGGCGGAGCCCGAAGTGGATTCTTTCTTTTTCCTTCCCACAGATTGTTTTCATGTGTGCTTTGGGTTGAATTCTGAGGCTAAGGGATGGGGGCTCTGTGGGGGAAACTGAGGCATCTCAGTCTCTCACCCAGACTGTCCTGCCTGCTCTGCTTGTGAAGAAGACTCCAGCACAAGGGCTTGTCAAGAGACTGTGGAAACTGAAGGAAGCGGAGAAGAAAGAGACCCAGACTTCCCGGTTCCTGCTGATCCAGTTTCAATCTCCACACCGCCGTGGCACACTCTTCCTCTTGATCCCCTTTCCTTCTCTCCCCCCACCTTGTTAGAATTCATACACACACCTGGCTTTCTATTTACTCTGGGAACAGAGGTGGAGCCCAAGTGAGGGAGGGCCTGCGTGCTGGGGAGAGCCCCTGTTTCCTGCCTATCAGAAGCAAGGAGAGAGGGGTGGGGAGCCTGGGCCACCTCAGTCACGTGACAGGTAAGCAGAAATGCTGGTGCATTTGTGTGTTATTGTAACCCTCAGCTCAGAGGCCTCGGCAATTCCAGACAGGTGGGAGGAAGAGAGATGGGGGAGGGGGAAAGCTGGGGTTTGTGGACAGAGGTCTGTCCAGTGGCTGAGGAGGCAGAAAGAGCCACGTTCACACCCTCCTCCCCCGGCTCTCTCTCTACCCATCTCTTCCCACCTCTATTCATGAAGTACTAATTAGGGGCAGTCTCAGGATTGGGTTCCTACAATGTGTGAGCAAAGAGGGACATGATGGCCTCCTTTACCATCCATGTAAGTTGCTGTCTCACCGCTATGATGAAATACCTACCAAGAAGAAACTTGAGCAGGGAGGAGTTTATTCAGGCTCATAGTTCAGGGGACACAGTCCATCATAACAGGAAGGCATGGTGGCTGCGGGAGCTTGGTCAATGGGAACATGAGCATATGGTGCTAAGGAGGAAGCAGGAGGGACTCCTGGGGGAAGCTGGGGTGGGGCTATCCCCCAGAGACCCCCTTCCTCCAGCTTGGCCCCGACTCATAAAGATTCTACCACCTTTAAGTACACCAACTGGAGAAAGCTTTCAAAGACATGAACTTATGGAGGGCATTTAAAATTCAAACTGTCATGGAGTCTCTGACAAGGGACAAAGGCCGTTCATAGGGACACCTGTTATTGCAGTAGGGAAGTGTTGGTGCCCACGTCATGGTGCACTTCCCTTCTCTTCCCCCTGTGAGTGAGACAGCTTTGTTCCATGGTGTGGTTCTGAATGAAGGAGAGTAAAAAAATGTCCCCAGGAGAAGAGCACTTTCCAGACCCCAGGTTCAGAGTCTATCCTGGAACCTCACTGTCTGCAGAGGGGAAATGTGGAACACCCCATTCTCTCAGCCCTTCTCTGGGCATTCTGACGCTGGTCCCTGAGCACACAGGCAGGTTTTCTGTTTTCCAGGTCTCTTGGTGAGATGCCATCAGAAAGCTGTGCCTAGCTTCTGTGAATTTTGTTCCCAGCACCCAGGACTACATCTCACTGGCCCTGGTGGGTGTCTGGGAAACGTGTCGCAGGAGACCTTTGAAGAGACTGGAGTCCCAGAGCTGGCTCTTGCTCAAACCACAGAATCTGAGGCACACATCCCCTTTGGTAGACTCGGTTCATCCCCCCATCGCCTCTCCCGTGTAGAAGGCTCCTGTGAGGGAAAGGCCTTCCTCTCAGGCACCTCCAGTCAGAAAATCTCCCACTGCTGTATTCTAGCTGTCCCTCTTCCCCGACTCCTTTATTCAGAATTCATTGATTGGCACATCAACATGGAGGAACATCCGTCACCTATCCGAGAAAGCATGACGTGCCTTTGCAACGGTAGGGCTGGCACAGGCTACCTTTACCTTCAGCACGGCCCTTTCACTTGGAGAGCTTGAATATTCTGGAATCTCCTGGCTCCTCACGCAGGCTATTGAGCACCGACACAAGACTCAACAATAAATTTGCTCCAACCCTACAGGGTGCTCACTAGAAACTGTGGCATCTCCTCAGCGTTAGCAATCTAATAATTCAAATAGTAGTTGGTAAATTTAGTAACAACAACAAAAAATCTGCCTTATCAAATTGTTTCATTTGGGGGATTCCCACTTATTCCCTTCTGTCCCAGATAATCTCAAAATAAATTGCTGACGGCCAGTGAATTTTGGTCTGAGTGAGGAACATTTTGAAGTAGTTCTGATGGCTTTTATAGCACAAGTCATTCTGCATGGGGGTGAGTGTTCCCATGAAGCAAACATGAAAAACTGCAGCCCTGTTGTTTCTGCAACAGATGAACCCACAACATAAAGCAAGTCCACATCAAGTTGAAAGTGTTGTTTCTGGAACTCGCTTGAACCTCAGCTATCTTGGAGGCCCCTAGGGGACAGATTACTTCATGCCACAGCAAAAATTCTCCTGACTGTGTAAACAGCTCACAGTTCCAGGAAGCATGGAGACTGTAGAACAAAAATGAAGTTGTGCTGTGTTTGGGAAGGCTGTGGTCTGGAACTCTCACTCTTGAGGGTCCACCTCTGTTTATGGGTCTATGGATCCTTCCCTTCCTCACAGAGCATCCACCTCTACTTATGGGTCTATGGATCCATAAGCTTGGATATTTTGGAGATATTGTTGGTCTGGGCAAAACTGCTCTGGGTTTCACAGCCAACCCAGATGTGGGTGAGAACATGGCCCTTCCCTCCCCCGAGGCCAAGGTTTGCTGGTAAATGACCGCTGCTGCTGTCAAAAATAGTAACAATGGGCTTGGGCCTGGCGACCAAAGCTGCCCGGTGCTGGCTGACCTCCCTACGCGGTGGCCGAGAGAGGGCTGTGCGCATGCGTGCAGGGAGGGCTGCGCGCTCCGGATCTTAGATTAAGAGCCAGCTTTGATGTACCTTACAGTGCAGTGAAGAACACCAGTGTGTATTGCTCCAAGCACCCTGCCGACCTTGAGGGTTACTCAGGTGTGACACCCCCCCACGCCCCACCCCCGTAGTCAGGAACATGATGGTGGCCTGAGAAGCAAATGAGCACAGTCTGAAGGGCAGAATTTACAGAAGCACCAGCAAGGGGCTTATGTCGGTGACGTTGTCACTACTGTGACAATATACATGGCAAAAGCAACTTAAGGAAGAAGGGCTGATCTTGGCTCACAGCTTGAGGCTGCCATCCGTGAAGAGCGTGGAGCGGTACAGAGACACAGAAACACTCAGCCAGCCACTCAGAACTCTTCAACCCTTGAGACCCACGCTCTCTCGCACTGTGACCCCAGCAGTCCCCCCTAATCCTTGCTCCTGTGTCAGGTTAAGTGCCCTCCCCCCTTGGCACTACGTGGGTCTCCCCGCCTATGCTGTCTAGAGGATGCCTGTGGAGTGCTCCCTTGCTCGGGCTGGCCTTCTCCATAGAACGCCCGAGAAGGAAATACGCTTTTTTTCATCTTGCCATTCCTCGGCCCTGGTAACTTTCTTATTCCACAGCCGAGAGCCAAAGTGGTTGAGATTATAGAGCCATGTAAGAGGTTTGCCATGGTTAGTACCTTGATACAGAAGTGAAGGAAAAAAGTGAGTATAATAGAAAAATAAGTGAGAAATGACCCAGGAGGGAGTGAGATACAGTCTGCTGTCCTGAAAGGAGTGTGTCTTTCAGAATACCAGGAGTCTTGATCTATAGTTGGGCCTGGGATCACGTTGGTCAAAGCTACTAAATTTCCCAACATACTTTGCAGTTAGGCAGGAGCAGGTTTTGGATAAGTTCTGATCAGTGAAATACAGACTCAAAGCTGCAATAAATTCTTTGCAAAATTCAGACTACATCACAGCCCTGGCCTGCAGCTCTGTCACCTACTACTTGTGCATTGCGAAGAACATTCTGGCATTCACCTGAGTGACAGCTAGAAGTAACTGTGCCCTGTTCTCTTTTTAAACATCTGGAATAACAGTGTGATGACTGGAACTTTGGTCATCATGTTGGGTTTTGAAGAAGTGGGTTGTATTTCCGTACTAGGAAAATACTGAGGACTGCTTATCCTCTGTGCTTTTCACTCACTTAGGCAATTACTATCACTTTAATGTTCTGCTACTTACAGTTAGGTTTCAAGGAAGGCTCTAGTGATCAAGAGTTTCACTGTGAAAACATGGCAGAGGAATGGGTCTAAGAGAGCCTCAAACCACTTTCCTGAGAGAATTTAATGAAGAAGGAAACTCGGTGTTAGAATCTTGAGGATGTATTTCACTGGTGTCAGTTAAAGGTTCTTTAGCTGTAAGTGTCACTGAGAACTATGGTTCAGATGTGGCTTGACCCTCATGCCCAAGTGTCAGTGCGAAGCTTGGTTCTCAGAGTGAAGATGCTAGCCGCAGCGGAACTATGCCAGACAGAGCTTACCGTGTCTCTGGGCCGTTTGGAAGTAGTTCCAGTGAGATTCTGAGTAAGTTCCCATGAGGCTGAATTGTTCTAAAAGAGCCTTCACTCTGGGTTCCTGTCTGGTATCGGGTCAGCACCCGCCACTTACTTTCCTGCTACTGTGTCATCATTCAACAGGAAGTAACACAGCCAGGGCCACTACTCTGCTATCTTCCTCCAATACCTCCAAAACCGTGAGATAAACCAGCCTCTTAAGTACTTAGCCTTGAGTACTTCACTATAGTAACAGTAGACACACTAATCCATTGAACATGTTATAAATACCATAGAAGACCATAGCTACCCTCTCCAATAGATTTCTATATTCACACCACACTGTAGAACATTTGACAAGGCCCATTGGTGAATGAGATGTAGTGTCAGGGTAGCCGCCATGGTATGTATGTGTGCAGACAAGAGGTACAGCTGGTATAAGAGCTACTGATGCCAACATGGTGTTGGCATGCGGCAGGGAGCCCCGCCTCCTGTCATTACAGGAACAAGAAACTTGAGAGCCCTAGCCCCTGGACTTGCTTCAGGCATTCAGGCCACAGGAGTCCTGCTGTCTGAAATGATATTTTGATGTTCAGCTGTTGTGTTTCTGCATCTGCGAGCTTCTCTGCTCCGGTCTCCTTCGGTGCAGCATGCCGGTACACGATCATTCACTTCAGTCCTCACAAGAGCCAGAGGCTAATATTAGATAATAGTTCTTGCTAGAATTGAATCTTCCTTTCCTTAGCCTCTTAAGTCCAGAGGATCCCAGACCCTCAGAAACCATGCAGAGCCACTTCAGCAGCCTGAGCTTGGACTTTCAAGACCTATGGAGTCCCACCTGGTCTGAGCCCCGGAGAACAGGGGTATTCCAGGTGGCGGCCGCAGTGCCGAGTCCTTGCAGCTGCATTCACTTCTGTGTCTTCCTCCCTGCTGGTTTGGAAACTACCAGCCATGCTTCACTGAGTCAGCCATTTGTGCACATGGAGGCCGTGGAAGCTCTCCTCTATGTTAAACAAGTGTAAGATTTAACAGCTGTTAAGGACCAGCATTGCCAGTGGATCCTGACCACAGGCTTGGGCGGCTCCTGAAGATGTCCGGTGTACAGGGCCAGGGGCTCAGGAAAGCATCCATGGGCCAGTTGCTGTGGGGCTTATCTCCTTAACAACAGGCACAGCTGTCTCAGGGTACCCTATGGAGAGTCCCAGCCTCTGACTTAGCAAACATCTTGGTTATCTGACCTTGAACCATTTCTCAACCTTGCATATGTATGTGATGACAGATAGCTGGAGCATTCTTCAAGGCCAGATCACCAGTTAAGGCCTGACTGGCCAGTAGCTGGGTACCATTGCCTCTACTTGGTGAATCATTTAAGATCCTTAAACATTCCTAAATTTTAAACTGATGACTTGTATCTAGCAAATAAATACCCTTAAATGACATTCTTTTTTAAGTCCTGTGTAACAGAAATATCTGTTAAGTTTATTGCCAGGTGCAGCTTTTTCACTTAGCCCAAATTTTATACATATAAATAACTTCCCCCTCTGAAATGGGGGCATACATACGCAGAAATCTATTCATGCTTTCTTTTTGAGAAATGATGAGCTAAATTGGTAGAATTTAAGCAATACAGACACCTCTGGAAAGATGTGGCAGATGTTAGCTTTTGAAATAAAAATAACTTCTCATTCCATAGAATCTCTGAGGTAGTATGCTGACTTTCAGATATTCCCAGAGACATAGTTGCTTAATGTGACATCATCTTGGGCCACAAGTTTGGGGTTGAGAAGATGGCGGCCTTTCTTCAGCTTTCTGGATGAGGGGGGCTCTTTATGTCAGGATCCCACAGAAGGATATGATAGTATGCAGAAGACTTGGCCCTTCGAAGGTCTGATGCCAATATGACGTGGCTGCTTCTGGCATCTCAGCATAGTGTTCTACTGGCTTAAACTGGTTCTCTGAGCATGTTACTCACAGTCTGGGAAAAGCCTAGCCTTGAGCTTTGATACTGTCTGAATCTGTCTTCATACTGATAAGCACACCATATTTTAATCAGTCTTTCTTCTTGAAAATGTTCACTGTGGCATCCCCAGGATCCAGCAGAGAGTGGAGAACCACAGGATGCCTGAAGCCTGGGTTTGGATTGTGGGGGAGAATTCTCAGAGCTGAAACTTGAGGTCCCTATGAGGTGGACAGAATTTCAGCCAGGTTGATGTTGTTAAGAGGGCACAGCTCCTGGGTGGCCAGAAGATGTGGCCTTTGTGCTGTGTTCTGTCACCAGGGTCTGTCCGTCTGCAATCCTTCTGACCATCACAGACAGTAATCTGCAACAATGGATGACTCTTGCTTCCTCAGGAAAACATCTGACCCCATCATAATGAAGCTGAGTTTTTAACAGCTATGGGCCTCATAATCAAAATTACAGTACACGTTCAACATTTTAAAAAATTTAAAACTTTATTGATTATTTATTTATTTATTTATTTATTTATTTATTTATTTATTTATTTATTTATCTGTGTGTGCCTGCTGACACATGCACTTAGGATAGCACCGTAGAGCTGCCCTGGATGAGTCTTGGTTCTCTCCTTCCCCCACGTGGGTCCTGCGGGTCTAACTCAGGTCCTTAAGCTGGAGGCGAGGAAGGGTCTTTATCAGCTGAGCCATCTCACCAGTCCAGGTCCACACTGAACATTTTTTTAATTTGGCCACATAGTTTTTGATTGTCGGAGTCATCACTTGTAAAATATCCTTTGACTCTTCTACCCTAAGTATACTTCATTATCCCATTGTTCATCCGACCTACATTTAACTTCCTTCCCTTGTACTTAGGAATCATTTACTGCTGAGGCTGGATAGATGGCTCAGTGGTTAAGAGCAGTGGCTGCTCTTCCAGAGGACCCTGCTTTGATTCCCAGCACCCACATGGTGGCTCACAACCATCTGTAAGTCTAGTCCCAAGGGATCCAATACCCTCTTCTGGCCTCTACTGGCACTGTACACATGTAGTATAGACACACATAACATATTATTAAAAAATCATTTTACCAAAACTACCTTTGGAGAATGCTTTTAGTATTGAGAGATATTCAGTCCATTGTCTCTGGATGCTACAGTTGCAGCCAAATTTTATCAAAGGAGGCCAAGTCAAACTGCATTCATTTTTAAACAAAATTCTTTAATGAGCCACAACAGCCAAAGGAAGAGCTCCTTGTGGCATTGTATGCATTTAGAGAGACCAGCCTCAGACACAGTGGCACAACGGCAAAACCTCAGAGTGCCGAGGCCAGCTCCTGCCCTTCCAGCCTACCCTCCAACTCCAATGAGGCTGGATGGAAGCAAGCTAGTGTTTCAAGAGATTTCTCTCAAGGCAGCGAGCCTGCCTCTGCCTTCTTCACATACAAGGAACTGTGTGGGGCAAACTGATAAGAAACTGTGTTCACAAAGAACTGGCCCCACTTCAAAAAGACAGGTCTAGGCTTTGATTGCAGGAGAGAGAGAAAAGACTCATTCTTTACATTTTGGTCTCTCTTTAGGGTTGGGGAGCAAGTGAGGGGCCCTCGGTGAGTTGCTGTTTTCAAAGTTAGACTCTTTCTAAAGATGATCTAGCCAGGGAAGGAAATAGACTTTCTCAAAGCCACTAATGAAAGTTAACCTTCAGATGCTCTATGACTCCACCACCTAAAAAGAAACAAAATTTTGTCCTTTTTAAGTGAACGCACAAGAATGGACTATCAAGGCACACATGGAGTCTCCCTCTTATAGGAAAATAACCCATCACTAAACCCTATAGATTTGCAGGATTACAACAACCACTCACATAACAATAAGCCCGCATACTGGGGTGTCCCCAACAAACAGCATCTTTGGGAACAGATGTAGTGGGTGGGATACGTCCCTACCCTTAGAACTGAGAGAATGCGAGCAGATTGCATTCAGATCTGCTGACATTGTGACTCAGACTCACTCACATACCAGAGAGGGATAAAAGAGGTGCTAAAATAAACAACCAGGCCCATGGGGGCTGGTGCATGCTGACTTGGCGGGAAAGAGACGTGGTTGAAATGGCATGAGTGGATTGGAATGCCCAGACCCAAATCTTCAAAACAGGTGCCTCCACAGGGCATCAACACAACATGATTTAGCATGGCAGTGACAGCTGTGAGCATATCTTGATTCTGTAATGATGAATAATGGCGATTATTCATTCAGAGGCATTTTAGGATACATGCAGAGTCATGGTGAGCATTTATTAGTTTATGCATTGTGCTAGGACAGGAGGATGCTACAAAGATATGGTAGCACACAGCCTCTGCTCTCAGACTACTTGAAGGATTTATTTACTGTTTTCAAAGAGAATAGATAAGATAGACTTGCACATAAACAAAGCTGAAGATAGATGACAGATAAGTAAGTCAATAGATGATAGATACAAAAATGAAACATAATGAGTAAGTAGATAGATGATAGATAGTGAGTGAGTGGGAATATAGATAGATGGAAGATAGAGGATAGGTAGTTAGATAAAAGAAAGATGATAGATCTAGATAGATAGATAGATAGATAGATAGATAGATAGATAGATAGATAGATGATAGATAGATAGATAGATAGATAGATAGATAGATAGATAGATAGATGAAAGGCATATAGAGGAGAAAATTAGGTAAAAGATAGATGAAAGATAGATAGGTAGACCCTGGTAATAAACCTCCCAAATATTGTCTAGGACTTTAGAATGTCTCTAGGTTGTCTGTCACAGAGTGAGGAGACAGGACTCTGTCTTCTGCTGTTCAGGAGACACTGAAAAACCTTCTGAGTTTTAGAGAAAAGTGTTCTCGTGGGAAATAAAGAGTCACGAATAAAGATGTGATCCACTAAGGGAAAGTGGGGATGGATGGCAGCATCATCTCCACGTAAGTGGATCAGTTCTTCACTAGGGAGGTCCAATTTCAGAGGGAAAAAAGTGTACCTGCTTCAGAGTATTGGGTGAGCAGGACACTGATGGCTAAGCCATGGCAGGCACCCCATAAATATGAGTTGTTTTCTTGTTTCCCTTCTATCTCTACCCACTCAGCACGCACAAAGCATGTTACTCCCATGGACAATCTGATGGCATCAGTTGGAAAGGTCTAGCATCATTGTTCTGAAACTTCTCTTTTCAAAGCAAGCAAATGCTCTCTATAAAATATTGAATGCTTTTAGGGTCATGGCTTAGGGAAAAGTCCAGGTCACAGAATATCAGTAAACACAAGCTAAGTGGGAACACAGTCCAGAGGGGTGGCTGCCAGAGCCGTCAGCAGCTGGAGGTTGTCAAGGTGCTTCAGGGACTAAAGTTTTCAGTTTGGTTTAATGGTCAGCTGATGGGTAGGTGACCTCACATCACACAGGAGTCTTCAAAGACCAGCAACATCAGTGAATGGATGAACCAAAATATACTCAATCACAAGTGTGCGTGTCTAGGGAACTTACCCTGTATCAATTCTGATTCTGGGAAGAGGAGAAAGAAGCATTCTTTGAGAATTCAGAGAATTTACTTTCATCCTTCACAGGTTTGAGCTCCAGTTCCTAGCACGAATGTGGGCTGCAGAGCATCAAGCTAAGAATTTGACATTCTGAGGCCAGATTGGCAGTGGCCCCAGTATTTGGCAGGAGTAGATGCAGATCTTCTCAAGGCTAAAGCACCTTCAAAGGGAATGCTTTCAAGAGAGGCACACGCTTCAAAGAAAGGGCCTCGGGCTTCAAAGAAAGTTCCAAAATGTGTAAGTGTAAAGAGAATGGAAAAGAAATCACAGAACAGATAAGTAAACAAGGTATTGTCAGCGAGAGTATGCAAAAACCACACCCAACAGATGCAACCGAAAGACACTGGACAAAAACATAATATAAATATACTGAATAGGTTTCCAAAAAAGGTTGACTTGAAAACATAAGAAAAAGTAAAAGAAGCTATATAGATGGATAAATCAGAATTGAAAAGAGGCAAGCATAGCCCCTGAGAATAAATCTGTGATAAATGCAGTTCAAAACTCAGCACAGATATGAAGGACAGATTAGATGCAACCCAGGAAATGATGGCACGCAGGTGAATCTGAGAAAAAGAGGCTGAGTGTAGACAAGTAGGTCGGGGAAGGGAGGGGAGACGTGAGTGGAAAACTACAGTGCGCACATTCAGTGGGACTGTGGAAGGAGATGGCGCTGAAAACGAGAGAGAAACTTCTCTTGAGTGAGAGACTACCAATCCTCAGAGTTGGGCAGGTTCTCAAGCTGGAATGTCTGAGAAGCTAAAAGATAGAAGAGACAAACAGCCTCTAAAGAGGCACAATTAGGGAGGCAGGCATCTGATTTCCCCACAGGGTAGCTGTGGGAGTTCAAAGGCATGGCAGTCTGATCACAGAATGCCTGAAGTCAATAAGCCTTAACTAGTGCAGGGTGCCCAGTGGAAACGCCTTGCAGCCAAGTGAACAACAGATGAATGACAGTGAGGAGCTTTTCCCACTAGATCCTCACTGATGGACCTTCTCATGAGCACACGCTTGGGGAGGGAAATGGTCCCAGGAAGAAGGTGGGACACACACGAAAGATGGATGAGTGAAACCCATGGCATCACACATATCACGAGGCAGAGCTGCACCCGTGGGTTCATCCATCATCAGAAGAGCATCTAGAAGAGGTTCCAGTGCTGAAAATATACCTCCTCTGGGGCATGGATCAAGGGGAAATTCATGTGACACACACAATGAATTTCAGGTAGTGTTTGCTGGCTCCCAGGGAAAACAACCGAGTTTTGGTGGCTTTGTTCTATTTCTCTAGCTGAGCTGTTACTTGCAGTAGTTATATTTCTGTTGCTGGGGTAAAACACCACAGTCAAGGTAACTTAAAGAACATTTTATTTGGTCTTATGGTTCCAGAGGGGTGACAGTCCATCTCTAGCACAGTGGGGAAGCATGGTGGCAGGTCGGGCTGAGAGGGCATCTCTCGAACCATCAACATGACAAACCAACAGCACAAAGCTGAGAAAATTGGAACTGGCTCAGTTCTTTAAACTCTAAAGCCCACCCCTGGTGATGTACTTCCTCCAAGGTCACACCTCCTAAGTCCCGCCCCCTAAACACTGCCACTAACTGGTGACCGAGTGTTCAAAGACGTGAGCCTATGGGGGTATTCTCATTCAAACCACATTCTTTGTATCTCTGTATGCAAACCATTTACTCACATGTACTTCGGTATGTTTGAGGTTTCCCATGTTTTAGAAGATTCAAATATTCTCTCGAAATCCACCTCAGAATTATAACTCATATATTTTGAGCCAAAAGTTCTAAATTTGACTAACTTCACATATATTATCTCCTGCAGTATGTTCCAGAGATAGACTGACAGACAGGTGGAAACAGAGGAAGGTTAAAAAAAAGCAAGATTTTTTATCCCATCTGACATATCCTAAAATCAATATTAGATCATAGACAAATTGATCATCTGATATTGGAATCTTTTGTACTTTTTCATATGACACTGGTCATTTTATATATATATATACATACATATACATACATACATATATATGGTGTGTTAATTTGCAGTGGCTCCTGGGAAGCCCCGTTCCAGTTTTGTGCTCAGCCCTCCTGGCATTCTCACTATGGGGAGCTAGCATTGATTCCCTTCCCTGACAGCTCTCCATGGCATTGGACAGAGTTGAGACTGATGGACTTGGGGAGTGAAGAGGGTCTCTCCATTGGATTGAGCACAAAGCCAGAAGTGTTCGTCAAAGCAAAGGGAGAGTTCCTTGGAGCCCCATTGTCTAGGCACGTCCTGGGCTTGGACCAGTCATGAACAGAGACTTACTGCTGTAATTCCTCATATTAGGGCCAGTTGTACAGACGCAATGACATCTGGTCTCCGTAGTTCTACAGACACGCAGCAAATGAGCGAATACACCATGGGCTGCTCTGCCCCTGTCCCACTGCTCACTGCGGAGGGCATGTGCTCATAAGCATGTGTGTGCTCATGGAGACGTGCACACACAGCATGGCCACATGGAAGCAAACAACTACTCTGTGGCTGGATATCAGGCCCACTCCACAGAAGGGAACCCGTGCCTGTGCTGGAAGCCTTGTGGAAAGCAGTGTTCTTGAGAGGTCATAGGCCCTGGGAGGAAGTGACTATTGATGTCAGATAGATTGTCCTATACCCTTTTCTGTCTCTGTGACAAAGCACCCCGACAAAAAGCAACTTAGGGGAAAACGGTTTACTGTAGTTACAATTGCCATCGTAGTTCATCTCAGCAGGGAAACGGAGGGGACAGTAATGTAAACGCCGAGTCACATGTCAGCCATAGTCAAGCAGAGAAAATGGACACACGTGGGCCGGCTTCTATGCCCACTCTCACCAGGACGTGAACCCAGGGAATGGTGCTGCCCACGGTGGGCTGGGTCTTTCCATCTCCAGCAATCTAATCAAGACAGCCCTTCATAGACATGTCTACAGGACAGCCTGACTGTACTGTCCCTCACCAAGACCTTTTTCCTGGTGATGCTAGGTTGTGTCATGGTGACAATGAAACCTACATCACACAGATATAATTTCAAACAGCCTTCTAGATATCTATGCTTATTCCTTGGGCCAGGGGCCACTATCCAACCCTAATCAGAAAAGCCTCTTTGCAGTGAGTGAATACAGAGACTCGTGGCCCTCGAGGATGCTGAGAATAAGTGATGGATAAGGTCTCATGCCAAACAATTCAATTACACGACTCCACCTAAGGTCAGAGAACATTGAAGAAGGGACAGAGAGATCCAAGTGTGCCACCCAGGGACACGGGCACTGGAACCCATCTTCTAGACATTACTCAGTGTATTAGTGTACTCACAGATGCTCTCAGTAATTACACTTGGTCTGCACAAGCAAGGCCCTCTCACCAATCAGCCATGGGTCGAGGAGGAGCTCATGGTACCTACGGATGGACTACTGGCCACTGATGGGCTCTGGGAGATGGAGAGCTGCCATCTTTAGTTGGGTGACACTGCCAGACTCCACTAGGCAATCAGAATCCCACGGCCAAACACACTGACCTGGTGAAATTCAGAAGGACACAAACAAAAAGGCAAGAATGTGGGGGAAAGACTCCAAGGTCACAAGGGGTAGGAGTCACAGGGAAGCCAAGGAGAAGAGAGAGGGAGGCTGAGAGCAATCAGAATGCTATAAAACACGTATATGAAAATAATTCTCAAAGAACGATTAATTTAAAAACTCAAATATGAAAATGTGTACATCCATGCACACATAAAGTGTCATTTATATGAAAAAAATTTCACCATATACTCATGCCCATAAACTTTCTAGAGCATCGAATATGTACCGGGTCATAAAAGTACGAGAGTAACACGGCCTATACCAGTACACCCAAGAATGAAGACCCATCTCAAATAAGGTACAGGTAAGAAAGGACATCTGAGGCCATCCTCCAACCTCTCCAAATTCACATGCCATGGCCCATGCACACCTTAACACACACACACACACACACACACACACACACACACACACACACACACACAAGAGTTGGGGGGTAGTGCAGGGTTTTTCTTATTCTTTGAGAATTCCATATAAGACACCATGATCAGATCCACTTCTTTACTCCCCCCTCAACTCTTTCAAGACCCCCCTCACTTCCCTACCCCCAACTTTGCATCCTTTTGTTTGTTTGTTTTGTTTTTTAAGATCCTATCAAACGTGACTTGTGCTGTTATACACTGCTGGGTGCTTGGCCATCTTCCGGAGAATGGTGGACCTAGCTGGGGCCACACCCTTGATGAAAACTGACTCTCCCTCCCACAGAGGCAATCCACAGCTGTGGTTGCTGCACAAAATTAAGAGAGTCAGCTTTTCAGAATGGGGGGATGGGCTTTTGAGCCCCTACCCCTAATGGAGGAACTATGGGGAGACAGATTTTTTTTTTAAGTTAGCATGAGACTGGAACTCTGGAGCCTCAAATCCTTTTGTCCTCTCCTGCCAGTCTAAAGGAGACAGGAATTGAAAGCTAAATGTTCCCAGGATTTAACTGGTGAGGTTTTTAGGGAAATCCTGGCCTCCTGACTCAGGTGGGACTGTTTGCAGAAGGAACATGCATGCTTTGAGCCCTGGAAGTCACATTCCTATTTTTTTCTCCAGCCAACATGAGAGAGTTCCTGTTAAGAGTGAGCGGCTCACTATAAGCAAGGGGGGTGTCTGACTGGGTGCTCACAGGGGCCACAGAAGTGGGGACAATTATTTGTCCAGGACCTGTGAGCAACCACTCTTCCAAGGTTGTGACAACTGTCAGCTCATAAATAATGACACCGCACTCCACCCTGTGCTGGGGAATTGTTCTCTGCACTCCACCCTGTGCCCTGGAAAAAGGAGTCATCTTAGAAGCTTTCTTTCATAAAGCCTGTGGTGGTATTGTGTTCCCCAAAATATTGTGCACCCTAATAAACTTATCTGGGGTCAGAGACAGAACAGCCACTAGATACAAAGGCTAGAAAATGGTGGCACTCACACCTTTAATCCTAGCACTCCAGAGACAGAAATCCCTCTGGATCTCTGTGAGTTCAAGGCCACATTGGAAACAGCCAGGCATGGTGACTCACGCCTTTAATCCCAGAAAGCGAGCCTTTAATCCCAGGGAGTGGTGGTAGAAAGCAGAAAGGTATATAAGGCGTGAGTACCAGAAACTAGAAGAATTTGGCTGGTTAAGCATTTGGCTGGTTAAGCTTTTAGGTTTTGAGCAGCACAGTCCAGCTGAAAGCCATTTGGATATGAGGACACAGAAGCTTCCAGTCTGAGGAAACAGGATCAGCTGAGAAGTAGGCCAGGTGAGGTTAGCTGTGGCTTGTTCTATCTCTCTGATCTTCCAGTGTTCACCCCAATACCTGGCCTCAGGTTTGATTTTATTAATAAGAACTTTTAAGATTCCTGCTACAAAAGCCTGAAGTCTGCCTATCTTGTAGGGATTTATGAGCTCAGAGAGGTCATTAATGGTGCATATTTTAGTTTGTTTATGGCAGTATAGTAATCCAGTTTTGTTGTGAAATGCTATTTAATTAATAAGAAAAAGAGGAAAACTGTATGGAGTATCACGAAGCATCTCCACCACATGGAAAAGAGAAGAATGGAAGGGCTGAGGCCTGGGGATGTACGTCAGAGGTAGAGTTCTTAGTAGGTCCTGTCCCAGGGACTGCAGAAAATATCAACCAACTAACCAACCCACCAACAGACCCACCGACCCACTGACCTACCAACAGACCCACCGACCCACCAACTGACCCACCAATTGACCCACCAACCAATCCACCGACCCACTGACCCACCAACCAAACAGACAAACAACTGACTCACCGGCCAACCAACCAACTGACCACCACCACCAACAAAATCCACCAGAAAACAAATCACAGGAAGTTTCACATACTGGGATTTTTAATTTTAGGGCACATATTATGTCTATATATGTAAATTCATACATGCACACACACACCTTTAAAAAGTCATGTGTAATAGTTGCATGTGTAATAGTCGAGAAGGAAGCCCTCTACATTCTGAATGATCATCAGATCTTGGGAGGAAGAACAAAAGGAGGACACACTAGCCATTTTCATTCAGCCTTTCAGTGCTTTTTTTTAAAATAATAACTCAAAATGTCAGTAAATATTCAAGAAGGCCTTGGCCAGCATGGATGAGAGACTGCTCTCTGCTAGGAAGAGAGCACACATCTGTGTGTGGTCTCGAGACTGTATAGCATGGAAAGGGTGGTTACAATCCATTTCAGGAAAGAGAAAAGCAGACTTCAGAGAGAGGAACCCTGTGATGAAGCCTGCATGGCTCAAGAGAGAAGAAAGGAGAGCTGATTGCAGGGCTTCAGACACGGGAGTCCATCACCTCTCCCTGTGATCCCTCTGCATGGAGTCCATCACCTCTCCCTGTGATCCCTCTGCATGGATCCATCGCCTCTCCCTGTGATCCCTCTGCATGGATCCATCACCTCTCCCTGTGATCCCTCTGCATGGAGTCCATCACCTCTCCCTGTGATCCCTCTGCATGGAGTCCATCACCTCTCCCTGTGATGCCCTCTGCATGGAGTCCATCACCTCTCCCTGCAATGCCCTCTGCATGGATCCATCACTTCTCCCTGTGATGCCCTCTGCATGGAGTCCATCACATCTTTCTGCAGTGCCCTCTGCATGGAGTCCATCACCTCTCCCTGTGATGACTCTGCATGGAATCTATTGCCTCTCCCTGTGATGCCCTCTACATGGAGTCCATCGCCTCTCCCTGTGACCCCTCTGCATGGATCCATCACCTCTCCCTGTGATCCCTCTGCATGGAGTCCATCACCTCTCCCTGTGATCCCTCTGCATGGAGTCCATCACCTCTCCCTGTGATGCCCTCTGCATGGAGTCCATCACCTCTCCCTGCAATGCCCTCTGCATGGATCCATCACTTCTCCCTGTGATGCCCTCTGCATGGAGTCCATCACATCTTTCTGCAGTGCCCTCTGCATGGAGTCCATCACCTCTCCCTGTGATGACTCTGCATGGAATCTATTGCCTCTCCCTGTGATGCCCTCTACATGGAGTCCATCGCCTCTCCCTGTGACCCCTCTGCATGGAGTCCATCACCTCTCCCTGTGACCCTTCTGCATAGAGTCCATCGCCTCTCCCTGCGATGCCCTCTGGGTGGGGTTCATCACCTCTCCCTGCAATGCCCTCTGTGTGGAGTGGACTGTCCTTGGATGTCTACAGGAGCACTTCAAGGCCATGAATGGGGAATGGGCAGATGGAATTTGGTCTGCTAGTGCTATGTGGTCCCACAGTGCCTGGTTGGGCTGTTTGCCCATCTGAGGTTGGAGGATGGAAGGACGAGGTCTTTTCATAGCCACATGGGGGTCACTCTGTGTTGACTTTTTGCTTGCCTCTTCTCTGCTGGTTTCTTTTCTGGTCCTGCACTCCAGGGGCAACAGTTAGGGAAAAGACCCTAGCCCTACCTGCTTCTCTGAGTTTCCTATTAAGAGGCAATAATAATTCTTACCCTGCTTTGTCCTTGCTCAGCTTCTGGGGAACATGGGTGGCAGCTTTTGGTATCCCCAGAACTTTCATTTTCCAGAGTGAACTGGGTAAGAGGTGCTGGGCAGAGAGGAGCCACCCAGTGGCCCATGGCACCACTTCTTTGGGGACAGAGCTTTGGCCCTTCTGCAAGTGGCCTCAGGGATTGTGTTACAGCCATGCTGAGCTGCAGGGGAGTGACAGGCAGGGTCAAGAATGGTTGTCACATATCTGGGGGCTACTCACTCCAGCCCAGAGCTGAGGGTCAGGACCCACTTTCCTCACATCTCCCTGCTGACTTCCTGGAATGCTGTACAGACTCAGAAAGCTTGGGAAATCAGGTATGTGGGAACCCAAACTTCTGGTAACAAATTGTCCATGGAGTATACGTCCCATAGCTGGACTCTTGAGAAAGTTGCTCTAATATGGGAAACTCTTGGCGTTGGATGCTTTCTCCCACCTGACCACATCTGGCCATTTGTCTCCATTGGCTGAGTCTCAACACAAAGTGGGTCCTTCCAGATCCTCCACATGAGGGTCTGTGTTATGGCTAAAGGCTTGTACCACGGCCTTAGTGTAATGCAGAAGGGGGTTCCAGGAGAGAGGAAATTAGGTCATAGGAATATTCCTTTGAGGGGATGCTGGGACTACAACCTTTACAACCCTTTGCTTCCTGACCAGAGTAAGGTAAGCCATTTTGTTCTTCCACAAACTCCCTGCCGTGAAGTTTGTCCTCATCTTTGGCTTAAAGTGATGAGTCACATGACTATGGACTGAACCTTTGGAAACCATGAGTCAAGAATCCTTTTCCTTTGAGATAAATGTCTTGGGTATTTTATCACTGCAGTGGAGAGCTGACAGCTTGGCAGAGGTCCCTCTGATGCCTGAGAGAACCCCGAGTGTAGTCTCCACCCCACTACCATCTCCTGGTTGTTCCCTTCGATAGCTCACTCTTCCACTCGACCAGGGACCAGGGGAAAGGCATGGTGTCACTCCAATCCCGGGACTACACTGCTCATCGCTGAGATCTGCCCAGATAGAAACCCAAGAACTGCCTCATGATGGGGGTGAGGGGTGGGTGCCACCCATGCCAGACCTTGCGACTTTATGCAGCGTGTACTTCACTACCGGGAGGTGCTCCAGAAGAGACAAAGAGAACGGAAGAGCTATCTGTGAGTGGAACTGTAGTGGGACCCGAAGGGTGGTCGGGAGATCCTGTCATACAGGCCACCCTGCCTGGCAGATTCTTCAGCAAACCACAAAGAGCTAATAGTCAAAACCCCAACAAGGAGACTCCGCTGGGCAGATAGACGATGGAACCCAATCATCCCATGCATACTGTGCTTTCTCACCCCAGACAGACACCGCATAGCCAGACACCATCACCTGACAAATGACACTAAAAGATCATGCAGAGAGTTCCTGAGAAAGGCAGGTGCTGGGCGAGGTGTTTCTCATGTGTCTGCCTCCAGTTCATGGACTTGCCACATTGATTTCACAAAGCAGTCACTTGACCTCTGCCCCTGCTCAGCAGCCAGGTAAACTGCCACTGAGAAAACACCTTTGCACAGGCTAAGTATCTCCGAAGACTCTCTTGATGCTGTTCCATGGTGCTGGCCTGAGCTCTTTCCCCTCTGGCCTCTGCCCTGTGTACATGTCCTAGTGGGAGGGACAATGTCCTGAAGAACCACTTATACCTTACACATCTCCTATCAGATTTTGGAGACAATGGTACCCTAGAAATTATAACTCCCTGGAAATCCCATGTTGAGGGGAAAGGAAAGGCTGGCTGAAGCCTGACTCCAGCCAGAGGAGGAATGTATCTCCAGTAAACAGATTTCACAGGATGCTGAAGATTTGTCAACACCTTACTGGAGGTCTGGAACCCAGACGATGATGGGTCAGAGATGGGCGTGGCCATACTATGACTGGGTCTGCTTCATTATGTATGTTACCCTTTTTCTCTATTTAAACTTCCAGTTAAGACCCTGATGATGGACTTGAGGGGTCACTGGATCTCATCGTTCTTCTTCCCGATGTGGCCACACTGAACGACTCTCCTTTTTCTGCTTTTCAAACTTGTCTGTTTCATTGGCCCATTGATCATAATGTGTCTGAGTTTAACTTCTAACGTTTGCCAGGGCCCAGGTCTGACCCTAACACCTTCAGTAACACTCACAGATCTCAAAAGGCAAATGCAAAGATCTACGCATGCACAGTGCAGAAGGAATGGATGACTGAGGGGCAGCTATTAAAGCCAAGACATTCACAGGCTTCAGGAAATGAGACTGGACTAGGGGCGGGTGTCATCCCGATACTGTACGAAGCAAGCCAATGTCAACAGCCAGCTGAAGGTCGTGTCAGGAGCCTTGGCACCTGCCAGGGTGGAGAAGATGGAGGGCGAAGCGAGGGTGATACCACAGCACCTGTTCTCCTAAAGTGGTACGGCCAGAGGTTTCTGGACAGTTGGCAGAGTCACAGACAGGGAGGTAGACAATGCTGACACCAGAGAACTCCTCCACAGGAGCTCTTCCACGGGAGCTCTCCCCGGGCAGACCCCAGCCCAGTAGGAATGCTGGCTGAAGTCACAAAGTCCGCAGGAGAAATAAGACTCAAGAGGGGTAGGAAGCATTGATCAGTCTAGTAAAAGATAAGATGGATGCTAAAAATGCAGAATGGACAATTTTCATCTATTTGTTGAAATAAAACTACCCCACTATATAAATAAGTGACTTATTCATTTTATTGTTTATGGTACATTGTTTTGTGGCATATAAAGAGGTAGTTGTTTGGATGGGGGGAAATAATTATAACCAGGTTTATCTACTCTATATAAAATGATTTATTTTTATTAGTCTGTGGGGTCTACAGGGAATGAACTATTATAGCTAGTTAATATAAGCCTTGCTTGAAATTTAACTTTACCTGGGTAAATTTATTTTAAGAATATTTATTGAACGTACTCAGTACACAGGCCTGCTGTTAGGTCCCTGGGCCAGCAGGATGAACTGGGCATTGTGTTTGTCTTTAAGAGTCAGATGTAAATAATAGGGAACCAAGGCAGTGGGGAGAAAACCCACTTTCAGAATGGGGATACCTTTTCTGTAGAGAATTTATAAACAAAGTATCCAATAAATTTCAGTAATTCTAAACAGTATTAGTAATAAAATATTCCTGTAAAAATTTCATGGTTTGGCAAAGCATAACCTGTGGGTTAAATCTAGGCAGCTGTCTGTTTTTATAAATAAAGTTTTATTAGAACAACTCTTATTCATTTATGTATTATCCATGCCGGCTCTCTTTTATACCTTTTATACCATGGTGACTAAGTTGAGTGCTTGTGACAGAGGCCAGATGGCCACAGAGAATAAAATATTTACTATCTGGCCCTTGCAGAGGAAGCTTGCTGACCTCTGTTCTAAGTCATAAACAACCCCTGCCATATACAGGATAATACACATGTCAGCTTCAATTAGCACTTTTTATGACTTGTCCCTCAATAAACAGTGTGTTCCACAGCACAGTTCATTCGGGAAGTCCCAGTTGTATAATGCCGCCCGAGGGCTCAGCTGCATGCACGTGTTTGGAATAAACCTGTCACTGTTTGGGTTCCACTCTGTCCCCAAGCCATGTGATATGCCTGGGTGTGGCTTCAAAGGCCACACCCCCTGATTATGCCATCAAAGAAACGGGACAGGTGTTGCATTGACATTTCGCTCTCTGTCCTGTTCAGCGTTTGTGTCCCTGTGTGACACTTAGTGCCATCAAGCAGGTGGCAACTGGTGAGTGTGGTCACTTTGCTTAGGTACAAGTTTGGTTCTGAGACATTTTACATGAATTAAATGGCATCTTTAGATTACCATTAGTTTATCCATAAATGGTGGTTATTGTGTGACTGTCACATAAGAGAAAGTCAGTGTGTCATACCTCCCAAGGTATGTAACCATTCCACGTTATCTCGTGAAGAAAGGCCAAAGGCCACAGGGAATGTGACATGCAGAGTGCCAGAGAGGCTTTGGGTGAAGACAGCCTTTCCAAAAGGAGGAAATCAGGCTTTCCTGATTTCCGGAAACACTTCTGCCAGCCGTCATTGTGACCGTGAGGATAGGAATGCTTGTGTTTGCTCATGTACCAGCCTTGACCACGTGTAAAAGTGACCTCATTCCTCCCCACAACAAGTACAGGGAGAACTTGGAAGGTGGGCCGACGGACTTCAAGCATGTGCGTTGACGCCCAGGAGCACTGACTTGGAGGTGAAGGTAGAAAGGGAGTCCTGAGGGGTAGCCTTCCCACCCTGCTGGAGAACTTGCGCTCCAGAGCACAGAGCACACACGTACCCGCCGAGTGAAACCCCAGCCTTCTGAACTTGCCCACACAGCATACTTCTGGATCCACTAAGGAGGAGAGCTGTCCAGAGCTGCTCTCTGCCTGAAGCACTGCAATGGGGATTCAGACCGCAGCCTTGGGCGCTGATGCTTCATTTGCTGGTTCTCAGAAGGCCGAAGACAGCATGGTCCGAGAGTCTGGCTGAGCTCTAGACATTGCTGTCGGACAGGAAGTGATGTCTCCAAGCCTGGACCACAGAGGGTGCAGCGTGGTGCTCTGCTTCCGAAAGCAGATGCTGGGTCCTGCATTGCAGAGTCTTACAAGAGAGTGGGGCCTGGGAGGTATGTGTTTAGCAGGCTGCCTGAGCAGTCCCTCCGTGGACATCTGAGGCTTGAGATGAAGGCTAATAGACAGCCAGCCTTCTCCAGCTGCCACCCCCCAGCTCCAGGTGTGGCCTGGATTCAGCTCAGTATATTTTTACACAACCCAATGAGTCATCACATTCTATAGCTTTTGCGCTAAGGTCGTGAAAAGTATTGAATTTAAGAACTGCATAAATGTAAGACATTAAATATAGAATATTTAAGAAATTAGACGTATAAGAATAGCTCCTAATTTAGAGATGTAAGCATCCCATGTCTGTCAGCTCCATAATCTATTCTGTGAAGGAGGTCTAACCTCAGAGCACCCCACATATGAGTGTCTCACTGTACCTGATTTTACAAGGAAGGAACTAAGCCCTGGGATGGAATAGTTCCCAAGATCGTAAGAGCTACAGAATCTAAACGAGGAGGCAGGTGCTGAGGATGCAGCTCAGCTCGGAGATTCCTCACCTAGCATGTAACCCGCAGCCTGCTATAAATCTTGACTTGGTGACACAGGCCTGTAATCCCAGCACTTGGAGAGCGGAAGCAGGAGTGGGGAAAGTTCAAAGCCCTGCTGGGCTACACAGTGAGTTTGAACCAGCTTGTGTTACATGAGATACTGTGTCTGTCTGTCTGTCTGTCTGTCATCTGTTTGCCACAGGATTTGAACACGGTTTGGCTGACTATAGAGGCATCACACTGAAGTATTAGGCATGGTAGTCTTAGGTAAGACAGACTGAACCCATTCTGAATATAGCCTCAAGCCTGGGGCGTCATGTGGTTCATGGTTCAGAACCATGACAAGCAGCAGAACTGCTATGGGAAAGAAGGAATCCCAAGCAGGGCTCCGTTCTGGGCTTTGTCAGCATCCACGTTGAAATCCCTACAGCAGTCTCCTGTGGCCTTCCCCACCTCTCCAAAGCTCTGTCCCAGCCGGAGCGTCAAATCCGAAGGCAGGACGCCTGTATACGGGTGGGTTGTCAAGTCTGAATTTGACTAATGGTTCCTGTGGTCTCCGAAGGAAACAACTGGACTCACATGAGAACTCTACAACAATATAGATTCCCGGATCCTGGAGGAACCTCACTCTGACCACTAGGAGGTCATGAATAACTTGACTCACTTTCCAACAGCCTAAAGGATGGGAACAGGGATCCTCAGATGTACTAGAACTTGCAAACTGTTCCCTTGTTTTGGTTTCATGAGCTTTCTGTGGGAATCCTGACCTTTCTTCTCTCCTCTCTGCGAGGCTCTTATTCTTCCTCTCCTCCCGCTCCTCTCTCCACCTTCCTTCTCTCCTTTATCCTTCACCCTCTTTCTTGCCTCTCTCTCTCCCATCCGAAAGAAATTTTAGCCATAAATACAGAGCCCATTCCTCATTATACACACTGTCCTAGGTCTGGGAAAACTGGCCCCTACCCTAAAGAAACTTTCACCGGGCTGCATGTGTACCAAGAATGCTAGGCGGTTCATGAGGCTGCACCATTGCCTTCCCGGAGCAGCCTCAGCTCTAATGATTCCTGGAAGCTGCAACTGTTGAGTAGATTAGGAGAAAGAAAAGCAGCGTCCCCAGCTACCCCTGCTGGGCCCTCAGGACTACTCATGTCTTCTTGGCCACAGGGCCACTCACTTGTGCTCATTCATTGGTTGTGAGTCACACAGGAGTCACCGCTGACCCTGACCCATACTAAGGATGGTCATTTATTTACCCTTTGAAACGTGATCAGGTGGCCCATTAATTTTGCAACATTAATTCTAAGAGGAAATTAGATTCCAACCAGAGTCATTTATCTTTTGAAAATAGAGCCACAAGAAGAGAACATCGATAATCACAATGTAATTTTCTGAGTTAGGAAGTGGCCAGGATGTTGGTGTCAGGGCTTCTGTACATCTAAAGGTTTCATGGCATTTTCTTAAATGAAAGAATTTGTTTTGAGACTTGGGGGAAAGACCACTTCAAAGGACCATTTCTCCCCAAGACATAGCTGAGACATTTCTGTGCAAATGAGAAAGTCATTTACACATAGTTTTGGATTACTCTTCCCCGATACACTTCTTATGGAGACGAGTCTGTTAGAGCTGGGGAGAGGGCTTCACTGGTAAGGTACAGTGCACGCACAATGGCAGCCTGAGCTTGATCCCCAGAACCCAGGTAAAAAGGCAGGGATACCCTTGCATAACCCCAGCATCGAGGGAGACAGGCAGATCCTTACGGTTCTCTGGTCGGTCAGCCTAGCCTAATGGGCTGGAGTGCCTCAGGTCTCAGTGAGAGATGCTAGGTCAAAGAGCATGGTGGATGGCCAGCAGCTACAGAACAATACCTGAGACTGACCGACTGACCTCTGGCCTTTCCATGCACTTGCACTCATATGTACCTTCACACACACACACACACACACACACACACACACTCACACACACACACACACACACACACACACAGAGAGAGAGAGAGAGAGAGAGAGAGAGAGAGAGAGAGAGAGAGAGAGAGAGAGAGAGAAGGTCTAATTGAGAGGCGTGCCCACGTGAGCACAGCTGGTCACAGGGTGTCACTGAGTAATCCATTTAGCTACATGAATTTTCCTTTTCAAACTTGTTAGTCTTCTCAAACCCACTCTGTCCTCAAAATGATGATTATTTTCTCCAAGGATACATCTTCTTTAATAATCTAATCTAGAAGTGCTACCACCTGTGATCAGTTTATAGCCTTCTAATTCAGTCCTCTGTAGTCTGTGTTTTCTATTGAAAACAGTGTTATTTACCCGGTATTTTTTTTTTTTTTGGCCCAATTCATCTCTCTTTTTTTCCAGTCATATATTTCCAAGACTTTAAACAATAACTATTAATTAATGCTATTGCTACATCTCTGAAGAAAAATCTACAGGTGAAGACTATGTAAATGCCCGGCTTCCATATCTCTCTTTCTACAAACAAAATAAACAACAGAAAACCATGTGATTTTGGCATGTCCTTAGCACCTGGTATGTATGTGGTCTTACTGTGCTGAGGTACTTCTGTATGCACAGTCTCTGTGTTTCATGAATAAAACATAATTCCATAAGAATGGAAGTTATTTACCAATAACCATAATGTACCTCACAAATACATACAGTTGTTACAAGTGAAAAATGTACATGGAGATGGAATTACTGTGTGCCCTGAGTGGATCATCGTACATGATCTACATGGACTAGACTACTATTCTATATCTCATACATACATACAATAAAGATAAAAATGCAATTAAGTAAACTTTTATATACAAGAGAATAAAAGTCAGTAATCATCCTAAAACTGAAATTTACTCTAATAATATATTCTACTGAACCCAGTCCATTATAAATATTGCCACTCCAATATGTAATCAATAACAAAATTGATAAACGATTATATACATTTTTGTATATGCTATAGCATATCATAAGCCAGACAATAAATTTCTAGGAGAAAATTTTTAAAAATGTATACAGTCTCCAAGTCACAATAAGAAGGAGTGGTGCTTTGGCAGTAAGACTACATTAGTTGCTTTTCTGTTTCTGTGATGAAAAAACAGGAGTAGAGAAACTTACGGAAGCAAAGGTTTATTGTGGCTTATGGTCCTAGAGCGAGAAAGTTCGTTCTGACAGGGAAGGCAGGGCCTGGCCTGATTACATTTTCATAAACATGCAAATAACAGAAGGAGGAGAGAGGAAGCAGGGAGAGTGTTGTGGAATATTAATTGAAGATGTGTTATATTTGTTTATGCTGTGGAATATTTGTTTAATGATGTTACATTCGTTTGATTAAACAAAATTAACCTGTGGTCAGGAGGCTGAGTCAGCAACCAGCTGACAGGAAGTGGTAGGGAGGAACCATGTGTAGCTAGGGTTCTTAAGTGGGGACTGAGCAGAAGGAGGCACAAGCTAGGAGAGAAGGTTAGCTACTTGCTATGCAGTCTTTCTGAGCGAGCACGATTTCACCTCAACGTTTGAATCCTGAGTTCTATGGAGGGATAGAGATCTAGATAAAGTTCCCTTTATTGGCAGTGATAGGGCTTGTGCCTGAGTGAACAGAATTCCCACCTGGCTATGCCAGTGCTGCCGAACTGCTAGGGAGCTGCAGAGTCCCAATTGCCGATCAGGACAGCAGTTGGGGCAGCTACCGACTTTAATGGAAAGCAACAGGAGAGGTATAAGTCCTCAAAGCCATTCCCCAGTGACATACTTCCTCTTGCAAGGTTCCACCTTCCAGACGTTCCAGAACCTCCCAAAACAGCTCCACCAGCCAGGAGCCAGGTGTTCCAATACCTGAGTCTGTGGGGATGGCTCTCATTCAAACCATCCCAAGGCTGTATGCAAATGAGTCAGATTTGGATCCGGTTATGTGATTGGCAATTGGTGTAGAGACCGTGCCTCGAGTCATCAACTGAGAAACAAAAGGACACCTATGTTCAAAGTGACTTCTTTCTTAGAAACCTTTACTAGGAATGCTTTTCTCCACAGCTTGACCTTATCTCTTAAAGCATGGACAAACTTCTTTTATTACCTGATTTGGGCAAGTCGAATCCTATTATTGTTCATTATCAGACACTTAACACGAATGCTAGATGTCTATCATTTCAAATTCAGAGTCCACCAGCTTCAGCGCCTGGCTTGAGTCGTACAAAGGACTGTGTGTCTCCCAGCACATACTGGAGGCTTCCGAGTATAGCAAACAAGATTCTAAGGAAATAGATACATTTATCTTTTTTCCCTAGAGACAGAGTCTCAAAACTATGCAGCCCAGGCAGCCCTCAAACTTGCATTCCTCACATCTGAAACTCTTCAGAGCTGAAACCCCAGGATGGACAAGGATGTCTGGCCATTTCTAACATCTGTACATACCATGGTAGGGGAAGACGCATAGTTAAACATCTTAGAGAAGATTCTAGAAGAGAAGGCCTCTGTATCGTGTCTATGAACATGCCAGCATTTCTCCTGGTACATTTTTACCAGAATGAATAATTACTGATAGGCAGAAAGCAAGCAAGTAAAAAAAAAAAGTCTATCAATTGTTGATTAAAAACACATCCCAGGCATCTCAGTATTGGTTTTTGACTTTTCTCCTTTGGTAAGAATGTCATCTGTCAAATATTAATGCCAGCTAAAAGAACCATTTCACAAACAACTTGCTAAATACAGAAGTTTCCTTTATATTTAGTTGAAACACTGAAATACAGTAAGCACTAAATGTTGGCAAATTACTGTCCCATGAGTCTTTGGGGATGAGAGTGTTTAATTGGTGGTATTGGTAGAAATATCTGGATGCATGTCATTTAACTCCTGTAGCACTTCCAAATTAATTTTTGCTATAGAAGAAATGTGGCAGTTATTTTTAATTTGAAACAGTAGAAATGCCAACAGTCAGATGCTAACCACATCTTCTCTGAATCGGCGACACAAGGCAGTGGTCTAAATACGAGCCCTACAATTGTGGTTTTGGCTTCGGAGTCACAGCACAGTTGCTTGTTTCCCTACTTTAGGGGAGAGAAAGGAATGTACAAACTGTCATGGCAGGCTAACTTAGTCTGACTTGGGCCCAACTCCAGCATCACACGGGCCTTCTGGGGTCACTTGGCCAAGGTTGGGCTGGTATGGTTAACAAAAAAGACTCTCCTGGTGTTTTAGAGTAAAACAAAACAGTGAGATGAGCAAAGGTATTTTGGAAATGTGACACATGAGCTGATTTTTCAAATGATAAATACCATGGCTGGAAAATTCAAACCTTTGGGTTCCAACACCTTTCCTGCCTGCCCGTGGTTGCTACGGATGGTGACAAGGCACAGGTTGAGATGAGTGTTCCGTGTTCCACCTTGATCATGTTGAGTTATTCCTCTGCTTCTGCATGTATAGCCACAAAGACACTGCATTTTCCCAGGGCTATTCTGCAGATTCAGAGCCAATGAACATTGTTCTGCTCATCTGTTCAAACAACCTAGCAATTGGACCCCAAGTCTCCACACAGGAGTATCTCCCATACATGTTCACCAGAAGACAGAAGACAGAATATACATGGGAAAATATTGTCAACATTTTCTTACAATATCTAAATTCTTTAACACCAAGATAATGGGTTGTAGACATGTCTTACACACATTGGTGTGTCTGTATGACTTTTGTGTGGGAATACATAGATACAAATGCAACAGAATACAGCTCAGGAGTAAAATGTATGGATCAACATGGACAAGGGTCATATCAAAATGATTTGCAGAAGACATATAAATATGAGAGCATTAGTTTGATATTTACAGGTGTTAATTCATACTTAATTGTATTTTAGAATAAACATGTATTAGACATAAAGCAGAATGTAGGGATGAAAACAAAGGGATGGTTCCTGCCATAGGCCTGGGAAGAAAACAATGGGGAGAGTCTTAGTTAATATCTGTTTTCTAATATTTTTACTGGGTGCAAAGCTAAAAAGTTAATTGTATCTTTTATATAAACACTACAATTAATTAACCAAATCTATACTGCTCTTTATTTAATGCTAATGATTCCCCATTCTTTTTTTGACAGTCTAGGAGAGAAAAGATGAAGTAGGAATGAAGAACAGAGACAGAGTCCTTCCAGATTCTGGAGCGAGTGTCCTCCAGTGAGGAGGTAGACAGGGCTTAGCCGCAGGCAGGTGACTTTGTGCAGTCAAGAAGACGAAAGGGAGGAAGCCAGTGGGAAGGAAGGTTTGGTCTTCTACACACAGCAAAGGCTAGAGAGTGAGCGAAGAGCCACAGAGAACAGGCGTGAGAGGTAAGCCAGCGGAAGGAAAAAGGCCGACATTTCCTCTGAAGTTGCAATGGGACCAGAGAGTGAAATTAGCTGCAGAAAGCCATGCTGCTTGGTGCTGCTTTCAGCTGAGAGTGTGGCTGGCTTCCGGGTCACCGTGCTCCCTCTTCCTGTGTTCCCTCTGCTCCTCTCACCTCAGTACATTCACTTACCTTTGCCCCAACAGGAGGTGACCAACCTTGAGAGGAAGTAGTCTCACCTCTCCAGCTCATCTTCAGCATTCTATCCAGAGCAGGTGAGAGCTGGTCCAATGGCACTTTGGGGGCCAGCAAAATGATATGAGTTCTAGTCCCTGGATCGGCATGGCGGAGTGAGAAAGCCAAAGTGGTGAAGACACTCACATGGGTACAAATTATACAGTTTGAAAAATACCTTTAAAAAGTACTTTCTGGATGAATCAACGGCAAAAGGTAGTATTAAGATTAGGGTCTCAAAGTGGGAGTAATAACTTCTGTGTGGAGTGTCCAGGGCTCTACAGTCCAAAGGAAGGAAAGGCTGATGGATGGGAGCATGATCTCACTACAATGAGTCTCTAAACAGTGAGACTTTCTTCAGTGAAGCCCCCAACTGTGAAATCAAGAACTGGAAAGCAGAGTTGAGGAGTAATGTGGGATTGTTCCTGGCTTAACAGACCCAAAGGGGGCAAGAGAAGACCTGAGGTTCTGGGTAGGGGCCAAAGAATAACTGAAATGTACAGTGGAGGAGTCTCAGCTGCGGGACCCAGGAGCAGCCAGTGGAAAAATGAAGTGATTCAAGAAAGGCGAAGATTTCAGAGACCCAGCTGGGGACAGAGCGTGAATGGCAGGGTTTGGGGCTGAGCATACAGCCAACTGAGTATACTGAAAAAATTCATCAGATGAACCAGACTGGGAAGACAGAGGAAAATTGCCATGCTTCAACCCTGAAGGTTGCCAGGGAAGGTGCCGAGATGATGGAGGGAGGGTGAGGCAAGCTGGCTGGACGGCCAGGACAACTGTGGAGCATGAGGAATAAGGGTCACAAGCTAGCAGGAAACAAAAGGACGGACAGACGATCTGTCCCCCACCTACCAACCATCCTAGCTTTGTGCCTGGAAAAGTGGGAATAGTGAAAGTACAAATAATTCAAACTAGAGAAAGAAAATAACCGTGTGCACCTGAGGACTAGAGTGAGGACTGAGCAGCAGGTGGCTGTGCTGGTGTCCTCACCAACCACCTGGTCTCCACATGAGTGTCCTGACCCACAGGCAGTGCAGCGTGGTTGACTTTTCTCCACACACGGAATTTTAGGATGAATTCAGATAATCAGGCACAAAAATGGGACAGGAACATAAGAGTGATGGAAGTAGACATACATATGGTTTCTGTGACTATCACCACATTCTTCAGCCTGCTTTGTACCGCTGTAACAGTGCCTGAGCCTGTGTCATTTATAAAGAATAGAGATGAATTTTCCACAGTTCTGAGCCTGGGAATAAAAGGCTGACAGCCTGAGTTGGCCAAGGACTTTTGTGTTCCATCACCCTACAGCAGAAGGCATCAGATGATGAGTGAGCAGAGGTAACGACAAACCAGAGAAGAGAGAAGGGAGGTCCCTTCTATAACAAACCCGTTCAGAATGATAAAGGCACTCCTACCATGGTGACCATCCCGAGGGCAGAGCGTCAGCAACCCAATCACCTCTTAACATTGTGGCGTGGGATATTTAGTTTCTAACGCATGAAGTTGGGGGTATGAATTTAAAATCATAGCATTACATAACAATCCATATGTGTGAGTCATTGGATCAATACATGGTTAGGAGGATTCCTTAGACCATCACTTCATAATACAAAAATACATGAACTGAATTTTTACGATTTCGTTTCTGTTTGTTTTTTCTAAACAAAGAGACAAGTATCACTGATGGTGGGGTGAATGCTCGGAACACATTGAGTCAGGTCCTTATAGTGAGGCAGCTATCCTCCATATTAAAGATACAAAAACCACCACCCAAATCCAAACAACGGGGAAGAAAAGCAGTGCTTGAACTCACGAGATCTTCCTGCTCCGCAGGTAGGAAAGGACTCTCCAGGTCTGCTGGCTGGAGTCAAGTTCAAGGAGATGCAGTGACGGTGTTCACGGCTTGTCTTTTGCAGCTGTTAAACACCACCGTCCACAGCCTTATCTTTAAAATAATGTATGAATAAGGATGATTAAGAAAATGAAGAGATGCTTGGTTGTTGGCAGGGGCCAGAGAGGAAGTATATTAGTTACTTTTCTCCTTGCTGTGAAAAAAATAAAAAAAATACCCGACAAAGGCCACTTGAGGAAGGAAGGGTTTGTTTTGTCTCACAGTTTGAGGGGATACAGATCAACAAGGTGAGGTCAGGCCGCTGGTAACATTGCATCCACACGGGAGGCGGAGAGAGATTAAAGCTGGGGTTCTGTTTGTTTGCCTCTAATTCCTGTGTTTTCATTCATTCCAGGACCCCATCTCAGATAGAGGAATTCTAGACAAGAAATTAATCTAAATCTCTATAAACTTAGTTTTCAGTATGAGGTTACAAAGCATGTTTAGAGATTCTGATTACCCATGTAAATGCTGGGAGAGTGTGGTGGTCCACTTGTGATCCCAGTCAGTGGGGGTGGGGATGGAGGATTCCTGGGACAAACGGACTACCCAGGGTAGTCCAAGTAGCTACTGATGTCAAGGGAGAAACCCCACTTCAATATACAAGATGGAGCAAAACCAAGGAAGATGGTTATATACAGACTGGCATCTGGGTGATGTTGAACTATCCTTTCTTACACATACACACACACACACACACATACATACATACAACAGAACATCCTATACTATTGTAATAAAGTGAAAAGTATTGTGCAGGACCGGAGAAAGAAAGAAGAATCAGGCAGAAATGGATGGTCGGGAGCAGCCTCCTTTACCCAGCACGCATCCCGTGGCATTCTGACAGCCACGCCGGCCTGAAGCTAGGCGCTCATTTCTCAGAAAGCAGTATTTACCTAATTAAGAGCTTCTCCGTGGTCCCCAGTTACTTAATTGTGTCATTAGCAAGACTTTTGACATAAAGAGGAATTGGAGTCTTGAATGCCTGCCTGGCCCAGGGTAGGGAAGCCCAGTGGAGCAGCTCCCGGAGGGGCTGGCAGCGGCCTGTTGCTTTATGTACCACACAAAATAAAATAATTGGTCCCCAGAGGGGCTGTCTCCTCAGCTGCCAGTAGGGAAAGATTTTTTTCCCTGTGAATAAAAGCCAAGCCTGCACGGCTCCTCCGCGGAATATTAACCGCGTCTCTGGTGCTCAGAAGCTCGGGGCAGGCAGTGGGTCCTAGTATTTGCTCTGAAGACCTGCGCTTCTGACAGCGAGGGAGCTTCAGTGTTGGCCAAGGGAATAGAGTGGTCAGGCTTCCTGGTTCTCAGACTGATAAACGTTGCTCGTATCATTACGGCCTTCCCCTTGGGTGGGATCACAAGGGCTAATTCAGACTTGGGGTCCAAAGGACATTTTTTTGTTCTTGTAACACCATAAGGCAAATAGTTGGATTTGAGAAAGACCATGCAAGCGTCGTCTGGTGGGAGCCTCCAGCGACTGTTTTTTCTCCAGACTATAACAACAGCAATAATAATTAAAATTTAAAAGTAGTGAATATAGTGTTTACTGTCCCCCCACCCTGCCCCCCGGGAACAGTATTAAGTATATTTAGAATTCTTTTTTGTTATTGCATTTTCTAATTCAGAAAATTCACACATAGTAAGTTTTTTATTTTAATGTGCAATTCGGGGCTGGGAAGATGGCTTAGGGGTAAATGTTTGCTGTGAAATAAAAGACGAAGACCAGAGTTTGGGTCACCAGCACCCCTGTAAATGCTTGGAGAGTGTGGTGGTCCACTGGTGATCCCAGTCAGTGGGGGTGGGGATGGAGGATTCCTGGGACAAACGGACTACCCAGGGTAGTCCAAGCAGCTACCGGTGTCAAGGGAGAAACCCCACTTCAATATACAAGATGGAGCATAACCAAGGAAGATACCCAATGCCAACCTCTGGCCTCCATTCAAATGTGCACACACACACACACACACACACACACACACACATACACGTGCACATACACATCACACAATTCACTTCATTTGGCATACTCCACCACCAGTATCTAACTCACATTGACTTCATCATCTCCCCAAAAGCCCTGAATTCAGCCCTCCCACCCCCTCTCCAGCCACCGGCAGCCATGGGTCTTATTTCTGATGTGACAGGGTTTGTCTACTGTGGGCATTTCTAGATTAAGGAGGTTTTGTGTATCTGACAGATATTTAACTGGTGGGAGTAAAGAAGTAACAGTTGGGATAAAGAATTTTCTGGAGTGTCTTTTCTGGACATTCTTATCTTGAACACGATAACAGAGTAGAGACAAGTGTGATGCACACACGTGTGTTCCTAACTTCCTTTTCCTTGTACACACCACTGTCAGCAAGATCGTCACAGAAGTTTACGCCACACCGTGTTGATGGACACCCTGTTTTGTTTTGTATTTTCAACTAAAAAGGGTGAAAAAATTAAGGATGTAAACATTTCCATTTGTATTTTGAGTTCTTATTTCAGGACCTTTTAAGGTTGCCTATATGTATCCGTAAATAAAAATAAAAATCCATTCTGGTTCTGGAAAATAAGAACAAAAACCAGAGAAAAGCTTCATGAAACTTTACTTCCACAGAGAGGATTTAGATTTTCTGAGTCTCTGAACATAAGATTCAAATCGACTTAGCCGAGAAAGCTAGTGTAAAAACCAGCCATCGTGGAGCTGGAGAGATGGCTCAGCTCTGAGGCTCACTCGCTGTTCCGGGGAAGGACTGGAGTTCGGTTCCCAGCATCCACATTAGGTGATTCGCTGTCATCTCACACGTGTGTGCAAACACATACACACACACACACACACACACACACACACACAAATAGAAATAAAATCAATCTTTGAAAATTAGCCATCGTATATATATATAGGTATTAAATATTCTGGAACAGACACTAATGGAGAATAGAGCCACCCAAACAGCTTTTGGATACAGGGCTTCCCATTCAGTTTCTCACAATTGATTTATAACCATTAGCTCAATTTTGCCGCTGGCTTTCCCAGTGGAAGCTTGAACACCTGCTGTCCTTATCCAAACCTGTGCCAACTTTTTGCCTTAAGAAGAGGGACTTGGCACATCTTTCACAGAGTAGTGGGCGGAGAGGGGGAGTTTTCCTCTTGTTTAAAGCTCTTTCTCTCAATACAGCTCTTCAGGTTGGGCAACATCTCAGTCTTGGTTCTCCCAGAAAGCAAGAACTTTCATGCACTTTAATTTTTGGCAAAGATCCCTAAGAACAGGAGTAGGAGGTTAGACAGACACCAATGGAGGAGAGTACCCCAAACTGCAGGTACCCCGCTGAGCTGCACCCCGAGGTGTGAGATCCCCATGGCAGGGTACCCCGACCTTACACTCTGATGGAAATGTGTAGGTTTGCAAAACACCACCTATAGTTTGGGCACATAGCAGGCGTATGTCTACATGTGATGCTCTAATTCATACAAGCAGCAGACAGCAAAGGTGGGCAGAGGGGTTTTGGCAAAAAAGAGGCCCCAGGTGAGCAGAGCTCTGCTTAGTGTGACAGTGTCTGTGCTGAGGATGCTCTACTGTGACCCCCAGTGTGACCGAAAAACAGAACCAGGATCAACATGGTGGCCAGAATAGGTATGATCAGATAAAACCACAGGAGGGCATCAGGGTTAGTATCCCAGTGAGGGCGAACTAGACACCCACTCTTAGCCTTTATGCTCCTGGGCTATGTGGGAGGCTTTGAAGACCTCGTTTCAGAATTCAAATGCCATGAGTTCCAACAAAACACTTGCTATTTGTGGAGAACTCCATCAGTCAATCTTCTAGGCATATAATATATATATAAAATGTATGTATATATATTAGTTACTTCTTATCGCTATGACCGAACAACTCCCGAGAACAACTCATGGCTTCAATCAGTCTATCATGGTGGAAAAGGTAGAGTGGAACAACTTATGGCAGATGGGGAGTCAAGAGCGGAAGAGGAAGTACAGAAAGGAGGCAGAACAAGACGCAGTCCCCAAGGACATGACCCTAATTGGCTTCCGAATAGGTTCCCATCTGCGACTTTCCTGACCTTCCACTGAGGCCAGTGTGCTCTGAATGCATCAATGGATGAATGCTTTCATTACGTCAGAGACTCCATGGTCTAACTGCCCCTGGAAACATCATCACAGACACACACCGAGGTGGCCTCCATTAACTTCCTAGACATCTCAGTCCAGTCGAGTTGGCAAGGGAGTTAGGTGGGCTGAAGCTCATTATCAGAAAGAACACTCTGGGATTCTTCCAATGCTAGCGGTGGATGAGTGGAGTGGAGTAGAGTGCTCTTCTTCTTTTGTAGAAGAGCAATTGGCAATGGGGGCAAATTCTTAAGGCATACCTGCTCCTTGGCCCAGCAAGTCTGCTTTTAAAATGGATCCCAGGCTGATGAGAAGGCTCAGTGGGTCCAGGTGCTTACTGTCAAGGCTGATGACCTGAGTTTGATTCCCTTAACTAATATGGTCAAAGGAGAGAACCCACTCCAGCAAGTTGTCCTCTGAGCCATAGCATGTGCTCTCACGTGTATGTGTGCAAGCATAATCATCAATCAATCAATCAATCATCAATCAATGCAATAAAGAAATGCATCCTAAAGATAAGAGCAGGAACTTCCACAAAGAGCTGCACACAGATGCATATTAGATCCCTCAAGAGCACTGAGAAACTGAAGGTAATTCTTAGATCTACCAGTTGAGGAATACTTAAATACATTTTAGCATTACTAAATCTCATGGTATACAAGGAAGCATTAAAAAACTGTGGCATCCATATGTATACATTAACACAGAAAGGCAGGGTCAGCACTTCAAGTAATAAAGCCGAGTAATACTCTATGTGAGTCCGCGTCTATAAAACCAGACAGGAAGAAAGAAGCATCGAGACAGATAGATGTCTTCTGAGTCCTCAGCACGGTCACGGCTCAGGGGCATATTTCACCCTGTGCTTCTGTCCAATGTGTTGTCTGGAACTGTTCTATTCTGTACTGTTACTTTTGCAACTGGACAAAAGAAGTGAAGTTATTTGAATCTTGAGGAAAATGGATTCTAGTTCCCAGTTTGGTGCAAAAAATTAATAAACAAACAAACAAACAAATAAATAAATGAGGATCAGATCCTACCTCCCCAAATTTAGTCCAGGCATGTGGCTTGGTACAACAGTTACTCAGGCCGCATTGCCTTGTCATTGACACAGAGGTTTGGGCTATCTTAATCTTATTGGGTTTTTTGTTTGGTTTGGTTGGGGTTCTGTTTGTTTGTTTATTTTGCTGTTGTTGTTTTTTGTTTTTGTTTTTGTTTTGTTTTAAGAGCCAGGTACAAAAATCCAAGGACACCCTCCATTCCTCTTCATCTGTCTTTGGGCTCACTCAGCATGACCATCCACCAGCTCTTGGTTTCTCAGGGTGCAAGTGAGTCACCCAGAGACTGGCATCTGGGACACAATAAGATCAGTATCAGGAAAATGTTCCCCTGTGACTCCTAAACACATTCTTGCTTCACCGTCCCCTCCCGGCATTCTCTGGGTTCATGTGAGGTTCAGTCCTCACCTTGACATACCTCAGGAAGGTAGGATTTATTAATGGATGTGTTGGGTCCAGGCGATTTATACAATACGTTCAATAGCGAATATGCAAACAATTGATCATTTTCCAATAAAGTTTATTTTGCCAATCTCTTAATTAGTTACTAGATTAATTAGACTGACATGCTAAATAATTAATTAGCTATTCAACGCTTTGCTGGTGATTGTCCTCCTGTGGCTTAGCTGTACACACCTTCTGATTCATTATGAAGCTAAATGAGGCTCCTCAACTAATGGCATTGTATTCTAATTCTCTGATAATTGATAATTCTTACACAGTAGTTGTGGGTATCTTGATTAGTGAAAAAGTCTCTTTTCCCTCCTCATGTCACATGAACAACCCACTGTGAATCATTTATAGCTGATTGTGCAAACACTCTCTTTCTAGGCCCATGCCTTTCTCCTTTCCAGGCCTGTAAAATTCTTTATTATGACTTCTGGAAGGATTAGGGTTGTGTATTAGTGAGGGTTACTATTGTTATGATAAAAAAGAAAACAAAACAAAACAAAAAATGACCAAAAGCAACTTGGGGAGGAAAGGGCTTATTTCACTCACAGTTTCATATAACAGTTCATTATCAAAAGCAGTGAGGACAAGATCTCAAACAGAGCAGGATCCTGGAGGCAGGAGCTGATGCAGAGGCCATGGAGGGGGGCTGCTTACTGGCTTGCTCATCATGGCTTGCTCAGCCTGCTTTCTTATAGAACCCAGGACGACCAGCACAGGGATGGCACCATCCACACTGGACTACCCCCCCAACCAATCATTAACTAAGAAAATGCCTTACAGTCCTGCCAACAGCCTGAGGAATGGGGGTGGGGGGCGCTCCTTCCTCTCGGATGACATTAGCTTGTCAGGTTGACATAAAACTGTCCAGAACAGGTTGTATCTCAGATCCCTGATGGTTAGTGCCCACACTATGGAATCTTCCATCTGTGCTATACAAAGGAATGGCATTGGCTTTTGGAAGTCTAGCTTGCTTTCGAAACAAGACTGACCATCCAAGAAGATGCAATAGAGAATTGTTGGTGTTGAGAGTTCCAGAAGGAAATGGCTTGAGGGAAGCCTTTGCCTGTGGATGTCCCAGCAGGAGACTTGGGGGCAGGTCCTCCTCTTGGCTGATGCTTGATGATGAGCATCTCCCCAAAGCCAGCATCCCCCAGAGAATCTTAGGCAGAAAATGAGCTGTTGCTGCATGTGCTGGGCCCCACCCCCACTACGTTCTGCAGAACACAGATATTGTTTGCTTTGTTGTTGTTGCCCTGAGAACACAACACAATGTTTGATAACAACTTTTGTAAATCTCAATGAATTTTTTAAACCTAGAAACACTCTTCCAAACAACTTCTTAATCTTTTTTTATCCCGAGTTATTCTATTTCCTCTGATTTTTAAGGTTTCACGGGCCTTGTCTTCAGCAGTTTTGACTTGGTGAGTATGGGCTGGGCCGGATTTCTTTACTAATTAAAAGGCAGTCTGGGTGATTCTTACAGCTTCTGAGTTTCACAAC
Organism: Peromyscus eremicus; assembly: GCF_949786415.1. Taxonomy (NCBI): domain Eukaryota; kingdom Metazoa; phylum Chordata; class Mammalia; order Rodentia; family Cricetidae; genus Peromyscus; species Peromyscus eremicus. Next base: position 5,558,056 of record NC_081428.1, on the reverse strand, counting down.
GGCTGACTGGGTCACTCGGCCTCCAAGAATGGGAAAACACTGTCATCAGCTTATGTAATTTTCTGGCATAGACAATCCTCTCCATCAGTCATTTGTAATTCCAATATCTACCAAGGATATAAATATGTATCAGTTATGGCTTGGTCCTGGGAACAGAGGCAATGCTGTGAGCTGGGAAAAAATAAAAACCCAAAACAATCAGACTTTATTGACAGAACTGAAATAAATGTGTGTCATGCCACTTAATAAAAAAGAACACAGCTTTCTTTACCTTTCTTTTTCTAAATGATACCATGGAAGAGGCAACTGTGAGGGTGTTGAAACACAACATCACTCAGCCTCATCTTTTCAAAGGAATGGCTTAGAACCACACACAACAGTAGGGCCGTTTCTTTCAAACATCAGTGTCCCTAGGTGTCAGCATAAGATAGATCTGAGCATATAGAACATGTAATGTATATAACACACTAAGAACATGCAAATGGTATGTTCTAGACCACAGTGGGATTTTAGTATTGAATAAGTTCTACTTCCTGCATGTTCCACTTCTCATCTGTGTTTATGTGCACACACGCACGTACGTACATATGTACATACGCACTCCATGAAGTCTCTGCTCTGAGTGTTTCTCCCATTTCTCACATAGCATGCATGGCTGAGGTAAGGGGGAGCTGAGGAGGCCCCCTGGGCTTTTTACTCTCTTGGAAATCTCTTGCCATTAATTTAGCCTTAAAGGGACTTTTACATCCCTGTGTCTTCTGATGACTGGAGACTTCTAGCTCAGGACACAGTTTAAGATGCTGCTGTCAGCCCCAGCCTTCTGTCAAATCTAGATTTTGTCATCACCAAAGACGCTTCCCCATCATCTCCATGATTTGACTCCCATTGTTATCACTGAGTGAGGTAGGCGTGCTGGTTAATCCTTGCTGTCAACTTGACTGGATTTAGAACTGCCTTGGAGACACACTTCTGGGCTTATACAGATCAGTGTTTTCGAAGATGTTTAACTTAAGAGAATGACTCCCCTGCCTCTGAATATGAGTAGCACCATCCCGTGGGCTGGCGTCCTAGACTAAATGAAGTGGTGGGAAGGAGCAAGCCAGCAGGAGTATCAGCCTCCATCTTCTTCTGCTTCTTGATGGTGTGACCCACTGCCTAACACCAACTGTGTGACATTAATGTGGCTGTGCCTTCTTTTTATGATAAACTCACTGTAGCCCCTAAAACCAGGAAACAAAAAGTGAAACCTTCTCCTCACGTTTGGTTCTGTTGGGTATTCATCACAGCCACGAGAAAAGTGATCAACACAGCAGGGAACAGCAAGAATACCTTCTGGTCGTTCTCCACGACACTTTCTCACTAAAGAGCCATTTGTGAGAATCATGCAGAGTTTCAAAGCTGATGAAATGTTGCTGCTGGTGTAGTTTGTAAAGAGCAGCACCTCATGGGCTTTGCTGTTTCTCAGCTGTGTGTCCTTGGGAGACCTGGTAACCTCCTTGTATCCCGTTGCCTCATCTATAAAATGAACCCTTCCTTTAAGATCACTGTGAAGTTTATCCAAACTAATATTTGCATTTGAGTCAAGTGTTTACAATACTGTCTGGTATGTAATTAGTGCCTCTGTGCGCCTGATCATCGTGATATTATTTATTTATTTTTGTTAATGTTTTGTTGCACAACGTGGAAAAGTTCTTGACTCACAACAGAAATAAACTCAGGGCCTTTTCTGCTGTGTTTTTGTCTAAAGACTACCTTGTGCTGTCAAATGGTTCCCTGCTAACCAGGATGGCAGGAGATAGTGCAGTCAGTCCCTAAGCATTGGATGCTGTAGAATACAGTAACAGCTAGGATGTCGGAACCGGCTGGCTGGGCTGGAGACGTGGCTCAGTGGTCAAAGGGTTAAGGGTACTGCTTTCCAAACTGTGTTCTAAGACATGATTTCAGGACTTTTGTATTGTGTGCAATCTTGACTTAAAATGCCTCAAACACTTTAAACTCTGCAATAAACATAAATTCATCCATGACCTCTTGGAGGAAGCAGAAGAATGCCTCCAAAAATCATATGCTTGGAATTCTCAAAATATGTAAACATATGAGTGTGCCAGCTCACAAAGCAAAAGGGAATTCCGTATGTGATGAGCTGAGGAGGAGAGGGTTAGGGCTGGGTACTGCCCTCCTAGAGGACCTGAGTTCTGTTCCCAGCATCCATGCCATGGCTCACAACTCTTGGTAACTCCAGCTCCAAGGGAATCTAGCTCCTCTCTTCTGGCCTCTGTGGCACTGCATTCACATGCAAGTACACACACCACACACACACACACACATATACATACACACACACTTGCACACACACCACACACATGCACACACACTCGTGCGCACTCGAGTGTGCACACACACATGCACATGAACGAACTATAAATAATAAATCTTTAAAATTGCTTATAAAGTGTCAAGGGGCTTTTGTTTACAGTTTAAAGTATTTAAATATTTTAAGCCAAAATTGAATAAATAAAAAAAAATTCTGAAGTAACTTCTTAGAACACAGTTTGCAAGCCAGTACTTATTAAATCCATTTTTCCTTCCAGCAAGGCATGATTTACGAGGTCTTATAATACAGAGCTTTTTATGCTACAGATAGGACTTACAAAATAGTTTTTAAAATATACTAGAGATGTCAAGGAAAAAAAAAAGCTTATGTTGCAAACCCTGAGGTTGAAGTTTGAGCTTAGGTAGAACCGTGAAAGGCTGGACACGGCTCTGAGTTATTCTTTCTGTCTTTCTGGTTTCACACAGCTCCACAGGTCTCCATTCATGCTGCAACATGAATGATGTAAGGTAGATGGGAAAGCTGTGTTCAAGGCCTCTCCTGGGGACTACGGTGGGATTCTCTGGGTATTATTTGGACAAGATAATAATATATTATCTCTTACAGGAGGCAGGAGAATGCCCCCCAGAGATTTGGAGATCCTACTAGTCAAATCTGTAAACATGTGAGTGGGCCATCTTCCACAGAGTAAGGGAGCTTGCCTGTGTGATGGAGCTGAGCACTTGGGAGCGAGCAAGCATCTAGTGTTACCTAGATGGACCCAGGTCCATCAAAAAAGTTCTTAAAGGGGGAGTGCTCTTCTGTCTGTGATCCAAGATCTGCCTGAAATGAGAGTCGGAGATGAGATCTGGCAGGCTTTGAGGATGGAATGGGGATCTTATAAGCCAAGGAGTTCAGGCTCTTCAGGAAATCACAAAAGACAAGGAAACAGGTGTTCCTAGAGACCCTGAAAGAAAGAACCAGCCTCACCAAAATCTGATTTAACCCAAGACTTGTGGTGGACTTCTACCTCCTCGTGGGTAAAATTTTAAATCTGAGTTTGTCTAAAGGTGGTAAGATTGGAATGACTTGTCACATAAGAAAACAAAACAAAACAAGTCATTATCATCCAAAGCCTAGAACGTTTACCAAGATGGTTGTCATCTTCAGTGAGCTCCCCCTGAGTGTATAAGCAAGCAAACTGCTGCCCACTTCCTTGTTGACGATTGGACCTGACTCCCATGCAAAGATTCTTTGACTCCTAAAGAGATCCACGGTTTTTGTGGAACTTACCACATGATAGCTACTGTGTTAAACCTAAGCGTGCGGACAGGAAGGAACAGCAGGCTGGCTCCTGAGCGTTCAGCTTGCTGCAGGGGAGAGATGAAGTCCCCTTCTCTTTCTCCTCCCTGACTTAGGGGACGACGTGAAGCACGTGGCATTCGCAGGAACCCATCATCCTTCTCACCAGAGGTAATGTTACCATCTTCCTTATCTGGCCGATGAGGGCACCGAAACACAGGTAGGCGAAGAGCTTGCCAGGGTCATATGCTAATAAGTGGCGGAGTCAGGACACAGGCCTACACAGTCTGGCTTCGGAGTCTGTGGCTTGACTGTTACAGCCCACGGGCTTGCATACAAATCATTGTAAGGGCAAGGCCCTGGGTGACACATGGAGATAAGAGCGCTAAGTGGAGGTGTTCCGCCAGGCTGCCAGGCAGACATCAAAGTGGCAGACTGTTTGGAAGGAGGTGGAAAACGCCGGCTGAGACAGTAGCACTTTATCTTACTGTGAACAGGTGATAATAGTTAGCATGTACTTTCTCCTGTGTGTTATCTCTTGTTATGTAACAGTCCAACATGTTTAAAATAACAGCCGTGTGTCCATGCTCGGCAGTCTACCTGTTACCCAGTCGGTTCTCATGGGACTGTACTGGTGTCAGTTTTGACTCAGGGAGGCAGCTGTTATAGATGGCGGCTGAGCTCTGTCCCATGTTTGCGGCTGTCTGGCTAGAGGATATGCTTGCTCCCTCAGTTTCCCTTGTCTGTTCTGCCCCTGCAGACGCCAGCCCAGGCATGTTTGCACGGAGGCAGCCACCTGACAAGGCATTCATTTCTGCTGAGATCTATTGCAGAATAAAGATGTCAGAAAGTCAAGGCAAGAGAGTCAAGGGAAAATACATTCTGCTTGGGGATGGTCACGGTACAAAGGGACTTGGGCACAAGAAGGGCAGAAAACTGGGCTGTGTTAGTTGTCAGCCAGCCACAGCTGTTGTTGGCTTATCTTTGACTTATAGCCAATCTCTGGTGCACATCATGTCGTTGAAGTCACTGGGTAGCTCATTTGCATTGACTGTGGGGGCAGCATTGGTGGCAGAGGCCTCCGCACACCAGAGCCGGAAGAGGACAAGGAGGGAGAGCTTGTGTGCCCCAGGCTCAGGAGGAACAGAGGGAAGGAGAGCAGAGGTTCTCTGGAGCCTCAGTGTGGTGGGAATATAGTTGTATTAACATGAAGCATCATGGGGTCGGGAGAAGAGCAGGAGGCAGAGACCGGCACTTGGCAGGAGGAGCTAGAGACGAGAATCATGGTGAATGGTTACAGTGAGCCTCGGAACCACTGTAGAGTTAGATTAGATGAGAGGATCAAGGGAAGAGAGGATGGGCTGGAAGGAATGGTGAGGGAAGATTTGAGGAGTGGGAACGATAGAGTTGACATTCACACGCCAGGAAATGGGAGAAGCAGGATTATGGAAGGTTGGGGGGGGGGGTCATTTGTACAAGCAGAGGAAACGTTTCCTCACGGCCATCTACACAGTAACTAGTTCAGTGGCAATTCTGTGTGAGTCCTACTCTAGGGACTTGAGAAATAGCAGAGAATAAACGCAAACACCTGCCTTGAGCTTTTAGAGACATTAGCGACATGGAGAGGGCTCAGTGAAGCAGTGTGTTTGTAGCATGTCTAGACCATGGTTCCTCCAGGTACAGTTAGCTCTGGCTGCTGTATCAAGTCATCACAAACAACCTGTCACAAAGCATAAGAGGTTTATCTTCTCAAAGGTCAGGAGCCAGCAGTCCAACATCATCAGGCACAGAATCAAAGCTAGCAGGGTCACACTCCTTATCTCTTGCAGCTGATGTGTTTTGGCTTGAGGCCACAGCACTCCAGTGTTTACCTCCAGGTTCATGGCACCTTCTGCTGTGCGTTATCATGGATTTTATGCGCCCTTCTCAGGAGGGAACTTAGGGTTGCATGTAGGGTCCACTCGGATGATGGCTCACTTCTGGAAAGTATCCATCACCCTTGTTAGCTCCAATCATTCCATTTTATAAATTTGATACCCTCCCCAGACTTTTATGATGCCCTTATTGCAATATTATGGCCAGATTCACAGTAGATTAGAACTGTCTTTTCTGAGATTGGGCTCCATTTTATGTCATATACTGTGTGTTAATAGAGTCTATTTCCCTGATTTGATACAGCTGTTAGAATGCGTAACCAAAAAGACACATCTCCTGGAGCTGAAGTTTGGGCTTTATTATTAAGAACCAGAAGCATGATTAAGAAGCAGCCAAGCCTGTTGGGTGACTCTGCAGGGCCAGCATCCTACGTGAGTCACAACAAACAAAGAGGCATTGTATCTGGTTGACAATTGTCAACACTGACTGAACAAAAACTGAAAACTGACCTTGCTCAGCCAGTGAAATCACGTGGCTACATGGGAAAAGAATTCCCAGGTGTGGCTAATTTCTTTCCATGGATGTATTCGGCTTCAGATTGGCTACACTTCTGTGGCTCAGGAGGCCATATGGAAATGGTTGCAATTTTTAAAATTCAGATTAAGTGAGCCTACTCTGTAAATCGTGAGGTAGCAGCCCCTGCCGTATACATGTTAAGGATGTGGTCCGTTTTCGTCTCTGACATCCCCACCTTTCTCAAACCTACCTCTGTGGTCCTTGCTACCACCTGAAGGTTTCATCCTCCCAAAAATTCAAGTTGAAATTTTAACCACCCCTCAAGGTGGTAGTGGCGGGAGCAGAGCCTTGAGTGTGTCACTGGGTTATGAAGGAAGAGCCTTCATGGATTATATGAGTGCCCTCATAAAAACATGACCAGGAAAGCTCCCTGTTCCATATCTGTCACGATGAAAGGATGGTTATAGGAAGAAGTGTTACCGAACTTGGGGGTTATAATCTGTACCCCCAGAAGCTAGGTTAAGCATTAAAAGTCCAACTAAAATACCTAAATTAATAGCAAAAAAACAGAAAAGGAAAATTTATTCAATGTGCTCTGTTGAGAAGAGACAAAGGACTCAGGGACTCTCAAGTCTGTTCTGAGGTGAGACTGAATTTTAGAGAGTCAGGGTATATGGTCATCTAAGCAGTCGTGATCAAGGTGTCCCTCACTGTCACTGACCCATCACTGTTCGGACTCCAATCCCTCCAACGAGGAGGTCTGGCAAGCTGTCAGCACCGGGAGAAATCTCCTTCCAGGTCAGCTTCCTCTCTGGTTGGCACCAGGCTCCAGCCTTTTCTGTCTCCTAACAGAAGATTCTTAGGGGAATTCCAGTTTCTTGTGGTCCAGTGTTTCAACATCTGGCAGTGAGAACAAAGGAAAGATGCAGAAGCAGATGTCCCCTGGATGTCAATCACGTGTGCCCAAGCCCCTAGAACCACGAGAACCACACTTTTGTTTTAAGCCACATCTTTTCCAGCTTTACTGACAGTCCGCTTCTGAATAAGGAAGGGCTGGGTGGCCTCGCAAAATGCAAAGCGGGCCCTCCCCCCAAGGTGCTATCTGCTCCCACTTCTGTGGACTGAATCCCAAGCCGGGTCTCCGATATCATTCGTCCTCCTTTTTTTCTGCGGTCTTTGCCTCACACCAGCTGTTGTGACCAGGAGCGGTAGGGGCAGAGAGCAGAGTAAACACTCCATAAAGGTCTGAAGCGTGAGACCGAGCGCTCCTGATAGGAAGAACCGTAGGCCTGTTTTGATCAACCATCCTCAAAGATTCAGGCACCGAAGCTGAACCGTGATGCATGACTTTCCAAAAGTTTACTTTAGATGCCTTCCGTGTGACGAAGGCTGTCTGGTGAGGATGAGGAATTGGTCACGACTCTATCCCCACTGAACCGAGAGTTGTGTGTTGTCCCACTTAATCCCTGCTACAGTCTAATCAAATAGCTATCTGTCACTCTCACTGCATGGATTAAGAACTTGGGGCTCAGAAAAGAAGTCTGCTTAAGGTCTCACGGTCAACAAGGATCAGAACTAAGAAATACATGAAAACTACCTCCAAGCCAGTAGGTTATTGAGCCAGAGCATGAGTACGACGGGGTTACATGGAAAGGGCCAGCACTGGTTCACCTCTGGCTTCCCAGAGGACATGATTACAAACCTGTGAGAGGCTGGTTGAGAAGGTGGAATCAGGGTGCTGAGGGAGGAAGAAGACTATCAGGAAGGGAGAGAAATCTGAGGGAAGTGGAGGGCAGGGTGTGCACAAAATCCTGGAACTGAACAGGACTGCGTTCAAATATCCAGGTACTGAAAACACCACAAAGGGCTTGGATAGAAGTGGCTTGGGGCCAACATGGTCACATTAGGGGGCTGGAGACAATCAGACACACTGGGGGTGGGGTGCCTGGATTGACAGATCCGCCGTAAGTCAAGGACACATTATTCAACGGTGAGGTGAGGGGCACTGATCGCAGGAACCAGGTGAGATGGGGGCACTGATCTTTGTCAACTTCACCAGACATTTCATGTTCTGAAGTCCTTTCATTTAACTGAAGAACCTAATCCTTGGAAAGGTCGGCCAGCTTGTCCAAGGCCCTAGCACCTGGACAGGTAGCCCCAAGTTGGCTCGGGAATATAGGGAGGTGGAATCATGGCACGTTTCTCTTTCATTTTATCTTACACGAGATTACATCATCAGAGAGGATGGAAATCACCTTGCTTAACTGCAGCGCATGCACATGTGTATAATGTGTGTGTGTGTGTGTGTGTGTGTGTGTGTGTGTGTGTGCATATGGATGAAGGCACTCCTGGACAACAGCCCATGTGGAGGTCAGAGGACAACCTGGGCATCACTCCTGGCCTTCCTTCTTATTTGAGGCAGGGTCTCTCTTGTTTGCCTGCTGTGCTTGGTACTTAAGGCAAGCTTTGCAGAAACTTCCAGAGTCTCCTGCCTCTGCATGCCATCTCTTTGTAGGAGTGCCAGGATTACAGATGGTGGACACCACAGGCATCTTTATGTAGCTTCCTGGGACCTGAGCTCAGGACACGGGGCTAGCTGGGCAAGCTCTTTCGCCCCTGAGCTATCCCTCCAGCCCAGACAATTTTCCTTTTCATAGTGTTTCTGCACCTTGCTTGCCAATGTCAAGTTAGCCTGTGCCTACAGAAAGACAGTCAGGGGTGGGATTTACAAAAGTTGGTGACGGTGACCAGTCTTCATTAAACACTTGCCATCCATTATGCAGGATTTCCCCCCTCGGGGTTCCTCTGTGATGTGAGTATTGTTACAGCTTAGCATTGTACAGAAGCAAAGTCAAGGACAATATGATGGACCTATTTAGACTGGGCTGCTCCTTCTCCACGTGTGTGGTCCTCGGACCGCAGATATCAACAGCACCTCGAGGCTTTCCATACTGCAAGTTAAGGCCCCGTCAGGACCAAGAATCAGAAGTAATTATAAAATCTCCCTTTCATATTGAACCTCACGGATTACTAGGCTGTTTCTGGTCATCGAGTTTGAGAACCTTAGTTCTAGAGCATCCAGTTAGAAAATGAAGCATTTGATTGACCATTCACTTTAGGCACCATTGAGCCAAATCACAGAGCAGGTAAATGATGGATGCCATTCACACCAGGAAGGCAGCCATTGGCTGGTTAGTCTCTATCACATAAGTGGCATAGAACAAAATCTGACTAGATTACTGAAGCCCTGGTACCCCTGTGGACCGAGCAGTATGACTGTCATTGATCAAGGAAGCTTTGAGGTCAAGGACGCCGCCCACGGCCATTGTCGGATTATCTTGCCCCACTGCATTCTCTCTGTGGGTGTTGCAACCCTGGTGATCAGATCTGAGCTGCATGACCCTAAGGGATTTTTACAGGCGCTGGGAAAGGCGCTTCTCACTCCAAATCCACCTGTAATTTTCCTTTTTTTAGTGAATGGGTAAGATCATAAGAAAACACTCTTCTTGTATATGTGAGTGAGGATGTATGTGTGTGAGTGTATGGTATATGTGTGAGTGTGTGTGTGTGTGTGTGTGTGTGTGTGTGTGTGTGTGTACCCAGGCACGTACAGGCTGCCAAGGAAAACATTAGGCATCTTGCTCTACCACTCTCCACCTTATTCTTCTGAGACAGGGTCTCTCACTGACCCTGGTAGGCTGAAGGCCAGGAAGCTCCCACAATCCTGTCCCTGTCCCTCCACAGTGCTGGGGTTACAGTACATGTGTGCCCACACCCAGGTTTTTATGTAGGGTCTGGGGATTTGAACTCAGATCCTCACACTTTGACAAGTACTCTTAGTCACCGAGTCATTTCTCCATCCTGTTTACCTTCTGTTGAAGTCAGACTTAAATCTTAAGTTCACAAAGGCAATCAGAGCCATGAGGTACGCTCCCCAGTGTTGATCCTGTGTGAGTGGTGACACTAGAGTTTGAACTACAACAACTGGAAAGGCCTTGTCCATCACAGACAGTCAAGTGTGCGGTGACCCACAAATGATGCCCCGAGCTGCATTAAACCTCGGTTTAGCCTCCTTACCTCAGACTCTCTTCCAAACTTGTTTTCTTATCTGGGAAATAAGAATCACCCCTTCAAATGCAAATGTTAGGAGTAAAGACAGGTTCAGAAATCATAAACTACCACAGAATCTGACTCTTTTTCTCTGGCATTTTACACGTTGTACAAATCCATTGGCTTCTCAAGAACTCTTTCAAACGCTTCACACGTCAGCTCACCAATAGTGTAATAGTCCAAGGGCTTGCTGTAGGCAGAATGTGACAGGAAGTGCGGGGCAGTCTGGAGGGGGCCATGTCAAGAAGGGCACTGTGTGACATGGAGTCTGAATTACCTCATCCTTGAGATTAGCAGGCCCTCCTGATGGGAGAGTGTGAGCAACCCCGTTTCTTTCTGTTCATTAACAAGTCCCATTAACTCCTGCTTCCAACTTTCGATACTCCCTGTCTCTTTCGCAAGGAGTGTCACCAACACAATGACAAAATGTTCTGCCTGTTTGCATTACCAAACACAGGAAGTGCCATGGGGAAATGGGCTGTTCATAAAAAATGACTTCAGACACTTGATATAGATGTGACAAACACCACACTGGTTTCCACGTGGGGGATTCTGGTCTCATTTTGTATGGAAATAAGCTAATGAGAAAGGACAGCAGGGGCAGCGGGGCTCCTGCTTCTGTTCCCAAGCAACAGAAACATTATTGATGCCCTTTAAGAAATCCTCCCAACTCCAGTCTCCTGTATACTTGGAGTATTTGTATGCATATATGCGCATGTATACATAAATACGCAGTTATAAATGTGTATATGCGTACAGGCTGGGGTGGGCCTTTGCAACAACCCCCACCTCATCAGAGAAGGCTAGCCAGTCCCCACCCAGGATGAGTATTACAGCAGAGTTCAGATGGCTATTGTTGCTTATACATTAGACTATGTTCAGAAATGAGTACGTTTAGAAGTTGCTTGAAAAGAAAATGAAATCATACAAAGAATTATTAGATAGTGAAAACTTTACCAGCTTATTTGCCTTTCTAAAGTAATCAGTTTTGCCTCTGTACAAACACACCCACACTCACTCACTCACTCACACACACACACACACACACACAGATACACACAGAACACACCATACACTTACAGACACGTGCACAGCACACAGACATACCACATACATATACACCACATACTCACACAGACACACCACATACACATATACACACTCACACAGACATACACACTCACACACAGATAAACACACCATACATACACTCACACAGACACACTACACATAGACACACAACACAGTCATACACACACTCATACAGACACATCACACACACATATACACACTCACACAGACGTACCACACAGTCATACACACACTCACACACGGATAAACACTCCACATACACACACTCACATAGACACACCACACACACAGACACAGACAGACACACACACACACAGATACACACAGAACACATCATACACTCACAGACACACGCACAGCACACAGACATACCACATACACACACACCACACCACATACTCTCACAGACACACCACACACACATATACACACTCACACAGACATACCACACAGTCATACACACACTCACACACGGATAAACACATACATACACACACTCACATAGACACCACACACTCACAGACACACCACACACACATATACACACTCACACAGACATACCACACAGTCATACACACACTCACACACAGATAAACACACACACACACACACACACACACACACACACACCACACACCACACACCACACATTATCTGGGGATCCCTTAGCAATGCTGTCTCTTACGAACTGTCATAGTCATAGGCCAGTGGGGCGAGGGGTGGTCTGACTATTAGCAGGACCAGACTGAGGACAGAAGTGTGCTGGGGAGTTCTGGTCCTGTTTTTGATGATCACTTTTTCCCTTTTATTGAAAATAGATTCTTTTCTCATACAATATGCCCTGATTATGGTTTTCCCTCCTGCTCTTCATTTGGAATTTCATTGTCGATGCTCACAGAGTGTGGCTGAGTGTGGAAGGAGCATTCTAACATGGGAGGAACTGGTAGATGCACCGGGGAGAGAAATCTCCCAAAGCCACCCTTTCTGCCCCCCTTCCTCCTGGGGGAGCCTGATGCTCTGCTTTTCTGGTTGGTCTTGGCTGCTGTATCCAGAAAGGAGCCCAACGTGGGCTGGAGCAGATTTATTCACACATATCCTCTTTAGTTTCCCCAACTTCCTCTCCCCCGCTAAGGCTGGCTTTTAGTGGCTCTAGAAATTATGATTTAAATCACCCTAAATCCCATCCCTTCTACTGACTGCTAATGACTAATCTGTCCTTTCTTCCGCCAAGAAGAAAGGATGTTCCTCGCCATCCCTCTGCTTCCTGTGGCCAAGATCAATTCCACTGATATTTATTAACCATCCACCACTAGCTAGACAGCAGGCAGGCACCACCAACACCACGTCTGTTCTTGTGACCCCCACCCCATCCCATCCTCTTCAGCTCTATAAAACAGGCAGCAGGACTACTCTCCTTTGAACTCAGAAAATATTTTCGCAGAGGCAGACCTCTCAGAAAGCTCTTTCCTGTCTTAAGCTCCCTGTAAACTTACTAGATTGATAAATTCTCTTCTAATTGGCCAAACTCAATTTTTTATTTGGGATAACAAATCATTAATTTTTTTTCAAGTTCTGCCTTTCTACTTATTCTTTCAGATTAATTTTGGGAGCTTATCACAAAGTGAACTTGCTTAGAGTGGACACAAACTGGCAATCAGAATTTTCTATGAAGTAAGTGCAATGGGAAAAGATCGCTCTAACGACGGGGAAAGCCACTGTCTCGACCCTGGATTTTAGAGAAATGGAATTTGAATCCAATGACTATTAATAATAGAAAAGATTGTCCCTTATTTGTTGAGCCATTATCTTCCTGCAAGGAACAAATTTAAGATGTCTGCCTTCAAAAGGTTTAAAAAGCAACTTAAAGAAAAATAAGAAATGAAATGGAGGTTTGAATCAGAATTGAGTTTGTTGAAGTAATTAGGTTCCTTCCTCAACAGTTATGTTTTATAATGAACTCATAGGATGCCATTTTGTTTTTTTTATGCCCTTCATGTTAGCACAAAAGTTATATAAGCTCACAAACTGCAAGCACACTTTCTTTCTTCTACATTCTCTCCCCCTCGGCTAGTTGCGAGTCCATCTTTATTGTTTGGTTGAGTCACCTTAGACTATTACAATATTTTGTAGAAACGCATTCCTGGATGAACAAAACCATCCTGAACTTCTGAAAACCTCACCTTTGTGAGCGAGACTGACTGGCACGGGGAGGGCACGGCCTCATGTTCTCGAAGCACAATTTTATAAGGAAAGTCATCATCAAAGCTTGCAGATGACTTGTGTGGAGCCTGCGCAGACAGCCAGCCTGCCTCCCTCTGTTGTCTCAGTCCGCAGCTGCTCAGCCTGTTTTTCCCATCACCCGTCAGGATTGCGTTAGACAGAAATCCACCTTATAAAAAGAATCATGAAAACTGAGAACAGGGAAGCTGTGGCCACTGCGAGGCAAGCCGCTGTCATCCTGGGCTCTGCTCCTGGCCTTGGCACCTGCCCAGAGGGGGCTGCATTCTCTGCCCAGCAGGGAGTTCCAGCTGACCTGCTGAGAATGTCCCAAGTGAGTCACCGCCTTTCACTCCATCAGCCATTTGCTGCCCACTTGGATGTTTCGGAACAGCTGCCTGGCTCTGAACCCAACTAGTAACTGGAAATGGGGCCATTGTCTGACTTATTTTTAAAAAATGGAGTTGGGGTGGGGTCGGGGGAGAAAGAGAGAAAGGCTCAAACCCAATCAAGAAAGACAGACGGCTTAATTTTTCTGCCCTTGACCACCTTGGAAGGCGTTAGGGAAAGGAAGCAGCAATGACAAATAAACCCAGTTTGTCCTCTCCTCTCCTGTTGTCTCTTACTGTTTCCCCAACGACATTGGGTGTGCTCTCTAATGGAATTTACGTGATATGTAGAGACTTACCTCCCTCAAGGAGGCTGTCTCATCACCACACTTTAACTTACCCATCTCATCTTCCAAACACAACAGTGACTATTTCTCTTGCTCTGGAAACATTTTCCACAAAACTTGAAGTCCATTTTTGACCGCATCAACAACTTTTTAGAGGCTTTGATTGAACAAGTTTCTGGCCTACACATTAACCAGGATATTTGAGAAACATTAGACATGATCCTTGAATTTAGGAATTTGTAATAAAATGGAGAGAAAAGGCCTAGTCAAATGGTTTGTCCAGGAACAATATGGGGGAGGGAGAAGGAGGTCACATCCAAGTGCCAGATGCCTGCAAGAGCAATTGAGGGTCTCTGGAGTTCAGAGCAACGCTCTAGGAAGCTGCTTTTCCATCTAGGATGGTGGTAACCAATATTAACAAGTAAAATTGAATTGACTTTGTAAACATGGGCATGTGTCATAGCTGGGCACACAGCCCGGGTGTCTATGTTAAAGGCTGAAACATATTCACATGGCCGCAGGGTTTCATTAAATGGGAAGTCTGTGATTTATGTGAACATCTTCATATGCATTAGCACATGCACACATTTACAAAAAGTCTTCTACATCACCAGAGACAGAGGTGGCAGGCAGTCAGACCTCTTAGATCATTGTTCTACCGCTTTGTGTCTGGTATCTGGTCCTTATCTGAAGGTAGAAGAATAAACACATGGGATAAATAGACGCTTTCATTTTGAAAGACCTGCAGAGTCACTGTTCTCATTTCATTACAGGTCACTCACACAGCAAGAAGCAGGGAACCAGGGCTAGAACTGGAACCGAGCTCCACCCATGAGCTCCACCATGCAGCCTTGAATATGCCACCAGGCCCAATGTCGAAAGTATCTCAAACTGTGGGGAGCTAACCTCACACACACACACACACACACACACACACACACACACACACACACACACATCCAGGCAGGGCACCTCACATCTACACACAACATGTAGAGTCTTTGGTTCTCCAACACAGTTTCAGCATTGACCATGAATTTTCCTGAGCAGTAAATGCATAACCCTGCTGTCATTATTGGTGTTTTGCGTTTGTTCAACTCTAAGCTATTTATCCCAACTCACTCAGGGTTAGGAGCCAAGATAGCTATTCTTCAAAGTTTAGATGAATTCTTGCTCCCAAACGAGTGAGCAGACACAATTCTAATACCTAACAATTGAAATATGAGTACACAGTCATTATGAAAAAAAAAGTCTATAGTTGTAATCCTAAGGAGACTTGTCACAAATAATTTTTTAAAAAATAGATTAGAGCACTCTGGAAGCAGAGGCAGGTGGATCTCTGAGTTCAAGGCCAGCCTGGTCTACAGAGCGAGTGCCAGGACAGTCAGGGCTTCATAGTGAGATCCTATCTCAAAAAAAAAAAAAAGAAAGAAAGAAAGAAAGAAATGGTTCAGTCTAAATCCCTAAAACTAACGAGCAAGAGCAATTTGCTCTGTATTTTCCTAATTCATATACAAGAGTATTTGAAAAACTAATGAACTAATATTAGCGATTTTATCAAAATGCTGCACATCAACTGTTAAGGTACGGCAAATCTAGATTTTGGTGTAATCAAGAGTCTCCTAAATCTTATCTGCAGATTTGATGTAAACAAAAGGGACTTTCTGCAAAGGAAAAGATGGGATACAATGGGGGCCAGGCCAGAGGGAAGCAGGACGAAACTGCAGGCAGCCCATGAGCGCTGTGGCTTAAACATGAATAGGACGGTGCAGTGGCAATCACCAGAACAGGCGGGGAAATGACACAAACTAGGACAGGTGTGGGACGGTGAGCAGAGGGCCAGAAGGGACCACAGTGATTTGAGCTGGCTTCCCAGTCTACCTTTGCTGTGCTGGCTCAGGTAGGGTGTGAGCAAACAGAGACAGTAGTCATCCAACAGGCATCTCTTGAGGCGCCTGTTATGATCCGGTAGTATTGTGAACACTTCTAAAGATACTGTGGTGAACAAAATCAAGTCTCTGACCTGATGAGATCCTGTTTCCATGTGGAAAATTATGAGTAAAATATGGCATGTGTGGCAATGTCAAGAATTGACAAGGGCTGAAAACGAAAAACGTGGGAGGTTAGACAGATGCCATTTGCAACTATGTATAAATGCATAGTTTATACATAGGTATAAAGTGCAGGGTGCTCCCGTGCGTGGGCGGAGTCTCCTCAGAGTTCAGGAAGCCGGATGGGAACGAGGGTGGGAATGAAGTCAGAAGATGACTGGGAAGGAAGCAGGATGGCATGTGATCTCAGAAAGCCTGTTGAGAAGTGTGGACTCTTGTCTGTCAGCAAATGGTTTTGGGGGATAAATGCAAAGTTTCATAAGCAGAAAACTGAAATGATTTTCATAGAAATCACTTTCATACATTCAGGGTAAACAACTCTGGGGTCTCAGTCAGGAAGAAAGATGCTTGTGTCTTAACAGTTCAGTTGAAAGGACTTTACACAGGTTACCATCTACCTGGTGGACTACAGGGAAGAGACCCAGACCACATGACTCACTATACATGGATAACCCAGTTGTGGTTACCATGCCTACGGCTTTGAACAGAGGGACTGCTCCCAACTCTCCACTCTACCTGCTTGTCATTTCTACGTAGGATGATGCCAGATGGGTTACTGTCAGGCCAAGTCTATGATTTGTTCCCAGGGTGTATGTGTTAGAAACAGTCCCCAGGGCCATCAGTGTAGTGAGTAGTGCGACCTCTAAGAGGTGATTAGCTCTTGGTGTGGTTTAAGAGTGATTAATGAGGCTATCCTGGAAATAAGCTGGTTATCATGGCAATGGCTTCCCGGTAAGGGAGTCTGGTCCGCTCCTCTTCCTTCCTCTCTCAACCTTCCTCACCCTCTGGCCTCCCTCCACGGAATGACACAGGGAGGTAAACCTGGACAAGTGGGGAGCACTTCAATGCAGGATGTCCTCACCTTGAGAACTGTGGACAGTACAGCTCTCTTCTCAACAAAGTACCCTATGTCTAGTCTTTGGTTACAGCAACATAAAACAGTCTGAGACACAGTGAACACTGGACATAACAACTCAACAAAAAACTCATCACTGAGTGTCCTGGGGTGAGGACAAGGGCGAGAAAACAAGACATGTGAGAACTGAAAGAAGGAGAAACAGACACTTTCTGCCTGTCACAGTTTCTGTCTAAAGAGCAGGTCCAAGCCAGGACCGCATTGGGGAAATTAAAATGTCATTGAAATTCAAGTGTGTGGCTTAAGTCTGTACTCTCAGTGCCCAGGGCGCTGAGCCAGGAGGATAGCCACTAGTATGAGGCCAGACTGAGCTATGTAGTGAGTTTTAGGGCAGCCTGAGTGACATAGGTAGACACAGTCACAATAAACAAATAAACAGAGAAATTCGGATGGAAAGCAGAAGACTTTCAGGCAGAAAGAGACAGAAAATTCACTTTCAGCAGATGGAATCAAACAGGAGACAGAGAATATCCAAAATGTTTCTTATAAACTCATCCCACAGCTACTGATGAGCCTTGAGCTGAAAATACCTCCAGGTTGCCCAGGGAAGGTTAAGGGAATTAAAGGAAGATTTCAGTTCTGTGCACCAGAAAGGAGACAGCATTTTAGGATTTAACATTGATCAAGTGAACACCTTGCTTTAAACAAAAACGTTAATACTCTTTGGAGGACTGGCAGAATCTCCTATTTCTAACATGTAGCACTCACAATATCCAGGACTGCTAGTTATATGAAGTAAAGCCACTAGGCATGTGAGAAGTATGTCATAAACCCAAGAGGAAAAGATTTGAGTTAATAGCATATGATACAGAAGGAAGCTGGAGTTTAGAAAGTTCTCCAAGTAGATATCTTCAATGTGATTCAAAAACAAAGGAAGCACGTGTTTAACCAGTGGAAAAGTCCCAGTCTCAGCAGAGGGATGGAAGCCACGAGCAATAACCAAATGGAGGAATTCAAACAAGACAGTATAATACCAGTCCTTGTGGTTTGGATCTGAAATGCCCACAACAGGCTTGCACTTTGAAAGCTTGGTCCCTAGCAGGCATGGTGCTGTTTGGGGGGAATCTAGAAAGTTTGAGATATTTCTCTGAGCGAGCAGAAGTAGGTTACAGGGGGAGGGGGACTTGGAGGGTTACACATGACTGCCAGTCCATGTCTCCCTCTCCGTTTCCTGGACTGCTGTATTGTGAATAGTCTGTTCTGCCATGTCCCCACAGTGTTGGGGGAATTCTCCTAATGCCTGAGCCAAAATAAGTCCCCCCCCCCCTTAAGTAGTTCTGTTAGGTGCTGTGGTCACAGCAAAGCAGCAACTAAGAAAACAGGAAATAATTAATTGGGTGGTTTCAGCAAATAGAAGATGGCACAAGAAAATGTTAGTGAAGTTGAAGGTTGGCACAAGGAAACATGAGTGAATGGAAGGTAAACCAATACAGTCGTGAAGTCTGAGGAACTGGAGGAAAATCATAAGATTGTCTTATGAGAAAACTCAAGAAGTCCCAAGATCCACGTAATTTAAACATGGGAGGAGAGAAGATACAGAAGGGAAAGATTTCTAAAGCAATTAAATTAAATTTATCTAAATTTGATGAAAAAATGTTTGCATACTCAAGAAGTAATTCAAAGAAAGCGATAGTAGGGCTCATCTTAAGTAATCCAAAGGAATTTGAAAGTAGGGGGCAAAAAGAGAGAGTCTGAAAAAGAAAAAGCACACCACATATAGAAGGGAACAGCAACACAAATAAACTGCTAATCTGTCATCACACACTCATGGAAGCAAGACTACAGTGACCAATACTGTCAAAACAATCAAAAGGAAAATAACATTTCAAGTAAGGCTTTTATAGCCTGAGAAAATTAACCCCAAAGATTACATTCAGTTTCAAAATAAATAACAACTAAAATAGTTTTTAAAGATTCATTTTTGTTTTTGGTGTGTGTGAGTGTGTGTATGTGTGTGTGTGTGTGTGTGTGTGTGTGTGTGTGTGTGTGTGTGTGGATTCTCTGGAGCTAGAGTTCCAGGCAGTTGTGAGCCACAGAACATGGGTGCTGGGAACTCAACTCTGATCCTCAGTATGAACAGCAAGTGCCCCTGGCCCCAAGCTGCCTCTCTAGTACCTCTGAGAATTTTTTTGCCAGAAGATTTTTCACTATGAAGTAAACTTTAGGAAGGTCCTTAGGTGAATAGAAGTTGTTAGATCTTCAGCAGAGATTCAACTCATTTACACCAAAAACGGTGAACACATGTGTGGTGGTATTGTGTTCCCCAAAATATTGTGCACCCTAGTAAACTTATCTGGGGTCAGAAAACAGAACAGCCATAATATTAAACACAGAGGTTAGGCAGTGGTAGCACACGCCTTTAATCCTAGCATTCCAGAGGCAGAGATCCACCTGGATCTCTGTAAGTTCAAAGCCACACTGGAAACAGCCAGATATGGTAACTCATGCCTTTAATCCCAGGAAGTGATGGCAGAAAGCAGAAGGGTACGTAAGATGTGAGGAACAAGAACTAGCCTGGTTAAGCTTTTAGGCTTTTGAGCAGCAGTTCAGCTGAGATCCATTTGGATGAGGACTCAGAGGCTTCCAGTCTGAGCAAACAGGATCAGCTGAGGAATTGGCTGTGGCTTATTCTGCTTCTCTGATCTTCCAGCATTCACCCCAATACCCAGCCTGGATTTGTTTTTATTAATGAGATCTATTAAGATTCATGCTACACACGTGGGTAAGTATATAACAAAACATTTAAATGTAACATTTTAATTTTGCATTATGAGATTTCTAAAGTGGGTGATGCAACATATATGGCAGCTGTCACATAAGTGCTCGGAGATGGGCAAACAGCCTGAATGATGACCAAATCTCCATGGTTTACACACATTGACACTGTATTCGTTCTTAATAAACTGCAGACTTGGGAATTTTACAGTGCTCGCTGAAATATATACAGAAGCCACTCAAAGAGATATAACTTCAAATGTTGTATGTAAATTATATATTTGGCCCAAGTAAAGCAGATGTAAAGACCTGATTTCTGCCTGGCTGGACACTCGTTGCCAGTGATTAACTGTCACTGCTACGATAGTCCCTAGGATGAAAAATTCTAAAACTACAGTCTTTAACTCTTGCAGTCCTCCTGGGCACACAGATTTATGGGCTTTGGAATTTTCCTATTAAAATTCAAATTAAAATCTCTTTAACTCCTGAATACCTGGGATACAGGTCCTGAGTTCCTACAGTAACGTCTCTGATGGACACTAAGACCTCTCATCTCTAGTCTGATGCTCACTGGGTCTCTGAACTGGAGCATTCCATACCTGTCCACTTCCCTCTGTGATGAATACCACAGGAAAAAGCCAATGAGTGGATTAGGTCATTGGATTTGCAGACATGAAGGCTACAGACATTGCAATGCAGTCTGTGAATGCATTAGCTTTTAGCAGCCCAGTCACACTGGCCTGAATTGAGTTTGAAGTCAGTCAACAACAAGCCCTTTCTGGAGGAAGCTTAATTTAAATAGATCTCTGTTCTCCATCTCTGCAGTGGTTGGTTTGCTGAGTCTCAAAGCTGAAGTTCCTGGCCAGCCCTAGCAGGTTTTATCTCTCGCGCTCCACCCTATCACCATGTACAGGCGGGCTATCTCAGGACCCAGATCTGGTCACTTACTAGAGTAAGTGACTTGATTCCTTCCCATTCGGAAGTTTGACACGATGTCTTCTGGGTCTTTGAATTTGAAGAGAACCACTTTGAGTGTTCCAGAATAACTCAGTCTAGGAACAAGTCCTCTCAGATGACCTTCCTTCTTCACCTCGAGCCAAGCACAGGTCGAGCATGTGCTCTGGTGATGGATCTGTGCAGCTATGCTTTCCTGCCGACCCTTCTACTAGTGTGCTTTGGCAAACCTTCTAATGTTGGCCACATCAGAAGAACACGACTCGATAGTGTCGGGGATGAACAATAGGCAGAGAGGGCAACTGGAAGTGCGGACTGAGTTCTGGTTCTTTCTCAGGATTAGGCTGTGGTATGGGACTGTCTGATCTGAAGCTTCGTGAATTCTCGCCCCTGGGAATGTGGCACTCTGGGGACAGTTTGTGAGTGTTTTCCTACCGCTCCCATCTTCATCATAAAGAGTGCTATTCATCCAGTCCCTCCTCCTCTCTTGTCTGTCTGTCTCCCTTTTGTACTGGCACCCTTTAAAAGGAAACGCAGCAACGATTATGCTTTGGGGAAACGAATGTTGCCACATACATATTCGGATCGTTAAACGAGGCTTGAGAATGAATATTTTTGGCATGTGTCTGTCAAGGCCTTGGATCTAAGCCCTTTGATGATGAGTAGGAACCTGCCACTTGCTTGCTCATGTCTCAGGTCTGGAATGAGGAAGAACCTTCATAAGTTAGGAAAAGCCAAGAACAGCTGCAAACACGGCACTGACCCCTGGAGCCAAGGAACCTGCAAGGGAATGAAGAGCCAACCCTCTTAACTTTCTAGTTCCAGAGAGTTCCAAGAATCAAGTACAGCATCCTGAAGCAAGGGATAGAATCTATGGCATGTTCCCCAGGGGATCCCCCGGCTGTGACTCCTTTTGCCTCTGCTTTCAGAGACCCCGACAATCCTCACTAACATGATGCAAGAGGAATCAAAAGAAACTGGTTTAGAGGTTTTAGAAACCATGACTTTGATGTCTAAGAAAAGCGCGTCCCAAACTAGTTAAAGCATTATATTGTGTTTTTTATTGAAATATAAAACCTCCCTCAGAAATCAGCCTCTAAACACAACAGGAGCCTCAACCCCTGTAGGGATCTTTTAGGAAGAATGTAATCATGCTTAAGACCTCACCATAAAACAGCTTGTGAGCCACACTTACTTTTAAAGCACTTTACAAGCATTGTCCAGATCACCTGCCTCCCTGCTCCTCCCGGCTCCTCCCTGCTCCTCCCTGGGGTGGCAGGCGAGGACATTCAGCCCAATGGCAAACCCTAGAAAAGCAGCTGGACCACTGCAGAGAGTGATGACTGATGCTTCTGATCCAGTGAAGACCTGCGGTGCCGCAGCACTAAGAACGGCCCCCTGGGATAGTGAGAGAGAGCTTGCCCTACTTTGCGAGAACAGTCAGGGTCCCAGGTTCCCCTCAGCATCCTTCCGCTCTGTTCGTATCACCTTGAACTCAGAATTTTCCGATTCCTGGAGCCTGACTATTTTTCATGCATCAGTGCCTCTGACACTGAGTCTTGTCCTAGGTTCCAAGGGTAGGAGCTGCATTCCCACTTGCTGACCAGGTCATTTCTTTCCTTCTGCCCGGCTTGCCCCAAATCTGTCCAAGACCCTGAGCTCTTCACCTCTGCTAAATGTAACATTGTAGTACTTGATTCACATCATGATGCTCTGTTCCAGTTCCCTCACACAGATATTATCTTTTTCTGATTACAAGTGGGAGTGGGATATTCCCTAGGATGAGTTTCTTCCCCTCTCTGAGCTTCTGTCTGTCTTCTGTTAAATAACTGTAACAGTATCATTGTGAGGAGTCAGTGAAGTTCAGCAGAGTGCTGGCACTCAGCCCCTGCTAATTACCACCCAAAGTCTCCCCCAACCAAAGCCCTAATTCTGGTTATTTTCCCCTCTTCAACGGTCAACTTTATCACTTGCTACCATCAAAGAATGCTTGTACTTTTGCTAAATTCCAACCCTGACTCTCTGAACCCCAAGTGGCTATTTGGAGATGGAGCCCTTACGGATGTAATCAAGGATATTGATAAGGGTGGGGCCCCGAACCACTATAATCAGTGACCTCAGAAGACAAGAGAGAGATAAGGCTGTTCTCCCCCTGTGTGCACGTGCTGAGGATGGACAAGGAGGTGCACAGGGAGGCGTGACCATCTTCAAGCCAGCATGGGGCTCCTTTCCAGAACTCAGCCACACTGGCACCCTCACCTCAGATCTCTAGCCTCTGAGTTAATCATGTGGCTTTGTAAGCCACTCAGGTAGACTGCACTCTTTGTTATGTCAGTTCTGAGAGACCAAGACAGTTCCAACAAGTATTTCTTCCTTTGCCACCCACTTTGGGAGAGCGTCAATAGTCATCCACACAGCATCGATACCCACTTTTTCCTATAAATGCTTCGCCACAAGGCCCACTCTAGACAACTCTGTTAAGCAAATATCCAAGCGAGTCTGTGTCTGTGAAGTCTACTGTTTACTCATAAAAAGGGAGTATCATTCAGTAGACAGGCACTTTGGCCTTTGGCCTTCCTCCTTTTCCTAAGTGCTCATGGGACTCTGGGACGTGAAACCGCTTACCGCCTCGTGAATGTGACGGGTTCTGGGTCTTGATGTGGTCTTGGCATCTGTAGAAGCCCGCTTTCTGACTCCTTGTTCCGTTTAAAACAAAACCAAACCATCTGGCCTCATCTATGTGCTGTTAGATGCAGAGATCATAATCCCGTAATCCTAATGGGGAGGACTTCCAAAACACTCTCGCTGCCTCAGAAAAAGCTTCTAAGAGCGCAGTTCCCACGAGGCCCCTGCCTCCCTCTGGTGCTTCCACTGGCTTCTCTCTGTGTGTCGAACAAAGCTCCTGGAACAAGGAGACTCGCACAGCCTGAGGCTGTCTCCCGTCCCCTATCTGGTCTCCTCCGTGCCAGTGTCCACCCTGGAAGATCATCTGCCCCCGACCCCCCCCCCCACACAGCCCCACACAGTGACTTCTCCCCTTCTCAGCTTTAACCCCCAACTTTGCCTGTGCTCACTAGCAGGCCCTCATGCTTCTGCACTTTGCCGTGAACGCAACCGGAGGCCTCTTGGCCCTCTGCTAGGATGTCGGAGACCTGCAAGCTGGGGAAGCGGCATCTCGCAGTGGTCATGAGTCAGGGCCCAGGAGCCTGTGTCCCCCGCCATGGCAGCGCAGTGAATCGGTTCCGTATCAAGCCTGGTGGATCTCTCCCTCTTGTTTCTTTTGTAAATGGGGGTGACAGCAGTCTCTCTACCTCACACTGATGATGACTCGACTTATTTTGACTTTACACTGTTGTCCCCCCCCCCAAAAAAAAAAACCACGTCATACAAGTAAGTGTTCTACATTCTCACTGTTGGTTCCGTCCTAGGTTATAGGACGTATTCAATAACTTAGTAGCACCTGGGCTTCACATCAAATGAGTTTGCCCGGTTTGGCCAGTTTTAAGCTGATGTAAAGCCCCTTTAAGGCGCACTAGATGGGTGTGAAGGTTAGCACAGGTGTATCAAACACATGTGTGGCTCATGAAAACATCAGCTCACAGTGATTTTATCAGGATGGAGTCCATCAAAATTGTGGCACACTGGTACCTATTCCTAGCATTAATGTGAGGATGGAGAGGAAAAACGTACTTGTAAAATGCCTATAAAGAAACTGTACACAGGAGCATAAATGCTGTGAACCTTCCTTCTCTCCCAGGGAAGACAGCTTCCATGTTCATAGTGTGGGTGGAGCATAAGATAGCCACACAACAACTAATTTCCATTTAAATCAACCCTTCCTTTAGGGCCTCACCGAAGTTCCTCTGGGATTGAACATTAAATAAGCCTTTGAAATGAACTTGGGTCTCCTCAAGGTCTCAATCTATACAAATCTGTGAAATTCTCCTGGTAAAATTCAGCTTTTTCATCCTAGATTCTTTTATTTGAAGATTTATTTTTATTCTTTTTCGTTATGTGTATATGTGTATGTTTGTGCGCGGGTATGTGCGTATGATGCATGTGTCCCTGGAGGACAGAAAGGCGATAGTTCCCCTGGATCTGGAATCACAGGTCACTGTGAGCACCTGTTGCAGGCACTGAGCACCAACTTTGGGTCCTCTCTAAGAGCAGTGTGTGCTCTTACACATTCAGCCACCTCTCCAGCTCCTCATCCTAGGCTCTTTACATTTATTTATTTTTGTTTTATGCACATTTATGTTTTGGCCTGCATGTATATCTGTGTGAAGGTGTCAGATCCCCTGCAACTGGAGCTACAGACAGTTGTGAGCTGCCATGTGGGTGCTGGGAATTGAACCTGGGTCCTTTGGTTCAGTGCAGTCAGTGCTCTTAACTACCGAGCCATCTCTCCAGCCCCCATCCTCAACTCATATCAAATCTATTAATTTATTTTTGAGCTCTCCATGCTTTCCTCTCCTAACGCAAGCCTCTGCAGTAGGTACCAAAAGAAGTCGAGCTTCAGACAGAGCGGGATTTGAGGGGCTGGTGAGAGGACTTTGCATAGGCGGGCAGAGTAACACAGCAAGAACCTTTGACCTCTGGTGGCCTCTCACTGTGTACATCTTTCAACTGAAGTCATGTGGCCGGAATGACGTGTCAACTCACGATCCCCACCCCAAAAAGAGCCCAGTAGACACCCCCACAGTGAAAAGTCTGTAAAGGCATTTTAGATGTTAAAGGTAAGTTAACAGTATTGGCCCAGTGCATTGAGGCTCGCATTAATGTGGTTCTATCGACCCAAAAGCTAGCATGTGCCTCAGCCTCCCGACTTGCCAAGAAGGATCTTGATCACGTGGGAAGTGCATCATGAAGGCCCAAATCAGACATTTTATATGATGTATACTGCATTGAATTACAGGTACTTGGTAAACATAATGTTCCCCCTTCGTAACCTTTATAATTAGCAGATGACCTTTCAAAACTTCTGTGGGTTAATATAGATCCTTCACAAAGCCAAGGCAGCCTTGCAAGTATATTAGAAATGGAGTTACTGAATTACACAGGGATCTCCGTGGGTACAGAATCAATAGGATGCATATGTGTACATACATGTGTATGATTTATGACAACAAATTGGGCTCCCATGATTATTATAGTTATTATCAAGCATCGACACATGGTTACAAAGCTGAGGTGTCTGAAATGTGCAGTGTAGGTCTGCAGGTGGAGACCTGGAGGGTAGGATGCTCCAGATCTGTTCAGCAGGTTCAGCAGGCTAGAGCAGACAGCATGTGCCGGAGTTTTCCTCCCGCTCCCCGTGACCTGGCTTCCTGTCAGTTTAGACCTTTCACGACTGAGTGAGGACCACTCACATTACAGATGCTCCTTTCTCAGTGTTCCCCCATTTAGATGGTAACTTGACCCCCCAAATATCCTCCACGTTAACATAGAGTCACCACAAATCCTGTTTTAGGAACAGCTGGGGTTAGGATGGCCAGATGGCTCAGAGGGTAAAGTACTGCCTATACAACCCTGATGGCCTGGCTTTGGCCTCTGGTTCCCACAGTGGAAGGAGAAAATCATCTTCTAAAAGTCTTCCTCTTCCCTCTGCGTGTGTCATGGTATGTGTACAGGCATTCACACATGCAGTAATACATACAAACACACATATACATATGTATACACATACACACAAACACACATACGTACATAGATGCATACACACATATACACAATACATACATATGTACCTGCATACATACATAGGTACATACACACACACACACACACACACACACACACACACAGTAAGAATGATAAATGACACAGCACAAACTGATTGGGACAAAGACAGTAGGTTCAGTGTTTGAGTGCGTCTCCAATCGCCGAGATGTCTCCTTTCCTCAGAGAGAGATGAATCAGGAACAGAACCACTGTTTATTTCTGTGGTTCCATAAGGACCGGCAACCACGATGTAAAGCCTGATCTGTCTGTGGCGATGCCAGGGGAGCAGGGGTCGCCTCTCTGTGAGTTATTCTCTGGGAAACCTGGGCCATGGACAGCGGAGGACTTTGTCCCAGGCACATCCCCTGTGGCCTCTGACTGCATTACCATGAGGACATACACTGTTCTAGTGAGGCCACGAGTGGATGATGTAATACTGACGTCAGGCTCGCTGACAAGCAAACTTACATCCGCCATCTACACGGTAGACCGAGTCTCCTCTTCACCTAAGATGAAGGTCTGTGGTTTTTATACATGTTACCTGGACAGGTCCGCCATCTTTCCCTTGAGCACAGTGCAGTGTCTTCAACCAAAACACCAGAACAAGACGTTAGTCCTTGGTCCAAGGAAAATCCCTTATGTTTAATTTAAACTTAATTTGTCACTTGATCGTGTTAGCAATGTTAGAATACAAAATGGATTTTGCTCAGATTATGACCATGCTGTGAGCTTTTAAAATATGAAGTCTAACAGGAAGTACGAGGAGCCTAGAGGGTGTGTTTGATTTACACCGTTGGACGTCCCTCAGCCTGTGAACTTTCAAAGGAACTAGCCGAGGACACACCTGCCCACACTTTTTAACCACTGCCAGGGTGTGGGTATGAGGAAAGGGGAGGGCTCCCGCAGCGCGTGCCAAACCAGTTCTGGGATCACACGGTCAGCTCTCACCTGGACCCACCAAAACCACCACCAATAAAAATAATGATAATCGTGCTTCCCTCAAGGAGAGAGCACTTTGATTTTCAATAGGATTAACTCCAAGCTCTCCAACACTTATATGCCAATAAAATAAAGCAAAGTGACACACACAACCACATGGTAGTCATCACTCACGTCTCAGCAGTGAGGGCAACGTGGCTAACCAAGGAGATCTACTAACTCGCCCACAATCACATCACAAGTGAGCGGCTGTGTTGGGGCCGTCTTCCAACCTTTGGTCCAGGTTCCGAAATCACAGGATGAGTTCGATGTCTACCCTTCTGTGTTGAAACTGCAGTTTGGTCTGTTTCTCCTGACACCCCTCAGAGGGGATGGGTGGCTGAAGAAATAAGTATACAGTGGAGTGGTTGCCCATTTGCAAAGCCCTGTAGCCACACAGCCTGTAGGCCTCACCTTCTTTTCACCTGAGGGGCCTCTGGAAGTCCCAAGAATTCCACAGTGCACTCTGTTTCCTGTCTTTATGTCCCACACTACTTCTTCACGTGTCTGTCATTCACTGATGGGTTCCTGCTTTTATGTCCGTTTAGGCCAATGGTAGTCATTCCTTCCTCTCTCCTTCCCTCCCTCCCTCTCTCTCTTCCTTCTTCTACTTTTTTTCCTCCCTCTTTCCCATCATTTCTTTTTTTTTCTTTTTGTGCTTTTCCTATCTGGTTACCTCCAGGTAAACATTCCAGACATCATCATTTGATCTAAACATAACTACGAATGTTAGCATCTGCAGAATTCCAGGAGTAGTCCTGTTGCTGCTGTTTCATGTCGGAGACCCTCTTTGGATACCTGGACGTGTCTTCACTCAGTGAGCAGAAATGTTACTTGTGTGCCAGCAACAGCAGCTGTGGAAGGTGTTGACCCAGATTCTCCTTCACCGTACACCTACTCCGTGTTCTGCTGGCTTTCACCATCTCTGCCTCTGAGCATCTATAAACTGAAGATGCTTCCAGTTCAGCCCTGTCACTCCCATGGGCAAACTTCTCACTAAAGCAGCCGAAGTCTTAGTGCATAGACTCAATCCCACCCCTCAGAGCATCTGTACTTCCCTCTTCTGTCTCTCAGACATGTTGGTGCACTGGTGAGTGGGTGAACGAACACACCCATCGCACAACCACGAAGGAAGGAGAGTTTACTGAGGCTACAGCTAGGCGACCGCCAGCACAGCTCCAAACAAAAGGCAGCTGGTCCAAGAGAACCTGCAGCAGAGATGTCCTCTCTCAGCCTCAGTATCCCCACTTTGCAATACCCAATCTTGTACCTCCTACATGCAAATGAAGGCCGTTCTGATTGGATGCTGGTGGGTCCTGGGTGGAGACCGGGTTCACAGAGGACAGCTCTGCTGTGTCAGGGCCCAGTCCCACCTTCCTGTTGATCACCCTCAGTTGGGAGAGTAGAGCCCTGGTTCCCTGTCTGGGGACACTACGTGGACCAAGCTTACATAGGGAGACTGTTCCTTTCTGAATTTTCCATCATGGGTTTCCCCAGTGTGGCCACAACCTCCTTAGAGAGATCACATTTGGATTTGAGGGTGAAACACACACACACACACACACACACACACACACACACACACACACACACACACGGGGAGGTAGAGGTGAGGGATATCTAGGCTGTCTTTGCGTCCCATTTCTTTTCACACTACTCCACCTAGTATTATGAGGGAAGGTAGGCCTAACTAAAAACCCCAACTTAGGTATGCACACCCTCTAAACTCCCTGAACCAGTTGGGCATTATTGAGAGTTTGGCATTCAAATACTTCCTGAGTTGTTTTGTCTGGGCCACACCCACAAAACAAATGCAAGCGAGTGTGTGCTCTCCCCTGGTGGGCAAACAGCTCTTCCCTAGTCATTTCTAGGCAGGGCCCACATTTTGGCCCCGAGCTGTTGTGTTGCTTTGCACAAATGGAAGCCACTCAGCTGCTTTTTACGCCTTATTTTAATGCCTTATTATTTCAAAGCGATCTCTGTTCTTATTGACAATAATTACTGTTAACTCCCCCATCGAGTTCAAAGGCTCCGTGATTATGAAACCTCTTCTAAAGACGAGCCGATTAATCCAGCTTGTTATTAAATTAGAACTGTATTCTTGACCTGTTTTCTTGAAGGTTTTATTATTGCTTTCCTAATAATAACTTAACTATCACCTTGAAATCACATTACTATCTCTCTAATCTCTATTATCTGGGCTAGAAGACTATGGGGTCACCAACTATCAGATGGGTGTTTAATGTCTCTGATGATATGGCTGTAAATTATCAAATCCATGTTCAACTCTTCGATTCCCTCAAATCCACCCTCCTAGCATCCACCCCCAACTAACACACCCAAACTCTTTGGTTCAACCAAATGACTTTATACTTTGATGTCAGAATGTACGCTTATTAGACTCCTTGCCTTCATAGAGTGAGCCAAGGCTGAACCCTGCCCCTCCTCCGGCTCCCTAGGACCCCTTGTTCACTCTGTGGGGAGGATGACCTCACCTACACTCAGGGCCTCTTTCACTTGCTTTAGCAATGAGGACATGCTACTGAGTGAAGTAAGCATCTACTGTTGACCCCAGGGGCCTGACTCCACAGCTGGGTTGTAAACCTCCAGGTTGTGGGACTAGCTCCTGCCCATGGTCTTGACTTCACAGAGGGCTCACTGGGCCTGGAGTCTAAAGAGCTGATGGATGCTGCATAGCTCCAGCTATTATTTATCAATGATGCTAGCTGTCATCCCTCACTCACCCATTTGGCCTCAGTTTCTCATTCATAACTAGATGCTGTGACTTTTCTAGCTTCTTTACTGATTTGTGTAGGGACCAGAGATGCTACCCTGGCAGAGAGCCACAGAGCCAACCTGGCCTCTGCTAGCTATCATCCTCAAATCCATCAGTGATTAACTCCAGCTCCCCCTCTATAACGCTTCTTGGAAGAATCCTCTCCTTTCTTTTAGTTCCTCCTGCTTCTCAGTGTGGTAGTAGCTCCCTAATTCTTCTGTCGGAGCCTATCCTTGACTGGTGGCCCTGTTATCTTTTTCCGAGTGACCTTTTAAAGGCAACATCAGAGAAGGGCATAACTGTGTTCCTAACTGCACAGCACCTAACTCACTCTAGCTCAGAGTGAAAGGCAGAGTCCTCCCCCAATCCCATACGTATCTGTTCTCTCTCTCCCTCCCTCCCTCCTTCTCTCTCTCCATCTCTGCCCTCTCTCCCCCAGCTAATGTTCTCTTGTTTCAGACATACCTGGTGTTTGCTGGACCCCAGGTACTCAGGACTCCCTCTCCTTGCCTTGGCATTCTCCGGGAGCTGCCTGGATCCTTCTCTCATGATCCCAGTTTCCTGTTTTGTCAGTGGGGACTCCAGGATGGCCCTATCTTAGCACACGCAGCCTCCACGTTCCTTCACTGTGATGGGCTCCTCTTCAGGGTGCTAACACATGTCTATGAGCTTAGTCTGTCTCTCCTCAGCTACATTAGCCTCATGAGAGCCGAGACCTTGTCTTCTGTACTGCTCTCTGAACCTTGAATAGCCCTGGAGCACAGTAGGCACATGAACACTGGATCATAGTAGGCACATAGATACCTGCTAACCCATCGAGTGAATGAATGAACGAATGGATGTATGAATGCGTGCATAGACACAGAGGACCTTGTTTGAAACGCTAAAATTTTAACCAATGGCTCACCATCTCGGTTATTGGTTGAAACCTATTGGGAAATTTCAGAGTACCAATGTCCAGTTCACTCCTTAGAATATTTAAATCAGAATCTCTTGGAGGGAAGCCCAGGCACTTTTTAAAAGCGCCCTAGATGTTTCCAGTGAATAACCAAGGTTGAAAAGCATTGGTCTCCAGTGTATAAGATAGCATTTTGTTTTTCCAGCTAACACCTCACTAGCTAAGTGCCTCATATATTGTGGCTGTCTTGAACAGTTGATTTCGGAAATGGCCACTTTGAATGCATGGGTAGTTAATGCTTGGGGGAAGCCTCAATGCCCTCACGCTTGGCTGCACACACACAGATCTCTACCTTGTAGAAAGAGAGGTGCAAACACTCTCTACTCTGTAGGCACTAGCAGTCCCCGGAGAGACAGTCCCGTGTCATACCCATGTCAGTATGGTAATATGGTAAACTTTTTTTTTTTAATTTCTTGAAAGTTTTCTTGCCCCATGCTCACCACAGATTGGATGAGAAGCATTTACTTCTTCCAGAAAAGGCAGGCATTGTCAAAAACAAAAGCGGCTTTGTTCAAAGGCAGATTAGATGTGTTAGTGAGAAGAGAGAGGGGTGGGGTAAATTTGCAAGGAGAGAAAAGAATTTCCTAGATACTCAAAGTTTACCTTCAAATGAAAATGAGAAAGCTTATAGAAATTACTAGGATGTTCTTAAACTATCTTTTTTTTAATCTCAGTATTCCTTTGTCCAATTAAAAATTGTTGGGGGTCTCAAAAGCTTCTATCAATAATCACCATCTTTAAAAATTAAAATTGAGATTTAAAAGTGCTCACTCATTTATTTTTATAACAATGTTAAATCCAATACATCCATATCAATGCAGATATCATATATTCTGAGATAATGGGGTCTTTCCTAAAGAAACAATGATATTGCTAAAAACCACGGGTGAAGAGTTACTATGTCTTTTCATTTTTCATAAACCTCTTCGATATTTGGGTTAGTGGAAGACATTTTCGATCCTGCTTTTGTTTCCAATGTCTTAGTCTCTCTCTCTTTTTAATCGAAACAGAATGAAGAGAATTCAGCTTGGCTGACCAGGCACAGTCACCTTCCAGTGATTATCCCAAACGCCCAGATAACCACCTTACAAAGAGCAGAGGTCTCCTTCCGATCATGGTTGTGGAAGTTTTGGTCCACATGATTGTTTGGATCCTTGTCTTTGGGCCTGTTGAAGTTACAAATTGGTGGAAGTCTGGAGGGGTGGGAGAAACATGCTCAACTCATGGTTGGAAGCAAGTAGAACCCACAGGCCATTTCAAATGTCATCTTGCAACCATCAGAGAGATCTCCCGAAGCCTTCTACACCGTCTTCCAAAAGCACCAAGAGAGGGGCCGCAGAGATGACTCAGCATTTAAGACCAATAGCCCCACAACCCTAAGTTTTAGAGTTCAGACCCCAGTTCTCATGGAAGAAGCCAGGTGGCCCACCAATGCCTGTAACTCCACCTCTAAGGGATCCCACACCCTCTTCTGGCTTCTGTGTACTCACAGGCATGTGTACCTGTAGAGTGCATACATGTGTGTCCACTTACTGAGCCAGACATATACACACAAATAAGTAAATACAAGCCGGGCGGTGGTGGCGCACGCCTTTAATCCCAGCACTCGGGAAGCAGAGCCAGGCAGATCTCTGTGAGTTCGAGGCCAGCCTGGGCTACCAAGTGAGTCCCAGGAAAGGCGCAAAGCTACACAGAGAAACCATGCCTCGAAAAACCAAAAAAAAAAAAAACAACCAAAAAACAAAAACAAAACAAAACAAATAAGTAAATACATAAAAGAAATCTTAACAAATAAAATAAAGTGAGAACAGTGTGAAAGAAGAGCAAGTGCAGCATGCCCAGGACTTGCTTCTACACCTTGACACAGCCATTGTCGTCCAGTGTGTGACATAAGTGTGTCATGCCTACTTCCTGTGTTGTTACATCAAATATTGAAAAGATGTGTGCCCCAAAGTTCAGATTTCATAGCATTATAATCCTTACTGCATCATCAAGGGCATTATTTAAAAAGCTGACTTGCTTCTGGGCCATGTTGGTCAATCTTCAGAACATAATACCAGCAGCAGCAGCATAATGGCTGGAGGCACCGATAATTTACCCATCACTGTTTTTGAAACATGAGTGTAAATATACTTTTTCCTAAAGGCAAGTGACATCCTGGTGTTTGTTCAAATAGTTTTATGCCTTGTGAACTCTTTGCAAGCATCCTGGAGATCCCCCGGGATCTACACACCATCCTAGCTGAGAGTTACCATGGAGAATATATCACCAAGGGCACCTTATTCTCCAGACTTCAGGAAGGAAGGAAGGGAGCACTCTGTTCTCTTCTGTGTGGAACAAAGAACAGAGGAAAAGAGAACTCATGGGGTGGAGACATAGGCAGGAGCCTGATGCTTGAAACTACCAAAGAGATTTGAGGGAAGACGCTCAAGACAGACGCTTTCTATCTCACTTCCCAGAGCCTACCCTAGAAAAAGCCACCGGTTTCCTCTGCAAATCACTGATATTTATCGCAGATTAGTCCAGCCTGGTGCTGCTTAACACAGAGATTAAAAGTGACTCATGATATCATACACTATAGCGGGAGATTGAATTCTTATGCTCCATGATTGGAAACAAAGCAAGAATGACTAGTTTCTTTACCATTTTTATTCAAAATAGAACATGAAGTTCTAGCCACTGTGGTAAGGCAAGAAAAATAAATGAAAAAGCATTGTGCTGGTTTGAATGTAATTGGCCCCCATAAGCTCATAGGGAGTGGAACTATTGGAAGGCGTGGCTTTGTTGGAGTGAGTGTGGCCTTGTTGGAAGAAGTGTTATTGTGGAGGTGGACTTTGAGGTTTCACATATGCTCAAGCCATTCCCAGTATTGCAGGCCACTTCCTGTTGCCTCCACAAAATGTAGAAATCTCAGCTACTTTTCCAGCACCATGTCTGCCTGAATGCCACCATGCTGATAATGGGCTGAGTCTCTGAACTGTAAGCTACAAATTAAATGTTTGTCTTTGTAAGAGTTGCTGTGGTCAAGGTGTCTCTTCACAGCAATCCAAACTAAGACATATATTAAGTATCCTGACTAGTTGACACAAGTTAGAGATATCTGAGAAGAGGCACTTTCAACTTAGAAAATGCTTCCATAAGATCGAGCTGTAGGCAAGTCTGTAGGGCATTTTCTTAATTAGTAGTTGAAGTAGGCAGGCCTGGCACACTTTGGGTGGTGCCACCCCTGGGATGGTGGTCTTGTGGTATATTAGAAAAAAGCCCAAGCAAGCCATACAGAACAAGTCAGTAAGCAGTACTTCTCCATGGCCACTGCATCAGCTTCTGCCTCCAGGTTCCTGCCTTGAGTTCCCACCTTGACTTCTCTGGGTGATGGACTACAAGCTATACAATGAAATAAATACTCTCCCAGCTGCTTTTGGTCCTGGTGTTTCATCACAGTGATAGAAATCCTGAGACAGTCAGGAGTGCAATTCTCCCCAGGTTAACTCGGAATAGATGAAATTCCTTAACCCAGTTTTGCAGCACAAAATGCTTATTTTGAAATGGATGTGGGAAAGTGCACTGTCTAGATTAGCTCACATCTTCTTGACTGAGAAGAAGAAAGTGAGAAGATAGGATTGAGGCTGATGAGTCGCTGAAGTATTGATACATCAGTAGCAAGAAAACAGCTCAGAAGAAGACTCCACGGCACAGCCGATCTTATCCCGCAGCACTAACAAGTCCAGGTGTAATGGTATAGGCACAAAATAACTAAAGCCTGGAGAGAGGAATCCAAACTCTGGTGACTGAGTTTTCAAAGTTGAGGTGTAATATCCATTCTGGAAAAATACATTCCTTTCAAATGTGGAGTTGAACAGCTGCAATGTTCTTAATGTACAACTATCCCATTACCTACTTCTAGAATACGCCATCAACCAAAGAGAAATCCATTAGTGGTCATTCTCCATTTACCCCCGCACAGCCCTTGGCAACTGTGAATGTAGTCTCACCTTTGTATCATTTTGTTTGTTTTATGCGAATGTGTGTGTGTGTGTGTGTGTGTGCGCGCGCGCGCACACGCGCGTGCGCGCCTGGGTGTCTGTCTGTACACTGCATGTCTACAGTGCCCAAGGAGGGCAGGAAAGGAATCATATCCCTTAGAGCTACAGCTATGGACAGCTGTGATCTGTGAGTGCTTGGAACCCAACCCCAGTCCTCTGTGAGAGCACCAAATGCTCTGAACTCTGCAGCCTCTCTTCTCTGTTAGTTGGATCACCCGCTGTGCCCATTTCCCAGCAGTGGAACTGTGTGATGTGAGGCTTTAAACAATTACTCACTTTCATTTTACGTCTGTTGCTGTACAGACCATAGACAACTCAGAAGGTAGTCAGTCCTAGGACCCAAAATGCTTCTAGCCCCTACCAGTGCCACCTTGATTTCAGGACAGAATGTACACACACACACACACACACACACACACACACACACACACACACACGGATTTGGATGACCCTTGGAGGAGAATCCCAAATTGACTGAACACAGATCCTCAAAAGACCGACCATTTTCCAAAGCAACTGAGTTAACGGAGTTAGTTGGAGGGTGTCAAGCCAGGACTGAGCTGCGCGCACAGACTGGGTAGTTTTGTTTCCCCTTTTGTGGTGGGAAAGGGAAGCTGTGAAGCAGATGGAGATCAGTTATGGAAAATAAGCAACATTTGACTTTTTTGAGGGTCTGAGTCATAACCTTTAAGGTCCTGTTCTCTTAGCTCTTTTCAAGCCCCATTTTAAGTTGAGGCAAAGGGCTCAGAGGTGTTCTGTGATTTCTAAAGCCACATGCAAATTCACCTGCTTCCAGGTCCTGTGTTCTTTCTGAGCAAAAGCCTGTCTCTTGCTAAGAAGATTGGTGTTAAAGGCAGATGCTTCATGGAACATCAGCTAGAGAGACCAGGGTCCTCTGTGTTAGTCTCCAGTCTCAGAGATGAATAAGGCACAATGAAAACAGAAGCATTAATTAAAAATATTGCTTGTTCCATTTACATCTATTCCAAGTTATTTATAAATTGAAAGCACACAGTTGGACAGACAACACTTTATAACTACCACCGCTAGTAGTATGCCAGCAGATTACCTACCTGCTGCCTAGCAACCAGCTGGTATTTATCGAACACCTACTAGATGCCTGGCTCTGACTACCGACTTCCCAGACATCTCTTCATTCCCAGGTCCCGTCCACAGTTGAAGGGAGGCTGACTAACAAAACTCGAGACACGGCGGCATGAGTGAGTGGGGAAGCACAACTCCAGCATTTTGTCTTCATGTGTGCCAATGTACATCTAATTGATGAGCTTTCCTTACAGTCCTCATGCACTATTTTATTTTTAAATGATAACAGAAGCATACTTGAGGAAAGTAAGTGATGAAACTTTCAATAAGTAACTTATTAAGGAAATTTAAGGGAGGCTGGAGAGATGGCTCAGCAGCTAAGAGCACTTGCCGATCTTGCAAATGACCCAGGTTTGATACCTAGCACCCACATGCAGGCTCATGGCCATCTACAGCTCCTGTTCTTGGATGTCCACAACCCTCTTCTGGCTCCTGTGCACACTGCACATGCATGGTATACATAGACACGTGCCGACAAAAAACTCCTAAATATAAAATGAAATAATTTTTTTTAAAGATGTACTAATCTTGAACATTTAAAAGAAAATTCAGAGCATGCTTCTTTTGGAGTTTGAGCGCAGTCTTGAACTAAACTTAAGTCAACACATGTCATATGTTGGACTGTGTCTCCCTAAAACAGATATGTTGAAATTCCCCAGCCCAGTCTGTTAAAATGTGGCTGTGTTTAGAAAGCGGGTTTACATAAATAATCCTTGAGGTACTGGCAGACGGCTCCATCAGTAAGGTGCCTGATATGGACCTGACTGAGTTCAGACCCTCAACATTCCCAGAGAGGTCGGATGTTGACATGTGCCTGCAATCCTAGCAGACATGGGAGGATCCCTGTACCTCTGTGGCCAGCAACTTGTGCCAAATTGGTGAGTTCCTGGTTCAGCAAGAGACCCTGCCTCAAAACATAAGGTGGAGAGCAAGAGGGAAAAGTACCGGACATCAACTTCTGACTTCCATAAGCAAGCATACATACACACACACACATGAACATACACATATACCCTCAGGTATATGAATGACATACACACACACAAACACATACACACACAAACATACATACAAAGAGAGAGACAGAGAGTCAGAGACAGAGAGAGAGAGAGAGAGACAGACAGACAGACAGAGAGACAGACAGAGAGAGACAGAGAGAAGATGGGCCCTGGTCTAAATGTGTGTTTGTAAGTGAAAGCATGCCTGTCCACAGACACACAGGGGAAAGGACACAGTACAATTCGGAGACTGGGCAGCATGGCCACACGAGGAGGGACGCCAAGGCTCATCAACTGCCACAAAGACTAAAAGATGCCAGCAGCAGTCCAACCCAAGCGGTCCGGCTCACTGCAGGATGTCAGAAGCCTGGCTCCTGTCCCTGTGCCATGAGACATTTGGGAATTTTACTATGGCAGCCCTGTGCAGCTGGAAAGGAGGGGTGCCGAGGGGGTGCTGATCATATAGAGGGAAAGAGGAAGAGAAATCGCTGTGGCACAGGAGAGATGATGTGTTCTGGAAAACGAGGAAGTTTTGACGCATCTACTTTTCTTGTTTTCGTTTTCTTAGAATTAAAAATACTTGGAAAAAGGCTCATGCAAAACGGATGTTGCTGGCAAGAAAATTGATCCATAAATCTTTCTAGAGGTCTAAAGTTTCATCAAAGTGGATCAGACACTTTGTAAAACAGAACCATCTACTACAAAATCACCAAGAAGAGTGTAAGTCCATGCCACCAGCATTAGGCTTCTTAAAGAACACATTTTAGGGAATTTCTGTTTGGAACGTTTTTTTCTCTGATTCTAACCTGTTGACAGTATTGTCCTCCATTCTGGTGTCTCCATGGAAACAGCACTCAGAGGTCTTTAGGTCAGAAATGAATGAGACTGAAAGAGAATTTAGATAATTATGACTGGATGGACACAAGAAGAATGTGTATTATTCCCCGTTGGGTTTACATAAAATGATCCACATAGGGTGCTGGGCAGGTTTTTTGTGAGTCGCCTCTTTGTCCCTGGGAAGAAATGGTGGGAGCTCCTGACAGGGTGATGCACAGAACAGTCTCAGCAGAGAATAGGGCCCAGGGCTTTGCTGTCTGTTGTATTATGTCCTTGGGGCAGTGGGTGTGCACTGAGCCCTCCATGAACAAGTTCAAAGCTAGACCTTGCCTCTGCTTCTTTGCTAGCACAAGAACTTCCCTTCCTTCTGACCCAGGGTCCCACTGAAGGAAATGAACATTGCCTGCCCTCTGTAAGAGCAAGGCAATACCTCAGCGCTTTAGCATATGCTAGCAAGGCAATCGATTTTCAAGTTGATCTCTTTCATTCTTAAGAGGAGAAACCCATTTACCTAGTACTTTGAGAGGGGTGGGTGGGAGGAGCTACTCCCAGAGAGTTAAAGCGATTTCTTGGCCCTCTCAGAGCAAGAGGAACTGGGGAGGAGTGTTTCACTTCCCTGTTAGGTGACAAGGGCCTTGCCTTCACAAAGGAACAGCCACAATGGCCTGAGTCTCAGCTTGTGGCCTCCTTCCCTCTCTCCCTCTTCCACATGCCCATGGGTGAGGGTGCCTTTCTCAAAGGTGAGCAAACACTTTATCATTACTGGCTCCCTATGGAACTACGTTTACCCCTGCAGTATCTTTTCCAGGTGGGGCACAGACACCTCAGATTTCAAATGTTCAGAGCAACCCAGGTCAACCCCCATCTTCTCTCCATCTTCTGCCTTTCAGAAACATGTGCCCTTGGTCAGCCAGGCTCCTCAGCCAGAATCATCAACCCAGGCTCGCTCAGTCACCAGCAAGAGCTGTTGCCATGGCAAGGCTTCATTCCAAGTCTGTCACTCCCCCACCCTGCCAAGCCAGGGTCACCCAGAGCTCATCAGTGTCTACAAGTTTTTCTCTGTTCTGCCCTGTGACCAGAGTGAGGACATCCTAAGCTGCTAGGGAACTCTTCCCACCCTCCCACTTAAAACCTCGGGGGAGTTAGCACTTCTGAGATCCTGGATGTCTGCATCCCTGCTCACTTTCCCAGCCCCTGTCAGGTCACTTCATGCCCACCTTGGGTCTTCCTCCTTCCAACATCCCCCACTCAGAGCACTCTAAGCAGCCTCCCGCATCTGGAGACCACGATGTAGATCTGCCCACCATCCCCTTGCTTTAAATGCTTTTGAACAACAGGGAAATACCACCAGCCACACAATTTGTAGTCTGTAAGTGAGATTTCTTTCACCAATCAGAATTCTTTGAAATTTATGACATCACTGCTTGCAAGATAATGATCTTTTTTAATGGCCATAGGACGGTCCATTGTGTAGTTATAATCAACTCATTTATTTGTTCATTGACAGACATTTGAGCTGTTTCCAGGTTTTAACCTTTATGAATAAAACTGCTAAGACCATTCTCCTGAGTACCTTTCAATGGGTGTGGTTTGTGTGTGAAATGTTCCCCACAGGTTCATGTATTTTAACACTTGGTCCCAGCAGGTGGCGCTCTTTGGGGAGCTTATGGATGTGAGGGCCTTGGCTGGAGGATTTGAGTTAGTGGAGATGGGCCTTGAAGGGAATACCTGCTTCTGGTTCAGCCTGAGCTCTCTGCTTCCTGGCTGCTGCAGGGATGTGGCCAATGGCCACAAGTTCCTATTACTGTGCTCTTCTACCCTAATGGATGGTATCCTCCAAGCCAAGAACCCAATCAACTTCTCCCTTAAGATGCCTTTGTCAGATATGGTAACACAGGGAAAGCAACAATACAATGTAGGCAAATGTCTCTATCTATCTATCTATCTATCTATCTATCTATCTATCTATCTATCTATGGAATTGCTGTGTTGTGGGGAAGGCATAAGGCTTGCTTTCGGAGACTATTTCTATAGCTTTTCGTTTTTGAGTTTTGTTTGTGTCTTTCCTAGTAGAATTTATCTCTGCAGAGGTACTACCTATTCACACATTTCCTTCTTTTTTAAAAAGTGTGTGCTTGTACACGTGTGTGTGGGTGTTTGTGGAGACCAGACAAGGGTTTGGATCTGGGGCTACAGGTGGTTGTGAGCTCCCCGACATGGGGGTGGGACACAGAGGTCTGACCTCTGCACAAGCAGCAAGTGTTCTTAACCACTAAGCCCCCCTGCCTGCACATTTCAGTTACTGTCTGTTGAAAAGAGAAGTGTGAGAGCCCGCGCCCTGGACTTGCACTTCCCCGTTTGATTTGTTACTTTTACTTCTGTGTCTCTTCGGCTCGTCAGGCCTCAGCTCTCTCAGCTAAGAGCCACACTGTGTCTGCAGCACTCACTGCTTATTCCAGGGATCGAGGCCCTGGGAAATCCTCCCACCCTTCCTGACTGGCCCTGCACGGCCCTGCGCTGTTGCAACAAGATTCCAGTCAGATTCCAGGGCCCTGAAGAGCTTAGGACCACCCCAGGCCAGTCAAATATGCTGAGGATTAGGGTGGTAAGTCCAAGTAGAGCAGACCTCGTAGGACTCAGTCTTGGGCTGGAATTCTAACATAGGTGTGGCTAGCACATGCATATGTTTGGCACAATGCCTGATATAAAGCAGATACTCAGTAAGTACTTTACTATTATGTATTTCCATCCAACTGCTTTTCCTATGCTGTTGATATCACAGAGCCTCACTGTAATTTATCAGATTAGACCACTGAATACCCATCAAAAGAATGGCACCGTGG
Organism: Peromyscus eremicus; assembly: GCF_949786415.1. NCBI lineage: Eukaryota > Metazoa > Chordata > Mammalia > Rodentia > Cricetidae > Peromyscus > Peromyscus eremicus. The sequence goes on along the minus strand of NC_081428.1, from coordinate 5,517,006 downwards.
GAAATCACCAGTGTTCAGTTTCAATGGGTTCAGTGCCATTTGCAATAGGTGGGTTATAAAACAAAACAACAACAACCACCTGTTGCTAGAGTTTTCCTGCCTGGCCCACAGTCAGGACAAATCTCTTTCACCTGCCAGTCCCACAGCCTCTCAGACCCGACCAAATAAACACAGAGACTTATATTTGTTACAAACTGTATGGCCGTGGCAGGCTTCTTGCTAACTGTTCTTACAGCTTAAATTAATCCATTTCCATTAATCTATACCTTGCCACATGGCTCGTGGCTTACCGGCATCTTCACAAGCTGTTTCTCATCATGGCGGCTGGCAGTGTCTCTCTGACTCAGCCTTCCACTTCCCAGCTTTATTCTCCTCCTTGCCCCACCTATACTTCCTGCCTAGCCAACGGCCAATCAGTGTTTTATTGATTAATTAGCAACACATTTGCCATACATCCCACAGCAACCACCTTAATAAAAGAGCAGTTAGCCAGTTTCTGCAGTACCAATAACATCTTGTGTAAGTGGTTTGTGCATTCTGACTTCCTTCAGGAAGGCTGTAGCGACTTCAGGTTAACACTTGCCCTTAAGACCTGTAGATCCATCTCTGACGAACTGGCTTGAAGTGGGATGCGCCTGTGCCTTGCTGCCAACCAATGGACGTGGCAAAGATGGCCGGACACGAAAGATCAGTGATTATATACGATTACAATATCCATTTGCGCGCTCTCTCTCTCTCTCTCTCTCTCTCTCTCTCTCTCTCTCTCTCTCCCTCCTCACTGGCTTTAAGGAAGTAAGTAGTCACACATGGAATTTCAAACAACAAGGAATAACAAAATATCCCAGAGCCAAGTATAGAGTAAGGCTTCCAACTGACCCCTTGCATACACTAAGACCCTCAATGAAACAAGCCCCTTAGCTCTCAAGCCACAAGAACGCGAATTCCAACAAATATGAGAACTCAAAAGTGGATCCGTCTCCAGTTAAGCCTCAGATGAGACCACAGTCCCAGTCAACACTCTCATTACATCCTGTGAGACACTTAGGCAGAAAATTCAGTGTGTCTAAACTCCTGACCCAAGGGAACTGCAAGGTGACAAGCAATCACTGTTTTAAGCCACTATGTACATGGCTTTCTTGGCCGACCATGACAGACAAATAATTTGGCATCACACATTTAACTGGCATCTACAATGACTGTACAGTGTATCAGATGTAATAATATTAGTCTCTGGATATAGGACATTATTTAGTGTTTATCATTCAATATAAATATGACCTGCCAGCAACAACCCCACATCCTTTATGCCCTTGTTTTACAGAGACTGAAATGATACTGTGACAACACCCTGAGCAAGTCCAGCACTTGTCCCATTGATCTCATGTAATGGTTTCTCCCCCATAAACTGTTCTTCTTTAGCAAGATTAAACGTCCATGACCAAACAAGCTTATTTATTGTAGTTATTTTACCTGAATATGCTATCACCATTTTAATAAAGTTATCGACAAGTCTCAAGAAAGAAGTTCGAGACATCTTCTATTATCAAAAGACAGACCTAGGAACCAGCCAGGCTGGCTGGACAGACATCAGAACGTAAAATTAAGCTATTTGTCAGGCCTCAGATCAATGTTTGCCAGCAATCTTTGGGCAACCTAGGTTGGGCATACAAGAAATATCATCTTTTAATGAAATAGACCATTCTGAATGCAAGTAGCAAATTAATATGGTGAGTATGTGCATTGTATATTGTGGTTAAATGATTCTATATTTCTGTGGTGGAATAATTAGAACTGTCTTGGTTTTTAGCAACTGTGGATTTTGTGGTTAATAATGTTGTCTAGTCTTGTTATAACAGTTGTTTGGGTGTGTATGTGTCTATGTAGGTGATTCAGATACAAGTTACAGGCCACCAGAGTTAAACCACAGGGATCTATGAAACTGCCCAGCACCAAGAGTTATACTCACCCCCTTTTCCAGTCTTCAACTTTTCTTGTGAGTCACAAAACTATTTCTCTCTCATAAGCAAACAGTGGAATCTAGCTACTCACTTAGGGATTATTTCTATAATGGAAAATGAAGGCTGGAATTCTGTTCCTACAGAGATAATGTAAAATTTAGCCTTTTGAAATTAACTCTGATTTTTGGTGTTTTTTTTTATTTAACATGTATTTTTATGTTATATGTGTATGCTTAAGTGTATGTATGTGCACCATGTGAATGTATGAGTCTGTCAATGTCAGAAGAGGGCCTTGTATCTCCTGAAACTGGAGTTACAGGTAGTGACAAACCACCATGGGGTGCTGGGAACAGAGCCCGAGTCCTCTGGAAGAGCAGTAAGTGTCTAAACCACTGAACTATCTCTCCCACCCCTACTCTGATACATGTTTTTAAATGTCTTCATATGTATGCCTTTTTAGGATCAGCGTTATGTATTCTTAGAGATCTATTTTATTTTAGTTGTGTATCTACATGGGGTAATGTTCATATGAGTGCAGGTGCCTATGAAAGACAGACAGGGTTATATCCCATGGAGCTGGAGTCACAGGCACTTGTGAACCACCCAACAAGGTGCTGAAAATTGAACTCAAGCCCTCTGCAAAAGTAGCATGTGCTTTTAATTGCTAAACCACCTCCCAGGTCCCAAAGGTGATTACTTTTCCCAAACTTCCTATTAGAGCCTTCCTTACAACTTACATTGTTCTTAAGTTCATTCCTTGTATGTTATTAGTATTTTATTACATAAAAGTATTGTGTGTCTTTTAAAAGTAAATAAAATCATGAATGTAAGACTTTGTGTATTTGAAAAGCAGGCAATTAAAAGAGCTAGTCAGTAAATAAGCGATAAGATCACAGGGCTTTACAGGCAAAAGCTGCTACCTTGATGTTGGGCCTATTATAACCAAACGTTGTCTAACCTTTAATCACAGCTATTTGTCGGCCAAATAGATGGTGTACTGTTCTCCAATTAAAATGTGAGATGATATCATGTCAATTCAAAATCCATTCTCATTTCTACATCTTTATTTCTCTTAATAGAGGTTATTAATTTGTTGTTCAAGGGTGACTAAAAATAATGCTGCCTGTAATGACTAATGCTGAGAAGAGTTCAGGTGCATACTCTGGCTGAGAGCATATGTTGGGATCAATCGCTTTGATAAACAGTCAGTAGGAAGAACAGAGAAGCATTAGTCTTCCTGGACTCCACTGTTCTTCTGGGGTCTTTGACATAAGATAAATCAGAAAAAAATGGTAACATCTGTGTACAAAATTGTCCACCACTGGGTCCTTTATTGTAAAGACAGACATTGACAGTATAGAGACAGTCATTTTATAAAATATGTGAATTCTAAATCTTCTTATAATCAAACAGTATGAGACTAACACAAGATAATTAAAATGTGAATAATAACATAAGAGGTTTTAAGGCTGGGGGAAAAGTGGAGACTGAAAGTATTATTAGCTTAAGAACCGATGGAAGAAAAGCCAGTTGCTAATGCCTGTCCCCACTGCAGAGATCATGGGTGACTAAACTAAGATCACTAGTTTCACCTCTGTCAAGTGTGTTTTACAATGATAACACCAGTTAATGGTGATAGTCGTGTTAGCTGGTCACAGATTTACTGTGTAGGCTAACATCTAGACTTGGGACAAGTTGTTGACAAGAATGTAGCCTTCTCTGAGTGGCCTTCTCCTCAGAGACCATCGATTTGATGAAGGAACAACTTTAAAGCTCTTACTGACTTTGAAGTTAAGGTTCCTCTTAGAGGCTGGGGAGAATGTGTGAACTTTTACAGCATGCAACATGGGAACTCTACTGAGTCTTGTTTGTGCCCTAAAGAATCATTAGCAGGCTGACAAACTTGAAGAAAGCTGGGTTCCCACATGTGTGTGCACATGCCTAAACATGGCAGTCGTCTGAGCTGTCTGTCCATGCTTCTGGTTCTCTCCCTGCAGAATTCATGGGAGGACTTCACCCTGTGAAGCCAGATGCCACCATGTGAACCTCTGATTTGCTGCGACCAATTATGAATGGCAAACATCGTGATTCACTTCTGTCTTTTCTTCCTTTCGAGATGATGAAGCTTGTGTGGCCTCAAGCCCTCAGAGGAGATGGCATGGCCCAGAGCCTCTTGGTTACCAAAGGTAGACACAGCTCCTGAATGAGAATTAATCATTGCTGTCAGAAGCCAGTGAGAACTGGGGATTTCTGTGACAGTGGTACAATCTGGCACACTCTGACCAATGCAAGAAACATTTGAAGCAAATGTGTTTCAGAAAAATGATTAGAGAAGCTAAAATGTAGTAAATCAGAAATGTAATATATTTTATAAAGTCTATAGAGGTATAAAATCCCTATAGAAATTAAAAAGTATTTTATATTTTGAGTCATGATGGTCAGTAAATAAGAGTATTCATTAAATTTATAATGTCTCAACAAGAGAAAATAAATCCTTGCTAATCTTCCAAGTTCTTTAACTAAGAGAAAAATTTAAAGTAATATGTTTATCAAGTGATAAAACCATGTTTATAAAAAGAAATGCTTATTTTCTATTCTCACATTTAAAAGAATCTATGAACATACCTCAGGAGCAATTACTGAATTGAGGGCTGGGATAGTGAATATATAAAGTAGTCGTAAACATCTGGTAGTGCCCAAAGGTGAGAATGTGTTTAGTAAAGAAATAGGTGTGTTAAACGATATCAAAGGAACAAGAGCCACGCCCTAAGGGCTCCCAATGGCTGCATGTGACACAGTTCCTATGCCAAGGCAAATAGTATGCTATTTGATTATAGCTCAAGGAATAAGGAATACCCACAACTGCACACTTTACAAATAAATGATGATGAAAATAAAATCATTTTGATGCCATGTAGGTGCCCTGTGCCTCTGACCTATCATGTATCAAATCTCCCATCCCAGGAAGAGAACAGCAGACTGTAATGGAGGAAGGGTTATTCTGCAGGATACCAAGTTAGGACCCATTGAAATTCTCAAGATCATAACAAACAAGGCAGGGTGGTTAATTAGCTTGATAGGATTAAGAAAGGCCAGGAACATTAGTGAAGCATATCTTTGGGTGTGTCTGTGAGGGAATTTCTAGAGAATATTAACTGATGTGGGAACACCTATTCTGAATGCAGTCAATACTCTTCCATGAGCTGGGGTCTAGATTGACTAAAAAGGAGAAAGTGAGCTGAGTGCCAGCATTCATCCCTTTCTGCTTCTTGACTGTGGATGTCATGTGACCAGCTGCCCACAGACCCAGCCACCATGGCTTCTTTGCCAAGCCTTCCCTTCAATGATGGACTGTCCCCACCCAAACCATCAGCCCAAACAAACCACCCATGCTGAAGTGGCTTTTGTTAGGCATTTTGTCACATCCATAAAATAAGTACCACATAAAGAATGAATAAGACATTGTCATGTAGCAGTGTAAGGTGACAGTAATGCCAACTATACACTGTAATAACCTGGATTGAATCATGCAACAGGAAAAGAATGTAATGGAAACAAACCAAAACCAGGGCTGGGGAGATGTCTTCAGGTAAGGTCCCTATCCGTGCAAGTGTGAGGACCTGTGTTCAGATCCTCAATGCCCATGTAAAATCTGGGTGTGAGTGTCTACCTATAAACACAGTATTGGTGTGAGGACACAGGGAGATAGGTCCCTGAATCTCACTAGCCAGCCGCTCCAGCTGAATCAGTGAGATCCTGGTTTGATGAGAGACCCTGCCTTAAAATACAAGATGAGGAGTGATTAAGAAAGAGATCCAATATAGACCTCTGGACTCTACAAGTATATACAAACACATTCATGCATACCACACATACACAGATGCATATACATGAATGTACACACACACACACACACACACACACACACACACACACACACACACACTGGAGTTAGTTGAGGGTAATGAGCCAACATTGGCTTCTTAGTTGTAAGAATCCATATGAATGACATAAGACCATCTGAATTAGACCTGCTTTTAAAAAATGTTATATATATATATATATATATATATATATATATATATATATATATTTACAGCTCTAACATTTTCCTAATTACACACCTATAATCTCAGCATCTGGGAAGCAGAGGCTGGAAATCAAGAGTTCTGTGTCATTCTCTATGACATAGCAAATTCAAGGCCAGCCTGGGCTATGTTGGACCGTGCCTCAAAAAAAAAAAAAAAAAAAAGGTTTAATTATAAAAGGAGTTTTCAAAGGAACCATTCAAGTTTTACATGTATTATGCCACCATGTCTGCTAGACGTCACCCATTGTATTTCTTTGTGTATCTAGTCTGTCACCAAAATGGCAGTATCTGAGCTCTGCACTCTGCCACCTGCTGGGACAACAGGTTCAAAGAGAGGAAAATCAGAGGGGTGTGTGAATACACGGTGGCTGAAGATGAAAGCTTACATTCAAATTTCAGAATCAATTGTGAAGCTACGCTATAATGGCCTGATTACAGGTCTCTTTACATCAGGCACTGGTGTCTATTGAACTTAATTGTACACGAGCTTCAAACAATTAAGACAAAAGTTGTAAGAGCCTCTGTGGCCCGGGCAGGTTTGCTTGGCCTTTGCATTTGATCAGCTTGTGTGTAATCCTGTCTAAGAAGTAGTCTATTCAGCGAGGAGGTGAATTTAGATACTGTGGAACATCTGGCCTATGGGATACAACAAGGCACTCAAAAGCAAACTGGAAAGGAAGGAAACCCACATGGCCTTTCAACTGGAAGCTGGCACCTTTTGTGCTCCCACGGTTGAAAGTATCAAAATTGAGCTCCTAGACCTTTTAGATAGCTACCAAGGCTTTAAGGCACCCTGTGTGTATACGTGGAACTCTAGTCATCTTCCAGTATTGGATGTAGCCCTTGGTCAAAAAGTTGAAGCTCACGATGAGAATATCTTCAACTTTCAGATTCATTTTAGCTGTTGATCTTTGTAACTAAGCATGAAAGCTTACATAGATAAATGGCAAGAAGTTTTTTTTTTTTTACATGTTCAAGTCTCCTGAATTTTACACTCAAAATTTAGAATGTTGCTATTAAAATACAAAGGGTAAAGTCGAATTATCAAGTGAGTCATAGACAGCAAAGTTGTACATTCCTGTCTTTAATGGTATTTACTGCTCCGTCAGATTTCAAAGCTCCACCCTCTTCTCTAGGGTCCATTTATGATGGCTTCTTCTTTATTAAAATCTGTCTGGTTATCTCCATCCTAGTCCAAGAAAAACAAAGAAACCTCTTCCTTAGTTCTTTCTCATCACCTGTACCTACTTTATGGTATGGGTCACTTCTAAGTTAGACAGTTATATTCCCATGACTCTGTCCCAGACCAGATGGACTTCTTAACATTTCTGTTCACTTTTAGGACATCTTCCACACCCCCTTGTCCCTGGAAGAATAACCCTCCAAAGAGACTGTGATGAATGCTATGGCTTGTTGCAACCCAACCCTCTGAGCAAAAGTTTGTTGACATCTCCCCCCCCCCCCAATATCAAACATCATTCAGCATGGTTTCACTTGCGCCAGAAGACGGTGTTTGGAGAACGGCTGATAAGCCTCACTGAGAAGCCATCACACGCCCCAGGATCTGGCGGAATTATCTCAGCCTACAGAGATCTGATCCCGCACTCGCAGTGAGGCGAGTCAATAAAGTCAAACCCAAGTATGTGCTTTGATTTGGAAGCCTGGCTGATGACAGCTGAACTGTTGATTTAATACGTTCTGTGCAGATAAAGGCGAGGGTTGGCAACCATACAACTGTCTTCACAGGTGAGGAGACAAAGATCTCTGACATGCTTATTTCTCACAGCTCGGGTCAGGGACCCAGGCCTGGAAACACATCAAAGGCCACACCTTCTCTTCTCAGGCTCTCCCCTAGCCCTTGCTCCTCTTCTGATGGTAGCTCCTCCTGCACCTCTCACCAGTCAAACAATGAAGCTATTATGCTCCCTGGAGAAGAGAAGCAGAGTAATTACCTTCCCGGCCAGGTGCCAGGAGTAAGTTTCCTTGTGCGCAATTATTGTGTGGTAAAACGGCTGAGGCTGTGTTTTTCAAATTTGTTTTCTTTTCTTTGTTTTCTTTTTAGGCACTGACTGCCAGGTTGCCAGACACTGGCCCCAAGCCCCGGCACCAGCCCTGGACACGTAGCTTTCTTTAGAACCTGGCTTCTGTTGTCTTTCACTTTCTCCCAACCTGGCATCTCATCATATTATCATTACATCCTCACCTGAGTGTTGATAAACAAGGCCAGCTCAGCTACAGTGTGAGTGAGCGCAAGCAAGCAAGCAAGCAAGCGAGGAGCAATCCCCAAGTTTCTAGCTAAGCAGCCAAACCCTTGTTGTTCATCAGTGATGGGCTTGGGTGGAGTGACAGAGATCAGAAAGACCTCTGATTGGCATGAATGGAGTAAGGACAGGGTCATTAGGAGGGAAATGAGGACAGGGGTGAGGCCTTTGATCTTCTGAGCATCCTATCTAAAATCTCCCCATTGGCCTTCTCCATTAGCCAAACCAGACTTAACAAACAAAGGGTACCCAGTCCTGGTTGTAAGAATGAGTGTGCGTTATGCAACACTTACTTGTTCTAGACTATCTGCCTTCCCCCAGAATGCTTTTATTCCTACTTGACACTAATAATTATAACTGAGAATTGAAAAACCACCTCTGCATGCTAGGTTTAAACACATATATCATCTCATGGGTTCCCTATTGCTACTCTAACAAGAATGTATCGTTACTCCATTTTATGAGAGATCTTAAAGACTAGCAAGATTGATATTGCAACTCCTGAAGCTAAGAGGTGGCAGAGGAGAGGGAGGTCTGTTTCATTCCAAATTTGAAATTCTCAGCCACTCTGCTACACCAAGAATCCCTCACCTATGCAGGGCAGTAGGAAACCCAGCCAAGATAGCGACAAATGCACGTCAGTTAGAGCCCTGGGTGACAGTTCATCCCCACTGTGGCACTATCACTTCGTTCCCAACTGAGCAGGAATGACCGGATTTGTTGGAACCTCTATCAGCCTAGAAGGTTTGAAATGCACCTCAGATTGACCATAGGATGTGCAGACAGACATCATTTCAGGATGAGACTAGCTTTGGGATTTCCCCCTCAGGGTGAGTAGACATTATCCAACCTGTGGAGGGGCTCAGGAAAACAAAGGATTTGCTCCTTTCAGCTCTCGCCTGCTCACTGGGACTGGCTTATTTCATCCCATCCTTTCTCATTTATTTCATCCCATCCCATTCTATTCCACCCCATCCAGTCCCTTCCCATAGTATCCTATCCACTCCTGTTTTCTATACTTGCACCAAGTTTCACACCATCAGCTCCCATGGTTCTCAAATGTGGACTCAATTGAAACATGAGTTTTTCTTTGGTCTCCAGTTTGCAGATGAAGAGTGATTAGGGTTCTCAGCTTCCTCCATGAGCAATTCCTCATAATAAAACTTCAGATAAAATATACATCTAATTGATTCCGTTTCTCTGGAGATCCTTGGCTAATCTATCAGGCAAATATTAAAATGAGTAAAGAATTTAGCTGGTCAACAGTATGAACCTGCAGACTGATAGAAAAGTTATTATTTGGCCCAAAAGCTAATTTCTTGGACCTAGCTTAGAAGATTGCATGGTCTTCACATTGGACAAAGGCAAGACTATATGACCATGTCACGATGACCATTCCAGGTTCAGAATCCGGCTTTGTTTGCTATGTAAAAAAAGCTTCTACAGATACGGATGACCACTTTATTTTACTGAAAACTAAGTGTCTCAATTCATTTTGTGTTCAACTCTGGCCCTAATCACTGCAGGTCTAGAGAGGGTTTGTGACTTGTGGAAAATAGACTAGACATATTTCCTAGGAGTTTTCAAGCTCTGTGACTTAAGAGTGATAGTGTGTGTGTGTGTGTGTGTGTGTGTGTGTGTGTGTGTGTGTGTGTAAAACAGACATGAACTGGAGGTCAGAATTGGTTATTTCCAATTTGTAATTCAGTTGAAAATCCTATGGGTCCATGCTTTCTTTTAATATCATGTATACTTTTCCTTTAGAAATCCTTGAACCCACACAGGGATTTAGCTCTTATAGGCTACTTGCTTCTTTATACATACATTTACACACACACACACACACACACACACACACACAGAGAGAGAGAGAGAGAGAGAGAGAGAGAGAGAGAGAGAGAGAGAGAGAGAGAGAGAGAGAGAAAGTAAATGCTTGGGAACCTCTAAAACTCTACCTACTGGTGAAGTGATATTAGAGGCAAGGGTCTTTGGGAAGTAATTATGATTTAGATGATATTGTGAGGGTGGAGCCCCATGAATGGGTTTAGTGTCTTCATAAGATGCCTCCAGAGAGTTGCTTCCTCCTTTCACAATGTGTAGACACAGTGAAGACTGTGGGATAAGAAGCTAGCCTTCACCAAACAGCAATCTGCCAATGCCTTGATCTCAGACTTCCCAGCCTTTCAAAATTGTAAGATAGGTTTTATTTTATCCATTTTGGCTGCATAGTCTAGGGCATTTTGTTATAGCACCCCAAACTGACTATGGCATGAACACATATTTTCACGTGTTCATCCCTCCCCTGTCTCCATGTCTCTGTACCTGTTTCTTTTACCTACCCATATATACCCACCTCAAGCATCAACACAAATAAAATCTATGTCATATTCTCTTTTACAAGTCATATGCATATTACTTGGAATTGAAATTCAAATGCATGTTATGTTACAGCCTGAAGAATTAAACTAAAGTGTTTGCGTTTGTTCACTAAAATCTCCCAGGCTTTGTGTGACATCCTTCACCTCTTTCCTCCCATTCTCCCACCACCCCCACTTCCCCACTCCTGACCTCACTCATACCACAAAAGAGGAGCCTAGCTCTCTCCTTGTTCATTTGCCTTATGCTTACAGACCCCCCCCCCCCCCATCTGCCTGGCAGTCTCTGGAAGTAGGAAATCTTTTTATAGTCACATTTACACGAGGAAAAATGAAAGGTCTTACACAATGATAATCTAGAGTAGAGTAACACCAAGTAATTCCCCACCAATCTTGGTAATCAGAACTAATTAATTAAGAATTAAGGTGTGTAGATTAGTCTAGGAAAAATTAAGTGGCTCTTCATCTTACCAAAGGATCTTTGCCAAGCTCACAGCTTCACCTAATCTGGTAAAGAGACTCTGTATAATGTTCCTATCTGCAATGTTAGTCCTAAATAAATTAGAAGAGAACCAGTTTGTTGGCAGCTTTTAATTAGCAAGAAGAAATCATACCCTGTAAAGTCAAGAGCATAAATTACACCCTGTTAAGTGCTGTCCAAGGCCAGTTAAGGCAGTGTAGAATGCTGGTTAGAACCTAGATTCTCTTTTACAAGTTATATGCATATTACTTGGAATTGAAATTCAAATGCATGTTATGTTACAGCCTGAAGAGTTAAACTAAAGTGTTTGCTTTTGTTCACTAAAATCTCCCAGGCTTTGTGTGACATCCTTCACCTCTTTCCTCCCATTCTCCCACCACCCCCACTTCCCCACTCCTGACCTCACTCATACCACAAAAGAGGAGCCTAGCTCTCTCCTTGTTCATTTGCCTTGTGCTTATAGAAAGAGAAAGAGACACTCAAAGGGAGCATGGCCCCGTCCTCACCTGTCTTGAGACATCTAGCTTCTAGAACTATGATGGAATACACTCTTGTTGTTTTCTTGGACTTTGTAGTGACATGACACCTAGTCTGAGTTGAGGTAATGCCAGTCCCAGGAAAACGATACTGTTGATATCTCCATTGACAATAAAATACAAACAACACCACTGATGGCTGCACTTCCCTATGAGCTTGTTCTGTGGATTTGAAGAGAAAATGTATGTGTTGCATTCTTCACACAGTGTCTGGCCCCTATTGACTGTTCTGCAGATGTGGTTTTATTAACACATGCCAGATGTCACACACAAATAACTGAGATACCTGTACTTCAGGTAGCTAGAATTTTAATTCTCTCACTCAACCTAAATATGTCAATCATCTCTACAATGACCATCTTGACATTTCTGCCTATAAAACTGGTCACAATTGTATACATGTTAGCCTAGAGCTAAAAGCACTGAATAGACAACTTTGTATACAAAGGAATAAAATAACTGGATTATAAGGAAGAAGCCATTAACCATGAGCCATTGGATGTCACCTTGATGTCATCTTTACCTACACTACTATCCCTGTCACCCAGAAACTTGTCAAATGGAATCCTCAATCAGCAAGACCTTGCTGGTCCCTCGGGACTTGTAAGCTCCCCTATTTGTGTTTGGTAGCCATGGAAACAGGCTTTGGCCTTGGTGCTGTTGACCATATCCTGCTCTGACAACTGGGTACCTTGCCAGTTTAAGTGGATCAAATATGCTTTGTCCTCCTCCACTTCAAATTCTCTGTGATTTCTTTGTTTTCTAAGATAAACATGCATTATTTTAGCAATTGAAAAGGAAACACATTATTATGGTAATCTATATATAGAGGCAAGTCAAAATGCTGATAGAAAGAAAAACAAAAAGGAAAACAATTTGCTTTATTTCTGAAGCACTGTGTGGAATGTATGAAGCCATCATGAATCACAGGTCCTATATCCATGTCAGTGACCATCTATTTGGAAACGATGACCCTAAAGACCCACCTGTCAATGCCTTCGTAGAAACCAAATAGCACAGGAGGCGACATCACTCATCTGTCCTGAGGTGAGTTCCCAACCTGACCTGTTTTTCTCTTTATAGTGTGGACAGTGTCTGGATAAATAGTCAGGAACTCAGGAAGACCCAGTCTCAGCTTTATAACGTGATGACCTTCCACTTTGTAACTGAACTGAGTAGAAGCTAACTTACAATATGCTTCCCCAGGATCCCTGAGGCTGATGTTCTCCTAGGTGATCTGTCTCCCCTGTGTGAGTTGACACTACTGGCATGCTTCTAATGAATAGAGTACAGAAAAAGCAACAGGAAGCCACACCCAGAACAGGTTATAAAGCCAAGGGATAGTTAGTCTTCTCTTATTGGTTCGGATGGAAGTCCAGTGCCACCTTGGGAGTGACAATGGACAGGCCACTTGGCAGAGACTGAAGGTGGCCAGCCAGCCACCTTTAAATGCCTTCAAAGTGGACTATTCTCAGTTAAGCCTGCAGATGCTCCAAGCCCTGGTGGCACTTGGTGGCAGCTTTGGAAGAGGTCCTAAGCCCGTGAGTCACCTGGATTCCTGAACTTCAGGGACACTGAGCCAGTGCATGGCACTGTTTGTGACACTCCATCAGTGTACACAGCACTAGGAAGCAGTGCATGTCCCTCCACATATCCCTTACGGCTTTGTCCCAACCCCTCAAGATGGCTACATCTGCAGTTCTAGTTCACTTGGCTAAAACACGCATGCAGACGACATCTGTCTACCTGTCCTTTATGACTCATCGTCTTTAAGTTTCCATTCATTTTCCCCTTGCTGCACACATGTCTTTAGCTTCTGTAGAGTTCCTTCTGTCTCTGCAAGGATGGATTTGTGTTTCTCACACTCTAGCTGGAGCAGTGTATGCATTTCACAGCTAATTCCTAAAGACAAAGTCAATGTAATCCTTTACCTTTTTTTCTCAATTAAATTGTTCAGAAGACAAAAGCAGTACAGACAGCGTGAATTTACCATTTTAATACTGATGTTGTACAGTTTTACTTAACATTTTGGAAGATACCTGTCCTTGACATTGATCAAGAAAACACTTTTTTGTTGCTACTCAGTTTTTTATAGTGACAGCTTGTGAATAAAAAGACAGTCTATTTAAAAATAAATCATACATGAGTGTATCTCAGGAGGTAAGATGCTTCTGGAGCAAGCATGAAGATGTGAGGGTGGATCCCCTAGCACCCATGTGAAAAAGCCAGGTAAGGTGCTGTAGACCTTAAACCCTAGTGCTGGGGGGCAGAGGAATGTAGATCCTGGGGCCTTGCTGGACAAACTGCCAATCTTCAGGTTCACTGAGAGATCACATCTCAAAACCAACCACAAGCCAACTAACTAACCAACCAACCAACCAAATGGTGGAGAAGTGATTGAGGAAGACATACCTATATTAACCTCCAGCCTCTACATGTGTCTTCACAGGTGAGCACACCTGTACACACAGCTGTACTCTCTGACTCTAACACTTCCCCCCTCTCTCCTACACACATAAACACATATGCACACATACTTTCAAGTAAAACCTTATCCTCCCCATTCTCCTTAGTCCTGTGTTCTGCAGAGGCCCAGCCAGATGTTACAGTCTGAAAGGAAACAAGGCTTTTCCTTTCTTCCACAAGTTCCCCACATGGGTCCTCAGCTTTTTCCCTATGGAGCCTAAGTCATGTAAACCTTTCTCAAAACTGCCTTATCCCTCTCAGCGATGCTGCACGTGGGGTGGCCATTGCAGAGGAGCATAATGCCACGTCTTTGGGATGCAATGTCTTCTAGGAAAGTCTATGGAAGGCAAGAAGTGCTGCACTCCTGAATTGCCAAGGTAGGTGCAAGTGTAGAGAGGCCTCAGCGATGTCTGGGGAGCTGGCTTGCCCATCAGGATTGATCTATCTATCTATCTATCTATCTATCTATCTATCTATCTATCTATCTATCTATCATCTATTTATTGTCTATTATCTATCTATCTATCTATCTATCTATCTATCTATCATCTATCTATCTATCTATTTATCTATCTATCTATCTATCTATCTATCTATCTATCTATCTATCGATTGATTGACTCAGGGCATTGTACTTTTTTAGATTGGGTCTTACCATCAGCCCCACTAGCCTTGAATGTGTAATTCTGACTGCTGCCATACAAGAATCTTCATCTCTGCTCCCTTCAGACTCAATTCTATTTCATGTCAGTAAGTAGAAGGGGAAAGCAACACTGGATCTTGGAGGTGATCTTTACCCAATTGCCAAATATTTTATTGTTATGGAATTGAGAATTATAATAATACAAGTGATTTTGGAGAAGGTGGTCAAATTATAACAAATTCGAATGAGTGCTTTTGTTTTTGATCTTTAACTAAATGGAAATACTCATTTGCTTAAGTCTTCACTGCATTTCAGTCACAAAGGAATCACACTATCATGGTATTCTCCCATGAGACAAAATTGCCAGGTATTTACACAGGTGAGTAAAAACGACTTCTAGGCCAGTGAAAAGTTATTCTCCTTTCCACACACACTAAATTATTGTAATAAACATTTAAATGTTTTTAGATCAAGAAGTTAGTTACACAATACCACCGAGGACCCAATCATGCTGATGTTGCTTTGATACTTTGGACTCTGGCGTCATGCCCTACTCTCAGGTTCCCACTGGTAATAGCAGGCAGGGGGTTCTGAGAATAATTCTTCCTCTGGCTTTCTTAGAGCTGGTAGCATTTGTTTTCTTAGCTTCCTTGGCTGAGCACAGTGCAAAATTGAGACATAACAAAATAAATCTGCAAAAAAATATTTCCTGTAACTATGCCTCCAATGCCATTATATTCAAATAGCCCACAAAATATAAACAAGGGTGGCTCTTTCTCCTTCAGCAAAAAGACAAACAAGAGATCCACAATATCACAGGCTCCTGATAGACATGAGAGAACACCAGAAGGGGAGACTCTTCTTTGCTGATGGAGCCTAAGCTCCAGAAAGAGTAGATAATGCTCAGAGAATAAAGAAAATGGCCTTCGCCTAGGTTACATGGTGTAAATAACCCACTGACCAAGATGGACTTCTTTTGGGTCAGTCTCCCAATCCTGGCACTGAAGTAGGCCCCAGAAGGGAACTTAATTAGGACAATCTGACATCCCTGCAGTCAGCCTTCAGGAACTTGCACTTTGACACCGTGTCGAGGGCTGTGTGATGTTTGCAGTTGACTTCTCATGAGCGTGTGGCTGGAGGCTGGTCTCCACCTCTCACTACTTGCCCAGTTCACTGAGTAGACACTCAGGAAATGCTTGTGGCGGGAATGAATAAAGGGCCTCAGTGAAGCATTCAAAAGCATTGTCTGGCTGCCACAAGGATTTCTATCCAAAGGGCATATAGATTCTGTAGGAAGATGTGCTCCTGGTCTCTCTGGCTGTGCCTCCATAATCCCTCCAGAGCCTGTCCCCAGAACAAGCGCATACCTGGCCACGTTCAAACCTTGTCAATTTCCATCCATCATTTCTTTAGAACAGTTGGTCCGTGCCCCAAACATGACTTCTTTGTGAGTTTCCTGCTTCATGTTTCCAATTCTCTCCCACTCTGATTAGTTATCTTACCTGTGCAAACATGAGTACAATATGTGCGTGTGTGTGTGTGTGTGTGTGTGTGTGTGTGTGTGTGTTGTGCACACACACACGCACACATGCACTGTAACATTCTGCATGTTTGTGCAGCTGTTTACCTGGTCTAGTGAAAGCACTAGAAGAGGAGTCTACTAGATAAAGTCAGGCACTGGAAAGGTGTTTAGGAACCCCAGTTTCAACACAATAAAACATATACCATACATAATACAGCTTAGCACTCAGATCAGTTATAAACCGCCTCATGTATGATTAGAAAGGGTGATTTCAAATCAGGTGTGTTTCTTCAATCAATATGTAATGAAACCTGAGGTGGAATCAACCCATTCGCCAACTGACACCCCCGAGGAGTAGTAGGATTGCGGGGGGAGGGCAGAAGACCTCATATTTATTCTGCTGTTAGCATCCAGAGGCTCTGGCTAGCCGTCCCCGGTCACGATCCTCCCCTCCTCCAGAGAGCAAAGTTTGGCTTTGGATGGGATTTGACCTCAGGTCACTGTGGCAAATTCTTCTTCATATGTCTTGATAAAACCATCAGTTCTTTCCTGAATCCAAAGAGAAAATGCAATGTGTTGAAAATAAGGTGTCTTGCTCCTTATATGTAAACCTTTGCAATTTTTTTAATGTAAGAATTAAGTAAAGAAATGTTTTTAAGTCACATACCTTGAATATTCATTACCAAATATTAAGGATTATGGCATGATAATACTAAAATCAAGTGTTCGAAGAGCAATATATCATTCTTAAATAATAAAATATGCCCGGAAGTACTTTCCTCAGAGTGAGACTGCCTCCTCTTCAGGAGTTAAACTGGGCATGCTCACAAAAAGTCATTTTACCTGTGTTTGACTGTTGACATTCTCTCAGGGAAGGACTTGGGGACTGACCTTGGGCATCCAGCTACCCCTTCTAACAAGTCATATGCAATTCAGCCCTAACTGCACATGGTGTCTGGGTCTTAGGGAGGGGCCAGACTGTATAAACAGGGACTCAGGGGAAAGCACTCCATCTGCAAAGCTCTGGGCAGGCCACCATCCCTGCTGGGTGTGGCCTTCCTTCCAGTGGGGCTGCTTTAAGGCCTTCTGTGCTCCTGCATGTGACCTCTCACCCAGCTCTGTACGTAAGCCCCATAAACTTGTTCAGTTCCCAGGGTGAAGGTTGAGAGAATCAAGCTTTGGTTTGACACTAGGCCCTGAGGGGCGGTAGTTGTTTTGTCCCTTCAAGGGTGAAAATTTCATAACAATATATAATAAAAGTAGAACTATTTTCAGGGTATCCTGACAGGCCTATATGTTTGTAGACATGCAAGTGTGTATAAATACACACAGGCATACCTTTTATTAAAATAGTAACGGGTCTATTCCTGTCTACATTCTTTGTTAATATCTGTGTGTTCATCTCTTCTCTCTTCAGGGATCGTGTACACCTTCTGCATCAGCATCCACTAACTTTTACCCTGTAATATTGGTTTCTGTTTCAGCCTTTTCCCTGTTCTCCTGACTGATTGCTTCTTGAGGGCGCAGATGGGGGCTTGTTTTACTGTTGAGTCCCAGGCATCGATGGTTCCTGGAAACAAATGTGTTTTGTTGAGCATTTGGAAAAAGAGCAATCTAATCTTGCCAATATCCACCTATGGATTTTTCGTAGAGCCAAAGTTCCAAAGGGTGGTCTTAGGAAAAGACATTTAAAAATGATTTATACTCAGAATATAAACACATTGGAACTATGGGTTTTCCTGAAGATCCCTGCCTGGGAGGTATACCATGTCACTCTGGCCACTTTGGGTTGGCCAACCAAGTCAAGGTAAGGACATAATCCTTCCTGAGGGGTCAGGATGGAGAATTTCTAGATACAAAATTCATGAGAGATGTATGGGAATTAGCTCTCTCCTTAAAAACATGGAGGCATCATTTGTGGGACAGGGTTGGGCGTGCAGGAAATGCTTCATGTATTTCTCTGGATCCATCTAATAAATGAATTAAGGAGGAGAGCAATAGGTAGGTATTGTTTTGGCTATGCTGCACCTGTACTTTAGTTAATGGAGTTGGTCAAGCCTCTCTATGCTCAGTGTTATTCCCGTGTATTTCATAGCACTTTCCAGGAACAAAATCCAGCAATGGAAATAAATGTTAAGGCAGCCAAACATATACATGAAAATGTAGGTGGCATTTACTTTTGTAGAGTCTTTTTTGTTGAAATATATCATATGGCATATTTCCTATAGATTTTAAGCTGAGGGGTGTCATTCATTTGAAAACCATACCAACCCAGACCTAATTACAATCAAAATCAGAGTCTAAGGATAGGAGGGTGGTAGTCGCCATCTAACCAGTCTCCAAGTAGCTGATTAAATCCAGACGTTTCTAAGTAAAGCATTCTCCCTTGTAGATTCTTTTCATTTATTCTCATAAAAATGCGTCTTCATTTCATTTTGCTCAGCAAAACATTTTTTTATAATGAGTTCCTTGATATTCACGAGACTTCTGAGTCTCTCTCATTCCCTTTTTGTCAAAAACAGGAAGCTGACTCTTGCCAAGGATAAATGAGCTTGCAGTCAGTGTTTTCAGTGTGGTTGGAAGGATGGACTCTTCCAATCTCAGGCCGTTCTGATGCTGGCAGAGACCTTCCCTGCCCAGACTATGAAATAATAATGGTGCCCTTTAGCAATTTAAGCTTTGTGTTCCCCGAACCCCTGAATCTATTACTAAAGTTCACTTAACAACAGGGTCTTGTTTTATCTTTAGCAAATATCCTGGGGCATGCAGAAGTACCAGAGACAAACTGCATTACAGATTTTAAATTCAGAGTGATGAGCAAATCAATATTTCAAAGTATAACAGGAACCAATTCTACAAAATGAACACGAATCAGATATTGTGCTGGCTGAGCTCCAACAGAAGGGAGAGAGGTACAGAGAGGACAGTTACGCAAAGTGAAATATTAAATGACATAATAAAGCTATTGACATATAAGTCTGAAAAATGTGAAGCTTAACAGTTTCCAGTATCAGAGAAAAGCTAATTTAGATCTGTTAATACATATTGCTCTTTCCTCATTTAACTTTTCATGAGTGATAGCAAGTACCAAGGGATAGATATTTAAGTAATCTATAGGAAACCTATAGTTAGAGCATCCTAAAGATTATATGATTCAGATGAGTGCCTTAAACAGAGATACTGAGAGATACTGAAGGGACTGTCCCCAGACGGATTTTAGTACCTTCTCCTTCTCCTGAAACGTTTGTAAGGGCTTTTTAGTCTAATCCACTAAGGTAACTATGTCTCCACTCTCCCATTTGAGAGTGCAGAGTCAAGTTCAGGGAAACTCAGCTGAGACTATTAGGTCTTTTTCTGACCAGGTCTAAAGCCAGATTGCTTCAACTAATCAAATTTTGGAATTTTCGCTTACCTAAAGTATGTTTGAGTGATGTTCACTTTAAATTTGGCTTTAGAGGGAACTGAATATTTAGGACCATGGATAAGAAGTGTGTCTGTGGATATAAATCCAATAAAACATAATTACAGTTACTCTCATAGTCACCCCAGACCTGGGAAGGAAGAAAGACACGTAAACATGAGAGTAACAATCTTTTTGTGTCTGTCTGTCTCTGTCTCTGTGTCCCTGTGTCTCTGTGTCTGTCTGTCTCTGTCTGTCTGTCGGTCTGTCTGCCTGTCTGTCTCTCTCTCTCTCTCTCTCTCTCTCTCTCTCTCTCTGTGTGTGTGTGTGTGTGTGTGTGTGTGTGTGTGTGTGTGTGTGTGTAAGTTCCTTCAGGAAAATTCAGAAAGTTGAAATCCAGTTCATTTTTTTAAAGATTTTTTTTTTTACTTTTATTTCATGTCAGGAGTGTTTGTCTGCATGTATGTACACGCACAGTGAGGGTGCAGTGCCTGTGGAAGTTGGAGAGAGCAACAGCTCCCCTGGGACCAGTGTTATCTGTGGTTAGGTGGTGTGTGGGTGCTGGGAACTGAACCCAGAGCCTCAGCAAGTGTTCCTCTTGCTACCTGAGCTGTCTCTCCAGCCCCGTGAGCCAGGCCTCTTACAGCTGTTCATACTTTTACTCAGTGTTCATGCCCACTGTGTGCCAAAAGAGGCTTTGGAAGTGTTTCAGTACAGAGCCCCGGTCTTCACACAGTATCCATGGCTCCTCCCTGCTTCCCAGAGCTCCTCCCTGCTTCCCAGGACTCCTCCCTGCTTCCCAGGACTCCTCCCTGCTTCCCAGAGCTCCTCCCTGCTTCCAGGGCTCCTCCCTGCTTCCCAGGGCTCCTCCCTGCTTCCCAGGACTCATCCCTGCTTCCCAGGACTCCTCCCTGCTTCCAGGGCTCCTCCCTGCTTCCCAGAGCTCCTCCCTGCTTCCCAGGGCTCCTCTCTGCTTCCCAGAGCTCCTATTTTTGAGTTATTCCTGGATGGGCAAAGGGGCCGTGAGCAGTCGGCTTCCCCTGGACTTTCAGCTTGCTCCTCATTCTCAAATGTCCCCACGAATGTCTTGAAAGCCACATCACTTTTCTAGGTGCTGGTACGGTAAATGATGTTGGTGTCTTAGGCACCAAGACGAAAACCCATGTTTCTCAGTGCAGTTGTCCCTCAGCCTTCTAGTTCTGAAAGCTGCTTGTGTTTCCTGTGCTAAAATCAAGGATGCTCTGCTCCACCTGCAGGTCCTAGAAAGAGAAACTGCATCCTGCTCTCCGCAGATTCTAATCAACATCAGCTTCCTTAGGTTTTCAGTCCCTTCTCCATCTCCAAAGCCCGCAGTGGTATATCAAGTAACATTCACATAGCATCACTTAGAGCCTTCGTCTAAGGCCCCACGTCTCCTCTGCTTTAGCCTACGATGATTTCAACCTCAAAGGGCATAAACCAATCACATATGAAAAGGCCATCTTGCCACGTGAGGCACCACGTGAAAAAGCACCAGGGATGAGGGCACATGCTAACGTCTTATGGCCCCTGTATCAGTGACTTTTCTGATGGTAGTATCCAAACACCTGATGAGAAGCAACTTAGGGGAAGGAGGTGTTTTAGTCACAGCTTCATGGTATGGCGATATGGTGGCATGAAGGCTAGAGCTCTAGCCATATAGGTAGAAGCCTAGGCCATGGTTTGCTATATAAGCCATCGATTAGGAAGCAGAGAGAGCAAGACATAAGCTGGATTTGGGGTTGACCTGTGTAATTCATAAACACACCCTCAGTAACCTTACCTATCCCACCAACCAGGCTCACCTCTCAAAGGTTCCAGAGTGCCCCTTCCAATAGTACTGCAGTCCAGGGGCAATACATGGAAACACAGGAGCCCCTGGGGGACATTTCACATAGGAACGATTATGGGCCTTTACTCTACTACCATGGAAGTTACACGTGGAGATGGTGGTGTGCTGGTTAAAGAAGTCTGGCCTTGCATCAGCACCAAAGAGCAGCTATCACAGACCCATGCTCAGTGCAGAATGGGAGAACGCTAACATTCCTGGCTGAGGCAGTGGGATCTGAGGTTATTCTGTATGACGGCATCATCCACCATCCTGTCGTGATAGTGGAGGAGTCTTCAGGCTTGTATAGCTACAGGGGGATCGACTTTCTATCCCAACACAAAATTCCTATAAATTTAGGAGAACATTGTCTTTCTTGACTCTCTCTCTCTCCCTAGTTTGAATAGACAGCCTAAAATAACAAAATATTGACAAAAGAATAATGAAAACTAAGCAAAATATGAGTAAATCCATAACCACACTAAAAACTCTGGCAGTTTGGACACTCGGGCACTTTTTTGTTTTTAAGTCCCATATTAATGATGAAAAGAAAACCTCTGCTGTTACTTGAAAGTTGTGCAAGGTTTTTTTTAAAGATTTATTTTATTTTAAAATGTGTACTTGTGTGTGTGCATCTGTGTGTGGGTATGCACATGTGAGTGGAGTGCCTGTGGAGGCCAGAAGGGGGCATCAGATCCCCTATCACTGGAGTTACAGATGGTTGTGAGCTTCCATATGCAGAAACTATATGTACATATATATTTCTTTTAGAACAAATAGGAGTTTATATCATTAGTTTCACTTCTTTTCCAACAGTTTACACATTCTGGGATCTACTGAGGGAAAGCTACAACATCCACAGTGTGGACTGGAATGAAGCTTCTAAAAAGAATCATCTTTCATAGTGTTTGAAGACTGTAGGCAGCCATCAATATTAATTTCAAACCCACATCACTCAAATATAAATGCTCTCTCAACATTTGCGATGATTTCTCTCTCGATGATTTGCAAACGATTTCAAGTTACACAAATGGCTGAACAGCAGAGTGCAATCTGCCATTCACCATGCATAATGGCCAGCTGGGAATAATGAAACCAGACAGAAAAACTTCCACTGAACTATGTTAGCTTAGATCACTCCAAGGAGCTCAAATGGCCCGCTCTGCTCATTAACGACCATGAAAATATGCTTTCTTTAAAAAAAATCAGCTTTCTATTTTAGAGTCATTTATACTCACAGAAAAGCTACAGGCTGTACAGAGCTTCTGCACATACCCACTTAGGTCTCTGTGTTGGTTACATCTGACCTCACGGCGGTACATTTCCTGTAAATAAGAATCCAACATAGAAATCTGGTGTGGCAGCACACACCTTTTATCCCATGACTCTGGAGTCTGAGACAGGTGGATCTCTGTAAGTTTGAGGTCAGATTGGTCTATGTAGTGAGTTCCAGGCCAGACAGGACTATAAAGTGAGACCTTGTCTTTAAAAATATCCAATATCAGTAATTCTTATGAACTGGCTCCCACATTTAACCAGATTTCAGTTTCTGCCCCTACATCAACTTTGTTTAGCATCCCATCCTATGTTACATTTGGTACCGTCTCCTGTCTGGTACCTTCTCAGGCATCCTTGGTGTTCATGACCCTGAAATTCATGAGGACTACTAGCCTAGCAGCATGTTTTGTTTATGGGTTGACTGATATTTTTCTCAGGGTTTACAAGGTTTACATTTAGCTTGAATCTGAAATATCTCTCAAGGCCCATGTTTTAAAGGCTTGATCCACAGCTCTTCACACTACTGAGGGGCAGTGGAACCTTCAAGAAGCGAGACCTAATTAGAGGAAGCTCACTGGAAGTTCATCAGAATGTTACTGGAGACATGCCTTGTGAGGTGATGCTGTTTTCCTATAGAAAGACTCTACCTGTACTTCTTTCCTTTGCATCCGCCATGAGGGAAACAGTTTCTTTGCCACTTTCTCCTACAATGACATGTCAGCTCACTGTGGGCCCAAAGGCAATGCGTCTGAGTAACCAACCCTGTTCTCTCTGTTTTTGTCTCCGTCTCTGTCTCTGTCTCTGTCTCTCTTTCTGTGTGTGTGTATCTGTGTGTGTGATTTGAGACCCAACCCCGTGCCTCATGCATGTGAGACCAGTACCTTTGAGGCTGAGCTACACCCTATACTATATTTCTATAATGTACTCTGTAGAAGCAGGTTATCAAGCCTACCCTCCACTAACAACAGCAGAAGAAAAGATTCGACTCTTCCGCCTTGGTGTGGGTGTCTATTTGTAACTCCTTGGTAAGGACCACATGCCCAATCTATTCATTTATTTCTATCAGTGTAGACTCATATTTACACCAGTATGGGCTCATATATTTATGTTATGAATGAGGTTATGATTTAATATCATCTTCTTTTCTTAATCCATTTCTGACAGTAGGAACAGGTTCAGGGGCCCCGTGTCCCTTCCATATCTCATCCTTTGTTTTTCTAGCATTTTCTATAAACCTTAACTGTAAGATGTTCCAGGTTACATTTCCTGTCCCAACCCTAGGATCTATCACCTAATTTCAAAAGAAAAATATCACCTTTAGCCTAAAATTGGAAAAAGTCACAGATGTGTCAAATTCTTGCCCATATTCACATATTTTTAAGTTGGAGACTAATAAGAAACAGTTCAGAGCAGTGCAGTTTGAAGACTCCTTAGCTCTGGTACACATTGTGAGTTGATCAAATTTAGCATCTATGTGGACGGCCCCTCTGTCACTACAACTTTAGAGATAAGACATATTCAAAGCACCTGGATTTATATGGGTGTGGTTTTTATTCTGCCAGACCAAAGACCAGGCCTTCAGTGTGGACAGCAGAACTCAGAGACAAATGAACTCCCGGTCTTGAAGGAGCACACTTTCAGAGTTGAGCATTATGTCTAGGTGGGTCTCTAAGAGGGATGCAGAATGAGACCAGCACTGAAATCAGTGGGCCTAGCAGCTCGCTCCCCCATCCGCTGAGCAGCTAAGCACAGTGCTTTTGCCTGTCTGTGTTTGGTTTCTTGAGACAGGGTTTCCTGCTTCCCTGGCTGTCCTCCACTCACTAAGAGGATGTTGACTTCCTCCCGCCACCATGGGTCCCCCCAGCGGCATGCGTCACAGGCCTGTGTCACCAGCACTTGCTTTGTGCATGTGAGGTGAGCATTCTACCAAGTAAGTGACATTCCTAGACTCAGAGGCAGTCCTTTCCTGGCTGACATCTCTCTGTGTTGGAGGTGTGAGCCAGGCTCAGCTGGAAGGCTCTGCTGGGCTCTGCTGGGCTCTGTTAGCAGACACCCGCCAGCCAGCAACTTGACAAACTTCCGTGGTCCAGCGCTGCTCTGTGCTCACGCCTGTGTGCTGCCTGGCTGTCATCTGGGTCCGTCTCCACGTGGCCTCATCTTTAAGGCCTCTGGCCTGGGCTACCTGCTTTCAGTTAAGACTCTGGCATCTTTCTGATGCAGCGACCTTGGTCTCTGGATTGCAATCCTGAGTCACACAGAAGCTTTGGGCATAACTTGTCTAATCTTTGTTTTGTTGACGAGAAGGGAATGAATCAAAACTCAGTGCAATGCCTACCGGAATGCTTCAAAGATCATCATCTATATAACTATTATCATTACCCTAAACATTAATTTACCATGAAATCCGAAACCACCTCCCCACTCCTCCTGTGGTTAGATGACTGACTCAAACGGGCAAAGATGATGCAGACGTTTATATGTCTGACCCATGTAAACATTCCCATGATCCTCCCACACTGTCTCCTTTTGGATAGATCAGCTAAATTACATCAAAATTCCAGACAAGAACTCAAAGACACTGAAGGATGAGAAAACACAGAATAGAAAGAAAGGCCTGTGTCCCTTTCGATTACAGTAGGGTTCTGTCCTAATAACCTCATTCTTAATTCAAAACACAGCGCTGAAGACACATAACATCATAGTGGAGGCTAGCCTGCTTCAGGGCATACTCCCCCCGCATATGTCATAGCAGGGGCTAGCCAAGTCTCCACTGATCATGCATCCACCACTGTTACTTGAGTGAGTGTATTTCTACCATGTCACACCACTGAGGTATCCGTGCTTGCTTATCAAAGTGGCCATTGACATTGATTCTCATTAATATTCATGGCAAGAACAAATCTTATAGGAGCCTTTCTTGGTCAGTTCACCCCCCAGGAAACAGAAGCTTAACTGAATTGCTAGAGAATCAGGCAATATGGTTCAGAGTATATGAATGCAGCTCATAAGTCCAGGAAGGGCATGCAGGCCTAACACTAGACAGGAAGTACACAGCACAGCTACCTCTAGACAGGAAGTACACAGCACATCTACTATTAGACAGGAAGTACACAGCACAGCTACCTCTAGACAGGAAGTACACAGCACATCTACCACTAGACAGGAAGTATACAGCACATCTACAGCACATGTAGCTCCCTCCAACTCTCTGCCAAGCATGGAGTCTTATTTCTGGTTTCTGTCTTTTACTCACGTTCTTCTGTCTCAGGCTGGCCTCTGCATCTCCCTGAACCAAGCCAGGGCCAGCCCCCTCAGCTAGTCCTGGACACCCTTGTGGAGAAAATGATTGCTTCAAACTGGAACAAACTGACTCCCTGGTTCAATCAGCCATAACTGAGTGGGAGGACCACCTTGTAGGAGACAGTCCCCACAGCAGGGAGGAGGGTCACAAAGTGTGTGTAGGAAAGTCAGTGATATTGGGGGGGATTCTCACTTAACTCTCTGGTGTATGTATTATTGGGCCCAATATTTCACATTTTATCTTTTAAGTTCTTCGTCATTTCTACAACCAGCCCCTTAATAGCTGTTTATGTATTTAATTAAAAAGTGTATTCTTTGCTTTTCTGTTGTAATTAAGACTATATTTGAATCCTTCTCTTTTATTTTATCCATTCATCCATCCATCCACTCCCCACCCACCCTCCTATTTATCTATCTATCTATCTATCTATCTACCTACCTACCTACCTACTTATTTTTGAGACAAAGTTTTAGACATAGCTCTGGCTGGCCTGGAATTCATAGAGATTGGTCTGCCTCCGCCTCTGCCTCTGAAGGGCTGGGGTTGCAGATGTGTGCCACCACAGCTGACTTTTTTTAATACCCCATCTTCAAAGCAGCTTCAGATTCATAGTGAAATTGAGAGAAAGGCATAGAATTGCTCCATAAAAACGCAGTCTAACAACTGTTTACAAAGCTCTTAGACTGCACTGAGTGTGGCCAGAAATCTAGAGGTGGGAAATTGCAGGGGAGCACGCACACAGCATGTGCAAAGGCTGAGATGCTTTGAATGAGGAACATGAGCACATTTGGATTTGAGTATCTGAAAAGGGGGTGTCTTGGAACCAACAAGGTACGCTTTATCATTGCATCACCTTTCATCCAATTGCCCTCAACTTTTGTGCTATTGAAACTTCCTCAAACACAGGGTAGAACCGTTGGCTGAGTGCCTGCCTTTTCCTGCTGACCTGGAGAGCCTCGAGGCTCAGGCTATTTGTCAGGCATCTGTCTCCTTAAGTCCAGGTACAGGAATTACGCGGAGTGTTTGCAAGGCGCTGGTGTTGTCTTAATGCTGAAGGATGCTGTTTTAAGCTTCGGCAGTGGACCTCCCCTGGGCTTACTCTGGAACTCCCCTCTGAATTGTTTTATACTCCAGCACTCAGCCGGATTCCTCCACTGACTCCCTGGCTGGACCTTTGGCAGCGAGGCAGAGCAGCCAGGAGCTGGTTTATCTCTTGGAGGAGTGGGAGTTGTCGTTTCCCAGTACACTCAGCATGCCTGCTGCACTGGCAGAAATGAACTGTCATTTTCACTAAGTACCTTTCGTAGAGTTCATGGGACCAGACAATTAGGGATGATTTTAAAAAAAAAAGATAAGATGCTTGGGGAGAGAAAAATGGTACCATGCGGTTTGATATATTTAAGCTTGCATGTACAGGGATGCTAGAAAGAGAAGAACACCAAACTGATTATGAAGATTCCAGAGCTATTGCTTGGTAATTCGTAGAAAAGGTCAGAGGGAAAGAAGGTGGCATTGGTTGAAAGAACTCACAAAGATACATCGCCTAAGAAAGACTGAGGGTTTGTGCCTTCACCGAGATGGCGGCATCAACAGCAGGAGATGAGAGCGGAGCAGAGAGGGCAGTGTGTAAGCCTCAAGATGGCCGAGGACCAAACACCCTGTCATGATAGAACCCTCATCCAGTGACTGATGGAAGCAGATGCAGAGAGCCACGACCAAGCCCTAGGCGGAGCTCCAGGAGTCCAATCGATGAGAGAGGGGAGGGATCATATGAGCAAGAGATATTGAGACCATGGTTGCAAAATGCACAGAGACAACTAGCCAAACTAGTATAAATACATGAACTGTGATCCAATAGCTGAGGAGCCCCCATGGAACTGGACTAGGCCCTCTGGATAAGCAAGACATTTGTTTAACTTGAACTGTTTAGGGAGCCTCCAGGCAGTGGAGCCAGGACCTGTCCTTAGTGCCTGAGCTGGCTGTTTGGAACCTGGAGCTTATGCTGGGACATTTTGCTCAGCCTTGATGCAGGGAGGAGGGCATTGAACCTGCCTCAACTGACTCTACCAGGCTCTGCTGACTCCCCAGGGGGTGGGTCAGTGAGCTTCAGGAATCCTCCAGCCTCTGTCTCCGTGCTGGATCAAAGCGCAGGCTCCCATGTCCAGCATTTTATGTAAGTTCCAGGGACTTAACACTCAAGGTCTTGTCATTGATCCCTCCCCCAATCCCTATTTCCAGAGTCTTCTCTGATGAGCTTGTGACCCCAAGGATGACCAGAATAGCAGGCTTGCCAGAAAACCATCAGTGCCCACTTGCTAACTCTTACTGTGGACAGACACTCGAGCAAAGGCCACATTCTCAATAGAGGCCAGGAAGGTTAAAATAATGCCATCGTTGTCCAAAAGGAGAAACTGAGGGTCAGAGACGCTGTGGGACTCAGAGAACCTGGGATAAGGACCTTGCTTCCTGGGATGGCAGAACCCACCAGGAACCACAGAGAACTATTGCTCCATAACAATGGTATAAGCCAAGGAGATTTCCACCTTCACCATATGCATTGTTCTGATAGGGTGCAAGGACAAAGCTGTTTGTCTTGTGCCTCTGGGCTTTGGATCACGGGACCCTGTGGGGTGCCTGCCTTTGATCAAGATTGCTGAGGCAGCTGAATTGGCAGGATTATTACTAAGCCCAGCTCAATCCTTATTCTGCTGCCTGTACTACAGTAAGGCAGTCATGGGAACAGTAGAGGCAGGGGTTGCCTGTGTTTATAGAGAAGAATCAAGAGGCCATTCAGTCCCTCACATGTATGGACTTCTCCTGAAGGCCTAGAAGTTTGAGGGCTGAGAACAGAAGAGGAAGGATGGAGCTGACCCAGCTTGAGAGTCATCAGAGGCTCCGCTCGTATGGCACCAGGTTTTGGTCCAAACACACAGCAGTGTGAAGGAAGTGGTGATGGATTAGAAGAAGGAAAGGCACCAGGAGAGGATGCTCTGTGCTGGCGCTCCTGGGCCCTGCTATCTCTGCCCACTCCCAGCATTTTGAAATTCAGCAGAGCCATCGTTATTAGAAGCCATCTGAAGCTGACTCCCTGGGAGGATCTCTTATCTTATCGACGCAAATGACTCACAGGAACACGTCAAAAGGGATGAGATGGAACCTGGGGTGTCTCCCAGACAGTCGAGATTCTCTGATGACACAGTACATGTGGATGCTGCCCACTGCTAAGCCTTAGTATGGGACTCCAAGTCCATCTGTCATGTCCTTCTGATTAGGTTTTCCTCAGCCCCTGGTGATATCCATGGTTCTCAGCCTGTGTCTCTACCTCTCAGAGAAGTACTCTTGGCCTCTATTCAACAGCAGAGCCACCACCGATGACAATATCTCTATGCACTGTTCTGGAGTCTGGACAGTGCCCATCCCATCCTCCCTGAGGTGCCTAGAATTGTGAATATTCTGTTGTTACAGAAAGTCCATTTCATCTTCCTTCAGAATTTATTATCTTTAGGAAGCAAATTCTAGTGGGGCTAAGGGCATGCGTGGATAATTAATAAAATGGGGAAATACACTGGTCTCTTTAGAAAACGGACTGTTGAAGCCATTTGTTTCTCCATACTGCCAAAATCCATGACCACCCGTGGCCGTGACCAAAGAGGAGAGGGTATGTCAGCATATCCAGCACCTTCTAGGAGGCTTGTCTATTGGGAACAAGTCACATGACGTCTGTGTGTCACCTGGACGGAGTGAAGCCCACCAGCATGATGGGAGCCACTAGAGGCTGTCTGAACTGCCATTTAGTGATGTTCCTGCAGCTGGCTAGTGGTTCAAATCCTCACAAACTTCCTGTAGCAGTGACGGTGACACTCAGGCAATTAAAGGGACGGATATTCGGGTTTCTGTGGTGATGTGCAATGGTTCAAACTCACCACGAGATGAAACCTGAGATGGGCACTCTTGTCCTGAGCAATAAACAAACAGAAGAGGTGCGGGGTTCAAGAAGTAGGTTAGACAGGACCTCCAAAGCCTGCTTCTAAGTCACTGGACTGGTTGTTTTCTGCAAACTCAACAGCAACTATAGTCACCTGGGAAGAGGAAACGCAAAGGAGAAATCACCTCCATCAACTGGCCTCTGAGCAAGTCTGGGGAGCATTTTACTGATTGATGATTGAGGTGAGAGGGTCTTCCCAGTGTGGTTGCGTCTTTCCTGGACAGGTGGCCCCGGGAAGCAGGCTGAGCAAGCCAGAAAGCAGCACTCCTCCATGGCTTCTGCTTCAATTCCTGCCCCAGGTTCCTGCCTTGAGTTCCTGCCCTGGCTTGCCTCTGTGATGGACCATTACCTGGAAGTGTGAAGAGAAATAAGCCCTTCCCTCCCCAAGCTGCTTTTGGTCAGGGCTCATCACAGCAACAGAGCAGCAAATTAAGGCAGTCATATACATTGAATCCCAGGTGGGAGATTCAGGGAAGGTAACTCTACAAGATGGTGATGCTCTGGGGACGGGGTGGTAGGGACGGCGGGGGGGATCCATAAGACAGAATGGAGACTGAACCACAGTAGAATGAGACAAGATGCAGCAGCTCTGTATTGCCAGTGAGATCCAGGGGTTCCCAAGCTCTGTCACTGTGTCTTGGGATACAAAGTAGCAGGCTTTGTCAGCTGGGGACATCAGTAATTAGTGTCATATGACCAGGTAACAGATATCACGTCCAAGAATCAGGAGGAGCCAGAGAAAAGCGAATCCCTTGTACTCAGGTCTAAGAGCCTCCCCCATGCTCGGTGGGTAACAAAGCAGGTCACGTGTTTGCTACAGATGTCAGTTCAGGGAGGAAACACGGCTGGGTAGGAAGTGGACTTTTTTTTTTTCAGAGGTTATGCTGTGGATCTCCAGAGCTGTGCTGCCCATGTCACAGCCGATAGCTACACCATGCAGCAAATGAGGCTTACATTAACTCAAGCTACCTCAGATCAAAGATCCAGTCCCTCACCTGCACCAATCGCATATCCTATACCCAATACTCACGTGTGGCTAATGGCCATCATATTGACAGCAGATACACAGCAGGTCCATCACCACAGACAGAGTAGCTAAGAAGCGTGGGTCTAAAACATAAAGCCCAGGTTTGAGGCATCCTTTCCATCTTCTTTAGCACTGCAGAGAGAGCCCAGCCCAGGAGTAAATGTGGTCAAGGTTTTTGTTCAAGGACGGCTCCAAAACACGCCTAAGCATCCTCTCCAGGACTTACTTCTCATTATTTATTCATTCTTGAAGCATATATTTATATTTATTGAGTGGCTTTGAAGTGCCAGGTGCTCTGCTAGATGCTGAGGATGAAAAACAGGACCCCATCTTCACCCTTATCAAGCCCAGTTTCTACCTGGGATGACAACCGATAAGCTAGGGAACAGGTAACAGCACCCGTTAATTACAGCTGGTGAAAATGTCAACAGGGGCCGGAATCAGAGGCTCTGTAGGCAGCAGCACTGTGACCAGGTGGCCTTTCAGCTGTGGTGAGAAGCTGTCCGAACCCACCCCTGCGGAACTGCCACCTTGAGTGGAACAATGAAGCGCTCAGGGAAGAGTCGGTGGGCACATCAACGAGAAGGAGCCAGGTGTGGAAAGGGCTGGAAGAAAGATGTCCTCAGCCGGTGGCATCTGGGATCTTTTGTGTGAGAAGAAGCCTGGTCAGTGTGAACAAGAGCAGGAGCATCATGGAGGCTGTTGCACAATCAGCAGGTGCAAGAGATGTGAGGTGGTATTTTAGGTGGAGTCTCTTTCTGGGGTGAGTGATAGGATCTGACATGTTAACCCTAAGGCCACACTCCAGCCATTCTACAGTCTGGATAAAGTTAGGGAGTGGGCAGTGAGAGGCTGGAACTCTGTCATAGGTGATGGAATCATCTAGCAAAGAGATGACAGACCAGGCTAGCAGCCCTTGACATGGTGACGCACAGACACACAGACACACAGAAATGGTGACAGTCCAGCTGAACTTAGCTTCCCCAAGGCCGTCAGACTCTCCTGTGCTATGGTTACATCCTCCAGACTGGAACACTCCCTCCTAGAGAGGACAGAGATAAGATTCAGAAAGCTCAAGAAACTTAGGAAATTCTGGAAGCTCCAAAAGAAGATTCATGGGCATTCTTCCTGAGGCTATAAGCAAGTGGTGAACAGCCGCAGGGCAGGAGGACGCTCTCCACTGGGGCCATTGTAAGCTGTGCAGAGAGCTCTGGAAGGCGGCTTTTGTGACTTGTTATCCATGTTGGGTTGCGCTTCCTGAAGACAGGCTGCCTTGAAGTTACCTCTACTTATGCTCCCAGAAATAATCCCAATTAACTTGTGGGCTCGCCCAGCTAGACCTAGGTGGGATCATTTCTTTGGTCCGTCATCAATGCCCTAGCTGGGATGAATACTTACTTGCTCACGTCTCCCAAGAAAGCTGTACATTTCTCCACTGTTTCCCACCTCCAGACATACCCCCTTGCTCTTCAATGTACTAATCTCTTTTTACTTCCGCTTTCAAAAGTCCCACCTGTCCTCAGTGCCCTCTGATCTCCCCCTTGTCATTCAGCGTCTTCTCATTGGCATGGCCTCCATTAATTCCCCCACACTTTAAGTCACAGTACTCTTTGTGTGTGCCATTTGCACATGATGGGTTAAGCTTGGTCCCCACACTGCCCTGACAGCCACTGATTGACTTAGTGCCTCTTCAGCAGCTCCCCGAAACCTACTTCAGGGTTAGTACCTGGTCCCCTAATTTAGATATGAGGACTTAGACATACTTGTTAAAGGAACTAATGGCTGTCTGTCTCTGCCCCTGGCAATGGGATCTTTCTCTTGGTTTAACATCTTACCTCTCTTCGTGTAACCCTACTTCTTTGACTGTTACTTCCTAACCAGCCCTTCAGAGGAAGCACAAAACTCCTCTTTTAAACACAGGATCTGTCCCTGGTGGGCTGCCCTTGCAGCAGCCGTGATCTGAAATCCCCGAAGGCTCAGTGAGAGCCGTTGGGGAGTGCGCAGTGTGTTCAATTATCTCTCGTTATGCAGAGTAAATGGAGGTGCTTAAGACAGCAGTCGTAGATTCTCAATGGCCCCCTGACTATCCTGGGAACTCCGCAACACCGTCTGCTCATCTCAGCATGCACATAGCAGCTAATACAGGTGCACAGTAGGCCTTCAGACACACTGAGTGAATGTAAAATAATTGGTACAAGTGCTTCCCTGGGACAAGAATAAGCCCCGTGGCAGTAGCCTGTTCTATAGGCAGGCAGACCCCAAGCCTAGAGAGGGAAGAGGTACAAACTACTTAGCACTCAGCCCGGTCCGCTGTGGTGTGAGGTGGCCAGTGGTGGCTGAGAATGTGAGAGCAGCAGTATCCATCATTTGCCATCTCCCCTGTGACTCTGCATCAGGTACAATCATCTGCTCTCACTGCCTTTCATTCATCCTTTCCCTGGTCCTGATCCCCTCACCCCACCTGTCAATCATCCTCATCACCAGCCCCTCTTCCTCCCTTCCCTGATCAGAGAAGCCCCTCTAGCCCCCCACCCCCTGCACCTGTGTTATTCCATCCCCTTTCCTCTTTTCTCTTTAAAGGTTTGCGGAATCCATTTCAATTTCATGTGCTCACCCCGTGCTGTCTGGACATTCACTTTCAGAATCTTCTGGGTTATTAGTCACAGTTCTAAAGTCAGAGCAAACCTAAGGTGGTCTCAACAGAGAGGATGGAGAGGAACGCCAATATGCAATACGTAGGATGCATTTGGCCCACGTCCCCCATGCGAACTGGGTTTAAGTTTCCATCATCCTGAGGGAACTGCTTCTTCCCTCCTGTGGTGGGAGGGGAGGGGGCTCCTCCTATATTCTGAACTGTTTACTTAGGCATCAATAATTCAGGGCACCAGCTCCCTTTCTGAAAGCCCAGGTGAGGGTAAAGGGCTTAGCCCCAGGCCAGCAGCTCATTTGCTCCCTCCGCGGAGACTCCAGGGATCCCAGCAGGCTCCTGGCTGGCCAGAACTGGCTGCACTTGGACAGAGGAATGAGGGAAGATTTGACTTTGAGGAGAAAATCTGCTTCAGTTCTCCTTCAGCTAGTTACCCATTTCTCTGAATTTGTGAGACTGCCAGAGGCCACATCTGGGGTAGGGGCTCCTCTGGCCTCTCTCAAGGAAGTGTGCTATCCAGGGAAGTCTCCCACCCTAGCCTCAGACCCAGCTTCTTACATGAAACCAGGTAAAGGGGAACTCTGAATTCTGTCTTTTGTCTCTTTAACGCTCCATGTATTTATGAAAGACTCAACAAGGAGAGTGTGGCTGTGACAGAGGCTGGCTAACTGCATGAGCTAGAGTTTTTAAGATGGGGACTGGGGGCCGGGCGGGCTGGGGCATGCTCTTACCATTGAGATGCATGTAAATTTCAGCTCTTTAGGGACTTGTGTGAGCAAGCATGTGAATCCTTTTATTTTTCCAAGCTATCTGAGGTGCTGCATGAGTGGCGTCCTTCATTCTACAGTGAAGCCTCAAAACAGTGTGCTGTCTAGGGAAGGCTCCTGTCTTGGCCTCAGACCTGGGCCAAGTTATTCTCCAAGAAGTCCAACTCTTTCTCCCTGTGCTCATTATATTATTTCTCCTTAAGAATAAAGCCCAACTGGCCTGAGCCTAACAATTTCAGATTCAAGTGGAGAGAACTGATTTCTACCCCCAGGATAAGAAAGAAACTTCTGAGCCACATTTTCTATTTCCCCCACCCCCCATTCCTTACTTTTGGTTCCGACACTCAAGGAAAACACCTAACTAGGGAGGGTCACTGCCAGGGAGGGCCCAAAGCTTTCTGTGATGCTCCACTCCCCCAGGGAGGGCCCAAAGCTTTCTGTGATGCTCCACTCCCCTATCCAATAATTTTGGCTTCCTGCGGCTCCCTCCACACACATACAAGTAATGAGGAATGGGCCCTCTATTCCTAATTCCATGAATATGACCACTTACTAACAGAAAGACAGAGGTCTTTTGACAGAGGTCTTTCCAGTTTTGAATCTCAGGAACTCAGACCCGTAGTTGCCTGAGTAATCTTTTCTCTCCTCAGACTTGGAAACTTACACTGCAAACCACTGTTAGTGTGGTCTTCCCGTAGCAGAGTTCTGATCAAGCCGCTTCCCAGCTGGCTCCCACTTCTCACTGCTCACCAAGCGTCTGCCTCCTTGACCTGATGGACTTCCATTTGGCTGGCAAATTGGGTACGAAGTTGTCCTGAGGCGTGTGGGGGTTTGATATCATAACCATGCCCTAATTTAGGTCCCAAGGTATTCTCTAGGCAAACTCCTTACTGTCTGATGCCGTCATGGTCCCCTCCGAACCGGCTTCCCACTCAGCGTCTTGCCCAGCATTGCTGTTACTGTCCACCCCTCTGGGCTTATTATGGGGTTGCAGGATGAGAACCTTCACCTTCTTTGTGGACATTCTTTTTTTTTTTCAGCAGGTTGCACTTATATTTTTGTGTATATATACATATGTGTGTCTGTGTATATAACAACAGTAATCAAAGAAAAAGAGGTTGCTGAGCTGGGAGTGGTGGTGCGCACCTTTAATCCCAGCATTCAGGAGGAAGAGGCAGTGGACCTCTGTGAG
Source organism: Peromyscus eremicus (assembly GCF_949786415.1). Taxonomy (NCBI): domain Eukaryota; kingdom Metazoa; phylum Chordata; class Mammalia; order Rodentia; family Cricetidae; genus Peromyscus; species Peromyscus eremicus. Next base: position 5,481,231 of record NC_081428.1, on the reverse strand, counting down.
TTCGAGGCCAGCCTGGTCTACGAAGTGAGTTCTAAGACATCCAGGAATGTGCAGAGAAATCATGTCTCAAAAAACAAAACAAAACAAAGAAAAGGAAAGACTGTCAATTGAGAGTGATGGGATGGCCATGGAAGGTGGGGGAGGGGACTTGGGAAGGGCTAGAGGGAAGAAAGGGAAGAAGAAAAGTAATATAATTATACTTTAATTAAAATAGACTTGAAATGGAAAAAATAAATGTTTGGAGTGTGTAAACTGAGGTCTCATAGTTTAAATAAGGCATACTGTCTTATACTGCAGGTCTTCCCTCAGCCCTGGGTACCCACAAGTGTCTGGGTTGAGTGGTGTCAGAAAGCCTAGTCAATTGTGTATGCTCATTGCCGAGATGGGGCGGTCCGGATCACTGTCTTCCTACTGTTTCTTAATGGGTGGGGAAGAGAGAGCCATATGAAGAGGTTGGTGGAAAGTGTTCCAAACAGCAGGGACCTCATAACAACAACAAAAGAACAACTCATCAGGTCAAGGAGGTCGTGGAGAACAGCCTGAGTTAGGTGCCAGGGAGGCTATGGCACACTGCAGGGAAATCTTCTATGACACTCTTTGCTTGGCCTTGTGCTCGGCTTGCTTTGTATGGCCTTGCTTGACTTAACCCAGTACCCTGGAGGTTGATGTTGTTCTCATCAAGGCCATTTTCACAGATCAAGACACAAAGAAACTGAGCAACGTAGTTAACACAGGGGCAGTAAGGAAGGGGTGGGGTCGGGCTCGAACCCAGGCATCTGACTACCAAGGCTTAACCTGACAGGGTCATCTTTCTCTGCTGGCAGAGGAAAGCTCAAGACGGCTCCAGCATTCTAAGGTTCTGCCCTTGTGGTCGATACCTGAGCAACTGCAGCAGAAGTACCACGTGTGTTTTCTGGGTTGAGGTTTCTTTGTTGGTGACTTTTTCTGCAGTATGGTTTCTCAATCAGTGGTGACTGTGACCACTCCCACCCCCACTCCCACCCCAGGGACACTTGGCAATGCCTAAACACATTTTGAAAGGATACTCTAGGGACAAGGATTGTTATTATCTGTGAAGGAGAAGCCATGGATGTTGTTCCACACGACTGCCCTAGAACCAAGAACAATGTGATCCCACATGTCAATGCTGGTGAGAAAGAATCCTGCCTCTAGAGCAAGGCATCATGATCTGCATGTGCGCCTCACATGAGAGGGTATTCTGTGTATTCTAGGGCCTAATTATGGGAAACTACCCTAGCATTGACCAGCTAAAACTACAGAGTCCTTTTGGGTGAGACCTCTGAGTTTACATCAATGATCAGATCCACACCCTCCACCAAGAACGCTGTTTTCTGTCAAATAAAATCCCGCTGGGTCTCAGGGCTGCCTGGGCTGCTGGCAGCCGACCCTCAGCTCCTGTTCTCCTGGCTTGTTTTCTCCTGCAGGCTTTGCCTCCTCCCCTGACTGGATTTCGTCTTGCATGCTCCTGGCATTACCTCTGACAGCTGGGCTTACGGAGAGACAAGGCTCCAGATGAAAATCCCCAGCACGGCCCCACCACACTACCTTAGCCTGACCCAGGCTCAGAGCAAGACAGACAGACATTTCTTCTCAGCTTAGCATTAGGCTTTCTCTCCTCAGCTATCGGTATTTACTTTGAAAATCATTTCCTCTGCTCTGCTCAGCTTTCATTCGGGCTCACTCGCCTGCTCAGTCCTCTGTCTTATTGTTTTGTTTATTTCTACTTCTCATTTCCCCATTGATCAGATGCCCTGGAAATATTGCAGGAACAGTGTGTTCCCTGTGATATTTGGTTACACTTAATATTTCTTAGCAAAATGTTGCCCTGGAACGCCCGAATGCTAAAACTCCAGGCCTGCTCTGCTTACACTGGACAAGGGCTTCGGCACAGTCTTCGATTCATGCTGGATCCAGTCCCTCCTTAAAGGGCAATTGCACCCAGGCTACGGCAGGAATGTGTCCCAGCAGGCAGACATCTGAGTCTCTCTCCAGACAAGTGAGCAGCAAAAACAGACCGGGTGCTTTCCGACTGTCCCTACAGTGGCCCTTAGAAGTGCTACAGGAAAGTGTGGGTTCTAACTCTGCTCTAAGGGAACAGTTTCTCTAAGCCACCAGGGCGTCTGCCTCTTGTTACCTCCGGCAGAACCTTTGATTGTGTGATTTAGTCTGAAAACTAGTAAAACTCTTGTGCTGTGGTACTTTAAAAATCATTGTTGTGTGTATGAATATTTGCCTGCATGTGTGAGCACTGAGGTCAGAAAAGGGTGTCAGATCCCCTAAGGCTAGAGTTAAAGATATCTGTGAGCCTCCATGTGTATGTTCTGGGAGTCAAACCCAGGTCCTCTGGAAGAGCAGCAAGTGCTCTTAACTACTGAGCCATCTCTCTAGCCCACTGTGGTACTTTTTAATAGAGCTTTTCAGTGAGTTGATAGATCCTTTCTTCATAAGCCATTATCCTGCACCACAGCCCATTCTGAGTGCTCTGGGTACCAATGTGGATGAAGAGCACCACTTAGGAAAGAGTTGGCTGTGAAGATTGGCTGAAACTGTGGAGTCTCCAATGGGATCGAATCCTTTGGGGTGTGTCATGCCCACATTCCCTACCTTTGGCTACTTGCTGTTGATTTAAAAACAAAATGCCAAGACTAAGTAATTTATACAGAAGAGAAGTTTATTTGGCTCATGGTCTGGGGGTGAGGAAGTCCAAGAGTGTGGGGTCAAGGGATGGCCTCTGCTTGGTCTCCAGTGATGGCTTGATGTCAAGTAGTCACAATGAAGTGGGCGGTGTTACATGGAACTGGAGAAAGTGGCCAACCCATCTCTTATCTCTTCTTACAAAGCCTCTAAAGGCACTATAGATGTCACCCTGACAACCATGTCCAATCTCAACCCTGCTCCAATCCTCTGAAATCTGTTAACATGAAGTGGGGTTAAGTTTTCAACACATGGACTTCCCGGATACCCATTCAAACCCCAGTATTGCTCTTAGTGATAAAATGGGCTTTATACACGGACTCCATCCCTTCTTTAGAAGAAAACCCTGCAGGGCATAACCTCAGCAGGACCTATCCATACAGAACTTGCCTTCAAGCTTAATCACAAAGCTCTGTTTTCTTGGTTTAGGAAAAACTGTAAGTGGAGCATCCTTTCCAGGTGTTAACAGAAACAATGATAACACAACCTTAAGCCTACCAACACTGTCCATCTCGTAGTCTCTCCTTGGGTACAAAGGTACTTTTATGTGTCTTAAGGAAGCAAGGTAAATGAATAAAACAATGACATTGACTATGAAGGAAAATTTAAACCTAAGGTGTTCCAGGAAACCTGTTTATGTGTCTCACCTGAGGTTAAACCCAGGCACTGGACAACAGATAGGAAACAGACCTGGTTTCAGACAGCCCCATCTCTGCTGGGTCCTTTCCTCCACAGTGTCAAAGACATTCAGTACTGTGCCTACCCCAGTTAAGAAGGGGAGACTTAATCTGCTGGTCCAGGCACTAGACCTTTGCCATAAGGAAGGGGTGGGGCGGAGGCAGAGCTCACCAAGGTGTTTCTAGTAAGTATGTGGGAGAGAAGAGAAAAGAGTGTGGGAGAGGGAGCCAGTGAGGATGTAGAGAGAACAGGGCTCTGGTGGGGGTCGGGAGGGGAGGGGGCAGGGCAAGGGAGGCAAAGATCCCCAAGGTCCTGATGGACGGGTGTGGAGAAAGTCTACCTGGGCAGTATGGAGGTGATTCTCAAATTGCTCCTCAATTCTGTGGAGGCATGCTTCCTTGGGCAGCCAACCCCAGGTAAGATGAACCCTAGGGAGACTTTCCTTTATTCTCATGCCCAAGAACGCATTCCTGGCTTTTCTCAGCAGGTAGTTCTCATCAACATGCCAGGAGACAGAAAGTGGCAAACAGGAAGACCCCCAAGGAAAGGGACCTTTCCTTAGGAAAGCATTAGAAACTCTCTCCATGATTCCTCAGAAGATTCCAGTTTAGAAAGTTACAGGCTTTCTTTATAATCAGAGCTCCCCATTCCTTAGGCTTCCAGACGCCTGCACTATCTCTGGTGATTAGAATTGGAGATGAGGAAGACACACAGTGCAGTCCAAGAGCCAAAGCCTTTGGACCTAGATTCTTATCTGCATCTCAAATGTTTTGTATTCTGTACTGCTTGGTGGCCCATATAGGAAAATCCATCCATCTCCACAGTGGTCCCCATGCCCGTGGTGACACAGCACTGGGGACCAAGGACTAGCAGTGTGCACACATCTGTGTCTCTTCCTGTTCCTCTGCTTCCAGGCAAGGTGTGGTTTATGCAGGAGAAGGTTTGCAATGGGAAGGATAGTCCAGGTGGGCATGACAGTTTGCACAGCGAAGAGATTTGCAGGTCGGGTGTAACCTGGATCCAAGGAAGGTCAGTCCCCACCCTGTCACCAGAGCTGCCTCTTCATCCCCCGTCACAAGAGTCCTCCAATTTGGATGAGCTCAAAGCAGAGGGGAGAAGCCAGTGCATCCTCAAAGGCATCCAGCCCTCCTGATCACCCGAGATCCTCCTCTCCAGCTCGTCCTGTCTGTGCCTTGGTTTCCAACGGGCTCTCAAACAAGTGTGAGGCTGAGAGGGTAGACTTCAATGACTTCATTTTGTGAAGGTTAAAAAGGTTCTTGTAAATGACGGATGCAAATACTGCAAACCCGGTTAAAACAGCTGGACACCAGATGGCAAAGGAGAGTGGCTTACTGTAAAGCGCTACAGAATAGGAGCTCATTTACAAGAAGCAATTACACAAACAGCCCCGAGAATCCACCATCCCATAAAGGGCACCGGGATAGAAGCAGAGGGTAAGCTGCACACGTATGCTTTCAACCTGCCGCTCCTCAACACTGTGGCTGGTCCCCGTCTCTGTGGCCCCTTTCCCTGACCCCCCAAGAGGCAGAGCTAAACGCTACAACAGAGACGTGTTCTCTTTAAGCGTGACCCAGCTGCCTAGAGGAATTCACTCGTGAGAGAAGTGTAACAGTACAGGTAGGTGTGCAGCAGGTTTCACCAATATCTGAGCCTTGGGAAAGTGTCTTTTCTCCTTTGCCCAAGGGACCAGCAGAAAGGCCTCTTGACGATCTGAACCCGCCTCTACTCCATCCCTCAAGCTGAGGATGAGCCTCACGTGATCTGACATGTAGGCTCACCTGAAGGTATGTCTAGCCACATGTACCAATGGAACACAGAGCATGAGGAAGCTGTAACACTGTCCTTGAGAACTGTGAGCCTTGCTCCTTAGCCTTCACTCCAGCTGGCCTGAGCCAGCCTGGCTGCCCTCCTCCACACTCAGTCCTCTGGGGCTCTTTTCAGCCACCCTGAGCCTATGTGTACATCTTTATGTGTGGACGACTGCTCTGTGACTGATTCTCCATTTCATCTTACTTTGGCTAGTCTAGGCAGGGCTTCTGGGTGATTCTCCACCTGACTGCAGGGGCTAAGAAAGCTGTGCACCCACCTCAAAACTCAGCCTGGCACATGTGGTAGTGTGCACCTTCACAGGGGCTTTCTACGAGATCCATGGGGGAGTCCACTCTGAGAAACGTGCATTCATAGAATACACAGTAAGATAAAAAGGTCAGTAGCACCCTGCTGGTACAGGACATATTTCTTTACAGGTAAATTTCGGTGCCTAGTAATCAGAGCAACCATTCCCACAGCCAACAAGATGTCTGCCTGCACATTTTCATCCTGGAGAAATCAGGCCTAGACCATCCTGAGCACTCAGGCCTGGGGCCCTCACGCCTGCCAATAGCTGGGACATTAGATCGCTTCTTTTGTTTTCTCATCTCTGTACCTTTTTTGGTGGGCTCGCTCATCTCCCAGGCTCACAGAGAATTCTTCTTCCCTGTCCTTTCAAGCTTTGAGCATGGGGCTGGTTCTGGCTAACCATTTCTAAGTGGAGTTCCCTGACCTGCAATTACTTGGTTTAGTACTTACAGCAGAGATCTTAACAATCTTGAGACCTAAGATCAGAGCAACCTACTCAGGATGGAAAAGACAATTCCTTGAGCAATTTCCCAAAGTCGTGGGAGGTTTTGCCCTGGAAATAACCCACATGTGGTCAAGGGACTGTGACCGAGTGTCTGCTTGTTACACAGCATAACCAGCCTTACTCTGACTAATATATCCACTAAGGAAACAGTCTCTGAGCTGCATCTGGGCACCATGTGGGGTGTTTTCTAGACAGTTCTGGCAGAAAACCAACTCAACCGGGACAGCAGCACTGTCTAAAGAAGGACTATTGATGAAGGAGGAAAAGGCAGGGGGACAGATTGATTATACTTCATATCAAATCTGCTTCAGTAACATAAGCCATCATTTAGCTCCTCACAGAAGTGGGACTGCCATTACCGACGTCCTCGTCATCAGATGCTGAACACTTGCTGTTCCTGTCATGATTCAGGAGCTTCCCCCGAGTGGATCCTTATTCCAAAGGCTTTTGTTTATTGGCTTTAAGTTTGTGTATTTCAATGGGTTGTGGTGTGCGTGTGTGTGTGTGTGTGTGTGTGTGTGTGTGTGTGTGTGTGTGTGATATCTGCACATGTATGCCCATGTGTATGCAGGTGTGCTTGCCTCTGCATTCGCCTGTGATGGCATCCAGCTGGACTTTTACATGCATGTTGGGGATCCGAACGTAGATCCTGTTGCATATGTAGCAAGTTCTTTACCCATCGATCCATCTCTGCAGCTCCCCCCAGGCCCCCAAATGTTTTTGTATCTGAGCTTTGGCTCTCCAGCAGTTTGTGTTTGATATATGTCACTCAAAAATAGCTCCTACCAATGACGGAAGGCATGACCTTGGCTGACCATTTATTTAGGTACCAGTGAGGCCAAGCTGCACTGTGTCTTTTTAGGCTACAGTCCACATTGATTCCAGTCAACAGCCTGTTTTAAGAAAAACTTAGGCAAGATTTAAAAAAAGAGAAAATTTGCCTTCCCTTGAGTAAACATGATAACCCGGCAGCTCCAGTGGGTAAATAATGCATTTTCTAAAAGCCTTTACAAACGGGTCCTTATCCAGCAAGCTGCTTTTATGCACTACCGTTCTGCCTAAGACCCATGTACTTATAAAATGCAGTGGCTTGAAAATGACAGACCACCTCTGGGACTGGGGATTTTCTTCTTTCTGGATCTTTCCTCCGCTTTCAACAAAGAAATGTATTTTCCTGTCTTCAGTTGGAGAAAAAAATAATCTTTCTTGAAATGTGATCCCCTCAGATAAATAATGGCAATAAAAGTAAATGGAAAGTGGGAAAGAGCGCGGATCCTTGTGCAGCGCACAGCACTTTTCTAATTGGAAAATGCTAAAAGGGAGTTTTCCTTGGAGGCCTCCCATCTGACTTCAGACCAAACCAAACAGCACTCTGCCTGTGAGAGCTGAGGTCTTCATCCCCCTTGTTAAAGGGGAAGTGAGCAGAAGATGAAAACCACGGAGGTCTAAAACGATGTGCCCATCGTCATGGGAGTGGGCATGCCTTCTGCAGTGGTGGAGGGAAGGGACGGCAGAGTATAAAAACCATAAAGAGAGGTGGCCTCACTTACTCCACCCTATGCGGATACCGAGTCTCGAACTCAGAGGTCTCGGCGAAGCACCCAGCAACCTCTGGCCCATATTTCGCTTCTTTCTGCTTATGTTGAAACCTTCCCCTTTTCTACCCTAAAAGGCAGCTCTCTGGGTTCTCTGAGTTCTGGAGTTTGCATGAGCACCTGCCACAGGCTAGTTTGCTGACGGGTTTAAAAGCTAAGCCAGCCATCTGTAGCTCAGGCCCTGCTGCATGGCAAGGTTCTGTTAGGAGCTCCGTCAGGAAAAGCGTATGCTGTTGATCCCTTTAAATATCTTTCTTTCCTTAACAGAGAGCAACAGTTCTATGAGGTTTACACAGTTAGCATTAGGAAATGTAAACATAACTGTATGTAACAATAATTAGTGACAAAAGAGTTCATGAATTTGAAAGAGAGTGAGGAGGAATAAATGGGAGGATTTGGAGAGAGGTCAGGGCAGGGGGAAATGGTGGAATTATATTATAATCTTAAAAAAATAAAGGAAATAATTAAAAAGAAACTATGAAGTAGGCAAAAACCTACTTATTATTTGTTGATTTTGATGATATTTTGCATGATTAACTATGATTAAATATTTCCTTTTTATTTTTAGCACTGTGTGTATGCGTGCGTCAGTATGTGTTTGTGCCTGCGCACACAGTACCCACAGAGGCCAGAAAAAGATGACTCATCCTCTGCACCTGGATTGTCAGGCAGTTATGAGCTGCCCAACGTGGGTGCTGGGACAGGAACTCAGGACCTCTGCGAGACCAGACACTCTTAAACCCACGGAAGACCCTGCTAAGGAAGCAAGTCATCCTTGTCAGTGGCCCCTCTGAATTGCCCGATTCCCGGTCACAGGGATCCTGGTCAGTCAGTGCTTGGAACCACCTTATACTGAAGCAATAGCTCTCAGGGGTGGGGTGTGACCCCCCCATAAGAGAGTGTTGGCAGTGTCTGCAGACATCTTTGTTGCCATAAATGGAGGACAGGGAATGTTCATGGCTCCTCACATGTAGATAGTGAAATGCAACCAAATTCTCTAAATGCACAGTTCAAGGAACCCCCTCGGGAGGGGTCTTAGTACTGAGGGGATAATAAGTACTGGACACTTGCTCTAAGGCTGGGAAGGTTCTGGGATCAGCCAGACTCAGCTACTAAAGTCAGGCACCTCTTTGACAGGAAACATCTCTGCCTTATCACTTTGATTCTATGTGATTTAGAGAGAGCTGTTTCCAAATAAACAACCTGGGACATCATTTTAAAATTCTGATCAAATGTGGGTGTGGCAGGGTCTTTTTGTATACTTGTGGGTATCTGGTCATCAATCATTTTTACCTCCTCTCACAAGGGATTTCAGGACGAGGCTCCTGTTCCTCCCACAGACTTCACAATGAATGTCTTCTTTCTCAAATACCAAAATCTAGACCACAAATCAGTCATCAGACTCAGAGAATGGTCTTGACCTAGAGGAGCATGCTATGATCCCAGGAAAGAGTACATGGAGGAATTCACAACTGTCAACATCCCAGGCCTTGTCAACCACAGTCACAAAACATTGCAGGAGCAGAAAAAAGGGATCAGCATAGGTTTCCTCACTCCTGGCAAACAGAGATGCTCCTACAGGAGAGTTTCCAACCCTGCTCAACGGGCACTTGGGCGGCAGCCTAGGATGTCTCTCAAAAAACCTGAAACATTTAATACTGTCTCCATGAAGCCCTAACCAGGAGTACCAGCTCCAAAGAAGGAGAGTGCTGTGCCCTTCAGGGGTAGACTTAGTGATCACCAAGAGATTTTTATAAAACTTTCATCTTTTCTTTTTAAAAATATGCATATGTATGTATGTATGCTCATGTATGTAGGTGCCCACAGAAGCCTGCAAAGCCTGGAATTGAACTTACAGAGATGGTATGGCTTTGAGTCACCCAAAGTGGTGATGGGAACCAAGCTTGGGTCTCTTTAAGGAGCAGCAAGAGCTCATGACTGTCGAGCCATCTCTTCAGCCCCCACCTCTGCTACATCTTCTTAAGGCCCAGGACTAGTAGATAAATTAACAAATTAAAAAAATAAAAGGATCTAGGAACAGTATGAGCAGCAGTGATTTAAGCTGTTCATAAAATAAGACATGCAATGTGTGTGGAAAAGAGGTGTAAGTTTGGGGGAAATGTAAACCGATGTTTTATTCATTTGGAATTTCCCTGCCTGGCTCCTGGTGGGGATGTGATATCAATCCCACCAACCAGAGCAGAGAAGGATGAGTGGTTCTTTTTATAGCCAATGAAGTTCATAAGAAAACTATGTGACTGACCATCCTCTAGAGATGCTCAACAGAGAAACTGAACAAAACAAGGCGGCTTGGAAAGTCATTAATGTTACCCTGGGAGGTGGGGAAGTCAGGACAGGGAGGGAGCGCTGACGCATCCACACCCCGATTACTGCCCTGCAGCAGTACAGCGGCATCTCACTGTGTCATGTGAGGAGAAAGGACGGCCACTCTGTTCTGATGGCTCCAGGACTGCCAGAGAGGAGCTAAAGAAGTGAATAGTTCAGCAAATTATTTTTATCTCCTCCGAATACAGCCAAGTGACTGGTCGATTATCCTCAATAGATTTGCGTTCTAAAATCTGTGTGTGAGAAAGGACAGCCATCATATGAGATGATCCAGTGTTTGGGCTAGAGTGTTGAGATAGCAGTGGTGGTGATATTCAGGTGACTGTGCATCATGGTGGCCAGGATGAGTACCTGCTGTGCGGATTGTAACCAGAATGTTCTGAGCTCTTCATTCTGAGTCACACTTGTAGGGCAGTGTCCATGGAAAAGGGAGTGAAGCCCCACCCTTGTCCCCTAGCATACCCAAGAATATCCTAATGCTACACAGGTCTGTGTTCCAAGCCTACAAATTCTGGTCACTGTGGGTGAAACACAGTGTAACTAGCATGGAGAGATGGGCTGGGAGCGAAGGAGCAATAGGGTGTGCTCTGGATTCCCCCTGGGCTGGGCTGGGGTTCAGAAACAGAAGCAAGTACTCATGAAGTAGCAGAAAGGGGCATCTTAGCAGATCAACACCTGTTGGGGGAAAGACTAGGTCATGGCTTGGGGTTACAGCTGCTCCAGTTGAAGGGTAGGCCATGAGGTGAGTGACGTGGCTGATTTCTGCACATGAGTGCTCCAACTAACTAATTAGATCCCGGTGCTTGCTTGTGGGTGATGGACACAGCTTGTCCTGCTCTTGATATGCCACCATGCCAGTGAAGACACAGTGAAATCCATCAGACTTTGTGTGGGACAACCTTGAAGGAGTCTTCCCCATGGTAGTCATTAGGATTTTCCCACAAGAACTAACATCTTCAAAATGATCCACATGACACAAGAGCCTCTCAGGGCTCCAAACACCCCACCTTTGGTTGGCATTGCACCTCCCGATCGTTATCCTAGTTTCTTTTAAGTCTGATCATATACTTATCTTACTTGGGGTCCTATAAACTCCAGGCAGAAACCTGAAGGCAGGAACTGATGCAGAGGCCACAGAGGGATGGGACAATCCTCGCTGGTTTGCTTTCTTATGTCATCCAGGACCACTTACCTAAGGGTGGCACTACTCACAATCAGCTAGCTACTCCCCTATCAATCATCAATCAAGAAAATGTACAGTAGTCTTGCCCAGTGGCAATCTGGTTGGGGACATTTCCTCAGTTGAGGTTTCTCCTTCCCAAACGACTGTAATTTGGGTCAAGTTGATGTAAAACTAGCCAGCACATCAGATAACTTAATGTTGTAGCCAAAACTTTGACTATAGAGAGGACAGACCTTAGTTCGAATCCTGCCTGATCCAATTGCCAACAGTATGTTCTTGCTCAAGATACTTAGGTACCAGCTTCCTCATCAGTAAAGGAGCCCCAACAGCAACAGATATTTATTGAGAGCTTCAAATGCACCAAGATCTAGTCCCAACACAGGCACAGATTGCTTGTTCTCATGTTAGTAACTCTGAAGGACAGTGACCACTGCTGAGACATTTTGTAGGCTCTCAGCAGTGTCTACCATTGACCACACCCTCCACTCTTCACTGGGAAGCCATTGGGGCTCATCTCTGCACCTGTTCCTCAGAATTGCTCTGAGGAGGTAACCAGTGGGAGCCCACAGCACACAGCATGCACATCCACACAGGACTTTATTTATTCACACCTACTGATTGACAGTCTCTTGAGGGTGGGCACTGTCCTAGGTCCTGGGTCTGCAAGGCCTTCCTGGAGCCTGTTGTTGGAGAAGGAAGCAGACTGCCAGTAAATGAATAGTTCTGAAATAAAAGATGTGGACCTCCATAAAGAAAAATCAAACAGGGAATAGAGAGTGCTGGTGTGAACAATTGAGAAGGGCATAGAGGACCCGTGAGGAAAGTGCCCCCGGTGGAAGAGAGGGTTCAGTGAGCCTGTGACCTTTGAACCAAACCCTGATGGACAGCCACGAAAGCTGTTTGAAGACCTGGGGACATTATTACTGCTTTTATAATGGCAAATCACATGCTAATTTCTTAGCTTAACCACAGAGCGTTCCCATCACCAGTGCCAACCAAAGGCATAAATTCTCGCCCTTTTGTATGACAAAGGAAAAAAAAAACCAGAAGTGTGAAGATAGAAAGGGAGAATGGTGTTCAGACCCAGGGAGGGAATCCTGTTTGCACACAGCGGAAGAGATCTACCATGGAAGGAGACTGTTTGCATCTCTTGGAAAGGCTGGTGATCACAATAATTCACAAACTTTCATAAGAGCGAAAACCACGGTCAGCAGCAGCTTTGTTCCTTTGCCACATTCTCTCACCCCGACGCCTCCTGTGGCTGAAAGCACGCAAGGGCAGCACATGCAGCTTCCGCTCTGCAGCACATTAAAGGGAACCTGGGCCGCGTCAGACACCATCTCCCTATCCAGCCCCGATTTTACAAGGCTTCTCAGGATGCTCTTCCGAAATGTTTGTCACCAAAGGAAGCTTTGCAGGGCCTCTTTCTCCCCCTCCTCCCTAAGCTTTACTTCTGCAGTGAGTTTACCCGGCTGACTGCTTCCTGTCCTGTGGGTCCAGGCCGTGAATCTGCTGAACCAAGTCACCAGGACAGCTAAAAGCAGCTGTGGCTTCCTAGAAACATAATCCTATTTGTCCCACATAAGTGTTGAGTAGTACTCCCCTAAATAGTTTACATGTTGAGTAAGTTAAGGACGCCAGTATAAAATCTTCCTGATTAGGATAGGTGCCGGGTCCAGTAACAAATGCCCTTCCCACAGGAGGAGGGGGCTGGAGACACAGGCCCTCAGACAGCAAAGCTGTACAGAACACAGCAGGAATGAATCAAGTCAGTCAGCAAAAGAAAGCCCAGGGTTGCCACCAGAAACCAGGGGCCAGAAGGCTGTGGGGTGGCTGGTCCGGGGCTATTTGGAAGAAACCAGCTCGGCTAAGACCTTAACTTGTCATCTTTAGCCTCAATATTGGTGAGAAAAAAACCTCTGTTGTTTGAAGACAACAGGTGGGTGGTTTTTGGTAGAGTGGCCACATGTATTTGGTATCGAGTCTTCAACACTGGAGAGAAGCCTAGCTGTTCAGAGTCCTTCGGGGGCCAGTGAGGCGGCTCACAGGGTAAAAGTGCTTGCCACACAAGACCTGGGTTCGATTCCTGGAACCCGGGGTGGAATGAGAGAGCCCACTCTCAGAATTGTCGTGTGACCCCACATATACTTTATGGCATAACATGCACCTGCATACATGCAAATATGCATGCTTGTACAACATGCGTGAACGTGCACGCACACACGTGTGATATGATAATAATTTCAAAATGATTTTTTTTAAAGCAAGATTCATTTGATTCCTCAGAACAATTGGGGTTGTAGCCAAGTGACGGAGTCAGGATGGCAGTTTCATATGGGGCGATAAAATGACTGATGGCTACTGTTGTGTCCATCTAGTGTCCCATCTGCTTTGCCCTCTCTTCCGGAGATGAACCTTGGTCAGAGTCACAGAAGCATGCTTATCACTCAAGTACAGCCAATCAGAGAACTGGCCAGTTCCTGCATCCACACAGACTGGTGAAGACAGAGGATGGGCAGCCCCAACTGCCTCCACAGAGTTCTGCTTTGGAATCTGTCAGTCGGGGGTTGTTTAGCTGTTAGAGAAATGCCACAGGCAATTTCCTAGTCCATTCCTAGTCTTCTTTATCTGTTTTCTCAGCTGGATCTCACTCTGTAGCCAAGGCTGGCCTTGAATTCCTTGCCATCATCCTGTGTACGTCTAGTGCTAGGGTCACAGGTATACCCCACTAGACCCGGCTTAATTAGTCTTGATGCTTGTGAATTCCATCCTCTTATGGAAGGAAGATTCAATGGGAAGCCAAGATCAGAACCTAGGCTCTTCTCATAGCAGTAGTATGGGTGTTTTGACTGTGTGGTGCCTTATAGTGTAGCCACTGATCTACATATTGTGTGGCCATTAGTCCCCTGGCTCTGTTGAAAAATCATTGGTGATGTCACCAGTCCTGTGACACACCAAAATACCCCTAAGTATTCTCAAATGTCCCATGGGAAGTTGTTGATTTGACCGTAGTTGCCATGAACCTTAGAGTTAACATCACTGGTCTAAGATGGTCTGACGGACTCACAGATGCAATAGAAGTCACTTGCTGAGGGTGAACCTAGAATGCACGAGCCCTTTACCTCTGTAACCCTCTGTTTTTAGCCTTTGAAATGATAAGAAAGCAGTTCTCATCTGACTGACATGAACTCCACAGTGGCAGCATCCAGTCATTTCAGAGACACACTCATCGAATGACCACCAGTGCATTGCATGAGAGTCAACTTGAAGATGTGCATCCTAATCTTAGGGCCCTAGTTCATAGCTTAATTCCCATGGGGTAATATATCTTCTAATTTCTGGAAATTATCTGGGAATCGTGGAGTCCTATAGCAGAGAAGGTAAGAGGCGAGGCAAACAGAGCCCAGAGTCAGATTCCAGAGCCCAGTGTGATCTATGCCCACGGGTGGCTCTTCCATAATCAGCTGTAAGGGCTCATGGGAGATACTGGTCAAGTGTCCATGACCCTGAGGAGTAGGACAGGGAGCTATAGAGTCCTGCCTGAGAGTGAGATGGAGATACAAAAATCTTTGGGAGGTGACCGGTAAGATCAAGACAGAAGCAGAAAGAAGGGAGAAATGATATAAAGAATAAAAAAAAAAATTTAAAGCAACTGGATGGAGAGAGGAGAGGCCGAGGGAAGACAGACTACCCTGTCAAATCCGATTTTCTAGATCATTTAAGCTGGAGTAGATCTAAATGCCTTTACTATTTGTTGGGGATGGGGCTCCTTTAAATGTTTTGAGTGTGTTTGAGGAACATACTGATTAGAGAATATTCCAGATGAGGTAAATGATGGGGGTAAGCAACCCTGGAATTCGAAGGCTCTGACCATGGGATTGAAGACACCAGCCAGGCACGAGTGTTCTGGAAGCTCTGTGTTCTATCTTGCTCATTCGTCCCCTAGGAACAACTTCAACGTAAGGCATGAGAAAGCTGTCACAGCTCCAAGGCTTCTTTGACTCTCATGCATCCTTGCATCTCCTAGGGACAAGGCAAGAGGCTCGCCAAGTGGCTGAGCCAATGGGGAGAGGGGCCTGTGTGAGGAGGAGCAGAGTGTGACCAATGACGAGCAGAAGTCGGAGTTCTCAGTGAAATGCCTGAGAAGGAAGGCCGTCTCCTTTCACAGAGCACTGGACCCTGGAGTGCTCAGACACAAGCGTCACCCTGGTCCCTGGGAAGTAACAAGAAAGCAAAGCATTGAATTCTCCTGCCTATGGCGGAGTCTTGGGAGCAAGTTGAAACTAGAAAATGATTTTTCGGTGTCATCCTGGTTTCGGCTACTTCTCTATTTAGTGTGTGTTGGTGCCTCAAACCAGAATCCAGGGCAGACAGTTCCTGGTTGAAGAACCCAGGGCATGAGAGGGAAAACCCCTTCAGAGTACCACAGAGAGATGCTGAGCTGTGAAAAGAGAGGTACTACATGGGGAGACGTGTTGAGGGGCTGCTGTGAAGTGGGGGGAGGGGAGCGGAAGACAGCGCCTGGCCCTTGAAAGCTTCAGTGTCCCAGGCTGGGATTAAGTGATGGAAATTTTTGTTTTGCCCTGGCCATGTAAAGATTTATGAAATAGCATTTTAACACTTAAGAATATTGATATTTTATATTGATTACATTGAGATATGGTTTTCAGGCTCCTTTAAAAAAATGCTATAGGTTCAAGCAGGTCCTCACTTCCACATGCCAGCAAGTACAGGTATGGCTGAATGAAGACAATGGAGAGAAGCTAGTCCACACCACCTCCCTGCCACTGCCCTATAGCCACCCCCAGACTGCTCTGCTGTGAGTCACAGGCTTGGTCTGGTTCACATTGGTCCACAGGACCCAAAGATGCCCACATTGTGGAAGGGCATGTCTGGGCATGGGAAAAACCACAGAGTGGGCTTCATGTCCAAATGTGCTCTGAGGAAGAGGGTATCTGTCCCTGTATGACGAGCCCAGCATGGAATACAGCTTGGCTTACTTAGCATGTTGAGCTTGGGGACGTTCAGAAACTTCTGGAAATAGTATCCCGGACCCAGAACCCTAGGAATAAGCACTGGCCCCTTAAAAAGGCATGGGCAATGGACATCAAGTGGGTTTCCCAAAGCGAGGCCCTGTGGGTGCCTCCAGCCATGTGCTAGCCAGACGGACAGACAGCATGCAGCAGGACCTAAGAAAGCCCTCTGTGTACAGAGGCCTGCGCGAGAGCTTAACAACTGTCATGTATGCGGAAAGCTGGAGTTCCTGAAGTTTACAGGCTTCCTAGTATGCCAGATGCATGTAAAAGCTTTCTAAAGTGTTCTACATCTATAATATGTATAATAATATATAATAGGTCTGCCATTCGGGCGTCCATCTTTAAAAAACAGTGAATATGCACAGAGTTTTTTAAAGTAATTGTTATATAATTTAGTAGTTATGTGAGAATTATACATTATAAAGTTTATAATATCATGCTCAACAGCTGTTTAACACAGCCATACCACCACAATGCTAACGTATGATGACACAAATTGGTAGCATTTAAGACAAACAATGGTAGAATATTAGTTAGAGGAAATTTGGCATCCATATAGTAAATTTAACTTAGTCATTAAAACTCTATCCAGGATACTAATGTGAATATTAAAAGCATGTAACAAAAATGGTATAATGCTTTCACAGATGACCCTGATGGACCGGTTGGAAATTCCATGCAATTTCACTGGAATAAAGTCGGGTTGTTAGCTGACAGCAATGTAGTCTCTTGACAGGCGTGAAGGGGAAGCTTATGGCTTCTTCCAGTTTCTTAAGCTGTGCGCTAGTGGCTCCCTGTGCTCTGGAGGTGGAGCTCCTAGTGTTCTTTGGTGGGGGGCTATGGCATCCTTTGTTTGGGGGCCCCGATGCCTCTTGGCTGGTAGGCCTGGTGGCCCCTCACATCCTAGCTCTGCATCTTCCAAGCTCTGCCCCTGGCTTCCCAGTTGCTGCTCAGCTGCATGTCTGGTCGTTCTTAAGGCTTGCATCCACTAACTTTAGCAAGAGACTCTTCTTGTACATCCTTGTGACTGGACTTGGGGGTCACCTGAGCAGTCCTGACAATCTCCCCATGTTGAAATCACTAACTCACTCCTACCTATAAAAGTCTCTTTTCACTGTAAATGAACATTGAGAGGTGCCAGAGATTTAGACCATGATCCTTCGGGAGCCAGCTCTTCATCCGCCGTCCTCCCAAACATGAAAGGAGATTCCATATCTTCGTGTATGTTTTTACTCCCTCTTAGGGTATCTGCTAACTTAAGCAAGGGCAATTTACTTCAAGCAGATTAAAATAAACAAAATATATATGAATTCTTCCTTTGTGTATGATCCTGTGTGTATTTCTGTCTAGAAGCCAAAATGAAATAGAAGTACCAATACAAGGTATAACTGCCGTTGGGAGTATTAAAAATCTCATTCAATATTCATGACTCCAAAATACATCAAATATAGAAGCATACAATATTCTTGATTTTATTCAATAAAACCAAAAATATTGGACAATATAGAAAAATAATGAAATCCAGCACAATAAATAGCAGATGGTTCTGACTGCCCATGGCACATGCATACTCTTGCACACACACTCACACACACATACACACTCATGCACACACTCACGCACACACTGTATAACACAAGTAGGGAGTAAAGAGAGAAACTGCATGCTAATGAAAGTATCTGTTTGATTGGAGCTGGTACTATCTTTGGGTCTGGAATGTCTCACACATACATGTTTTGAATCTTGGTCCACAACTTGTAGCATTGTTTTGAATAATGCAAGACCTGTCTGTGGTAGGGCCTGGATACTGGAAGTTAGTTACTATGGACAGGCCTCTGAAGGCCAGAGTGTGGCACTAATTCTGACTGAAGCTTCTGCTTTCTGCTGTTCCACAGAAGGAGGTGAGGTGATAGGAGTCTCCACCGTACACTCCCACAGTCATAGGCTAGACCGTTTTCCTACCACACCTCCCCCACCAGGACAGGCTGAAATGTGTCTGAAGCCATGCTCGAAAATAAGCTGACTTTACATTTTTCTGCCAGGTGCTTTGATCACAGAACCCCAAAGTTACTAATACAACATGTAAGTGGGGGATTTGATATCAGGGGAAAGACGCATTGCCAAAAAGGAAACATAGCATTAAACAATTGGAGCTAAAATGAACATCATGCCCCATCCTCAAAGGTGAATATGAAACATGGATCAGCAATTCAACTGTGTTCCATCTCCAGAGAAGAGGGGCTGGGATGGGGTAGACCACCAACCATGTTCCATCTCCAGAGAAGAGGACTGGGCTGGAGTAGACCACTGTACGTGGTCTCCCCACCTCCCACCAGCCCCTGTGTTGGGTTCTAGTTTCTGATTCAGGTGTGAAGGGGAACACAGGGTTTAATGTTTAAGGTTCCTTGTCTTCAAACAGAGCTTAACAAGAAGCATATGATGAGTCAGTACTGTAAAGTGCTAAACCAACAGTGTGGAGAGAGGCGTGGACGGATTCCTCTAGCCTAGGAGGTGGGGCAGCTTGCCCTGGGAGGTATAGGGCTGAGGGCAAAGGAGGTTAAATGTAGAACACTGAATGTGAAGGCTCTGATTTGGAAAAATTGGGAGGGTGGAAATAGGAAAATAATCATGGGAGAGTCATCATTTATCTATTCATGTACCAGATGCTACACTAACATTATTTATGAACAATTTGTAAAAAGAAATATCTTTCATTACTCTCAAGGTAGCTCTCTGAGGGTGGGGGTGTGAGTGATGGCGAATGAAGACAGAGCGTGAGGAGAATGGGCTCACCGATTTTATGAATACTTCCTTCCTGTGGGTGCTCACGGACAGGGAGTGGAACGGGAAGAAGCAGCTTGACTTGAGGGCACCCGTCAAAGGGTAGGATGATGAGGTATGGATGAGAGCAGGATACACATGGGGAAATAGAGGAAGGACGGGCTATTTTTAGGGAGACCTGCTAATGCAAACTCATTTCAGTATTGATCCGGGAATCTTTGCCTTTAATGCAGAGTCATTTTCCTCACTTTGGTATGGATTGGAGAACGACTTCCTCTGGGTGGTGTGTGCCGTAGTGCTAGGTCACAGCATCTCTGGATCTCTTGATTATCAGATATATTTAGCTCAAAATAGCTTTTGTGCCACAGTGATGCCTTGCAGGGAGCCGTAACAGCAATATCCCATAATGCTGTGGGATAGGGAAACTGAGGAACCAAGAGATTATGTTCTATCTAGCAGGCATGGCTGGAGGGAAGATAGGAAGAACAGGCATTAAGCCTCAAAATGATGCTCCCATTTAGGTTGAATCTTTTCACTTCCATGAACTGAATCCAGAAAATCCCTCATAAGGCATGCCCAGAGGGTTGACTCTCGGGTGTTTCTCGATCCCGTCAAGTTGATAATCGATATTGACAACCACAGACAGGAAACTGCACCAACTAGAGGAGGCTGTCGACATGGTTCCTGGGTTCTGTATCTACCACTCAGCTGTCTCTCCTCTTGGCTCAGTCACTTCACAGGATGGAACTCATTCTTCCCATCAGCTCTTAATCCAGGAGCTTGAGCTCTGTAATTTACATAGTGCTTCTGGCTACAGATGAGGCATTTTATGAAGGGTTTTGGTGCTCTGTAGAGCTCTCAAGAACCACTCTGGGATTAGTCACCCTACATGGCAGGCTCTGCACATTTCTTCTCCTTTCTACAGTTACTGCCCAATCAGCACTATAAAATAGTCAAATTCTAAAATATAATTTATTGAATGTGTCTCTCTTTTTTTGCCCTAGTTGGAACAAGAGTGCATACATCAATAGTTAATTGCTTGCATGTGGAGTAACACATGCACATGAGAGCTACAAAATGTTATTTTAATAGGCTTCTATATTCACCAAACAAGCTAGATCTGAAACCTGGCACCAAACTTGTAGTTTGGCTCGTTCAGACATCTTCCATAGTCACCTATGTAAACAGTAACTTTTTTTTAAAGAAGCGCATGAAATAATCAATGAGGGGGGATAGGAAGTCAGGAGACACATTTATAAATCATGCTGTGTGTGAGGTGGCCAGCAGCTCTGGGTTCACTGTGACTCCTTTAGAAGAGAGGTCATTGCAAGGCTGTCTGTCACAGTTTAAGGAGTGTGCTGAAGCCCATCCTAACCCACAGTTCCCGAGATCGGAGCCTAAGGATCGGCAGTTTTCAGCTTAGTTAAAGCCAGTATCCTAGAGGCACCTGACCCTTCTCTTTAGCTCACTACAATATTCCTAGCTTCTTCTTTTAATAGACACCGGAGTCCAAATGCTTTCACCATGTAAGAGAGCCTCTCCCTGATAACCCCAATATCCCGATCTTGGCCCATCATGTGCATTTATGAATTGACAGCACACACTGGGAGGTTTATAAAGAATAGAAGTTTGCTTGGCTTGTGTTTCTAGACACTAGGAAGTCACACAACATGGCACTAGCTTCAGATGAGGGTCTTCTTATTAGCCCATAACCCCACAGAGTACATCACATGGGGAGAGAGAGATACCTGGATAAGAAAGCCATTCCTGTGAGAACTAACCCATCCTGTGACAGTGACATTAATCACTTCATGGTGGGAAAACCTCTGTCTATCTACCAAGACTACTCCCAAGTACAGAGGGGGATAATTTCCCGATATATGAAAGCTTACAGGAAACCTTTGAACCGTCACCAGACGCTGAATAAAGATTCTTGTTCCCAAGTGTGAACCATGTTAACTGTTGTAGTATCGGCTGCAGCACTCATCACATAAGTCAGCTCACGTCCTTTTCATCTGCCCAGAGCCTTTAGTGGTTTTACCTTTTCCATAAGTGAGCCAAAGAAGGTCAAAGGTCTCTTGTGCTGTTGTGCCCCTCACAACATCCTCTACCACCTCTTTGCCCTGGTAACTGTAAACCAACCACACAGGCCTGCGGGTGAGTCAGAGCCCTCTAGGGATCAGCATGGAGGGCCTCTCTGTCTTACTGACCTTCTCAGACACTCTTTGATGCTTGTTGTCTTCCTGAGGCTTGGCCTTCCTAAGTGATCCACAGCTGAACCACCAACTCCCAGAATCCCAATGCCTCTCTTGCCAGGGTCTGCTTCTTTTGTGGAATTTAACAATACTAAGAAAAGGGTGTCAGTATTAGCGAAGTTGCTCAATTTGTCTCCATGGAATATAAGCTCCACAAAGACTGGGGTTTGGGTTTGATTCTCTGATGCACCCCAATACCTAAAGCTGTGCTGGGCAAATAACAGCATTTAGATAAAATCTCATCATGTGCTGCTTGAATTGAAAATGATGCTTAATAATAAGCATCATTGATTGACCTAAATCATTTAGACTTAAAACATTGTTCTCCTAAATTTTCTGGCAATTACAAGAATATATTCAGTCAACAAAGTAGGATTCCTGCCAATCTCTGAGATGCATTGGCAATGATTATATCAAGTTACCTCCCAGGCTCCCTCTCAAGTTATTTTGTAATGTGGTAGCCTTCCCACCACCAAATGAGCATTTTCTAGGACTGAATGATACCTTACTTCCACCCTATAAACCATACATAAAAATATTTTGAATGACGCATCCATGCTATCATAATTTATGGCACCTCATTGAATTTGTCCCTATTCCAGAAGACACAGATGGTGGGTTTAAATTAGGAAGATGTGAGACTGGAGGAGGAGAGTCAAGGTATTTCTAAATGGAGACACACAAGTCCCTCCAGCAAATCTTCAGAAGGGGAGTGGCAGGAATGAAGCCTGACTCCAGCGCCATCCTCCCTGCCAGGTTGAACTGACCTGGGGAGTAGAGAGCACAAGGTCCACCCACAGTGACCTCCGAAGTCATCCTCGGAGATGAAGGAGCAGATGGGAAGGATGGAGACACTAGATGGAGGGACAAGAAAAAGTAAAGACACTGAAGGAGCCTTGACCCAGAAGAAGGAATTCAGTGTGTGTGACATGCCTCCGGAGGACACATCTACTCATCCCATTTACGAACTGGAAGACAGACCAAGGGAACACCACCACCGCCCTGCTTCGTTTCTCTGTTGCTGGAGTAAACGCCGACAAAAACCAGTTTGGGAGGGGAGAGAGTTTATTTTTTGGTTAAAGTCCATTGTTGACAGAAGCCAAGGCAGAAACTCAGCAAGGGAACCTGGAGGCAGGAACAGAGTGAGGGGCACAGGGGAGCACCGCCTGCCAGCTTGTTCGCCTAGTTTTCTGATACAACCCAGACTCACCTACTCAGGGTGGGACCAGCCATGGTGGACGAGGCCCTTCTTTACCAAATAATGATTTAAAAAATGCCCCACAGACGTGCCTGCATTGCAATATGGTGAAGGCAATTTCTCAATTGAGGTTTGCTCTACCCAGGTGTGTCAAACTGACAACCAAGATTAGCCATAAGAACTGCCAAAGTCCAACACGGCGAACCAATGCCTTGATTGAAGTTACAGCTGAGGAGTTACAGGAGCATGGATGACTCGAAGGCAGACAGACACATCTGCCAAAGTCCACCCCGGCATGGGTGACAGCTCCCAAAAGCTGGGACCTTTCGAGTGCATTGTACAGGTGACAGGCAGTTCAACAGGTGGGGGAGTCTCCTCCCCTCAGCAGTTCTTGAGCTTTGTAAAGTTGGGGACACAGGGACCTTGTCCACCAGGTGAGTTTCAGAGATTTCCTAAGACTTCAGTTATTACTTCCAGAGTCTTAATCAGCCTCCCTCTAAAGCTTCCCGGGTCTCCTCAAGCTGTCGTCCAGGGTCTCAATCCACAGGAAATGTCTCCACGAGAATTGACGGCTCTACCAGTGGGCTTTGGAACCTGATCTAGTTTCTACGACACAACAAAGTGAACAGAATCGTGCATGTCTTTGCAGTATCCATTCTGCAACCCGCACTTACTCTGACTGTGCTCAGAAACAAACAAGACTCTTGATTTTATTCTGGTCTATTCTCTGTTGTTCAGTGCTGGTGAGAACCATTCATTTGATTTCACTCCCCATGACTTAAAACTCTCTGGATAATGCCAACCTCTCATTGAAGAGACAGAATTCCCTTGCAACTTGGGACCCTCAAGAGTATAAGGCCTGTGAAAATTTGTAAGCTATGGGTCATTTGGAGTGAAGTGTGGTGTATACACACACACACACACACACACACACACACACACACACACACGTCTGCTGGGAAAAAAAGAAAGTCTCCTTTTGTCTACCTAAAGGTTCTCTTCCAAACCACACAGATATCAGCATGCCTTAGCTGGCATGGGCTCCATATAGCCTAGGAGAGCTGTGACTGTGGCCCAATAAAATACCCACAGACTTACTTAAAACACAGTGAGATTTAATTCTGTAATTTTTAACTTTATTGAAAGATTCTTGAGTGTGCACTTTCATGATGAGAATGTCCTATCATAATGGCATGTGAAACACATGTATATAACCTCCTGCACTCTGAGACGTGTGGGTTGCATACCCTGTGTGGCCCAAGAATTCTTATTTTCATCTAGTGTGGCTCAAAGAATTCAAAGGGTTGACTGTCCCTGTTGGAGTTCAGTATGCCAGGTGTCCAGAGACCTTCCATGTAAACATCAGCAAACCAAACAGCCCTCAAGGTCCTAGACATGGAGACAGAGCCAGAAGTATAGAACATGGGGGTCCTGGCCCCTCACACAGAAGTGGCTCCTTAGAGTTCAAGGTTGGCTTCCTCAGGAGTGGTCTGTACATGTCCTCCAGCCACCTGATAAAGACACTAGGAGTGTGGCTGGTGGGGTTTCCTGCCAACCAGAATGGAGGCTGTGAGTTAGCAAATGTTCCGACCCACGTAGCTTATAATTATCTGACGGTTGCATGGCAGGGCAGACAGCGCTGAAACCCACCCCTCCCCCAGCTCTGAGAAGTAGCAGAGCACACTCATTTCCCTGTTGGCAGGAGTTGGTGCATGCCACTCACTTCGTGTCAGGACTCATAGTCCTAATGATTTTGAAGGGAGCCTAAATGACTCCTTTATGCCTGGCTGGGATTGGCCAGGGTTCCATTTACAACCCACAATGTGCACACACATTCCATAGGAAAATAAACTCTGGCGTAACCAGGTTGGTGCCGTGCCCACTTAAAATGCCCATTTTCTTAAGTACTCATTTCTAAAGCAAGTTTGTTATTTCAGCGTTTGCTTTAAAAAGATGGGCTTTTGTATCTGTGCTGTGATGTTTTCATTGCAAGGGTAAAAATAAAACACTGACTTCTTCAATGAGCCGAGGGGCTGATGGATGTTTAAGAGGAAAACTGAAGTCAGGACAAAAATGCATTACCCGCTGATTTCTTGGTTCTTGGAGTTTCCACACATGTGCCTTCGCTGCCTTCCACCAAGCACTCCTTTGTTCAGACTGGGCTGAGGTTCCATAAATGTTCTTTTCAAACTCCTGCCCGGCTTCATTTATGATCTCCACCTGGGCAGTAGATTCAACATCTTCAGGTCCTCTGTCCACCCTGCCATGATGATGTCTACCCATAAGCCCAGGTGTCTGGGAATTCTGCATGCAAGACTGTGTGTGTGTGTGTGTGTGTGTGTGTGTGTGTGTGTGTGTGTGTGTGTAGGACTGTAAACTCATACTGTGGGTATCTGGAGATAGCAAGATGAATAAAATGCTGCTTTCCCTTGAGGAATTCCCAGTTGAGAAGTTAAGGTGATAGGAACCAAGGAAAAACAACATCACAAGGCAAAGTACTCTGATTACATGGACTGCCATTGCACAGACTCCTGTCTCCTCATACTCAATATCTTCAGGCTTTTCCACCTTCCGTTCACTTTTATTTATCACTGTCAGACCACTGTGTGAAGTATTCACAGTTTTGTTTAAGGACCACTAAAGAAATGGTTGTCAACTGTGGCTGCTGGGAGTGTGGGTCCTGGTGCCCCTCAGAGCCAGAAATATCCAAGATACATACTTTGCCCTTTGCTCTTGACCACTAGGAAGTAATTTGAGATGTTTTGTTACAGGAAATATTTGTGGAAAATGACACATTTACTCTTTAAAAGATGCAAAGGGTCCAGGGAGATGGTTCCATGGGTAACAGTGTTTGCTGAACAAATATGAGGACCTGAGGTCAGACTCCCAGCACTCACGTAAAAGCAGGGTGTGACTGTATGCACCTGTAACTCCAATGTTGGGGGTGGGGCAGAGACAGGAAGATCACTGGGTCTTGCTGGTCAGGCAGTAGAGCCACAGAAACCCACGGAAATGCACGCTCTGTTGAAGATTCTTGTCTCAAGGAATGAAGAGGAGACTTTCAATTTTTGAGTAGTTGTAGATTTACAGGGAATGGCAACACCAGTCTAAGGGTCCTGGCATGTTCACGTCGTGTTTGTCTACTGTAAACTTGGTACAGGCCTGCACACACATAAAATGGACGAATGTTGGTGTCAGTGTTTATCATTACCTGGGGCCCTAGGCATTCACACTTCCCCTGGGTCTACTTCTTATTCCAGGATTCCCTTCCAGGCTGCCACCTTATCCAGCCATCATGTTTCCTTAGACTCCCATCAGTCCTGGCAGTTCCTTGGCCTTCCCTTGGCTCTGAGGACTTTGACGGTTTTAGACAGGATTAGTCAGGTGTTTGGCAGAGCATCCCTCTACTTTGGTTGGTCTGATCCTTTTTGCCCAGACTTTGAGTAGGTGTCATCTTCATATTGGGAGATATCAGCAGAACATTTTCTGTATGAATATAGGCAAACATGTATCAAAAGACATGTATGTTCTATGAAGTTTGGGTGTTGAAAACCAATGGATGCTCCATGGAAGGCATGTTGATGGTACTTAATTCACAGTAGGAAGAGAGTAATCACCTGTTGCCTGGGTTCTTCTGGAAATAGACGGCAGTTACCCTAAGGACACCAGAACACACCCTTTCTTACCTTACTAAATAAGTAGCTGTAACATTAGCCACATCTATTACCCCAAACGAGTTAATTGTCTACTGTAACTAACAACCTGGAACTTCTGGCCACATCACAACACCGAATGTATTTCGCACCCATGCCACAGATAAACTCAGGTCCTCTGTTCGGGGCTGCTCTTCCTCTGGTAGTGGTGAACATTGTCTGGGCTTTCCTCTTCTCAATCTGTAACTGTCTAGGGCTTTCCAGAACTCATCTGGATTTAATGGACAATGGGAAGAGAAAATGTGTGAACAATTAGATGAGAGGTTTCCAAGGGCCAGACTCCAAAGTGGCACCATTGACTTCAGCCCACATCTCCTCAGCCAGAACTCACTAACCCAACCCCACCCAGTTGCAAGGAAGGCTGATGATGTAGATGTTCCAGGCCTTGCAGAAGGAGCTAACAGACCTATGACCTCTGACCCTCTGACCCTCTAGGAACTCAAGCCACACCAAATTTAGTAGACAGAAGGGAATCTAGCTACTTGGAAGACATGGCTCTTCTTACAAGTGCCCTGTGTACACATTGACACCCCTGTTTGGACCCTTCTCTTGTTCTCTGAGACATGGGATCTCTTCTGTACGTGAATTTTCACTATAACACCAGTGTTTCTTTAAATGCTAGTCTGTCTTTAAAATAACAGAGAGGGGGAGCTGGAGGGAATCCTTAAAGCAATGGGAAAGTGTTGAAGCCAATAACAGGAAGAAACAGCTTGTTACCTACACTTTAGAAACCAACAAGAGAGTCACGAGAGAGACCCAGCCCTGGAAGGCAGTCCTGCGTGAACTGCCAGCACCTACCTGTCTAGAGGGCAGGGTACCAGCTTTTCTTTCCCATGTGGGATTATTCCCTCTCATCTTTTTTCATGACCTTCCTCCATCTGAACTATAGTATGTCTGGATGCTAATTGTCTAGGAGTCTAGACAGTGATGATATTATGACCAAGTTATGCACAGATAATCACCATGTCACTGTTCCAAAGCAGCCTACACACATTGCTTCACTGGACACACTTGGCATGCGCACCAACTCTCTTGATATTTATTTTCACCATTTAAATAGAGAATGCTTACCTAATCAAACCATCCAGTGAACCGAGCATTTTTTTTTATAATTGAAATGAAACATGAGAGTCTTGAAGCTAAGTGAAAAAGAGCTGAAATGCACCTCACATTCTAGAGCAATGAACCTTGCGTTTTTATTTAATTGTTTCTTCATTCACTGGGGATAGACCTGGATGAGTGCCCTCAAATGTTCTCTATAAATCATTTCCACCCAGATAGGCTGACTATCCCAAAGCTATTCTGATCAAGAAAGCCCAAGAATCTCTAGAAAGGCTCATGTGTCACCAGATAGTTACAGGCTTTATGATCTAGTTCTATGCACCTATATGGCCAGCATGGTCCCAAGGACAGGTTGCAGAAAAAAGGGCCGTGATTAGGCTCTTTGGCTTATTCAACATGGAATATTTGTCCAAAAACACTGATGAAGAAACTGGGTAGAGATGTGACTCCATCACAAACCCACCGGAGTAGGGAGCTGGAAAGACAGACAAATGAAGATCCCATGGTTTGGCAAGTGAGAGGATGCTCGGAGTGGAGTGCAGAGGACAGCAGGGCTTGCTGGGTTGGCATGGGAGAGAGCAATGATCAAAGGACTTGGAAGAAGTTTATTTGGCCAAAGAAAGGGCATCGACTAGGAGCAACAGACACTCGGGCTTGGCGAGAGATGACTACTGACACCACGTGACAGCAAGAAGAGCCGATGGGCTCTACACACTGGACTTCATGCCGTTTTTACCTTGACGGTAGTCTGCAGTCGCTGGGTCACCTAAGGAGGCCTCTTCCAAACAATCCAATGATACAAAGGTGTACCCCACTTCAGCCTGCTTCCTCTCCCACACAATACAGACTTCATTCACACAACAGATTAACAGTCACCAGTGCAGCTTCCAGAATGGAGAGGGCAGACAAAAAAGGAGGGCTCTGGACCACCAGGACACTGGAAGTTTCCATGGACCCACTCAAAGGGCAGATGCAGCTCACCAGAAACAAGTTTGCTCTGATTCGTGGTGTTGGGTAAAGTCAGCTCTTTCCAACTGTGGTGGGTTGAATTGTGGCCACCCTAGAAAGATGTGTCCCTCCAGGGCCTAGGAACGTGAATGTGGCCTTATGTGGAAAGTGGGGCCTTTCAGATGTAAGAAAAGATGTCAAGGTAAGTCATTGCTGGATTTAGACCGGGCCTCAAAGCCTCTGATGGGTATAAGGAAAAGTCAGAGGCTGTAAGACCCAGGCCAGGGTAGAAGTAAGGATGAGAATAACATATTCCAAAACCAAGGAATAGCAGTTTCCAACAGACACCAGAGCCCCAAAGAACAAGGAATAAATCTTCCACCAGGGTCTTCAAAAGGAACTAAGTGGCTCCTGAGTTCAGATTTCAGGCTTCCAAAGTTGAGAGAATAAGTGTTCATTGCTTTACATTACTGTATGTTAGTGATTTACAACAGCAATCCTGGGACCCAAGCAAAAACCACCAAATTGTGATCAGTGTATCTCAACTCTACCAAAACACATATAGCCGTGATCCTCTGAAATGTTCTTAATCATTAAAAAAATTTAGGTGAGTGTGTATGTGTGTGTGCACAAATGTGCAGGTGCCCACGGAGACCAAAAGAGGACATTAGATTCCCCGGGTTCTGGAGATCACACTCTGGTCCTCCGTGAGAGCAGAGTGCTCTAACTGCTGAGTCAGCTCTCCAGCCCTGAGTCATTTTAAGCACAGAATTCCAGGGATTCAGTGCTCTCACGTGGTTGGACAACTGTCACACCATCCATCTCCCAGGCTTCGCCGCCATCTTCCCAAACTCCCCCAGCAGCCCTTCTACTTTCTGTGTGAATTCAGCTGTGTACTTCACACAGCGACATCATACAACAGCTGTTCTTTGGGGCCTGGTTTTTCTCACTTAAGAAAATATCTTAAACCATCATTGTGTTAGTTAGGGTTTCTATTGATAAAAACACTGACCAAAAGCAATTTGGAGAGGAAAGGGTTTATTTTGGTTATACTTATATATCCCAGTTTATCACTGAAGGAAATCAGGACAGAAACTCAAAGCAGGAGCCTGGAGGTAGGGGTGAAGCAGAAGCCACAGAGTACTGCTTATTGGCTTGCCTGCTCCTGGCTTGCTCGGTCTGTTTCCTTATACCATCCAGGACCACGTGCCCAGGGTCTGCACCACCCACAGTGGGCTGGGCCCTCTCACATTAATCACAGCTAACGAGATCCCCCCGCAGGCTTGCTACAGGGCCATCTCATGGAGACATTCGCCCGGCTGTTGCTCCCCCTTCTCAGGTAGGTCAAGGTCTGCATCACGTTGAAAAAACCC
Organism: Peromyscus eremicus; assembly: GCF_949786415.1. Classification (NCBI taxonomy): domain Eukaryota; kingdom Metazoa; phylum Chordata; class Mammalia; order Rodentia; family Cricetidae; genus Peromyscus; species Peromyscus eremicus. The sequence continues at coordinate 5,451,704 of NC_081428.1, read as the reverse complement.
AGTTAGCAAAGTTATGCATGTCACAGCGTGTCCTCGTTACTCCTTTTGTGGAGGAGTCGTATCCCACTTCACACATCAGCCGCACTTCACTTGCCCACTCTTTTCTCAGGAGACGCCTGTCACTACCATCTTTTCACTACTTGAAACGGCGCCTCTGCAAACATGGACCCCCAAAACACTCTTCCTCCTTTGTTACAACTCTTGATGGCTGTCTTTCCCTTCTTCCTTCGAGGTCAGTGGTTCTCCACCTTCCTAATGCTGTGACCATTTAATACAGTTTGTGGTGTGGTGACCCCCAACCACAAAACTATCTCATTGCTACTTCGCAACTGTAATTTTTCTACTGTTATGAATTGTAATGTAAATATCTGGTATTCGGGATATCTGAACTACAGCCTCCAAAGGGGTCATGACCCATGGGTTGAGAACGCTTGTTCTTGAAGGACTGGTCCTGAATCAAGTACCCTCTTACCCTGGACAGCTATCACCCATTCCATACTCGCCACACTCAGATGTCAGGATGGTTCGTGGTGTCAAAGTCTGTGGATCTTCTGTGTAGATATTTATTCAGGACTCACAGGCAGAATCCAGTGGCTTGTGATAGGGGACAGTAGGATGGAGCTAGTGAATCTTGGGGATATTTGTTTACGTGAACAAGTACCTATGTGAGGTATGGTGGTTAATATTGACTATTAACTTGTCAGGTTCTAGACTCACCTTTGTCATGTCTGTGGGAGGGTTTCTAGATTAATTGAAGCAGAAAGACCCATCCCACATGTAGGTGAAACCATTCCGTGGACTTGGGTCCTACACTGCATAAAAATGGGAATGTGAGTAAAGCGCATGTATTCATCCCTCTGTCCTTCTTGGCTGTAGACAGAATCCGTATTCATCCCTCTGTCCTTCCTGGCTGTGGATGGGATCCGTATTTGTCCCTCTGTCCTTCCTGAACATATAGGGGATACCTATTCATCCCTCTGTCCTTCCTGGCTGTGGACAGGATCCCTATTCATCCCTCTGTCCTTCCTGGCTGTGGACAGGATCCCTATTCATCCCTCTGTCCTTCCTAGTTGTGGACGGGATGCCACCAGCCACCTCAAGCTCCTGCAGCCACAACTCCCCTGCCATGACAGACTGCATCCTTGAACTGTGAGGCACAATCAACCTCCCTCCCCTAATCTGCTTTTTCCAGGCAGTTTGTCAGAGCAATGGGAAAAAATAAGGTAAATCATAGCTAAAAAAAGTTTTAATTTCAAAGAGGCTAATATTCACATTTTACATATGGTAATACTTTCTTGTATCAATTCCCTGTGTCAAAAAACATCAAAACTGATATTTTTTTAATGTAACTTGAGGAGTCTTAAGGTTTTTATAAGAGGCATACTCTTGGGCCTTCTTCGTGCCCTTGGTGGGTACCTCAAGTTTGAGGCAATCATACAATTTGTCATTAGATAAACTGAGATGCTTTTGAAAATGAGAAAGATACTATGAACAATCACCTCCCAAGACAACTGACTCAAACTGGGGATCATCTGATCAAGGAGATGTGTGCTCATCTTCCAAGGCTCACTTTGCCAGCATGTCCCATCTCCACAGTTCTCTGCCCTCAAGGACCCACACCACATCTTAGCCACTGACGGTGGCTTGAATGATAAACGTGTACCACGGGCTCACGCGTCTGCACACTTGGGCCACGGTTGATGGTGTTGCTTGAAAGGCTATGGGAACTTAGGAGCTGGAGGAGGTACCCCACTGGGGGCAGACTTTGGGGATTCATGGTCTCATCCCAATGTTCACTCTCTATGTTTCCTGTGTGTGGATGAAACTAAGGCGAGCCAGCTTTCTGTTCTTACGTCATGCCATGTCTTCGCCCACCATGGGTGGACTCTATCCTCTTGGAGCCCTAAGCTAAAAGGAACACTTTTCCTTAAGTTCTTTTGCTCGTCATTTTACCAGAGAATTTAAAAGTAACAAATACGGTTCTCACCTGGGAATCATGTGTAGAGTTGTGTCAGTCTACTTCCTATTGCTGTAATGAACTCCCCGAGACTGGAGGTTGATAACTCAGTTTGAAGAACCAATGCCAGAGATCAGGAGCCGGGTTTGTTCAGCCTCAGTGAGCGTGATATAAGCATGACATCCCAATGGTGGGAGAGTGCATGGAAAAGATAGCACGTGGGAACGGGAGCCAGAGACTCCAGCACCAAGCTTGTTCACTGGGCACCGACTCACCCTCACAGGACCTGACCAGACACTTGTGAGAATGACCTTGATCCCTGTTGAGGAAAGTGACCTCAAGGACTTCCCCACTTTCTACAGGGCCCATCTCTTAAATGTCCGACCTCCTCTCCAGTCACCATGATGAGGCTCAAGCTTCCAACACACAGAGCTGCAGAGGACACACCCCAAACCCTGTCTAAACCAGAGCCAGGGTGTGAAACTGCCTTCAGGTACTCCATGACTTTAAATACAAAGTATAGTATCAACTATCGAATAACACGTCACACACCCTGTAGTCATGTCTTGACCAAAGATGTGTGAAGTACAACTGACTCTTGTTTATTCTTCTAGTGTTAACCCTAAAAATGACAGCCATATTAACTTGAGGCAACATATCCCCCAAAACCACAAATAAATTGTTAACTATATCATTTGTGGAGAATAAAAATAGCAATTCCATCATTCTGTTGACTGTTCTGCTAGTTTTAGTATTTTTATTCAGGGAAGGGGAATAAACTAGTTTATTCTGGCCCCAAGAGCAATACTACACAAACAGCCTAAGAACTTTTGGCTAGGACTAGCAAGCACTCACCTTTGAGGGAAACATTCTAGCTTCTATTTATTTATACTGCTTCTACCCCCCCCCCAACAATTGCTGTTCTCTATAATTTAAATGTGTACAAAAATAGCAGTTATGTAAACATTAATGCATAAAAAACTATCATTTCCACACAGCCTGCAGATCCTGGAAGCTAAGCCATAAGGAATCAGGAGATTTTTGTTCTAACCAAAGGGAGGAAAATTCACAGTATATATATCCCTAAAATGTCCCCTTCAGCACATTTCAAATTCAGATTGCTACACAGGCCTGAATCACTTTTAGTACTCCATTTGGAAACATATTCCTCCTAACACAGCCGACCATCTATTGCTTTTTCTAACTTGTGGTTTAATTTCCCAGGGTTGAACACTCGTCCTTTCAATGCAAATATCCCCTTGACTATAAAAGAATCAGACACACATTCCAAAAAGACTAACTTGGAAAAAAAGTCCAATTGTCATATTGGCTTTCACAAACCAGTGGACATGTGGCCACACTGAGGGAATTATTCTAAACAAAACTTCACATTCTGGGTAGATTTTTCTTTCCCCTAGGAAAGTTCATGACATCACAAGGCTGCCTACTTCTGGAGGATGTTGAACCAACAGAAGAAATAAGTCATGGGAGGAGCGAGAGCAGGCAGGCAGCGGAGAAATACAACTGCCAGCGTGATGGTGCTAGATGGGGCTTGGCGGGCGGTTTGACCAGAGACCACGAGGAGGGAGGCTCTGGCCAGGGGAGTTAATGGATAAATGAAGTAAATGCAAGAGCCGTGCTTGTTTCTGAGAGCACAGGCCATTTCCCAATAGAAAGCAAAGGGAAAAAAGCTGTGACATTAGGAGGTCTGGGACCGAATCCCATAAACCCACAGCTGTGAGCAGGCAAGGCCGACTCCTTAGAGTTGGACAGGAAATGGTTAATGTTGCTCTCTTCCTATTCTGAGTGTATGTGTTTGGTATCATTTATTACATTTTATAGCATCAGAAAGATCTAATGCCAATTAGTCCTCAAACAGCTCTTTAGAGTTTAATTGTTTCCAAACCCACTGTAAACAAGAGTCTTAGCAATAAAACCAATAATTGTGAATTGATAGTATTTGATCCGATTTTAGGGAAATCACAGAGAATTAAATCTTATTTTCGATCAAGTATTTCATTGCAATTAAATTCTTATTGAGGAAAATAAACTGAATTTCTATTAAAAGTAAACAATTGTATTTTTAAGTTGGTGGGAAAATTTGTTGTTTTAAATAACCTCGAGGACATTACTCTGCATCCTTTGTGGAAGATGGGTCCCAAGACAGGGCTTCAAACCTTCTTTTTTTTTTTTTTTTTTTTGGTTTTTCGAGACAGGGTTTCTCTGTGTAGCTTTGCGCCTTTCCTGGAACTCACTTGGTAGTCCAGGCTGGCCTCGAACTCACAGAGATCCGCCTGGCTCTGCCTCCCGAGTGCTGGGATTAAAGGCGTGCGCCACCACCGCCCGGCTCAAACCTTCTTTACTGTGCTCTTTCTCTCTTAACACAGGGGTTTAGGGAATATGCTTAAATTTTTCTCCACAGTAATATTTATCTAATGAAACTTTACAAAAGGTCATGTTTTTCTTTAAAATATTGGGGACAAAGGTCTTGAACCAAGACCTTCATATCTCACTCTATTCATAAGGAAGTATTTTGAAAACATACATACAGATACACACATGTATGTAAACAGGGTTGCACACACTCATCCTCAGACACATGCCTACGCATGCCTACATGGAGCAACAACAAGCAATCATATACTCTGATAGGCACTCTTAAATTTTTAAATCGTTTTTATTTATGTACGTGTGCATGTGGGAGAGAGAGTGTGATACACATATGCCGGGGCCTGAAGAGGCCGTTAGAACCTCTGGAGCTCGAGTTGTGAGCCACCCAGCACGGTGCTGAGAACTGAGATGGGGTCCTCTGGAACGGCAGCAAGTAAGTGCTCTGGACTGCTGAGCCATCTCTCCAGCCCTGTGATGGGGCTTTTTCAGACAATACAGAAAGAAACTTTACTGTCACCAAAATTTAATCATATCTTATTAAGAGCATTTTGTTTTTACATTTGATTACATTTATCTACTTATTCATATATTTATGTGTGTGTGCGTGCCCGAGTGTGTGCACACATGTATACATTGTTGAAGGTCAGAGGACAACCTGCAGGAGTTGACTCCCTGCTTCCATCAGTGGGGCCTGAGGAACAGACTCTGCTAACCAGGCTTGGCTGTGTAGCTTTTTCGCACCGAGCCATCCTCTCATCCTTCACTTTCCGTTATGTTAAAGCTACTCTTTGTGTTTAAGTTGGTCATATGCACATACACATGGGAAAACAGCATCAAGGCACCTAACCCCAGAGGTAGCATCTCTCTCCAGACTTCCTCCTCTCTCCTAGCTTCTTGCTTCCCAGGGAAGTACCATGGCCAGGTTAAGAAGTTCAACCCAGGCATATCCCGTCATGCTCAGCTGTTATGACAGCTCCATCAGGAGCAACAGAACGCAATCCATGTACTCAATGGAACTCTTTTCTAGTGGCTACGTTACAGTAAAATGAGACAGGCCAAGTCTAATTCCATCTTCTCCACAACCCGAAACAGGCAAAATTCTATTTCAATGTGTAAACCACGTGGAAGCAAGAGTGCGCTATCTGCCATCCACTCGCTTTTACCCCTGATCAAACCTACAAAGCCAGCATGCCAGTCTTGTCCACAGCACTTGTCAGTTCAGAACAGCCACATTTCCATGTGGACCGTGGCTCCTCGGTGGCAGGCACTGTCCTGTCTAGTTCCACTAAGTTTGGATACCTGAAACTGGTAAGCAAAACAAAACAGGGATAGTACTTCATTCTTTGCCTTTTTTTTAAACTGTTTTACCCTTGAAATTATATATATTAAGATAGAAAATGCAGAGAAATCTTAGTGCATTTGTGGTCTTCTGTAGGAGTAAGTACACATTTCTTCCATGAGATATTCACAGGTATTCATTAAGGTATGACATGAAATACGGACAGCGTTTGTGCCCATCATAGCTCCAGAAAATAGAAACAATATCCCCTGGTTTGCTTTATAAACTCTCAAACTCACAGATCTTAAAATCCTGCCCCATATGCCGTTCTGTTCAATGTGTATTTCTTGTTTAAATGCTTCTCTCCCTCTCTGCTCGCCCTCCCCGCCATCCCTGCCATCCCCGCCATCCCCGTGGAAAATCTTTGTGGAAAGCACTATCAGCACCTCCCTGTTTTTGTTTGGAGTTATTGTTTTCAGTTGGGCCTGGAGCTGAGTCGCCCTTCTGATTGGATAAACACTGTGCTTTGTCTTTTAAAATAAAGGTGAGCAGGCTTACTCTTTGCCTGGGGCCAATGTGAGTCTTCACCCAGCTGTGTTTGGATATGTAGATATGGTACAGAAATTTGGGAAATTACCACGTGAAATTATTGTTTATCTTTTCTTCTCTGGGGGAACAAAGTTTTGAATAAGCTTTTCATTGATGAATAAAAATCTCACTGTCTACTTAACTATGAAAGACACATTATAAAAGTATGGGACTTGTTACCATAGAAACCACAAGGGTGGGGATTCAGGAATGTTCTCTGTCAGTCTCTCTCTAACCAGTGCGGCAGAGGAGCCCACGCAACCTGCCAGGCCTCAAATGTGGATTAAAAGGTGGGAGCAGAAATTTGTATGTCTATAAATATCTTACATTTCTTGCTGTGGTGTGTGTGTGTGTGTGTGTGTGTGTGTGTGTGTGTGTGTGTGTTTAAAAAACAAACTTTCATTTTAGTCTTAGTTAAAAGAAAACGTGTGCCTGGGCCTAGTTGTGCAAGCCTATAATCACAATTACTCAGGAGGCTGAGGCAGGAGGATTGCTAAATCAAGGCCTGCCTGGGCTGCAGAGTTAAGTCTTAGACCAGCCCGGGCAGCCTGGTGAGAGACCCTGTTGCAAATTTAAAGGGAAGCAAGCATGGGCTGTCACTCAGTGGTCCATCTTTGCCTACTGTGTCTGATGTCCTAGTTCTCCATATGGAAACAAAGTGTAACCATTGGTATAAATGTTCCCAAGTGATTCCTGGGGACAACTGCTCCTGTCTGGGCCACTGAGCTATAGGAAGCTGGGTTTTGTCCTCTGAAATAGCTGAAAGTCACATGTCACTATATTGAATTCAGGCTTCTGTGGCCACAATTAAAGTTATGATAGAACACAGTTTCATTTCCTGGCCTGTGTGCCTGCTGGGACTCCTTCCAGGCCATAATAGTCAGACTTACTGTGGTCAGTGGAGGTCCTGGGCTCATGTAGCCTAAAATCTTCACTGACCCTTCAGCTGAAGAAATCTGAAAACAAGTGACAATTTGCAAAAAGAATAGTGACACTTATTAAGGTCCTTAGAATGTGCCAGCCACTTGACTATGTGACATTGATTTCTTTTTAACATATGATAGCTCTATGGTACAACCCTCTCAACCTTACAGAGGCTTCAAGCTTTCTCACACTTCTAAAAACGTGCTTAACACAGCTAAAGAGCAGGCAGTCCCCCTTCAGCCTCAGCGTTTATTTTAGTTAAAGACTGGGCCTGTAGAATCCGAAACCCGTAGAAACACCGGTTTGTATGTCTTTTGACCCCTTACTTCAGTGACTGGAAAAATCAAATATGATGTGTTAGACAACAAATCTCACTATGGAATTATATGGAAAAAGCAAAATTTCAGAATCAAATCTTGCAAAGCCTAAATCACAGTGTAAGCATGTGATAACACTGCAGGAAGCATTTTAAAAGATCTCTTGATTCCTTTATGTACCAAGATGGAAAATGTTCACAAAATAATGTATGTGGAGGGAGATCTTTGTAAAATATGATTATAACATCCTGAAAATTATATATATGACCTTAATATACAAAAAACCCTGCCTACATTTACTTTCAGTGACACTGTTAGTCGGACAAGAATCTCCTCCACAATTGTGTCCTTTCCCACTCACTCTGCCTTTTCCATAAATGTCCCCATGGGGGAGAGTTCTGTCTTCCGACACCTCAGTCTCCACCGTCTCTTCTCTTGTCTCCCTTTTGTCCTTCACCCCCATGTCCCGGGGAGCACTCACAGTGTCCGTTCTATTTTCTGCAGCGCTAGATCCACAGTGTACAACGAAGCTTTTGATCCTGCTCCATGTCGGGTTGCATTTTGCTCCCTCCCATTCCCAGGCATCGATTGAGATCACCGTCCTGTCTTCACAGCTCTTTCCTGCTGTTTTGAAAGTGTATATATTTTTGTACCCTAATTGCTAAATTATTTTCTTCCGAGCTCCTTTGCCAAACACTGTTTTGAAGGTTCCTCTGAATGACGTGCTCAGAATAGCATCTCTCTCCTCTTGACCTAGAGTGATTTCAATAGTTATACTCATTTTGTTTGTTCCTAACTGATCTCCTTCTTGGCACTCACAGAAGACAGCGAGGCCTCTCTGAGTCATGAAAGGAGGATAGGTTGACTTCAGGATCCCTATCAAATGCCTCTTCTGTGCTGAGGTCAGATCTTACACCGTGTTTGGAGGGCTTCTTGTAATCAGAAAGCAGGGATGAAAAGAGCCCAGTCAGGCTGGAAGGCAAACACATCTTAATGCTCCCTTTGAAATTCCGCTTCCCTTGCTCTCTTGGGTGGAGTTATATCATATTGAAATCCCAGCCCCCAGACCTCAATATATAACATTGGAAAGAAAATGTTATCCATGGAACTAGTGAAGGTGGCCCCGGAATCGAGTTGCCCTAATCCACTGTGACTTGTGTACATCTTTACAGAAGGAGGGAAGTGGGGGCACAGGCACACAGGAAGGCAGCCGCAGGAAGACTGAGGCAGAGGTGGGATTAGTGTATGCATAAGCCAGAGACGTCCAAAGACGGCCAACAAAACCAACAGAACCTGTTCTCGAAGAGACCCCCGTCCCTGGCCCTTGGTGGGAGCCAGTCTCTTGGATATCATCTTAGACTTTCACCCCCTCACCTGAAACAATGTATTTCCATCCTGAGACGAGTGAGTCAAGTTGGTCACTCTCTAGCTTTCTGGGTAGGTCCATCATTCCCTGTGTACATCTCCAAAATGTCTCTTCCTAAACTTACAACCTGATATTCTGATTGACGGTAGGGTGATCTGGCCTGGCCATGCCCACATTGGCTGTCTTCCTGCAGTTTTCCTATCTGTACCCCAATACTTCATACACAGTGAATTCTAAGTTATTACTATAGTAATGGATGATAAGCCACTCCCCACAGCTCTTCCAGAAAAGCCTTGCTACATCGTAATTCATGTGTCCTTGACTCACTGCCCATGGACAACTGGGTTCCCAGTGCTAGTCTAGAGTTTCTTGTCCTCTTTGACCAAGAAGCCAAATCCCTAAAGGGGCATGACTTTAGAAGTTTCCCAAGAACAAGTTCTCTACACTCTCGGAGAAGTTTTCCAAGTAGAAACAGAATTTGAAATTTGTTGCGTCCCTTGGAAAAATGAACTTTGTCTGAAGTTGCTTGGTAATGGCTTTTTGAAATTGTGCGTTGTCCTCATGTGAGGAAGTACCCTGAGCTCCCTCTGAAGCCATCAGCGTTTGAACAGAAGGGCCGTCAGTTTAAACCAGTCTTCTCTGAGAGAAGAGTACAGGACACCATGGATGACCTCTGCTAGAAGTCAGAATGTCAGTCCAGCTCTTAAAGTTCCCAAAAATAATAGAAAATCTTCCAAGGGGGCATTATCCTGCTAAGTATTTTTTAAATATTTATTTTTATTATTTGTGTGTGTGTGTGTGTGTGTGTGTGTGTGTGTGTGTGTGTCCTATGCATTCATGTGTTTGCAGTACTCAAGGAAGCCAGAAGAGGGTATCTGATCCCCTGGAGCTGGAGTTACAGGTGGCTGTGAATTAGCTGACATGGGTGCTGAGAGCCAAACCCGGGTCCTCTGCAAGAGCAGCAAGTACTCTTAACCATTGGTCCATCCGTCCAGCTCTCAGTGCTTTTAAAAACATGTTACAGATGACACAGTTTGTATGTGTTTAGTTTTTTAAAAAATAAGAATATGTAAAAGATCAAAAATGAAAAAATCACCCAACATAAGAAAGCATCAGTAAATCACTTCAATAGGATTCATATTATTAACATAGATTATTAAATCTATTATTTTTAAATTTATTAATATTTTAATGTAAAAATAGACCATTTTTGTTATTATAAGCAATTCTGCAAAGTCTCTCATTTTAGTCAGTTATATTTATTTATTTATTTAGACCAAGTCCTAAAAAGTGAGATTATTTTAGGTTTAATTATATATTTCAAATTTCTAAGAATGCAAATATCCTATTTTCCCTAGCTTTTAGAACAATTAAAAAAATGTGCTGACAATTATGGTCAGAACCCACACAGAAATGTTTACATTATTTTCTAATATCCACAAGCAAAAGATGATTTCATTGAAGGTCAAACACCTTTTTCTTGAGAAAATGTTTATTTTTACCTCAAAGAGGATTGTGGTGAGGATGTTGCTTCTCAACTTAGGTACATTTTTTTCCCTCCGTTTATGCCTCTGAACAGAAAAAAAGAATTTGATGATGTCAAGACGTGCTAAGCGGAACGGCTGGAAGTGCCAAGGGTGTTTCAGCTGTCTCCCTGCACAGGCATTCCCAAGTCACGCAGTACAAGGAATAGTGTGAGAGTTCGCCTTGCACTTAATCCCACAGGAGCGGGCTTGGCAAGCTCGTCAGCATCGTTCTTGTAATCCTAAGGAGTTCCCGGATTCCAGGAAGCCTCCATGCCTTCGGCAGCCCAGACTCTCCTCCCATGAATCCTCTTTATTCAGAGTTTGCAGCGTTTTCTAATTTTCATAAAACATCGTACAAATCCTCTAACCACTGTCTACCTCTCCATCATAAAAGTGCCACTTGGATTTATAGTCCCCCAACGTCAACAGAGCCTCTCCGCTTGCAGGCATGGGGAGAGGGGTCTGGAACTGCTTTGTGGAGTGCACCTCATAATAACATGATAACAACATGCCAAGTTATCACAGCTCAGCTGGGCTGAGGCTGCCCGGCCAGTCCTCGACTATGTTTGAAACAGAATCACATTCTTCAGGAGGTGGCATTTGTAAGGCGATAAATAGCAGCTGTTCCCAACGCCTGAAAATAACATTTCATCGTTCGAACAGTTTTCTGTGTCAAGTGTTAGGTCCTGTTATAACTAAGGCCAATGTGGAAAACTCTAAGCTTCCATAACTAAAAACTTTTAGGCAAATAAATACATGAACAACAACAATGTCCTCTTAGGGCTGGAGGGATGGCTCAGTGGTTTGGAGTGACTTTTGCTCTTCCAGGGGACCCGAGTTTGTCTCCCAACACCCACACTGGTCAGCTCCAGGGGATCTGACACCCCCCTCTGGCCACCAAGGGTACCTGCACACACATGGCACACAGACACACACACACATTAAATAAATAAATAAATAAATAAATAAATAAATAAATAATAAAGGGTTGGAGAGATGACTCAGTGGTTAAGAGCACGGGCTGTTCTTCCAGAGGACCCAGGTTCAATCCAGCACCCACCTGGTGGCTCATCCGAAACTCCAATTTTTTTAGAGGATCTGACACCCTCTTCTGGTCTTCTAAGGCAATGAACACATGTGGTGTACCTACACACACACATGCAGGCGAAACACCCAGAAGATCCCGAGGAGAAATGTGTACTGCTCTCATCCATTGCTCTGCAGTGGTGGTTTGCACTTATTACCTAGGCATTCCATGCACATGGAATATTCTGTTCCTTTCAGTCTTTCTAATGAGTTCTCTGTGTCTGCATCATCCTAAAAGCTTTCTAAAGACCCTTTTAAAGTGAAAGGTAAGAGCTCATCTTGTTTACAAGACACCCGGATCCCAAACTTCCAGAAAGCCCCGTGTAAGTAACCCAGAAATAGACAGTGCATTTAATAGAAATTTGAGCTCATCAATTTTACATGCTCCTAACACGCAGGGTGTAGATTGATAATGAGAATCTGATGTTGACAGAAGATTCATTTACAAACACAAGTAGCCGGAGAGATGATTAAATCAGTGGATAGTTTGTCAATACCTGTTTCGTGGGAGGCCTTGCTCTCAAGATGAGTAGCCGTGGTTTCACTAACAATAATGAATGTTAATTAGGATTCTGTGTTGTCCTTGTACTGAACGACACTTTCTATCAGTGGACCTAAAATGATGAGGATTAAGTTATCTGCCCACTCCCAACCCCGACAGGCCAGCCTTAGCAGACCTATGGAAAAGCCATAGCATCATATCGTCATTGTCATCCTTGCTGTGTGGAGGTGGCTTCTGCTGTGTGCCAAGGGGGCATCTTGTGTTTCAGGCACCTAGGTGGCAGGGATAAGAGGCAGTGTGGAAAAGTTCAGGGTTTAGATCCAAATACAACTGCGGAGACTTGTCTGCCTTGCTCCTTCATTAAAATTGTTAAAGAGGCTGGGGAGGTTGCTCAGGAGGTAATGTGCCTGTCTTGCAAGCAGGAGGACCCAAGTTCAATCCCCAGAACCCATGTGAGTGTGGTGGCGTGTGCTTCTATTCCTAGCACTGGGGAGGCAGTGACAGCAGGACCCCTGGGGCTTGATGACCAGCTAGTGCAGCCCCAATGACCAGCTGAAGGTCAGTGAGAGACCCTGTCTCACAAAAGGAGGTGGATGGCACCTGAGAAATGATACCCAAAGTTGTCCTCTGCATATTCATGCAAACAGACACACACATACACACACACACACACACACACACACACACACACACACACACGGAGAGAGAGAGATTTAAAAATTCTTAAGTAAGGTATTCCAAGGTGAAGAGATGGAAAACAAGGAGGCAGGAAGGACAGAGTCCTCTTAGATTGTGTTCAGGACCTGTATATTATCTCAGAGGGAGCAATAGTAATTAAAGGTGCTTATCTGAGAGATGCAGGGCTGGTCAGGCTCACAATCTGATAAGAACATTTTGGTAGGTTGGAAAGGAGATGAATTGAAGCGTAAGTATACCAAAGGGACATCCTAACCTCGGAAGGTACTGAACAGGGCATGCTACATTCTGCAAGAGCTGGACTTCAGGTTCATGGTCCATGTGCCACTCACCAATCTAGTGAGCCTTCGATACAGCAAATGATATTTTGAAAGCAGAAACCATATTTCTGTAGCTGTGATGATCCCCAGCCTCTCCATGGTAAGGTGTCACGTTGCTGGGTTCTTTCCTTAGGACATCAGAGATGTCTTCTGTGGTCTTCACTACATAAAGGCAATAGGATTTAATTACATAATAAGTCACTCTCAATGATCAAAATAGTTATGCAGTACTTACTAGAACATGTTAATTTGTGCTGAGTATTGTCATAAATGGCTGCATCCCAGAATCTATAAAATACCAAAATGAAGCTAATCTTTAAAAAGAGAAAAAAAAGTATTCAAAAAGTCTGAAAAATTCATGAGGAACATCAATAGTCCCACCTCCATATTTACATCATTAAAAAAATGTTTTAAAAAAGATTTGTGCAGGGTTTAGTGTAGCTCAAGCTGACCTCAGACTTGCTATTATACAATCAACGATGATCTTGAACTTCGGATCCTTCTGCCTTCACTCACTGAGTGGATTGCTGGCATTACAGGGGTGTACCACCAACACCCTGGTGCTGAGGTTTGAACCAGGGTCCCAGGCATACTAGGCAAGCACTCTACCTACTGAGCTACATGCCTTCCTACCATGCATCAATTCTCCTTATGATGTATACCTCATACACCAATGAAGTGGCAATGGTTTTCCCACACAGTCATACTAAAAACAAATGTGTTTCACAAATGTTTTATGGGCAGACTTTGGGAAAGTAAAAAAAAAAAAAAAAAAAGTTCTTATAATTCCCTAGCGTCCAACAGGCAATGTCAATAATGTCACAGGAGCTCAACCAGTAAGTCAAATGTATTGTCCCCTCTTAGTAGCTAGTCTTCTTGTTATTTTTAGCAGGAGACATGTACTCAAACCTGTATGGCTTGGCTCGTGTATTGCAGAGTTGATTCTCAACTGCCAGTGCTATTTTGGGCGGTTCTGGAAAGTTTAGAAGTTGGGGGGTTAGCTGGAGGAAGTAGGTCACAGAAAACATGTCCTTGGGGACTGTGTCTTGTCCTGGGCTCCTCTCTATGTCTATGTCTGTGTCTGTTTGTGTCTGTCTGTATTTATCTCTGTTTCCATCTCTCCAATCTTCTGTCGGCCATGAGGTGAGTAAGCAGTCTCTGTCATATGCTCCCACCTACCTGAAGTCCCACTTCATCACAGACCCAGAAGCCACCAGGCCAAGGACGATTGTCTGAAATCTCTGAAATGATGAGCAAAACCACATTTTTCTACCTGTCATTTTTGTCAGGTATTTTGTTGTAGTGATGAAATTCTAACTAAAACACCAACAAACGAGCTTTCAGCCTTTCTTTCTCCTGGTTGCTGTTCCTTGTTTCTTGGCCGTGTTTTATTTCATAGTGTGAAGATGGAATTTTGTCAAGATGATGTGTTTTGTATCCACACGAAGTCTTTGCAGAAGCTGGAACAAACGGTGGGCACTTTAAATGGAAGGAACATGATGGATCCCGCTTAGAATCAGGAGACAGTGGTGACACTTTTCAGAGGGAACAGGGGAGAGTAGAGCAATGTGGCATGGCGTCACTCTGGTTCAGCAGGAGCATTGCTAGGGTATGAATCTAGTCTGATTTCTGATGTTTTGAGACTCAACAGAAAAATGAGCCAACAGCCAAACACTCACACATGCTTCTGGGGTCTTTAGAGATTTGGTGGGTCAGTTGTGCAAGGCAGATCTAGGACTTAAGAGCTAGGGCATGGTTTATTCTTCTCCTCCATGCTGTAGAAGTACATCCACAGCTCTGAGGGCTAGAGCTACAGGAGAAACTAGAAAAGGAGTCTCCCTCCTCCTCCTCCTCCTCCTCCTCCTCCTCCTCCTCCTCCTCCTCCTCCTTCTCCTCCTCCTCCATCTCAGAGTTCTCTTAACCATGTTAAGATAATATATGTTATGTGATCCATTCTTTCTTTCCTTAGTCATTCATTCACCAAGTATGTCTTGAGCACCTGTGCACTGCGGTCACTGTCTCCATGCTGCCCCTTCTCTGTGAGGGGGTGAAGCAGAGGTATAATGCCAGGACACAGGTGTGGGGAAGGACAAAGGCCGGCAGGCTCTGCCTGGGAAGAAAACATCACAACTGAAGTCGGCTCCCCAGGTGCTTGCCCAAATTTTCTTTGCCTTATTTTGGTTTAAATCAATGATTCTCAGTGGAGGCCAACTCAAGCCCCCCAGGGCTACCATGCACAGGACAGCCCCACAGCAAAGAATGATCTGGACTGAAGAGTCCATGTAGTTGCTGTTCAGAATGCCTCGGTCAGAACCATTGTTGTGAATATGCCTGTCATCTCAGCACTTGGGAGGCTGAGGCAGGAGGATTGCTCTGAGTTTGAGGCTAACCTGGTCTATATAACAAGCTCCTTGGTTAAAAACACAAACACAAGAGGAAGGACGGGGGGATGAGGGAGGGGAGGGAGAAAGAGGGAGAGAGAGAAAGGGAAGAATGAAAGAAAGACGGAGTGAACAAATGAAAGAAAGACAAAAAAGAAGGAAGGAGAAAGAAAGAAAAGAAAAGCAGCTTGATTCTGGAAGACTTCTTAGAGATCTCAGTAGATGATGCGGAACCAATTTTGTGGTAACAAGAATGGTTGTTCTCTTCTGAGCCATTCGCTCTTCTCAGAAATCAATCTCAACCTACATTTTCCTTTTAAAAATGAAATGTTTCCTCTGTGGGGATTTTCAAATACATTCTGCGTTGTGACTACCAGTTGTCCACTAGAAGCGGTAGCCCTTCCTGTGGGTGATGGTCTGTTGGTCTACAATGACTGAGTGCATGGGGTGATGGGCTGTTGGTCCTACAATGACAGAGTGCACAGAACAGAAGACTTCACACCGTAATATCCTTCTCCTGGATCCATGTGTGGTTTTGATAATGCTGAAATATCACTTTTTCTTTCTCAGTGAAAAGCTTGTGTAATGATCTGGGTAAAGATTTTAGTTACCTGCCATGAAGATGGTGATGGAGATGAGGAAACCCACTCTATTCACACCCCATGGCTATCTCTCAACTACCTTTGTTCTAGTTACACCAATAGGTAGGCTGGAGCATGACAGGATATCCTGACTGTTGAACTGGGCACAAGGCACGGTGCTTAGAGACGAAGACAGAGTGGCTGATTTCCAGGGACTTCCCGGCCGAGACAATATCAACTTTGCTGTTACCATTGCTGTCAAAGTCTTGTTTTCATCACTAAATCACAACTGAGTATTTCCAAAGATGGACTCTAAATGCTACTGATACATGGCTTTGAAAGTAAGTCATAGTTAAGGCTTTGTTTTTCAAATCTCTATCGTTCAATATCCCCTTGAGGATTTGTAGATAGTCCATTAAATATGAGAATCTGGGCACTGGGGAGACACCTTGGCAGTTCAGAGCTCTTACTGCTCTGTCAGAGGCTCCAGTTAGATTGGGTTTGATTCCTAACACTCAAATGGCAGCGGACAACCATCTTCAACTCCAGTTCCAGGAGATCTAGTGGAATCTTCTCACCTCTGTGAGCAGCCAGTACATATAGTGCACATACACACATGCAGACTAAATACATTCATAAAAGTCAATTAATCAAAATTGTTCACTGACAACCAGACAGCCTGCATGGGACTGACCTAGGCCCTCTGCATATATGTTACATTGTATAACTTGGTCTTCGTGTGAGACTCTGAGAGCAGGGCCTGTCTCTGTCTCTGTTGCCTGCTTTTGGGATCCATTCCTCCTACCAGATTGCCTCATCCAGCCTTAATAAAAGAGGAGGTGCTGTAGCATGGCTGGCTGAGATCGATGGGAGGCCCACCTATATCTGAAGAGAAACAGTGGAGGAGGAGTGGATGGGGCAGGGGGAGATGGGGAGGGGGAATTGGGAAGAGGGGAGGGAGGGGAAATGGTTGAGATGTAAAAACAAACAAAAATAAAAGAAGAACAACAACAAAACCTTGTTCAAGAGAAATACCTTATCAATAGGAACAAGACTAGAGAAAAAGGCAGACAAAAATGTCTAAACTTCTTCTGGCACTCTGTCCAGCTTTCTCTAGCAACAGAATGGAAAGTTCAAATACTCCAGACACTGCGCCCTCATCTTAACCCTTTCCCACACAGTGGACTCTGCTTTCCTGGACATCCAGTTGAGTCTGACAAATGCATTGTGTGAGGCAAAGCTCCACTGTGCTTGAGCACTAGCCCTGTTCTCAGCCCTGGATGTCTGCACGTTTCTTACTGAGGGCTAGTGGGTCTGTAGCAGACATACACACATGTTCCTGTTTTGCTGCAGAACAGCGTTGCTTTACAAGATGGATCATAGTGGGCAGGGCCCAACAAGACAAAAGGGACATAGAGTGTCTCAGAGGCTACTGGGATCACGCTAAGAGCACTCACGCCAGGACTGTCAAGTGTTGACCGTAATGAGGTGATGCTTAAGAGCCAAAGAACTTAAGCCTGGAAGGATCCTAAGAGCCTGGGAGGAGAGGGTCACCCCTTACAAAGAGGAGCAGGTTGACACATCAAGGCAGAAGATGGAGACCAGATACAACTGAAACCACTGGAAAGGCATGCCCGGTCAAGGCCCTTTTGAAGCAAAGGGTGATGAGCCCCTGGAGAGAAGATGACTTTGTGAGACTTCAGAAAGAATGGTGATACAGAATTTGACCCCTGAAGCAGCAAGTGCCTGCAAGCACTGAGGACCGACCAGAACCAATCAGCACTCTCTTGCCTCCTGACACCGTTCCGTGTGATGAGGCTATGGGAATGGCCAGGCACAGCACCCCTGTCCTGTCATGGAAGCTCACACCCCTCGGGAAACCTGATTGTAAATGTATCATTACGGCAGGCTGGGAGCCACAGTAGAGGAGGCACAGAAAGCGTGTGGACAAATACTGCAAAGGAGACTAGGAACATGACATTTGAATACAGTGGGTGTCTGGGGTGAGCAGAGATGACACCCCTTTAGGTCCCCAAGTCAATTTCATAATGATGTATGGGTGACCCTCTGTGCAGAATGCCATGCAAAGTATAGAACACATGAAGTTAGGGGTTACGTCTGGGGAACTTCTCTTCTCTTGGTCTAAAACTAGTGTTTTAAAACTCTTGTGAGTTAGCGGTATGTGAGATGTACACTTGTTACCCAGATGGTTGATGTATTGCCTTCAGATGTAAACTTCTATCAAGGATGAGGATGCAGTTAGAGGTTCTAAAACATGTGAAAGAAAGCTGCAAAGTTGATACAGCTGTGATCCTAAAGTCACTGATACACAGCCTAGTGATATGCACCAGTACAAGGTGAAACGCAGCCAGCCCACTCAGAAAGGTAAAATACACATATTACAAATGGCATCTCTGAGGATCAGGCTTTGAATGCAAGGATTCTACAGTGCCAACAGAGATGTTCCTAGTCAAGTCTGTACTTCCGACTCCTGATGGTAAATCCAGGGGACATATTAACTGATGTCAACAATGGCAACCAGTTATTTTAGAATTGGAGAAAGACATTACAATGGCCAGAATTACCAGAACAGCCAAAGTTTACAAAATCTAACCCATATATATCCCAGAAGAGAAAGGTGACCTCACTTCTATGGCATGTCCTGTGATGAGGACTATTATACATTTCATTAATAAAGGATACATAACTGTTGAATTGTTAATGCTTTCGTTCTGTATGAAATCATTTGGTTAGATTGTGAAATAAAGGATTTTGGAATATTTTGCTGTAGGTTAGTCTGGAATCACAGCATGAAAACTCGAGAGAGGGGTTTGGTGAGGCAGGATGTGACAAAGTGACAGTCCTGAACTCATATGGAAAGAACGTCCAGCCGCCACTCCTCCCTCACACCAGCGAGCTTTGCCTCATTGCAAGCTTGGAAACATCTGAAGCTGATTGTCTCTCCTGCGCTGCCGAGACTCTCAGGATGAAAACCAGATTCCTCGGCCTCCCTCATACCTCTTGGGTTCGAGTGAGCCAGGTGGACATTACAACCTTTGTAAATCTTTCTGGTGGAAGAAAACAATGCTCTACAAGGGGATTGGGTACATCAGAGAGCAGCAGCTAACATTTCCAGGTTCCTGTGTCCCGAGCACATATGATCAGGTAATAGTTACAGAGGCCATTCACTAAGACTAGAAAGACACTCCAGTGAATGGGAGTGTCTTCAGAGCTAGGGAGAGACCTACCCTCAAAAATGCTGGGACAAGGGACGCCTGAGTCACTGCATGTCATTGACATAGCATCCACTTTCCCTTGCTTCTGCATATTGTGCATTCCTCAGCATGTTCTGTTTGTTACATGCAGCCCAAGTGGATAAGGGCCCAATCTGTTTCTTCAACTGGATTCTTTTGCAGGTCAGTTGAGATGCCTGTCCCCTCTAGTCCCCACTGTCCTGCAGCCAGGAAAGGAAGCCATCACCAACAACAATGAAAAACACCAAAGTATTCATAAAGCTTGGTTGATTTGACTATAGTTTATTGGAAAGTTTAGTTACCTTCAACTTTTTCCAGAAGACTATATTTGATTAACATGAGGTGTGTGTGTGTGTGTGTGTGTGTGTGTGTGTGTGTGTGTGTGTGTGTTGTTGTTGTTGTTGCTGTTATTG
This sequence comes from Peromyscus eremicus, assembly GCF_949786415.1. Lineage (NCBI taxonomy): Eukaryota > Metazoa > Chordata > Mammalia > Rodentia > Cricetidae > Peromyscus > Peromyscus eremicus. Next base: position 5,432,123 of record NC_081428.1, on the reverse strand, counting down.
ATCAAAGAGCCTGTTCTCTGCTCAGAGAATAAATAAAAGTCTAAGAAATTCTGCAGCATTGGGGAAGAAAATATGTGTGCAGTGTGAGCTCCAAGGAAACTTCTGGAAATTGATGCTGCCATATTGAGTCATCTTACAGCCGTGTTACGGGAACACTTGCCCAGCAGCAGCAAGTGGGCTAGGACCAGGCCCCTCCTGGAGGGCTCCTGCTCCCGCAACCCTAGCCCAGCTTTAAAGTGCTTATTAGTGAAAAGGTGATTAGAGATGACTTCCCTGGAATCTAGAGTACCAGCCACTTCATTTTCCCAACAGTCATTCTCTCAGCGCCAAGTCTGGTGCCTGGGGAGCCACTATAGCCTCCATCAGAGTGTAGACGAGGAAGGTTCTGGACCGAAAACAGAAGTTAGGCAGCTTTTAAGAAGAAAAGGCCACTGGCGATCTCAATGTTATATTTTAGAGCCAGGGCAGTAATGAGGGACTTTGCGGAGGGAAAGTAGAAATGGGCTGTGAAAATAGCTACTTTTGTTTAACTCAGAGTGAGTCACTGTCTGCAGATCTCTCTGGAAAGAGAATGTGGGCGGCCAGGCCGTGATCTGCTGAGATGTCGGAGCAGGCAACGCGTCTGCTAATGAGACCTCAGAAATGTCTGATCATCTCTTCTAATTGCTCTAGATAATTGGAGAATTGCATGGCCTGGCCTCTCCTTTCTGAAGACGGTCAATTCAAATATGCAAATATAAAATGATTTGAACACTGCTCTAATTGGAGTCCGGACTACCCATTATTTGCAGGAGAACAAAACAATGTGACTACATGACTACAAGAACTGACGATCAAATCCTTCATTTTAAGCTCCAATGAACTCCCCCAAATTACCACAGGCAGGCTTGACAGGGACCACTGTACAAGGGAGTTGATGACCCCTAATTAAGACACAGGGAACTTCTGGTTTTGTTAATATTTTAAATTGAAATTGGTTTGACCCAAGCAATACCCCACAACACCACTGAACGAAGCTCAAGGCCAGAGCATCCACTCGTCCAATAAGTATATCCTGCTCTGGCTTCCTCCAACATCACCCGGAGATGGGAGAGTCCCAGAATGGAAAGGCTAATATGATACCCGATGGCAGGTTGTCTGTGGAAACTAGATCTGATGAAGGATGCTGAAGAGGCCTCACTAGCTCCTTCTCCACCAGAAAGTGGGGTCTGCATGGCTGTCTTGGGGGGGGGTCTCTCTTAGCTGGGTCGGCTCCCTCAATCTGCCTCTCCTTGTCCTCTCAACACACTCTTCGCACACGAGTCTTGTCTTTCTCTTCTGTGCATCCTCAGTTCCATCTTCCGTCAGGCAACCCTTCCCCTCCGGGCATTTTTTTTTCAGCCTTTGTCACCTTTTTCAGCCTGTCCCTGCAGCGATTAGAGTGACACTCTGGCCACGTCAACACCCTGACTTCTCTTTGACTCTGGGCTAGACCCCGCTCTTCTGCCTTGACCCCACCTCCCTGCCATCCTCAGAGCAAAGTAGAACTTGACATGGCCTCAGGTATTCTTACTTATTCTCTCTAATCTTTCTGTTCTCAATAAATGTCTCAAGAGAGTACTCACATCCCCATGTCACTTCCTAAATTCTTCCAAGAGTCCTTGGAGCTTTGGGGGACTGCTCTCCACCCCCACTCTAGAGAGAAAAGCTCTGTAGAAGAGAAAGGCTGAGTAGCTCCCATTTCAGCATCAGATACCAAGAGGCAGAGCCCTGGTATCTCCTGGGGTTCGCAATAGGGTCCCTTTCAGCTGTCTGCATGGCTTCTTTGTCTTCATTTTAAAGTAGACTTATAATAAATATCAGTGCACCCTAGAGGTATTCTAATGATTGACATAAGTGCTTAATTAAATACCATAGTGGTCATCTTGAGTACCAGCAGTAAATCTGGATACTATATGGGTTTTTTTTTTTTTTTTTTTTTGCAGGATTGGGAGTGGGAAGGCTCTGTATTTGTGTATGGTGTACTAATGACTGTGTGTATGATCACATCTATATAGATACATCTATGTGTGGGTTTACATGCCCGTGTGTGTAGTGTGCATGTGTGAAGAGGTCAGAGGTCGATGTTGGGATCTTCCCTAATAGTTCTCCACTTTGTTTATGGAGTCAGGGTCTTTCACTGAACCCAGAACTTGCCTGAATATTCTAGCAAGGCAGTCTACCCTAGGGATCTGGTCTCTGCCTCCTTAACTGGAACTACAGTCAGGCCACCAGTCCTCATGCTTGAGTGGCAACCACCTGATCCACTGGGCCATCTCTCCACACTCTGCTTTGTGTTTTCATTGTCATTGTAGTGAGAGGAAGCCAACCGTGAGTCTCAGTTTCCCACCTTCACATTATCTAAGCCATTTGCTTTACAACTGCACCTAAATTATTGAATGTTTTTCTTGTACTTCTCCCACAACAGGTGCCTGTCTGATTCTGCTCTTATCTCTGAGGACTTTGTTCACGTCTCCCATCACCCAGCTCACCCTTACCAAAGGGCAGAGGATCCCTGGCAGCATCCACTGATGTCTTTGTCTTCCTTCAATCCCAATGTGAGCAATTCCTCTGAACATCTTGATGAATTCACGCATTGTTTTTTTTTCTTTCTGCGTTATTCAATCTACCATCAATCCCATCTGGGAAGAATTTCATTTCTAACAGATCACATTTCAGTAATAGAAATATCATTTTCTTCCTTTTGATTGTTTCAGTTCCCAGCTGAAAGTACAAGTCTGCTCATTCATTGTGTGCATACCTTCCTTTAAATCTCTAAAAACCTACACAACAGTTTCATAAGAGTTTCTATGTTAAAGCCGACATTTGTTTCTCACTAATATGCTTCACCTTTTGTGTTAGTTGCTTTTATTACTGCTGTAATGAAGTTCTTAAGTAAATCAAAGAAGGGCTTATTTGGGTGCAGAATTGAAGGATATAGTAGAGAGGACAGGAGCATGAAGTGAATGATTGTGTTTCATCCATGGTCAGGAAACACAGAGAGATGAATGAATAATGGTGCTCAGCTCTCTTTCTCCTTTTATTCATTGCAGGACCCCAGCCTACAGAATAGTACTGCTCACATCCAGGGTGGGTCATCCCCCCTCAGTTAGCTCTCTGAAATGCCCTCGAAGACACATAGAGGTTTGTTTCTTATCTGATTATAAACCCCATGCTGATACCACAATTAACCATCACACTAATGCATCTGCTCATTCTGATAAGTTCTCTTGATTCTTTAGTGTATCTATTACTTGGCCTCTCTGGTACATTTTTACTGCATTTTGGACACAGTTGGAGCTAAGATTTTAAAGTACAGATTGTTTTTCTTTATGCAGTACTCAGTTATATTGACCTGTTTTCTTTTAAACAATGAATTGACCTGTCTGGTTTTAGCACCTGTCTGGTTTTAGCCTTGCCAGTGTATCATGCAATAATTTATTGTGTGGATAGACTGGCTTGACTTTCTAAGAGTGGACTCTTATGTGTACAGTCTATTAGAGGGATTGTAGTGTTCATTGGAACCCCAGATTCCATCACTAAAATTCTAACGTCCTTCAGGAGTATATGGCTACTGGAATCTCCATCCGTGTCATGTGCCCAGTAACTATTCTGTGGTAGAGGCCCCCAAGGGTCAAGGAGAAGTCAAATAGGAAATAGCCACACAGGCTGCTCAGTGTTTTTTAGTGTATGGGTGTCACCACCAGCTTGTCCCTACAATCTCCTTTCCTCCACATCCCAGCCATCCTTAGCTTCACTGCCCAGCAGTTTAAACCACCCAATCAGAATGTAAGCCACCATATACAAAGGACAAAGAAGCCAAAAATGAACAAAATAATCTCTTCCATTATGTTCTGGGCTCTGCTTTAGAGGAGAAAAAGTCCACAGAGGTGTGCTAGCACAAAACGAACTGCTTCCTGCAAAGGAGCCTCGGAGTCCCACTTCTCTGGTTAGAAAGCCTGAACATTCCACTAAGCACCATGGAGGACTTAGTATTGGGCCAGAGGCTCCAGAGAACCCTAGAGCTGGTGCCTGGATCTCTTGTGAAGTTTCTCTTCTCAGCTGTTCTGACTGTTAAATCTCACTGGTGAAGCTGGCTCCCAGGGTTGGCTCAACTTCCCCACAGTCTGGAAAGTCCTTGGGTAGACTAGTGAACGACTGTGTCCTGGTGTGACTTCCTGTTCCTCACAGCACAACTACTTTGCATCCACTGCAGAATCCACACATTTCCCAGCTTCATCGGTGGAAAATTACGTCCAAAACTCATCAGTCCATCTTGACTATAACTTTAAATCTCATTTGGTGCTTTATGAACCATCTGTATCCCACGTCATCAGGCTTAACCAAATGCTGAAGGCACAGCTGCCGAACAGGGAGGCTAAGGCAGCACTGCCTGACTCACAGGCTCCGAAGCTCATGAGTATATAATATTTGAAGTTGCCTCACAAGGACTGATGAGGCGGTGTGCTGGTCGAGAGCTCACCTAGCAATGATGAGGAGCTGGGATCAATCCTCAGCACCGAAAGCAGAGGACTCTCTCATGCCAGTTTTATTGCTTTAAGCTGAGGAAAGAATTACACACTGTTAAGACTCAGTTCTGCAGAAGAATAGACACTCCGGTTTATGAACATCCTTTAGCATGGGGTTTAATATGCAGAGTGTACTGCCCAAGAGCTCAGCTTAGTTATGTCATGTTATTTCATTCTGATATCCATGGTTATGACCACTGCTTCCTGAGGAACAACCCTAACATGCGTAAAGGATTGTTAAAAGCTAGCAAGACAGGAAAAAAAAAAAACCAAGAGCACAATCAGTTAGAAGTCAGAATAAATGGGTTTGTAACATATGACAGAGGGTCCCAATGAGAATGTGTGCTTATTAGGAGCCTCGTATGCTTGTGACTTTACGCTGGGGTGGGTCTTGCCTTTGCTCTTCAGAAGACAAGATGGTCCCTATGCTTTAGCATAACATTTAGAGAGAGCAATTTCAGGGCTGGAGAGATGGCTCAGTAGTTAAGAGCACACACTGTGCTTCCTGAGGACCAAGGTTGATCCTCCACACCCACGGAAGTTGGTTCAAAACCCTTGGTCATTCCAGCTCTTTCAGCTGGAGAGGGGAACGAACCCGCTCTTGGATAGTTTCTCCCAAGCCGGGACCTATAATATGGGTCTCCGAGGGTCCACAGAACTATATTTTCCTTCATCCTGGATGCAGTGTGTTTCTTGCTGCAATTTGGCTTTGTAATTTCTCTTACGGTTGGGAATTCTCTGCACCAATGGTGCTGCAGTGCAGCCAACCATTCATGCTGCTTCATAATGTGCCATTTTCAAACAGGGAAAGCAGACCCATAATTCAGTCCTGCTATTCCATATCAGTGACCGTATGAGGTGTTTGTATTAGTCAGCTACTGGTATGTAACAAGTAACCCCCAAACTGAATAGCTTAAAGTAGCGTCTATTCTATGGTACACTGTGGGATCAGGACTTGAGTGGGAGAGCATCCATGCTCGTGGATGGTCACTGCTTCTCCTGAGTTTGTGCTGAGGTCCTGGCTCAAGGAGCTGTGCTAACAAAAGTCTGACTGTCCATCCATTGAACAGCAACAAACATCCATGATGGCAAGGAGATCTACGGTCGTGTCACGTGATGAAGCACCACACTGGGGAGCATGAAGAGAAGATGATTAATGGAGACAAGGCATTACTCGGCAAACAGTTGAGAAGCTAGGATACAGACACAGTTGGCACCATTCCATAGGGAACTCCAGGGCCCACAGGTGGGAAGAGTGGACAAGACTCTGGCTCACTGTAAGGAAAAAGATTGATATTGCCCCATGGAGGCGGACCTTCACAGTGAGGTAGAGAGAGTCCACTGGGTACCAGTGTCTGCACACCTGCTTCCTGTACTCCGGGGGTGAGCAGGAGGGAGGGCATGCCGCTGTGTTGTGATCTGTAAGGTCTTGTACTTCTGTGATCCAATCAATCCCAAGTCAATTTATGATCAACACTAAGCTCATGATAACCCCAGTTCCCTTCTCTCTTTCTACTTGAATCAGGGTAGAACCATGATTAACACTCATCTGAAATCCCAGAATTATCTCCTGTCCTCCACACATGGCTGTCAGGTAAGTTGTCAAAAGCAGTCTTTTCATGGTACGGCTCTTGAGATAGCATTTCTGACACATGTTCATACAGGAGGATGCATGTGTACATATGTGCAAGTGAGTGTGGATGGAGGTCAGAGGTCAAATGCAGGTATCATTCCTTACCTGCTTCTCGTCTTGGATTTTGAGACAGGGTCTCTCACTGGCCTGGAGCTCATCCGCTCAGCTAGGCTGGCTGGCCACTAAGCCTAACTTCCTCAGTGCTGTGGTTACAAACGGACGCCAACACACTTGGATTTTCACATGGGTTCTGGGGTTTAAACTCAGATCCTCGTGCTTGTGGTAAACACTTTCCTGATGGAGCCATCTTCCCAGCCCCTCAGCCAGAACTTCTTGATGCCCCTTATTATCTTTGGAGTGGCGCCCAGACAACTTAGCTATACAAAATGGAGGATTGACACTCCCCCACCACTCCCTGGCTTTCCCCTGCTCCTTCCTCAGTGTCTAGATTAGACCAGACACCTCAGCATTCAACAAATATGGAATCATGTAAACACTACAGGGTGTATTTAACCAGAGAGTGCCAAGACCTAAGCTCTGTGGTCAGGGGCCTGTTTAGTGTGTGGGATGAGGCACAGAGATAGAAAAATTAAAAAAAAAAAGGCTTAGTATCCTGGGAATGGAAGCAAAAAGACTATCTTGTCTTAGAAAACAAGAATTTTCTGGAAAAAAAAACTTGTAGAATTTAAGCAGATTGCAATTGAACAGTTTCATCTAAACTAAAGAATTGTTCTTTCTAATGGTTGAGGAAGACCTGGGTCCTTGGAGGCATCAGCATTAACAGGACCTTTAATCAATGTCAAGAGACCTTAGCCCTGTCTATTCTTCTAGGAAATGAAATGTTGGACACAAGGCCAGAATGACCACATATCTAAGATGTTATGGTAAGCATGGGAATGTTCTGATGTAGACACTCAAATTTAATACCTTATCCACTGAAGACATTGTCCAAATTCTAAATGTTGAGCCCCTCTGTGATGACAAGTCCAAAGAAAATGCCCCTCCCCATTTCCATGAGACGCAGGAGAATAGCTTGGCAATGGTGGGGAACTGAGACCAGATGGGCAGGCTTCAGAAAGACCATGGCTTCCTGGAAGGCTCTGGTCTATTGCAATCATCTCCACTCACGCTGTATCAGAAGTGGTGGGGTCTCAGTGTAGAGCAGTTCCCTTTTATCCATGAGAGATGTGTCTCACGGGGACAACTAAACCTCTGTACTGCCCAACCGGCTTAAGACAACAGTTTAATTAATAAATAGGGATAGAAAGAAGTCAATGGCAAAACCTAATAATAATAGGATGACGGTCACCCACACAGTGTGACAGAAATTATCAGAGTAATCTCCCTCTTTCTTCCTCCCCCTACTAACCCTCCTTTACCTAAGTAGCTCTGATCACTGGATTCAACGTTTTCAGACCGAAGTTGACCATGGGTGGCCATGCATAACTGTAACCACAGAAAGTGAGATCACAGATGGGGGTGGGAGCTGACATGACGAAAAGATCAAGTCAGAATCCCACCAGAAGATTACCAGCCATGGGACTGGGGTAGGACTGAAAAAGCCCTAGGCTATAGTGCCCATGGTTTTACATTGAATAATGCATTAAATAATAAAGTAACAATAATATATTAAAGGATGATGAGGCTTCACCTGCCTCCTCTTCTTCCTACTGCTCCTCCTCCTCCTCCTCCTCCTCCTCCTCCTCCACCACCACCACCCTTCTTCCTTCTCCTCCTTCTTTGAAGACAGGGCCTCCATCTGCATCCCAGGTAGGCCAGCTCAAACTCATTGTGATCCTCTGGCCTTGGCCACCTGTGTAGGGTGGTTACAGGTAGAAGCCACTGTATCTGACTTGAAACTCCTTAAATTCTGGCACTGATAATTGTGGCAATGTCTTGGGTATAAATAGACATGTCTAAAACTCCATTGGCATATTAAGTAAAACTAAAGTAATTTCAAAGTTTATTGCTTTTTATTTTCGGCTAGCATCATCTCGCAGTCATCAGAGTAGCAAATAGTGAGACTATGTAGATACTCTGGAAACCGAGTAATTTCCAAGTCAGCAGCCTCCATGGGTATACTCCCAGGACATCAGATAGACAAGGCAGCTGAGCTGGCATCAGAATGACATGAAACATGGATTCCAACCAAACCACCACAGGACCCTGCCTCCTTGACTCAAGTTCCATGAAAATCCACTGAAAATCACCCCTCACCCCAAATAATCACATGTGGCACCTCTTACTCGGGGTTGAAAAGCTAGATCAAAGTCAAGTCACAGGTTTGATTGTTTGCTACTTTGGTCAAAATTTGTCAACACTTTCCACGGAGAGCGAGGACTGGGGGTGATCGGAAAACGTCAGGCAGAGGAACTGCAGCAGGCGCTGGCTTTGATCCGTCAGTGCTGATTACGCTCTGAGCTCTAAATTATGTGTTCAAAGCTTCCTGATCTTTCCACATAACAGTGTGATTTCTTCCTTCCTTCCTGGCTGGAGTAGCCTTTGGAATACAGACAGACCCTCCAAGTAATGACAGAAGTTCTTAGGAGACATTCCCAGTGTATATGATTTTGTAAGAATTAGGAGACTCGACTCTCGCCTGAGATGGGCGGCCCTAGTGGCCTGGACTGACGAGCTCAGTTACCATCCGCCCACAGCCGGGCCTGGGGTTGGCCCACCCTAACATCTACCCCATCTAGGACCTCCTGGAGCTGGTGAAGGGACTGGTCCTGTGGAACAACACCTACAGGATCTCCAAGACTTGAGTAGCCATTGGGTGCCCCAGAGGAGTTCTGGTGAGGATCCAGTGATGGTGAACCAGAAACCAGAGGCCTTGAACCAGGCCAGCGATTCATTGCAAGGAACATTTACTAGTAAAGCTGATAGGACAAAAGGGTGTACTGTGTGACACACTGCTCCCAGTGCTGCCAGGATGAATGAAGAGGTGTTGGAGAGGCAGGAAAGAAGAAGTGAAGAGGTTTTTCATTGTTTTTGCTGTTGTTTTGTTTTTTGGCTTTTTGTTCTTGCTTTTGTTGGTTTGCTTGTTTACTTTGTTTTGTTTTCTTTTGGGGGGCACTGCAGGGGTGAGGGGAGGATATGGGGGGACTGGGAGGTGAGCAGAATTGGGGTACATGATGTGAAACTCCCAAAGAATCAATAAAGAAGATTTAAAAACAAAAAGAATTAGGAGACTCAACACGTAAACTCGTCCATAAGTTGATCTTATGCATCACCTAGTACAATGGACATTCCGTGTGAACTTACCCTACAAATCTCTTCCTGTGGTGTTATAGCTTGCTGACCAGAAAGACCCGGGCTCCTCTGGGCACACGCCAGCTGGGTCTTGCTTGCGTTTTGCAAAGGTCTGAAAACTGACCTTCCCAATAAGAATGTCTTCACTAGATTAAATCCACGTAAGAGCAAAGTGCAAGGCTTGTTAAATAACCCACTGAGTTATTTCCAGAATATAGGCAGGAACCTGGAAGTGCATCCAAGTGCTAAATCCACAGCAATTCATGCTCATTCCTGCTGTCAGCTATTGATGCTTAGAGCCCCATATTGCATCCTGTGCTGTGGTGGGCAAGGTAACGAAGCGTTAAGTCTGGCCAGGGCTGAAGGACAGCCCTGTCTCGGCTCCGTGCCAACCAGGGAACATATATTGGAGCAAAGCAATACTGGAGTGGCTGGTATGCTTTCTTGGCAATCACCACAGCTGACTTTATGATTTAAAATTACTGTGAATATCCACATGCTCCAATATGTTGTCTTGAGTTGTACCTTGTAGACATAAAGTGTATCTTTTGTTTATACATGTACGTGTGTTTTCATGCATGTGGATTTGCATATGTGTGTATTTGGCTGTGGAGGTCAGAGGATAACCCCAGGTGCTATCCTTAAGAGTACTGGCCTCCTCCTTTGATTCGGGAACTCTACCTCAAGTACCACAGCACTAAAGTCACAGCCTCTCAGAGAGCTTCCAATACGACACTGCCAGTTTTTGTGGGCATTTCACAAAAGTGCTCTATTATATTTGTGTGTGTGTGTGTGTGTGTGTGTGTGTGTGTGTGTGTGTGTGTGTGTACAGGACCATGTGTTCTGGTATACATGGGGAGGGGTAAGCTCTCACTGAGGCTGTGGATATCCAATGTGTGAGGGCAATGGATCAATGCTAGAGAAATTTCTGAGTGCTGTTTACCTTGATTTGGAAAAAGGATCTCTCACTGGCCTAGAGCCTACTTACTTGGGTGGCCATTCAGTCGAGATGATCCTCCTGCCTTCCCAGCAACAGTGGGGACACACGTACATCCACACTGAGACTTTCATGTGGGTTTTGGAGATTGAACTCAGGTCCTTGTGCTTACAAGTCAAGCACTTTCCCAACTGAGTCGAAACCCCAGCCCCAAAGCACTCATTTTAGGCTTTGACTTTTCCTTATTTTCTAAGTGGATATCTATAATTAGGATCTCACTGGTAGAGTACCACCATGGTCAAGGATAAAGTTAATCAGCTTCCAGAATGTTCTTAAGTCACTAGACACTCAACATGCTTTGGTGCATAAATATATTGCTGTGATCAAATAATATGAAAAAAAGAAACTTAAGGAAAAAGAGGGGTTATTTTGGCTCCTGATTGAGGGTACAGCCCACTTGGGTGAGGAAGGCAAAACTGTAGGAATGAGCAGTGGCTGGTCACATCATGTGCACAGTCAGGAAGCCGAGAGGTGAATGCTGATGCTCAGCTCATTCTTCCCCCGCCCCCACACACTGCCTTTTTTCATTCCAGGCCCCAGCCAGTGGGTAGTCTTGCCCTTGTTCAGTCTGAGTCTTTCTCTCCTCAGCTAAGTTGTCTAGGAAACATCTTCACAGACACCCACAGATGTGTCTCCAGGGTGACACTGACTCCAATGTCAATGAACAATGACAGATGGCTACAAAGTTTCCAAGTGAATGCAACCAATGTCCAGTTGCTCCCATCCTCCTCTGTGTCTTTCCCTCCCGTATCAATTCTGCCACCTTCCAGAGATGTCTTCACTGGTCCTTGCCCTTCTCTTTTATCAAGGTATCTTAGATGAGGATTTTTTTAGCAGTTATCTAGACTTAGTATAAGCTGCAGTAAACGGCTCATCTAGATGCATCTATTGCATATCACCCTTCTCTACTAAAGTGAATTTCTAGCACTCAAATAAAAAAAAAAGAAGAGTTATGTAAAAAGAGAGAGCAATTTCCCAACATCCCTGGACTTGGACAATACTATCTCAACGTTAAGACTATCTCTAGATGAGCCTGATGATTCTCTGATGTATTCAATCTCTTGACCAACAGCTGTGAGGCAATACACAAGATATGACAAGATGACTGTGGGTGGTGGAGATAGAGGAGAACCTCCTCCCTGCTTGGAAGAAGTCCCCTGAAGCCTTCTCACAGGGAGCAGGATTAGTGCTGAGCCTTGGCATGCACGTAAAGAACCTGCTCTGTGTCCACCCTAGAAAACATTTACCAGTGCAGCTAGAGCAACGAGCACAGAAGAACCTGTTCCAGGGCTGGCCACAAGGGCTTGGAAGCCACGCAGAAGACTGGACAGGGGTAATTCTCACCCTGGGTTATGTCTTGAAAACAGCCACCTCCGTTATCCTTCTGCAGCCTCAGGCCTACTGACAAATGCTACCTCTGGGGAGCCAAGGCTACCTCCGGGGAGCCAAGGCTACCTCCGGGGAGTTAAGGCTACCTCCGGGGAGCCAAGGCTACCTCCGGGGAGCCAAGGCTACCTCTGGGGAGTTAAGGCTACCTCTGGGGAGCCAAGGCTACCTCTAGGGAGTTAAGGCTTCCTCTGGGGAGCCAGACACAGCTGTCTAGCATGGTCTTCCTCTTCTTCCTTCCCACTAGCTCACTGGCCCAGAAGCTTCCACTACAACATCCCCTGGCTAGTGGAGAGACACCCCTAGAGGCTCTAAGATATGGAAGGATAATTAAGTCACCAAGGGGCATCTCAGGGAGCTGTGGGGACCAGGGAAATGAGAGCTGCAGTCACCACATTTTGGTTGAGCACTCTTTCTATGCTGGGGTCTAAAGAGTCTGTTGGGGTTCAATTGTTACAAGTTCAATAAAATTTCTCTGTTGAAGTTCTAACCCCCAGACCCAAGAAGATAAACTGATCTATAAGAAAGACCATTATGATCCAATCAGTTTAGATGAGATCCAGGCGTGGGGCCCTTATCCAACATGCTGGTGGGCACAGAAAAATGGGGCGGGCACTAGAGTCCAGCCATGCATACAGACACTTGAAGATGGAGGTAGAGATGCTTTCACAAGCCAAGGGATGTCAAAGATAACCAGGAACTCCAGAAGCCTGGAGCAGGTCCCTGCATCACGATTTAGAGAAGGAACCTGCCCTGTTCACACCTGGAGCGTGACCTTCTGACCTCTTAGCCATGCATTTCTGTTGCTTATGCCAGCCCGTTTGTAATGTGTTGTTAACGTGGCCCCCAGGAAACTGATCTAGAATGGAGTTACCCAAAATCTCTCTTTGGGGCATTGGCAAGCTAGAGGACTCTGACTGGGCAGCTCGAGGGATGAGAGGCCAGTGACCGGGTGGTGCTGGTAGAGGGCGGAGAAGCAGGGTACCGGAGGATTTGGGAGCCACTTTCTGGAAGGTTCAGTGGGAGGAATTCTGGGAGAGAGATTAGTGCCAGCTTTGCCACCTTCTAGGTGACCTTTACTTCCTCCAAGTCATTTCCTAAACCAGAGTAAACAACTTTCCTTTACTTTGGGGCATTGAAGGTGCGAGTGGGGATATCTCGGAGTTCCTCTCGGGATGTCACTGAATCTGAGGAGACTCCAGCTCCTCCCAAATACCCCACAAATCCTTCTGGAAGTTCTGAGAGCTGGCTCTCAGGACACAAGGGTACACCCATGTCACTGTCCACTGCTTCAGTGTATCAAGGCAGCAAAGGTCAGTACCGACTTAGGCCATTGTCTGTGTGAGGTGTTGGGGTACAGGGTTAGACACTGTTGGCTCCTGAAGGGTGGGGCCATGCTGTGAGGTGTTGGGGTACAGGGTCAGACACTGTTGGCTCCTGAAGGGTGGGGCCATGCTGTGAGGTGTTGGGGTACAGGGTCAGACACTGTTGGCTCCTGAAGGGTGGGGCCATGCGCTTGAACCCCCTTCAACATCCCATGGACCCTCCCTTGCAGCCCTGGTTTATAAACACCTCTCTCTGTTAATGATTATTTTTAAGAGATGGTTTCAGAATATCACCTGGCTGGCACTTCCATGGTTTTCTGTAGCACTAAAGACCACTTTTGAAAATTACAACTCTTCCTCCACTGTATCACGAGAACCTTTTCCTCCACGGTAATTACCACCTTCTTGGGGCTATCTGCTTCATACACACAAGGAGCTTAGTCTGTTTCCCTTGATGATAACGTCAGCTCCAGGAAGGCAAGACCTGCTGGCTGCTTTGATCACACTCATGTACCCTCGGGGATGAGTGACTTAGGAGATCTCCTGGGAAATGCCACACCCTCCAGGCACCTAGTTCAGTACTTGGCCCATGGTAAACACTTACCTAGTGTCTGTTGAGTGAATATGTGATGATCGTAACCCTGAGACTTTATAACCTTTTTGAGAATAACGATAGAGATTAAGGAGTCCTCAAATTGGAAGGATTTGATCAAGTTCACATGGATTAAAGGTGGCATCTGCATCCGATGTCTTAATGTTTAAGCTGCACACACTTAAAAAAGCAGAACACCGGAAATAACTCAGTAGAAACTTAGCACAGCAATTCACGCTGTGGACCATTTGGGCTGTGGGCTCTTCACTCTCCTGTGGTGAAGTGGTGGGATTCTAAGACGGTCCCAACATGCCCTTCCTCCAGGGGTTGAGCCTTATAGAGGCTCTTCCACTGAGTGTAGGCAGAACCTTCGAGTGTGGGGTCAGGAGAGATGGGGGAGGAAAGGAGAGAGGGAGGAAGGGAAGAAAAGATGGGGAGAGATGGAGGATGGAGGAAGGGAGGAAGGGAGGGAGGAAAAGATGGGGAGGAAAGGAAGGAGGGAGGGAGGGAGGAAGGGAGGAAGGGAGAGATGGGGAGGGATGGAGGAAGGGAGAGAGGGAGGGAAGATGGGGAGGAAAGGAAAGAGGGAGAGAGGGAGAGATGGGGAGGAAAGGAAGGAGGGAGAGAGGAAGGGAGGGAGGGAGGGAGGAAGGGAGGGAGAGATGGGGAGGAAAGGAAGGAGGGAGAGAGGGAGAGATGGGGAGGAAAGGAAAGAGAGAGAGAGGAAGGGAGGGAGGGAGGAAGGGAGGAAGGGAGAGATGGGGAGGGATGGAGGAAGGGAGAGAGGGAGGGAAGATGGGGAGGAAAGGAAAGAGGGAGGGAGGGAGGGAGGGAAGGAGGGAGGGAAGATGGGGAGGAAAGGAAGAGGGAGGGAGGGAGGGAGGGAGGGAGGGAGGGAGGAGACTCAGGAAGATTCTGTCAAAGGCCAAGAACAGGGTCCTGGCCCGGTGGCCACGCTGTGGAGAAAGGTGCTGGGAAGAGAGAGCGAGCATTGGAGAGCTGCTACCCGGTGGAGCACAAGGACCTCAGCTGCGCCTTCTTAGGACAAAAGGACCATCAGACGTGTAACCATAACTCCTTCCCCTGAGCATGAAACCCAGCTCCCCACCAGGCTATTCTCTAAGAAGAATGGGGACAGAGGGTCTGAGGAGATAATACCTCAGCTGCTAAGTGCTTGTCCTGTAAGTGTGAGGCTGAAACCCCAGAACCCACATTTTTATAAAGGTCAGGAGGGTGGTGTATGGTTGTAATCTCAGACAGGAGGATCCCTGGGACTTGCTGAACAGCCAGGACAAACTAATTGGTAAACTCTAGACCAAAGAGAGACCCTGTCTCAAAGTAGGTGGATAATATCCCTGAAGATGACACCAGAGTTGTTCCATGGTCTCTATGTGTACCAGCAGACACACGCGCGCACACACACACACACACACACACACACACACACACACGTAAATATAAAGGAATGTGAACTGAAGTCTCTTGGAAAGTCATTCCATTCATTTATCCAGGCAGATCCATGACAACCTTACCTGAGTTTTCTATTCACCTCCATTACTTTCTTCCCATACTCATCCATTTGTCAGCCTATGCCTGTGACATGTAACCTCGACATGTCACAATCACAGTGTCAACAGTGCAAGGCCAAGGCCATCCCTTGGCCTGTGTCACCCCCCAGGCCAGGTTCTCATTCTGATCCGTCCACAGACCTCAGCTCCTGTGTTCCTCATGGAAACTTAAGAAGGAGGTGATAAAGGAGTTCAGCTCCTCAGGTCACGGCTTCCCGGTGTCACACTGCTTGTGAGGGTTTCCCAGAGCTTGTCTGGTTCCAAGGCCTGTGCTTCAGTCCTGGACTGCCCATCACTCTATTCGTTATACGGCCTTCTTTCCAGAGACTGGGAAGCATCACCTTGTATCCGGATGGAGAGGAAGGAGGACTCTGCCCGCTAGAGAGAGTAAATACACAAAGACTCACCAAGTCTAAAGCACAAACACCTACACTCGCGAAGCAGAGGAGGGGAGACTTGGTGATAAAGTGATGGGAATTTTCAGAATGGTAGGATGATGGCCCTTCTCGGAAGGAGCGAAGACTCACTTTGTCGGCAGCGCTTGGTCACGACTACATCAGACAGTGGTCCACCGAAGATGCTCTAGACAGCACACACACACACACACACACACACACACACACACACACACACACACACACACACTGCCACTCAAAACATCTGAGCATGCTCATTTTTGCCAGGTACATTTTAAAACTGTTCATCCTCTTTCATGACAGGATCTCGTACTTGAAAAAAATGAAGTAATGGAAGCCGTCGCTGGTTTCCAGGGCATTCTAAGTCTCCCGGGTTCCCCTGTTCACACACATATATACACAAGCACATGTGTAATCCTAGTGCTGCAGAGGCCCTTTATCTCGGGGATATTTTTGCCATGGTTTTCATAACCTGGGATACTTCTTGTAAAATTTATCTTGACAAGCTAACAGATTTTCCCAGAGAGTTGCCAAGAATAATCTTAAAGAAAAAAAAGCTTACCCCAGTTTTCTTGTGTACATAAGAAAAGACAGGATGTGCATTGATACCCTTAAGAGAAAGCCACCCAGCCTTTTTTTTCCCAGTGTGAGTTTAAACATGTTTGGTAGAAGAAAAATAATTCAGCTAGATTAAGCCTGCTGTTTTACTTTGCCTGACTATCACGGAATTCCTTAAAGCTGAGACACGGAACCCCCTAAATGTAAATTATCAAAAATCCTTGTATTAACCAGATTATCAAAAATCCTAAAATTAGCCGGGCAGGGTGGCAGACACCTTTAATCCCAGCACTCAGGGGGCAGAGGCAGGAGGATCTCTGTGATTTTGAGACCAGCCTGTTCTACAAAGCAAGTTCTTGGACAGCCAGGACTACACAGAGAAATCCTGTCTCAAAAAACCGAAAAAGAAAAAAAATATCCTGAGTAACCTCCTGTAATTTTGAAAATAAAAAAAAAATCCAACCAGTTGTTGGCTTATTAAGATGTTATTTTTCTGTCTTGGATTTTCAAGTTGCCACTGCAGAACAGACAGTTTAAATAAAACAAGCCTGGCTGTAAACAGAATATCTCCTTTTCTTTAGTAAAGTTTTAAAAGTGAAAGTCGCCTTTAAAAAAATACATTTTTGTTTATTTTTTTTTTAGAGATATCAGACAGGTAAAAATGTATTTTGATCCCATTCACTCCTGCTACCTCTCCAGCTTCTCCAGATGTCCCCCACAGTGTCCCACCCCCACGGCATGTCCTCTTCTGTTTTAATGGACCTACTGTGTCTCCTCAGCGCTGCACATATGTATGCGAGTGCAGAACTGTCCACTGGAGTGTGGGCAACCAGCCAGGGACGTGAAAGAAAACTGTCCCTTGCCAGCTTCCATCACCTCCAGCAGCACCTTAGCCAGGGATGGGGCTCATGAGCCCCTCCCCCATCCACAGTGGGCCGCTGCCTGGCTTGATGTGGTGCAGGTCCTAGGCAGACAACCACAACTGCTCATGAGTGCAGTGCCTCTGCTTCCAGCTGTTCTCAACACCTGGCTCTTGGGATCTATTTGCCCCTCTTCTACAGTGTTCCTTGGGCCTGAAAGTCTTTTCTCGAAACTTTCTAAAACCTGCCTGCTTAGTTTAAATGCTGTAATGTGAGTTTTCGTTCTGTGGCCCCATAAACAAGTAAACATGGCTGCTGTCAACCCAGTGAGCCTTCCCTTGACCCTCAGAGGATGCCTGCAAAGAGCAGTGGGTAGTTAGCATTCCTGGCTGACATCTGCCTGCCTTCGTCTCAGTAATGAAAAGCAAGACTGAAAAGCACATGATCCTGTCCTGAGCTGCAGGAGCTGAAGCCAGGGCTGCCGGCAGTCCAGTGACCCTGGGGTGGCACCTTTATTAGTACTGTCCTGTCTTCCAGTACCACCCACACTCAAACTCCGGCCTTCTGAGACTGCGGTTACCACACATTTAATCGCTGGGTAAAAGAAACCTACAGAAGATGTTCCCTGTAACAGGCAGCTCAGAGAGAACCCCACAGAAGGGTGGAGAGGCCCATCACCTCTGAGAGCGGGCTGAGTAGAAAGGCGCTTCTGGGAAGCACAGAGTATTGTCCAATGTGCTGACTCCTTGCAGGATGTGGAGACTGTCTCTAGGCACCCAGGTAGAAACTGGACAGAGGGAACTGGACTCAGAAGGCTGTGTGTCTCAGGCTGGGGCAATGGCTCGGGGCTTGCCATATAAACATGCAGACTGGAGTTGAGATGCACCACACCACATAAATGCCAGCCTGGCAAGGGAGCCTGTCTGTAGTCCCAGCACTCGGGGGACAGAGGCAAAGGATTCCCAGGGGCAAGCCGACTGGCTAGGTTAATCAAATCGGCAAGCTCCCAGTTCAGGGAAGAGACGCTCTGTGATGGATAAAGTGGAAGCAACCAAGGAAAACATCCAGGGTCAACCTCTCTCTGGCTTTACACACACACACACACACACACACACACACACACACACACACACATACACACAGTAACCCATTCACATGCATTATGCACATATGTATGCCCAGACACAAGGGAACATGCACACACATATACATACAACACACATATAAAACAATAAAGGCTGTGCCTTGTGGCAGAAAGCCAGGGGGAGGGTACGACCACCTTTTTGCCCCTCGGTCATGACTCAGGGAGTTCTGCAATCTGGTTAAAGAAGAGGTAGGGGACTTTGGATCTCTCTGAGAAGAAGCCTCTGGAACATTTGAGCACATCTCAGCCATACCTTATAGTGCTGCAGCTTGGCCACCCACCCCCAGGCTGGACTGTGAGGGCTGTCTGTAGATCAGACAGAACAAGCAACACATTTCTCACTCCATGGTGCTCTTTAAAAGAACAGAAGCACTCAGAGGAAACATCAGCAGTATGGAGAGAGTCTCACACTCATTTTTCAGGGCAGCGTAGTTTTCCATTGTGTGGCATGTGGAAGCCATGGCCCTCGGGGGTGCCCTTCACTCACCCTTTTGCCTCAGGTTATTTACTGCTCCATTCTTCCTCAGACCGTGAACTTTTAATCATTACAGATGCTTCTGCATTCATTTCTATTTATTCTTTAAAAATTCATGTATTATTTAGGTTGTTTATCCAGGGTTTTTGTTTTGTAGGCTTTTTTTGTTGTTGCTGCTGTTTGCTTGTTTTGTTTTAGTTTGGTTTTGGGAGGTCCTTAATGATCCACACAAGGCAACCACCACCCTTATTCTGCTACATTTACTTATTTATTTATTCATTTATGTGCTTACTTATTTATTGTGTGTGTGCTATGTATGTGTGCAGGTGGGCACCCATGAACCACAGTGCCCATGGGGCAGTCAAAGGTCAACAGGAGGAGTCAGTCTCTTGTTTTACCTTGCGGGTTCTTGGGATTGAGTCTGGGTGGCCAGACATGGCAGCAAGCGCCTTTACCCACTGGGCCATCTCACCAAGCCCTGTCTCAATGGGAATAAAAGCCAAGGGTGAGGCTTGGAAGGGGCCTTAGGGCAGACAACCCCAAGGCCGCCTGAGGTTTGAGACACGACACATGTAAAGACACCTGAGATTGTTCTAGAACCGCCCTATTTAGCGGTCCTGACTTCTCTCTGTGTATTTCCCCCTCTGTGCATGTCCTGGTTTTATTGTACTTTAGATCTACTTTTAATGAAGGAAAGTAATAAGTCAGCAACGTGCAGAAGTGACCAGTAAGAGAGAACGTCTAACCTACCAGTAGCTCAGCTCTGGATTCTAACTTCAGTCTTTTAGAAAGACACACTTCTCAGGTCCCGAGTCCCTCCCTAGTGTGTGTGTGTGGACCACTCACCAGGGGGTTTACTGTGGACACTGACCTCCTGTTCACTCCTCCTATGATTTTCCTGTTACGTCATGAGGAACAGTCCCTTTGGATGTCATGCTAACACTGTTTTCATTTCCACCTGCACATTTCAGTCAAAAAGGAAATTAGAACAAAATCTCTGGACACAAGAAGGTACAACGTAAGGCAATAAATGTGTGTCTGTGAGTATTTGGGCTGATTGTTCTCAATCCTGCTGTTTTAGTGGACTGGGAATATTTTATACAACCTTAAACATTAACCTATCTGAATGGCCAGACTATGTGAAAAGATTAAAATCGGACTGTTTACCAGCCAAGACACTCAGTTCCTGATGCTCTGCTGTCAACCCGGGTGTGATTTCTCCTCAGGAATGTTACTGTGACGTGACATCTAGAAAAGATCGTTCTGCCACCTATTGGCTTCTGTGTGAAGTGCATCTGGTCACACCTGGCAGAGGCTGGACTTGGACAATGCTATGTGTCAGCAAGAGTCAGGCAGGCCATCTGGTCACCGCTCAGTGTATGGTGATGACAGAACAACAGAGCACTCCCATGGTAAAACGCTGCCTGGCTCCCTCTGATGCCTCAGCTATGTCCTCATTCTGAGAGGGAGCTCACCACTTCTCTCAACCATGCCTGAAGGGGAGTTGTCCACAGTGCAGGAAGCCACCCCTGCTGAGCAAACACTAGCTGGTTCCTCCGGGACACAGCTAGAACCCCACACGGAGCAACCTCTGACTCTCTGGGCATGTCACGAATGGATGACATCTCCTTCTATAAATGTGGAAGAACTCGTCTTGACGCTGATTCTTGTCCTGAAATTCTTCAAATTAACTGCAAGAAGACTGAGTTTGGATGGAAAAGTCCGGGGCTGGATGGTGACAGTTGGTTTTCTTTTTACAGCTCACGAAACAGCAGCAGCCACTACATTTGGAAACGACACATCAGGCAATCATGCAGCCTGTGTTTTTAGTGGTTCAGTGACTAACAGGAGAGACGTAGAGTTCATCACATCTTATTAGGCCTGTCTCTCTAGCCTCTGTAGCCACAGGGCCAGCCTGCTTTACTACCTCAGCACCCCCTCAGACGCCTGCTCTGTTCCAGCTTCACATATCACTTGAACATCACAATTGTACTCGAAGAAGCTTCCATAGTGGTCTTACCAAGATTCGAAATCTGATTGTAACCTTCCCTCGTACTGCATTCTTTGGAGGCTCCTCTTGCATCAAAGAAGTCTTAGACCTCCATCCTGGGATTTCATTTTCCCCTGCTCTGTCTTCCTCTGCCCCCCACCCCCACCCCCAACTCTAATGCACAGTGGGAGTGAGCGAGAGACAGAGAGAAGAGTTGAGGTTATAGACCGTGTGGGAAGCTGGAAGCGTTTCACCTGGATATTACCATTCTCAGTGGAAGATGGAGATTTCAAAGGCCCTTCTAAAGTCTGTGAACAGTTAATAAAACAGGAGAAAATTAAATACAGGACACCAGATCTTTGGCATTCGCACCGGAATGGGGGTGGGGGAGCACTGGAATGTAATTTCACATTTTTCAGGAACTTGTAAAATTATGTCGGTCCTTTCAGTAGCTTATACTCAAAACATAATCTTCAGCCTCTAATATTGCCATCACTTCCCTGAACTAACCCCAAACAAGCACAGCGACGTTTATAATATCCATCTAGTAAGGAAAAATGCACAAAAGATCAAAGTATTGCCAAGTGCATTATGGAGAATTACTTATGTCTTCTAGAAGATTATCCCCCGTGCAGTTTCCCATGATAAGGACCTGGGTTGGCTTTGTTCTACAGAGTCAGAAAGCCTCCGTGTTAGACACTGCTCTACTGCCTCCTTAAGTGGAGTCGAAAGAACAAAGCGTTTTCCAGAAGGAACGGGGCCATATCTGTCCTCAGACTGCCCAGAGATCAAACGACTCTTCTAGCAGGTTTTATTAGATATCTTCAGAGGCCTTCAAATAATACTCGGTTTTATAAGTGGTGAGAGCTAGTGGGTGGGGACCTCCTACTTGTAAACAAGTGGGGTTGTCAATCATGTCTTTTGAAAACGTGTATATTCCTTCAGAGGACTGCATAGATAGGTTTCTGGTGTATGATTCTATTACAGTAGTTTAGAGGCGAGCTTTCCACCCACTGAATTGTTCTTATTTACCTAGGTGGACAGATTACGGTAGTGTAGCATTCTGGGTCATTAGACAGGAAAATGTACAAAGAAAATTCTGTCCCTGAGCTTATTTCCTGGAGTGGGTCTTAGAAAGTACCACGGTTGAGTGTCTTAAGCAAAAGATTTTGTCATGTCAGGATTTGTTCCTTCTAAGCTTCTGAGGAAGAATCTGCCCAGGCCTTTCTTAGCCTCTGGTGATTTCTGCTGGCCACCTTCAGTGCTTCTGAAGGATCACTTTTAACTCTCCTCATCTTGACTTGAGATGGGGGAGGGGAAGAAAGAGGGAGGGGGAGAGAGGGAGAGAGGAAGAGAGAGAGGGAGAAAGGGAGGGGAGAGAGAGAGAGAGAGAGAGAGAGAGAGAGAGAGAGAGAGAGAGAGAGAGAGAGAGAGAGAGAGAGAATGCACTAAATTTTCCAATTAAGGGCAGATTCTGAGAGACTCAGGGTTAGATCTTCAGTACCCCAAGTCAAGGTGGCCTTCACAATCCCATCCAAAACAGCCAGGACACTGCTGGTGTGATTTAGTGGAGGGATGTTTGCCCAGCACACACAAGGCTCCCATTCAACCCCCAGCAACACAGAAAAGAAAACTGAGGTTGGTTACAGCTGATACCTGTCCGTGTGACCCCATTGCCTGCCTTGGTTCTCAGGCCATCCGTGACAGCTCAGAGTCAGCTCTAGAATCTGCAGTGGCAAAATATCCTCATGGTCAAGACCATTCATGTGCTGAGACCCTACAGAAAGGAAAACTTAGAATAAATGAGGCTTGATTTCTTTGCCTCTTATTATAAAAATAAGAAATCCAAAGTACTAAAACATGGAGAAAATAACTATTCTGGACATCTCATAACAAATTCAATGTTATCTTATTACGTTTGCCTGATTGTTGTTATTTAGTTATTGTAAGAGGGAGTTCTATCATCAGGAACCTCTTGTGTTGGGGCAGGAGAGAGAGCCCAGTGGTTGAGTACTGGTCCTCTGGAAGATGTGAGTTTGGTTCCAAAGCCACATTAAGTCCAATTCCAGGAGGATGGGGTGTCCCCTGCCTCTGTGAGCACCCACCCTCGTGTGCACAGATCCACCCACAGACACATATATAGAATAAAAAATAAGATACATTTTAATAAAAGAAAGCCCTTTTGTCATATTAGTCTGATGACTTAATAGCTTCCACAACACAACTACCAATGTCCAGACATTTTAAAGACCAAAGGGTTAGGAACAAATAATCTGTCTTCCTAAGTGACGGTTTTGATTGTGGCTCCCCACACAGGTGGAGATCGGACGCCCTGTCATGCTGAACTATCTCTCCGAGCGCCTGCATTGCCCTAATTGATCTTTTAATTGGTTCAGTCAACACGAGAGTCTTTGCACACAACAGAGACTAATTGCTACAAGTGACTGCAGGCACGTTGGCTCGGTGCTGAGAAGACAGACTGTCGTCTGCATAGAAGAGGCAGAACTGACCCAGGATGAGCTCCAGGGATGCACACGGTGCTCCCAGCAAAGAGCGTTTTCCTAGCAATGTCCAGAGCTGGTGAATCAGGACGGGTGGGACCACACAACACAGGAGCCCATGCTGCGCCTCTAATTTACACGTGCCTTTTTTTTCTAATAGGATATGATACCCATTGACTAGTTCCTTTATTCCTTCAACATCTCTCCTACAACAAAACCTTAATCTATTTCCTTGTTACCAGGGGTGTAGGTTAATACTGGTCACTTATTGGGATCTAGACTCGTCCAGGAGGCAAACCTCTGCATATCTTCTGTTTTCTTTTCCTTTTTTTCTTTGTTTTGTTTTATCTTACTTTATTTGGACTAAGTTCTCCAGTGCCCTAAACCGAGATGAAACGTTTCCACTTAAGCATTGCATTTGAGAGAATTGTTTTAAACTTAGGAACTCACCTTGGTTAGTTGGTGATCTTTTGGAAAAAGGTTTATCTTAGTTTTAATTGTTTGTGTGGGTGTGTGTCTGTGTGTGAGTTCGTACACTCGAGTGACGGTGTCCATGGAAGTCAGAGGTGCTGGAGCCCCGGGAGCAGGAGTTGCAGAGTGGCAAGCCTCCCAGGGTGGGTTCTGGGAACTCTTCCTCTGGAAGAGCAGCGTGCACTCTTCCACCGAGCATCTCCAGGGGGATCGCTGAAAACTCATTTGTTCAAGATGAGGTGTTTAAAAGTTTCACTTTCACTGCTGATGAAATTCACTACCATGACCCTCCACACACATGACACACAGACACACACTCACACTCACCCAAATACACACGCAGAGACACACTCACCGAAATACATACACACACACATACACACACTCACACTCACACAGAGAAAGGCCACACAGACTCTCTCTCCCTCTCTCTGCCTCCCTCTGTCCCTCTCTTTCTCCTATAAAACAAAACAAAAAACAGAAAAACAAACCACACAGGAGTTGAAAGAGTGTTTAAAATGTGCTCTGGTTACTTGCACACCCAGCACTCAGAATGACTCGGAACACTTTAAATCAAAGCGCTGGACACTCTGCGGCCCGACAGCACTGTGACACCTCCAGCCGTGCACACTGCTTGCCATGTGTGACTAAACGTGACGTCCACAGAGTTCCTCACGAATCGGCTCCCCCGCGCCACGCTCTTCAGCCATCAACACCAGGAGTTGCTCTGGCTTTTCTTTCTATGCATTACCGAGCTCCGGAGGTTCCGTAAGAGCGAGAGACACCACACACCTGTGGTTAATCGGCTGCTGTTAGCACCACTGTCTGCACTACCGCTGCTGCTGTTCACACTCCGTGTCTGCTCACCACTGTCTCCACTCTTCACACCCAGTGTCTGCTCACCACTGTCTCCACTGTTCACACTCAGTGTCTGCTCACCACTATCTCCACTGTTCACACTCAGTGTCTGCTCACCACTATCTCCACTGTTCACACTCAGTGTCTGCTCACCACTGTCTCCACCACTGCTGCCACTGTTCACACTCAGTGTCTGCTCACCACTGTCTCCACGCTTCACACCCGGTGTCTGCTCACCACTGTCTCCACTGTTCACACTCAGTGTCTGCTCACCACTGTCTCCACTGTTCACACTCGATGTCTGCTCACCACTGTCTCCACTGTTCACAACCCGTGTCTGCCCCCCCACCTCCTTCCTCAGATTTATAGAGTGTGCCTCCTGTCACCAGCCTCGTCACGACTTGCTGAAGGGCGGGGTGGGAGCCAGGCCGAGCAGGGACGAACTAGACAGCACAGATGCGGTGGTGAGGTCGCCGAGCTCACGGGGTGGGGGTGGGGGTGGGGGTTCTGTGAAGAGAAATTAGCCGACCCACCATTCCACCAAAGGAACATCCTCTTCACAACATGGTGTGTGCAGGCGCTGTCCTGCCTGAGCTTGTGGAATCCCCAGACACGTTTTCACTTATTATTTCACAGCTATATCCCAGGATTGGCTGGGGAAAGCTGTCTGGATGTAAAAATATATGTGTTGGGAGTGGGGGGTGTGGGAGTTCCTGTCTCACTCTTACTGTGTGCTGGATAATAATTACGTTTGAGCTAAATGATTCACATTTGTGTGTCCAAGAGAGTATGTGCATGCTGCACGTGCATGTGTGTGGGTTCACGTGCATGTGTGTGGGTTCACGTGCTCGTGTGTGGGTTCACGTGCACGTGTGGGATCACGTGCACGTGTGTGGGTTCACGTGCTCGTGTGTGGGTTCACGTGCTCGTGTGTGGGTTCACGTGCATGCTGCACATGCATGTGTGTGGGTTCACGTGCATGCTGCACATGCATGTGTGTGGGTTCACGTGCATGTGTGTGGGATCATGTGCACGTGTGTACGTGTGGGGAGGTCAAAAGTGCCACCCTTCCTCAGGTGCCATCTACTTCATTCCGTGAGGTAGGTCTCTTTCTGGCCTGATGCCGACAGATGAGATTGAGCTCCACGGCCACTGAGCCCCCAGGCATCCCCCTGTCTCTCCAACCCTCATCACTGGGATTACACCCACACACAGCCACCACTGGAGAGAAATTGTTTCATAGATGAAATTGAGGAAAAGAGGTAAAGTCCATGCAAAGGTCCTGTGGTTTCCACAGACTCTGAGTCCTGAGCACAAGGCTCAGCGGCCACTTGAGGTTGGTTATGCAGCCTCGGGCACTTTTCTCCCAGGCTGAACAGGTACCCCTCAAATTCCACAGCATCCTGTGGGGTCCACAAACATTCTGTCTAGGGAGAGATGACACATTTGGGGACCTTCTCCTTTCTCCTACACTCCCTGTGAACTTCATGCCTTAATCATCTGTGAGTCACCTTCAAGGACAATCATTAGTCACCCAGTCCTGTACTACAGTTACGTGCCTCTAGGGCCAACACGTCTACAAGGCTGTGGGCTTACATGACTGGGGTGTTATATAAAACCATCATTGGGCCTGTCCCTTAAAAGCCTAGAGACAAGCGTGCAACCTGGATGAAGATGTGCTTGGTTGGACCATGAAGGCTTCTCTGGAAGACATTGAGAGTTGGGGCCTAGGCTGGGTAGATCTTTGACAGAAAAGAACATTGAGATGACCAAGGGCGAAGCCAGAGCTGAGCAGAGCGTCTAGACATAGAAAGTATGAGAAACGCTTATTGCGCTCCAAAAGGACTTGCCTCAGCTTTGGCTCAACGCCATCTGCTCCAAAGCATCTATTTGGGGCTTTGTTTCCCACCTCTCAACACACATTTAAATTTATAAGGGATAAGAAGGAGAAAACTAAATTTATTCCACAGCCAACATTTTTGCTGTGAAAGATAAGAGATACAGACTCTTTGAAATGACCGCTTTCAGCGGATGAAGACACGGAGGGATGGGAATTCCCTGGCTAAGTTGGTGTAGCTCCAGTGAGGAGATGCATCGTCTGCGAGACAAGCGCCGTGAGTGAGGCATGGGGCAGAGACACACCAGTGTCTGCTACCTTTCCTGTGCACGGAAAGGAAGAGAAGAAGAAACAGGGAAATGGGATTTATTTATTTATTTTACCAAAACCACAACAACCAACCCATACAAAACAGGGGTGAAAGAGAACCATCAGGAAACAATAATGTTGAATTACCTCCCAGGGGAAGAGATGAGAAAATAAGAGAATGTTTTTATAAGTAAACCCTCTGTTACATTTTGATTTCGAAAGCCATGTTGATGGATCTCATAGTTGAAAATAAATCAGAAGCAGTGAGAATGGGGAGCAGGGAGAGGGCAGTACTAATGCCGGGAAGAAAAGTGAGAATGAAGTCACCGGAATTCTCTCTGAAATGAGTGTGGATCGTGGTGAAAGAAGACAAAGGAAAATGAGAGAAAGGAAAAAGACAATAGAGAGGAAGGTGGGCAAGGAGGAAGAGAGATGTGGAGGAGACATATGTCACTGATGCTCGTGGGGTGCGGCTACAAGACCTCAGCTGGGGAAGAACTTACGAGGTTAATGTCTTATGGTGAGTGTAGCATTGGGGGTCAGACGAGAACAACGTTTAACTGAATTAGATGTCCTGGAAAGACTGAGGAAATGTGTAGAGGCCAGTGCTGAGGAAAGCCAGAGTTCTCACTGTGGGAAACATCATACGGATATGTCATGGAGGGAAGTAAGGGAGAACTCTACAGAGGTAACCTTGGGTTTCTAAAATACGTATGCTTACATAGCAATATATGCATGTCTCTTTGTTGGTGCAACACACACACACACACACACATCTATCTACTAGATAAACAAAGAAAAAAGGACATTTCATTTTACAAAACCCTACCCATTACAGTTGGTCCCACCTAGAACTTGGTTTTACTTCCCACTATTTCATTTAGCTCTGGTCAGCTGTAGTCTGGAAATATTGAATGGAGAGTTCTGGAAATAAATAATTCACATCATAGGATGCTTAGAGTAGACTAATGAAATTTTGTGTCACCCTGTCCTATCCCACCAATGAATGAACATACTTTAACCCAGTGTGTCCACATTGTATAAGCTACTCGCCCATTAGTCTTGCAGTAAGTGTCTTGGCTGAAAGGCCAATTGCGTGTCTGGGATTTGATATTATGCACAGCTTTTGGCCTCCATTGGAGATCTTGGAATGTATCTTCCAGGGATACAGAGGGATTACTGTATCCAAATCTTGTTTTTATACTATTGCCTATTCAAAGGAATCAAGAGTAGATAGAGAAAAAAAATTCCAGGGTCAAAACATGGTAGAAACAGGACGAGACAAAAAAATAAAACAAAACAAAAAAAGTGCTCAAAACAAATAAGACTATGTCACAGGGACACATCAGCCACTCACAGGAGCCCCTGTTGCCAGATCTGGACAATGTGAACACCAAAACAATGAAGTGAAGAACAATTAATAACTAAGAGTTAATGAAGCAACAAGGCTGGACCAAGCCCATGGTCAAATGCTAAGTGAGATGAGGAGGGGATGTGGAGCTGGAAAACTGTAGTTCTACAATCTTAACAGATCATTTCGGGAATAATTGCCAGTAGATACTAAATAGAAGGAGGAGTAAACAAAGATCAAAATGTTTGTGTGACTTCAAAGTGTCATGCCCTTGTTTGTTAGATGCAAAGCAGGGTTTTAAAAATTCAAGATCACCTAAATTAGATAACCAATATCAACATCGACAGAGAGGGGTAAGGCATCTCCCTAGATGTATCCCTGAGAGGGAACCATCATGGAGTGTATCACCTGAATCTGCTCACAAGGAAGCATCAAAGAAGGCCAACGCTCAGATGGAAAGCAGTAGTGGGTGTAGGTGACTTCAAAAATGGTATCCTAAAACACAACAGAAGGCTGAAAAAATTATTTCCAAATAAATAGAGAGGCGAAAGAGATGGGGTAACTAAGTGTACTACCTGACTCTTAGAGGTATGCTGGACGGAAGTGCTTTCACAGACAGTGGGCCAACACACAAAGCTGGAAATGATAGATCAGATAAATTATTTCATCAGTGTTAAAGTTACTGGGGGTTATAACTGTATGACGGCTGTGTAAAAGAATGTCCAGTGAAAATTTCAGGCATGAGATGTAAAACTTACCCCAAGATAGTTCAGGAAAAGTGGTGCATGCTTGTGTGTACCCATGTGTATGCATGTTAGAGTGTGTGTGTATGTGTATATGTCTGTGTGTGTGCATGTATTTGTATGTGTGTGTATGTGTTTGTGTGAAACAAAGAGAAAGTATAAAAAAAAAAAGTAAAGAAATGGTAAAACTTCCTTGGGACACCTGTCAGCCCAGAGGGACACTCTCCTTTTGTGACTTGTTTTGTATCTCAAGTTATTACTTTCAAATAAGAAGCTGGAAAGTGATGCTTGTGTGAACTGGTTGAATCTGTAGATGGTTCCAACAGGACAGTACAGTAGACGCTGCAGGGATGCCCTTCCTGATGAACACACACACACACACACACACACACCACGGCTGGCTAGTCCACTAGAGCTTTGATTTCTAAATGCTGCTTTTTAGTGGGCCCTCTGAGAATCTCCGAGGGTGTTTTGAGATCATGTATATCCTGGGCACGCGACAGGGCCTAGGAGTCTCTATTTGTTAAAATCCAAACAGGGGACTGCATGCATGTTTGTTAATGTACACACCATGTATTATTGCACTGTCTCTGTGTTTTCGGTCACTCTCAAGCTGTCCACCTCTCCACCCAGCCCCTGTGTGCCTCACCTCCTGTCCCTTCACACAGACCATCATAGCCCTGAGGGCTGCCCGTGACCCATCCACACCTGCCCAGAGCACACAGGTAAGTCTTTGGGTGTCTCTCTCTCACTACATCATTCTCCCCTCCAGTCTGCTACGGCTGTAAGCTGTTGCATGTCCTCCTTCTCTTCACTTCTGATCCCAGCTACCCAGGAATAAAATCTGAGCCTTGCTCGGCCTTCACACTTCACTGTCTAGATGAGTGAACGTCAGCCGAGGCCTTGGGATCCCCCCAGGTGCCTCTGTGGTCCTGAGTGTGCCTGCAACTTTCTTTCTCCTCTCTCTCTCTCTCTCTCTCTCTCTCTCTCTCTCTCTCTCTCTCTCTCTCTCCCCCTCTCTCTCTCTTGCTTGCTCTCTCTCATCTGTCTATCTATCTCTGTGTTTTCTGGAGATATACCACTCTGGGTTCATCTCAGCAACTCATTAATCTCCTTGCATCAGTCCGAAGCCTCTGTCAGGAGGAGATAACAATGGTTTCACAATGAGTATGGTCAGCCACTCTGGCAATCTTTCCCCTTCACTGCCTTCTGGGACCTCCTAGATAAAGGCTTCTCTGCTATGTGAAGCAACCTCAGAACACCCACCCACCCACCCAATCTCAATAGCTCATAGTCATTCTCCTCAAAACATTTGTTTAGGCACTGGTGATATTTTCCTTATTTGAAGCCTTCTTTAACTGGTTATGCCATTTGATTTTTATGTCAATTTCTGTATCTGAACTCAATCTTTAAATAAAAGTCCATCCAAAAAATTAACACAGCAACAACACAGTAAGTGAGTTTGGTCTATCTTGCAAAAACGAGCATGCCTCACAAAGTGTGTGATGCCTCTTGGCTTGCAAGTCTGGCATGTTCTGTATTGCACTGAACATGTTTACAGTTAAAACAAACCAAGGCAAGGTCAAGAGGCTGCCTAGAGAACAGAAAGAGCAAATATTTGTCCAAATTTCTACTGTAAAAACACAACAGTAAAGATTCCTCTCTGAAAGGTGAAGGGAACTGTACAGAACAGCCTGGAACTCATCCACATCAACCTTCTCTCAGGAGCTTCATGACCAAGTCACTGCCTAAGACCTCTGCGTCAACCCATGTGTTCGTGTCAGAGTACATGGCTCACAATAGGAAGTTTCACCTGGGTTAGACGTGATAAAACTGAGGCACAAGGAACTTGGAGGAACAGACAGTGATCCCCCAGATGACGAATGAAAGAGCCGGAGGTGAAACCCAGACAGCCTGGCCCCGGGTCACCCTTTCCATCTCTGTCATAGTTCACCTGCAAAGCATGCAGGGCTCAACATCAGAGAGTGTGAGCTGCTGAGAGTGTCCACGCCTCCAGGAGTGACCCTGGTGCCAGGGATCTGAGTGACGTATGCACACGCCTGCACGGCGCACCCACACCTCTCCAATGTTAACGAGGACTCGATGGCCTTAGACTAGAGGCTGGAACTACCCTCTGCTGTGTGGGACAGTGGTACAATCCTGTCTCTTGCAAGGAAATTTGCACCGGTGCAATGGACAATATGTTACCCTAATTTGCAAAAATTATCTAACCAAGAGTTATCTGGGGCCATTTCATATGCCAAGCAGTACGCAGTGGAGAGCTGGAAGACTCGGTATACACTTTCCACTCAACGGAGGCCTTCCTTGGGGAGCAGGGCAGGCAGGACCTGAAGATGAGGAGCCAACACGGGTGATTGCAGGTGTGGTGTCTGACTCTGCGAGGCTGAGAGCTTAAAAGAAGCGGGTGGGCTCTTGGGGAGACCGTCCAAGGCAGCCTCCCAAACCTGGCTGCTTTCGCTGAAGAGTCTGCTGGTTCAAGTGCTTCCTTTCAGCTTTGGTTTCTAGCTTGGTGAAGGGAGAATGTCACGGATGCAGAAATCATGCTAACAGAAAGGGCACACAGTATCTTCAGCACAAGTGGATGGATCTGATGCTTAGAAAATGGTAGGTGAGTTGGGACGACAGTCCCCGAACGAGTAGACACCTGATGGCTTTGCATGCTGGGCATCCAGGCCAGCTGTTGCTATAGTGAAGATCACCCTTACATGCCCTCAGACCTTACACCCTTACACGCCTCTCACACCAACTCTCATGGAAGACCTGACAATCAATCAAAGCAACTCGTGCCTCAGGTGTGGTTGATGGCTTCAAAAACAGGAGTAGCTTTGCCTCTCTGGAGCTCAGACGCCGTTTTGTGAGCCTTGATGGCCCACAACAGCAATTCTCAGACCCTGTTCATCTGTCAGACAGTTCTCAATAGGCGATTGGAGTTCTAGCAAGTTGTGAATCACTGTAATGATACTTTATATTTAGCTCAATATAGCAGCACTCAAAACTCTTATACTGAGTAGGGAGGCCTTAACAGAGCTTGCAGAAATACCTTAGATGTAGTCCTAGGTAGACTGATTACAGAGAATTGTGACTTTTGGACTCCGTAAGTACATGAGAAATCAAATTCAGAAGTCTTTTCTAAGTCTTTACAAAGGCCACTGGAAACTTCTAACAAAAATAGTTACCCACAGTTATGTACATTCTATTCCCTACATAATAAAATTACCAGAGACTTTTAGGATATAAAGTGTCAAATCTCCAACAATTTTGGAAAATATATTAAGCTTCCTTATACTGTAAAAAAATACAATCTTTAAATGCAATTTACAGAGCTAAAATCATATCAAAACTGCAACTGGCAGTATTTCATCAAAATACATTTTTCTTTCTTAAAAAGCAGAGAAACCTATGTGATTTCGGTTTATGTTCGCAGCTTTTCATGGTCATTATGAAAATAAACCAAAAAAAAAGATTATTAACTATACTGCTCTGGCTTTGGTGTCAACATGCTACCCGCCCCAGATTAGTTTTAGAAAATAAAACACACACACACACACACACACACACACACACACACACACACGCATGCACACACGCACACACACATAGACACACACAAACACACACATACACACACAGACACACATGCACCCGCACACACACAGTCCTCTGCTCTGCTGAAAGCATTGCCCATTTGTTGATAATGAAGGAGAGATAATGTTACACATGGTTTAGGGAAAGTAAAAACATGGCGGTAGTGATACTAACTTAAAATAGTCCCAAGTACCCACACATTTGCAGTACACATTTGCCTGACTTCCCCTCAGAGAAAGCCCTGGAGGTCATGGCCATTTTGAAAGGCTCTAGAGTGACCAGAACATTGCCTCATTTCAGAGTACCACACGAAACACTATCTATGAATTCCAATAAGTATGGTCTCTGAAGATGACTCCTCCAAGCTGCCGAACTCTTTATGGAGATTTTAGCTGGGATGATGGCATCCGTAAGTAATCTCGCCCCCAAGCAGTTCATTTTCAAGAATACACTTACATCACTAATTGTTCTCACTCAGAAAGCTATTTAATGCTCTGAGATGCTCCGGCCCCTCCCCACTCCCCTGCCTTTCAACGTCTTCTCATAAGAAGGCTGTGTTTGCAACATCAGCCATCAAGAGGCCACCCTGCCCTCTCTTGTCCAAACAGGGATGGAGAGCCAGGAGGTGGATGGAAACAGCAAATGACCCCCTCTTACTAAGGAAGAAGATGCATCATGGTGCGTCTCTGAAAGGGTAACTAGAGCGCCTCGTGAAATGATGACTAACCGTGCGGGCAGACATAACAAGCAGCAAGCCATTGAGCAGACGTAGGAATCACAGGTATAAAGAAACACATCCTAAGTGGGTAGAAATGAATTCTCTAAACAGGCAACTAGCAATTAAAAAGAAATCAACCCTAAACACAAACTAACATGTTCTACCCCCAAAGAAAGGACAGCACTGATCTTGGAGTGTTTTATGTGCTCATATACAAGTCTGAAGTACAAAATAAGAATAAAAAAACCCAAATGGTTAATTTTTTTTTAGCACCTCAATCCTGGTGAAAAAGAAGACAGCTTGGGGGTGAGTGCATGCATGTAGGCACAATTTGCCGTGCGTTGAAACCTCTTCAAAGAAGGCCAAAGTAGTTAATATTATAACTATTAAGCTTTCAAAATACTTAAAGCTGCTTCTTAACACTCAAAGAGGAAATTAATAAATTGAGTGAGAAACCAAACCAATCGTTTTCAAGAATTTTCTTTCATGGAAAGACTAGGATTAAGGTTCCCTCCATTGGGAGCATGGGAAGGCAGCTGGTTAAAACTGGCTGTTCCTTGCTTTTCTGCTTCATTGTGGCAAATGCAAGTGGACAGTCATCTGCTCCAGCCAACCCAGAACTCTCCGCCTTCCAGAGGCAAGTGGCTGAGAGCATGCTGTATTCGGACCCCAGGGAGGCTGAGAAGATGCTAGCAGACACAGGAGAGCCGCAGGCCCACGGGTCAGTGTGCAGGGTTTTGTCAGCCATGACAAAATGGCTAGAGGAGCTACAGATTTTACCATCTATGACCAATCACAGCCAAGGGAGAGCTGAGCTGGAGGCTGTGCAGCACAAGGACCCCAGGTTGGGTCCCCCAAACCCACAGTTAAGGGGCTGGAGGTGGTGGCGCTGCCTTGCAGTCCCGACACTGAGGGTGGCAGATCCCCGAGGCTCATTGGCTTGTCTTCTTGGCAAACTCCAGACCAATGAGAGAGTCTATCTCAAAAGAATTTAAAAATTAAAAAAGGTGGGCAGTGTCTGGTATATCATCCATGGCTGTCCTCTGGCCCTCACAAGCGTGTGTGCACACGCACACACACACACACACACACACACACACACATACACACACATACACACAGACACACAATACACACACATTCACACAGACACACACATGCATACACAATACACACAGACACATACACACATACATATACACACACAGACACACACAGACACAAACATATACACATAGACACATAGACACATACATATACACACACAGACACACACAGACACAAACATACACACACAGACACATACACACATACATATACACACACAGACACACACATATAAACACACATATAGACACACACAGACACATACACACATACATATACACACACAGACACACACATATAGACACACATATAGACACACACAGACACATACACACATACATATACACACACAGACACACACACATACAAACACAGACACACACACATACAAACACAGACACACACACACAGACACACACACACAGACACACACACACACACACACACACACACAGATTTCTTTGTGTCTGGTTCTGAAACTCAGAGAGATAGTCTCTTCCCTATGGGGCTTATCAGCCTCCTGGGGACAATGGCAACGCCCTGGGGATGAAGATCACTTGGAGACAGCCTGCTTAGGAAGGACTATGAGGATGGAACCACATGTGGTACGAATTCCAGAGAGAATATGGTAGCAGGCCTCTTGTAGTGGCAGAAACTGGGGTCGGGGGTACACTAGTACTTGTTTCCGTAAAGCTTTATCTGGAAATCATGCCAGAGTTGTGGAAGACTATTTCATCTCGGGACCTGATTTCTCAGTTATTGCTTGTCATTTGCAGACAAATCTTCTCATTCCGAAGCACCCTAGTGTACATTTCCCAAGATCGATGCACTCTTACACAAGCCAGGTGCAGTTATCAAAATCAGAAGCAGGCCTTGATACGGCCCAGTCATCTAACCACAGAGACGACTTCCCAACCGTCCTTCTGACACGTGCTCTCTGATCCTGTGGGTAGCTGTGTCTTCAAAGGAACCAGAGAAGCTCCACATTCCTAGTCAGGTGCTAGGAGCGGCCCAAAGGGAAAGGGTTGCTCTCACACCATGTAAATGTGAGTGGAAAGGTCTATTATGAGATGCCACTCAACTCTCTCCTGGGACAACATCTGCCTCATTCTGCAGCCCACTCCTTTCTCAGAGCTACCGAAGACAGGATTCTAAAGAGCTCAGCAGCTGCCAGCGGAGTCTAGTCCGACAGTTTTTCCCTTCCCGTCCCCTGCTTCCCGGTGCCAGCTTCCTCCGCCTCCTTGTCTGCCCCGTGTCTGACACTGAAGCCACATCAGACACTGTAGAGGAGGCAGACACTCACCCTGTCAACACCTCCTTGGCTGCCTGACTCCCTCCCGGCAGGCACTGTTAGTCGCAGGGGGTCAGGAGCAGACAGAGCACTTCTAATACCAGATGACTTAATCCCTTCAGCTGGTGAAGGGGCAGAGCCCGCTGCCTGCCCACCAGGTGATGGGAATTAGGCAGGAGCAATCTTGGGGATGTGCCCTGCCCTGATGTGCCCTGCCCTGATGTGACAATCATCGGACCTCCTCTCGTGGGAGTCTAGCTAGTCCAAGATTCTAAATACCAGGCAAGCAAAATTTTCAGTGGTTAATCTGGGATTTTCATTTTTAAAAGGCTTTCTGGGCCCTTCTCTGCAGATGTGGAAATCATTTCAACATGCTCTTCTCTAACAGGCCAGCCGACTTCCCATGCTTAGCAACAGACACGCTTCAGGACTGGCTCCCAGGATGGCCTGCTAACCAAGTACACCCATGTGACTTCTGTAATGATGCTTCTGGACCTTCCAGAAATATGAAAGGATGAACAATCTAATGACCCATTCCTGGAATCAATCACATGTGCTTTTCCAGAACTTTCTCATAGTCTAATACAGATTTGTTCCATTAACACAAGGCATAACATTTTCTTGGGCTAAAAAAAATGTTGTAAAGAATGCACAAAATCGGGAGTGGGGGGTGCAGTGCACAAGGAGAGCATTTTGATGAGGGTTGCATAGTTTCATTTATATTCAGTTGAAAATGAGAATGAGTCTAGACACTATTCAGTGTGGTTTACGGCATCCAACTTCCAGATCACCCAGGAGCTGCTAAAAACACAAGCCCCACCCCAGCTCCACTGAATCCAACATGAGGCCGGCCTGACCTGCACACAAATCGAAGTAGGAGAATCTCCAACCAAGTGTGGGCCGTGCTAGAAGTCATCGGAGATGCTCAAATCCCCAAGAGAGAGCAAGCATCCCATCAAAGACCAAGTAACTCATATTGAATTACATTTCTCCAGAGGAGCGATACACAGATTATGCAAACAGAAACCTGGTGCACTTGCTCAAGTTCAAATTTGAGGCAAACAATGAACTACATTTGGGTATATCCCAGACAATACGCATATTTCAAACAATACTGAAAAAATTTGATAGTTAACCAGAAATTCATGCCAACTTAGCACCTACTATTTACTCATGCTGAAGGGACGCTAGAGGTTAAAAAGAGTGGTCTGACCCTTTCCCGAGATGTTCATAAGCCAAGAAGACGATGGCAGACCAAGACGAAAGACATGGCAAGTTATGACACTCTCAAAAGGGTTTTAGTTGTAGAACACTTAAATTTCTAGAGAAAGAACGACCTAAAACAATCCCATTGAGTGTGTGTGTGTGTGTGTGTGTGTGTGTGTGTGTGTGTGGTGTGTGTGCACATGCATGCATGCACATGTGCTTCCACATGCACGGGCTAGGAAAGCAAACCTTGGGTGTTGCACATGCTAGTTGATTACTCTAGCATTGGGCTGAATCCTTAGCCCATGATTTTCTTAAAGAACACAAAAACCACTGGTTCCAGTTGTTACTTTTGAATTAATGATATTTGTGAGAATCAAAGATGACAAAGGTCCAATCTGCTCTCTGTGCTTGACCACATCACTTCCTCATTTGGTTTTAAATAGGGTCACCAAGGACAGACTACCTGAGAGCTGGCGTCCGTCTCTCCCTGGTACGGATCATCATTTGGTTGCTAGTTTGTAGCTACAGGCTCTGTCCCTGGAACTATCACAGCCTTTGATTCTTCAGGCCCCAGATCATCCAAAGAACAAGCCGCCTCTCACAGCGGTCAGGCTAAACTACCCACACTGCACTGCTGTGACACCACACTTCCGCCCTTCAGTTAACCTTTCCCTTGGACTGGAAATGAACAAAGGAAATCTTGATCTGAGAAGGCCTGGGAAGCCAAGGCCACTTCCTTTTACTTCCAGTTCCTGGGAAATAATTTTGGAGGGCAAGTAAGTTCTTCTGAGTGAAGATTTCCCCAAGACTAAAGGATTTCTCTAACAGAACAGCAGCTTTTTCTGTCTTTACTTATCTGCCTCAGTTTCCCTCCCTTCCTTGCTTCCCTCATCTCTGACTTTCACCATGTGGGCCTGAGCCCAAAGGCAATGCATTTGTTACGTTTCTAGAACCCTGGTAGACAAGTGTTGATTTGGAACGCCTCCACTTCCTGAAACATGAAAGTTGTTCACAGTTTGAGGAGAGGTTTCACTGCTAAAGGAAAGGACCCCAAATTACCAACAGTCAATGATATAATTCCACACCTCTAAATATGCACATTTCAATATTTTAATGTACCTAATTATTAAATGACATTCACAATAAAGTAATGAATAAAACATAGATAATATTATATATAGTCCCAAATCAGAGTTCCTCTATAAGAAACAGTATGAAAATTGACAGAAACTCAAGGTCAATGATTCAGCTGGAATGGGGGACAGTCACTGTGAGACTAAGGCCAATGAGGGACATAAAATGCATGTGACGGTCACAGAAATGGAAAAAATTCAACTCTGTTAACAGGACAGGAAAATAGGAATGGGAAAAACACATCGAAGTATCCCAAGTAGCAGAAAGTCTTAATTGGGCTTTTATTTAGTTACAAAATAGTAATACCATCAGTTGGCCACGATCTTCAGAACAAAGCAGAACACTGTCAAAACAAAGTGAGGAGACCTTGGAAGCCCCAACCTCCAGTTCCCACGCAGCCCCAAACACACAGAGCCGGGGCAGCTGACATGTTCTTCTGTCCCAGCAGAAGAAACTGGATCCAACAGAGAACAAAACAGTTTCCATATCCACAACTAACGTCTATTCATCTTTTTCCTCCAGCTGCTCTTCATATCATATTTAAAAAGTCCCTTTTCAAGTCTTCCCAGGCCTCTGAAAAACAACACTTGGCAGTAAAGGGTGATTACTAAGGACTGTGAGTGGGAAAACCATGTGCTTCATCTGTTACCAAAGTCCCAAAAGAAAGCAGGATGATGGTAATAACATATTTGCACTGACTTGTTTATAGGGACACGTATAGGGCAGACGACGCCCACAGTGGTGTCCTGGAGCCACGGCCACCCCTGGTCTCCCTGGTACAAAGCCCATTCCCAAGATGGAGTCTGGGTGCTCAGTTTGCAGAGAGGAGGATTTAGGAAGAGGCACTGCAATCGAAACAGCATCCCAGTGTGACCACAGGCATCATCAAGGAGGTAAGTTTATCAGTGAAAGCGGGTTTCCTATAACCCAAAGGTCACGTCTACTTCTGAACATCAGATGAGGTGACGGAGCTCACAACATACCCCTTAAAATATGGCCCCACTGGCAAAAGCTTATTTTGAGCTACAGACAACAGATGTAGGAAATGTCCTCTCGGCTGAAGTAGTGACTCAGAGGTTAAGGGAGCTTGGTACCATCATAGCAGACATGAGCATGGTTGCAAACACCCACGTCAGCTGGTTCAAGCCACTTGGGACTGCAGCTCTAAGGGACCCAATGCCTCCTCTGGCCTCTTCAGGTACCTGCACTCACACGCACATACATGATTTTTAAAATTAGTAAAATTTAAAATTAAAAAAAAGATCTGAACTTTGGGGGATTGATTGGCGAAATGTTTCCCCAGTTAAAAGTGTTGCTCTTCCAGAGGGCCCGAGTTTGGTCCCCAGCACAGCACCCATGTCAGACGGCTTACAACTGCTTGCAGCTCCAGCTCCAAGGGATCCAATGACCTCTTCTGCCTCTACAGATGCTCGTACACACAGATGCTCGGACACACAGATGCTCGTACACACACACAGATGCTCGTACACACAGATGCTCATACACAGGACACATGCACACACATAAAAAAAAATTAAAAAGAAAAGGGAAATGTTATCTGCCCTCTTTTGTCAGCAAAAAGACATCAATTCATTGTATGAAAGTAGCATAACAAAATGAAAACAAGCAAGCTTGATCTTTGAGACAAAGTAACCAGTCCACATACGGTGGACTTGGGGCGGTGACTCAGGTTTCCCCTGGACTTCTTCCAATTGGTTCAGGGTTGCTCTCCCATAACTTACTGCTCTGTCTTAGAATGATACGCTCACCCCACTTGTTTGTACTTTTCTGCTGGTGAAATCCTGTGAGTAAAGGTATAGACATGGATAAAAGGAGGCTGCCTTTTCTCCTGTGGACAGGGGCAGGTTCAGTTTCTGCGCTGCATCCCCTGAACCTAAGGGGACCGAAGAAAAGCTGAGTACTTGTGCTTCCCTTCAAACGTAAATATGCCCAACTCATTTGAATCTGTTTCGAGATTTAATAGTTGTGGTTTCCTTCCAAGCCCTAGGACTCTTCTCCATAGACTGGATGCGTTAGGACATAGCTCCTAACAGCTTGTCAATAACAGCGAGAAGAAAAAGTTAAACCACCACCCACGGGTGCTGCATTCCCAGAAGCTGGGGGTGTGCCCTAGAACATCCAAGCTTCTGATTGGCTATGAGCCTTGGCTTCCGCAGTGGTTGCAGGAGGTGAATTGATGCAACAGAGAATCTGGGTAGGTCTCTCAGCCTCAGATCCGCCGCCCCCTCTGGTTCCATGTAATTTCCCTAATAGAAGACAACAGCTGTTCGTTTCTCAATCGCAAAACAAATACCTGTGAGAAAGGTCACGCTAACAAGCCCACGCTTGGTTTTAAATGGTTAATGGAACATCTTCCCCAGAAAAGATGAGGGAGTCAGGGAGGAACTAGGCAAGGACCCAAAATGGGCCTAGCTGCCTGGAGGTAAATCCCACCTGGCTTCTGAGTCTGGTGAAATGTCAGCCACCCTGAGGCACCCATCCATGAACCCAAAGAAGAGACTCCTTACATTGTTTTCTAAACATTGTCAAAGGAAATAATTAATTTAGCCGTTTCTCTCAAAGAGTTCTTGAAATTGGGCAAAAATACAAAGAAAACTGTTGATTCCATGAAGCAGAAGCATAAACGTAGTCTAGAAATTTCTACCCTTCTCAGCACCAGCTACTGTAGAGTCCATAGTTACATCACAACATAAGAGCACACAATCATCCAGTCACTCAAAGCCTCTTAGGTAAAAATGTGTAAGATTGATTTTACCATTGGTGTGCCTCAGTCTGAAAGCAAGCAAGGCCTCTCTGCATCGCATCTGGGGCCATGTTTCTTTTTTTGTTAAAACTTATTTTTATTTATGTATATGTGTGATTATATATGTGTATGTATTATACAGACATGTGATTATATATGTATACGTATGATCATATGCCATGTAGGTGCAGGCACCCAGGGAAGCGTAAAGGCGGTATCAGATCCCCACAGCTGGAGTTGTAGGTTGAGAACCATCTGGTTTGAGTTCTGGGCACCGATTGTCTTCTGGAACAGCAGTGAGCACTCTTCCACCCAGCTCTCTCCAGCCCCAGGCTGTTCTTTCCAGGGGCACTGATCTGCATGTTATTTCATTCTCTCTTATTTTATGGCCACTTCTGTGCTGTACAATCCCTTACGTCTTGTTTGTCTGTTTTCTGATGTCACAGTTCATGTTGCTGTGATTTAAATGACCTCGTTCCCTCCTGTGTCATTCTACAGCTTCACCAAAGTTAGGTGCAGAAACTGCTTACACCCCAGCTAGAAGGTCTGTGGACGGCACACGGGGGGGGGGGGGGTGCTGTGGCTGTGGACGGCACTCCAGGGGGTTGCTGTGGCTCTCTGTGGACCCCACACCAGGGGCTGTGCTGTGGCTCTCTGTGGACCCCACACCAGGGGCTGTGCTGTGGCTCTCTGTGGACCCCACACCAGGGGCTGTGCTGTGGCTCTCTGTGGACCCCACACCAGGGGCTGTGCTGTGGCTCTCTGTGGACCCCACACCAGGGGGTGCGCTGTGGCTTTCTGTGGACCCCACACCAGGGGGTGTGCTGTGGCTCTCTGTGGACGTCACACCAGGGGGTGTGCTGTGGCTCTCTGTGGATGCCACACCAGGGGGTGTGCTGTGGCTCTCTGTGGACCCCACACCAGGGGTTGTGCTGTGGCTCTCTGTGGACCCCACACCAGGGGGTGTGCTGTGGCTCTCTGTGGACCCCACACCAGGGGTTGTGCTGTGGCTCTCTGTGGACCCCACACCAGGGGCTGTGCTGTGGCTCTCTGTGGACGTCACACCAGGGGGTGCGCTGTGGCTCTCTGTGGAC
This sequence comes from Peromyscus eremicus, assembly GCF_949786415.1. NCBI lineage: Eukaryota > Metazoa > Chordata > Mammalia > Rodentia > Cricetidae > Peromyscus > Peromyscus eremicus. The sequence goes on along the minus strand of NC_081428.1, from coordinate 5,390,387 downwards.
CCCACACCAGGGGGTGTGCTGTGGCTCTCTGTGGATGGCACACCAGGGGGTGTGCTGTGGCTGTGGACGGCACACCAGGAAGTGTGCTGTGGCTCTCCCATTTGTGCCATTTCAGGTGCCATGAAAGGCCTGCTTGTCTTCTTCTGTTGTTGACCTTAACCACTGGGTTTAGGTGACACCCGCTTTGGTTTTCCATTGGGGAGTTTTCCCTCAGCTTTCTGCCTGATAGTCTAAGCCATCAACAATCACCGTCAAGATCTGTTATTTCCATGTGTGACCACAGGCTGGTGGCACTATAGTTGATTCCTTCTTTGTTTATTAATTCTTCTAAAAAAAGCAAATCATTTACCACCACCACCCCCCAACTATTGACTCCAACTATTTGACTAGCCTGAGGCACAGCTCTGTCTGGAAAGGGGGGCTCCATGTTTATTTATTTTCCTTTAATAATAAGTTTTCAGAATGAAGAATTTGATTCCCAGCATACTTGGAGTTAGGGTCAGCTAGGCTAGCCTACCGTTGCTATGAACTCATGAATCTTAGCGTACGGTAAGTATTTCAATACGTTGAAGATAGTCTTTCCATACCCAGCACTGCACGTCTTTGCTTCCCTTGGCCAGTGGGGCCTGTGCATGTTGACTCCCATGTTCTCCAGATGTTTTGCCACAGTCTGTTAGCTTCTGTGCTTCCCTGTGTGACAGGATGCCTCGGCTCACCATGAACACTTCCTGCTCCACTTCCGTGTCCATCACTGTTCCTAAGACGCACTGGTTCCTTTCAGTAGGGAAGATGTGTAAACCCAAGAGTGAAATACTGAAGCATCTCTCTTTGGATTGACCATGAGTTCTAGGTCTTTTTGGGAGACAAAGCCAGAATATATGCTTTGAAGAGGAAGATATAAGGAAATAAATCTCAAGATACTTCAATCAAAATTTAAAGTTCTATATTTTTGTTTAAATCCTTTAGTTTTTTTATTCACTTTGTCTAGTATAAAAAAAAGCTTTCCTTTTTAAAAAGATTTTTATTTGTTTCTTAATTACGCATATGTATGTGTGTCTGTGTGGGGTTATGTTCACGCATGAGTGCAGTGCCCAGAGAGGCCAGAAGGGGGCATCAGGTCCTCTGGAACTGGGGTTCCAGGCAGCTGTGAGCTGCGGACGGGAATCCTCTGTCAGACAGTAAGCTTCCTCACTGCTGAGCCATCTCCTTAGCCCAGAAAAACTGTGTTTCTCTATAACATACACATAATTATCATATGCTGTGTCTTGATTTGTGAAAAACCCCAAACCTATATGGTTTGAATCTGAAATGTCCTCCCCCAGGCTCATGTTTTTAACACTTGTTCCCCAACTGTTGATGTTACTTTGGGAGGCAGTGAACCTCGTGAAAGTAGGGTCTAGCTGGCAGAGCAGTTATTAGAAGCAGGCCTTTGAAGAGTCTGCTCCTGAGGTCCATCTCCGGTTTTCTTATGGCTCTAGCGCACACTCCAGCCTCCATGAACAGACCCACTCCACCGTGCCTACTCCACCTTAGTGAGCCAAAAGAACTCTTTCTTCCTTGACTGTTGGTCATGCTGCTCACAATGATACAAAGATCGCGACTGCAACATCTGCACAAAGGTATCACTAACAGTATACTGACTGGGGCAATTTCAGATCCCTTTGCCATTTTGTTGTTAGGCATGGATCCCACTTCCGATAATCCAGCCCGATACATCAAGGTTTAATTCATTCCGAGTATTGCTTCTTTGTGGTTACTACTCAGTTGACCATTTAATTTTTCTTTTGAGTTAAAAGATTACATCCTCTGCATTTTGTTTTATAATTTTATAAAAACATTGGCATGTTTCCAAAAATACAAAATAAAATGCATATTTATTTATTGTTTTATTTTATGCACATAGTGTTCTGTCTGCACCCATGTACATGGGCCATGTCCCTGCTCAGTGTCTGTAGGTGCCAGAACAAGAGGGTATTTGATCCCTTGTAACTGGAGTTACTGATGGTTGTGAGCCATCATGTGGGTGCTGAGTATCCAGCCCAGGGTTTTGGAAGAGCAGCCAGTGCTCTTAACTATTGAGCCATCGCTCCAACCACCAAATGCATGTTTTTTAAAAGCTTTCAAACTTATTTTAACTATTTTTTTTTTGGAGAATTCCGAGTTGCTATTAATTTTTGTGCCCTAACTCATCATGTTTAGTATGTTCAATACATAGCCACTTTCCTTAGCAAGAAGGTAGCATACTGCAATACTGCATTTGCTCATCCTCACAGTTCTTCATTAGTACATGTGTGTAGCATGCATGCATGCATGTGGTATGTATATACATGTTCACATGTGTGTGAGAGTAGTGTGTGTGTGTGTGTGTGTGTGTGTGTGTGTGTGTGTGTAGGACTGAGGATAGACTAGCATATAGGTGAGATCTGGGTTCAATTGAGAGAACCTGCCTCAATGAATAAGGTGAACACACAGCTCATTTATGTGGCTAGTCTAAGGAGCCAGATCCCATGTTTTCACCTACTGAGAGCGGGAATTACAGATGGGCCTCTGTGCCCACCTGGCATTGGTGTAGATGCAGGTGATCCAAGCTGAAGTTCTCCTTCCTGAGCAGCAGGCACTTCCCCTCCCGAGCCATCCCTCCACCCCCTGCAGAGGATGCATCCTACACGTTCTCTTTCATCTCTTTCAGCAGCCATAGGACACTCCAGCATGGAGCTGCAGACCATTTTATTCGCCTCCCCATGAGCATTTGAGTCACCACAGGCTTTCACTGTGACGATTTGTACCACAGTGGACCAGGCTTTGCATTCTCCTCTTCACATTTCACAGCTCTGTCTTTAGTCTAAATACCTAGAAGTAGGATTATCTAATTAAAAGTTAAGCAGAGATTTAACAGTGCTAAAACCCCTCACTAGACCACACCATGGTATATGTCCACCATGAGGAAGAATACATGTTTCTTCAGTCTCCACAACAGAGAATACTTTTGAACTTCCAAACCAGTGAAAACACCAAGAGAAGACTTCAATTAAGGAAAACAGAATGAAAGCTCTCACTATTTGAGTTAAAACTAGGAGGGACAGGTCCATCATCTCATCGGTGTTTCTCAAGCTTAAAGACCCAAGCACTCGACCTGACCTGAAGAAAATGTGAGAAGAACAACCAGGAAAACAAACTGGACAAAGTAGACTCTGCTGACTGTCAGACCTCATGAGAACAAGCGACCCCTGATCCTTGGTTTTCTGTAACTTAACTGTGCATAGACAAATCCCATCTCTGTGTTACAGAGAAGAAATAAAGGCCACATCAATGGTATATTATCAGTTTGCTGCCAGGTTGAGATTTGACCTCAATAGAGGTGCTTTCTTGATGTTTCAGTAAGACTCGACAGAATAGAAAAGTAGAGAGCCCTTGGCCTGAGGGGGTGGAAAATGGATCCTTACCACAGCCCTGCTGTGAGCTAGGTGTCATCTATGGTGACTGCCTTCCTCTCTCGGTTTCAGTTCTCTCTGATGCACAATCAGGATCAGGACTCTGGTCTAACCTGGCTGGCAGCTGCCTTCCAGGCCTATCATCTGTGCACAGGAGGAAGGCTGCACATGAACCATGGGGCCAGGATGGGAAATGCTGGGGAAATCCCCACATCCACACTGGACCAAACCCAAGCAGAAGCCAAGACACTCCCAAGGGAGGTGCTGTCTGCAAAGCATCTGCGTTCTAAGACCATGCCCCAGGGTTGGGCAGAAGGTGGGGTCTTCAGTGTGCACTGTTGCATGCTGGGCATCTGCACTTGCCCTGCGCTCATCGCCATTTAAACTCATCTCGCAAGTGAAGAAACAGGTCTCAGAAGGATGAAATGGTTTGCCCCAAGTCATACAGCAGCTTGGACTCCAGTCTCACCATTGCCCTGAGCTCCATGCTGCTCTAGAAACTACAGAGATGCTGTCTAGCCCATGAAAGACAAAGCCTGCATATTGAATAATATTATCTAAAACCTCTATAAAATCAGAACTTTCTGGGCATGGTAGAGAGCCTCTAGTTCTCTTAGAATTCCCTTGGGAAAGTGTGGTGGCCCAGAGAGGCTATCTAGTGAGATCTTACTCAGGGTCAGAGAATCTGGGCTTGCTTTACCCAGAAGGGCTGCATAAGGAGATGATTTGGCCAGGGGCATATTTACCAAGTGTTTGGAAATGTCTACCCTTGGCTGTATGGTGTGCTTTGATCTTGCAAGGGGGAGGTCTTTTGCCTCTCCTCTTGGCATATTATAAAAAGCCCTTTTGAATAAACCTGTGGGCAGCTGGATATTGACCCCGGGCCCTCCCAAAGCTATCCTGTGTCTCTGTCTTTCTCCTTGTCGTCTAGGTCTATCTTTCTACCTAATATTTCCTCATTCCTTTCTCCTACACCCAAGAACCCTTCGAAAGTGGGAGCAGGTCAGAGCTGGACACCCACAGACTCCCACAGGAAAGCAACTGTCCTAGCTAGTTTTATGTGAACTTGACACAAGCTAGAGTCGTCTGAGAGGAGTGAGCGTCAACTGAGACAATACCTCCATAAGATTCAGCTGTGGGTCATTTTCCTAATTAGTGATCAGTCAGGAAGGGCCCAACCTATTGTGAGTGGTGCCATCCCTGGGCTGGTGGACCTGGGTTCTATAAAAACACAGGTTGAGCAAGCCATGGGGAACAAGCCAGCAAGCAGCTCCCCTCGATCTCCATCAGCTCCTGCCTCCAGGTCCCTGGCCTGTGTGGGTTCCTGTCCTCACTACTTTTGATGGTGAACTGTTACACAGAACTGCTGTCTGTAACATGAACCCTTCCCTCCCCAACTTGCTTTTTGGTCAGGGTCTTTCCTTGCAGCAATAGAAACTGTAACTAAGACAGCAACCAAATGATCTACCCGAAAATTCATTAGAAAAGCAGAATAGTTCCATCAGCTGGATGTTGTAGCATTTTTAGACAAGAAATCAAAAGGTCCTTAAAAAGGAAATCAGGGCCAGTGAGATGGCTTAGCAGGTAAAGGAGTTTGCCACCAAACCCGATGACCTGAGTTTGATCCCCAGGACCCACATGGTAGAAAAAAAAGAATTGACTCCAATTGACTCTAAGTGCTCACAAAATACACACACACACACACACACACACAACACACAACACACAACACACACACATAACACAAAATATCATTTTTAAAAGGAAAGCCAACATTTAATTGATTAATAAGAGTGCATCAAGCATGATGTTTCATAGAATTCTTACAAAATAACCATAACTTTCCCATTTGACAAATGAAATCACTGAAGCTGAGGGAGGAAAGGAATCTCCCACATCATCACATCTCGGTGATGGTGGGACCATGAAGTTTTCATGATCCCTTGTGACTCTAGAGGCCACTCCCTTAATCTAGCTGTATCTAGCTAATTCTAGATCAAAGGATACCTGAAGTATGTCTAAAGCAGGAAAGGTTTGTCTCTGGTTCTCAATGGCCAACTGTGAACCCAGGATGTCCCATGAGGACTTTGGACTCCAGTGTAGTCTTCTACAATGTGATTTTTCTCAAGTGTCATTCTCTGAAACCTTTCAATTTCTTCTTTGTCCTCTAAGAGAAAGGGGAAGGTCTATGGCCCTAGGGAAGCCACCATGTGATGTGACTTCACCTTGTGACCCAATGATGCTCTCCCATTCACCTCACTCTAGCTCTTGAATCCCAGGCTCCATGAGTTCCTTCAAGCATCCAGGACACCTTAGGACATTTTGAGACACTGTTGCTTCTGCCTAGAGCTCAGTCCTTCTTGCACCCAACCCCATCCCTGGGCAACCACTGGTCTACCTTTCAAGTTTGGTTCAGCCGTCCTCAGAGAAGACAGACCCAACTCTTAGGCCAATTCAGATAGCCTGCTGGTAGCACCATATACCACATCTTCCTTTTTCTTTGGATAAACAGAAGTCATTGCTCATGACTTAATTTCTTTATTTGTTATGCTGCTTGTTTCAAAGTCCACCTTCTTCGAAAACTGTATAACAATAATAAAAATGGCTGCTTAGCTTGGTGGCTAGATGTCTCCCCACAGTCATTCACAGTGGGGTGGGTATGATGAAGCTGTAAGGACACCTTCCTGATGCCCACACTCTGTTCTTGGCCCTTCCAGCTCCAACAGCCAGAGGGAAGACCTGAGCTCTCCTGAGGAACATCCTCTGGAATGAGCATGTTATCTATCGTTGGCAGAAAAGGAAATCCCCATTAGTACCAAAGTAAGAAACAGGTATGAATTTTATATCTAAGCCTACAGCACAGATGTTAGAAAGAGACCAGACTGCCAAACTCTGTCTTACACAAATTGTCAAATCAAAAACCACCAATAATTGAAGGGGTCACTGTCTCTCGTCTTTTTTTTTTTTTATCAATTTAATCAGATATGTATATGGATAAAATCCAATATCAAATGGGACATATCACCTATTAGAAGGTTCTGGAGCAGAAATGGAATTTATCATAGGCTGACAGGATGGCTCAGTGGGTAAAGTTGTTTGCTGACAAGCTGACAATCTGGGTTCAACCCTTAAGAACTGTGTGGTAGAAGGAGAGAACCAACTCCTGCAAGTTGTCCTCTGACCTCTACATGTGTACCAAGGTGTGTCTTTCCACACACACTGAGTAAATGAAAGGTAAAAACATTCATCCCGTTGGTTTTCCTGTGGTGGCAAGTTTTACCACATCAATACCTTTAAGCATACAGCTCACTGGAATGGACCCACTCAAACCACTCTGTCACTTTCACTGTAAGCACCCAGCTTCAGAACCTTGCTCACCATCTTAAACTGACCTATCACCCACTAACCCACACCTCTCCATTCTTCCCTCACCCTAGACCCTGACAAGAACCCTTCAACTTTGTATATTTTTGAAACAAGGTTTTACTTTATATCCCAGGTTAGCTTATAGCTTGCTAAGAGGTCCAGGATGACATTGCGTTTACAGTCTTCCTGCTGGGATGGTAGCCATGTACCACCCCTGGCTTGGCACACATAAATTTGACTACCATAGGCCCTGCATGTCAATGGAGTTACTCATTATTTGGACTTTTGCAGCCGGTCTCCTGCCCTTGGGTTAGTGTCCTCAAGGTTTGTCCATGTTGAAGCATGTGTCTGAATTTTATCTTTTTGCAAGGTAGACTAACATTCCATTGTCTGGCTATATACTTCATTGTGCTTTTTCTAAGGATATTTATGATATTTACAGAAATTACTGAATATTAAATAAGCCAGCAAAGGAGATAGATGGGGGGTGGAGGTGGGGAGGGTCCTAAGAGACACTGAGGTTTGAAAGGGCTGTCACATTCAAATCACTGTCTGTAATTAGCAAATGGTCAGCACTCCCCAGAGCAGCAAGCTTCTACAAAGTTGTCTCCTTGATTAGCTCCTTGAAGAAACAGAGCCCCTCCCTCCAGCATCCAGGAGGCAAAGCTGTGGACAGCATCATCTGTACACGTGGCACCATCTCCACTTACATACGCTTGCTTTTATTTTTTACTTACCTATACTTTGCTTGACAAAGTTTCACTTGGTCCTCCTGCACACATTTCAAGCACTTACAATTAGCCTCTATTCCTGAAGGCAGAGCTGTGGCAGAATGTCTCACACTCCTCACATACTATTTTCAAAGATTCCCGCAGTGACTTGGCAAGGATGGTTCTCTTGTTGTCCATGTTGCTAGTGAAGATAGCGAAGGCCAGAGAAGTTGGAAACTGGCCCAGCAGACATGGAGCACAGCCAAACCCAGGTAGGAGGCTGCAGAGCTCACTAGGGATTCTATCTGCTTGTGAACATGCCTAATGCTCCACACTCACAGACACACTTGGGCAATAAGAAGCCTGTTATTTGAATTCCAGTGGACTTCAGAAAGTACTACTTCATGGAAGATGGTGTTCCACAGATAAAGATCAGCTAGCTAAAAGTCAAAAGCCTTCCAGAGTCTTTTTTACTTGTTTTTTGAATTATATTTATTTATTATTGTGCTGGAGACAGAGCACACATGTGCCATGGTGCATTTATGGAGGTCAGAAGACAACTTGGGGAAGTCAGTTCTTACCCTTGTCTTGGTGGCACAGGCCTTTACCACTGAGCAATCTCCCTAATTTTCAATTATTGTTCAATTCAATAAAAATTTAATGCTCTATATCCCAGTGGATGTCTCTCTGAAAGGGAAAATGAGATACTCAACCATGCCACCCACACACAGCGTCTGACCTTCAGCCTAGTCTCTTGCAGCTCTCATCCATCAGATTGGGAGTAAGAACCAAAGCCCATCATGGATGGGAAAAGAAAAGTATACTGCCTGTTGTGATGAGGAGAGGCCTCAACCTGTCAGGCATGGATACACAGAAATGATGTTCAGAGTCAAGCAGCTATTAGAACTCATCAGAGAGCTGATGAAGCCCCAGACTACAGGATCTCTGATTCAGGGGGTATGGAGTGGGAGTCAAGATTTTCCATTTCTAGCAAATTCTTCAGTGTGCTTCTGATGTCACTGATGTATGGAACACACTGGAGAAAGACCTGTCTACAGTGTCAGCACTCAGTGTTTCCAGCTCGTGCCTGTAACATATGGGACTTAGAGACCCCACTTTACACCCAGCATATCTGCATCATAGGCACACAGTGCACCTACACCACACACATGCAACCTCATGTATTACTCCCTAACACACACACACACACACACACACACACACACACACACACACACACACACAAAACAAGTTAGAGTACCCAGCCATGATTTCCATGAGAAAACAAGCCACTGGGCTTGCTTATGAGGGATGGGCTGGATTAGGGTAGTCACTGGGCACAGTCATGAGAGGGTTCCTTCCTAGATTCAATTAATTGAGGTAGGAAGACCCACCCCACTACCCTCCCTTTTGTTGCCATGATAAAATGGACCAAAAAAAAGTAACTTAGGAGAAAAGGGGGTTTTAGCTCATAGCTCCTTGTTACTGTCCATCACAGCAGGGAAGTCAAAGCTGTTGGACCTTGAACCAGTCAGTGACATCCATAGTCAAGACCAGAGAGAAAATTCATGCATGCACGTGTATGCTTTTGAGTCCGGGACCCAACCCCTGGGAATGGTGCCACCATCTTTTAGACGAGGCCTTCCCACATTAACTTATGTCCTTAAGATAATCAGCCACAGCTAGGTCCACAGGCCAACCTGATCTACACTCTTTTCCCCAGTGAATCTCGACTGTTTCAAGTTGAGAATTAACACTAAGCATCACACCCACCATCATCCCATGGGCTGGGGTCCTTCGAGTGAGTGAAAAAGAGAAAGGGGACCAAACACTAAGCTCCTCACTTTCTTCTTTCTGACTGTAAAGGCAGCATTGACCAGCTGCCTCACACTCCTGCCTCTACGACTCTCCTACCATAAATAAATGGACCCAGAAACTGTGAGCCTAATAAACTCATTTTTTCCTTCAGCTGACTTTTTATCTCAGTGTATTTTACCTCAGCAACAGGAAAGTAACTGATACAACACTCAACACATATCTATCACCTACACACCACACAAGTAGGGTGCATCCACAACACATTCCCTGCATGTGTATACATATATGCCATCTGTATGTAACAGATTCTATCTCTCGACACATTGTATATGCATGTCTCAGGCCTACAGCACACCCACCCTTCTGCAGACTAGGAGCTACCCATCCCTCTCACCTTGCTCTGGGTTACCTCCTCTACCCCACTTTTTCTCCTGCTCCCTCCTTGTCCCAGCTCACCTTCCGGGTGCTTTGCTTCTCCCAGAGTTTACCAAAGTGGTCCCCATCAATTATATAGCTCTATTTTCTTTCCACTTCCATGTGACCTAGCCATTAGTCAGGAACCAAGTTTGTTCTGAATTCTCCTTTTAAAGACAGTGTAGCAAGCATCTGCAGAGAACTTCCTGCCAATGCTTTTGACTAAGCATGTTGGGGGGGGAGGGTTGTTGAGAAAGACAACCTTGACTTCCATCCACCCACCCACCCATCCACTCATTCATCCACCTACCCATCCATCCATGTACCCACCCATCCATCCATCCATCCATCCATCCAACCACCCATCCACCCACCCACCTACCCATCCACCCATCTACCCATCCATCCATCCATCCATCCATCCATCCATCCATCCATTCACCCATCCACACATCCATCCATTTACACATCCATTCATCCACCCATTCATCCACTCATCCATCTATTCACTCATTCATCCATTCACCCATCCATCCACTCACCCATCCACTCACCCATCCACTCATCCATCTATCCATCCATCCATCCATCCATCCATCCATCCATCCATCCATCCACCTATTTATCCATCTATTCATTCATCCACTTATCCATCTACCCACTTACCCATCCATGCATTCACACAAAAATAAGCTAGGTACTGGTGAAATTGGATCAGCACACACACTCCACTGCCTCACATTTTAAAACCTGACACCTACACAGAGACAAGAGTGACTTTCATAGCCAATATTAATGATGGTCAGAGGGTTCCCAGACCCAAAAGAAGTCAATATGAATAGGAACTATCCAAGGCACCCTCTAGGATCCTTTGAATGGCACAGAATGAGCAGCAGACTCCATTGGCCCTAAGGCAAGTGCCAGATCCTGCTATAGTTTGATTATTCCTGATGCTTAAGGAAATCATCAAAGCAGCAGATGAGAATGCCAATGCCCAGAGCACCACCACCATCACCACCACCACCACCAACAGTAAGCATAAAACAAAGCCTTTTAGTGAGGACACACTCTTCTGTGTGCTGCCCACAGAAGCTTCTAATTCTTACCTCAGATACTGCCATGCCACTTTCCAGATGACCTCACAGGGCCTCCTAACCACAAGCCTGAGGTCTTGCAGATAGTAGGTTGTGGGGTTCCATTCTGGTGACTGACTTGAGGGGCTGCTTCCCATAAAGTACTAGAATGTAGATCTTCACTTCCCCATGGAGCCAGAGCTCCCAGCCTGAGGACTATGGCAATGCCATTCACAGACACACTTCATCTTGGTCCCTGACTGCTCTGTGTCTATTATCAGCCACATGGGAGGACAGGGTCAGGCAGACAAAGGTGGTATGGCAGACATTTGAGATGACCTGATGAAACCAGAGTGTTATTTCTACTTGTTTATTTTGTTACTTACAGAAAACACACTGGGAATGGAGAACTTCAGCCACAGAAACCGTAATACCGTGATGACAGACTCCTCACTTGAAGAGACCACACATTAGTGGTGTGGTGTCATAGGGGGTGGGGAGTTGAGAGGGCTTCATTTAACTTCCCCATGACTCAGATTCATTCTGACATTTGTCCTCAAGCTGTATTGCAGGCGACAAGGGTAAATAGTCCCTTGGCCTGAAGAGACTCCCACGGTCATCTCCCCACTTGCCCTGTCTGCTGACCTCGGAAGAGAGCCAGCCCTGCAGTTAACATCTGTGGTCCCATCAGCGGGCCTGGAGTAAAAGGTACTTAGCGCAAGCAGCTCGTTTTGCAAGGTTAGAAAGAATCGATAGGAGATGTGTTTAATGCGGTATCGTATCAGGTCTCATCGTGCTTTTAAAACTGAAATACCCACGGTGGTATAATCTTAGTCTCACTGGAAAGAGAATGGGTTGAGCGTGGTCTCCGATAGATATCGCACCCAGCAGAGATGACGGAAACCCTGCACGGAGCCCTCTAGAGTTACACTGTCACTATTTTTCTCCCCGCTTCCTTTTTGAGACACTGTTTCTCAGAGCAGCTCAGGTTTGGTTTGAATCTTGAACTTACTGTGTAGGTCAGACTGGCCTTGAACTCACAGCAATCCCCCTGCTCCCATCTCCCTTACACATCTGCATCACCAAACCTGGCTGCCTTCCTTTCTTTGATCTTTTTCTTTGTAATCTTCTCTTTTTCTCCACGCCTCTCCCTCAACACATCCTCCCTCCCCTCCTCTTTATCATCCGATCCTGTGGAAGACAGCCTAAGGAAACCAGGGGAGCCCCTGCAACTTCCTGTGAGCAGCAGTCGGCTACAAAATGACGGCTTGGAAATGATCACCAAGCAGAGCTGGGTGGAAGTCATCCGGCCCACAGTGAACACAAGTTTCCATGAAATTATTTTGAAAAAGGAACCTGTCCGGGCAGAGCAAAATTAAACACAGTATATATACCCTTCTATTATCAAACAGACATAAGGCAAAATTCTTGAGTGAGTTTCATACAAAAAAACATGGGAAAATCATAAAGAGTAAGATCAAGATTGTTTGTCTGTGGGCAGTGGAGGCACAGCTCAACTTCCCAATGTCCGTAGGGAAAACGGGTCCACATTGAAGCCCAGTGTCAGAAAAGGTAGAAAGGAGCAACAGCAAGCCCTGGTTGTCCACTTCCTGCCAGTCTTTGCCCACGTGTGCCGAAGACAGGTCTCTCCGTTAGAACTGACCTGAGCTTTTGAGGCTGGGGATTAAGATTCTGATGTGTCTGGTGCATTCACTCCGGGGGACTGTTGAGACAAGTGATTCAGTTACCAGCAGCTCTGGAGCTTCTGGTGACGACTGTTGCTGGTTTTAACTAAATGGCTGGTCTGAGAATTGAAGAACTCTGTTCACTTTCTGGGGTTAACAGAAACAGACACACAGCTCTGGTCCCTAGAAACTCCAACTCAAGGTCCTGGTGGGTTACTTCCAGCTGACAGCCACCCTCCTTCTTTCTAACTTCCAGAAGCCTAGGAATTGTACAACCGATAAATGACCTTCTCTCTGTGCCCCTCACTTTCTACTCTTCTGTGTCTGTCTCGATGTCCAGTTTCCCCGACTTCTTAAGGACAGCGGTCAAAGTGATTGAGGGTCCACCCCCATGGCCTCATCTTATCTTGCTCATTTGCAGGGATTCTATTGTCAAATAAAGTCATACCCATGGGTCCTGGATGTTCCTTCTCTCCATGTATATAGTCCGGGATCCCAGCCTGGAAATGGTGCCAGCCACAGTGGGCGGCTCTTCCAACCTTAATGACACAATCTAGATGATCCCCACAGGCATGCCCAGGGGCTCTCTCAGAATCTGTCCCATCATAATAAGGTAAATACCAGGAAAACAAGCCTTCCCAGGAGTACAGATTCAAAATGGAGACTGGAATGAGGCTGTGGAAGACACTGCCCCTCCCTTAGAGAGGAGCCTTACTAGTGGACTCTACTGGAGTAAAATGATACTGCGTTTCATGTAAGTGATCAAATGCTTCATTATCACACTAAACAGACAGACTAGACACAGAAGTGAGTTGTGTAGCTGGTACATGAGAAACAACAGTCCTTGGCCTCCATATCCAGACACACACACACACACACACACACACACACACATACACACCCTTACACACACACATACACACACATACACACATACACACACATACACACACACATACACACACACACATACACACACACATACACACACACATACACACACATACACACACACACATACACACACACATACACACACACACATACACACACACACATACACACACACATACACACACACATACACACACACACACATACACACATACACACACACATACACATACACACACACATACACACACACATACACACACACACATACACACACATACACACACACACATACACACACACATACACACACACATACACACACACACATACACACACACATACACACATACACACACATACACATACACACACACACATACACACACACATACACACACACACACACATACACACACATACACATACACACACACATACACACACATACACATACACACACACACATACACACACACACATACACACACACATACACACACATACACACACACACGACACAGACACACACACACACATACACACACACACATACACACACACATACACACACACACATACACACACACACACACACACACACACACACCCTTACACACAGGCACATACAAACACCAAAATTAAGTGAATAAGAGCCAGACTTGATGGTTCATATCTGTAATCTCAGTACTTGAAAGGCTGAGGCAGGAGGATTGCTGCAAGTTCTAAACTACTATCAGCTCTGTAGTTAGTTGCAGTCTAGCCTGGACTACAGTATGACTCTATCTCATAAAAATAAAAAAGAGCAGTGTATACATAAAGTTTCTAGCTTAATAATTTTATAGGCAGGCTCATAAAAGAATGTCTTACCCTCCCCCCAAAAAACCCCAAAAACTCCATGTAAAGGAAGATTGGAAACAAAGGAATCACTATCAAAGGAATATTCAGGAGGGGAACTGTGTGTCTGCAAGAGTAAAATTTTTCCCCACTTTGGGCTTCGTAGCGAAGACCTATTGTCTTGAATAAAGGGGAAAGATGTCAACATTCCATTGATTTGTAGCAAGAGAACTTAAAATCTTTTGAAATATGTAGGTAACCTTGATCCCCTTGTAGCCTTTGGTGATTATTGCAATAAAATGATGTGTGTGGTTGTCTTTGGGCTCCTGTTATAGCCACAGCAGAAAACATTGCATCTCTATGAGTCCATTTCATATAAATTAATACATGCCACATAATCAGATAAAAACTTTTGGGAAATTCTCAGTTCTGTCCAACTCAATGCACATGAGCCTAAGGGCGGGGCGGGCACTGGCTGGGGGCTTCTCGCTGCCCGGTGTCCTGCCACACGAGGGAGGAATGGCACCGGAACCATTCGCCTCCACTCTTGCCGAACTCTCAGCCATCCGTGTGGTTCTTCAGTCCAGGTCCAGGGAACCCTGTGAGGCAGCACCGCCCCCTCAGGTGTTTCCAGTTCCCCCCCATTCACCCCAGAGCTTCTCTTGGTTAGTCACTGATTTCTGACCGAGGTCCTCATTGCTACCCACAGACTCCAGCCTCTGTGCTCCCTCCCAGATGGTTCATTTTCCCTGGTGCACTGAAAGGGAAGCATCGAAGCAGAGGGATGGAGCCCAGAAGTGGCTGCTTTGTGGCCCGCGCTCTCTTCCACCATGATGTTCTGTCTCTGTACCAGCTCAGAAACAACGGAACCAGGCAACCAGAGCTGAAACTATGAACCGGGATAGATCTACTCTGCTGTGTTATGTTCTGTATGGCAAATGTGTTGCTCTGATTGGTTGGTAAATAAATCACTGATTGGCCCGTGACCAGGCAGGAAGTATAGGTGGGACAAGGAGGAGAATAAAGCTGGGAAGTGGAAGGCTGAGTCAGAGAGACACTGCCAGCCGCCATGATGAGAAACAGCATGTGAAGATGCCGGTAAGCCATGAGCCACGTGGCAAGGTATAGATTAATAGAAATGGATTAATTTAAGCTGTAAGAACAGTTAGCAAGAAGCCTGCCATGCCATACAGTTTGTAACCAATATAAGTCTCTGTGCTTACTTGGTCGGGGCTGAGCAGCTGTGGGTCTGGCAAGTGATAGAGATTTGTCTTGACTGTGGGCCAGGCAGGAAAACTCTAGCTACAAATGGCGCCCAACGTGTTGGCAGGAGTTTCCACCTAAAACCTAAGAAAAGATTCTAAAACGGAGCTAAAAACAGCTTCCTAATTGTCTCTCTCAAATGAGCGGCAGCTGCCGTTTGAGCTACTGGTGGGTTCCTAGCGTGCGTGCTCGACCTGCCGCCATATGGCGGGAATGAGGCTTCTGCAAGTGGCACAGTAAGCTGCATGGTGGATTTAGACTTTGCTAGTATAAAACAAACAAAAAAGAAGTTTCTGGACTACACGCTGTTTGGATAAAAGCATAGACCCACGATAGCTCCCAGAGCTGGTGGTAAACGTAGCCGTGTTGGGAAGCTGAGGTGGGCGGAGCCAGCAGACACAGCTGCTGCAGTTTAAAGCAATAGATTCACAATAAGACAGATTCAGATGTAATAGTTTACAATGTGTGTAAAATATACATAGGCTTGAAAGAGACAAAAAAGGTGATAACAAATATATATATAAACAAATACATAGTTTTTAAAAAATAAAGTCTTTAAAGAGACAGTAAAATTAATATAAAAAATAAGCCACGTGAAGATGAATATTACACAGAGAAACTGTATTGTGTTGTCTTTGGGATTTTTAACTGCAGAAAAACATTTGATCGTAAAAGATGTTGAGTTAAACCAAAATGTATATTTTAAAGGTACCTTCACTTCAAAATTTGGATATAATGATATGTTGCTTTGGAAAAGAGTCTCTGCTTTTGTTCCCACAGAAAGCCAAAAGCTATGGATTTGTTCCAGATTAAGATACATCAGGTTTGACCAGCCAAGACCCCCTGAAAGGTCTCTGATGACACCATGGCCCAGGTGATCCAACATCCAGAATGGTTTCAAGGCAACTAGCTCAGACGATACAGCCTCATGGACTACTCCATGATCCTAAAATTTTCTTTGTGTCCCCATAAGATACAGCGCCCCCTTCCAGCAGGAAGTAGTAAGAGAAGCTATGCCCAAATTCCCAAATTACATGTAATTTTACTTTGTTAAGGTTAAAACCTTCCTTTTTGAAAAAAAAAGGGGGGGGGGAAGTGCTGTGGGATGTTGTGTATGGCAAATGTGTTGCTCTGATTGGTTGGTAAATAAATCACTGATTGGCCCGTGACCAGGCAGGAAGTATAGGTGGGACAAGGAGGAGAATAAAGCTGGGAAGTGGAAGGCTGAGTCAGAGAGACACTGCCAGCCGCCATGATGAGAAACAGCATGTGAAGATGCCGGTAAGCCATGAGCCACGTGGCAAGGTATAGATTAATAGAAATGGATTAATTTAAGCTGTAAGAACAGTTAGCAAGAAGCCTGCCACGGCCATACAGTTTGTAACCAATATAAGTCTCTGTGTTTACTTGGTTGGGTCTGAGCGGCTGTGGGTCTGGCAGGTGATAGAGATTTGTCCTGACTGTGGGCAAGGCAGGAAAACTCTAGCTACACTACTCCTGCCACGTGCCTCCCCTATTGTATTTATCACAGTGACGTCAATGACAAAAAGCAGCTGGAAATCAAATCTCTTAGTCTTCAAGATGTTCTCCCAGGAACACAGGATACACATTGGACTTTGTCATGCCAACGGCGCCCTGGAGAAATGACGACAAAATAACAATGTCCTTTGACACTGTTCCAGAGTCAATTTCTTCCAGAAGCTTCCTGATGCATCTTTAAAATTTTAAGACAGCATTTTTATTCTGATTGAGTAAACATTTCTACTGCTTCCTTACACTTCTTGTGGGAAAAGCTGAACCTCTATACTCAAAAACTGCTCGGACACAAAGTGAGTGGAGGAACTGTCACACTGAGCGTGTGTGTCAGATGCCGTAGGCTGAGGGATCAAATCAACTATGGTGCCACCATTTCCCACATTAATCCATCTCTGTGACTGTGGCCTATTCTCCCAAGGCACTAGCTGTAAATTGGGAACTTTTAGGACACCCACTTCTACATTGCTAAAGATTCCTCACAGAACTCCAGACAATGTTCTCTTATGCTCAGTTGCTTATAAAGAACATTGCAAGTACACAGATAAAAAGCCAGTTAAAGAGGCACAGAGGGCGAGGTTGAAGGACTGTATGCAGCCACTATGGCAGATACCTTTGCTCACACACAAAAAAGTGAGAACATGTGTGTTAGCTTCCTGTCATTACTGTCACAAACTACCACAGGTCTTGTGATTTAATCAGCAGGGGCTTGTCACCTTACTGCTCCTAAAGTCAGAGATGTGACTCATGCCCCTGTAGGTGGAGTCCAGGGGTCCTGCGTTCCTTGCCCTGGAAGCTCGGGAGAAGAATCAGTTCAGTCATCTCTTGCCATCTGCTGGAGTCTGCCCATGACCTTGCCATGACCCTTGAATCCAGGAAGAGATTCCAGTGTGTGTCCCAACACTCACTGACCACTCCTGCTTCACTTTCACTTTTAAAATTCCTGGTGCTTAAATTGGATGCACCGGGATGATCTCCGACTGAGGTGTAGTGCTTTGAATGAGAACGCCCCCCAGAGGCTCAGTTTGAACCCTTAGAATCTAGTTAGTGGAACTGTTTGGAGAGGTTCAGGAGCTGTGGCCCGGCAGGGGGCCGCAGACAGGTGGGATCAGGCTTTAGAGCCTCTGCCACCTCCAGTTCCCTCTCTCTGCTTTCTCAGCCCAAATAAATTCTTTCTCTATAAGTTGCCGGACTTGTGGTGTCGTATGACAACAACAGACAAGTATCTGGCACAGGAAGCTTAGCTAACGTGTAATCCTCAGTCCATCTGCAAACTCCCTTCTCCTCCGTCATCTCTAGTAACACACCCCATCTAACCCCACAGAAGGAACGGACCCTGAGCGAAGCTATCAGAACACCAGTGCTTACAGCTGGAGAAGAGCCAAGGAGGAAGGCCAAGAAGCCAATTCTGCCCACCATCCATGCTTCGTTCCTTCCTCCTTTCCTTCCTTGCTTCCTTCCTTCCTTCCTTCCTTTTACTTCAGGTTAGAAAAAAGCACTTAATCCACAGTTACAATATCAAAACTTCTAATCTGTACACAAAGGGCCCTATATCGATAATCAAAGACCATCATATAATGAAACTCATCCAAGTTTGTAAAAGAAGAAATTTTGCCCAAGAATCCTGTAACCCAAGAAGCTTTCATTTGCATGTGAAAATAACCAAAAGATGTCTTCAGCAGTTAGACAGACATTTCTGTGCTTATTTGTTTAAAATTCCTCAATTGACTGAATAATACTGTAACATAATATAATAAAATTCATCAAAGTTAATAATTACAGGTTATATATACAACAACAAATGGTTAATTAACACACAAAGACTACTCTCACCCCGTGTTATCTGAAGCCAATCAACAGAGTTTTATAAACATGAACTTTTAAATAACTTAATAAAACTTTCAGTCAGAGCCCTCCTGTGCCCCTCCCAATCTCCCTTTCTTCCACACAATGCATCTCTCAACCCTCACCTGAGAGTCTCTATTTGTGAGCGATGGGGATTGACCCAGCCACCCACCACTGGTCAAGGTGCCAAGAGCAAGAGGCTGCAGAATACTCGGCCCTGAGGAGAACGTAGATATTGCCTTCTCTCACAAAGCTCGGAAATCATCGTGGAAGAGAGGGAAGAAAAGATGTCAAAGCCAGAGGTGGTGGATGACCAGTGACACAGTGTTTTCTGGACACAGCTGGGCAGCTGCATGCACGAACTCATGGTGTAGTGACACAGTGTCTTCTGGACACAGCAGGGCAGCTGCATGCACGAACTCATGGTGTAGTGACACAGTGTCTTCTGGACACAGCAGGGCAGCTGCATGCACGAACTCATGGTGTAGTGACACAGTGTCTTCTGGACACAGCAGGGCAGCTGCATGCACGAACTCATGGTGTCTCCGACAGCATGGGCAAGAACTTTAGAAGCTCAAGCCGGACAAATTCCCAGCGCCAGGTTGGAAGCTGGGTATAAAAATCAAGCAGTTGTCCTGCCATTTGGGGCAATGGTTAGTTGCTGTAAGAAGGAAAGACAGTTTTCCCCAAGAGAAAGGGAAGTCCCTGAGAAGTTGATCATATTCCAGTGGAAGGCCACATGTCCAAGAGGATTTGGTCAGCACAGATTAGTATTGATGGGGTAAAAAGGACACAAAGTTGGATGTGTAGGGGGTGTGGAAGTGGATCTGGGAAAAAAATGGGGTAGTGTGAATATGATCAACACACATACAAAATTCTCAAAGAATTAATAAATATACAAGTAAAAAGTTAAAACAGAGCTGTTAGAGGAAAAAGCACAGAAAGTGTAGTCCATATTGAAAAAGTAAAAACTTGCTAGGAGAAAGAATACGAAGTTTTAAGAAAACTAAATAAAATAAGTAAAATAAGACCAAATGATTAAGTATAGTGATAGAAGTGATAATGACATGCACCCACACATAAACTGCCACATTAATTATACTGTGGTAGTTCATGTTAATTATTAGCTTGACAGAATCTACTGCTACCTAGGAGATGGGCCTTTGACAAGCCTTTGGAGGATTATTTTAATTGCATTAATTGCGGTAAAAACACTTGCTCACTATGGGTGGGACCATTCCCTAGGCAAGGAATCCTGGACTGAATAAAAGAGAGAAAATAAATGAGCTGGGCACTTGCACAGGTTCATCTAGTTCTGCTCCTGATGACAGGTACAGTCTGACCAACAGCTTCAAGCACCTACCGCCTGGATCTCCCTCCACGATGGACTGTCTCCTTAAATTGCTGGATCTCTCTTCATGACAGACCATCCCCTTAAACTGCTGGATCTCCCTGGAAGACAGACTGTCCCCTTAAACTGTGAGCCAAAAGAAACCCAATCTCCCTGAAGTTGCTTTTTTCAGGGTACTTGATCCCAGCAACAGGAAAAGAAACTCAGAGAGATATTCAAATATTTAGGAGTGCAATGATGAACAAGTCAGTTCAAGTTAACATTATCACAAAGTCCTAACACTTATGTGAAACTGGCATGCATGTGTTATTAAATAATCAGACAAGTATATCATAACTAATACCAAGAAGAAATATAACAAATTTAATCAAAGAAAACTGATGTTGCTGTAGTCCTGTAAAACAATGGAGAATTTAATGTGATTTCTTCACATTATTTTAACAATAAGTAAACTCCAGAAAGTATAAAAGCCTTTTATTCCAAAAATACTCCTCAAAATATAGTAGTTACAGGGAGAGGGGCTTGGTCCTGTCCCAACTTGGTATGCCAGCCTGTGTTAACTACCTAAGGGAGGCCTTACCCCCTATGAGGAGGGAATAGGAGTAGAATGGGGGGGAGTGCAAGGGGAAGAGAGGGAAGGGAAACAGGGGTTGGTATGTAAAATGAAAAAAATTTAAATAAAAAAAGCTACAAAAAATTTAAAAATATAGTAGCTGCAAGTTGTTGAAGGCACGAAGAGAAGGCAGAAGGAACATTGAGACATCAGAGACATCTCTGTAGTTTCTCCTTTTATGGTTGAAGTGTGCAAATATGTACCCAGGTGATGGGGGTGGAGAAGCTCAGAGAACGAATGACCAATGACAATAAGAATTACTAGGCTTACAGAAAGAGTGTGGAATGGAGTGTAAGAAAATATACCTCCTGTCAAGATTGGATCGCACATTGGTAAACACTAATTATACAGTAAGTTATGACTCCCATTAGTTAGTAAATGGAAACATACACAGGCCTTAATTTTTATAGGGTCTATGTTGTGGGATATTCGTACACTGTAAAAACTGCTGTGATTGGTGTAATAAAAAACTGAACAGTAAATAACTAAGAGGTTAGGCGGGACTTCCAGGGACAGAGAGGACTTTGGGAAGAAGATCAGAGTCTACAGCCAGATGGAGAGGAAACAGGAGGGGCAAGATAAAAGAGAGAACACTATGTGACAGAATGTAGATTAATATGAATGGATTAATTTAAATACTAAGAGCTAGTTGAAGCAAGGCTAAGCTAAAGGCCAAGGTTTCGTAATTAGTAAGAAATCTCTATGTTACTATTGGGGGCTGGTAGCAAAAAAGTAAATCTATCTACAGGTCTGAAAAACGATTATGTTGAAAATCAGGTAAGCCATTAAACGTCATTTAGAAATGAGTGATAGAAAAGCATGGCATCTGGGATGTCAACCAAGTTTCACACCAAAGCAGATCTCTGGCCAACAGGCCTTTTGCTAGGGCATAAGAATATCCTAAGAAAAAGTAAAATGAAAAATCGTTTTAAAGTAACAGCAGTAAGCAATGAATCAGAAAATGGGTAGTTTATAGAAGTCAACAAATTCAAGAATTGATTCTTTCTACAAAAAAAATGGTTCTAGTCAAAGATTAAGTAGAAATGATCATATAAAATGGCAGAAATATAAATTAAATAGAATTTAAAGTAGACCAGCCAAAGATATAACTGAGAATAGTGTAAAAGCTCAAGCTATAGATTTTGGAAATAAACAGATTGTTAAAGAGAATACAGAACCAAGAAATAACTAGAGAAGGAAAATTTACAGTGGTGTATAATTTCCTACCAAGAAAAATGTAAGAATTTTCAGCTCCTTGGGCCAATGTTTATATTGATATAAAAAATTCCCAGGGAAAAAAAGTAGAGTCCCATTCCCTCTAGAAATGTAGATTTTAAACTTCTAAATAAAATATTAACATTTTGAGCTGGAAATCACTCTAAAATTACTACCTTTTATTAAAAATTTTATTGTAAGAATGAAAGAATGAACTACTCTAAAAATCTGACAATAATTCACATTTGCTAATAGGTTAAAAGAACAGAGGTTCAGAGATAGTAATTGATTATTAGAAAGTCATTTAGTAATGTTTAACACCTGATTCTGGTTTTCTCGATCTTCTAACATGCTTAGAATCAGTTGATTATAAAGAACACTGTTATTCTTATTCAAACAACTTTCTTTACCCTTCAAAACATGTTTTGTTTGAATAAGACATCTCTCTTCTAAATGGGATGACTTTAGGCACATCTGTTTTCTTCTCCATCACCTCTATGTCTCCCACATTTTCTAAACAGAATTTCCATATAATATCAGAAGAGGCATCCAGTCCATCTAACACTAGTGGAATGGCTGTATAATTCTCATTTTCATTTTAATCAAAGGAATCTTTGAAATTCTTATAAATTTTTCAGAATGGTCCAAAGAAAAATGCACTATAGGGAAATAAGCACTCAAATTTATATAAAGGTGTACCTCCTTTGGCCTAAATGGAGCCGAGGTGGAGAATGAGCTATGAACAAATTTCAAATGTGGTAATCTCCATTCCATTTTCACCAAAACTTTGTAGTTTTTTGGAATAGTTACTATTTTTACTGTTTCAAAGATGAGTGAACTGTCTCAGAGACGTTAAGGAGATGTCCCTGGGAAGGACAGAGTTCACACAGGTGGCCACATCTTCTTGGCTTTCTATCATGAGTGCTGTAGCACGGCCTGGTCTCTTGGACACTTGAAAAGGTACTCCAAATCAACAAAGGCAAAGCCTGTGTGGCGATGCAGTCACATGACTTTGGAGAATCTCCTGACCTTACAGTAGCTTCACTTCATCCTCAGTAAACAGGGATAACCATAGTTTCCCGACATATCCTGTAGAATTGTTATGAAGATTAAGTATGGGGAAAGCACTTGCGAACATAATTCATCATTAGTATTATTAATACATGACCATGTCTATTATGAATCTATTACAGCTCAGGCAGTGCTGGGGTAAGTGCTGATGGGACCTAGGTCGGTGATCAAAGAGACACACAGCTTACTAAGAAGCAATTAAAATGCACCCTTGCTGTTTGGAAGTCGGTGTCCATGGGTAATTAGCAAGCACTGGGGCACACCCAACAGTGGTTTCTTGGCTGTTACGTCAGTTCTGTGTGGCCATCTTACACAGTGAATCGACACAGAGTTCCCAGCTAGCGGACTTGTTTGCTTTCCTAGGAAAGTCCATCTTATTTATGGCTGCAATTTAATCCTAATCATTACAAATTTGAGAGAATTTTGAAATTCGTTCTTTGACCACTGCATTCACCAGAGCCTTGCTGAAGACCTCAGAACTGTAAAGGGACAGTGTTTCATCTTCTTTGATTCTACATGCTAACACTCCCAATCACAAGAGATTACTTTCTTTTCTGACTTCCCTGATGTTTGCTACCTAAGGGAGCCCCCGCCCCCCATTTTCAAGCCTGTGAATGAAATATTGAGTTACTCTCTAACGTGTGTCATTGGTATCCAGCTAGATGCCATGTGAGTTCAGTGAGACTCAGTCCCTCATCAGTAGCCTGGATATCACAAAATTTGACCTCATGAAATGGAATTTTCTACTACACATGGTGCACTACAGACATGAAAGGGGTCATTTTTTTTTATTGCTTTTAAATGTTCCTGAGCCATCTCCTCCCAGTACCTTCTTTGTGGCCAATATTCTGTGCCATCACTTAGCATCTGAACCATTTGCCTCCAACGCTGAAAGTCACTCTCCCACTCTCATTTGGTTTTTACTGTGAATTGTTCTCACCTATTTAGACAGCACTCTGTTCACTGTTCCCCAGGGGAAAGGGCATCTGGATTAATTGTCTGCTTTATTTCTATGGCTGCCACAGAGAGTAGTTAAAGCTCCAAGCTTTATGTGAGATCCTTCATCTTTAGTCAGAACCATATTACAGTTGCTCCAGAGTGGTGGTTGTGGAGCCCAGAAGTGTGAGATCACTCCAGGCTGTTCCTCTACCCTCTCAGAGAAGCTGGTCCTCAGGGATGGATGGGATTTCACTGCATTTCCCTGTTTCATTTGTATAATGAAATCATCTTTGGCCTCCATTCTGTACTTTGCCCTTTTCAGTCTTAAGGTAGACTGTTCAGTAGCCGTCCTACACTTTTTCTCAGAAAACTAGAAACTTTACGTAAACTCTCATAGTGTCTCAACACTTTGATTCCCCCACCCACCACCATCAATAAGCATTATTGCAGCACATACACTTTCACGTGTTTCTATGCCTATGGAAGTAGATTGTGCACACCTCTAATGCATATGCTTAGTCAAACTCACATCATTACCTAAAAATTTATCTCTTAAGTCACATCATCACATTATCCTGTGTAGTCAGATCCAAACCCAAAGAGCAGCATCAACCAAACCTCAGCCTTCCCTGGAATCCGCTGGGAGATTTGTTAAACTAGAGGCTATGTGATTAATTACTTTCCTCATTACAGTAATAAATACCTGAAAGTAACAACTGAAGAGGGGTGTGTGTGTGTGTGTGTGTGTGTGTGTGTGTGTGTGTGTGTGCGCATGTGTCATGGTTTATGGAGACACAGTCCATCATGGAGGACAAGGCAGAGTGGTGGTGGGTGGCTGCATGGCAGGAGAACGACGTGGCTGCTTGCTCACATCTCAGTGGACCAGCAGGTAGGGTGAGGACTAGAAGTGGGCTCCACTACAAATATGAAGACCCGTCCTCTGCTGTTCCATTTCTTCCACTGAGTCCCTACCTCCCAAAAGTTCTACAACCTCCAGAGACAGTGCCTCCAGCTGGAGACCAGGGAAGGGACATTTCACATTCAGACCTTAATAATGACCAAACATCACTGACAGCTACTGAATCAGATGTTGGGAGAAGTTCAAAAGTATCCAGTCTTATAAGGGTTATCGTGTTTGGAAACACAAAACCAAACGAAAGACTTTGCCTTATAGGACTGCTTCAGCTGAATGGCTGAAGTGTGTCTGTATTATGGACCATTTAGAAGAAAGTAAATGTTAAGCCCGGAAGTCCCCCCAGAAGAGTCCCTCACCTGGGATTTCAGCTACTGTTCCCTTCCTCCCCTAGCTACAAGTAATCTTGGGAGATGCCAGACTGTATAAAAAGTAGAAGGTTAGTTGAAAGTGGGACTCCAAATGCAGCCCCAGAAGGTAATCATTTATGATACAGAAGGACTTTGCGGTGATATAACTGTTTAGGGGTTACCCACAGTCCTGCAAGAAATCCTTCACCCATGACTTATAAGAAAATCTCTGCCGGGCGGTGGTGGTGCATGCCTTTAATCCCAGCACTCGAGAGGCAGAGGCAGGCGGATCTCTGTGAGTTCGAGGCCAGCCTGGGCTACCAAGTGAGTTCCAGGAAAGGCGCAAAGCTACACAGAGAAACCCTGTCTCGAAAAAAACCAAAAAAAAAAAAAAAGAAAGAAAAAAAAAAAAGAAAAGAAAATCTAATGAACTTATTGGTCTCACCAAGTTGAACTTTGGTGAAACAGTACTTTGGTCTGTCATTGTTGCCCATCTGGAGTGAATAGATGTCCCTTCTAGAATCTCAGGAAAAGTTAATACAACAGATGCAGTAATAGAAAAATGTCCATGCAGAGGCTACACACATCTAATGAACCCCCATATTCCATATCATCCACCCTTGGAGAGGAGAATCTAGTAATGCACATGGAAGTGAAGGAGTTGTTCATGCTTTTTATCAGCTTGAAGTGAGTGTTAATACTTTCCTGAGACAGAACCAATGCAGGAGACACAAACCCTTCCAGTCACTTGTCATCCTCTTTTATGTCTTAATTCTATGGTGGAAAGCCATTTGAATAGACATAAACAACCGGGCTTACTGAAGTTTTCTGCTCCACACTACAAATCATAACCGTGATCTCACACACAAGGACTGTCCACTAGAATGATGGCATTCATCTCATTGACCCCTTATTTCTTTTTCACACTACTGACTTGCCACATGATCACAGGTGAGTCACTACGACCTTCTAGGACCTCTCCATCTCAGCATAGACTGGGAAGGACCTGCGTTAGGTGATAATCTCAAATTTGGTTAAGTAACAACCTTGCACAAAAGTGCAGACCATTGTGTTCTAAAGTACATTGAAGCACATAATCCCTGCAGAGAAAAGGTCTCCTCTAAGTCACTCACAGGTAGAGATTGTGTTGTCTATCTCCAAAGGTGGCTATCCCCAATCAGTAAAATAAGCTGAGGCCCAGGAAAAAGAAATAAGTTTCTGAGTTGAAATTTCACTTCATCAACTGTGGACACGAGTGGCTAATGACAGTCCTCCATCTCTGTGACTCTGAATATAAGTCACAGGATAATTCGTATGATAGATAAAAATCAGAGCACTGGAACAGGCCAGGGAAAAACATACATGTTAGTGCAGTTTCCTTGGGAAAACACAGTCAGGCAAAAATACATTGCCATCCCAATCCACTCTTCCACATATTGATAAATAGATACATGTGCAAAATTACCACCAGATTGATTTAGTCAATGTTCCTGAATCACATTCAAGACAGTGCCCCCCCAATTGATTTCAGTACATAAACACAAATCACATGATTTATTTCCGAAGAACATTGGAACTGAGTATGAGAATTCTCTTTAAATCTGTCTTCTACAGAATCTTTGTTACCTCCACAAAAGTTGAAGATTTGTTTGTAAGTGATGATTTTGGCCTGGGACACAGAAGGTAGGATGGAATGCCCTGGAATGTCCATTGGCAGACGACAGGCAGATAGAACAGCAGGAGCAAACAGCGCTCACACACGCAGCTTATGGAATAAATGGATGAGGCCTCAGAAAACACATTGCTGATCCTTAACCAAACTTCCTCCAGTGTTAACGGTGAACGTGAAGGAGAGCTGCTGAGTACGTCACAGAGCATAACCATTGTAGTTAACACAGCAGAGAAAAGCACAGAACACACAAGGCGTCGTGATAAATGAAACTTCTGACACGTTGGCTACGTTCCGTTCAATGAGTCCAAGGGGAAAATGTCGGGAGTAAATAAACCTAATATTAGCAATAAATGTTTATCAAAGGTAGTAATTCATGTAAATAGAAACAATGACATTTCAGAACAGTACTGGGACAACTAAGCTGCCTGAGAACTTTGCCTCCCTCCCTCCCTCCCTCCCTCCCTCCCTCCCTCCCTCCCTCATAGTTACACCAATACAAACACAGAAGATGAATGGAAATGAAGCCACTGGGGGAGTGGTTCTCAGCCTTCCTAGTGCTGTGACCCTTTTATACAGATCCTCATGGTGTGGTGACCCCCAACCATAAAGTTATTTTCATTGCTACTTCATCACTGTATTTTTGCCACTGTTATGAATCATAGCGTGAATATCTGTGTTTTCTGATGGTTTCGGGTAACCCCTGTGAAAGGGCCGTTCAAGCCCCCGGGGTCGACCCACAGGTTGAGAAGCACTGCATTAGCATGTTGTGAGAAAGCGTGGGAGAACACGGTCTCCAGGCTGGTGAGATGGCTCAGCAGCTGACGACATCTGACCACAAGCCGAGGTAGATCTCTGAGATCCACACATTGGAAGTAGAGAAACTGACTCTTACAAGTTGTCCACTGACCTCCACACACATGCCATAGCATAAGCCCCACCCTCGACAAAATGAATAAATAAATGCCTTTTTAAAAGAAAAACTGGAATTTCTAAGTTAGAGTTTTCCATAGATAACACCCAGAAACCAAGAAAAATAATTGAGCAACCTGACTGTGCTGTACTGCTCACCTCATGGCTGCTCACTTCTCTCTTCCTGAGTACACGAAGACAAACAGCACAGAGAATAATATGCGTACGACTTTTAACGTGAAGGGCTGACATAACGGGTCCTTAAAAGTCATTATTGCAAAATCGTCAATAAAATGGTCAGGTGACAGCAGAAATGTACAGATATTTAAACTTTCTTCTTTTTTTTTCTAACCATGTTCTGGACTAAGGATGAGTCAGGCACAGTCCATCTGTAACACAAACCCTTGGGGGCAGAGACAGGCACAGACGAGTGCACTGGCCAGCCAATCCAGCCCAGTGTGAGCTCTAAGTTCAGTAGGAGACCATGTCCCAAGGAGGAAAAGTGGAGAAGTAATTGAGAAAGACGTCTGATGTCTACATCTGACATACACAGACACCCACACAGGCAAGAACACCTATGTACACACGCTCATGCAGCACACACAACAAAAACAGTCTCTCCACTTTACTTTGGGGAGTCATAGGTAATTTAAGATTCTTTCACCAAGTAGATTAACAAAGAACAAACACCTGATGAGCCCGATTGTTCTTGCCAGTGGGTGTGCAGACTGGTAACGTTCTATGGAAACCCGCAAAGAGCAAACAAGTTTACTCTTTGAATAATTCTGTTTCCCATGACCTCCTTGTGCAGTTAAGAATTTGAAGTTCCTCAACCCACAAGCAAAGACATAGATAGAATAACTCATGCTCAGAGTCTTGAGGCAGAAACATGTCACCACTGTGACCTGTCTGAAGCCACTGAATCCAACAGTAAAAATTTCTGGTAGATTACTATTACTATTGCTTTAGCAATACTCTTACAACCAGCCAATCAGCAATAGCCCTGACTTTAGAAAACCAGCTAATCAGCAACAAGCCCAAGTTTCTCAAATTAACCAACCCATAAGAAGCAGGCAAACTACCATTACCAAGCTCCACACTGAACCAATCCCTAGGCATTTCCACAATGTTGCGATTACTGAACTCAATGCTGGCAAAACTCGATGTGAAACCAGTCCTCACTTGGCTCTGATAACACCAAAACATTGAAGGGACAGCAGGAGGATCTTTTGAAGAACAATGGCATCAGAGAACAGAGGAATTAGAAAAATCCAAATACTACTCACAAGTGAAACTGAGAAAATAGCTTATTCTTGTACCACTGGAAGGCTTCAAGCCAAGCCCAGAGGCTCCATGGAGACTGGAGGCTAACATAGCCCTTCCAGCCATGCAGAGGGCAACAAGCAGGCTCTGTGCACAATTGCAAACACACATTCCTCATCCATTTTTAAGTAAACCTGGTAAAAAGAAATTGAACACTTTGCTTCATCTGAACTCTATGACACATATGAATCCAGAAAAGAGTCCATTTACAGCTCAATGTCCAACAGAAACCTCACACTCACCAAGTCACTCAAACATGCCAGAGAAAGTCTTCGTCTTCTTAAGGCCCAGATGTGTGATCTTGGGATTTCGATGTCATGTTGCACTTTGTCTTTTTCAACTGGAGAAGTCTGTAAAGGGAAAAAGGGTAGAACAAGTGAAAACATGCTACTTAGAGGCTGGGCTGAGCTCTGGCTGAGGATTAAAGTCCCATTTACATGATCCAAAGTCTTAACCAGAGAACAATACTCTCAGTCACTTGATATTGACGTGACATTCAGACTGTGCTGTATTGAGTAATAGAGTCAGGTCCAGAGTTTCAAATGTGCATCAATGCTAAGGGAGCTTACAAGATGGTTTAAAATGATTACATCACTTAATATAACTAATCTAGACCATTCTTTGGTTTTTGCTTCTTAACATGGGTAATGTTGATTATGGAAGAAAACGACACCAGAGACACAGTTACTTCCCCTGTTCATTCACTGATGGCTTCACTCAGAAACCTAACATGATTTGAAGGCTCCAGCAACTGAACTGAAGTCCAAACTTCCTCCAGCACATGGAGTTGCTATTTTTAGGACTGAACTTTCAAATATATTTGTGTTTCTTTTCCTGTTAAAAAAAATCATTCAAATGATCCCATCCACTGTCCACCGAGGTTTCAGAATCAGACAAATCTTCCATAATTCAAGCGCTATTTACAGTTTCCTTCAAATGCGATCATCAGATGGTCTGGTAATTATCTTTTTAAATGAACAATAGCCGTGACACAGTTCTGTTTCGGGGAAGCTGTAAGTACTCAGTTACCAAGATGCTGGTTGTGGCCTAGCATTTTGGAGGTTAAAGACTAAAACCTACACAAATGTCCACAATGAAAGAAGGGTACAATAAGCTTGCCACACAGTGCCACCCTCACAAAACATAAATCAGCCATTAAAACCCATTAAATAGCGCTACACGATGAAAATTTTGTCATGATTTTTTTTGTTGGTGTCATGATTGTGAGTTAGAAGAAACAAGATCTAGAAGAGTGTTCAAAATGATTCTTGTCTTCCAAAACTTAAAATTGAGTGTAAAATTAAGCCTACATGTTGGTTGTTCCCACACAGGTGTTTGGAACATGTGTGGCAATGACGCATGTGGCCTGTCAAAGCTGTGGAATGGCTGGAGAGAAGACCCAACAGGCTAAGCACTCGCCACAAGAACAAGGACAAGAGTTTGACTCTTCAGCCCTCATGTAAGTTTCATGCAGGCATGGCAGTCTTCCTGTAACGCCAGCTCTCAGAAGGCAAAGATGGGAGATTCCTGGGACAAGCTGGCTAGAGAGACCAGCAGAATTAGCCAGCTCTGGGATCAAGTGAGTGCTGTGGATATCGCTCTGTATAAATAAAATGCTGATTGGCCAGTAGCCAGGCAGGAAGTATAGGCAGGACAAGCAGAGAAGAGAATTCTGGCAAGAGGAAGGCTGAGTCAGAGAGACTCTGCCAGCCGCCATGATGAGAAGCAACATGTTAAGATACCAGTAAGCCACAAGCCACGTGGCAACTTATAGATTAACAGAAATGGGTTAATTTAAGATATAAGAACAGTTAGCAAGAAGCCTGCCATGGCCATACAGTTTTTAAGCAATATAAATCTCTGTGTGTTTACTTGGTTGGGTCTGAGTGGCTGCAGGACTGGTGGGTGAGAGAGATTTGTCCTGACCGTGGGCCAGGCAGGAAAACTCTACCTACAAAGTAAGAGTCTTGCCTCAGTGGATAAGGTGGAGAGGGACGGAGAGAAGTCCCAATGCCAGCATCAGGCCTCCACAGGTACACACATGCACATCCACTCACATACATGTGTCCCTGCACATATACAAATACACACACACACACACAAAATCAAAAATCTTGAGAGAGAATGCCGTTAGCACCCAGTGGGTGAAGATCTAGGATACTGCTGAACACCTTGCCATGTGCAGGATGATGTCCCAAGCAAAGGAATGTCAGGCCCAGCGTGACAACATCGCTGAGGCTGAGACACTTTGGTGTGTGTAATGATTGTATGATGTCACGATTAAGTTTGAAAATGGAAAAATAAAGCATGGCAACTAGCACACCAGGTTGTCCACATAACTCGTCTTTGGAGAATCGGAGCCGAGAGGAGGGCTGGGATACTGATAGAGAGAACAGAAGTGTCCGTGCTAAAATATCATCTTACTTCTCGGGTCTGTACCAAAGAAAACGCTACCCACCCACCAGTTTCCCACTATCCTTTGGTATCTTCTCCTTAGACACAGCTCAGTGAGGGAACGTCTCTAAAAACAGGACTTTGCACAGATGCAAGATTATAAATGGAAGTTGGAGCAAACCCAACTTCAAGGTCACACAGGTTAAGGAAATGATAACTTGGCCAGTACAGCCTTTGGCAAATCTGTGCACAGCAGTGCTTGGATTCCCGCAATAATCTAAATTAACATGAGTTAACCTCAGTCTCTTCCAACCTTCATATCAGGAGTTTGGTATTTTTATTGCACTAGAGGGAATTCTGTTTTAAACAGAGCAGCATGCCATGACTGTGGCAAGTGAGTCATTGATTGCGGATATCTGAGCAACCCAGCTTTACTTTCAGTTCCTGTAGGTTAGTGTGTATCCTGCCAAGGAGAACATGTAACCGGCACAGAGGCCTTCCTTATCCCTGGATATACATCCCAGAGCATCACTGAAAACTCGTGCATGCTATCTTTCTCCTACACATACATGATAATGGTAAACCATAAGCTATGAGCTAAACCCAGTAAGAACAGTCACCAACAATAAACATGAGCAATTATAACACACCATGACGAAGTCATCACATCCCTATGTTTGGGCTTTGAAGCCATTAAGTAAAATAACAGAGTTTTTTAAGACATTTGCAAACATGAAGAGCTACAAAGCATCCTGTGAGCTCTGCATGCCTGTGTGTGTTTATGTATGTGGTCATGTCAGCATGAGCACACACGTGCACATGTATATGGAAGCCAGGAAACAACTTCAGCTGCCATCTGCTTTGTTTTATCAGGCAGGGTCTCTCATTGATCTGGAGCTCACTAGAGAGGCTGGCCAGAGAGCCAGAGGCTCCATGAGTCTTTGCCTTCCCTCTGCCTTTGACGTGGGCTCTTGCACTTATGAGACAAGAATTTTACCATCTGAAACGTCTCCCAAGATCTCTAAGTTCTTTCTTACTAATAGTCCCTGGGCATCCTATGCAGCTAGGGTTGTTCCCAGCCAAGGAAGGATACAGAGGGTACCATGAAGCAACAGCACTCGAGTGGCAGGTGGGGAGAAGCCACGGGGTGACAGCCACCCACCACCATTGAATATCACCTGTCACTTGTATGGACACTACATATAGATGAACCCCAAGGACGGCAGAGGATGCAATGGGAAGCAAATACATCCTCACGTTTGTCTGGACAAAAACCATAAAGTTGTTGTGATTTCTAATTCTTCCAGACTCTCAGCCTTCCATCGAGTTTCACCCCCCCCTTCCTTTGAAGCCCTGGTGTAATCAAGCCTCACTTGGTTCTCACCGTCATGCAATGCTGTATTCTCTTTCTCTCTCCTTTTAACCTTGTTCCCCATCCTTCTCTCCCTCTATCCTCACAATTTTTATTTCACTCTGGGATATTTCCTCACTAGCCTGACATGCTCTGTGGGTCTAAGCATGAGTCTCGGTTGTGCACATGTGAGGTCTCCGTACACACACCTCTGCCTCAGGTCTCAGTGTCATCTGGAGGAGGACAAAGACTGATGTTACATGTCTGTCACCTGAGGCACACATGGTCCAAGGGTTTCTTTTCTAAAGTCCTGTCAGGGTTGGCATCTTCTGACTAGGGAACATCAGTACCATTTCACGTCTGCCCTGTTCTGATGTACAGGGTCTACCTCGCCTCGCTGCTCCATGACAGGACATAGGCATAAGAACATCAAAGGAAATTCTGAGAACAGGCTCACAGAAGCCAAAGCTCCAGCTTTCCTGCTGCCACCCATTGTTGGGTTTGTCCTCTGTACGTTGTCAAGGACAGACAGTGAAGGGAGCTGCCATGGTGGACTGGCAGTCTTGGCATTGGAGAAGTTGGTGGTAGCTGATGTGCTTTGCAACTGTTTACTGCCTAAATTCATCCTAAAGCTTCTTCACATAATAAACAGAACTGTAAGGTACATGTGTGCTTGTTGTACATGCCTGAAGTACATAACTTACAGGTCTGGCTACACACACACACACACACACACACACACACACACACACACACCATATGCAATCTGTTGTATATGTATGTATTACAGAGATGTCATTAGTGCTGGGAGCTGGAGACAAGAAGCATCTCACTCCCACCATTTTCAACCGAGTCCACGGTCCCGTGTCTTGACTTTGTTCCCCTGTGCTCTGCTGAGACCACTTCCTGGAGGCCCCCCTGCAGTGTCAGCCTTGCCAACTTTCGGGACTGGTTCTTTTGCTGCGCTACATCTCCTCCAATGATACCTCCTTCCTGGAGCCTTCTCTGGCCACTGTCTTGCCTGTAACTGACCTCCAGGCTCTTCCACCCTAGACATACTCTATCCAATTTCATTCTTTTTTTTCTATAGCGCAGATCACCACCTGATACACCATCATCAAGGTCCACTGGGCTATGGACTTCCTGTCCTGTGCTCACCCTTCCTCAGTATGATGGTTAACATTGATTGTCAACCAACCTTATAGGACCTAGCGTCACCTGGAGGACAAAGCCTGGATATGTCTGTGAGGGACTCTCTAGGTTAGGTTAACTAAGTGATAAGACCCACTCTATGGGCGACAGCATCCCATGGACTGGTGTCCTGAACTGAAGAAAAATGTGGAGAGGAGCTGAACTCAGCATTTATCTCTCTCTGCATGCTGACTGAGGATCTGATGTGACCAGCTGCCTCCCCTCTGCCACCATGCCTGCCCTGCCACGCGGACTGTATGCCCAAACTGGGAGTCTAATAAACTCTTCTGTACTGGCTGGTTTTGCCTGTCAACTTGACACAAGCTACAGTAATCCGAGAGGAAGGAGCCTCAGTTGAGGAAATGCCTCAGTGAGAACCAGCTGTAAGGTATTTTGTCAATTAGTGATTGGTGGGGGAGGCCTAGCCTATTGTGGGTGGTGCCACCCCTGAGCTGGTGGTCCTGGGTTCTATAAGAAAGCAGGCTGAGCAAGCATGGGGAGCAAGCCAGTCAGCAGCATCCCTCCATGGCCTCTGCATCAGCTCCTGCCTCCAGCTTCCTGCCCTGTTTGAGTTCCTGCCTTGACTTTCTTTAATAATGAACATCGATACGGAAGTGTAAGCTGAATGAGCCCTTTCCTCCCCAGCTTGCTTTTGGTCACGGTGTTTAGTTGCAGCAATAGAAACCCTAACTGAGACACCTTTGTTAAGTGGCTTTTACTATAGCACTGAAAAAAAACCTAACATACCCCACATCCATACCACATCGCAAGTCCCATTGTGGGATG
This sequence comes from Peromyscus eremicus, assembly GCF_949786415.1. Taxonomy (NCBI): domain Eukaryota; kingdom Metazoa; phylum Chordata; class Mammalia; order Rodentia; family Cricetidae; genus Peromyscus; species Peromyscus eremicus. The sequence goes on along the minus strand of NC_081428.1, from coordinate 5,355,440 downwards.
GGCTTAGATTCCTTGTGCACTGGGGCCCCACTAGTACCAGACACAGGTTCTCGGAACTCTAGCAATGTGTCTTACACAGGGGCAGGATGAAAGGCCCCAAGAGAGGAGATGGCTGGCCAAAGTCACTCAGAGAATAAAAAAGAGAATATTTTATTTAGGTTCACCATCCTTTGCTTTCTTCAATTATTGACTCAGATTCATTTTGCTTTGTTCCTAAAAATAAAAGAAAAAGAACTGATGTGGATGGTTGTTCCCCAAAGAGATCCCAGAAAAGTAGTGGTGTATTCTTCAAAGAGCGTGACTAGTTGGAGGGACTCTGGACTCTGGCCTTCCCTTCCCAAGGTGAGTTAGAGACAGAGTGAACGGCGCACACACAGATGCTGTAGGTCAAAGACTCGGGTCTCCCTCCTCTGCTGTTCACGCCCTGAAGCAGTTAACACCAAAAACACAGGCATGGGCTTCACACATCTTATCCCAAGCCCCTGGGGCAATTAACCTCCATCCTTCAAAGCCCTCCTGGTCTTCTTTTCTTTAATTAAACGGGTTTGGTGCGACCCAGTGGACTCTTCCGTTCTTTACACAGCCTTCTAGGTTCCCTGTGCCTGTTTTTGTTACCTGCTGGCAACACCATCTCACTGCTTTGTCCTTAGCTGAACACATAGTGAGCATCCTGGGCGTTAGGACCGAGCGGGCACCAGACATTCCATACATTACAGAACTGAATGCATCATCTCAAGGTTTCCCAGTCAATACTGGGTTCCAATGATAAGCCCGACAAACTCTAAGTGTCATGGAGTTTAAACTATTTCCTTCTTGATAGTACAAGGTATATGAGTGGCTGGCCTCTGGGTTTGCTCTGTCTCTCGGTCTCACTGTGATCAATATCGGCCATGTTGGCCTGCACGTGCTACAGCATGGCGAGAGCAGTCAGAAACTGATGGGCTGAGAGGAGGAAAGGCTGGACGAGGCCAGAGCTTGGCCATGGGAAGAAATTTTCTCTTTGAGCATGTGACATACAGGCAAAGTCGACTATTTCAAGCTTCACAGCCCTCCCCCAATACTTTCATCATTTTTTTAGATAAGATCTTGCCATGTAGTTTGAGGTTGACTTCAAACTAGAAACCCTCCTGCCTCAGCCTTTTAAGGGTTGAGATTTTAGCATATACCATCATACCTGACTATAATTCTTGCTTTTCAAAAAAAAAATAAATCATATTGTTCTTTCAAGACCAAATGAGACAAAATACAAGAAGTATATTCACCCTGGGTCTGACCAAAAAGGCAATACATAATACATCATCTACTAAAACGTCCGGGGTGCCCAAGTATACATGCATAGGTGTGTGTATACTGAGTCCCTGGTATCAGGCCTGTGAGCTTCTGTGAGCAGAACCCCTAAACTGTAACTAACAGAGAGCTCTGAACCATTTGACCTCAGAGAGAGGGGATCACTGTCAAATATGATACTCCCAGATTGTCTCAGACCCAGTGACTTCCAGCCACAGAACACCATGCACGCTCTCAGGGATGGCTAGGAGGTTGGCAATAGCCCCCAGTATGTGGTGGTGACAGGGGAAAGAGCAATTTCCTTCCTCTTCATGAAGGGATACAGGAACGCTACTGGGAATAGGGTTCCCTTAAAATGTGGCAGGTCCCTTTTCCGAGGAACAGGATCCTTGGTGACCCTAGCTATCAGGAATGCTAATGACTATAGATGACTCTGTCTTCTGTGTCAGCCATCATAGATGCCACTGGAGCTGGGACCACCGGTCCTCAGATGTCACAGTAATGGACACTGAGTGATGGTTTTCACAACACGGAAGCAAAGGAAGCCACAGCAACATGGCTGTCACGTCTCATAATTCTCTCCAGTGTGGACAGAAACCTCTCACTTTGAACACCTGAAATGTCTCTCAAATGTAAGTCATTCATTTTCTTCTAACTTCCGAAATACATATTCTTCCCATAAAAAAAATCAAATATTCACACATGTTGTATTTCTTGCTCATGGTGTATAAAATAAACATTTCCCTTTCTGTCTTTAATCACTCCACCCCCTTGTAAGATACTTATTAGTCCTGGTTGAGATTTCCTACAAAGCCAGTTCTGTCTTTCTTGGCACTATCAAAAGCAACCACCCTGGCCTTCAAGGAATCACAAATATTTAAGATTTCACAAGCACTGTACTTTCAAAGTTTGGAAATTCTAGATCTGTACAAAAGACTATTTCAAAAGGCTCCAAATAAATGGCCATGAGTCAAATGTTCTGTGAAAGGGGTTAAGGCAGCTTATCTAAATGGAGCAATGCTGTCTGTCTGTCACACAGGTCCTGACTTCCAGTTTAAGATGCACTGGGGACAGCCAACGGGTGACGCTCATTATTCTGTTTTTCATTGCTTATCTTTTCTAGCTTCATGAACTCCATTGATAATCTTGACCACTACTCAGAAAGGAGTTTAGTCATTGAGACACATGGCCCAGATATTGTCCTCTCTCAGTAGAACATGGCCCAGCACACATTCAAAAGATAGCGCATCAAAGAATTTTGTCTATACAAATCAGCAAATGGAGATACAGAGAGGGCACACTTGGTCAAGGGCTGGCTTCATGGGCATGAAGACCTGAGTTTGAATCCCCAGCACCTCTTGGCTTTTACACAGGGGCCTGTCTCAGGCAGAGGCGGGTTGATCCCAGAAGCTCCCTAGTTAGCCATCCTAGCCAAATGGTGAGAAAAACAACCAACCCTGACCTCTGTACCCCTAACCATGTTCAAACATGCACCAACACCACACACACACACACACACACACACACACACACACACACACCACTAAACCAGGAAACATAGTAAATTATTCACAGATTACATAAAGAGCCCTCTAAGGTGAGATGCCTGGGTCCCTGCCTCCTTGAGCCTTACCTGACCCAAAGCCAGAAGCTCTTGACACACGGAAGAATGGCTGTGTCCCCTCTGGTAACTGCCTGAAGGTCTATGAAGATCCTGGCAAAACTCCAGAGGTGGCCTGTAGATTACAGATCTCAGTAGTTCTTCCAACTGGGACTAGAGAGGAACAGAACAGGGCCTGGGGATGTGTCACATGCTAGAGTGCTGGCCCAGCATGCATGGAGCCTTAAACCCGATCCCCAGCAACACATGATCCAGGCATAGTGGTCAAGTCTACAATTGCAGAACTTGGGAAGAGCAGGCAGGAAGTCATTTCAAAGTCATCTGCAGTTACATAGAGAGTTTGAGGCAACCTAGGGTACACGAGACCCTATCTTGGAAGGAAGGAAGGAAGGAAGGAAGGAAGGAAGGAAGGAAGGAAGGAAGGAAGGAAGGAGAGAGGGAGGGAGGGAGGGAGGGAGGGAAGGAGGGAGGGAAGAAAGAACTTGAAAGCAATTTGTTTCCCATAATTAAAACAAAGATTGTTTCTCCCCATCACATACACACACTTTCCAAAATGGAAACATGCTACCAAGAAGGAAACCACTGGCCAGATCACCAAACCTCCTATCATGAACATCTTTATTTCATATGATTTTCCAAACTACCCACACAGACACAAATAAGAAGCTGTACTGCTCTGGAAGATGAAATACTCAGATATTTGCTCACAGCCCCCCGTTCTTAGAACCCGTTCACTCCTCCTGACGAGCAGAGGCATCTGCCCACAGGGAAGCTCCTGCAACTCCACCGGGACCTGCTGCCTTAGGACCAGCACTCAGAGGGATTCGCTCTTAGTTGTCCACAATCCTGAAGCTCTTGGCCTGGCACCACGAGGAAAGGAACACTGAGGTGCTCAGTGCCCATCTCTGGAGCTCAACTGAAAGCATGTCACTTGCAGACAGAACATCAAAGGCTCACAGAGTCGAGCAGTGAGACACCTGCAGAGGAAACCATCCGAAGGCGTCAGGAGAGCCACATGGCTGCGGAGCCCAGGGCTTCTTCAGAGGGAAAAGGCAGTTAGGGGAGAGAAAGGGGAAGAGAGGAGTTGAGATCATAAGGTATCTGTTCTCCTCAGAGAACACAAACATTTCCTAGAAACCCGGGTGGGAAGTCAGTTGTGAGAGGGCCTGGCATTTCGTAACTTCTGAGGGTGAGCAGGTGCTGAAACGCCCATGTCTCTGAGACAGCGTCTTCCTGGCACCTGGACCCACAGGAGAACTGTGCCCATTTCTCTGGGTCACAAAAATGCTTGTTCCTGGAGTCCCTGACACTCTCTTCTCACACAAAATGCTTGAGAGAGGCTCTCTGGAAATGAAAGGATCTTGGAATTCATGATGAACTCGTATTATCTAAATCTCCCTTGATATTTATTTTTTAAAATGTGACAGCTTATAATTATAAAGAAAAATACCTACAGTTTTGAGATCATGAAGAAAAAAATCAATATATCACATAGTTTCCAGTATGCTAGTATTTAGGGAACTTTTATTAAGGATTCTAAGTTATAAAATATTTTTCTCATTTTTCTATACCCAGAGTTTCATAGAAATACTAATAGAAATGTAGTGGTTTATAGCTAGAGGTTACAACTCGAATGTCTGAATTCAAGTGCTTGTCAACTGCAATTTAGGATTGTTTTCTGCAGTGATTTTCAATGCCCAGGGAGAACAGTACATGAAAGTCTGGGAAGATAATTCGGTGGGTGCAACGTGACATATAAACATGAGGGGCTGCGTTTGGATCCTCAGAAAGACGCCATGGAAGGGTCAGACGTGGAAGCATGCCTCTGTAAGTAATCTCAGCATCCCACTGTAGAGATGAGAAGCAGAAACAGGAAAGTCTCTGGAAGATCCTGTCTCAAACAAGGTGGGAAGTGAGGCTCAGTCCATGAGGCCGTCCTCTGACCTTCACGTGCGTAACACAGCACTCTCATCCATGCGCATGCGCACGCCCACATGGGACGCAGTGATGGAAACTTCACGTGGAAAATTTAGTAAAAACCTGATTTAAAATTAAGATTGCAAATGAAAAGAATGTAAAGTTTCCCCCTATAAAGTTTAGGGGGAAAAATGTTACCCTAAGGTAATTTTCTTCTAGAAGTATGACACGTGGCAAAAGCGTTTTCTTTTTTAACTTGTACTGGAAATGGCAGAGCACCTTTGCTCTACTTGCTGATGCTCGGTGACATCTGTACCCAGAGACCTCCATGTGTAGCAGAACGTCCCCTTGGCTAGCAGGACAAGGAGAACGCAGCAGGCCGGCTTTCTGTACCCAGACAGGACTTTTCTGTTTGTATTTCTCGCAGAAGGGGCGTGTCCCAAGCTGTTCGAGGAACTCGGGCTGCTGACGACACCAGTGACGTGTGATGAGGACCTCAGTTCCCCATCTTGGTCACTACATTAGCATCAGGGATGTGACAACAGGGTACTGCCCCCAACACACATTTCCAAAGTGTCCCTTCAGGGCTGATTTCTCAAGTGGAGTCCGGTGCGGATCTTCCTTCTCTGCAACTTGGCAGGGCTTCAGCGCACGGTTTGCCTTTGACTTCCCACTCCTCATCCTCCTCAAATAAAACCCAAATCCACGACTTCCGGAGGTTTCCTTTATCTCCTGCTGTAAGAGGGTGATGAACGCTACAGGGTAAGCAGCGCCTGAGACACAGGCCGGTACTGTCTCCACAACAACAACAAATAAAAGAAAAAAGAAAAAAAGGACAGGATACCCAACGAATTAGCCAAAACTTAAAGCTAAGATGGTATGTCAGCAGTGTGTGCTGTGGGTCTTCTCATAAAGACCAGGAAGGCGCTTGCTGTTCAAGCCTGAGGACGAGCTGTTCCCGGGAGCTATGTGAGGAGACCGCAGAGGACCAACTCTACGGAGCTGACCTCTGACCTCCATATGTGAGCTGTGGCACCCCCCCCCCCCACACACACACATACACACACACTAAATAAAAAATCTTATATAAAGAAATGTAAAGAAAAACAAAGGACCTACAGAGGTAGTTCGGTCAGTAGAGTTCCTGCCTAGTGTGTTCGAGGCCCTGGGTTCAGAAAAAACAAAAACAAAACAAAACAAAAAAACAAAAAAGACCAGGAAGGATTCATACAGGCAAAACTGTAGATAAATGTGTTACCTTTTAAAATCAAGGAATTGCTTTAGTGAGCACAGAAAAAAGTGAGCCAGTGAGCCAGGCTGCAGGGCCAGCAGGTGGGTTGGGGTGATTTTGTTTCAGACTTTACCCCAGAGAAAGGGACTGGAGAGCTGCCCCATCCTGCTCTCATGTTTCCTGCTGACGGTAAGAGACACATAGAAGAGATAAAAGTGAAAAATGTGAAGGAAAAAAATGAAAATTTCTAAGAAAGGCAAGCTACAAGGTCCAGTTGCAGACCCTGTTAAAGGAAGTGAGTGTCTAAACTGGAGGAGCCTCCACCGTGTTCTAATGGGAGACGGGCCGGAGGGCGGTGGGCTGAGAGAGCCAGAGGTCCCATGCACCATTCACAAGCCCCAGGATCTGTGTGACCCATGATTCCCAACAGTTCCCTTGGAATGTCTAGATATACTATCCAATCATCCCTCATGAACTTGAAGAATCAATTCTCCACCTGAACTGCAATATGAAAGCACAAATTCTACCCGATTCCAGTAGTGCCTCAAAACCCAAGCAACATAGCTACTCTGCCCCTTTTAAAGAGCCCCAGATCCTCTGACCTAGGCCAGTGAGTCATTATCCAAATTGTAAGCCATTCATTCCCTTGCGCACAAGCTCCCATGATAAGGACTCTAGCAAAGAATTGCATCCATCCCAAGGACACACGAGGGGTTCCTAATTAAGAAAACAACGCAAGGGATTATGAGTTTAGCATCATCCTCCTCTGGGGAAAGAATGCAAAGTCCTTACAAGCAACCTATGGCTGCCCAGCTCTGGGCCAGCCCCCAGTGTGGGCTTTCTGGATGTCTGGATCCTCAAGGGAATGTATGAGTCGGCAGATATTACCCTGGGCAGAACGTGCCTTTTCTCATAAACCCATCTGTTCTGTTCACATGAGACACAAGACTTCCCAGAGAGACGGACAAGTTAAAGTTGGGGGCGGGGAGGGGGGGAGCCCGTGTTCTTGGAAAAACATGATAGCAGTAAGAGGAAGGGGAAGTGTGGCCATCGTTTGTTCTGAGGGAGCTGGGCCTAAATCAAATGTGTCTGATGACTCGGATGGCTTCCAAAAACAAAGACAGAAATATTTATTGCCCAAGTTGCTGGGTGGATTTAGGATAAGCTGACTTGTTTGGGTTCCCACTTACAGATGAAGTACAATGTGCTTCACATAAAAAATAAATATGTGGATAAATTGGAAAGAGATCCCCTGGCTGGTGAGAAATGCCCAAAATAGTAACTCCGTTTGCAACAGACCTTTCTGCTGACTGGCCGTTCTCATCAGAACATTTTGGAATAAAGGAAATTAATGTTTACTTTAAAGGTGTGACCACCAACCCAGAAGCAAGCTCCTGGGCCAGTCTCTAAGCAGACAGTGCTCATCTCTGTGAGTGACACGTGGGCCAGTGAGCGGGCACAGCCACTTCACACCTGCAGCCCACACACCAGACCAAACAGACCCTGGCCTTCTCTGCAAAGTCTCAGCAGAAATTTTTTAAAAATCAGAATCATGCTCTAGTGGTAGCAACAGAAATCTGATACACTTTACATTTTGTACAGCACTTTACAGTCTGCATGTACATGTATCTATATAGCAAGATGGTTTGATAGATGATAGATAGTAACCTGATACACTTTACATTTTGTATGGCGCTTTACAGTCTGCATGTATGCATGTCTATATATCAAGATGGAGATGGAGATAGATGGATAGATAGATGACAGATGATAGGTAGATAGATAAATAGATAGATAGATAGATAGATAGATAGATAGATAGATAGATAGATGATGGATGGATGGATAGGTAGATAGATAAGTAGGTAGGTAGGTAGGTAGATGATGGTAGATAGGTAGAGATATGACAGATAATAGATAGATAGATAGATAGATAGATAGATAGATAGATAGATAGATAGATAGATAGACAGATGATGGATAGATAGATGATGGATAGATAGATAGATACATACATATATACATATAGAAATACATCTCAGTAAAAAGCTGTGACACTTTTAGGAGTTAGATATGTCACATATTGCAAATCCCTGCTTAAGAGATGATGACCTTGGATCCAGGGGATAACATGGCTTGACTCTCATCATCTGGTAGTCTAAAGTCTGGATCCTTGACCAATGAACCTCAGAGGAGTGTGCATCTTACTGATCGACTGTGATGATACGGCAGCTATAGCTACCATCCTGCTCTCTACTTAGGGCAGACACTTGAATTAGAGTGAGAACCTAGAGATTCAGCTTACATCTTATCACAAATTTAAGGTAGGCACAGTGGGAGGAAATAAGCTATTATAAAAAGAAGCAGTAGAGTGGGTGGGTCAGTGGTTGAAGTGTTGGCCACACAAGGACACAAGTTCCCACCCCCAGAACCCAGGTTACGAGGCAGATGTGGTGACGCACGCCTATAATCCAAAATCTAGAGCAGTAGAGAAGGAGGAGCCCAGATCTCGCTAACAAGTTAGTCCTGCTGAACCGTGACACTCCAGGTTCAGTGAGAGAGCCTGTCTTTAAAAACAGTGGTGAGAAAGACCCTTGGCATCCACCGCAAGAATACACACACACACACACACACACACACACACACACACACACACACACATGAACATGCCACGCACTGTCTTAAAGGAAATTATTCAGACATCTGAAATGAGAAGCACTTTTCTAGGTGATCTGGCCTGAGATGAATCCACAATCTAAAAGGAAGCCTGTATTAGTAAGTCATCATCGTGCAGATCTTCCTAATAGTATCTGAACGAAAGCGTCTCCACTAAGACATGCACATTCTTAGAACTAAATCATTGGGGCCTGTTAAAAAGCAGTTCCCGCCACTCCTCTCACTGTGACCTTCTGGTTCTCAGACCATGTCCCATCCATGTGCATTTCCTGGGTATTCAGGAACGACTCTGCAGGCAGCTGCCTTCCCGTTCTTTTCTGAGAAGTACACCACTACATAAACTTGTTTAAATTGCTTTCATCTTTCGCTTTCCAGGCTTATATAAACAAAATATTTTAAATGTTAATATTCCACAAATATGATGTGGAGAAAAAGGTCCCTGGGACATAATGTTTAGTGAGTCAGGCATCTCTAGAATGTGACCAAAAGTTGACACCTTTTTATTATTTTATATTTACCTATTTATTTATTCCTTCATTTATGTGAGGTGTGTGTGTGTGTGTGTGTGTGTGTGTGTGTGTGTGTGTGTGTGTATCACGGCACACACATGGTCAGGTCAGAGGACAGCTTGCAGGACTCAGTCCTCTCCTTCTGTGTGGGCTCAGGTAAGAGACTTGGAACATCAGGGCTTAGTGACAAGTGGCTTTACCCACGGAGCCATCTTGACAGCCCAAGGGTTGAAACTTGTGACATTCTTATGCATGAGTGACTTTGAACCAGAGACTAACCTTTCGGTCACCTGGGTTAGTTTCCTTGAACACGGGCAACTTTCAGGCCCAAGGTTGGCTTTAGAATCCCTCCAGGTACTTTTAGTGCTGACAACATGATAGACCAGGCCACTGTGGAAAATCCAGTTCAATAAAGCAATAGATAGAATATAAATAAAAGGCAAGGACACAGTTGTTGACATAAGGACAAAAGTAAGACCAAGCCTTCCAGACTGAAGAGAGAGGAAGAGGCGGTGGCCAGAACCGAACTGCTGTCCTGGTGTGGAAGAGAAGGGTTACAGGACAGTCGACCTCACAGGACACGGAGGCTAGCTTTTTGGCTCACTTGAGTGAGAATGGTTATGCTAAGACATTTATAAAAGCTCAGAATTATCAAATGTCCTCACACCAATTCCCCACTACCAGAAAGTCAGGCTTGTAGGGAGGATTATCTATCTTCACAAAAAGAAAAGGATCCTCAGGAAGAACTGAAATCAAAGCCAACATGTTGCATAGGTTGAGGCAGGCACTCACTAAATGTAAGCAAGCAAGTTCTCAAAATGAAAATGCAACAGAGTTTAACCAGGCCGAGGGAGATGCTGGGACCTTCAGTGGACACAGGTCAACAATTGGCCAGAGAGAATTTGCTTAACCCTGGCTGCAGGGAAAGCCCTTCCCACTGAAAGCGTGTGCTCAGTGGAGCTCTTAGACCACATCAACACTCCACTGTGAATAAACTCAGGCCATAGATAGGTGATACCTAATGAAACAGACGAAACATCTTCAGAGAAGTCAGAAAAAAAAAAACCAGCACGAACTAAAAGGGAAATGCTTATTTCGACTGACACTCATGGCAGAAGTTCCTGTGCATCGAGACACCAATGAGGACTCAAAACACACCAGGGCTCAGAGGACTTCACACTGTACTGTGTGTGAGACACTTCCAAACGTGGCTGCCATGATAAATGCTATCCTATCTCAAGTCCTTTTAGGGATATGAGGTGGACACTCTTGCCAAAGAACGGTAGGGTCTCTGACTCCTCACCTTGAAACCAGGTGAAATATTGCTTCTTTCTTGGCCAGTAGATCATTCTAGAAGCTAGGTTATGTCAACTCAAAAAATGAGTCATTAAAAATATCACTTCTGCTTTGACTTCTTCTGTGGCTTGCTCTTGGAGCTTGTGAGTGTCACTCATCCTTTTTGTCTTGGCTGGATTTAAAATCTCCATGGACACACCTCATGGTGCGTCTACAGGGGGATTTCCAGAAAGGTTTAATGGAGGGGAAACCTGCTAGGAGAGCAGATGGCACTCTTCCGTGGGCTGGAGGTCCCAGATGGAATATAAAGGAAAAAGCAAGCCGAACACTAGCGTCCTCTTCTTCTAGCTTCCTGGCTGTGCTTGCAATGTGACAGGCTGTCTCCTGCCCCTGTCATCATGCTTTTCTGAGCCTTTCTTTCTTCAGTGGCTTTTGTTGGTATTTTGTCGCAGCAATGAAAACAGTAATTGATATAAAGCCCACTCATCACACCAAAAGGTAACATCAGCCATTAGAGAGGTCACATGAGATTGCTCTATTGAAGTCCCAATCAGTCACCAGCAGTGCCTTCTGGATCTGAGGGTATGAGTGAGAGCAAGCATTCCTCCAATCTTACCCAACACCACTGTCTGACTCCAGCTGCATAGAGGAACCTGTGGGTGTACCCTGCTCGACTCAGCCGACACATAGAACCGTGAGGAGTAGTAATAAGGTTGTTCGTGTAATAGTCAGAGCTACTAACTTTAAGATAACACTTCACATAGCAATACATAAATGGTAAACTCTCTAAGCCCAAGGAGAAAAGACAAATAATTCAATGTAAAAATCTGCTAAGTCGATGGACAAGCAATTTACCAAAACAAACAACAACATCAAAAAAATACATGTGAGTGAGAATTACACAAAGGTTGTTCACCCTCACTTTCACAATCGATATGGGTGTGAACAAGCTAAATGAACTAACTACACAAGACCACTTTACACCCATCTCCTTGACAAAAAAAATTTCAATTCATTGATTACCTAACGCTGAGTAGCAATCTATAATGATGGGCAAGATGGCAGGTTCAGGGGCCTGGATGGCCAGTCATCACATTCTGATTCCACTTACAAATTGTATGATCACGTCTAGACTCCACCATGTTATTAAATAAGTTAATAATGTATAGCACTCTGAATACAGTCTGCCAGGGAGGGAGGCAGTGATTTGCTGTGTACAATAATAATGATGAAATATAGGAAACCAGAGGCTGTAGGCAGCTCAGGGGACTGGATAGCATCCTGCTCAAAGACTAGGGGAACAGTTTTTCAGATACCAATAACAATATGTCTCCATGAAGGACTCCACTACTGTGCCCGTGACATGGGGAAAAACCAATACTTATACCCCTAAAAAGATGAGAAAATATTTTCAGAGCAGCACTTGGTAATTTTTTTAAAAAGAGGATAGTCCTAGAATATTCAGGGTGATTTTTTGAGTAGAGTGATGGACCAATTTCTAGGCAATCTCTAACTTTGAAGATACCATCCCGTTCCTGGAGCCAAGGACAACCTTGGCTTACTACCTTACTATATAAAGCTAACAAGAGAACAGAGTGATTCCTGTACTCTTCAGGACCCTATCAGAATTGTCTAGAGGAGTAAAAGGAGAGGATGGAGGGGGAAGAAGAGGAGAGAAGATGAATGGAGAAGAGGGAAAAGAGGACACACAATGGAGCAGAGGCCAGAGCTGGTTCTCACTCCAAAGAGAGGCAGAGCTGACAGGTGGGTCCAGGCCGAGACTGATGCTGGAGAACAGCCTTCCCCAGGGCATGCATGTGTTCACCCTGATCTAGGTTCTCTGGTTGTCTGTCATTTCACCCCATTTCAAGTACAGAGGAATCATAAATGTGAGCCACCATGCGTTGTATATGGAGGTCCCAACTTCATTTCTGGTCTTCTGTTCAATAGACACAGTGGGTGGGTGCTAGCCATGGTTAGTCCCGGATTCACCAGTGACTGGCAGTACTTCCTCTCCTTCTTTGGGTCTCAGAACATTTCTGGAGTTCAAATCCCCACCATACCTCTAACTATTGTGAGTTTTAAACAACAAGGAGCCTAAGGAAATAGCATATGTCACTCCGATCAAATGACACACAACTGTTCAAGCGCTTACCAAACTCCAAAGACTATCACTCTGCTTAGAATGGAATCCTTGGAATATTCCGATCTATCGGTTCCACATAGTACAGCTTGGGTATCATAAACGTCAAAACATCTGGAGATGATTCAACCTGACCAGAACCCCCATTATAAAATTTGCATAGCCCCATTCTTTGGTGGTGTACATAATAACTAATCATATTAGTCATTGACCTTGGAGGCCAAGCTATTAAGGCAATAGAATTCTTAATTCATTTAGTGCAGAGTTTATCAGTCTGTGTACAGAGTCGGCTATATCACCCAAGCGTGCGGTCAGATAAAGTCACACCCATACAGCAAACCTTATCTTGTGCCCTGCAGTTTCCAGAAGCAATTCTTCCTACACTGGAGATTTGTTATCTGCTGGCTCCTTCCTAATGTGTTTCCTGGAATAGGTCATGAGTAGTTGAGTCAAAAGCTTCCATAGAATTGGCTCAACACTAACAGAAAAGAGTCACTGTACGGCCCTCAGAAGCACAATCTCTGAAGGTACACCTCGAATCTAGACTTCAAATGTACCAAAACAGACAGCAAACTGTATAATCAGAATGCTAATGTTAGGAGCATTTCCCAGTGTTTAAAAAACTGTCGTACCAGAAACACAGTACCAGGTGTGTAGCCATTGAAAATATCCTGCCTAAATAATATTCACTCGCTTAATTACTTTGGATTGCACACCATACTTCCTAGTTTCAATCCACATGCAAACCTAGTCCCATGTGGTAAGTTGAGAATGTGAGACACAGGTCAGCTCTTGCACGTCCTCACGTGTTTTAGCAAGCCAGGTGGTGCCGTAACACTTGCCTGTGGTCTGGGTTCATGGTCAACACTGACATATTCTCCACCTGTTTCATCCTTCCGTGCCCCTTCTCCTCTTCCCTTCACACCTCCCATAGAAGAGCGAACACAATGTCTTTTTCAGAAAGGGTCAGATGGGGACTCTTAGGGGACGGAGGTCCCTCACTGCTTATTTGGGCAAGAACAAGCAAAGGGCAGGTTGGGCTGTGTCCCTTAATATACCTGCCCTACATCTTCCCCTCAGACCTCTGCTGACCCTTTCCCCAGTCCTGATACTCCTCAGATAACTTCATCTCTGTCCTACCCCAAATCCCAGGGACATAAGGAAGAACTTCATTTTCCTCTCCTGCCTCTACACCCATTTCCCTTCCCTCCTGCCTCTACACTGATGTGTTCATGAGAAGATGGATATGGGAGCACACTGTGCTCAGAGAGCAATGTCGGATGCAATTCCTCGGGTGGCTTCCATCCTTTAAATTTTTTTTTCATTATTTCTTTCACATGGGCTTTCTCACTGGCTTGAAACTCTCCTAAGAGGCCAGGCTGGCTGACCAGCAAGTGCCAGGGACCCATCTGCCTTTTCTTTCCCAGTACTGGGATTGAAGGCTGGGACCATCATGCCTGGTTTCTTTTTCCTGTGTGAGTCCTATAGACCGAGTATTGGTCCTCATATTCACAAAGCAAGCACATTATAGTCTGAAATATCCCCAGTCCATTTATGTGAATCTTAATTATCCCCCATCTCTACAGCACACATCACTCTAGCAGGTAGCATCTTTCTCTGGGCTTTGATTCTGCCCTCCCCGTCTCCTTGGAACCTGTCCCTAGAAATCACTGCCTCTTGCCTGCCATTTCAACCCACAGGCTCTCTGCCTTCTTGCCACTCACTGAGAAGCCTCCTTTGACTAATCCATACTATCTTTCGATTTTAAATGCACTGTGTGTGTTTATGCACATTCACACCCTCTACTCATCTCTTCCCTTCTTATTTCACATTTCCCAACCAAGTCCAGACTCCCTTCCCTAACATCCTGTTGAGGGAGTTCTCTAAAGAGCTACCTACCAAGCAATATGGCCTTTTCAATCATATTTTACCATGGAACTCTTTGGAGCATCTTTTCCCACCTCCTAAACCCAGTCTTCCCATTCCTCATCACCTCCTTCCCTGACAGCTATTCTCTTGGGTTTCCCAAGCTTAGGACAGTCTGGTACTCTCTCCTCCGCTCCCCTGGCTGCTGCCTTATTCTCATTCCTCTCCATTACTATTTCAAACAGATCAAGGGCCTTGCTGGTCTCCCCTTCCCATTGTTCTCTCTGCCTAATAAGTGACAAACATGTTCTAGACTCCAGCTATTCCTTCCCTATTCTTGCTGACAAGGATAATTCATTTTCAAAGTACTGAACACCATGCACCCATTCCCAGCCCTCAAGGTCAAGGGCCTATCTTTCAACTTGTGTCTTCAATGTTCTTGACTACTTCAAACTTAATCAGTTCAGCTTAATTCCTCAGCTCTGCTCCCAATGCCCCCCCCCCTTTTTTGCTAACTGACACCCAGAGGCCTATCACTCAGGGCCAAAGGCCAGGACAAATCTTTACCTTCTCCACATCGGTCCCTACATCCATCTAAACACCAATTCTCTGTTTCCCAAGTGTTTGCATCTTCTTCTCTCCACATGTTCTAGTTTACTTTGTGTTGCTGGTGTAATCATGACCTACAGCAACTTAGGGGAGGAAATGGTCTATTTCAGCTTGTACTTCTACGTCACAGTCCATCAACAAGGGAAATTAGGGCAGAAACTCAAGCAAAAACTAAAGCAGAATGTTGCTTACTGGCACATGCTCAGCTAGCCTCCTTATATAACCCAAGCCCACCTGCCTAGGCATGGTGCCGCCCACAGTGGGCGTGGCCCTTCTACACCAGTCATCAACCAAGACAATCTCTCACTGATACGCCCACAGGCCAATGCCATCAAGTCAATTCTTCAACTGAGGTTCCCTCTTCCCAGGTGGCTTTAGGCTATGTCACGTTGACAATAAAAACTCTCCAGGATGCCACACTATTTTGTATTCCTGTCTCTGGTCTCTACTGCTCTTAACCACATATTAAGGGATTCTAAGATTATCTTTTGGACACATCAAGCATCTCCACTAATGATACAGTTATAAAGATTAAATACTATCTTCTTAATTTAGTAAAAATATGCCTGACCTAGCTTCCAATTACATTTTATAATCCAATTTCCCATAATCCCAAGTATGTCCATCACACCCTTCCTTGTGACCACTCTGTCAAGGTCCTCTATTTCCTGGACTTTAAGACAGTCCTTCTTCTGTCAATTCTCACTGTCCATTTCCACCTGGGCAGGTCTCAATGCCTTTAAAAGCCAAGTCAAACAATTCCTTTCCTCACAAAGCACATCCTGGTCCTCCCAGCTAGCCATTATCTCCCCATGCTGTGTACCCAGCTGTCACCATTATAACTTTATTCTGCATTTTATAATATACTGATAGAGCATCTATCTACCCCCCCCCCCCAGATTATAAAGTTTTGGAAATAACTTATGTTTTTCTCTCCTGCTTCTACTTCCTAACAGTGCCTTGCTCTCAGCAGATGCTCAATAAGCGTTGACGGATACATCAGTCATCAGTCACAGTGATGGTTAAGAGTCAGGCCACAGCTTTGAGTTGATACTAGACTCATGGGATTCTGGTCAAATTACATCAGGTTCTCTGGGCTTAGCACTGTACACATAAGATGTAAATAAAAGGCTGCTACCTCATAGGATGATGGAGAGACCTAAGTCAGGTGGATGATGATGATAGTGAGACCTGGGTCAGGTGGATGATGGTGATGGTGATAGTGAGACCTAAGTCAGGTGGATGATGGTGATAGTGAGACCTAAGTCAGGTGGATGATGATGATGATGATGGAGAGACCTAAGTCAGGTGGATGATGATGATGGTGAGACCTAAGTCAGGTGGATGATGGTGATGGAGACCTAAGTCAGGTGGATGATGGTGATGGTGAGACCTGGGTCAGGTGGATGATGATGATGGTCATGGAGACCTAAGTCAGGTGGATGATGGTGATGGTGAGACCTAAGTCAGGTGGATGATGGTGATAGAGACCTAAGTCAGGTAAGATGCTTATGAAACCTACTGCTTAGCACCTAGTATGTGATATTGTTATGGATGCACATCATGAAAGTTTGTTTTGAGCCAGTCTCAGTAGCCCAGGCTGACCTTCTCCAGATAGCCAAGGGTAACCCTTAACTTCTGATCCTGCTTCTGCTTCCAGAGTCCTGGAAATCCAGACGTGTGCTACTGCGCCTGTTTCCTGGAGTGTTGGGGAGTAAAACGGACACCTCATGCTTATTGAGCAAATATTCTGCCAACCGAGCTACATCCACAGCCCGGCTTTTGTTCTGTTCGTTTTCACTTTTCCAATGCTTACTAGAAGATTTCAGTTTATGTAATGATAACTGAGAAAGGATAAAAGGCATCGAGATAAAAATGAGAGTGAAACTCGGTGGAAGCAGCAGAGTGTGCAGACATTTGGCTAAACAGGACACGGCATTCTCAGCAGCATTATCAGGAGAGGGGGTACACGTGATGTGGAAAGTAAATTCTATGGTGATTCAACAAGAACAAAAAAACATGATCAGGAATTTAACCTTTTCATAAATCACCTCATAAATCTCATAAATCACCTCTTATTTTTATTTTATTTGTTGTGTTTGGGGCTTTGAGGGACAGGGTATCATGTAGCTCAGGCTAGCCTGGATATATGTAGCTGAGGGTGGCCTTGAACTCTTGATCTTCCTGATTCCATATCATGAATGCTGGGAATACAGGCATGAGCCAGTATGCCTGGCTCCTTATGTTTATTTCTATAAATAATTTCTCCCTCTGGACCGTAGGTATTAACAGCCCTAATGAATATGCATAGCATTTGAGCTTGCAATTCAGTTTCTGGGAATTTATATTAAGGAAATAAGTGAAGTTCAGCACCGTGATTATCACGAAGCAGAAATGCACACACTGCTGTAATGGTAAGGAAGGGAAACTGCTTAAATTGCCAACAGAATGACATCGAGGAAATAAGTCTTACCACATCTGTAGGATGAGGCACTTCTGACTCCACATCTGGGATTCTAAGCATGTGCTATTGCATCTAGTGTGTGGTACTGGAACGGAATCCCAGGCTTCCACTCCAGGAAGGCACTCTACCAACTGAGCCGGATCCCAGCACCTTACACTTTGAACACATGTTTACTTTTGCTAAGCAATAGATATTACCAATTATTCATATCTTTATTCATTTTTTTCTGTTCAAGTCCTGCCTAAAAATAAATGTAACATACTCTTAACTCACCTCCAAGGGCGTCTCAAATTTATCTATCTGCCTTCTATCTCCCCAACTGTCAAACCATGGGTCATAAATAAAACAAATTCAGAAAAACTTAACCAACTAGAGGAAATCAAGACAAAACTCATGGCAGGAAGCACTCTGAGACTAAAGTCTCACTGCAGAAAGGTGTGCAGTGAATACTTTGTCCAGGCCAGGGTCCCAAGCAGGTTGAAAACAAGCCATTGCTCTGGATGGTTCTATCGTAGCCCAGCTATTACCCATCAGGACAATGGAAGGGAGCCCTGGATTAAAGTCACAAGCATGTCCAGAAATAAAAATCCTTAGGGTTTCTATTGAGTTCAGGAAAACAATATAACCTGTAAATAGACAGTGGGACAGGAAGTTGCCCCATTTACAGAGCATGTTTTGATTTTGGTTATCAAGCCACGTTGATTATTAAAACTTGAATGCATAAGTACAATCCACGCTTGCACTTGATACTTCAGGTGTGCCTGGTGTTCACACAACAAACAGTCTGCACCAATCCTTGGAAAATCACAGTCTCTGATGTGAAAGTAAGTTGCTACTAACCTGGGGAGTAAGTGTGCCTTGTGCTACCCCCACACTGTGGAACAATAGATAGGAATGGTTCTTATTTTTCAAACTCTGCAGAGACAGAAGCTTAACCCAGTGCAATAAGTTAAATAAAGCGGCTATGAAAACACAAGTGGAATGACCAGACCAAAGGCAATTCAGGAACTTTCCCAGGAACCAGACTCCATGCATCCTGCACGGGATGACATAATGCACAAGTGACATGGGGGTAGGGGTGGGGGACATCCAGATGCTCCCACCAGCCACAAGGCAGTTCTGACGTGAGAACTGAGGCTTCCCTAGCCCCAATGAGCATGTGCCACCTGTCAAATGTCTATTTTAATTATTCTTATTATTTACCATTCTAGCCTTCATGGATATAATGATCCTTTCTCAACATACAGCAAAAGCAAGATGACTAACTATTGGATATGCAAGCCAAAACTCAACTGGAAAAAAGTAGACTTCAAATGTGCACACACATGTATATTTAGGTATGCCTGCATGTGTGTGCAGGTATGTGTGGATGCCAGAGGACATCCTCTCCCATCATTCCTCAGAAGCCATCCACCTAGTTTTAAGACAGGGATTCTCACGGGCAAGGAACTCACCAAGTTCTCTAGACTGGCTGGATCACTAGGGATCTTCCGTCCCCATCTCTCTGACACTGCTATTGTGAGAACACACTGCCACACCAAGCTTTTTAAAACATGGGTTCTGGAGATCAAACTCTGAGCCTCACATTATAAGGAAAGTGATTTACCCAGCTAAGCTATCTCCTTAGCCCAGACACTTCTGATTTGATACCGCCACCCATGACTGATGGCCTTTGGTGGCCATGGTGATAAATTGAAGAGTAGCCCTCCCTTTCAAAATCCATCCCAGACATTGGTGTCTTCTGTGAAGGTCAGGACAAGGAAGTGGCTAGGCTTCACAGTGAGCAGGTGGGACACCCATGGTTCTCACACTTTTCCTCCAAGAGCTGAAGGAGTGAACTCTCCACTTGCCCCAGAGCCTCAGGACAAAGAGTGGCAATTCAAGGCTGAGGAGAGACAGCAATAGGGAGCTCCTCCATCAGATTCTAAACAAGTATTCTCTCCTCCCTCCAGGGCATTAGAAAATGAGACAGGGGCGCATGGGCTGAACCCCTGAAAGATGGGCTTTTAAGTGCTTTTTCCCTTGAGGACAGAGAGGAGAGGGAGGAAGAGCTAGTGATTGTGTGGAGGGCGGGGGGGGGGGGAGGTCTGCCTCCAGGAGCATTTAATAAGTGACTCTTGTCCCTGGGTATCTGAGCAATGTTGGGAAACACAAAGGAAGACTGAAGGGCGGCCAGGGCTCTCTCCTGAGGGATGGAGGCCCAGAAGAAGCTCCATCGGAGAACCAAGCCAAGGTCCTCAGGCTGATCATTCATTTCCACATTAATCCTTTCCTCTTCCCCCTTTTCAGTCATAAAATACACATTTTAATTGCACTGGAATTAATAGAGACCATTTCCACTGCGGGGAGATTAAATTACTCTCCAGTTTTGTTTTTGTTCCAAACAGGACTAAAGTAACTTTTTAAATTTCAAGTGGCCTTGAAACAAGTATGCTCAGGGCTCATCTTGAGACTGGATTTTCACAAGGGGAAATGACCTTTGAAGGTCAAAAGCCTGGTGGGAGAAGAGGTGTTGATTTTTTATCACATTTGTTTATTTATTTTTGTGGGGTGTCTGCAAAAGCATGTATGTCACAGATCAAGAAGGTCAGAGGGCAAGCTGTTGTGGTCAGTTTTCTCCTACAATGTGGGTTCCAGGGACTGAACTCAGGTCGTCAAGCTTGGAGGCCAGCACCTTCGCAAGGGGAGCCACCTCGGTGCCCCCAAAGCCTGCATTTAAAACGGGCTTCACAGCTCTCCACATAAGGTCTAGTGCTGAGTAAATATGGAGGGCTTGATTCTTATATGAGTCTAAGGGAAAATGATCATGTGTTTACAATGATAGTCAGAGACAAATGTGGGAAACTGAGGCTTCTTCTACACACACACACACACACACACACACACACACACACACACACACACACGATGGCAGTTTAGACCTAAGTCATTCTTAGTGCAAAATTTCACAAGGAATGTTCACGGTGTCTTACAGCTTCCTCACTACACGGCAAACCTGGCTTCATCCTGGCGCTAAGTTAGTCTTCCTTAGAGAACGGGGATGACAGAAAGCACGAGATCAGACAGAAAATCTGTGCAAAATCAAACTCTATTGCTGATGGAGCTCAGCCGAGGAGGGAGGGGTCATCTCTTGCTGAGTTACTATGTTGTATTGTTGATTAGGACAGGATACGTATGTCTGCATCTGCTGCACTTTTCCATATTTAAGGGGTCCTGAGAGGGCACTGCATCCTGGACTGGCTCTAGTGGCAGGCAGCACACGCCATTAGAGGCAGCACTTGGTAGCAGTGTCCTTTAGGGCAGCTGGCGTCATTACAGGATGAAATGGTCCCTAATTGGGCTATTGATTTTTCCCCTTCTTTAATGGATTGCTCTCTCCCAATAAACTCCAAGTTGAGACTTTCCCATGCCATAGCCAGGCTGCCATGAATGCACACGCAACTGTTCATTCTCAGCACATAGGGTATCGCTGTGTGGGTCATTTAGCTGTGGCAACACCCAGAAAAATGGATCTGGATCACTTTGAATAGATGCAGGTCTATGTGAGCACCAGGCAAGTGAACTATGTGTCATTTGACTTCATTTAGTCCTTGGAACACTGTTCCAATACAGACATTCTAACACTCCTTTTGTAGCTGGACAGCGGGAGCTCATAAAGACAAGACACATGTCTATATCAAACAGCAAGATGCAGAGCTGACATTTCCCTGAGGAATCTCAATTCCGTGTGTGGAGAGCAAAGGACAAGGAAGAAAAAGGAAGCAAAGCACAAGCTGTGCAGTTGGCGGGGCAGATAAAGGCTTTCGGGTTTTCAGCCCTTACACAGGGATGCTGTTAGGGCCTCAAAACTCTTGTATGTTGAAGTCCTACTTCCTAGCAGGACGGGAATTAGAGACATGAGATTTACAAAGTAATTAAGGTTATATTGGGTCATGGAGATGGGGCCCTCATGAAAAGAACAGTGATTTATAAAGAAAAGGGGGAAAATAATCTTTCTGAAAGGAGCAGGGCAATCATCTGCAAGTCAACGACATTGGGATCCCTGCTCAACCCTGGAAGCCTCC
Source organism: Peromyscus eremicus (assembly GCF_949786415.1). Lineage (NCBI taxonomy): Eukaryota > Metazoa > Chordata > Mammalia > Rodentia > Cricetidae > Peromyscus > Peromyscus eremicus. The sequence goes on along the minus strand of NC_081428.1, from coordinate 5,333,757 downwards.
AAAAGAGTGAGTGAGAAACATCTGTTCTCCAAGGCACCTGTGTAGGATCTTTGTCACAGGGTTGAGTCATTATCTAGTTCATGTTCACGGGCACATGCCAACAGCCGTGAGTAAAGATGAATTATCAAGACCCTGGGTGATGTGTGTGAGCAGGATGGAGCTCATGAAACAGGAGAGAGATGAACCATGACTAGAAATTGATAGAACTGGCCCTAGGAGAGCCAGCACAGAGGGACACTCCACACTCAGCATCTTCTCCAAGCCTTAGTGACTGGGAGATGAAGGGCAGTGCTAAGGGAAATGGCTACTCAGTTCTTGATTTGATTGAAATTCCTGACACTGGTCAACTTCACATCTCATCCAGTGTAGTACAGAGAATATTCTGGGTCAACTCCTCACATGCGACAGCCCAGAACACTTTGCCCCAACACCACCCAGCAACATACCAGCTGCACTGACTACCCCACTTCAAAATTATCTTTTTCTACATTAATAGACTACTACTTAGAACATTTTAGCTTCAGACGAGTTGTGGAGAAGCATAACCCTTTCCTCACACATACACACACCCCACCTTACGTCCTCTATGACTAATACCTTTTATTACTGTGGTACATTTGTCATCCCTAACCCAACCATCACACTGTGACCAGCTAAAGCCCACAGTGTGTTAGCCGGCTCATTTGGTGATAAATGTCTCAGGAGCTTAGACAAAGCTTTGTCCAGACATGCTGTGACAGAATGGTGCCCATGCCCTGGAAAGCCCCCGTGAACCCATACTCCACTCTTTCCTCCTCCCACAAACGCCTCAGCAACCTCCAGTCTCCACACACACTCGCTTTGATTCTGCCTCTTCTAGAACATCACAGAGCCAGAACCGGGCACTCTGCACCCGTTCACGTTGGCTTCCTTGCCCAGGTGATGTTACTTGAATCTCTTCCTTCTTAGCTCTTTGTGCCTTGACAGCTCAGTCCTTTTCAGGGTTGAATGCTACCCAGTTGTGTGGATATACTGCTGTGGACAGAGGTTTTTAGCACATTTGGGTGACTGTTGCAGCAGGGATCATTGTTACCGGACCCCACGGTACCTGATGTTTGGCTTTATAAGAAGCAACCTGATTGTGCCATGGTTTTTGGATGCCCATTTATTACTTGGCTCTCCATCTTTAGACTTGCGAAGCACAGGAGTCCATGCAATCGACACTGGTCTGCTTTTACCCACAGAGATAAAGCTGTGAGGCAGGAGGAAGGGCTAGAAGGGAAGGAGGGCACTTAGGTGAGAGAGTGGGAATTCCAAGCAGCCAGTGGAGGGTGAGGGTCCCTGGGATCATCACTTCCAAGTGTGGATGCTGCAGGCTGCTTCAGAGAGTCTCAGCCCAGACTCCTCCAGGAACATTCACAGGACGCAAGAAGGACCCAGCCACTCAGACACAGTGCATATGAGGCAGAAACAGTCTATCCTTCACATCTTGAATGATGTGCATTTACCCAGCGGCTCTGAACCCAGGTGTGTGAGTCCTGGATGAGGATGGAACTTGCCTTTGGGGTCAAAGCCAAAACCCTAGACTACAAACAAAGCTACAGCTTGCTAAACGATCTAAGCTGTCTAAAACTAAAGCCACAGTAAGTCACCCATGGGAGAGGAAGGCCAAGATAATATGCTAGATTTGAGGATGCTCCTCTCAGAATCTGAGAAACACCACTGCCTCCTACCTCCCCCGTGGATGGACAAACTTAAACGGGAATTATAATGAAAACTATGCAAGCCAGACAAAGCCCAGGTTATCGTCGCACACTACCAGGCCAGGCTAACTTCGTCCAATACAAACTGCCCACGCATCCTCTGGACTCTTTATTCTGCTCCCAGGAATCCACAAACCCCTCCTTGGAGACATTGTGAATCCTCAGCAGCAAAGACTCCAAGAAATCCCACCAGGCACACGTCTTTGTGGAAGCATGGCAAAACAAAAAATTAACTTTGGTGTCCTGTCAAGCCTCATTCCAATGGAGACAGACCGCACTGAGCAGCGTGGGCATCACCAAAGACAAGCTTACAAACGGCACACGTGTGTAGAGAACACGGTGAGCGCTCTGAAGCTGGATCCCCAAAGGCACGCTGCCTGGAAATTCAGACTTTTGAGACTGAGCGTCTTAGCTCTGTGTCTCTTATAAATGAGTTCCTCCAAGTGCTGGCCTGTCAACAAGCCATCATGGTTGGATGGGGGCTCATGGGACCTCATCTTCCCTAGATATAGACAGTTAATGGTAGCTGGGATTGCTACCATTAGTGTGTGGAATCACCAGCAGCAGATTGCCCTTACTCAAGTAAATGATATCTCTACCCATGTTCAAGTGAGTAGCCTTGATTATATACAGGGAGTGTGACAAAGTTCAATGCTAAATAACAGAAAAATGGACCTGATGTGAGGTGGGGAAGGAAAGGAATTTGGTGAGAGAAGATGGTGAGGGGGAGAACGTGAATGTAGTCTAAGTATTTTCTGTATGAAGTTGTGAGAGAATAAATTAATTTAAAAACTAGAAAGCTAGACTTGCTCTTCCCTTTCCGAAATGGCCAATAAAAGCCCTTTATACTGGAATTAAAAGTAGGCTTCCATACTTTCCTACTTGGAGTAATTCTTGGGAATTTCAGGGTCTCTTTATGTAGCTCTGGCTGTCCTAGAACTCTATGTAGACCAGGATGGCCTGGATCTCACCTGCCTCTGCCTCCCAAGTGCTGGGATTAAAGGCATGCTCCAGCACAGCTTTAATAACTGTTGGGAATTTTAAGTCATGTTTTAAATTTAAGTTTTATGTTTTTCAATTTTAAGTCTTTATGAGCTACAACAGGCCTCAGCTTCTTTGGTGGCATGCCATCATCTAACCACTGGGCTCAGACAGGAAGCAGGCAGGCAGTGGAGAACCATGAAGTGCCTCCTCTGCTCCTGCCTGACTTTGGGTGTGGCGACTGGGCCTAGCACTGTAGGGTACAGCTGCACTCAGAAGGCCTCTGGATTCCATTACAGAGAGGATGCTGAGGAATGCATTCACGACTTGGCTTTTAACCCGGGCCTAGAGGAAGAAAGGTGCAGATTCCATGGCCAGCTGTTCCTGGCTCTGGGAGGCCCAGAATTTAGGACTGAGAGGCCTGCCATGTGTATTTCCAGCCCATGCCCCAGCTGTACCCTTGGGCCCTGGAAGACTGCAGTGTGTTCCCAGACAAAGGGCCTGCAAGCCAGAGGCTGTTTCCTAGCTCAGAACCCTCTAGCCGGCACAGAGATGCATCTGTGGGAATGGGGTTACAGCTCTCCTCTGATAGCTTAAAACCTTATTGAATGAACAGTCAAAGCTAAAATATCACAATAAACAGGGCACATGTGGTGGCACACGCCTGTCATGCCAGTACTGGGAATGTGGAGGCAGGAAGATCAGAAGTTCAAGGCCATCCTTCGCTATATGGCAATGCCAACCAGGACTATATAAGACCACATCTCAAATATTTTAAAAAGACTACAGTAACATATCTACCTAATGTAGTAACATCCAATACCCTATGGGCAAAGCCTCTTTGTGCTCATGTACAACCAGGTCTTGAAGTCCTCAGCTTTACCCAGCCACCAACCAAGACAAGTTTGGGGAAAACAGTGCATGGAGCTGACCATGTTCCGTCTGTTTTTCTCATCATTCTTCCCAACAATACAATGTATCAGCTATTGATGCAGCACGACATTGTTCACAGGTTATTAGTAATCTGGAGATGATTAAGGTATAAGTAGGAGGGATGGCTCAGCAGGCAAAGGTGTTTTATGCAAGTCTGATGACCAGAGTTCAATCCCTGGGCTCCACAAGATGTCCTCTGATCTCTACACGCACACTGTGGCTTGAGCACACATACATGTACTACACACACACACACACACACACACACACACACACACACACTTTAAAAATTGAAATAAATAAAGTGTAAGGTGCTGTGGATATTGCTCTATATAAATAAAACACTGATTGGCCAGTGACCAGGCAGGAAGTATAGGTGGGACAAGGAGGAGAAGAATTCTGGGAAGTGGAAGGCTGAGTCAGAGACACTGCCAGCTGCCGCCATGACTAGCAGCATGTGAAGATGCCGGTAAGCCACGAGCCACATGGCAAGGTGTAGATTTATAGAAATGGGTTAATTTAAGATATAAGAACAGTTAGCAAGAAGCCTGCCTCGGCCATACAGTTTATAAGTAATATAAGCGTCTGAGTGATTATTTTATACGTGGGTTATGGGATTGCAGGGCTTGGTGGGACCTGGAGAGAAGCTCTTCAGCAACAGTAAGGGATCCTTGCATAGGTTATATAGAAGCAGAGCATCATCTTGCACAAGGCATTTGAGCATCCCAGTGGGGCTTCGCACCAATTCCCTGAAAGTACCGTGCAATGGACATGTTAGCAAATTACTGCCTGTCATCATTACTGCCTGTGACACCCAGGTCATGGAGATGGCTGGCTTTTGACATAAGACTCTTTTTCCTAACTGGGAGGGGGGCGGGGAGAATATATTAGATATTATTATAAGATTTCTAATATTTCATTTCTATTTCATGTGCATGGCTGTTTTGCCTGCGTGTATGTCTTGCCTGGATCCTGAACTTTATGAAAGAGAGACCATGAGCCGGCAACAACACCCATCTCTCTCTGTTCCCTGGTATCATGCAACCTGCTGGCTCACTGGACCCTTGAACTAGGAGCCAAAGCAAAAAACCCCTTCCATACTTTGCCTTTGTCTGGCGTTTTATCATGGAGTCACAACCCATAACTAATTCAACCACTGTCAGCAAAGTTAGAACGAGACATCTTACACAAGGACGTTCAAAATTAATAGGAACACAAGCAACTTCGGCTGGGTTTTCAGGCACGCGGGCATCTTGTTCATGCTGCTGGTCTCCAATGCTTTGTCCTGTCATGTCTCACGAGCGCAGGCAGGCACAGGCTCATGACTGTTTTCTCCTCCATTAGATCCAGTGTCACATACATCAACCCTCAGCTGAAGCCCTGGAATGTCTTTACAGACCAAAGCAAAGGCTTCGCCTTTGGCGGCTTGTTTTATCCGACAGCCTTGGCAACACAAGTGTCACCAAGTAGCAGTCTGGATTCCATGAGCGATCGACACCGCAGACCCCCGGCTTGCTGTGATGCCTGCCCAGCTGAAGCAGACATTCCAAACAGCACATCTCATTTTCGTGTATGCTAATCGATGTCAGATGGCTGGTCACGGGGTCTCCAGGGGAAGACAATAATACAGGCCAGAGGTGGCAAGCTACTGTGTGGTGTGCGTGTGAACATGTGGATTGAGGTTCACGTGCACACACGTGTGTGAGCATGGAGGCCACAGAACAACTTGAGAGATATTCCTTAAGTGCTATCCACCTTCTCAGTGGGGGACAAGGTCTCCCACTGGCCCAGAATTTATCAATTTGCCTAGTTGGACTAGTTACAAGCCTGAGGGACCCACTTGTCTCTGCCTTCCCAGGGCTGGGATTACAAGTGCAAACTGCCAGGCCTGACATTTTTAACACGTGTTTCTGGGGGTTGGACTCAGGTCCTTGTGCTTGCAAGACAAGCACATTCCTAAATGAGCTAAATCCATAGCGTGGAGAGTTCCCAAACTGACAGTCACTTGTTCCTTTAGATTTGGTTAAAATTCAGAGAGCAAAGTTCAATTTCAGCCGGAGCTCTCTCCAGAATGCTTCTGTGTTCTGACATCAGTATGTATGGATAGATCCAAGGAGGTCCACTCCCAGCCGGTTTCCACTGTGGTCCACACTTGGTATTCATTAATTAACTCAAGATGTCCCCAGGGAGGGGGCTCCGGAAAACACCTTGAATTCTTTGTTTGAATGTTTCAACACTGCTATTAATGGAAACTGCTGAGTCCTTCATTCCCCTATCTTTCTTGCCAGCAAAGTAAAATATATGCTTAAGTGTTTGGAAACAAGAGAGGGACAATGTGTTTTAAATGTATTTTACGCACACGCGCGTGCACAAACACACTGTTCTCAGCCATCCCCTGCATCTAGCGGCGGACAGTGTAGACTTGCCCTCTGACCTCATAGATTATCAGAGGTGAAAGTCCCTTTTCAACAAGATCTATAGCTTTGGAGTTTCCTCCAGCTCCTTATGTTCCCCTAACCCATCTTCAGTCCAAAACGTGTCAGTTTTAGGAGATGTAAAATTCTTCCCAGAGCACATTCTACCCACACTATGTTTTTAGGGGGATATTTGCAAACGTTTAATGATAACATGAAGTAGGTACCACCAGGGTTAGCAAAAGCTCCTCGGTGGGAAGCACTCAGCTCACTGCTCCTGGGCTCCGCCCTCCATCCTGTGGCGGGGGCTAGCTTTAACCCCACCACCCTGAGCAGAGAAAGCTGCTTTCACTCCCACTACCACATACCAAATTATCATACCGCCAGCAACAATCCCTAAGAATCCATAACTTTCAGCTTATAAACCTCCAATAATTTGGATTTCCAGGAGAAAATAAATATTGAATTGGAAGGTAATTACAACGTGTTTTGCGGAAAGCCTAAGTTGTTATTGTGACAGACCAGACACGTGTCCATCATTTAAACCATGTATGTACCAGTCCAGTTTCTCACAAACTTCCTTACACAAGATAAAAATCTACAGTGGAGGCTAGGATGTGGCTTAGTGGGTAGAGTGCTCACCTAACATGCATGAAGCCCTGGGTTTGATCCCCAGCATTCAATAAAACAGGTATGATGGCACAAGCCTGTTATGACATATATAAGCTCAAGGCCAGCCTCAGTACAGAACAAGTTGGAGGCTAGCCTGGGCTATATGGAACCCTGTTTCAAAAGGGAAAAAAATCTGTGAAAAGATCTTCCTCTTACCACCGGCTATAGATTCCTAAAAGAAATGTGGAAAATTATAAGCTGAACACTTGTTATTCACTTTGTTTTCTAAACACTAGTCCTTAACAAATCATACAGACTATATTCTAGCTGGGGAAATAATAGCAATTTTACTATAAAACTAAAAACCAGTGAGAAAGCAAGTGTTTGTCAATGCTATTCTGTTTCAGAGTCTTTCATAAATAAGGGTTTATAAGATATTTGGGGGATTTAATGAAACATAACAGCACTTAGAAACATAATGGAGTCTCAAAGAGAAACTTCTTTTTAATGTGTATGGGTGTTTTGCCTGCACATATGTGTACATGTATTACATGTATGTGTGATGCCCTCAGAGGCCATAAGAGGAATCAAATCCCCTGGAAGTGGAGTTACAGATGGCTCTGAGCCACCATGTGGGTGCTGGGAACTGAACCCAGGTCCTCTGCAAGAGCAGCCAGTACCTTTAACCACCAAGCAATCTCTTCGGACTCCCCAAAGAAAATCTTAAAAGTGAATTCTACATCCTTATGTCTGCTGCATTCAACTAAGACCAAGACTAACTGAGCTTTGGGGAGCTGGAGGGATGCCTTGAGCTCTGGCTGCTCTTGCAGAGGACCTGGGCTCGGTTCCCAGCACCCACATAGTGGCTCACAACCACCTCTAACTCCAGTGTCAGGGGCTCGGGTGTCTCCTTCTGGCCTGTGAGGGCAACTGTAGACAGGTAGCATGTATTCAAACACATGTACATATACAGTAAGCTTGAAAGAAACTAGGCTCCCTTGTGTGCACTGCGAGGGTTGGAGGAGGGGCCAGCCTGCTCTAATGACACGGGTAGCCTGGGGCAGGCAGAAGCCCTGAAACTTCATTACCACCAACTGAACTGCTCTGTTGAGCATGTCTCCATCTGGACACAGACTTTAAATATGGGAGTCACAAGGAAATGCAAAGGTCACTGTGGTGAGCTGGGCCAGGGCAGCCACAGAACAGACTCAACAGAGCTGGCGTGGGTGGTGTCCCTGAGGCTGTCCGGTGCACAGCCTGTGCAGAGGGCCAGGCACCTCTCAGGTCAGCCATGCCAGTCCGTAAGGAAGGAACTGAACATGTGTGCCTGCGTACAATTCCGCAGTAAACCATACCGCCACCGCTCACAGAGAGGAATGTTCTAGAGAGGGAAGCTGTCTGAGGCCAAGGTGAAGTCAGCTTGCCTGGGAGGCAGTGAGGCGCCCTGATGGGAGATGCCCAAGGTCGGCCTGTCTTATCACCCAGTAGGGACTGAGAATCAGGACAAATCCACTGCTCAACTCAAGTCTTCTAGCATCTGCACCCCAGTGGCGATCTGAGGACCCTGAGTCCACAGAGAGCAGAAGAGCATGGGGACAGAGAGAGAGAAGTGGGTAACTGTAAGTCACTGTCCTTCAATGGGTTTTCACCTTTCACCTCAGCCTCACTCCTGGCTTCCTTCTCATGTCACATGTCATAGTTCGGCAGCTACTGGTGACTAGGCCATGTGTGCACCTCCTCCAGGAAGAACTCCAGAGAGCCAGGCCAGCACCTGCCAGGAGATGGGAACAATCTATGAGTTGTGTGTGGAGGGTGGGGCGGGGAGTGCACTGCATTAGTGTATTAGATTGGGTTGGCTTTGCAGTGTCCAGGCTCTCTGAAAACTGCCAGCAATGCTGACATTCCACAGGTCACTCAAAGGAGCAAGTGGACATCAGTAAGGCTGGTGGCATAACCTCATCCACCCTCTTTATCTCCAAGGTGAAGAACTGGACCCTGTGAACCCCTTAACCTCAGCGATGAGACAAATGGGCAGAAGAATATAGGTGAGATGGTGTGGGGGGGGGGTGTGGGGGGTGTGTATGTGTGTGTGTGTGCTATCATTTGTGTGTATGAGATTATGTCTAAGTATGTATGTATGTGTGATCGTGTGTATGTGTGATCGTGTGTTGTGGGATATTTGTACACTGTGTGAAAATGTATTGCTGTGATTGGTGTGATAAAAGCTGAACAGCCAATAGCTAGGCATAAGGTATTAGTGAAACCTCCGGACAGAGAGAGAAAGAAAGAAAGAGGAAACATCGAGGCAGGGAGACAGATGCCAAGAGACATGAAGAGGAAACCAGAGGTACAAGATGCAAGAGAGGTAACGCCACGTGATAGAACATAGATTAAAAAAATGGGGTAATTTAAGTTATAAGAGTTAGTTAGGAACAAGCCTAAACTGTAGGCTGAGCTGGCTGGTGGGACAAAAAAGCTCATTGTAGTGTGTGTGTGGTATGTGTGTGTGTGTGTGTGTGTGTATGTGTGTGTGTGGTATGTGTGTGTGTGTGGTATGTGGTGTGTGTGTGTGTGTGTGTGGTATGTGGTGTGTGTGTGTGTGGTATGTGGTGTGTATGTGTGTGTGTGTGTGTGTTGTGTGTGTGTGGTATGTGGTGTGTATGTGTGTGTGTGTGTGTGTTGTGTGTGTGTGGTATGTGGTGTGTATGTGTGTGTGTGTGTGTGTGTGGTATGTGTGTGTGTGGTATGTGGTATGTGGTGTGTATGTGTGTGTGTGTGTGTGGTGTGTGTGTGTGGTATGTGGTGTGTATGTGTGTGTGTGTGTGTGTGTGGTATGTGTGTGTGTGGTATGTGGTGTGTGTGTGTGTGTGTATGGTATGTGGTGTATGTGTGTGTGGTATGTGGTGTATGTGTGTGTGTGGTACGTGGTGTGTGTGTGTGTGTGTGGTATGTGGTGTGTGTGTGTGTGTGGCATGTGGTGTGTGTGTGTGTGTGTGGTATGTGGTGTGTGTGTGTGTGGTATGTGTGTGTGTGGTATGTGGTGTGTGTGTGTGTGTGTGTGTGTGTGTGTGTGTGTGTGATCATGTCTATGAATGCAGGTGCAGCATATGTGCTATTGTGTACATGTGGAGATCAGAAGACAACCTAAGGGCCTTGGCTCCCACCTTGCTGGAGGTAGGGGTTGTCCTTCACCACTGCACACCCCGGGTGAGCTGGTCTCTAAACCTATAGGGATTCCCCCACTCTTGCTTCCCATCTCACCACAGGAGATCTGGGGTTACAGATGCAGGACCACATCAGCTTTTCACACGGCCCAGGGAAGACAAATTCAGTTCCTCAGGCTATGCGGAAAACACTTTACCTGCTGACCCATCTCCAAGGCCCCAGATGATCACTTAAAGGCCATGGTCAGAGGATACGCTCAGCCTCAGTTTCCAGTCTCCACCGTTTCTCAGCCATGAAACAAGCCTCTTCTGGAGCATCAGTTTCTTCCTCTGTAGAATAGTCTTCCCGCTAGGATGGTCCTTGGGAAAGTGAATGTTAAGATGCAAGTACTCTGATCCCTTCCAGCACGTCCAAACTACACACCGTTGGCTGTAGCCTAGGGTAGCTATGGATGTAGGCCGACATAAACTCAAAAACTTAAGCATTATGAGATTCTCTCTGTGTGATATTTTTTGTAGCTTGTTTTCAAAGCTCTCAAGCATGAACTTTGTACATGATAAAGTCATGTAATAGCAATGTCATAAACTTGGGCTTGCCTGCAAGGATTCTGGTCCATTGAGTAGACTTCAAACTATCAGTCCCTTTTCACTGGTGTCAAGGAGAACATGAGCCAATTGCCTGTTCCTGTGGATGAGCTGCCATTTACTGACCTCAGACACCCTTATGAGCATTGCCCAAGCTGTCCTAGAACTAGCCTGGCTCAGGCTTCTCCATGTTTGGGTTGTTCTCTAGGGCAAAGCAGCCCCCTGAGTTCTCTCATTAATTAAGCTATCTACCTGTTTCCTCCAACAAGGAGCTGTGTGGTTTTTCCAGATTTTCTTGGCGCAAAGCAAAACCATTTCCTGGGTAATGCACGCACAGTCTCAAAGGAAATCTCAGGACCTGTCTGTCCTCGTTTCCTGATCATTTCAGGTCAAACACACCATTAGCACAGACCACATAGTCACACTCTGTCTTGCCTGTCATGTGGAGGCAAGCTCGATGTTCCCAATAGCACCTCAGTATACCTGGAAATGCAGAGAGAAGAAATGCAACAAAAAAGGAATTAATTCACCAGGTAAAACCAAGCTCAACAAGCCAAAGGAAGTCACATTCCTAGTCTCCCATGACCCAAGATGTCTTATAATATGCATCCAAGTACCAAAGAGCTCAGATCCTCCAGGAGAACAAAAGATGCTGGGCTCTGCACATGGCATCCAGCAGTCCTGCTCCAGGGCATGGGGATTCAGCCACCTTGGGGCTGCCAGGTCAACCCTGAGACCTTGCAGAAAGCCCAGCCCCAGGAAACCTAGGAAGCGAGACTCTAGGGAATGGTGGTACATGCTCTGAATGGCAGAGGCCACGTGACCTCATCCACCAGGGCATTCTGCATTGGGCTGATGGATCCGAGGAGAGTTCTCATCAGAGGAGGGGTGATAATGTCCAAAGGCCCCCACTGCCTTGACCATTGCGGACAAAGAAGCAGCCACCGGAGCGTGTTCTCTGGTGCGTAGTAGGAGAGAGTCCAGTTCCTTTTCCTGGCCAGTCAAAGCATAGGTTCTGAGACCCACAAGAAGTGCGGCCCCACACGCCTCTCTCTACCTCCCTTGAGATGCATGAGGAGTAGATCACAGCAACCCTGTGGAGCTCCACTGCTGACAGACAGAGGGTGGGGCTGGCTAGGCCTCAGTGCGCAACACACAAATCAGTCTTCATTTAGGACGGTGATTCTCGGCCTTCCTAATGCAGCGACCCTTTAAGACGGGTCCTCATGCTGTGGTGACCCCCAAACATAAAATTATTTCCATTGCTACTTCATAACTGTAATTTTCTTACTGTCATGAATTGCAATGTAAATATCTGTGTTTTCTGATGGTCTCAAGCAACCCCTGTGAAATGGTGGTTCAACCTCTAAAGGGGTCGTGACCCTCAGGTTCAGAACCACCAATTTAGGAGCCTATGTTCTCCACAAAGCATTTATACTTCTGGCTGTGTTTGCTCTTCCCCAATCCAGGCTTTTGCAGACAGTTGGTTCCTCTTTTAGACTCATGACAGAAAAGGCATGCAGGCAAGTGTGAAGACGTTGAAGGCCTACACCCCCATCGTCTGAAAGCAGCAGCAGTAAAACTTGCCTCTGTGTCCTTCCAGACTTTTCAAAAACCCTTTTTACAATAAGCCGGTACCATTTCCACAGTTTTTGATGGTTTTTACTCTGTGTTTCTGTGTTTTTTGACAGTTGCTCCCATCGCTGGAAGATTCAGGCTGTTGTTTTTCCAAATGTTTGTAGGTTGTGTGTAGTGCGTGAGACTCTAAAGTGATGCACCCCGCTGGAGTCTTGGCCAATAATCTCTTTCTTGTTTTATGACAAGGAAAGCAGTGGCTATGATCACCTAAGTCATCCATGAGCAGAGGGAGGGGCCAGCTCTCAGGACAGGGGCAGTCACAAAGTTGGACCTGTGAAGCATCTTTGCCATTGAGCTACCTCAGCCGACTAGACAACTGGAGGACCCAGGGTGTGGTGAAAATACAGTGCCCTGATGTATCGTGGATACAAAGTGTCACACAGCCCAGGCTGGCCTTACACTCACTAACAGCAGAGGGTCATCTTGAACCTCTGATTCCACTGCCTCTCCACCCCAAGTGTTGTGACAACAGGCTTGCACCACCACATCCGGTTTATCCAGTGTTGGGGAGGGAACCCAGGTCTTCGTGTATGAGAGTAAGCACTCTGCCAGAGATATTTCCCTAGCCCAGGAAGTCTTCTGAATAAATAGAAATAACAGAAACAGCCCGTGGGAAGAAAGACTCCAAATTTGGAAAGTGATAGTCACACATAATTAAAATTATTAAAAGAAGATCGGTGGAAAAATCTATTTCCCATTGCATCTTTCTGCGTGATTTTTAGTGAAATTTGAACCCTAAAACATACACAATTCTATCTCCTGCCTTTCTATTTGGTTTTGTGACAAGCGTTTTCAAAGGTGAGACCAGCATTTCTTACAAATTCCATTCTAATAGCTGTAAAATGTCCATCCCCTGGATATACCAGAGTTCTGCAGTCGTATTTATTGTCTCTGGGTAGCTTCCCAATATAAAGGTCTCAGTAATGAGCCCCTGCACTGAAAAGTCCGTGTTTCTTGTGACTTCTCAAGAATGGACCTTAGCAGGGGAGTTACTGGCAAGGTCTATGCCTTGGTGCAAGGCCCTGGATATACAGTAACCTCTCCCCCCCAAAAAAAAAGATCAAGTCAATGAATCCCTCCTTTGACCTCAGAAGGTGCTGCCCAGGTGCAGGTATGGGCGATGATGCTATCCTGTGTCCAAAGGTCATTCCTCTCTCTTGAGTCAGAAATCCGTGTGTGTGTGTGTGTGTGTGTGTGTGTGTGTGTGTGTGTGTGTAGAAGAGAGCACTTGTCACAGTGTGACTATGGAGGTCAAAGGACAGCTTGCAGACTTTAGTTCTTTTTTTCTGCCTTGTGGGTCCTACAGATCAAACTCAGATCCTCAGGTCATCAGGCTGGGCAGCAAGTGCCTTCAATCCACTGATCCATCTCATCAGCCCAGTGCACAGAAAATATTATTCTCAACACCTGTATATTCTCCTCCCTCCTTCTTTTGACTTATATTAATCTACCTGCCAGCCTTCCCTGTACACCAGTCAACCTATCTATCTGTCTGTCTATCTACTTACCTACCTATCTTTCATACTGCATTTTCTATCTACTTAACAGCTCCAGACTTATATTCTATATCTATTATTCTACTCACTACATCAGAGAGAAGGAACTTTTTGTGTGTGTTTTGAGACAGTGACTCATGTAGCCCAGCCCGGCCTTAAACTCACTATGTAGAAAGGGATGGCTTTGAGCTGGCAATCCACTTGCCTCCACCTTCCAAGTGCTAGGATTACGGACATTTGCCACCTGCCTGGTTTATGTAGCTTAGTGATCGTGGATAGGCTCTTCTCTTTGGACATCAAGCTGTGATCTAGTGTGGGTGGGTGCTTTGGGTGCCAGTGTGGCAAATAATTATTATGCCAGGTAGAGGTGAGTGTTGTGGGTGTAAGCAAGAGAAACAGAAAGATCACTGGCAGGGCTGACATTGTAAACAGGGTCGTGTGTGAAGAAGGGACACTTGACAGAGATCTGAATAAAGTGAGGCATTGTCTGAGGGAGAGCACAATAGACCCAGGGAGCATCCTGGGCAGAGGCTCTCGGGTGTGAACGTGCTGTCTTATCCCAGGACAGAGGCAGTGAAATACAATGGAAAGAACTGGAGGGTCAGGGCCTTGATGAGTTCTGTCTTGGCCCTGCCATTAACCAGCTGCTTTATGTGGGGACAATTCCCTGTTCTTTCAGCATCATCCTCCCTGACAGTGATGGAGGTGGGCGTGGCTCTCACCTCCAATGACAGAGGGATATCATCATCTGGGGTTCCCTCTTTGCAGGGTTCCTTTTGTTAGTGACTGTAGTTTCTCAGCCCACCTCTGCCTGCTTTGATTTTGTCTTCTAACCTGTGCAGAGACCTTTGGCTTGGAGGTTTGCAAACAGAATTTCCCTGAAAACTCCACACCTGTGTGGCGATTGTGCATTGCCATGATTCTGGAGAGTGGGAATGTCAACAGATCAACAGAAAGTCAAAATGACTTTGAGTTATTTTTAAGATCCTCTGTAGCCACTTCTTCCTGCCTCCGGAACTAACATTTTTTGACTAACATGAAAAACCTTTAGAGTACATTAACTTAAAAAAAGAAAGAAAGAGAGAGAGAGAGAGAGAGAGAGAGAGAGAGAGAGAGAGAGAAAGAAAGAAAGAAAGAAAGAAAGAAAGAAAGAAAGAAAGAAAGAAAGAAAGAAAGAAAGAAAGAAAGAAAGAAAGAAAAAAGCCGGGCAGAGGTGGCTCATGCCTTTAATCCCAGCACCAGGGAAATAGAGGCAGGTTGAGGCCAGACTGGTCTACAGAGCAAGCTCCAGGATAGTCATGGTTGTTGCAAGAGAAACCTTGTCTCAAAAACAGCAAAGAAAAGGAAAAAAACAAAAAACAAAGAAAAGGAACAACCAATCCGTATGGACTGCATCAACTTAGCAGGCCTCCATCTTCTCCCAACCCCAAAGCTCAGAAACTCACACCAGCAGCAGCACCTGAGACCTATAGGAGAGATTTCCCTCCTTGCTGCTCAGGGTCCAACCCGAGAGTTTGGTGAATGTCTTCATTTATGACTGTCTCTATTCTATAACTAGTAAAACCTCACGTGACCACTTCTACAATGGAAGATCTCTTGAGAGAACCTGAATCCATGTTCTCAGGCCGTGTCACTCACGGTTGGCCCAGAACAATCCCGCTCTCATTCCCCGTGGAGAATGGAGTTTTGTGTGGTGGGTTTCATGTGGAGAGCTGTTTTCGAGCGACTGTGGAATGCTTGCTGGGAGCTGTGTGTGAAATGCCCTCTCCTGTCAACACACTGGACCGACCACATGTTTTTTACACATCCTCTGAAGAGCAAGATGCAGGGGGGCTGTTTCCCAGAGAACAATTAGAGAAAACTGGAACCAGATAATTTACAGCCTCATGTTAACAGTGAGCTGGGTGGATTCCCACAGTCATGTCCCCCAGATAAGAACTAGCTTGGAAACTGGCCCCACACAAATCTTAGATGTCACAACACAGAGATTGGGACCTCTTTCTCTTTGTCTCTGAAGAAAGCCAAAGGCAGATCACTTTTAAGTGAATGTGTGTAAAATACAAAATTATCTAGCTTTGCTTTGTCGCTGAATTTTGGAAAATATTGTTGTTGTTGGATTTTACTTTCTTTCCTTTTATTCACTGAAGCTATAACATAAAGAAAACTGGCAAGGTTCCCACCAGACAAAGAAGTCGTTTGGTCCTGTTGGGGACAGAATAAAAATTCTAAGTAAGAGAGCAAGCTCCCACCTGCTCTGGAGCCGGGATGGTAGACTGAGCTGCAGATGGGCCAATCTCCTGCTTCCTCTCAGCTACAGTTGAGGAGGCTTGAAGTTATCTCTGCCCAAAACCTGGTTGTTGTGGCAGGAAGGAAGCGAGCTTTCCCAGGATTCCAGCAGGCACAGACCTGAGGTCAAGACTGGGAGAGCAGGTGGATTCTCAGCCCGCTCCCCACCAGCATCAGTGGGAAGCGATTAAAGGATTAAAATTTGCAGGCAAAGCAACGGAGATCCAAACCCTCCCTTCCCTCCCCTCGATGTAACTGAGAAGATAAAAGCTGTTTCCTTTCAAAGCTTCAGGTTGGAGATGGGAGTATTAGCTGATATGTAATCTTATAGCGGGCACTCAGCTGAGAACGGGGGAGCAAGGATAGCCAGTGTCACTCTGCATTTAGAAAAAAAAGATTAACCCTTGAAATACTACATCTCAAAATGAAGAACCATTACTGCTCAAGAGATGGGCCCCAGACAGGAAATGGTGATTGGAGACACTGTCTGTTGTCACACCTGGAGGGAAGTTGGGTGCCACTGGCATCTAGCAGGTGGTCGGTGGGGTAGACCCTGCTGAACACTCACAACACGCAGAGCAAGCCCAGGAAGAATGCTGGACCAGCCTAGGAGGTCCAGAAAGCCTGGTTTGGGCTAGAGATGTAGCTCAGTTCGCACAGTGTTTGCCTTGCCTGCAGAAAGCTCTTGCTTTGATGCAAAAACCCTGTTTGAAGGCACACAATTGTAACGCCAGCACTTAGGAAGTCGAGACAAGGGGATCTGGAGCTTAAAGTCATCCTTGGCTACCTAGTAAGTGCCCAGAGTGGACTACACAGAACCCTGTGTCTTTAAAAAGAGGAAGGAGAGAGGCAGGAAAGGCAGGGTTTTGCGAATCCTTGGTGGGAAGATTCTACTCTGGTGTAAGTCCTCACTCATCCAATAGGGGGCGTTCCTGCTCACCATACCCAATCCCAGGGACCCCAGCCTAACCCTCTAAGGGCATCCTTAGGAGTCCTTGCTGCTCAGCTCTCCTCCTGGACCATTGCACCTGGGAAAGCACACACCCGAGGAGCCCGGTCTCCCCACCCAGGCTAATTGATTGCCAGGAAGAACTGCCTTTGTGGTCAGAGAGAGAGGATTTATGGAGCACGTGAAAACCTGGCTGTGTCTTTCCTTGTAAACAAGCTGTTTAGCTGTCTCCACTTTCCATCTAAACAGCTACACACTCAATCAGACTCGGTGTTTTCAAAATAAGACCTTGCACTTATCACTCTGTTAGCACTTTGGAAACGAGACAGCTTGGCAACATTGGCGCCAGGGCAGCTTGGTGCTCAGTGACACATCGGGGGTGGGGAAGCTGGACTTGAGGATGCCGATAGGACACACTTCTCAGTATGCTTCTGTGTGGCCTAGACGGAGCCCGGGGGAAGGCTACAGCTTCAGATCGCAAGAGCCTTCTTGCAAAGGGCTTGCAATTCTAATCAGCTGGAGGTACCAGGGCAGCTGGTGGCTCACAGCTTGGTGCTCCCAGTGTAGAGCACTAGGAAGGAGACAATCCACCATGTAGTCCAGTGGGACATTTTATTGAAGGATTAGTGGTCTTTCTATTGTTTTAATCCATTAAGAAAAGAGGTATTGGTTACATTTTCATACTACATTGCTGGCGGTGTTAGACCACGACAAAACAGCATCTCTGTCCTTTTCCCATTACTGTGTCTTTCTCTCCACAAAGCCACGTGAACCCCTACTCCCCCCAACCCCCGACCACCCTGCTAAAGTCCCAAATCAATACAAGAGTGCCTAGTCGTGAATGAGATCCTCACAAGGACCACACATCACACATTTACTGTCTTCTGAAATCTGCCTTTGTCCCCTTTGTGGGGGATATCAGCCCTCTTGAGAAGCAGTAGGTACCCTAAATCTCTGTGTGTGATTTGTCTATGACAGTAGCTCTGCTGGAAAATACTTAGTAAAACTTTGGCTCCCTGGTGTTTTAAATCTTTATTTGTAAGCAGCTTGGTAGAAACACTAGAAAGAAGACTCACATTATCTGTTGGGTAGATTGCGCACAGCATTCACATATGCTCTCTGTATGGATTTATATAATTGGTTGCTTTAAGATATGCTGTTTACTTATACTTGGAACAATGCTTTATATAATGACATAATTACCTTTCTTATGTGTGTGTAATATTGTGCTATAAGTGTGTAGGTTATCAAATTTAAAGAGCCAGTTGTGTGGGCTGCTTGAGGTTGATTTGATGTGTTTCTATCAGTACTTGCTGCATAGGACAGATCTTGTTCATCCACTGTGACTACCTGGAAGGATTCATGTGGCAAATGTTAGGATATTTTCTGTCTTTCTCATTAAAACATGCCAATATTTAAAAGCCTGATACCAAGTGAAATGCCACTTCATAAATTATAATAACCACAAGAATTTGTGATGTGTGTATGCCCATGTTTGTGCATATGTCGGGGCATGTGCATGTGTGTGTATGAGCCTTTGTGTCTGTGTATGAATGCACCTACATGTGTGTCTCTGTCTGTGTATGCACACACACTCAACTTAAACTTTAATTTATTTGGCTTAAAGCAATGCTTTCCTGAATGCTAATCTACAAGCACAGAGAAGTGTCCCAGAGGAGACCCACCTTTCCCACTGCATTAGGGTTCTCTAGAGAAGAACCAGGAAGAGATGTGCATTTTTACAAAACAATTTAACAAGATTGGCTCAGGCAACTGCAGAGGCTGACCGGTCCCACAGTTTGTCATAAGCCAGTGGAAAGCCAGGAAAATTGCTGCATAACTTGATTCATCCACAGGATTGGGACCCAAAGGCTTTAAGATATAAGGGCAGGAGGTGTCGATGTCCCAGAGTTCAAGGGCAGGAAGGATGGATGGCCCATCCCATAAAGAAAAAAGTTGTCCTTCCTCCAACCTTTCTTCTCTTCAAATTTTCGGGTGATTTGCTGAACTGCCCATGTTGGGGAGGGCCATCTCCAACCCCTCTACTGATCCAGACACTCATCCCTTCCTGAAACACCTTCGCAAACACCTACATATAATGTTTCACCAGGTGTGTGGACATCCCTGAGCATATCAGGCTGATGCATAAAATTAGCCATCACATCCAGCTGAAGGAAATTCTCGTCTAGAAGATAATTCTTAGGTTTTCCTCTTTCCAATAATGTGGAAATGCTTGATTTTAGAATATTATCAACTGAATTGTGTCCCCCTTCCAGATTTATATATCAATGTGACCTCACCACTTAGACTAGGCTGGCAAATCAGAATGCCCCAGGGATCCACCTGTGTCTGCTTCCTCAGGACTGGGTTTACAAGCACACCTCACCCTGCCTGGCATTTTCACACAGGCTCTGTAAGTGCTTTGCCAAGTGAATCATCTCCCCAGGCCCTTGACGGGACTTCATTGCCCCTCCAAAATTCATATTTTGAAATCTTTGTCCTCACAGAGACACTTTTAAGGGGACACTTTGTGTCCTGGGAGGGCATTGGTAATGGGATTAATGCCTTTACAAGAAGTTCCCAGAGAGCTTGTTCACTTCCGCCACACAAAGTCACAGTGAGGACACAGTCTAGTGAGAAGTGGGTGAGAAGTGGGTCCGCACCAGACACCAAACACGCTGGGTCCTCGATCCCAGACTGCCCAGCACCAAGAAGGGAGAGAATCAGTTCCCATTGCCTGCAGTCATCCATTCTAGAGGGCGTTTGCTACAGCAGCCACGTTCAAAGGCAAGATGTCATTGATGGCAGAGGGGAAATGATATAGGGACAAAGCATACAGTGGAGGCTCCTGGTCTCAGAGACTCTCTTTCTCTTATCCATGGGCAGATACAGCCAGGAAATAATTAGTTTTTTCAATGGCAAAGGCCTGGCAAGATCTCATTGTGTCCATCAACTCAAGCTATGGCAGCAGTCTGGACAGATTTGGTGTCTGCTGAGGTCCTGTTTCCTGGTTTCTCACAGAACAAAGAGGAAGGTCCTCTCCTTTCTTCCAGGCACTGATCTCAGTGAGGAACATGCCATCCTGTGGTAGTTTGAATGATAGGCCCGCGTAGTCTCAGACATTTGAGCATTTGGCCCCCGGTTGGCAGAACCATTTGGGAAGGGTTAAGATATATGTGGCTCTGTTGGAGGAAGGACCTCACGGGAGGTGGACTTTGAGGGTTTAACGACTCCACATTCCACACCACTCCCAGTTCACTCTGCCCAGGGCTTGCTGTTTAAAGTGTGAGCTCTGGGCTTCCTGTTCCTGCTACCATGCCCACAGCTTGTTGCCATGCCTCAACTCAGCCACTCTCGACTCTTATCACTCTGGAACCTTAAGCTCAATAACCTTTTTTTTTTTTTTTTTTTTTAAATAAGTTGCCTTGGTCTTGGTGTTTTTTCATAGTGACAGAAAAGTATCCAATCTGCATGACCCAACCTACCTCCCAAAGGTACCATCTCCAACCGCCATCAGTGTGGGGATTGTTACACCAATGCAGGACTTGGAGTAGGGGAAACACTTAATGGGCATCCACTGACTCTACCTCTCCATTAGTTCTCCATGGGAGTATGGGAGATTTGGAGGAAGAACACACATGTGGTGAATGCTGAATGCAATGGAGCATCCCTTGGGAGGTAGCACTCAGGCAGTATGGATCATGATGCCAATAGTCTACAGTGATGGGAAAGGCATCTCTCCTGAGGGACACTGGGGAACACAGGGAGATGTTGGAGTGTGCTTTTCTGTAACATCACCTTATCTCTGCTTTTGGAAGTACAAAATACTACCAATGGCTTAGAGGAAAATGCCTGTCCAGCCCTTTAAAGTCAGGGATTCCTATTCTGAGGGGCACAGGAATGAAAGCATATAGTCTTCTTGACCTTTAGTACACCAAAAGACAAGCCCAGTGCTTACTTCCTGTACAGAAGTCCTCCAGGTGAGCAGGAGAGGAGGGAGGTGGCCATTAGGAGGACAATGAGCCCTTATCCTAAGTCACCCAATGAGATGAGCTCAGAAAGCAGAAAAACAGTGCTGGGGAGATGCCATCAGCAAAGCGCTCACCACTCAAATGGGAGGATCTGTGTTGGCTCCCCGGCAGCCACATAACAAAGCCAGAGGCTGTGCTGTGTGCTTGTGATCCGAACACTGGGGAGGTGGAGACAGGTGTGTTCTCTGAGGCAAGTCAGCCAGCCTAGCTGAATTGGTGAACTCCAGGTTCAAATGACATACTCTGTCTCAGAAAAAGAAGAAAGGTGGACACTGACTGAGGAACCTCTCTCTTCCACACCGACATACACACTCAAGTGTGTGCATGCACACACACACACACACAGAGAGAGAGAGAGAGAGAGAGAGAGAGAGAGAGAGAGAGAGAGAGAGAGAGAGAGAGCGCACTAGGAACTCTTCCGCATTGCTGAAAATGGACTGAGATCAAGACCTTTAGCATTGGCTCCACTCATAATGTTTGCCACAGTCTCTCTCTCTCTCTCTCTCTCTCTCTCTCTCTCTCTCTCTCTCTCTCTCTCTCTCTCTCTCTGTGTGTGTGTGTGTGTGTGTGTGTGTGTGTGTGTGTGTGTGTGGATGCTGATATCCTAATGAAGAAAAGATATGAACCAGCCGAAAAGGAGGGAGACAAAGTGGGTACAGTGAGCCCCGGAGGCTGGAGGCCCAGCTCTAATTTGAAACATGACCACCTCTCCAGGACTGCTCTAGTTCTGGCTGAGCACTTCCTGTCAGGATGTGAAGGCTGTGGGTTCCCCTGGGATACGAGGGGGAAGCCATCACGGCTCAAACTTCAGCAGCCATCCAGCTCTCCCAGTTGGGCTCATTTGCAGTGAGCATCTCCAAGAGTCGGTCAAGGGGAAAGGGGAAACACTGAGTGACAGCCTCTAACACAGCCCCTCCCCCAGCCCTGAGCGCCTCAACCTCCCAGCCTTAGAGTGAGCCCGCTCTTGGCTCTCCTGTGAAACAAGATGGGGCTCTCTGGCCCTGCCTCGCTCGCTCGCTGTGGCTACAATCTCCGCAGGTGGGGGGGACATCGGCTAAATGGGTCTCCAGTGGTCCAGGGCTCCCACCAAAGGCCAGACCACAACAATCAGTGGGCTGGTTATTTACCATAACCATATACAAACCACAACACGGAAGTTCCCTCAAATACATCTGAGACATCCTATACCTCTTCATTAAAGCCTGTCAGGATTTGTTCTGGCCCAGCTTGCCCCAGAATCCCAGATACACTGGGTTTTGGAGGCAAGAACGGAATGTTATGCACACACAGGTAGAAGCAGAGACACCCTCCAGTCAAATCCAGAGGCCAGGCTAGAAGCAAACCTCCCTCCCAGGCTCCTCTCCCTTTCTCTTGGAATTGATCTTGACTACACTTGAGCACTGAAGTGCCCAGTGATACCCGGCTGCAAAATATTTGAATCATTCATAAATAAAATATTTACTGTGTGTCACTCTTCCGGTCTCCTTCATGTTAGCCACATAGAGGCCACCGTGGTAATCCATTACTGTCAATCATGAGTTTGAATTTGCAGAGGGAGAACCTAGAGGCTTTGGCTAGCATCAGACTAGCTTGTTGCTGTCCTGATTTGTTCAGTTTTTGTTTGTTTGTTTCTCTGTTTCCTGGGAACTTTTCTCAAAGCAATTATTATGTCTTCTACCATAGCATTATCATTTCAAGTTTCAGTGCATGTTTAGTTGAAAAAAAAATGTTCTATGGAATTTGAAGTTTGTGGAATGATGTCTGTGTGCAGGAGAGAAAGTTCAAGGAGGGAAGTGCACGCAGAGAGACCTGAGTTAGACCCAGAACCCAAGCAAAGAAGCCGGCGGGTGTCTGTAATCCTCACACTGGGGAGGTGAAGACAGGAGAACTCCCGGGCTCACCGGCCAGCCAGGAGTCATCACTGCGTTCCAGGAAAAGGGAGACCTGTCTCACAAAGGACCAAGGTGGACTGAGATGGAACAGCTAAGAAATGACATCTGGTTTCCACACAGACAGAGAGAGGTACATGTGAACATGTACACACACACCACACACACTCCACATACACATAAACACACACACACACACACACACACACACACACACCACACATACATATACATATACCACATACACACATACATACCACACACAGCACACACACATACACATACACACACCACACACACTCCACACACACATAAACACACACACACACACACCACACATACACGTACATATACCACACATACAGCACGCACACATACACATACACACACCACACACACACACCACATACACACCATATATACCACACATATACCGCATGCCCCTACACATCACATACACCCATATCACATACACATACACACCATACACTTACACACACACATACACATACACATACCACACATACACACAGGCATGCACACATACCACACACACACACACACACACACAGTCTTTGCTGAGAAACAACTGAGATCAATGAAGGCTCTAGTGACGGTGACCAAAGAGGAGGGCTGTGACTGAGGACTGAGAGGTAGGAGTGAAAGGTTTTGTTTCCCGCCTCGCTATTGGCTGTTCCGCTCTTTATAAGACCATCAGGTGTTTTACACAGGCACAGTAACACAGCTTCACAGAGTTAAACAAACGCAACATAAAATAAAGTAGCACACCTTAAAATAATAGTCTATAACAAGATGCCATCCCCAAGGCCACTGGGAACTTGCAACTGAGGCTCCCCTGGACAGGAGCTGTGATTCCTTTTCCCCTGTCTATCTGTCTATGGAAAGTGGAAAACAGGGGTAAGCAGGTAGCTAATTCCCAGAAGTTTCCACGGGCCCTTCCAACACTGTTGTTCTAACTATAATCACTATCCTGCTGAACCACTACACACAGTCACACAAATGGAGTCATCTCTGATGCACTCTTTGATGTTGAGTGTCCTGTTCCATATTATTTATACATTCATAAGCAACAAATTGCTAATAGCGCTGGTTCATCCACTTTTGTGCCTGTATAGTATTCCATTATACCAACTATGTTTACAATTTAGACATTCTACTGTGCATCTTGTTTTTATAAACAGGACTCTCATATTTTTGTGTATGTAATTTGGTCCACATAAGTGTTTAATATGTTTTGTTTTAAACTTCTGCCCATTGTACCTATATCCAGTTACGTACACAGAGTCATTCACGTGGCTCTTAGGATAAGTCTGTGCCTAAGTCTTCCACAGGCAAAGCTGATCATTTTAAGGTCAAAGATTAATTGGTTGAAAAACTACCCCAAACCTTGACCTGGTATGGAATAAAGCATGTTTGAAGAGAACATAAAGTTTCATGAATAACTTGAAAAGAGAGATAAGACAAGTCACCCAATGTCACATTGTGTGGGACATTGAAAAGACAGCTAAACTGAGCCAGGAACATCTGTAGGGGTTGGTTGGCTCCTTCTAGAACATTCTGTTCACTAGCTTTTGAGACCTGGACTCATGAATTCTTGAATGTGTTGACCAAAGTCACAACGCAAATGTAAAGAACATGTTTCTCACTATGTATCTTTCTGATTCTACCTCACCCAAAACAGAGTTCACAAACCTCCGACTCTCCTTTGCCCTAAGCCAGTGTGCTTCCCAAGGACCCTCCATCTCCTCTGGCTTCATCTTTGTTCTCCAGGGAGCCAGGCTGCTTTCCGTGTATATCAATCCTATCGTTTGCTGAGAGAGCCACATTCTTAGGGTGTCAGAGGAGATCATGGAGTGCCTTGTTCTCTCTGCTTTTCTCTGGAGCTCTCTCCCTCTGTCTCCCTCTATGCTCTGTTACCTTCCTCTATTCCACATTTACATGTCTGATGAAGCATCACTTCCCTTTGAACCTGGTTTAATTATCCCCTCCAGTAGGTAAGTCTTCCCAGTGTGCCTTGGTCTATGTGCCAATATGTCAGGAACCTCTCCTTGGAAGTAGCCATCATATCTTTAATTCTATATTTATCTTTGCATTTTTTTGGTGGAAAAAAAAGCATGAACATTTGCACTCTAGTAGTTTTTGTTTCATTTGATGTTTTACAGTTCATCAACAATGAATCTGTTGTGTTTATCAAAGTTGCACAGGTGTGTACCCGAGTGCTATTTAAACGCTAGGAGCTATAAATATGAATGGAGACACAAAGACATTTTAATAATATTTTTAGGAAACATAAGCTGAAGAATAGGTAGAAGAATTGAAATTTTAAGTTTAAAGCAGATAAATAAATGTAAAGTCATCTACTGGGAAACAAACAATAAATCATTTAATTTATAGCATAAGACACCATGGCATGCTTACTTTGTGTGAAAAGCCACAGTGTTTAACCAGATATGGCCCATCACAGCACTGTACAAGCTCCCATCTGGTGAAAAGACAGTTGAACTCAGCCGGGAACATCTGTAAGGGTTGGTTGACTCCTACATGAAGACCCTTTACCAAGGCTGGTTGCCACGTTAAGGCGTTGGGTGAGGATTTTTGCTTCATCTTTGCTGTGAAAGGAACCATTTTAAAATTGCTGAGAATTGTTCAGAAACCTTTACATTTAATGTGATAAAACTTTTCATCTCACCAGAATACTGGGTATTTTTCTTCTAGTATGTTATTACTCTACCAAGAATTTTGCCGTGTAAATGCATTTAAATATCTATTACAGATACATCATCCAGAATGGGGTTTTCCCCAAGTGCTGGTTTGAAAAAAAAAATGGCCCCCAAAGGGAGTGGCACTGTTACTAGGTGTGGCCTTGTCAGAGGAAGTGTCTTGAGCTCTCAGGTCTCCTTTGCTCAAGCTTCCCTCAGTGTGACTGTCAGTCGACTTCCTGTTGCCTGCAAGATGTAGCACTCTCAGCTCCAGCACCACATCTGCCTGCATGCTGTCATGCTCCCCGCCATGATGAGAATGGACTGAACCTCTGAAGCTGTAAATGAGCCACCCCAATTAAATGTTTTCTTTGTAAGGGTTGCCATGGTCATGGTGTCTTTTTACAGCAGTAAAAACCCAAACTAAGATACCCCACTATCATATCTACTGGTCTCAAGGTCTTTTCACAACCTGAGGCACAGCCTAGACTCATGGGACCTGACAGTCATCAAGAGGCCATCTAGTTATCTTGGTAGATTTTTCCAAAACTAGTACTGGCCACCAACTTATACACATCCTGATACATGTTCAATGAACTCACCATTGATGACATGCTGACTTACAATTACATAAAAGAATGAGACAACTTTTAAAACCCAGAGAGACTTCAATTCTAATGTAAGTAATTTTAAATGTCTGCCTGAAGCTGCCTTTGTTCTATGTAGATTAGCGTGGTCTCTACTTGACCAGAGTGTAGAGAATGTTCTAGAATTGTGCTACTGGTTGTGTATATGAACCCCAACCTAAATCTGCCAACTTAACTGCCAAAAGGGTTTTATTTTACTTTTTAAAATAAAAAGTATCAAATATATTTTATAGAGGGGCTTCCATATTTCATCTTGGCCAGTCTCCAGGAACACATAATTTTGTTCATTTGGGTTTCTTTATTTTAGATATTCTCAAATGGCTTGGGCATGACTAATTTCCTGTTCTCTGTATCCCATGAGTTAAACCAGATAGGCAAATCTAGCTTTAAGAGGACATTAATTCTAGAAATCAAACCCCAACAGGAAATTCTGTGATCAATTTTTTTAAAGCATTAATGATTATGTTCTGTTTTCTACTTCACATTGTCTCTAGGTAAAGTTGAGGGAATACAGGGCAGTATAATTCCACTGGAAAGGGGGAAATTATTTTGAGTAAATGTGTAGAGGCAGAAAGAGTCTCCTCGTAAAACATCTCTGAGAATGTTAGAAAGCATAGGAAAAATAGAGAGAGCCCCAAACCATGCTGCAGAATTGTGTCATGACTCTATTATTGCCTAAAGAATACACACAGTGCGTTCATTATTCAGGATTGTGGCCGCTCTGTTCTAACACCACCCAATTAGGTCTTCTTCCTGACAGGCGCTGGTTCCATCTAGTAAATTCGTTAAGTTCTGTCAACACTTACAAGACAAGATTTGCAAAAGCTTGCTTGGTGCTCCCATGGCCCCTCATCAGTCCCTGAGTGGAGGAGAGACTAGCCACAAAAGGCAGAGTCAAAAGTCCTTCTAATATAAAGTGTTGGAAAGATGAGCGTCGTCTCCTCCTGTGCAGATCATCTCACACCCCTGGGGCCTCATTTTCAAACTGGCTAAAATGAAAGGATGAAAGAGTCCGAGTGCATGCAATGTAATTAGTGGAGATTCACCGCAGCAAGAGGTCTGGTCTGTAACACTGGGTGCAGCATCTTTCTTCAGATGTCAGAGCATAAAGTCCATGTCCACAGTGCACATATATTCTGAACATTTCCAGGACCACAGTGTGATTCAACACATTCACTGGTTATGTTTCTATGACAGTACTTTAGAATTATAAGGGGGTGGGAAAACAGCTTTTTGCTTTGACCAAAGGGGTTTCTCTTGGCTAACAAAAAACGTGTGCCGGGCCCATTGGCATGTCTCAGATAGCTCTAGATTTGCACCATGAATTTGAAACTTGACCCAATATATTCACTGCTCCCCCACCTCTGTGGATCAATGGCAGCCGTGTTTCCATTCATAGGATGATGCATATTGTGAGTCATCACATTGCTTTTTGAGATGCTTGGGTCCGTTCTCAATTCTAAACACTGAAGGGGATGATAAATTGTTCTTGGAGGGAGAGAGCCAAAAGTGCCATTACTACTTGTGATGGTTATTCTTGGTTGTCAACTTGACTATATCTGGAAAGAACTACAATCTAGAAATGGAGGGCACACCTGTGAGAGATATTCTGCTTGGTTTGAAGTAGGTGGATCCACTTTCTAGTCTGGACCTTCGAGGTAAGAAGACACACCTCTGATCTGGGTCTTGAGCTGGAAAGATACAGGCTTTTGATCTGGATCTTGAAGATGGGAAGACACAGGTCTTTAACCCAGATTTTAAGGTGGAAGACACTCTTTTAATCTGGGCTACACCCTCTTCCTGAAGCCAATATAAGGACATGGGAGAAGGAAGCTCTTCTTCTTTGCCTGCTTACTCTTGCCTTGCCAGCACATGCATCCCTTCACTGGCATTGGAGTCTACTTCTTCAGGATCCCAGCATATCCAGAAGACCAGCTGAGACACCCAGCCTCGTGGGATCAAGCAACTCTAGATTCTTGGAATTCCCATTCACAGATAGCCATTGTTGGATTGCGGCCTGTAAGTCATTCCAATAAATTCCCTTTTTATGTACATAGAGAGATTCATTCCATAAGTTCTGTGACTCTAGAGAACCACGACTAATACTCTCTTTTATGTCAAACCTATAGTTACCCACAGTCTCTAAATTCATACATAGTAAAAGATGCACATATAATATCTAAGTCCATACACAGTAACATTGATATACACAGTCTTTAAATTGATACAGAATCTCCAAATCCATATACAACAACATAGATGAACCCATAGTCTCTAAATCCATACACATATATCTGTGAATATAATTTCATGGCGGGGGGGGGAGGCAGGAGAGAGAATGGTATTTAGAAGATGTCTGGCAAAGCTCCTGAGAAATGCAACCAAAAATATCAACACCAAAGACAAAAAAAAAAAAAACCAGATTCTGAAACACTGGCATAGCCCAAAGCTTGCTGAGGAGAGCAGGCTTGCCTTGCCTTCTTCACGTTTAGGAAAAATGATTCCATTTGTGGTATGAAACTGTAGGGAAAGAGAGAGACAGCGCTTATCCACCCCCTTCACTGAAGAATGGCTTTCTGCTCTTCACTAACACATGTGCACATGACATACGGTTCATCGCCACTAATGTACAGTTCACATGTGTTTTTACATCTACTTATTTACCTTTATCATGCAAGGATTCTTGTGCTACAACAGGCTTTGGAATTCTTTTAGAATAATTCAGTTTCTTTCTAAGTCGCCATGACATTAAGCAAGTTTCACCAACTACAGCCTCTTAACAGAGGATAGTTTCACAAATACTAATAGTCTCATGATTTGCAAAGGGAGAACCTTCAATCAGTGACATTCCACTCTAGAAGTGGAAGTCACAACTGAAATCAGTCATCTCACACTCATATGCCAAGTTCTCTGCTTAGCTTACAAAGTTACTAAAATGAGTCTTTCTGAAGTTAAGAGAAATTTTGAGTAAAAAAAAATCTGTGACTAAATTGAGTTCTCTTATTAAAAAAAAAAAAAACACAGGACAAGAGGATCTAAAATGCTAAGATCTTTCCAGAACTTCTCCAAGTAGCAGAAGGAGAGACAGAGATGGGAAGTGCATATTTGACCCCAACGAAGGGACCCCAATGCAGCGCCACTCGGGAGCATTAACTTATCCAAAGCTCCCCCTGATTACATGAAATTATCAACTCCATTTCACCCCAGCCACTGTCATTAAATACCATTATCCCTAAATTGTTTCTCTGATCACATCCTGAAGGCATGGATTTTCCCCCCAATAAAGAGCTCCTGATTAAGAAAGGTGTCCTAGAACACAAAGCCTGAAAGATGTTCCCTCTGCAGCCACATGACATCTGCAAGTCTCCACAAAATTCATCTCCAGCATGAGCTGCTGGCAAAGCAATAGAATGAAGCTGGCAGAGAGGCAGAGAGAAGAGGTATGGTCCCAGATCATCAATGTCTAGGCATCGTACGCTTCAGCAGAGGATGCAGCAGCACAGGGCAGTTCCGACCTTCCCAATCCCACTGCAGAATCAGCTCTCGTGCATGGAGAAGGCATCTTCCTATGCGCACCTTCAGAACCTTGGCATCAGTGCAGAGCATGCCATGGGCTCCTCCCTCAATCAAACTCAGCATGTCAGGAGCGGAAATCCACTGCTCTCTCTAAGCAGTGTCCCCCAAAGGTACCTATTACTAAGTTCCGCACATGGGCATAATTCCTCTGTCTCTTACAGCTCTTAGCATGGGTTCTTACATATAGCAAGCACTCAACACTTGAGTGATTGAATTATGGCATTCAGTTTGAGAGGCTAAATCCCAGGATTTAAAAGATGTTAAGAGTGAAGTCACTGTTTTGGAGTGGTGTTACACCAAAATGATCCTTAAAACAATGAAGAATAAAATGAAGTTTTTGGCAAAAACCACAGATGTCTATTAAGAAAAACCTTATTATAATACAAACCTGGATCCACATAAGCTTAATAATATCCCCATAAACACAACTGGTACTGAAAGCACAGATAATAACCTAGCTTTTAACCCCCAAGTCACTCTCCGGCACAGGAAACTCAAGTTCTCCCGTTTCTAAACCAGTGTGCATGGATTCCCTCAGCCCAGATTTTCTCCTTGTCATATTTTCTAACAGAATCACCATCTGCCAGCAGTGCCATCACCAGAAATCTTAATTCTCCCACTTCTGCACAAACCCCTTTGTCTTAGTTAAGGTTTCTGTTGCCGTGAAGAGACACCATGACCATGGCAACTCTTACAAAGGAAAACATTTCACTGGGCCTGCTTACAGTTCGGAGGTTTAGTCCATCACTGTTGTGGTGGGAAACAGGGTGGTGTGCGGGCAGACATGGTGCTGGAGAAGGAGCTGAGAGTTCTACATCTGCATCTGCAGGCAGCATGAAGAGATAGTGAGCCACCAGGCCTGGCTTGAGCTTCTGAGACCTCACAGCCCACCCCCTAGTGACACGCTTCCTCTAACAAGGCCACACTCCTAATAGTGCCACCCTCTATAGGCCTATGGGGGCTGATTTTATTCAAACCACCACACCCTTCCAAATTGTTCTTTTCTTCATCATCTCCCACTCCATTTCTTCTCACACATGTGCAACTTCTTTTATTTCCACACCAAAACTTTCAGTTAAGTCCAGTCTACCTTTTCTAGCCACTGTCTCAGTTCAGAACCCAATCATCATTCAGACAACATGTAACTATCATGCCTATATCCTCCCATACACAAACCCATTCCCTCTGGTACCTCAGAGAACACCTCGAGTTAAAAACAAACAACACTGAACAAACACACCGATCCATCATTTTACTTTGACCAAGTTTGAAACAAAACTTCAATAGCAAGAAGATAAAAAGCCAAAGTCTTTGTCTACAAATCCCTTCACAACCTGACCTGGTCATGCTCAGATGTACATCTCCTCTGGCAACATGGATAAACGGGACAAGGCCACACTCCACCACACTCCACCCTGTCTGGACAGCATCTTCATTGTGCCTCAGTCCTTAGTGAGGCTTGTCTCCCAAGTCCTGTTCCAGGAAACACACGGAAAGCTTTCTTTTTTTCTTTATAGATTTTTTTATGCTTGTTTTACCTGTGTGTGTATGTGTGTGTGTGTTCATACGTGCATGTGTGCTCACATACAAGCACACATGCAAAACTCACGTGTACATGTGCAGTGCCCACAGAGGCCAGAAGAGGGCATCAGATACCCTGGAACTGCAGTTACAAACCGTTGTGAGCCACCACCTGGGTGATGGGAACCAAACTCGGGTCCTCTGCAAGAGCAGCCAGGGCTCGTACCTCTGAGCCTTCTCTCCAGCCCCCATGTTTTCTTTTAACTCTAAAAAACATCTTCAGAAACTTGTTATCACAATGTTCCATACCCTCTTTCTACATACTTTTCCATGAAGTCTTTCTGCTTTGTGTGGCTTTCCCTGATTGCTCACTCTGGAGCAATGGGAGACCTCAGCAGGCTGACTTTGATGGAGACAGGGTGTGGATGTTGCCTTTGGCTTCATGGCTCACTCACTTGCTCACTGCATAACTAGCCACAGCTACTTCTTGGAGACGTAACAAGAGCTCAAGATGCAGTCCCTGCTTGCCAGCTTGTCCTGCTGTCTTTGTTTAAATCAAATGTAGCAAGAAATCAGCCCCTTACTATCAAATGCATAGACAGACAGACAGACGATAGGTAGTAGATAATAAACAGCTATTTGGCTGCGTGTGGGCAAGCACATACACTCATGAAGCACACCCCATTGAGAAGAGAAGATTCCTGTCAATGAAGAAACCCTTACATTCAATCCTTCCCACCTCCAGCCCCATAACCACTTCCCCACTTTCTCTCAGAGTCTCTCCTGTGTCTTTATGCCCCACGAATGCCCATACACAGTGTGGCCTTTGAACTTGATGTCTTTCCTGGAGTAGAACGCTTCTGAGATCTGTGCCACTGCAGGGGTTAGCCCCTCCATCCTTTTGTTGCTGAGCAACATTTCAAAGTAGGGATTAATATGCCCAATATTTTATCTGGTCACCTCTTGACAGACACTAGATGTTTCCAGCTTGAGGGAACTAGAAAAATGTGCATCCTTAGAAAGAGAGAAATAACTAAGGAGTCTGAGATATCTGAATTAAAATAAAAAAGTACAGGATTTTTAGTTAGTTCATTTATTTTATTTTGTACCTTTATGTTCAAATCTGCTTTCTTAACATGATTAACAGAATCATTCCCTTGTCTTGCAACATATATACCAGTGTACTTACTCAACTGATATTATCATTGAAAATAAAGGTGTAGGGGCTGGAGACGTGGCTCAGTGGCTAAGAGCACGTAGTATCCTAAAGTACCTTTAATTAGCACGTTGGCCAGGTGTCATTTTAATTGGGAGCTAAGTCCTTTTCTTCTATAAGGTCTCTGTTCATGCTTACAGTTGCCCACTAGTCTCCTAAAAGTCAGGATCGTCGGATGGTAGCAACTCCCCTCCTCCTACAGGACCTCTCCACATATCCCTCTCAGTGGCACTCAGTGAAATACCACCATGAGATTCAGATTACCTCCCCTCCTCCTCAGTGGACCAAGCTGGAACCCGAGATCCCAAAGAGACCGTGTGCTGGGACAGAAGCAACTTAGAAGGTGACAGCCTGACTCTACGCCACTGTCAGGAGTGTGCCTGCATCCTCCTTGTATTTCAGAGTGTCCACATCATTCCTAGAAGACGCTGCTATGATAGAGTCAAATATGGCGGACACAAGTTATGAGAAGACAGGAAGCTATAGCATCTAACCACCTAACAGCTAGACTTAGAGGTCCTGGGCCCTGAGTTGGCAAGCTCTGGAGGATCAAAAGGGCTTTCGTGTTCACTGTTCCCACAAGCACATCTCTGTCTCTCTCTCTGTCTCTCTGTCTCTGTCTCTGTCTCTGTCTCTCTGTCTCTGTCTCTCTCTCTCTCTCTCTCTCTCTCTCTCTCTCTCTCTCTCTCTCTCTGACCACAGACTGTGACTGGGGGAGGGATCAGAACAAACCATTTAGGGTTTAGCAACAACTTCATACTGCAGAGACAGGATAGGAGTGTGATGCAAATTCTCCTGAATCACTGCTGTGAAACAAACGTCTCCGTCTCGGACTTCTCCTGCCATGACTTTCTGGGAAACTCTGTCCACATGGCACAGGCCTGCTCAGCAGGGGAATAAGTCTTGGAAACCCCAGGAGCTGTCCAGGCCCTAACAGGAATTAGCCAGGCTGGCCAGACCTCCAAGGATTTGCCCACAATCCTTAGTTCAGGCCAGCATTTCTGTTCTTTGCTCCACCCTCTCATCTGAAGAGGTTTGGGCTCTGAAGCCAAAGCCCTCACCTTTCCCGCCAACCAGGCTTACAATGCTTTCACGCAATTGCACTGAGCATGTCGGGAACACCCAGTGGTCTGCTCAAAATGTCAACAAGAAAGGCGAAAAAACGTTCACTCTGAGGGTAGCAAAAATCCGCTGGAGTTCTCAGAGAGCAAGCGTGGACCTCTTCTGAGAACACCATGGAAGCATCAGCTGAGCAGTGTGGGAGATGCTAGCTTGTCTCACAAAGGGCACAAGGGTTCCGCAGCTTCAGTGACCAGCATCACCTGTGCTGTGCTCAAGGGGAGCGTCCCAGCAGAGGAGGGAACAGCGGCCACATTTACACCAGATCACCAGTGCGGTTGTAAAAATCCACCACCAGACAGTGGATTGGCAGCAAATGGCTTTTTCCCCCCATTAGCAGTTTGTGGACTGGGGCAGAGCTCCAAATACTTTGTGGCTGTGCCACTGAGCAAGGACCCGGTTGTACCTCGGTTGTTAACACCAACACTGACACATTCCTCATCGTGTCTTCTTGTGAAAGGAAAAATATGCAATTACTTTGGGGTAGATGAGCCAGGTTCTTTCTTGGAATGAATGATTTAGCATAACAGACTAAACCAAAACTGTGCTGCCCCTAGGGGTGACTGGTGACTGGCATGTCCTCCTGTCTTTGAGGTTTAACACAAGCTGGCACAGCATTTGACACAAGTAGCCTTCACCAAACCCCAACAGCGGTCATCAACACCAAGGGTTTGCCTTAACTAGGACATTCTAATAGTGGCTGCCCGTAGTGATAAAGTGGTGGCCTCTGTGGTTAGCTTTCCTTGTTATTACAAGTTATATACGATAAACAGCCAAGAAGCCGCTTTGACTCCCACCTCCCCTGGCCAACAATAACTGTACCAACGAATCATGTTGACATTAGCTTGGACTCTTGAGAATTACACCTTGTTGCGATGAGGGAAGGATGTCAGACACTTACAGATCAGGACAGGGTCTTTCTGTGGTCTGACACTCCACATACAGAGAGACTGTGGATTGTCTAGGTTCTCATTAAACTCCAAACTCAAGTGGGCTAGGTATGGAAGGGACCCCAAGAGTCAGGACAGGTCTAGATGGTTGGGATGTAGCTGGTCTGTGCAATGCATCCTGCAAAGCAAAGCTGGAAATCATACCCAATGGAGAAGGGAGATGGGGCATTGCCGGTTCCCCTCTTCAGAGTGGCCACAGTGTCCAATTTGCAGCTGCTGTTGGAAATACTCTATTTAGTATTCTCCTTTGGAGTTTGAAGTTCTCAGTGTTTTCTGACATCTGGTCTAGTGTTCTTGGTACCTGATGCTTCTGACTCATGATAATAATTCCCTGCTGGCCCATCAAATCTCCTTACAATCTTGGTGCCCCAAAGCTGTGCTCCAGAAGGTGCTCCTGGAGCCTATATGTAAGTAAATAGATTTCTGAGTGATAGCAGTTGCTGTTCTAAAGAGACCTGTAAATACTTGAAAACTTACATCAGAAGCATTGGCTAAGTATTAGCCTTTACAATTAGTACTTCTGTGAAAGAGCAATAATGATAGCAATAACAATCCCACGA
Source organism: Peromyscus eremicus (assembly GCF_949786415.1). Classification (NCBI taxonomy): domain Eukaryota; kingdom Metazoa; phylum Chordata; class Mammalia; order Rodentia; family Cricetidae; genus Peromyscus; species Peromyscus eremicus. The sequence continues at coordinate 5,298,728 of NC_081428.1, read as the reverse complement.
ACAGACTCATGGGAATAGAGAGATGTCTCAGTGGTTAAGAGTATGCCCTGCTTATTTTGGTTCCCAGCACCCGTGTTGAGTGGCTCGCAAATCCCTGTAACTCTAGCTCCAGGGAGATCGGACACCTTCTTCTCACTGCTGAGAGCAATGCACTCATGTGCTCATACCCACACATAGACACACATGGACACATAATTTAAAAATAAAGATAAATATTTGAAAATTAAAAAGCATTCGGCAATTGACTGAAAATGTCTGTAACAATTCATTCTTTCATCTCTGGGCAGCATCTGGGAAATTTGGGGGGCCAGGTCAACCCAATACCAGTGAAGGCATAAGTAATGATTGTATTTTATATTTATGTTATAATTTGTATTTGAGATATGAATTTATGTGCCAGGTGTCTGTCTGTCTGTCTCTCTCTCTGTCTCTGTCTCTCTCTGTCTCTGTCTCTGTGTCTCTGTCTCTGTCTCTCTTTGTGTCTCTGTCTCTGTCTCTCTCTCTCTTTGTGTATGTGTGTGTGTGTGTGTGTGTGTGTGTGTGTGTGTGTGTGTGTAGGCCAAAGGTCAACTTTGAATGTTGTTCGTCAGGCACTGTCTATCTCGTTTTCTAATATAAGGTTTCTAATTGGCCTGAAGCTTGCCAAGGAGGCTGGACTAGCTGCCCAGTGCATTACAGGAATCCCCCTGTCTCTGCTTTCCTGTCATTTTTTTCTACTTTCTTATAAGAATTCTGGGATCAAACTATTTGTACAACAAGCACCTTACCTTCTTAGCATCTCTCTAAGCCAAGCCAAACATATTTCTTTTTTAAAAAAAAACAAAGTTATCTCTTACTTATTCTTTGACAATTTCATACATGTAAACAACGTATCTTGATCATATTCACCCCAACTCCTCCCATCTCCCCTAGGAGCCCCCCAGTAATACCTAGGTAATCTCTCTCTTTACAAAAGGTCCTTCCTATTCTTTAAGGAATGACTTGTCTGCGTACTTCCAGGGTTAGGGCTCCAGAGAAAACATAGGATAAAATACTGCATGGGCCATATGTATGCAAACATGCCATTTGTAATCTGAGTGTAATTGTGTGATGGTTACTTCATCAGATGTAGAGTAAGTGGGTGACTATAAAGATGCATCTCCCCGTTAGAGGATTGGATGGGAGGAAGGAGAAGGCTCTAGTATTGATCACTTCTAACCTGGCTAAAGCCCACAGTAGGATTGGACAACAGATGAGTCAGAATCGGATGGGGTCAGGAAGGTAGAGGCTCTCTGACCCCTCACTCCATTCCACCATTAGGGTGAGCAGCCCCACCCTCACCTGTGGAAGGCGGACGTCTCGTCAATCACATTCTTAACATCTGTTACTACTAATGCTGAGTAGAATTGTGGGAGAAGAATCAATAGTTGCTATTTTTAAAATTAGAAATGTAGTCTTAATATTAAATAATGATAGACTGAACTAATTATTGGCTTTTGCTTACACTTACCATATCTTACTTTCAAATGACGTGTATACTGCAATCATTTAGGAGGGTAAAAATCAACTGGAACAAGGTCAAGGATACAGCCCATAATAGTACATGGGGTCCATGCTCCACGTATACACATCTTCAGAATTCTTAACTCCTAACTCCTTTACCTCATGCACCCTGAAAGTGTATCAAAATATATACTAACCAACCAAGACACGTGTGTGTGTGTGCATGCACATATGTGCATGCTATTTATATGATGTGTGCAATGTACACATGTATGAGCAGGTATATGAGCACATACTTGCATGTATGGACCACTCCTTGATATCCTGCTCCTGCACATTCTGCTTCATTCTCTTGAAAATATGTCCTTCATGGACATGGAGAACATGGAGTCAGGCTGGCAGCCAGCAAGCCCCAGCCACCCTCCTGTCTCTGTCCTCCCAATCTCTGGGGTAAAGGATGTTGTAAAGATATTTTCATTGGTGATGGGAGTTGGAACTCGGGTCCTCACACATGTGCATCAAGTGATTTCATCCTGAGTTGTCTCCACAGACTCTGTACCAAAGTTATTAAAATGTCAAAAATTTTATCAAAGTAAAATTAAAATCAGTATGTACTCACTTAATTTCCCTAAAATTCCCTTTGTCTTGAATATCTCATAGTTTTCAACTAATTGACTAACATGTTCCATTAACAAAGTTTTTAAAGTAAGAAAATCTGAAAATGACTACTTAAAAAGAGATATAGTCAAAGTGAGAAAACCCCACGCGATGCAAAACAAACCAATTAGAGTTTTATACAAAATAGTACTTTTTCATCAGTTTTAAAGTATGGCCTGGAAAAATGAAAATATCCTAATTATAAATCTCTTATTCTGTGTTAGGAAAGTTTTTGTGAAGTCACCTAGGTGTACGGAAGAATATTTGAGGAATAACGTGAACTGGTATCTGCTCTATACATTAATTATTATTCTGCATTTGGGGGCTGGAGAGATGTTTCAGCTGTACGTGCTCTTACAGAGGACCCAGATTCAATTCCCAGCAGCCACATGGGGGCTCACACCTGTCTGTAGCTTGTGTACCAGTACATCCTACACCTCCACAGACACCAGGTACACATGCAGGTCAAACACCCAAACATATAAAATTAATGAAAAAATTATAGCTACTACATTTTACTACAAAGGTAAGATAGTGTTGCGTTAGTTAGTTTTCCTGCTGCTGTGATGGGAAAAGATTTTATGGCAGGAAAGGGTTGTTTGGCTCACAGTTCAAGGCTCCCCAGTCCATCAAAGGAGGGAAATCAATGTGGTTGGTGCTTGAGGCAGCTGATCACTGACTGTGTCCTTACTCAGGAAGCAGAGGGGGGTGAATGCTGTTCATCTAGATCCCAGAGAGGGGCACGGCCTTTCTTTAGGGTAGGTCTTCTCATCTCAATTAATTAGCCAGGATCATCCCCTATATTCATGGCCAGGAACTTACCTAATCTAAATAATCCCTCATAGGTGCACCTGTAGCCTTAGCTGCTAAGTGACTGTGGATATCATCAAGTTGACAATCAATACCATGCATCACCATCGTCTTTTGCATGCCAGCCTTAGTTTCCATGGAAACAAATATCTTTCCCTGAAGGTTTACTTTTTGAAGTTGTAGAGGATGTACCCTTTTAGGAAAGACAGTCTCATAGATGGGTGGTATAAGAAACCATTAGGAAGATGCACAGCCGTTTGTTAATGTCACCCTTTCTGTATACACACTCTCAACTTGCTTGTTGACGTTTCTAATTCTGTTTTGTCATCCCTGCAATGTCTGTGAAGACCACTACCTCACTAAATTGCCTTGAAACCTTAATGAGATAAAATATCCAAAGTGCTCCTCCTGTGCACTTTACGCCTGTCATCTTCCCGTCTGTGTTCCAGTTGATTTGATAGCAAAGTCAACAGCACATTGATAGAAAAACTGAACTTTACAGATCTCAACTCCTGTTCAGTAATTAACACTAATACTACACATGGATACGTGATGGCTATTCTTGATTGTCAACTTGACTACATATAGAACTAAAACCCAAAAGTGGGGGGGGGGCACACCTGTGAGGGATTTTTGTTTAATTTGAAGTAGAAAGATCTAATATGGATCTCTGAGGTAAGAAGACATGCTTTAATCTAGATCTTTAGAGCTGGGAAAGGCCATGCCTTTAATCCAGATCCTTAGTCCAGATCTAATCTGGGCCATGCCTTCTGCTGGGAGCCTATGTGAGGACATGGATGAAGGAAGATTTTGCTCTTTGCCTGCTTGCTCTTGTCTTGCTAACAAGTCCATTCCTTCACTGGCATTAGAGCCTGTTTCTTCATGATTCTAGAATCTACCTGAGACCAGCTGAGATACCCAGACTTGTGGACTGAGCAACTACTGGATTCTTGGACTTTCCATTCATAGTCAGACATTGTTAGATTAGCTGGACCACAGCCTGTAAGTCATTCTAATAAATCCCCTTTATACACATATAGAGAGATTCATCCCATAAGTCAGTTCTATTACTCTAGAGAATCTTGACTAATACAAAATATAAAATAAAGTGTACAAGAGAGTGTAGCTGAAACTTTTTCTGTGTCCCACCTGGCCCGTGGTCTAGACAAATCTGTCACCCACAGTCCCACAGCCTTTTATAAAATAATCATATAGAGGCTTAATATTAATTAAAACTGCTCAGCCATTAGCTCAAGCTTACTACTGACTAGCTTTTATACCTAAACTCAGCCCATTTCTGTTATATAAGTCACCACATTTTCCGTGGCTTTACCTGTGTGTCATTACATGCTGCTCCCTGGACAGCAGGCTAGTGTCTCCTGATTCAGCTTTTCTCTTCTCAGAATTCTCCTTGTCTGCTTATCCCATCTATACTTCCTGCCTGGCTCCTGGCCAATCAGTGTTTTATTAAACCAGTTTACAGAAGTGTTATCCCACAGCAAGAGAGCTCTCATTCCAATGCTTCAAAGGCCTATATAGCATCCTTGGGCCATTTCATCTCTCTGAGTGTTGTGTTGTTTTTATCTGTTTTTTCATCATCTTTGGGGGTCTAGTGGTCTTTCTCTGAGGACCCCTCTGCTTGGATTCAAGGCTTCTGGGACTAGAGCTGGCAAAATCAGAAAGGCTGTGGTGAGAATTCCCCTATTCCATAGCATCTCAACACATACAAAGCCAGAGAACACCTGGTATAGCTATCAGTCTTGGTGAGTTTTTTGTTAACTTGAAACAAGCTAGAGTTGTCTGGGAAGAGGAATCTCAATTGAGAAAATGCCTCCATCAGATTACCTGTGAACAGGGCTGTGGGGCATTTTATTGATTAGTGATTGATAGAAGGGGGTGATCCCTGACAACTCTGGGTGATGCTACCCCTGGACAGATGGTCCTGAGATATATAAGAAAGCAAAGTGAGCAAGATAGGAAGCAATACTCCTCCATGGGCTCTGCTTCAGTTCCTGTCTCCAGGTTCCTGTCTGTTCTTGCCCTGACTTCCCTCGGTGATGTAATGTAACATGAGAGTTATAGGCTGAAATAAACCCCCCCACACACACACTGAAGTCTCTTTGGTCATGCTGTTTTATCACAGCAATAGAAGGCAAAATTGGACAGCATCTATTCATAACCATTGTTGGTTCAATGTGACACATATGAGGCACAAACCACAGCATCGTATTAGCTCAGGGTGGTAAGGCAGTTGTGTCTCCCTTGGCAACTACGCTGCACTTGTCACTCAGGTTTTCCAAGTCTTCAAAGACAGAAAATATCTACAAACAGCTACCACCCTCACCAGGTGAGCTGTGCCTCCTTGCAGAAGGCCATTAGGCATGTTGCTGTTGACATTCCTTCATAGACAAAGGGGATGCAGAGGGCCATTGGACCCTGGGGTTCCAGCCACTCCTCCCAGCCATTGGTATGCAATTCTGACACAATTGCAAGTGGCCTTGGAGGTCTTGAGAGGTGCTGTAGTATGTAGTCTGAAGGAGGTTAATTGAGAAAGGACTCCATCTATGTGGCAAGGGGAAAACCATCATCCATGCCAGGGTGAGACTTGCTAGTGAGGGTTGCTGTAGAGTCACCAATGCTCCTCTAGGCAATCCATCAGCAAAGCTCAGTAAGTAAGCCCAACAAGACTCATTGGTTCCCCAGGGGAAACTTCAGTGGAATTATACTTTGGTTTGTTGTTATGACCTTATCAGGAGAAGGTAGACACTGTTTATATCTCCCCAAGGAAGGAGCTCCTGCAATAAGAGACATAAACTGTATGAAGGGGCATAAATTTCTTCTTTGGCATTCAATGAACTTGAAACAATGTAGTGCATGGAGCATGAGTCTGGGAGCCTAAAGACCCAGACGTGGCTTAAATACTAGTTCAGACAGTGGCATGTTTCTGAACCTCAGCTCTGTGGTCTGTTATGTGAGACTAGTAAACACTACCCTGTGACAATGCAATATAATGATAAAAAATGTACACAGTAAGGATAGATTCAGACAAAAAGGCCTCTAAACAGGTCACAGTGTGTTTGAAAAATATGCATGGACTTGGGAGAGAGAAGAGAAGGAGTAAAAAAAGCAGTTATAGATTAAAAAATGATTTAAAAATAATAGTAACTCCCTAAAAAGGGAAGAGAGTAATAAAAAATATGATAAGCCATGGAAAGATGGGAAATACACAGAGAGTCTGAATTCTATATTTTATTGTGTTGTCTTTGGATTTTTTTACTGTTAATAGGTGAATGAAAACTGCTGAGAGACATTTGGTTTGGAAAGCTACTGAATTAAACTAACCTATATATTTTAAAATTATCTTGACTTCAAAATTTAAGTCAAAGGTATGTTACTTTGAGAGAGGGGTTATGCTTTTATTTCCACAGGAAATAAGAGGCTATAGACTCATTCTGGGCTAAGGAAAATCAAGTTTGATTGAGGAAGATCCCCTGAAATCCTGACTACAGACATAAGAAAATAAACCTAAAGTAACTACCAGACACATGACATATATTTTACCTGCTCAAACACAAAACAAAAAATTATCTATGGCTGGCATGTGTACAATACAAAGTTTTTATCTGTATTAATACAGATATGTACGTTACCTTTAAAAGTTTATATACTTTCAGAACAAGGGGACCAGACACCAATAAAAATGGCCCAGATGATCCAACATCTAAAACAGCTTCAAGGCTGCTGACTGAGATGGTCCTGCCTCACAAAATACTCTAACCAAGACTTAACAATTATCTGGTTTTCTCTGAGTCCCTGAAAGATTATCAATACCCACAATCAACAGGAAGAAGTCTAGAAAACTATGCCCACATTTCCAAAATATTGGTTATAAATATTTGTTTTCATTTAAGGAGGGTTGATTACAAATTTTTATTGGGCATAGTCAATCTCTTTCTAAAAGAAGAAAGGGGGATATGATATAGAAATGATGGGGAAAAAGGATAGATTATTGAATGTACTTTAATCCAAAAAAAAAAACAACTGTTAATCTCAAAATATTTTACATTGGTATGGATTTTAGTTTATTGACATAAATTTAAAGTTTATTTTGTTATACTATATATATTTCTACTCTTGTTTAAGGTATTGCTCAATTATAAGTGTAATATATAATTAAAAATACAGATTAATAGTTAGTCATCTATAATAATCAAACTTATAGTCATTTTAGTTAGGTTTTTTTAGGCATACAAAGATATATTTCAGATAGATATATAATCTTCAAACACTTCAAAGACCTAGAGAATATGGCATTTAAAATGTTTTAATAACTTAAACTTTTTATGAAAGTGAGACATGTGTGTTCCTGGCATCACCAATATACTCCAAAAAAATCTTATGGGCATCAAAGAAACTCCATTTGGAGTTTTTTTCCTTTATGTCAAAGGCTAGCCATTTGGTCAAAGAAACTACCCTTGCCTCAATTGTTGACAGTTACTGCCCAAAGTAGACCAACAGGATGCAAGAAAGGCAACTGCTGAACTTTGCCAAAACAAGGTAGGACAGTCCTTCAAAATTCCCTGCTTCATAGGAAAGTCTGTCAAATATGCTAGACCTATAGGCCAAAGTTGGATGCCCCAATGTTGCAGAGAAACTTTCGGTGACTATCCAGGCAGCCTGGTGTCCCTGTCATTTGGAAACATTTCACCCTTCTGGGGTCTTTTGTGGAGTTGAAGACTAAATAAAGTTAAAACTGTCCTTTTTAATTATACAGAAAGGGTAAAATGCTGTGGAATAATCCTCTTGTAAACTAAAGATTTGTCACTCAAATTGGTTTACTAAAATGCTGATTGGCCAGTAGCTAGGCAGGAAGTATAGGTGGGGTAACCAAGTTAAGGATGATGGGAAGGAGAAGGGTGGAGTCAGGAGTCACCAGCCAGACACAGAGGGAGCAGGAGATGAATGTTCCATGCTGATAAAGGTACTGCCATGTGTCAGAGGATAAAAAAGGAATACGGAAATGTAGGAGTTAGCTAGTAACAAGCCTGAGTTATTGGCCAAGCATTTATAATTCATATTTAGCCTCTGAGTCGGTTATTTGAGGCCAAGTGGTCAGGTCAGGAAAAGCACCATTTACAAGCAATCAACACTGTCATTCAATCATGTTGGGATTTTAGACTCTTGCACAGCCATATCTGATGGGAATACCAGAAGTCATAAAACCATCACAGCTGTTTGACAAAGATCCAGCAAAGCTGAGCCACATGATGACTGCCATGCCACTCTTGGCTCTGATCTCTGGGAACTTTTAATATTTGTACAATTTGGGGATATTGGATTGATGGGAAATTTCTTATGAATCATGTATGCCTTCTCCCAGGAGTATGCTTCTAAGCTTCCCCAGGAAAGTCCTGAACATACTACCCCTCCCACTTTTAGGGAGATAGCCTTATCTACTTGAAGGTCTTCCTTAGCCTTGGAGGTTGTGACACATAAAGAAGCCAGAGGTCTCTTTATGAGGCCATGAGACATTCTTGAAACATCTATCCTTGTACTTACTCAGGAACAAGATATTCAAAACAAGGTAAACTTTAAAAGGTCAACAAGATTTGATGGACTAGAGGAGTTGGCCACATATCAGATTGCAAGCCTCTTTCCACTATATACTCAGGTGACTATGTGGCATATACAGCAACAAAGTTAGATTAGCTGAAGTTACCTCTGCCCTACACAGAGACTTATACTGATGAGCAAAGTATAGAGTGGAAAGATGATAAAAGAATGAGATGTCAGGACCTCCCTTTCTTAGAAAAGTTAGCACATGCAGAGTCACTGTGGTATCATATGACCAAAGAACAACAGAATGTTAGGATTAGACATATAAACAAATTCTATAAAGACATAAAATAGAAACACTGTATTACACCAGAATTTGAATAAGAACTGCAGCAGATTTGGCCTGAGGACTTTTCTTGGGCACTCTGACCATTAAGAGTTAATAATACACTGCTTGGGACATGGGAATCTGCCTGGGCTGGCTTGGAAATTTTGTTTTGGTCTAGCATCCTTGAAGCAACCAGAGCTACCAGCCTAAGAACAGGCTGTCATATGCCTCTAGATTCTTAAAACCTGGGTTAAGGGATTAAAAAGTAAAAATGATAACTTTGTTTATCAATGATGAGGGGGAAATGATTGGAAGAGATAACTCTGTTCCATCATAGTTTATCAATGATGACTAAAAGATGAGCAAGAGGAAGTGAAATACATGTCCAAAAACAAGAATGATATGATCTATGTTTTGGAACAACATGAATCTTTCCCTGCTTACTAAATTCTGCATCAATAAAGAAGCACTCTGGCTGCTAGTCAGTCAGGCTGTAAGATTCTCCCAACTACCATGCCTGGCTCACTCCTTCCCTCACTGACTCTTTACATCCTCTTAGGACCTGTCCACTGCTGGGGCTGGCACCCAGCAAGACTCTAAAATGAGACTTCTAAACTTTCTGACTAAAAAGATTTGTGATCAGTAATAAAACTAAAAACCTGGACATTGAGTATTCATGTTCTTGGTCTTTAAAATAAAAGATAATCCACATTAAAGTTAGAGGCTTTCATACCTCTGATTATTTTTTTAAATGCCCAATACTAGCATATTGAAAAGTATGTGTGATAGATGCAACATATATGACATTCAAGACTCTCACATCATTGGCCTGGCCATTACTTCAACTGAAATATCAGTTTATTATAAATGGGTCCCCAGGTAGAGGGAGAGATTCTTAGAAAACAGAATGTTGAAAAGATGCATTGGTACCTGGAGACAGAACCTTAAATATGTGATCACTGGATAAATTGGCATTTTGATTAATTGTAATACTTTCTGAATTTTGGGATTCATTTGAAGACTGAATGCCATCCTCTTAGAATATAAAACATGACACCCATATTGGTCACCTTTGTGTCTCTGTGATGATAATACCTTATAGTAGTTACAGTGGAGAAAATATTTTGGGTCACAGATTTAGAGGGTTCCAATCCATCAAGGCAGAGAAGGCGTGATAGAATGGTCCAGTCCAGAGCAGTGGGGATATCAGACAAAGGCTGGTCACACAGTAGCACATAAGGAAGTAGAAAGCATGGCAGAAACCACAGTTCTACTATAACTTTCAAATACCAATAGCTAGTGACCCATTTCCACCAGCCAACTTCCATTGCTATAGATTCCCTGGTCTCCCCAGCCGGGGAACAAGCGTTCGAAACACACACTTCCACACTCATGTCGGGTCAGAGCATAACACTGAACCCCACACTCGAAGGCTCGTGGCCATGTCATCAGCCAAACATTTACTTGGTCCAACTTCAACTGTGCTCAGAGTCATAACCACTCTGTGTCCAAAAGTCCAAAGTCTCCTCTGAGACTCAAGACAAACACAACTGTGAGCCCCTGTCCAATTACAGAATAAACATCATTATCACAAACCTCACAGGAGGTAAGGAAAGCCTGCAAAGTCCAAACAGGACTGAAACTTCACAGGGTAAATAGTAAATCCTGCCATATCTGGTGTCTTGATGGCAAAATTTGATTCCAACAGACTTGGGGAGTCTACCCTTCTGCCCCTGCCACCTGGAATAAACACTCTGCTCTCCTAGGCCATCTCCAAACAGCCTGAAAATCTCAAAGGCAGAAGTCCTATTTTCTTAGCATCTTGAGTGTCCTGGGATCTCAACTGTAGCCTAGACTTCATCTTCAGAGTTTCACACATGTACCTCTGAAAGCACTCTTACAGGGAAGCCAGCCCTGATACATACCACGTGGACTCATGGGCTTTCTTGGTACAGGCAAACTGCAAGGACTCCGTTATTCTGACATTTATCACAAAAACACCACCACGTGGGTGATACCAAGTTCTACTGCCAGCATGAGCAGGATCAATACTCCCTTGGACCAAGGCTGCAGCAGCCTCTGAATGCCCCAGAATCATGTGCGCACATCCACACACTTCCTGGAAGAGGCATCTTTAGGGACATTTCTCTTTTTATAGGAAAGTTTTTCAAATGAGTTTTATACCTTGGAGTTCTTGAGAGTGAGCATCTCATCCCAGAAATATCACTCAGCAAAGTGAAGGAGCTATTCATGATGCCAGCCTCTTTATCGTCTATGGCCAATTTATCAGCACTTGCTTTCCCCATATCTTTAAAATTACTCCATTCCTAGACAAATAACATGGTTTTCCAAGCCGCTTGCTCTGAGTTTTGCTACCAGTTCTCACTGTAAACCTGACAAAAAGCAGCCACAAGTAATTACATCACCACATGAATACTTTAATGTCTTGAATTCTCCTCTGTTACATTCGTCTACTGCTTCTGAATTCGGATAACTTAAATTATCCATACAAGGGTTGAATGTGGACAGATCTGTTGTCAGAAGACAACACAAATGGCCTCTAGTATAGTTCTCAATACAGTCCTTGTTCCCATCTGAAACATCGTAAGCACGGTCTCTGGTGTCCACACTTGCCTCAGCATTCCAGCCTTCTGAACTCCCAGGAGAATCATCCACTAAGCTCTGCTTGTGGAATTCTGGGGATTCTCTAACCCACATCTCCAAACACTTCTACACTCACCACTCAAACCATTTCCACAGGCCTAAAACCCAAATGGTCGAAACTATTTCCAACAGAAACCCCACCTCTCATACCAGTTCCCTGTATTAGTTACTTTGGAATCATAATGACCATAAATACTAACAGAAATAACTTATTGGAGAAGAGAATTATTCTGTCCATCTGTTTCAGAAGGCTTTAGTCCATCATGGTAAGAAAGGCTGCAAAGTAGCTCAGGTCCCAGAGCAAGGGTATTGGAAAGAGTCCACGCACTTGAGAGAGGATCTGGAAGTGGACAGTGACCAAGGGTAGTGACCAAGGGCTGGGAATAACCTTCAAAGTCCTACCCTACTTCTGTCAGTCAAGGATGTCATAGCCTTCCAGATGGATGTCCCCAGCTGTATGACATGTATTCAAAACATAAGACTACAGGAGCCAATTCAAATTCAAGTGATAGCAACATCCACAGCTGTTGCCAACACTCTGAGGTGTCCAAATTGCTCAAAATTCCATAAAATTTGTATACAGAGGTCAAGGCTACATATTCATGTATTTGGTTTGAGAACACAGAATATCTGTATATTTTCATAGCATTTACATCATCATAGGCACAGATATGAATACTCCATTTACAATTAAGCCAAAACTTTTCCTTTAATTATATCGAAATCAGGTAAATAATTCATTATTTGTAAATTACCTTTAACCATTTCACACATACACAAAACATCTGAGACCAAGTGTTTATCTTTCAAGTCCACAATTCACTTCTCCACCTCTGAAAACGTAGCACTTGGCCTCTGTCACATTCAATGTCTAGGGTCTGTGGGTGGCATCTCACCTCCGCAGATGTCCCCCCCCCTCCAGAGCGTGCTCTGGCTCATGCAGGAACAGTAGACTGAACATAGAAGAATCCTTTGCAGAGCAGCATCAGCCAAACCCCTCTGGCCAAGGAGCCAAGGTCAGAGTCCCAGGGGCCTCCACAGGATACGCATCTTGTTACAGAATTCCTCTGTGCCTCATTGCTGTCTCCCTAATGACCAGTTAAGTGTGCTCCCCGAGGATTCTTGAGTCAGCGCCAGCTTGAAAACTGCTGAGGAAACATCCTCTTTTACTGGAAATGATTTCCATCAAACTGCCATGTGCCATATTTAGACTCCTGGCTTACTAAGACCCAACAGAAGGGGCTAAGTTTGCAGGACAGGAGACTTTGGGCTGTGAGAAAAGAGCTTGCTGTTGTCTGGCCCAAGTGACCACAGGGGACAGAGCTGGCAAGTCTGGGGTGGCCTCTGACTCAAGGGACAGAAATATTCCATTCTTTCTGGCGATGCAGACATACAGAGGAGACCTGACTGTGTCTTCCCAGACTGTTTGTCCCCAAGTCAGAGATCAGATGGGAGGTAGCAGTTCAAGGCCCTCCCATGTCTGCCTGGAAATATGACCCAAATCTGGAGACTTGGATAGAACATGACTATTAGGGAGAATAAGTTCTGCTAATGTGTGCCATGCCACGGGATCCCCAGCTAACAAAAACAACATAACTTTCTGATTTGACAAGAAGGGAAGGTTTTGGTTGTCTCACCACAGAGCGACGACAAGAATTCGAGGTAGCTGTTATTATATGGGGTGCAGTAGCTTTGAAATATGTTCTACCCCACAAATATGTTCATTATTAGGATGATGTTAAAATAGTCTAAAACCAATGACAGCATGAAACTTGCAGGCAAATGGATGGAACTAGAAAATATCACCCTGAGTGAGGTAACTCAAACCCAGAAGGACAAACATGGTATGTACTCACTCATAAGTGGATTCTAGATATAAAGCAAAGAACAATCAGACTGCAACCCACAGAACCAGGGAGGCTACACAGCAGGGGGGACCCTAGGATGACTGTGGCTTATAATAAGTTTTGGTTTTACTCAATCACTGGGCAAGCCTCAGTAAAACATTTCACTATTAGGATAAGTATCAAACTGATGATTAAAATAAAATAAAAATAAATTTAAAAAACTGAATAGTCTAAAATTCTGCTCAATTGCAGAACCGCTAAATTTTAGGGCCTTAAGATGTATTTATACATACTATAACAACATGAGCAAGTAATGTACCGAGACTGTCTAAGCATGATGTGGGTAGAGGGTGGTCAAAGGCAATGCTCCTCCAGTGTTCCCTGGTTTCTCTCTTCATCCTATGTCCTCGTTCCACACTAGCCCACCCCTACCCATACTGAAGAATCAACAGCACAGCTCACATACTTCCACACTCCTCCTCTCAACGACCTACTTTGATAAGGAGACACATATGTCTACAGAGAGTCATTACTTCTGTTCTTGTTTCCCACTAAAAAATATCATATCACACACACACAAAGCTTCTCTGTATCTTACTTTCCTAGCTCAGAAAGGATTTAGGAAAATCCTCCCACGTCAACCTTATAGCTGGGACTCGGTGTCTTCAACAGTTCTACCCCATGGTTGCCCCCATCTTGTCTCTGGGAAATAACATTCCAAGAACATAATAAGTGACCCAAATGATGACTGGTTCCAAGCTCTAACCCTAGGGAGGAACCTGCATTCTAGGGTGTGTGAATTTTATAACTGTTTTGACCATTTCCCTATGGCTGATGAAAACAGCTTGAAACACAGTCCTGTTGTGTCTCTACCTCTTACCTAATTAATCAATTAATTAATGGAAATAATGAACATGTATCCAAATCTCAACTATATTTGCTTTAGCAAAAAGGAGAAAAAATTCTCCCTTGAGCCTTAATACAGACATACATAATTTTCAGTGTGAATAGATGGCTCTCTCACAATGTTGATTTTAGTATCATTAGGCACAATGAGGGTCATAGGCCAGGAGATAGCTGCCATTGAAGAGAATATTTGTTATAGTTCCCAACAGAAGGAGGCCTGCCATGTCATGGGGACCATCTGGAGCTGGTGAAAGGCAGAAGGAACGAGGGGAAACTGAGGACAGGAATCTTCTGTGGATTTTATTCAAAGATGTAGGCATGTCAGTTACATGGGGCTAAGTGAGTTCAACATTACCCCTTTCGAAAGGACTCTGAGATTTAGGGTTTCCAGAACTATCCTGAATGAGGTGAGTGGAGCAGGTGGACAGTTGGCTTGCTTGTAGGAACCTTGTGAGAGTCCAGAAAAGAAGGCAATAGGGTGGCGGGGCTTTGGAGTTGCTAGGTGTGCACAGGAAAGACGCACTGTGCTGGTTTTGCTTCTCTGTGAATTAGCTCACCATAGAGGGACAGTCCCTCTCAGCAAGCCAGATGTCCCCAAATCAGGGACATAAGAAGGCATAGTAAACCTCGATGTGCACACTAGAGCCGTGCTCGGGAAATGGCAGGCACATTGATTCATCGAGAAAGCATGACAACTCTGCCTCCAGCCTGGGCTCACAGCTCACAACCAGGCTTCTTACATGGGGCCTGGGACTCTTTGAGATGCAGAGGATGTTGTCCGGTGAGGAGCAGGAGTGGGTAGGGATGGGCTCAGGGGCTGATGAACACATCACAATTGATGACTGTCCAGCTCAGCTGTGCTCATGGTGGCCTGCACTATGAATCCTTCCAGGACTACATTAGAGACTGAAAAAAGATGACATGGTCCCTTCCTTCAGAAAGCTTGTCATTTCATGGGGAAAAAAAATGTTACATAATGAGCATTGTAAGGAACTATGAAGACTGTAATTATCCTACCGGCAAGCTAACAAGTCAGCTGGCCATCATTCATGGATATGGACAGAATTAAGAGCCTCCTAGATGTTATCTTAGTGCAAGCAGCGTAAGCTGTCTTGCCCTTTGCTCCCATTACCTGACATTCAGACACTATGTGTGAGGTAGCATCCATGTGTGCTGTACCCACAGTGACCTTATGAGGAAGCTCCAGCTTAGTAAAAGCAGCTCTTCATCCAAGGGCTCCAGGTTAACCTGACAGCCTTTTGATCCATCAAGAGACACTATTTCGCCGGGCGGTGGTGGCGCACGCCTTTAATCCCAGCACTAGGGAGGCAGAGCCAGGCGGATCTCTGTGAGTTCGAGGCCAGACTGGGCTACCAAGTGAGTTCCAGGAAAGGCGCAAAGCTACACAGAGAAACCCTGTCTCGAAAAACCAAAAAAAAAAAAAAAAAAAAAAAAAAGAGACACTATTTCTGCCACCCAGGAGCACTGAAGCTGTAACCAATCTTGGAAAGGAGGTCAAGGCACAAAGCGGTTAGGGGTTTTCTGTCAACATATGGAAGAGACATGAGAGACCGGAAGGGGAAACTGTCTCCTCCAAAGTTTCTCTGACCTTTGAGGAACTGTCCCAGCTGCAGAGATCCCATCTTATCCCCCTAGCTCTTCCGCAGCCCTTTCCTTAAGGACTAAGATATGTGTGCATTTCAGACTTAGGATACACAGGGAAAATGACCAAGAGTGTGGATTCAAATCTGACCCCAACCCTATTCTCCATCTTCACACTGCTCACTCCTCTACCTGTGTGAACTGACAGTGGGCTGTGGGAAAGGTGTAAAGTTTCCCAGTGCAAATGCAGGAGTTTTGTGAAACACAATATGATCTTCTCCGCCTACCTCCCTGATACATGCACATCCATATACATTAATGTGAGCATTGCACACACACACACACACACACACACACACACACACACACACACACACACACGTAAAAACCCCCAGAGAGGTCTTAACTGAGCATCCCACCCACCTGTAGTTCCACTCTCCAAGGAAAGGTTTCAGCTCCCTGTAGTAAACTCCAGTGTAAAAGTATTAAGTGGGGAAAAGCCCACCCAAACAAAGAACTAAAGAGATCGTAAGTAACTTCGGTTAGGACTTACACTGTGTAACTGTCTAATTTTTATTATAAATTATTCTGAATTTTTTTTTACTGTGCCTAATTTGTAAATTGAACTTCAAGGCAGGCATGCACACAGGAGGTCAGGGTGTAAACGGAGTTCATTGCCACCTCCAGCTTCAGGCTTTGTGGAACCTGTGGGGATGTGGAATGCATCCCTCAAGGATAACTCGAGCTGTGAAAACCTGACACAGTTGTATCGCGCTAAGCCTCACAGTCCCCCTCCTCCATGAAGTTCTCCACAGCCAGCATGGCGAGATGGCCATGGCTTTACTGTGGCGTTGCCCGTCAGGGCAGAGTGATAGCTTGACATGTGGAGACAGAGGCGTTGGAAGTGCAGGCAGTCATGGGGTTCAATTTGTGTCTCCTTGGCAGAGTTAACCATTTCATTCCCATCAAGAGCGGGGTTAGCTTTGTGTACTGCTAGGGATCAAGTTTTGAACATGTCGAAGGCTTTATCTCCAGGGTGGAACTCTCAGGAGATGGCAAACATTTAGTAGGTAGGACCTAGTGAAAGGTCTTGGGCCTTTCCCCGCAAAGGGGATTGTGGGACTTCAACTCCCTCCTCCATCTGCTTCCTGGCTGTGACGTGGGTGCATGGCTTTGTTCCATGCATATTCCTATCATGGTATATCACTCACCACAGGCCCAAGTGATGGAGACAAGTGAGCACAGACTGGGAACTGCACAATTCTGAAATAACACAAACCTTTTCTTATTACTACTTGATTTCCTCAAGCATTTTGTTATAGTCTCAGAAAGATTACTAAAATGCCTACTCTTCCTTATATTATGGACATTTTCTACTCACTGTCAAATCTTTAAAAATAAAAAAAAATTTAAATGTGAGTTTGTATTTTCAAATCTCTATATTTTTGATATTCAGGGGAGAATAACTAATAACATGGAGTATGGCACCTTCCTGTCTCATTGGTGTAAGCTGGGAAACAACAGCTTATTTAAATCTGTATGTTTTGTATCAATATGACCCGACCTACACACAACTGGGCTTTATATTGACACATCCTTTTGAAAAATCACTTAGGGCTTTGCTCTTCCAACACAGCCTAAAGAGAAAATTACGATTCTTCCCACAACAGTGAGTAAGGTAAAAACTGGCCTTTGAACTGACAAGATGGTGGACCATGGGGATATACCACAGGGACACATCATGGGACTCCCATCTCACCCCCACCAACATGCAAAGCAAAACTTTAATTTTTTTTCCTTCTTCGTTTCTTCGTATTTGGGGACAAGGTCTCACTGCGTATCCCAACCTTATGGGATGGCCTTGAACTCATGATTCTGCCTGCTGCCTTGGCCTCCCAGGTGCTGGATTTACAAATATGCACCACAATGGCCAGCTCTATATTTCTTTAACTACCAAGCATGTGATATTTGAGTAGCCCTACCCCACTCCCTGTGTCTATGGGGAGTTCAGCCTCAATTCCTTTCCTCAGTCCTATGCCCAACCCCATCTCAAGTCTAAAAACTTTGATTTAACCGTCACTCAGACTAGACAGTGTTGCCACAAGCATGTCAAGCACGTCAGAATGTGACCCTTTTTTTGAAACAAAGTTATTATAAATGTAATTAATCATATTACAATGAGGCCATTAGAGTAAACCAACATGTTTGGTTTTGTTATGAAAAAGGGAAATTTGGACAGAGTTATGCATGCTGGAAGAATGCCAAGTGAACAGTCAGACAGCAGGGTAACACATCTTATTAAATAAGAAACACAGAACCAATGCAAAGAAGAAAGCCAAAAGGTCAGAGCTAAGAGCTAAAACCTTACCCTTCCTCCTGCGGTGGTCCTACCTCTGTGAACCAGAGCTACTTCCTGTGTTAAAGTCTTTATGTAGAGTTCCTGTTCTGCCTTCTCGTTGGTTGTAAACCCAACCACATGACCGCCTCATCACAGCCTGTCTGTATAGACCTCCAGGTCTTCTATGGTTGATATTGAGATTAAAGGCATGTGTCTCCAATGCTGGCTGTATCCTTGAACACACAGAGATCTGCCTAGCTCTGCCTACCAAGTTCTAGGATTAAAGGCGTGCACCACCAACGCCCAGCTTTTGCTATGGCTCTAATAGCTCTGACCCCCAGGCAACTTTATTTATTAACATACAAATAACATTTTAGTACAAAATATCACCATAGGACATTGGTAGTTACCAGCAATCCAGGAGGAGCCACAAGAGAGGCCTAGAGCAAATGCTGGGCCTACAGTGTCCATCTGAGATTCCCAACTCTGTCAATGTCATGGCTCCTGCCTCTGTCCTCTAGTGCTTCAGACCACACAGCTCTGTTATCTCACCCCATTGGAGGAATGATATGGGAAGTGTCATCTAATCACCTGGAGACCAGATAAGTCAACATGACACTGGACAGATGCTACAGAGGGAGCTGCAGTGTGGCTAGTCCTTAGAGCATCCTGGTCCCCCATCCTCAGGGCCCATGGCAGGCTATGAAGTGCTATAAATCAAATTAAACTATCCAAAAAGGTCCTAGCCTTTTATCTTGCCAACAAGACCTTTATGATAATAAGAAAATATGCAAAACTCGGGATTTGTAAAACTAAATATCAGCAAACTGTGATAATATTACTAGGTATGCCTGAAGTTTCTGCAGCTGGGTCAGAATTCTATGTGGAATAATAAAACAAAAACCTAGCTATATATTCATTCCTTAGAAATTGCTTTTACTTTCATTTCAAAGAACCCTATAGCCAAAAAGATCTTTGTATTGACATGAGGATCAACTGGTTTAAAGTGGGTTTTTATTAATTTCAGCTTCAAATATCAGTTACTGTGTTCAATCATCAGTGAATAACATCATCAATGGCAGGTTTAAACAGTATTGAAGCTTTGAAGAGATATATGATTTTTATAGGCTGTGTTCAAATTGAAAATAACACAATATATTTGAACTCTATCCTATAGGCCATTATGCCTCACATGGATATTGGATGTTTCTTAAAGCAACAGATAAGTAATGCATAACATATATAGCATGTTTTACCCATGTCACTCCAAATGTACCTAGATACATATTCAAGAATATGATTTTACAAAGTATTTCTCAACTACAGAAGCCGAATAGCAAGCTAGTCCACTATGTCATGAGACTCTCCAGTGTCACAGCCTGAACACAGTTGTCTTGAACTATAGAAAAATGATAATTCACCATTCAAAACTATATTGCTGCCTCAGAGTCCATGAGAAAAATGAGCAAATCGTCCATTTACCCTTTCTCACCTCTCTTACACTATGTCACACAACAGTAAGAATAGCAAGAATCATAAAACGTTGAGAGAAAAATTATGGCACATTTGCGGCACACTCGATAAATGCTTGCTTACTGTCTCTCAATGCCGATTTTCATTTGCCGATCACAGAACCCCATTTCCTCCTGGCATTTCTGTTCAGTGATGTCTTGCTTTGAGTCCAGGAAGGTGAGAGGTGGAGAAGTGTCCCAGGGTGTAAATGCCATCAGTCACTGGAGTGGATGATGGAACATCACCAGGAACCTGAGCTAAGTGCTGGACCTAGATACAGAGGCTACCCATGCTCTTTTCACCTCACCAGGCCCCTACAGGGATCAATCATTGCACGTGTGTGTGTGTGTGTGTGTGTGTGTGTGTGTGTGTGTGTGTGTGTGTGGTGAATGCATACCACACACATATGTACACTATGTACAGCTGTGTATGTCTGTGTATGTCTGTGTGTCTATGTGTGTGTGTCTGTGTGTGTGTGGTAAATGCATACCACACATGTATATACAATATGTACAGCTGTGTATGTGTGGGGGGGGGTATATCACACATATATGTACAGTATGTACAGCTGTGTGTGTGTCTGTGTGTGTGTCTGTGTGTGTCTGTGTGTGTGCCTATGTGTGTGTGTCTGTGTGTGTGTGTCTGTGTGTGTGTGTCTGTGTGTATGTCTGTGTCTGTGTGTGTGTCTGTGTATCTGTGTGTGTCTGTGTGTGTGTATCTGTGTGTGTGTCTGTGTGTGTGTGTATCTGTGTGTGTGTGTGTCTGTGTGGGTGTGCCTGTGTGTATCTGTGTGTGTGTGTGTGTGTGTGTGTGTGTGTGTGTGTGTGTGTGTAGAACAGAGGAGGATGTCAGGTGTCTTGTCCTACTGCAGCTGTCTCTACTTTATTCCATCGAGACAGGGTCTGTCACTGAACCTGGAGCTGTAGTGCAGGCCAGTAAAGCCTCAGGGACCCTCCTGTCTCCAATAACCACTGTCTGGAGTTACAGATACGTTCAGCCTTGCCAGCTTTTAACATGGGTGTCAGGTATTTGAACTCAGGTCCTTGTGTCTGCACAGCAAGCTGCTCAGCAGTCACCCAATCCTGCACGTTCTTCTTGCCAGCTTCCGGGAGCCACCCTGCTCCGGGCCCACTCTTATTCCACTCCTCAGACCCTCTTAGGAGCAGCACACTGTGTTCCATCACCACATCAGGCCCAGGAAGACTAGAAACAGCAGAGATGGGTAAGAGGGGAATTGAACACAGAGCTGTATGCCATCCCCAGAAGAGATGAGTGCCATCTCAGACAGAAATAACCTGTGCCAAAACTGGCATCTGGGTTGGCCGGGCTCTCCACACGGAAGCAGCTTCCCAGTTGCCTTAAGTTTCATGGTAGGAAAGAGACAGAAGGAAACAGGGAATGTCGCCTGGGCACATTTACAAAGCAAAGCCCTTGTCTTAGCGGCCATGGTTGAGAGATTCCTGCTGACGCCATTCCTTCATTTCTTTAGTTCTAGGAAAGTTGCAGGTTTGACTTGAAATTGACCAGGACAAGACTGCAAAGGAACACAGCTGGGCTGCAGAAGGAGACAGGTGTGGGGGCTCTGGCCACCCTGCCTCTCTAACATCAGCTCTGGCAGGAGCCACGGCGGGCACTTCCGGGCAGGGGTGCTCAGCGAGTCTCTCCTGCGTGGCGCAGGTGGCACTGTGCCTGGGGCTATTAAGCTGGAAGTGCAAACCACTTTTTGTGGTTCAAATCATCTCGAGGAGAGAGTTTCCTGGAAGTTTTAAGTCCTGTTTCTCATATCACCTCCATCTAAATTGATGATTTCTGTGACCTTTTCGTCTAATTACACCAGTATTTTGTACCTATTTTTATTAAATGGTTCCATTACATGAGCCATTATGAGATGGTTCTTTCTCTGCTGCTCACCTAATGAGCCCGCTCTGTGATCCCTTCCCACATTCACCCCAGAAAAGATGTTCTTAATAATGCCATGCTTTCTAAGATTGATATAACATGAAAAATTGCACCAACAATTACATGAACTAATCAGACACCCAGGTTCTACCAACATTGCATGTACCCCTCACTGAGTAGAGCAAAGGCTGGGGCGTTGGACTCGGGGTGAGCAGAGAGCCCCACAGGCAGAGGTAGGGGTGTGGGGAGTTACAGAGGAGGGATTAACAATATGGAAAAAAAAGTGGTGCGGCTTAGGCAAAGGATAAGAGACTAGAAAGTGCTCCTGCATGCTGCCTGTCAGTAGAAGATGTCACAGTGATTGTCACTGTGGGCAGCTACGTCAGACTGCATGTCGCTTTGAATCTCAGAAGACTCGTAGATTAAAACAGGGATCTCTTAGTATGATACGACAATCTCGTTGGGTCTTGGTGATAGGTAGGTATACAGTCAACAAGCAGACAGCGGGACTCGGATTTGCATATTAACATTCTACAGGCTCTCACAGGCACCCATGTCTCTCTGTCTCTCTGTCTCTCTGTCTCTCTGTCTCTGTCTGTCTCTCTCTCTCTCTCTCTCTCTCTCTCTCTCTCTCTCTCTCACTATGACTATATCCCACGCTTCCATTTTCATTTTCCGCCCTCCCGTCTGATACTTGCTCGTCCCCTAACCAACATGAAGCATTGGCTGTATTTGTGACAGGCATTTAGAAGTTACGAAAGTCAATACTAGAGCAGCACACAATGGTTCCGCAGCAGCAGCCGTTACTAAGCACAAGGCAGGGATCCACCTAGAAAAATCATTCCGCCACAGTACGTAGTACCCTAAAGGAAGGCCGCCGCTGTTAACTAAGATGCTGCGGCAGAGGCAACGGGCCAGTGATAGTGTGCATAAACCACGTTAATTGCAGTTGCATTGCTAATCTCATTAGCATTTGCATTATCATTAGATTTTAATTACCACAGTGAGGCCACCAAAGACTAATATCTATATCTGACGGTGCCAATTCCCTGGACGCGTTTTGTGGTTGCTGAGTGATCATTGCTCAATCTTTTATTGCTTTTGACAAATAGAAGCCAACATAGGTTCCCAGATCCTGACAGTACCAGTCACGTATGGTGTGCAAAGGCTAAAGCCAAAATGCTCCCCAAAGCTTCAGGAGACAACCGAAAGTTCCAAACTGAATGGAAATGTGAGCAAACAGGATGGAGACATGCAGAGTTCTACCTTGCTCTCTGAAGAAGCTCTTTGCTCTCATATGATGTGGCTTTTGTGTAGAGTGACATTTCCCAAGTCTTTCCCTGCTAATGTGTGATATTTGGAAAAAGATCAGTGGGCAATTAGCTATGGGAGACACTAAGTAGAAACACGTCCTACCGCAGACCTTCTCAGGGCACTCAGTATGTTGCCATAAATTGTGACTCTCTGAGAAGGGACAGAATGTACACACTGTCCTAAAACGTGCTGGCCCGTCTAATCCTTCTTTCCTCGTTGCAAATCTTAATTCTTGTTCCCAAGAATGTACTTTTGGATAAGCTGAGTGGGGACAACCTACTCCCAGCTAGAAGAGTGACATTTCATAATTGCCAGTACCAAAGAGTACGTTAGAAAGTTCTGTTCTATGGCAAACTCACTGTCACAAGACCTTTCTATAAATATCCAGATAAACCCCTCCCCTTCCCCCAGGACACAGTGTAGGAGGAATCAACAAGGTTTCTCCAAGTTTTGGAGGCCTTATTTTCTCCCTCGCTCTTCCGGCTCTGAGCCCCAGGTCCTCTGAGCTGTGCATCTATGGGGTAGCATTTGGGGTCACACTGCAGCCTCACACCCAGCTTGACTGAGCGCTGGACATGGGTGTGCTTCTCTTTCATTCTTTGCTTGTTTTAGAGATGGAGTTTCACCTCATATAGCCTACGCTGGTCCTGAACTTGCTATGTAGCTGAGGATGACCTTGAACTTCTATTTCCTTACCTCTACCTCTTGAGTGTTGGGATGACAGGTATACACCACCAAAATCAGTTCACATGGTGCTGGGGATCGAACCCAGAACCTGGACTGTAAGCACTCCGCCAACAGAGTTACAGACCTCACACTTGTTTCCTCTGAGAAGGCTTTGTCGAGATATAATCTAATCTCACAGAATTCACTTGCTGCAAGCGTTCACACATCAGAGGCTGTCCATGCGCTCGCACTGCTGCAGCAGCCTGCCCTTGACTTCTTGCGTCATTTCTGGCCTCTTTTCACCCGCCTGTCCCCTCTGTTTCTCTGTAATCATCAAAGCTGATTCCTTTCTCCCTCAACTCTTTGACTTCTCTGTGTGCAGCCACCACGAGGCTTCCAGGTCTCACCTCTCAGCTTCCAAAGCGTATCAGGGTAACTCACTGTATGAAGATAGATCCCATCCTGAAAGACATCTGGGACTCAAATTTTAAAAATCAACAAGTCCAAAGCAAAACTTTAAGCAAAAACTTCATTGCACCAGTTTCCCCCGTTCAAAAGGCATGTGACACATTCCCTTCAGAGCCCTTTGCTGGTGGGGTGGGGTCCTGGCTACAGGCAGACGTCGACTTTCCCTCCCTTGTGAAGATTTTACTATGGTATCTTCTCTCTTCACCTGAACACACAATATGGCTGCCTCTCCCTCCCTGACACCTCTCCATCCATCTCCCACCTCCATGTAGTTATGTTGCTCAAATAAAGTTTCCATAAAACCGAGAGAGAGAGAGAGAGAGAGAGAGAGAGAGAGAGAGAGAGAGAGAGAGAGAGAGAGATCATGGCAAACACTTCTGTCTCTATCTCAACGAGCAGGCAAGCCACCATCCATTCTGCAGTCAGGGAAGCAAACTGATGTGGCAGGTGAACTTCTCCAGTGCTTTCTGCTTGGCTGCAGGCTCAGCCTTAGGAGCATGGTCTACAGTTCCCCAAATGAAAGAGAGAGAGAGAGAGAGAGAGAGAGAGAGAGAGAGAGAGAGAGAAAGGAAGGAAGGAAGGAAGGAAGGAAGGAAGGAAGGAAGGAAGGAAGGAAGAAAGAAAGAAAGAAAAGAAAGAAAAAAAGGAAGGAAGGAAGAAAGGAAGAAAGGGGGAGGGAGGGAGAAAAAGAGAGGGAAGGAAGGAAGGAAGGAAGGAAGGAAGGAAGGAAGGAAGGAAGGAAGGAAAAAAGAGGAAGAAGAAACAAAACCAGGGGAGCATGCACCGATGTCTGAGAGCTGCCCAAGAGGCTTGGGGCAGACTGTGACAGTTGTGGAGTGGAGTGAGAGAAGAACCTGCCCTCCTTGATACCCATGGGGGCTAGAGAAAGAGTGGGAGGTGTCACCCCCAAGCCATCCATCAACAGGGAAGGGTATAGAGTTCATTTGCAGGCTGTGACTCTGGGCTCATGCCTCAAGGACACCTAGAACTCTCTCCCAAGTGGCAGTTCAACCTGGGCTTCATCACTGGGTTGTTCCTGCAGCTTTACTCGGCTCTTTCGCTGCTCACTAGCCAGCAATGTCGAGTCTCAGGAGCTTTCTGGCCTCTCTCTCATCTCTAACCATGTGTCCTTGGTACAACTCACTGGAAACTGCAGCAGGTGTCCTGGGACTCAGCTCCACATTTATACAGATACCAGCTGGAAATTTGCCTTCATTTTTGCTAAGGAGAATTGTCACTTGGCTCCCAGTGGCAGTCCTGTGTCCTTACTGACGCTGGACCAAACTGCTCTCTGGGACATCCCTGCATAAATGGATGGCAGGGCACACACTCAAGCTCTAAGACGGCTTCAGGAGTCTGTGATGCTTCGTCACCATCATCAACTAGATGGGATTTAGAATCACCGTGGAAACACATCTTTTAGTGTACACATGAGAGGGTTTCCAGTGAAATCTACCCTGAATGTAGGCAGCATCATTTACGGGCTGTGGTCCCCGGGCCGAACAAAAAGGAGAAAGTGAGCTGAACACAGTATTCTCGTCTCTCTGCTTCATGACGGCTGAAACCACATGACCAGCTGCTTCATGTCCCTGTTGCCAAGACTTTCCCACCATCACAGACTGCAGCCTCAAACTGTGAGCCAGAATAAGTCCTTCCTAACCTAAGTTGTTTTTGGTGGGTATCTTGGTTATAGCAATGAACAAAACAATTAATATAAGATGCAAACGGATGCTATATATCTGAACACGCAGGTAACACACTTGTGAAATCCCAGCTGTTGGCTCGGCCTCTCGGCACAAGCGAAATCAGAAATGTAATGCCTTCCTCTCTGCTGGTGGCAGGCCAAAGCTCCCTTGAACTCTCCCGCCCTCATACAGACATGCAGAGGGGACATGTAAAGAACAGTGTATGAGCAGCACAGCCCGGAAAGCAGTGTGAGGAGATGAAGTGGTGTCAAGGAACTGGTGGCTGTTGCAGGATCTTTAGAAGAAATTTAGTGATTATTAAAATTAGACATTGAAGGCGGTTCACAGTCCATTCATAGACGAGGCCGTCACCTGCGGTGAATACTGACAGAACAAATTTTTTAAAAAAGACTGATCCTTTATTCTGGAATAAGGTGCTGTTTGTGAAAAAAGTATCTGGAAAGGAAACTTCATTAGGGTGACAATGTGATAACAGTTTTCACTGACAGCTGTCCTTTCCTGTCACTACGTTGGAGCAGTCCACTGTGGAGCAGGGGGGAAAGGAACCCATGCTGGTGTGTGCCAGGCACTATTATCACAGTCTACACAAACAAGCACAGAGATCGCAAGTCAAATGCTTGGAAGTTTGACAGCAATATGCCTTAGCGAGATCTAAGTTCAAGGGCGCTTGTTTTAAATCATTAATTGTTAATGGCCTTCTTTTTCATTTGGTTTGGTTTGGTTTTGGAGGGGTTTTTTTTTTTTGCTTTGTTGTTTTGCTTTTAGAAACAAAGTCTAAGGTAGTTCAAGCTGGCACCAAAACACCATATATAGACAAAGATAACCCTAATTCCTAATTTCCCTCCATCTTCCGAGTGCTAGCATTACAGGTGCACACTACTACACCAAGCTTACACTTGGATTTTATTTTATCTAATTAGTTTTTGAGAGACAGGGTCATACAGGACAAGCTGGCTTTGCATGGTGTAACTGAGGATGACCTTGAACTTGTGACCTCTGAGTTGTATCTCTACCTCCTGAGTTGTAGGATTAGAAGCATGGGCTCCCATGCCCAGTTTGTGCTGTGCTAAGAACTGAACCAAAGGCCTCTACACGGTAGGCAGGCACTGAGCTGCATTTTTAATCCCTGTCATTGTATTTTAAGAAAGCTTCAATTCCCAGTAGCTTTGAATTTCATAAATAGCCCTCGGCTATAGATAGCAATGATTTAATGACCAACCGAATGATCTAAAGGGCCCGTGTGCAAACTAGCTTGAAGCTACAAGTATGGCTATACACACACACACACACACACACACACACACACACACACACACACACCGAACATGAGAAAACTCCAGGAACATAGGCATCCTGTATAGACTAGTACCTGCAATAAGACAAATAATTTACCCTGTCTCATCTTGCTGTTGTAGACTACGGTGGCCAGCAGGTTCATTCGCAATGGACTCAAAGCTTGATGACAACACAAGAGTGACAAAGTGGTTGTTCTATAGGAAAACAATTTGTATCTGCGTGTGTGTGTGTCTCTCCACCACAGGAACTCTCAACTCGTTCAGCCTGCAGCTCTAACGCCGCCTCTCGGTGTCAGTGTGGGCTGCCGCACCTCTGGAAAAAGCCTTTTGTTTGGGCCTGAAGGCATCTGTACTCACTTCCCAGCAAGCGCTGGAAAGCTTTATGTTCTCCCTGGAGAACAGTGCCCTGCTTAACTCTCTAAACATATTGTTATTTATTATTTTATTGAGCAATAAACTGAAGTGTGATTGGGTCACCCGTGACTGAGATACTGTTAAGCCCGTGGTGAATGACTGGCTGGCCTGAGACCCTTTCCGAGATTGCAGGAGACAAATGAGCTGGAGCTACAATGTCTCACACCAACTCTAACCAATTAACTTCAACACAAGCCTGGGAAATTTATGGTTGCCTCGCCTCTGAAAACGGTGGGCCTAAGCCTTCCTGTACCTGCAGGGAAGAGCCAAGACGAGAGCCAGAGCTTGTTAATGTGGAGTTCACCAGTGTAAACAAGGGGACAGAGCCCAGTCGAGACCTGCGGAGTCAGCCCAGGAAGAGGGGACTGGAGAGAGATGCCGGCCCTGTGACAGCTTCACTAGGTGTATGCAGGTGGCACTTTAGAACTAATGTCTTAGACTCATGAGGAAGAATGGAGACAGTGTATCTGACTTATATTCTGATTATAAAACAATTGCGTTTTATTAAGAGGTTTGAGATTTTGATTTCAGGTTCACAAAAGACTTCTCCCTTTGTAATTTTCTCTGGTTTTGTGTGAGTGATAACGATCTGTGTTGGTTCACGGTCACTTGTTTCCGGTGCCCCAGACTCATAACTAACAAATCCAAGAGTGGCTGTGGAACCAAACCTCCCCTAAAATCATCTGAACCCACCCAATGGTAAACATTCTTCAGTGGCAAGCCAAGCGTCGCCCATGTGGGACAACTCACGCCACAGAGCCTGACAGTGCTCCCTTCTTCTAAGTAGAGAAGATGGGGGTGGACGGGCCATGTCACAAAGGGCTTTGTGGGCACAGACTTACTCCCAGGCAGTAGGAGAAGCGGGAGTTGGTAGAGTAAGACCCAAAACATAAAATAAGGGGTGGAGGTAGAGATGGGGTAGGGTGAACCAAACAAGTCAAAAGGCACAATTAGGAATTTTGAAAGAGACCATCTCCCAGCCACATCCCATTCTGGTCCAATCAAGCTCTCATTGACTCCTTCACAGGTTTCAGGGAAGTCCATCAAAAGTCTACTGAAAAAAGCTCAAACACAATAAAATATCTGCACAAATGTGAGCATCAGGGCCAGTCTGTCGAATACATTTTCTCATTTAAGACAATCGTGGTTGTCGATGAAGCTCCTGATATTTGTTCTTGCATACTCTGACAGTGGGAATAAATTATTCACTCCATCAATATATCCCAGGCATGGCGCAAGACTGCTGGGTAGTAATTATTTCTTGTTTCTACTTTTAATAGTGACCAATAACATGAAGAAGATGTGGGGGATAATGAGGCAGAATAGGGTGGTGAAAAGGGCCTATCCTGAGGAAAACATGCAGCTGGAGAGGTAACAGAGGGGGAGCATTTGAGCTACCTCGTTCCCAAGGCCACAGAAGAAGACCCATGGGTGATGGCTAATCACGGATTTCCAGTGATGACAAAGACAGATATTAGATTAATTTTCTATAGAAAATTAGATTACGGCCACGCTTAGCTTGCCATCACAAGGGGCTCCTTGGATGCAGAGCTGGGCACACTGAGTACAGGGAGGACAGTGAGGATGACAGGGCCACCATGGAAAGGCTGGTGATACAGAAAACGCTAGTCAGCACACGGGGAAAACAGGGATGGCGAGCTGGTGGGGCTTCTGGGACAAGTTCAGGTGTAAAGTGAAGGCCTTGGCAAGAATATCTATTAGCCGGCTCAGAGCCATCCTCATGTTCTCCCAGACTTCTGGGCCTTTCTTTTGATGCATTTTTTCTTTGTTAATTTAGATGTTACCAAATGAAGGGAAAAAATGTAGAGACTCACGACTGATTTTTTTCTCCCAGACCATTTACTCACAGCTGCCCTTGGCACCCGAATCCATAATTACTGTCAGCTAAGCCGAGACTCGCTGCCTAGCTGCTTACCAATGTATGCAGGCTCCACAGCATCGATCCCAGCAGAAACGCGTCAGCCCTTCGGGGAGGGCATCCTTCTTGAAGAAGGGACTCTGTCTAGGCTGAGGACCATCATCTGGAAGAATCCCACGGTGCCCACCTGCATGTGTAGGCAGACAGATATCAGGAGGGTAGAGGTGGGGACATTCTTGCACATTTGACGTGTCACAGACTGGCCCTAACCTGGTACTCTCAGATGTAGGAAAGTGTCATCTCGAGTCCTCTTCTCTCCTTTGCTTCTTGCCCACTAACAATCACTTGGATCCTAGAAACCTGAAAAAGGAGAACAGAGATCAGATTGTCCACCACCCAGTGTCACCAACCACGAGCATGGCAGAGCCGGGCTCAGCAGCCACGTAGGGAACAAGGTGTGTGCCAATCTGAAAAGAAGCAAACCCATGAGGACCAGCCAATTGTCAGGGCACAATGTGTAAGAAAAGGAGCAAAAGACAAGGGCGGAGGGGCCCAGCGGCACATGACCAAGAGCTGACAGCACAAAACAGGTCAGATCTGTGCTGCACAGTGATTCTTCTCTTGCACGATTTGTTTCTCCTTGGATCAGCTTTGGCAATTGTCCCCAAGACAAGAGGGAGCCTCTCCAAGGCCACTCTGCAAATTCATGAGGCTGGGGAGCCACACAAGCAGGGCATATGCATGATTATTACAGGAAGAGGGAAACATCTGAACTCTTCACCATCTCTCCATTGGAAGGGGCGACTGGTGGAGGCATGGAACGGGAGAGACAAATGGGGTGGGGAAATTTTCTAATCTTCATAAAATCTGTTGCCTTTTCCAGTAAGTAAAGAAATGAGCGATTGTGTGTCTGGTCCTGATTTCATATCATCAACTGGAGTGAGAAAGATGTGAGAGAAAATAATTAGGAGACCATATTATGTCTTTCCCGGGCTGTGCCTTAATATAGACCCTTGTTAGCAATAAGCTGGTTCTTCATAAACAGTATTTTCTCCGCAAGCAACAGCGAGCTAGACAGGTCCTCTTAGTGTCCGTTAGAGCTCCCATGCTTGAAGGAGGACTTAAAGGGACAGAGTAGCTCGGTGGCTACTCTGCACACATTTTAGCAGGGAGGAAACAGGTGGAGGAGGCAAAAGGAGCAGGTTCTCTGTCCGAGTTCCTGTGTTCCAACCATAACTCTGTAAGAATGGAAAGACCAAAAGATCACATGCCTAAAACAGGGCAGAATACACATGATAAAGGTTAATTTGCATCTGTGTGTGTGTGTGTGTGTGTGCGTGTGTGCGTGTGCGTGTGTACATTCATGCATGTAGAAGGCAGAAGACAACCTTGGCCATCTGTCATTCCTAAGGTGCTGTCCATCAAGGATGCTAGGGTGCTGGCCAGAGAGCCCCAGGACCATCCTGTCTCCCTACTGCTGGACTACAGGCCTGTGTACGTGGGTTCCAGGGAACACCATTTGGAGCCGTGAGCTTGCAAGGAAAGCGCTTTACCCTCCGAGCCGTCTTCCCAACCCAATTCACATTTTATTTTTCCTAAATGATTTTATTTTCTAATCCAAGAAGGCATTTCCGGTTCTGTAAACAGATGGAGTCTTTAAGACAGACAAATGAATCATGTAGGCGTAGAAGGTGTAGTTCTTTATTAAATGACTTTAACGATCAAAGCAAGTTTCTTCAAAGATCTGCTGACCGGTGGTCACTGAGCCAGAGACGCTGTTCTCTCCTGTCTCATCCATCAGCTTCAGGTGCAGGTCTGAGACTGATTGTGTTTGCCATTAACCAAAGCTTGTTAGCCGCTAGCTGGACACTCATCTCTTTCCTCACCCTTTCTCATGTTGCTGTTTCCCTGGGAGAACCCGGATGGCATTTTTGGGATTGCTCTCAGAATGCCTGCTGTGCTGCCCGGCATCATCATTCTATCTTCACCAGCAACCCTGGGGCCACACATGGTGTTTCCTGTGCCTAGATTGATAGGCATCAACATGGTGAAATTTAATGGCTTTAGGTCCATATTTTGCAACTGATGGAGGTGATTATTTTAGAAATTGTCCTGTAATATGATCATCTGGATGAAAAGCCAATGCCTGAAATTCTGTAGTCGTTTGAGACACACAAGGCAGCCTTCATCTGTAAATGTACACATGTGTGGTCTCTGTAAACTGTCCTTCAAACTGCCACACGGCACATCAGTCACTTTACCGAGGTCTCTCAATAACGTTTTTAAAAGAAAAACCATATGCGCATCTCCACACCTTACCCGAATTTCTGTTTCCTTGCTCTTGAGAAGCAAACATAGTCTTGTGAAGCAGGATTGCTACCCCAGACTCCTTCAGACAATCCTCCAGAAGACAGTGTCGGCCACCTTGGCCTTCACTATGATTGGCTGTGTATGATCATTATCCGAATCAGTAAGTAAGTTTATTTCTCAATGTAGTTCACACATTCAAAGATGACTCTGGTATCTAATAATATGTAAGATTAATTTCTTCCTAAGAGGTCAATGTTTTCTCTCTCTCTCTCTCTCTCTCTCTCTCTCTCTCTCTCTCTCTCTCTCTGTGTGTGTGTGTGTGTGTGTGTTTTACTCCATTCCCTGCTCTTCTGTTACAGCATGACGTTTAATTCAAAGAACACTGAAGCATGTGTTCATGGCTGCAAGTTCACACCTCAACTTGAGTGTGTCACAAACTCAGGGTTAACCATCACTGATTTGATGTGCAGGTCATATATTTTGTTTCCTGACTGGACTTCCCTGTCTTTCAGAAAATGCCCCACATTTGAAGAATTAAATGGCAAAAGTCATGTGTAAGTACTGTGTATGTATGTACTATCCACATAACTTTGGACAGGGATGCTCTAGTTCAGACTCCTTACCTTGGAGAACAGAAATGGGGTTCCAGCACATCTAATTCATGAGACAGGTGAAATGTAATTTTGAGTTAAGTGATACTAAATGAAGAGCAATATTCCTTGAGTAATTACAGAAAAACCTATCAGCAGCCTCTGTGTCTGCTATGCCGTAAAAGGCAGACACGGGATGGAATTCAGGAAGGCAAACACACTAAGCTTTCTATTCTGTACGGGCTGCAAAGCTGTGGTCGACCTCAGCTCATCTTGACTGACAACAGGGACATGGACGTCTAACATCTGCTTTTCTTTTTTTAAAAAACACACTTAGTCATCATGAATCTGCTTCGAGGATTAAAACTCGGTACTCAACCGCTATTCAAAGACAGCTTTCACAGCAACACTATACCAACCAAGCTCCTGATCTTCCACTCAGATCTTTTTTTCAAATGAACACAGTATAGACCTAACAGTGAGACTTACTTTTTCTCCACCCATTCCTCTGGCCCTTCACACCTTTCAAGGGTTGCCTATCACACATGAGGCATCCTGAAATAGCTCGGTCACCAATGAAGGCCACCTTGCCATACCTACAGTGGCAGAAGAGCAGGTGTTGAAGCAAGCAGGTGCTGGCTTTGTCCTTGCAACCTGTCCTTTACAGAGCTTGGGCCACACTTCAGCAGGGATGTACCAGTAGGGCTGGGATGGGGACAATTAACTAGGGCTACAAATAGACTAGGAAAGTAGGGCCCTAGGAGAAGACAGCTTAGAGGAGATCTAAGCTCACCACCACTCAGCTAAGTGGGAAAATGGTAGAACTTTCCATGAAAGCGGAAAGCGAGCTAGGGAATACTATGGATGTGAAACTTTCTAGAAGGATATTTGTTATATAATAGAAATTAGAAAATAGGACGGGGTAGTCTCTAGTGTTACCCTAGATTACGACAGTTTCAACATAGCCTGAGCAAGTGAGACTAGACCCTACATACTGACGTTCATGACGCCAATCCCTCTCTGCCTCCAGACTCTTCAGCAGCCCTCTTCCTTGCAAATGCACTCTGGAACTTTCAAAATGCCCAACAGTCCAATTAAGAAATGGGCTATAGAACTAAACAGAGAATTCTCAACAGAGGAAACTCAAATGGCTGAAAGACATTTAAGGAATTGCTCAACATCCCTAATCATCAGGGAAATGCAAATCAAAACAACTCTGAGATACCACCTTACGCCTGTCAGAATGGCTAAGATCAAAAACACTGAAGACACCTTATGCTGGAGAGGATGTGGAGCTAGGGGAACTCTCCTCCACTGCTGGTGGGAATGCAAGCTTGTACAACCACTTTGGAAATCAATATGGCGATTTCTTAGAAAATTGGGAATCCATCTCCCCCAAGATCCAGCTATACCACTCTTGGGCATATACCCAAGGAATGCTCAACCACACCACAAGAGCACCTGTTCAGCTATGTTCATATCAGCGTTGTTTGTAATAGCCAGAACATGGAAACAACCTAGATGCCCTTCAACTGAAGAATGGATAAACAAAATGTGGCACATATACACAATGGAATACTACTCAGCAGAGAAAAACAATGACATCATGAGGTTTGCAGACAAATGGAACTTTCTAAATGAACTCCTAGGCCTGACGTTGGGGCTATCTTTGTAGTATGGTTGTGTAGCACTTCACCTTGGAACTCCTAGACTGAAACTCAGTTAATTCCTCGAGTCTTTCTCCAGTGTGTTATTCTGATTTATCTGTGTTCTCTTGGTGTACAGGCAAATTCCACTGTGTGTTATTTTTTCTAGTAATGGATGTCCACACCGCATGATCAGCTAAGTTCTGCAATTAAAACAATTTTCATGTCTGACTTACCTATGGAAATAAGTACTTTTCTGGTCATGTTAGTTTCCATACTAGCTCCCTGCCAGGCAAGGCTGCTCAGCAGTTCCCAAGCCTGGGAACTGGGTGGTGAGTTACTTTATTTATTCAAAATATTTGTTTCATTTTCTCTTTGTTTGTTTAAATCTCATTCAAATCACTAACAACTTCTTCAGTGTTTATTATACATTTAAATGAAGAAGAGAACGAGAAAGTATGTCCTTGACATAAGATTTATATGACAAGGAGTATGCTAGACTTTTTAAGTTCACATTTTATACCATTTTTTTTTGTTTCATGAAATTTCAAAACTGTAACAAAACTATTAAGAATGGCATTGACATAGATTTACATGATCAAACGCAAACTCAAAATCTATGATCCCACCAGCAAAAGAGATTTATGTACACCAGGACTTTTTAAGGTACCACAGAGGTTGCCTGATGGTCCACATCCATAGATGCAAACCTTGTTCCTAACGTTCACCAATCAGCCTCACACCAAGGTCAAATTCAATGTCTGATCCAAGAAGTCATTTCTTCTCCCCTCAATCATTTCACCTTGACTTTTCTCACAAACATGTGGATGTCTTCCAGTTGCTGAGGCTGGGGGCAGAGAGAGTCTCGTCCACTTCCTCTCTGAAGTATCAGCAACAGCAGCAACAAAAACTCTTCAAGCCCAACATCCTCAAAGACCAGAAAAGGGAAATTTACAAAGAACACTAGAAAGGGGGGGGGGGGGGGGCGTGGCTTCACATTCCACAAAGCAACATTTCCGGGCCCAATGGAAAAACTCATGCAGCCAGGTTAGTGTAAGGGGCTGTGTTTATTATATCAGTATGTTTCATATATATACATCTATAGTACATAAAAATAAGAATATAGATATAAAACAAAGCAATAGCATCATGTATGACTTACAATAAAACCTTCATGAAGTTCTCTGAGCTATTTAAAACTGCAGCGGGCCCTAAGGGAAATTGCTTGCCTCTATTTACTCTTTGAATTAAGTGTTAAAGGAAAACAGAATAATAATATATAAAACCAGGGTTTCCTGTAACAACAGTAATTATGAAAACTAACCTCTACACCCGGCTTTACAGTTCGCAAAGTGCTGCCTCATACATTACCTCATTCAGTGGAGTGGGAATGTTTAATGAGCCCAGTTCTGAGACACATTTTATCCGTGGTATATATGATTTTGTATTTATAAGCACCTTCAGCAAAAGGTTCCTTCAGCAACATTCTGTGCCGAGTATGGACGGAAGGCGGGTCCGGCAATGATGGAAATCCAGTGTCTAGCCCGTAAATCACACACACATCAAATAAAATCTGTCAAACACTTCATAATGCTCTGGGCATGTCATCGGACTCAAGCGGGACCCTGCTGTGTCACCTAGGGACGATGAAGAGGCCCGAGGTGTGAGAGCATGCTGTTAGAAGTTTCATTAAAGCCATATTTACTAGTTCAAAACAAATTTACATTGATCTTTTAAACTATCGTCAACCACAAATGCATTAAACCTAAACAGTCTTCATTTACTGAAAAATAAATGTGTCAGCAAAAGGCAGGGGGGGTTGTCCGACATTGTTCCGGCATTTAACTCACAGCGGCTCAGTGTTAAGCTTTTTATTGCTTGTTGTGCTAAAGCACGCTCATTTAATTGCGAATATATTTCCTTCCTGCATCATTATCAAAATTGTTATCTTAAGGAAATATTGTTTTTAAATAATCTGCTGCAAAACCAGAGAGGTCCGTGGGCTTACTCAGAGTAATTGTTTCCTGCAGCAGATGAGGTGGCAATTAAAGGGAGCTTCAGTAATATTAGAAGAAGATGAGAGAGGAAGGAGTTGGGTTGTACTGAGCGGCGTTTCAAGGAGCAGGGGCGGTTTTTGTGTGGTGATTAAATCAATACCTCCTTGTTTGTATTTTTAAAGATTTTTGTTAACTTCTCCAGGGCCTGGTGTCATAAACAAAAAACTCATTTGCAATGTATTTTAAAATTTAGGGAGCATAAATCATCTCCGATGTGATGTTAGTTGTTCTGAACTTGAAATGGAGATGAACATTCTAAGTTTGACTTTGATTTCAGCCTTCCCTTATGTTAACTTGAGAAAAAGAAATCCTTGTGATCAAGCTTGAAATTAAAGCATGCCAGCAGTACAATTGGCGTTTCTCAGTAGCCAAATGCAACAGACATCTCCAGCTCGGCGTGTGAGAATTTATCGATGACATTCTCAGTTCTTCATTAGCAAAACCCACAGTGAACTGCTCTCATCAGGGCATCCATTAAACCAGACTAATTTTTTAAAAGGTTCGTGGGGAAGTAGATTTTTCAGCTCAAGTATGTTGAAATTCAAGAAACAGAAGAAAAAAAAAACCCTCTTCTTCACTGAGGGTGTGACTGTGGAAAACACTTTGGGCAGTGTTCCTTATTACCAGAGTTATTTATGTTTACAAGGACGAGGGAGAAAGAAACCACAATTTCTAGAGAGTAAACCACCAGAAGCCAAGAAGGGTTGTAACCAGGATAACCCAAATTTTCACCACTAAAGTTCCATTAAAACAGAAATCCCAGGAACCGACTAGCTGTTGGTCTAACAGAAAAAGGAGTGAGGTTTCCACACCCGTGTTGTGACAAAAGACATGCCTCAGTGTGTTTCAAGAATGAAACTACAAAATCAAGTGATAGTCGGGGACCACCTATGGGTGCACCCCTGCAGCAGCAGGTCAACGGACGGCCTGCCACTCCAGCACAGCCAAGAAAGGAGGGACATCAGATGATAAATGAGAGACGAGATACCCGAACACAGCCTACCTCCATCCTGCCTGGCCTCTCAGGGAACCACCCTATCTGCCATCACTGAGGGTCAGGGTCATCACCAAGGGACAGGCATTCTGAAGACACCCCAGACTTCAACATCTCACCTAAAACCCGGAGTCTGGGGCCGCTGTGGGGCAATGAACTTATCCACGTTTCCTATGCCTCGCTTAAAGAGCTGACTAGGCCGGAAGCTCCTGCAGCGCAATGAGAGTGGCCGGCAAGCCATTAAGTGGACACGGGCTGGGATGTCAGGGGAAGGGGTAGCCATGGTCGGAAGTTGGCCGCAACCGTGAAACACTGCAATCAGAAAATGATGGCGTTACCTTGACAAAACAGAGACATCCTTCCCGGCCTTTGTGCATGAAGCTTTCTTCTGGCCACAACCCTTCCTCCGCTGTCACCCTCTGCCTCTCACAGGTCCCCCATCGCTATAAATATTGCAAATCCTTGAGCACTGTGTGCCCTTGTGCCAGCCTCTGCACTCATCTGTCTTCCTTTGCTCACCTCCCACACCTCCCACCACTTTCTTTTTGACCAAACGCTACCTGTGGTTTTCTCGTACTTTCCACCATCCATTTAGGTACTCCACAGTGTTGGATGGTTGTCTTAAATGCCTTCTTGAAATCAAGACCAGATTCCTCTGTGAGGTCAAAGCTCAGCTTTCTTCTTGACCACAGTGACCCTCTCTCCAGCAATCTTCTGCCCTCCATAAAAGCAAAGCAGAGCGTGCTGGAGCCTGCTGCGTGGAATAACCCTTTGCTGCTCTGGACAGAGGTGTGCTCAGCTAGGACCTACCTCCCCCAGTCTTGTCTCCCTTATGCTTTGTAACATACCAGGTAGGCACATTTCTTAAATATGTTTCCCCCTCCCCACAGCCCAAACAACAGATAATGTTGGTCCTCTGTCTCCATCACAGATTCAGCCAACCAAAGGTCAAAAATACTCAGGGGAAAAATGCATGTGAATGCAAGAAATTCTTTATTGTCTTTGTGCCTAAAGCAATACAGGACAACAACTATTTATGCAATGCCAACATCGTATTAGGTGGTGTTATAATTAATCTGGAGATAGTTTGACGTAATAGGAGGTGATGTATAGGTCATTTGCAAATGTGATGCTGTTTTATATGAGAGGCATAAAAGTGAGAGCATTCTACACTTTTCAGATATCATATGAACTTTGCAGGTACTTGAAATTCCAGCACTATTGCTCTTGAGTACATAACCCATGTGACCATGCATGGATTTGAGTGCTGAATTTCTAGTCCATGAACTTTTCCAAAGACCAAGAAACTTTTTAACAAATAATAATAATATAGTTTTATATATAAAGGGGTTTACTCTTGCTCAATATGCTTGTATAGACTTTCTTTATAGTCTCGTTCCGACCATATCCCAGTGCAGTAGCCATAGCTATTTGCTTTTACACACAGTGAACCAAGGTGGGCCTGAGAGAACCACTGAGCATCCCTCTAGGGCACTGAATGCTAACCTCGCTTGCCGTTTACGAGCAGGGGCCAGGTCTCATGGACCACCTGAACTCTGGGTCCACCAACAGGGCCCTCATCCTAAAGATAATGAAGTGTGATTAAGCACAAAAAAACCACAAGCAACAGCACCCTCAAATATTTATAGGCCTCATATATGCATGTGTTTATGTCTTAGTCAATTTGTTCAATTGGCAGCGGTTCAGGTTTTATGAGTTCAGGATGCTTCAGCATAGAGACGTTTTATTCACATCTAGAATATAGATATAGTTTCCAGCCTCAGCAAGGATGAGCACTAACAATTTCAGGACCACTTATGCCAGAGGATGGAACAGATTTCACCAGAGCAAAACTAAAATAATAAGACAACCAGGATGATACATAATTGAAGTACCATTTCAGGAACGTATATAAAGAATTAGGCAAGTAAGAAATGAGAGGGTAGGTGGATAAGGGAAGAGAACATGTTCAGCTGACAGAAGAGGCATGCTTGAAAAGTCCTTATGAGACACAGCACCACATACAATGAATAGACACAATGTACATTCAAAACATAGAAGAGCAAACCACCCACTAGCAGGTAGAGGCTGTTTTTATACATAAATCATTCCAGCCTTTGGAGCACTGTGTGCTTCTTTCAATGTCTTATGTCACCTCCACCGAATTCAGTGGGAAGTCATGTTCTTTGGTAAAACAAGGTCAATACTATCATTTTCTACTGTGCTATCGTTTTCACAGGTCCACGTTGAAATGAAATCAATTATGAGAACAAATAGCCCCGCTTTATCACTGATGAATGGGTTTTGCATGTTTTCCATATTCCTGACACTTAAGATGGAAGAAATAGAGCATGCAAGGGACAGAGAAGGCTCAAATAGTCCAGGCTAATGGTGGGAAGACTTAAGTATCGCCCTATACAGCTAATATAAACCAAAGTGGTTTATTACCACTGTTTTGTGATTTACGACCCACATTATGACTTTATTTTGAAATGGTTGCATGAAATATTAATGTGTGGTGAGAGAACACGTAACAAGGATCGTCTTTTATCAGATGTAAGGCTGCCTGATTTCTTCCTCATAATACATGAGCTCTCTCAGCTTATGGTAATCGGCCCTTCACAGTCCAACTTCTCAAGGTGAGACGGGTCTACTTTTGTGTTCCGTTAATTTTTAAAGGGATGGAGAAGTTTATAACAGATGTGAATAATTTATAGCAACTGTTCTCAGCATTGATTAGTGTTCTTTTGAAATATAATGTCTTTTGGATATGGATCGTCTCTCTGATGAAAAGTCAGGAAACCTGTTACTGCAGTACTTAATGGGCAAGTCAACTTTAATTTCAATCATATATAATATGGACGATAAATACTTATGTTTTCCCCTCTTTGGAACTTGCCAGGCATTAACACTAAACATTAGCTTATCTGAAGAGAAGTTAACAGTGGGGCAGAATCATTCTCTCTTGAAACTAATTACTCTGCCTTCTCCAAACTTTGCAGTCATGGTTTCTGGAGTCTTGATTTGTACTACATTGTAGGACATTCCACACCCCACTTTGAAAAGGCCCAAATTTTTGTTGGGGGTGAAGAACAGATTCCATCACAACCTAATTACTCAGTTCTTCATTTCATATCAACATAATCAACTGCATTTAGCACAGGAAA
The DNA here is from genome assembly GCF_949786415.1 of Peromyscus eremicus. Lineage (NCBI taxonomy): Eukaryota > Metazoa > Chordata > Mammalia > Rodentia > Cricetidae > Peromyscus > Peromyscus eremicus. Next base: position 5,258,621 of record NC_081428.1, on the reverse strand, counting down.
CATTGTCTTTTTGAATCATAATAAAAAATATTTTATTTCTACTATGTCTGAATTCACTAATCATTATCCCACTGTTACATATTTTAGCTATCAATTGATTTAAAAACACATGCTTACAGTTCACATCATACTTCCCATGTGTGCGATGCACAGCACCCAAGTGCTACACAGTCATTTATTTTCTTTCAATAAAATAAATACTATTCTATCGCCTACTATACGTGGTGATATTAGCATTTTTTTTCAGGACAAGGTTACTCTATGTAGCTCTGGCTTTCCTGGACCTCACTCTGTAGAGCAGGCTGGCCTCGAACTCACAGAGACCCACCTGCCTTGGCCTCCTGAGTGCTGGGGTTAAAGGTGTACACCACCACCGCCTGTCTTATTGCCTACTATACAAGGAGAAAATGGAAGCACAGACTTCTAATGGCTGCAGAGTTGAACTTAGGAACTAAGTTGGTGTGAGCTGAGGAGATCGCTCAGTTGGCAAAGTATTTGCCTTGTAAGCAAGAGGACCCAGAACTCACTTAGTCTGGTGTGCATGTAATCACATGCAGGTATGCATGTAATCTCCATGCTGGGGAGGCAGAGACAAGTAGATCTGAATGATAATTTCTATTATAGTTTGCTGAGATACATTGGCTTACAAAGTCCTGGGTATAAATCCAGAAAAATTGGGGCTGAAAGATGACTCAGCAGTGAAGAGTACGTCCTACTCTTACAGAGGACCTGAACTGGGTTCACAACATCCTATCAGGCAACTCACAGCCATCCGTACCTCCAGATCCTTGGATGCAATACCCTCTGCTGACCTCTGTGTGAACCATGTGCACATACACATAAATAAATAATATTTTAATCAAGGTTTAAAAACAGAAAACTATAAACATCTGATCATTTGTATAAAGTATAACTTTATAAAGGACCAGTGTTGAGAATTAACATGTCCTTGTAAAGCTGCGGCTATTCAAATGGTAGATGGTGGCCTCTGTGCCTTGTTATGGCTCCATGCAGCAAGGCTTCTCCCAGAGTCATTTGAGGGTAGCGTTAAAATGTAGAGCAAAGAACCCTTGATCATAGAGAACTTGGCTCTCTACCAACAGCTCAGGATCCATTCCACCTACCCAGCTCTACCGCCCTCCAAGCAGTGCCAAGAACTGGTGCCATGGGAAGAAGATGTCTATAAATAACTATTAATGTATGCTCTATAATGGAAACTCTTAAAAGCCAAGGTGGGCTGCTTCATATGGACTAACACATCAATTAGGGAGAAAGCTCTTTTTAAACATAATTGTTTGTGTACTGCCTCAAATATCAATTCCCCAGAGGCATGTTGTCACAAATGGCTGGCTGGGATGTTCTTGGGCTCTACCAAGGTAGAAGCTGCAGACAAGCAAGAAGCAGTTATGTTCATGCCAATAGTCCTGAGTTCCATGCTCACAACTTGGGCTTCCAAACCAGAGGCAATTAGCCCCAGGCCTTGGAAAAGGGGCATATGGCTAGAAATGTCCAAAGCTGCTCAAGACAGAGGCTCATTGCCCAGGCCTACCACACCAACACCAAACATCCAAAGTCATGGTTCTCAGGTTGGAGACATCATGACCCTTGGCTCTTCACCCTGTGCTGTCTCCCTCTCGGGTCTCAGCACCTCTTCACAGCCTCTCTTGTCTCCTGCCTTCAACTCTTCAGAACCTTTCAGTTCCTTCTTCTTGCAGTTTGACCACTGGGTCCTAGTGTAACAGCTCAGAGTTGTGGAGCCCACAGCTCCTGGGGACTCTCTAAGACTTCCCCCATCAGTTCCTGAAGACTCTCTAGGACTCCCCATCAGTTCCTGGTCTCTAGGACTCTTCATCAGTTCCCAGGGACTCTCTAGGACTCTCCATCCGCTCCTGGTGACTCTCTAGGACTCCCCATCAGTTCCTGGGGACTCTCTAGGACTCCCTATCAGTTTCTGGTGACTCTCTAGGAATGTCCATCAGTTCCCAGGGACTCTCTAGGACTACTCCACATCCACCTTCATGCTTTTGAGGCTAACACTAGGGTCAGGAGCCCCAGGTCTCATCTGCTTTTCATGCAACCAGGTCAGGACATGTTGACAAAAGATCCTTCTGAAGAAGCCTTTATTGGGGCCTGATGTTGTAACTCTTGATGAGAGGGAAGCACAGGAGAAAAGCCTTCTAGAATAGTCTGAAAAGTATCAAGAGCAGCCTGGTTATATCACCAGGACAGATGTAGAATGGATGTGCTATGCACATTCAGAATTGTACTTTATAACAATGATGGCGCAAGTGTCCATCCCCACTCCATAAGGACACATTATAAGTGACACATAGGCAGAGCCCCTTTCTGTCAATCAAGTTTTTGCTGGGTCACTGATGAATGTTCTCTTCCTCCTTTGGATAGAGTTGAGGACTACTCTTCTGAGTTCCAAAGTAGCTAGGAGTGGGACAATCCAGAGCAGCCGTGGGTAAGTCAAGCTGGAGGACACTGATGCTACATGGGGAGACACCATGGCTAAAGTGAAGTTATTGGTGCTGGTGCAGATCGGAGGCACAAGGCCCCTGGAAGCCGAACTCACAGACAGCAGAGTTTTCCTGCAGCTAGAGGGAGCTTCCTGGAGGCACCAGTAAAATGTTCAAAGCAATGATGATTCCTAAGATGAATTGTTTTCTAAGAGAATGATTTTCTCAAAGGGGGACTACTCAGTTGACGCTTCCTCCTCAAAGCAGAGTGGCACAGGGAAGTAATTGACAGGTGTCAATCAAAGAGTCAATGTCTATCCCCAATTATTCAGCTAATTTGAAAGAAAAAATAAATAGAAAGGAATGCCATGCAGAGCATGGTGGCATCCATCTTTAATCCCAGGACTCACAAGGGAGATCTCAAGGGATACATAGTGAGACCTTGTCTCAAATAAAGAAATGCCTCCTAAACATCGTCTACTACTGAACATTTTCAACAGATTTTTTGGCACTTAACTTTTGCGAGATAAGCTTAGGGAGAGCTGGGTTGTTCTACTAGCCACAGGAGTTCAGTCTCACGGTTTCTCCTTGTAGCATCCTTGACATAGCAGGTGGAAGTGAATCAAATGCGTGCTGTCCACGTCCGCTGATCAAGACTACTTTGGTTATTGGAAACAGAACTGGCTTTTATAGAAAGAGAGCATTATCCAGGGTAGCTGGACTCAAAGTAGTTGCCAGTTCGAGCTTCATATAAAAGTCTCCCCACCTAAATAGGACTCTAGAAAAAGTGAAGGAATTTACGCTATAACCTGGTCACTCTACCTACTTGAGAAGAAGTCATAAAAGAAAGTGGCAAGTCATTCAGGTCTTAAACCTCACAGGAGCTTAAGAGACTATCTCTTTAGTTACCCTCTGTCTTAAAGGACAATCTGTCAAGTTACCCTCTGTCTTAAGGGACTGTCTCTCAAGTTACCCTCCGTCCTCTGAGGAATCAGTGAGTCACATCTTGCTCTGAAATTTCCTTTCAAAGAACATTTCCAAAGACTTCCTGTTATGAATTTTAAAAATCTCCATTTATTCACTGGTTTATTCAACAATCATTGCTGGAAGGCCCACTACATACCAGGCAGTGTGCCAGGCCTCAGAGACCAGGCTGTGGACTTGAGATGCCGCTGGGTCTGGTGAAGTTTACAAACCGGGAGGAAGAACGCTCTGGAAACAGCTTGCCACCTATCTGCATTCGCATGACACGGAACGCACCTTACAGTTTGAAGAAATAAAGTCTTCAAGTAAGCAGTTTTTTTAAAAAATAGCTACAGTATTGAGAATGGAGGCTAGGAGGAGTTCCAGGGATGCCTGAGTTAAAGGAAATAATTAACACATGCTAATGAGCGAAGAGAACAGTGTGGGTGTACATCTACCTGTCCCTGGCGGCCCACAGGCGCTTCAAACTCATGAAGAAGATGGCTTGGAGAAGGTGGGATTTTCAGTACGGATTCTCCTGTACCCATAAGTAAGTTATTTCCCTCAAAGTTTACGCTTCAGTTCATTCCCTGCTTAGATCACTGTCGGCTCTGCCAGGGCTGGATCACAGGCAAAAGGTTCTCAAAAATTACCTCAGTATAGAGATGATAAAAAATGTAAAGCACCAGAAAGACAAAGGAAATATAAATAACTCAAATGCCTGGCACTGGTGTTTCAAGGCGCGGAGTCTAATCTAAAAAAAAAAAAAAAAAAAAGAAAAAAGGAGCGCGGCGAAGGCAGTGCCAGTGGAAACTCAGCGGGGCTCAAGACAACGAAAGAAAAAATCAATGTCAAGGGCATTTGATGCCACTCTGGGGGAAACAGAAACTGAGGTGAGCAAGCTCTGCTTATGGCTTTGAAATGCCAGCTCTTGGACGACAGTCATAACAGAAAAGCTCTGCTGGGTTCAGTCCCATGCAACACAGCTGTCAGAGCCCACGTCCAAGGTCCACTCAGAACCCAGGAAGACTTCAACACGGCCTGGCACAGCCTGGCCAACTCAGAGGCAAGGGGCGGTGTCCACTGTCCCACAGCTCACTCTTCCTTCCTTCTTCCCTCCTTTCCTTCCTTCCTTCCTCCTTTCCTTCCTTCCTCCCTCTCTCCCTCCCTCCCTCCCTCTCTTCTTTCTTTCCTTCTCGTCTCTGACTTCTCTGTCTATGTAAATTCTCTATAATACCCTTTTCTCACAACCCTTCCATCAGCTCACAGAGAGGTGAACAGCACTCCTGCACCAAGATCACCACTTTAACTGAGTATCTTGCAGGAATTCACAACCAGCTGTCTTAAAGTCGCTGAAGTCACAATGTACAGGAGAAAAAAAATAAGGTTTTTCTAATGGTTGTCTGGAAGATTTATATCCCTAAAATGTAATTAAAAAGTAGATTTAGAAATATACTCAGCAATCAAAAAGATTAAATATTAATGTGGAGTGTAATTAATAAATTATACATCTCTTGATTACTAATGGCTTATTGACTGTAAAAGCCTAACATTATGGAATATGAGGGCAAACAAAGGCTTTTGGGGAATATTGCTCAGCTTCAGGGAGGAAGCAGCTGCTCTTGAGTTTTCAGAAGAAATCTCCATTTTGCAAAGAAAATAAAAATCGACAGAACCGACCCATCATTGTTCATTACCCATCCTGTACATTTGAAAGTCTCAGATTTGGTCATCTCCTTATCAATGTCAACTGCACCAGGACAATTTTGTTACAAGTCCTATCAGCCTCTAAATTCAAGAAAAGCTTGAATTTTCAAAGTATTTCTGACCTCTTCTACAAAAATAAAATGTATGACATCATCAATAAGGGTGCTAGTAAAGAAAGACATCTGAAGAGATGTGTGTGGTATGGATGGAGAATCAGAGACTATTCCCCTCTGCAGACTATTCCCACTGTTAACAGGTGGCAAGCTTCCCACTGTTTCTATAGAAATATAAGTTCCACTCATCCCATAGTCTTAGTGATTTTCAAGACAGCTGTTGGGATATCAGAACCATAAAACACCCTGAAGGTGACCTAGTGGATTGGCTTCACCTTGGAAGTACCATCTTGGCTCACACAAGATGGTGGAATGGAAGAAGAACTTCTCCCCATGCCCTGTTTTCTTTGTTCTGTGTAATAACTGAGGGACTACAATAGCTAGTTTTCTTGAGGATCTTAACCTAGATGTCCTCTGTTGTTTGAATCTAGATGATCTTTTAATTAAAAAAAAACCCAAAGCCAGATATCAGGGTGAAAGCTGAAAGATCAGAGAAGCAGAACAGCCAGCCACTAGTTCTTACCTCTATGAAACCCTCAGCCTAAAGAGAGTGAGTTCCTGCTTCCTCATGCCTTATATACCTTTCTCTGCCCTGCCATCACTTCCTGGGATTAAAGGCGTGTGTGCTCCCCAGTACTGGGATTAAAGGTGTGTGCCACCACTGCCTAGCTGTTTCCAGTGTGACCTTGAACTCACAGAGATCCAGATGGATCTCTGCCTCCCAAGTGATAGATTAAGTGTGTGTGCCACCACTGCCTGACCTCTATGTCTAATCTAGTGGCTGACTCTGTCCTCTGATCCTCAGGCAAGTTTATTAGGGTACACAATATATCACCACAGTCTTAAGAGTTTTGTTTTGTTTGTTTTTTTCAGAAAATGTCACTAAAGCATGCACAGCAGCAAGCTATGTGTAACTCTAGAAGCCAGCTCTACAGGCTGTGTCTTCAGGATTCAATCCGAAATTCAGCTCCTACTCTCCCTCACTCTAAGGCAAACTTCATCCCAGAGCCTCTTCCAGTGGAGAGCTGACAAAGTAGGGTGGGACCACAGACCTAGAAATCAGTCCCATTTGTCCTTTTGGAATCAGGCTATGTCTTACACCACTTCCTGCCCAGCCCGTACCAAAGCAACAGACAACCATCAAGTCAATACGGGAAGATTTTGGCAGGAATAATATCTAAACATCCTGCTTAAGAACATTTGCACTAGACCTTTGCCGGCAGAATACAGTGAATGCTAGGGAAAAATAGTCTGCTTCTCAAAGTGTAATACTTCCTGGGTCAAAGTTCAGAGTAATAGAGGTCTAACCCCTCCTCACTCAGAAATCCAGTGAATGAGACCGTGGGGGCCTCTATCAATGTCCATCTTGTTCTTCAGACAAAAGCACTCTCCCCAAACTAATTCTTTACATCATACACCTTAATAACACTCACCTTTTGTCTGTATGTTCAACAATTATATAATACACATCTGCTTGTCTAATATTGGGCATATTATAATAGAAATTGAGCTTATTCATTTCTATTGTTTCCCTGGCATTTTAGTCCCTGTTTCTCAGATAGTAGTAGAATGCTGTGTTAAATCTGGTTTCAGAAGAAATTGTTTTCAGTAACAGAAAGTAATGGCAAGTGTAAAATACATACAAAAGCACGTAATTTTCAACTCAGAAAAGACAAAAAGGCTCGTGTCTCTGCTGAGGAAATTACATGTGTTTATGGAAAAGGCGAAAAGAATGAAGAGATTCTTCTCTGTTAAAGTATAGCTTAATATTACTAAAGCAAAAATTAAAAATTAATATAGCTAGAGACACTTTGCAAGACAGAGATGGCGTCTAGCTATTCTGACTAGAGATTCCAAGTACTTAAGCCAGTCATGACTACAAACTCCTTCATAGGAAAATGTTATGTGGCATTTTCTAAAATGCACTGGAGCTTTGTGATTCGACTCAGCCTTGTCATTCTGTTGGTGTTGTGGACATTTTAGACCTCAATTGTATGCAGCTTTTATCCTTTATGACGATACTGAGATCCAAACATTTGTGGAAATTGACATTTTTGTGCTAACTCGTCTGGGGACAAAATCTGTTCTGAAGCAACATACAGCTATCCATGAACCACATCCCACTGTGAGGGACATTGGCACATGATTGACAAAATAGAAATAATTGAGATTATGTTGAAAACCTTGCTGGGACTATGTTGTGGTCTGAATGCGAAATGCTTCTCATTGGTTCCTGCACTTAGACCCTGGATTCCCAAGAGTGGCACTGTTTGGGAAGGCTATGGAAACTTGATGGGGAAGCTCCCTGAAGGAAGTGGTAACAGGAAGAGCCACCCTACTTCCCGCCTTCTTTCTACATGCTGACTGAAGATGCAGTGTGGCCATCTGCTTCACATTCCTACCGTGAAGCCTCCCTGTCACAGTAGACTGTGTCCCCTCAGACTGTGACCCACAATAACCTCTCGAGTTGCATCTGTCAAGCTTTTGGTCACAGCACAAAGAAGAAACTCACACAGGATGTGGCAGAGTGGGTGGCGTGAGCCACATTTTACCTCCCCAAACCTGCAAACCTTCCCATGTCAAACTTTACACGGTCCTGAAGATGAACGTGGATTTGCCTCATAATATAATTATAAGCCACACTCAGCCCAAATTTGGTTAGCCCTCACTGTTAACTGCCTAACAACTTCCTAGCAACAGGGGCCCAAGAAAGCCTTCCTTCCTGGCTGCCAGAAGTCCACAGAGATGGAGTGTGTGTGAGCCTTGGCTACAGCAACAATGGCAGGGAGAGCCTTACCTGTACACCTTATTAACCTGCCACATGCATTCTGGAACCTCTCGTGAGCTTGTGGCAGAGGATGTCTGAATTGCTCCCTATTTCAAAATGACTGAGTTTCTGTGTTGGGGCTTTGAGAGAAAACCATTAGCCAATAACTTCAGCCCCAGATATAACATAATCTTTTGGATCTATACTGAAGTGGTCCAGAAGTGAACAATGGGAAGGATAGTTAAATCTGAGGTGTTCGGGACTTGTTAAGTCCTTTCTGGTGGTGGCATTGATGAAAGAGATGTTATTAAATTCTCAAAGCCCTATGGACTCACACAGGCCTGGTACTTGCAAGTTGGTATTCAAGTTAACTAACATAAAATCAGTATTTTCTATAATTTCTTATAATCAAAAAGTGATCCCACATCTTCCTGTGTATATTCATCAAGCTTACAGAGTGAACACATGTCACAATGTGCCGGAGAACCCTCCCAGGTCAAGGATTCCCTGTGTAAGTCATGGGTTGGGAGTAACGTATTAACTCTTTGGAAGCCTCTCAAGGGCCATTTAACATATTCAAATAATAAGTCAGGAAATCAACAGCAATTAATATTTCTGTGTGCCCGCAGGGTACTTGGCACCATCTCTTGGACTCAGTGGGAAGCAGCCATTAACTGTCCCTGTTCTCAAAGGGCATTTTCCAAACAGACAGGAACACTCACCAAGTTCTTTACCAAACCGCAGAAAGCCAACACAAAAACGGAGCACTGGTACATTAAGAGACTCTGTTTTTTAATGGCTATCTTAGCCCAGCTGGGTTAAACCCATGTCTCTGAGGTAGTGTAGGATGACTGTCATAAACAAGACGATGAGGCAGGATTCTAATGACAAGAGGGAAAAGGCAGGAGAGGAAGAAAGGCTCCAGTTTGCTGAGAAACCAACAACTCCTTCTCAGAATGCAGAGACAATCCATCCATACGGTCACTCATTCATTCAACTCTCATCCTCAGAGATCGCTCTGTGCCAAACACTGCCCTGCATTCTGGGGGAAGACATGGGTATAATGTAGCCCCTACCTCTAACATACAGTGGAAATGCTCATGATCCCCTTTGGGGGGATGACTATCAATAGTGCATGAGTTAATATGTGACATGGTATTATAATGGCTGGCACATGGGTGAAGTGGCATCCATACCACAGTAGTGTGGCTCTGATGGCCTGTCTGAGATTTGTATAAGATTGGGTCCATCAAAATCCTGCCAGCAGGGGGAGGAGCTTGCAAGGCCCCTCCCTGCCTGAAGAGTTATAGTCAGGTAACAGTTTCTGAGAGAGGAGATGAACTTTCTTCAGAGTTGTGACCACTTGTGAGACGCCCATGCTCCTGTAAGCCACTGTAATGAAACTCTTTATAACACACACACACACACACACACACACCCCAAAAAAACCCCATGAAACCAGAAGGGGACCAGTTAGAAAGAGGAAGGGGACCCAGAGAAGGGAGGCAAGAGAGGGTAATGGGGTAAATGTGATCAAAATGCATGGTATCCACATACAAAAATGTAATGAAAAAAACAATCGCTGTGTGATTATGTATAACTAATAAAACATTTAAAATAGCCTGTTTTGGAGAACAGGCATGTAAACAGATATTTCAATGCAGGATGATAAGAAAGAGCAGAAAAGGCCAGGGCAGCAGCGGTGAGGGGAGAGGGTGGCAGCAGTGAGGGAAGAGGGCAGCAGAGCAGGAGGAGCAGAGGGGAGGTAGGAATGAGAAATCTGGTTGAGGTGCCTACATGGAGGGCCAAACTTCAAATCTATAGGTGTCCTGTTTAGACTGCCCCATTATGCCACATAAATCCTGTTGGGATCACTGTTCTGACCATGTGTCCTGGCTTAGGCTTCCAAGAGTTAAAGACCATCTTGTCTTCAGGTAAAAGCACTGACTCAGTTTACCCTGTGTCCTTCAGGAGGCGCTTTCCAGGACTTTGATCGAGGGAAGGAGCTGGTCTCCTGGTCCCTAATTCTGAGTGGTCAGCCAGGACCTGGCTGATTCCGTGATTCTGCAGCACTCCCAATGGGGAATGCTATGATGTCTCCTGCCCAGGTATCTCACTGTGAGCCAGCAAGTGTCTTCAATAGACTCTGGAAACAGGAAGCCAGCTGTTAGCACCAGATGTGGAATCGAACCTCCAGTAAATGCTCAGGGAGGAGAAGGGAACCATCCTGTTTCAAGCGCCAACCCCTGGATTTGAGAGATGAGACTGCCTAGAAGCAAGAGCGGGAAGGGTCATGGCCCTCACGCATCCTGCGCCTCTGATAGGCAGATGCTACTCCAGGGTGTCTAGGAGAGACACAACACTGTCCGCCTCTCCCACTAGGAGAGGACAGGAAGATCCTGTTGTAACTCCAGGGTTTTAGGTCCCAAGCCCTGGCATTAGCAGCCCCAGCTGGCTACGCCTGGCCACCCATCTGCTACATCAATTAAAGAGTGAGTAAGAGGGAAAAGAGGAGATGGGGGATGACTCAATGGGAAGACGTATGGATAAAGGGTCCAGTCACTCCCACAGCCATCCTCTCTGTGCTGACATGAAGCTCAGGTCTAAATTGAGGTCAGGAGGTCACGTGCATAATTAAACAGTCCTGGTCAAGGTGTGCTCTGCCCATCACTGTTCTACCAATTGGTCTATAGACTGTTAATCTATTAATTACTATCATCACTGAAGATAATCCGAAAGACCCCTGGGGAGTGTCTGGTACACAGTAGGTGCTTAATAGATGATAGGGATCATTTTTTCCAGAAAGGGCAGACGGCTTAAATCACAACTTCTATCTGTGAGTCACTGACCAATTCTATAGTCCTATTTTTTAATGATGGAGTGTGAGCCTGAAGTGTCTACTGGGCACTCATGGGCTCAGAGGAAGCATCCAGAGCTCTTCGTTGGTGGTCAACAGATTTTCTTTGCTGTACATTCGTGATGCTGTAAGTGTCTCTCTTATGATGATAATGTGAGTTTGGCTGCACACCGAGAACAGTCTCCTCTCACACTGCTGGCTCTAGCTTGCCTACCATGACTCTGTATCCATTGCTCTTAATAGGATCCTGTCAGGGGAGAGTAAACCAGGTCATGACAGGCAAGGAATTAATCCTGGACTCCTGTAGAGACCCAGGATGTTTTCATCTCAAAACCAGTTTAATTTTAGCCTTTTGACTTTCTCCATTTTTGTCGTATAACTTGGTCACTGATGTCACTGAGTGGCAAATCCATAGATTGTATATATCAAGACTTTGACCTTTATGGTATGATCACATGTGCTTTGCCCATTGGGACAGAAGGCTGGCAACTGGATGTGGTTGCACCCAGATTCTCCACACTTACTAAGACACCTGAGCCCACCTAAGATGTTTCTCAACTGCTTTAGTGTGGAATAAGTGAATACTCAAAAGTTCACACGCTGGGAATTTGGACCCCAGTATGGAGATGTTGAGAGGGAGCTGGGAGGCCCCTAGAGGTTGAGGCTAGTGAAAGGTGTGGCGGCGGGGGTGGGGTGGGGGAGGGAGGTGTCACTGGGGTCCTAACCCTCAGAAGGGCTTAGTGAAGTTCTCTTGGGACTTGGCCTAGTTCCTATTAAGTTAGAAAAAGAGAGAATGTGTCCCAGACTCCCTTTGCCTTTCCATTGCCACACAGGATGTCTTCTGCATGTGCTTACATCACAGAGATCCCATCCACCCCGAGCCCATCACTCAGATCCCATCCACCCTGAGTCCATCACTGAGATCCCATCCACCCGAGTCCATCACTGAGATCCCATCCACCCGAGTCCATCACAGAGATCCCATCCACCAGAGTCCATCACTCAGATCCCATCCACCCGAGTCCATCACTGAGATCCCATCCACCCTGAGTCCATCACTGAGATCCCATCCACCCGAGTCCATCAACGAGATCCCATCCACCCAAGTCCATCACTCAGATCCCATCCAACCCGAGTCCATCACTCAGATCCCATCCACCCCAAGTCCATCGCTGAGATCCCATAAACCCCAAGTCCATCACTGAGATCCCATCTGCCCTGAGTCCCTCAGTGGCGGCAGGAAAGACACACTGGACCTTCTTTTTGGGATAAAGGACTCAGCCTTGCTGTGTTGCTGCAGTGTGGCAAAATGGACTGACTGAACTCTTCTCTGTAAATGAGCCCACAGCCACAGCTCTCAGATTCTCCAAGTTGGAAGTTGAAGTGAATGTTTCACTTTAGGAGCCTTCGTCCTGCTACTTGGAGAAAATAATGAGTGTAGCTGAAGTTTTCTTCACTCCTGCCCAGCACCATGGACCCTGCAACCGCTTATAAAATAATCACTCAGAAGCTTATATTAATTAAACTGTTCGGCCATTAGCTCAGGCCTACCACTGACTACCTCTTACACTTAAACTCAGCCCATTTTTGTTAATCTATATGTCGCCATGTGTTCCGTGGCTTTACCTGTTGCCTTTACATGCTGCTCCCTGGAAGGCAGGCTGGTGTCTCCAGACTCAGCCTTCCTGTTCCCAGAATTCTCTTCTCTGCTTATCCCGCCTATAATTCCTGCCTGGCTACTGGCCAATCAGCATTTTATTTATACAGAGCGATATCCACAGCAAATGAGCATGATGAGTGGCCTTTACCACACTGGTTTGTGGAGGAGCTGGGCATGGGTATGGGATGCTCTTCCTAAAAGCACATATGATATTCCCCACCACCACCCCACCCCAGCCCCATCTTGTGTTTTTATAGCCCTGGTTGGCCTGGATCTTGCTGAATAGACCAGACTAACCTTAAACTCACAGAGATCTCTCTGCCTTCTACATCTTGCCTCCCCTGCCTCCTGCTCCCCCTGCTTCCTGCCTCCTGCATCCTCTGCCTCCTCCTGCCTCTTTCTCCCAAATTCTGGGATTAAAAGTGTGTCTTAGTTATTTTTTAGTTGCTGAGACAAAACACCATGATGAAGGCATCTTATGAAATAACACATTTAATTTGGGCCTCACAGCTCTAGAGGGTGAGAGTCCGTGACTGTCATGGTGGGGAGCATGGCAGCAGACAGGCAGAGATGGTACGGAAGCAGTAGCTGAGAGCTTACATCTCAACCCTCAAACACAAGGTAGAGCACTAACTGGGAATGGTATGGGACTTTTGAAATCTCAAAGCTCATCCCTAGTGTCATACCTCCTCCAACAAGGCCCCACCTCCTCCAACAAGGCTCCACCTCCTCCAACAAGGCCACACCTCCTTCAACAAGGCCACACCTCCTCCAAGAAGGTCACACCTCCTCCAACAAGGCCACACCTCCTCCAACAAGGCCATACTTCCTAGTCCTTCCTAAACAGTTCCACCAGCTGGAAACCAAGAATTTAAATATATTCTCATTCAAACTACCACAAGGTGTATGTGGTCACACCTGGCACATGTTTATCATTGCCCTGAACTTCTGTGGAAACAGTGAATATACAAGCACCATAGCATTTTCTATTCATTCTTGCTGATTGAGCAGAAAAAAAAATGGCATCTTGCTTTACTATGGGCATCTTAGTAATAAGTATTAATTGTTTTTGCTAATTATTTCTTTGCCAGTTATTTTTTCCTATATATTGCTTTTTATTTTATATTATTAGGTATAGTTTTGTATGTCAACGAGTTATCCTTTATTTTGTGTGTTTGAAGATACTATTCCTGGGACATCATTTGTCTTGTAGTTTTCCTTGAAGTATTTGTGTTGCATAGAAAGTTTCAACATTTAAGTAGCACTTACATTTAGCTCACTGTTCTTTTCTATTACTTTACCTCTGGCTGTGTGTGTGTGTGTGTGTGTGTGTGTGTGTGCATGTGTGTGCTTGCCTGTGTGTGTGTCTGTGTGTGTGAAAGAGTGTGTGTGTGTAAGAGTGTGTGTGAGTGTGTGTGTGTGCCTGTGTGTCTGTGTGTGTGAAAGTGTGTGTGTGTGTGTGCCTGTGTGTCTGTGTGTGTGAAAGTGTGTGTGTAAGAGTGTGTGTGAGTGTGTGTGAGTGTGTGTGTGTGTGTGTGTGTAAATATCTTCCTGGTTATATAAGGATCTTTTAATGAACTCTGTCAACCTTTGAAGTTGTTTTGTTGTTGTTGGTAGTGGTAGAAGTTTTTTTTTGGGGGGGGGGGTTGTGTTGTTTTGTTTTGTTGGCAATGATTGCAGACTTTTTATCCAAATGGAGGTGAATTGTAAGGGCATAATTTATTGAATTATTTTAAATTTATGGATGGGATGCCACCTTTGTGTATATAAGTTTCTATGTATTTATTTTCCCTTTAAATCTTGAGGGACTTCTGGAATATTCTGTATCAGTGATGTATCTCCTCATTTTTTAAATCCCACTGCTCCAGCACTGTAGATAATGTGTTAAAACCGTTTATTTAATATGTGGTTCCCGTGAGCTCCCTGCAACAGTCTCCTCAAATCTCATTGTGATTTTTGAGTTTTCATGACTACTTTCTTATATTTATTTTTCCAAATAAAATTAGTGTTATTTTTCAAGTTTCAGGTAGGTGGTAGGGGCTGTGGAACTTGGTTCAGATTTTACACTGACCTCTTTACATAGTGCATTATAATAATGCAGAGTCTTTGTCATGACAAGCTGTTTCTGGATCTGATTTTTCATGTTCTTTCATCTGAGTTCCAAATTCTTCCCTCATAAATGTTACTTATGTCTTTAAATTTTTATTCCTAAAAAATTTGTGTTTTGCTGCTACTTAGAATAGTATATTTTCCACTGTGTTTTCTAGTGGTTTTTAAGGAGCATACTTTAACTTACAGTTGCATGCCTCTATAACGAACAGATCAAAGGGCTAGGGGATATAGCTCAGTAGTAGAGCAAAGCCTAGGTCTCCATCCACAGCACCATCAAGAAAATCAAAAGGAAGACTGTATTTAAGCTTGTTTGAGGGTTTGGGATTCAGTAAAAACATTTTATTCAGCCACAGGAGGATCAAAGAGCTATTTGCTTATAGTATCTCCCTGGCTTCTCTCCACTTTCCCATGACCCATGAGCCTCTGGGGTGAACATCTCCTATGTACCCAGTGTCACAACTCAAGGTCAACATGGCACAACATTGGATACAGACTCAATATATGAGCATTTGCTTTCAGACAGGTAGGAAGGAACACACTGCACCTCGGGCTTTCTACATCAGTAATCTATCAGTTGATTTAGGGATAAAATAATCATTATAACATTAGCAAATGCTATAAAAATATAATAATAAAATGCCATTTTGAGATAATCATAATGCAGCCAGGAGACAGTTCAATAGCTGAAATGCTTGCCATGCAAGCATAAGGACTTGAGTTCAATCCCCTGAACCCATGTGAGAACACTGGGCACAATGGTGCATGGTACCAGCACTGGGGAAGCAGAGACGAGCAGATCGCTGGAGCTCACTGATGAGCCAGCCTTATCAAACTGGCAGTCTCTGAGCCAATGAGAGACCTGTCTGGAAAAGCAAGATGGGGACTGGAGGGATGGTCCAGTCCCTTGAGTACCTGCCATATATAAGCACTAGATCTCCAACATGTATGTAGAAAGCCAAGCACACATGTCTGTAACCCTAGCACAGCTATTGGGGAGTCAGAGTCTGGCCCCAACCCAGTGAGCTCTGGGTTCAGGGAGAAATGTTTTTCAAAAGATAAGGTCAATAGTAGAAAACACTCAACACCAACTCCTGGCTTCCACGTGTACCCATGCATGCACATGCATACACTATACCCACACATGTGTGTGTGCATACACACATGCATATACACACACACACACACACACACACACACACACACACAGAGTAAGAGATAGGTAGATAGATAGATAGATAGATGATAGACAGATGATAGATAGATAGATAGATAGATAGATAGATAGATAGATAGATAGATGTACAGGAGAGGAAAAACCTTGTCCTTACATCAACTTTAACTAAAAGTTAATGTCTATTCTCTGACAAATATGACTTCTGGTGACAGTAAGAGTGAGTGCCCTGCAGTTGACAGTGCTGTGAACTCATTCTGCAGCATCAAGCTTTTAAAATACAACAAAGATGCATTTTCAAGCTTTTGATTTGATGACATTTTAACTTAGAGAAAAGCTTCAAGAATAGCATGATGTGGCCACACACACACTCTTCCTAATCCTCTCTCTCTCTCTCTCTCTCTCTCTCTCTCTCTCTCTCTCTCTCTCTCTTTCTCTCTCTCCCCTCCCCATGATGGACCACTGGACCACACTTCATGAGTGGCACAGTCTAGGAGTAACAGATGCATAACTTCTGATTCTAGGTCTTCGTGAAATGAACATAACAAGGCCTTGGATGCTTCTCTTGGCCTCCTGGGACCTCTGTCTCCTCAGCTCCTAGAGGAAGGAGTTATATCTAAGTCCCAAGTGTCACCAAGGTCTCTGTGTCATCACTGATAATGGTGGCACAGCACTGCAAGTCCATAACTGACTTGGGGAAGTCTTGGAACCCGGAAGGGAAGCTAAAGAAGCAAAGCCAGAAACGAGTGGTGGATGCTCAGAAGGACGAGAAGCCATCTTTGAGAGCAGGGCTCTTCCTTCACTCTGAGGCAGCCAGGGAAACAGCTCTCTCCTTTCAAGTGCTACCCGGGGAGACAGGAAGACTGGCTGTCTGTGAGTTACTAAATATGAGCATACTGCACAGCAGACCTCATTAACATCCTCTAATTGGGTAGAAAGTTTGGGGGAAGTCTAAAGTAGAGAAACACTTGCACGAAATCCTGCTTCGCTCCAAACTCACATGGTCACAACGATGACAGGGCCCCACAGAGGAAAGGGACAACTTAGAGACATTGTAAGGGTTTTAGTGCTAACTTTACAAACTGAGGACCCAGAAGACCCTTCATTGTTTTTGCAGAGACATTTAAATATAAAGTGATTTTTTACAAACGTTCAGAATCTCTCTTGGCCTCAGCCTGAGAAGACAAACCATTTCCCTGTTCTTTTAATTTGCTCGGCAAATGTTTCCCTACACCGATCCTAACAAATCAATGCACTCCACCAGCATATTAAATGTAGTCCAGATTTTCAATTAGTGATTGTCTCTCTGGTAAGGCCAGCTAGGTCATATAGTTCCTTTCTTCAGAGTCTCAATACTCTCTGGCTCCCAGGACGCGCACCTGCCAGCCCAGCCTCTACCTTCTCTCATTCTCTTAAAAGCTGGAACTTGGTTTCATTTTTCATTCTTGATTTTAAAGCAGTTAGAAAGCGTGAAAGAGAAGGGGGCCAGCAAGGGAGGTAAATAAATCTAATCACAGTGAAAAGGCGATGAAAGACCTGTGCCCACGTTTCCTCAATTTGTTCTTGAAATGATCCTTGACACACTCATTGACTGAGGACCAGCTCTTGATTTTTCCAAGGAGCGGGTTCACGGGAGACGGGGAACAAAAGATCCAGTTCTTTTCAAACACAAACTGGAGTCATTAGTTCCCACTTTTTCCTCTTCACATTTCCAGGGACGTTAATAAGTAGCTAAATTGACTTCTTTGAATTCTCTGCCTGCTCCCTTCTCGCGCCCACCCTCCAAGACGCATGTGGTTGGGCGGTTCATTAGTCAAGAGGAATGACACTAAGAAAGTCCTTGAAAAATGGCCGCCAGCCACTTACCACACATGGAGACGTCTAGGAAACTGAACAACTAAATGGTGGAGGAAAGGGGAGGTGAAACGCAATGGGGCAGTGTGGCGGAGGCTCTGAGAGCCACGCCGGTGTCCCTACCACGGTCCATCCATGACCCTGGGCCAACACTCTTCCTGATCGTTTTCTCGTCTGGGGTGCTGGAGGGGTAACTGGCCTAGAGCAGCAGTTGGTCCCCCATCAATGCAGGCTGGCGGGTAAACACTCGGCCTTCTCTCCCACAGGGTGCAGCCCTTCTACAAGCCTGTTCTGCTCTGTCTCCCAAAGACATGCCTTGCAGATGAGTCACTGACCATTCCACACTACCTCAGCAAGGACTTCGGGTAGCAACCGGCCTTGGGAGACAGAGAAATGTCTCCCCCTGGAGGAAGCACAGGCATGCTCATGGCCCACTATACAGGATTCAGTTCCCCACACTGAGCATTCCAACCCACTGATTGTCTGGATCAAATTGAGGCTCCTAAAATCACGTTGGGGGTGGGGGGAGGGGGGATCTTGCTGTTCTGTAGTCATAAGTCTTTCATCCCTGTTGTCATGGTTTCACATCCTCCACCAGCATCCTTGACACCAGGGAAGGCCATTCAGTTAACCTGTAAGTGTGACAGAGATCTCAGACCCATCATACTTCTTAACTCTCCCACTAATCTCATACCAGAAAAATAAATAAATAAACTCAAGAACTAAATTTCTATTTGGTCAAAATTAGAATAATGATATCCTAATAAAATTTACCTTAAAACTTTACTTCACTCTATGAATCAAGTAAGAAAGAACATAATTAAAATGAAATGTTTTAAGAAATGGCGCCCCAAGGACTTGGGGGCTACAGTGATGGAAACTGAAACACACAAATACTCAGCAATCAGCATCCACACCAGAGGCCCTAGTGCTGATACACCGTCTCCAATAGTAAAGTTGCTTAAAACTTCAGGATGTGTGACAAGTCCCTCCTCCTAAAGGACTGTTTGTGTGTGTGTGCGTATGTGTGTGTGTGTGTGTGTGATGTTTGGATAGATAGATAGATAGATAGATAGATAGATAGATAGATAGATAGATAGATTGATAGACAGACAGGTAGACAAACACACTGCATATTGTAACAGCTCCATATAATTCAACTTTTGCTTATCTAATGAGACATTTGTTTGCTTTACATCCTTGCTTATCTGTTGCAGCACAGAAAGAGTCCATCTTGCTAAGTGTGTACATTAATATTACAAATGGAGGAAAATTATAATGGGGAGAAAAAATAAAAATTGTCAGGACATGATCCTTCTTGAGTTGGAAGGGAAGTGCAGGGACATGGCTGCACTGGCAATATGGTGGAAGTCCAAAGGGTTTCCTTACTTGTCGACAAGTGGGTATGACACTCCATGGACATAACAGAAGTGGAGGCACAGAGGACTTCATCATCGGCAGACAACATGGACCAGGTCGTTCAGAAGGAAGCATGGCTGGTATGGCTGAGGAACGTTAGTTTTACATCTCATGTACAGTAAACAAATTGTAGCTCAGCAAAGTTCTTTCCACACTGTCTGTAAAGGCCAGGGCTGGGCTTGTCCCTGCATCTCTAGACTCCTCTGAGATGTCCCTGGTCACATGCCGTTTCTAAACGTATACATGAGCAAACACGGAGGAGGTGGGTGACTTCCTGGCAGAATCCTCCCTCCTTCAAGGAAGAAAGCACAGAGCCCCGCAGTCCGAGGCTAATTTCCCCTGCTTCCTACACTTTCCAGATTAATCTGAGAATGACACCAAAAGGCCAAGGTAAGAAGTGCAAGCCGTGAAGGCAAGTCAACTCACTGTTTACGGAGAACTTTAATGTTAGAAATTAACATAGTCACACAAGGGAGAGAAATAAGGTCCAAACAAGCACTCCTATCTGCTGTCATTTTGTTTGTTTAAGAAGTTTCTGTGTCACGTGGAAATAAAATGAACCATCTCTACCAAAAGTAGAATGCTCCTTGCCTGTCCTCTGACACTGATTTGGTCAGCTCTCTGGGGGAGAGCAAACATCTTCAAACACACAATCACTTATTGACGGCCTGCGACACCCAGACCTTGTGCCAGATGCTGCCACCTCAGAGGGGCATGACTCAAGCTGGTGTCTTGAGGGACTCTACTATGATACAGATTTTTTCCACGATAAAAAAAATAAAATTAGTATGTGACTTCGTGTTTTTCCATAGCCTCTGAAGATTGAATTTTTTCCCACATTCTCTGTAAAATGGAAACCCAGGGAGAAAATAAGATGTGGTCTTATTCACCATTGTTAACTATGAGTTCTAACCATGGCAGGAGCCTCAGGGTTTCCTCACTGGGGCCAGAAACGGTAGAAGGTAGCAACCTCTGATTTCCTTATATTCTTTTTAGTGTCTTCACTTGTGTCTTGAAATTCTCTCAGCAGGACAAGGAGATGGTCTAGGAACTGCTGTTTGATTGGACCTAAAGAGGCTTAAGGCCAAGGCCAAATGTACCTCAAGGTTAGCTAAAAGGCAGGGATACAGGGTCCTCTGGCCCAGCCTCAGTCTGAAGGATGGAAATGAAAAGAAAAGCAAGCCTCACCTAAGCCTGCCCCTCTACTAGAGCGTCTGAAGCTGAACTGTGAAGAGCCATATGAAATTGCAGGTATACTCCACACAGTGTCCACGTTTGTACAAAGTACCCTAGGGAAAATTACTCATAAACTAGACAAGGACATTAGAAAATTATTACAGGTTAATCTATGTGTAGATTAATTATAAATGCAAAAATCCTAAGTAAAATATTGGCAATGACTAGAAAATCAATACAAGGTGTCTTTGTATGAATTCCTCAGGAATACAAGAGTGGATAAACATTAGGAAATAACATTAACAGATTATTGTATAGGAAATGTGCAATAGAAAACTGAGGGGAGAGAACTACAAAGGTTAAACTTGGCACCTGGAAGCCTGACCAAAAAAAAGTTCATGAAAAATCCAGAAGGGTGGGGAAGCCTTTAATATGTTGTCTTAGGGTTTCCGTCACTGTGAAGAGACACCATGACTATGGCAACTTGAATCCCCAGGGGAGTCTTTGCCCTAAAGGAGATGGGAATGGGGGGTAGGCTGGGAGGATGCACCGGGAGGGGGGAGGACAGGGGAATACATGGCTGATATGTAAAATAATTAAATTATAAAATAAAAAAAGAAATCAGTTAATTGGGGTGGCTCACTTATATTTTCAGAGGTTCAGTCCATACTCATCACGGTGGGGAGCATGGCGGCTAGTTTGAATCTTGAACACTATCTAAATTCCTGTATGCTGAAGGCTTAGTCCCCAGCATGTGGCATTATTGGGACAAGATGGAACCTTAGGAGGTGGGGCCCAGTGGACGGAAGTGACTCTAAGGACACCCTTAGAGTCATGTCCTTGAAGAGAATATTGGGATCCTCTCTCTTCCTGTTTCTTTCTGCTCCCCAGTCATCATGAGGTAACTATTCCTCCTTTGACACACATTCCTGCCCTCATGTACTATGCCAGACCAAGCTCAAGAAAATAGTGCCAAGTAACCATGACCTAAAACCCGTGAAGCCACGAGCCCACATAAACCCTTCCTGCTTCTCAGCTCCTTATTACCATGTTTGCTACAGTGCTAACAAGCTCATTAGCTAAAGGCCTGCAGGCCCCTGCCTGGTCCTCCTGCGCCACTACAGAGCCATCTTGTGTTCCCCATCCCCCTGCTGCTTCTTTTCCTAAGTGCGTTCACTCACTAAAAGACCTCAATGCCGTCAGCGCATCACCTAGCAGCTGTCTGAAGTTCCCTTGATTTTGCCTTCCTTGTTGAATAATTGTTTATGTCAGACTCAAAGGTTTGCACAACCATTAGAAGGAGGGGGCTCCTTCTAACTTCTATCTGGGACCAAACGTGCCTACTTAACATTCTAGAGCTGAGAATGAAGCTCAGTTCGTAGACTACTTACCTAGCGTGTACCAAGTCCGGAGTTCCATCACATAAGCCAAGTGTGGTGGCACAGACCTGTGATCCCAGCACTTGGGATGAGGAGGCAGGAGGAGCAGAAATTCTAGGTCATGCTTGGCTACATGGTGAACTCAAGGCCAGCCTGAGGAAAATGAGGCCCCATTCTAAATAAACAAAATAAAGGTAAATAAATAAATAATAAACAAATAAAGAAAGATATGGCTACTGCATAAAGATAATGTCCCCATAGCTCCAAACACTTACTCTTTGCTTATTTCTGACCAAAATGATGTTCTTTGAAAAGACACAATGATGAGACACCACCCATGTCTAGCTCTGTTGAATAATAAAACCTTAGGATTATTCTTGACCTCTCTATACCAAAATCAGACTACAACACCTCCCATATTATGACTAATAAAAATGTACATAAGTTAAACAAATATTTAAAGCTTTCTATTTTACATGTTAAAAAACAGATTTGAGAACGCCAAACCTAGCTTATTTTTATATTTTTTGGTAAAAGACAATGAACTTTTACAAAAAAAGACAATGATTTTTTATATAGTCTAAAAAGTTTGTGTAAATGCACACTACACATGAGATTATTATTATTGTCACATTGGCACCATTTGTTGACTTCTGCTCATTTCTAAAACACCAACATTTGTGCTCACAATACTGCTTCACAATATCACAAGAATATTGTGTAAGGTAATAACTTCTTGTATAATATTAGAAGGACCAGCCTTAATGTTATACATCCCAGGGGCTCAGGAGAGAGAACTACTAACAGCGAGGACTATTTTCGGGAAATAGAATCTCAGCACACCGAGCTCTATAGTCCACTTGCTTTAATTCCTCTGGCGTAACATCCTATATACACAGCTTCAGTTCTGTTCTCATGTCTAGCTCCTTTCTTGCCTGATTTCTCTCTATACTTACCTAAGTTCTATCTTAATTCTCTCATCTAAATCCTGCCTCATCTAGGCCCTTTTCAGCTTGTTCTTACCCAGCTAGTACTTCCCCATCTGGCTCTTCCTCATCTTCCATCTCGTTCCTCTAGTCCTCTCTTCTAGCCCTTCAGTCTAGTTCTTCCCCATCTCAGTTTGTTCCTCTCAAGTTCTTACCCATCTAGCTCTTCCATACTCTTTTCTCTTCTCCGTTCCATGCCCTAGAAGTCCTGGTATATAAAGCCAGGCTTCCAGGGTCAAACGGAGGGGTGATAAGAATCACATAGAGAGGCAATAACCATTAATTATCATTTGCAACCCCAAAGGGAAGTGACCAATGGGGAAATGAATTAACTAAAGGCTAAATTCGGGTAATATCTAAGAAGAGGGAATCTTATGTGTTCAACTATAGTCTTAAACATGATTAGTAGAAAATGTTAAGAATCTGTAAGTCGCTAGCTCAATGGGAGAAAACAAAACTGTCTTCTTTTTTCCTGGGGCTCCTATCTGTCCCAGCTATCTGCTGTTTTTCTGCAGGGTGGGGGAAAGTTTGCTCCGTTGCTAGGCAACCTGTGCACAGCTAGATGCCTCTGGTGATAGTTAAAGGGAAATCTGGAACCAGAGGTAAGATTTGGCAAAGGAGGAAGTAAAGCTTAATTGGCACATCTGCCAGGCCTTCTCAAACAGGTAGCCTGGATGCTTTAGTCTGTTCTTAGAGAGTACAGAGGTAACTCTGATAAGGTACTTTCCTCCATCTGGGGATGGACCTGGCCGGATGTTGCCAATGATGATAATTACAGGGAGGCTTGAACTGGGGTTCTGGCTGAGCATAGCTGTCAGCACAGAAAGTTATCTAAATATTCCTAGAAGTGGTTAGGTAAAGAGTTAGAGGTCTATAAAGTTAGTAAGGTTGTAAGAAAGGAGGGTCCTAGCTAAATTGTGTAAAGCTATTACTGAACATCCACATGACCTAGGCAGTGTCTCCTTGTGGAATTTGTCTTAAATCAGGAGACTTGCATGTGGGCTGTTATTACTGCTAGTCCTTGAAAGTGGCCAATGGAGATATCTGATTCCAGAGAAAGCCTTTCCTGAGGCTGTTCTCCAAATACCTGGAATGTGTATGTCCAGAGAGTGATCAGTCCACACTGTTAGCCCTTCTGTAGCTGGAGTTTTCCTGCCTGGCCCACAGTCAGGGCAAATCTCTTTCACCTGCCAGTCCCACAGCCTCTCAGACCCGACCAAGTAAACACAGAGACTTATGTTGCTTTCAAACTGTATGGCCGTGGCAGGCTTCTTGCTAACTGTTCTTATAGCTTAAATTAATCCATTTCCTTTAATCTATACCTTGCCACATGGCTCATGGCTTACCGGCATCTTCACAAGCTGTTTCTCATCGTGGCAGCTGGCAGTGTCTCTCTGACTCAGCCTTCCACTTCCCAGCTTTATTCTCCTCCTTGCCCCGCCTATACTTCCTGCCTAGCCAACGGCCAATCAGTGTTTTATTGATTAATTAGCAACACATTTGCCATACATCCCACAGCACTTGAGGCTGTGGGACTGGCAGGTGAAAGAGATTTGCCCTGACTGTGGGCCAGGCAGGAAAACTTAAGCTACAAATGGCGTCCAACGTGGTGGCAAGAGTTTCCACCTAAAAACTGAGAAAAAAGATTCTAAAATGGAGCTAAAAACAGTTCCTAATTGTCTCTCTCAAATGAGCGGCAGCTGCTGGTTTGAGCTATTGGCGGGTTCCTAGCGCGTGTGCTTGATCTGCAGTAGGGCGGAAATGAGGCCTCTGCAAGTGGCACATTAAGCTGCATGGTGGATTTAGACATTGCTAGTATAAAACAAAAAAAGAAGTTTCTGGACTACATGCTGCTTGGATAAAAGCATAGACCCATGATAGCTCCCAGAGCTGGTGGTAAACATAGCCATGTTGAGAAGCTGTGGGCGGAGCCAGCAGCCACAGCTGCTGCAGGTTAAAGCAATAGATTCACAATAAGACAGATTCAGATGTAATAGTTTACAATGTGTGTAAAAGATACGTAGGCTTGAAAAAGACAAAAAAGGTGATATATACAGTTATAGAAAAAAATACATAGTTTTAAAAAATAAAGTCTTTAAAGAGACAGTAAAATTAATATAAAAAATAAGCCATGTGAAGATGACTATTACACAGAGAATCTGGATTGTGTTGTCTTTGGGATTTTTAACTGCAGAAAAACATTTGATTGTAAAAGCTGTTGAGTTATGCCAAAATGTATATTTTAAAGGTACCTTGACTTCAAAATTTGGATATAAGGATATGTTGCTTTGGAAAGGAGTCTCTGCTTTTGTTCCCACAGAAAGCCAAAGGCTATGGAATTGTTCCAGATTAAGATACATCAGGTTTGACCAGCCAAGACCCCCTGAAGGTCTCCAATGACACCATGGACCAGATGATCCAACATCCAGAATGGTTTGAAGGCATCTGGCTCAGACGATACAGCCTCATGGACTATTCCATAATTCTAAAATTTTCTTTGTTTCCCCATAAGATACAGCGCCCCCTTCCAGCAGGAAGTAGTAAGAGAAGCTACGCCCAAATTCCCAAATTATATGTAATTTTACTTTGTTAAGGTTAAAACCTTCCTTTTTGAAAAAAAAAAAAAAGGGGGAAGTGCTGTGGGATGTATGGCAAATGTGTTGCTAATTAATCAATAAAACACTGATTGGCCGTTGGCTAGGCAGGAAGTATAGGTGGGGCAAGGAGGAGAATAAAGCTGGGAAGTGGAAGGCTGAGTCAGAGAGACACTGCCAGCCGCCACGATGAGAAACAGCTTGTGAAGATGCCGGTAAGCCACGAGCCATGTGGCAAGGTATAGATTAAAGGAAATGGATTAATTTAAGCTATAAGAACAGTTAGCAAGAAGCCTGCCACGGCCATACAGTTTGAAAGCAACATAAGTCTCTGTGTTTACTTGGTCGGGTCTGAGAGGCTGTGGGACTGGCAGGTGAAAGAGATTTGCCCTGACTGTGGGCCAGGCAGGAAAACTCCAGCTACACCCTTCTTAGGGAAAAGTCAATTGGGAAAACTATGAAGGCACACATGATTTTCATAACAGAAGACAGCTGATATATAACAAACCAATTAACACCAAAAGCTCCTTGGAATTTGGCTTCCTCTGGAGGAAATCCTTGATCCCTCCAGGTAGTGACTTTGCCATAACCAGCTGAATTCTTATGATATATTCCTGTGGTTCACAGCAATAACTGAAAATCCAAGACATGGGAAATTGTTTTTAGATCTTATTTATCACAAAAAACCATCAATTTAGTATTTGCCGAGAAGACAAAAGCACACCTTGAGGAAATAAAAATGAATCCACTGGCCAGTCGAAAAGCATGTGAGGCAGTTACACATCCAACGCTAAGTGCTTCGGGAGAGTGTGAATTCAGAATGAGTTTCCTTCCTTGTGGAGCAAACTATTTTTTGAGAGTGCTGTGTTTGACCTAGAAATACATGACACAGGCCTATATACACACTTTTTAAACCTAAAATAGTAACTAGTCCTCCTGCCTTAATTCAAATGTCCTTTGGCGCTTATGTATGTAATCCAGCCCTCTAGACAGGTTGACTAAACTCAGCCTCACGGCTCCTCTCTTGACATACACGCTATCTCAGTGTTAATGCCACTCATTTGAGAGCAAGGACAGCAATAGACCTGAGGGTTTTGTTGTGATTCCTTGCTAACTGTTAGGGGGACATCCCCACCTTTCTTTACCAGCCTCTGAATCCACCCTTCTCTTCACTGGAAAGAGACTGTTTTGTCTCTCGCCCTCAAGAAACAGACTTTTGAAAGATGGTCCAAGACAATAATCTTGACAGTTTATATAAAATGAATGCAGTCCCTTGAATGCCACATCTTAATGAAACTGACATAAGAGGAAAGGGAAAAATTTTGAAAGGCTTTGAATTTAACTTAGAATTGAGTTTATAAATAAAAAAATTGACTCAAGTGAACTTCATATCCACATGGCTTACTTACCTTTTTTAAAATATGTAAGGAAGGAATAGCATCAAATCTCACTAAATCACCTATAGGACAGAAAGCAGCCAGGTTGACCTTATACTAAGATATGCAAGAAGATAAATAAGAGGAAGAAATTGTAAATAATCTTACTTCATTAGATAAAAGGTCACAAATAAACTATCTGCTAACTGAAGCTAGCAAGCAATACAAAAGGACCCTTATAAATGACAGCAAGAAGGAATTAACTTCAGAAAACTAAATGATTTAATTCACAAATTAAAGGTGAGAACATATGATCATTCAGAATCAGAAAAATTATTAAATTCTCTTAAAGATTAAAAAACAAACACATCGAATAAACTCAGGGTAGAAGGGCCAGTAGTGTGCTTCGGCAATCAAAGGGCCCTGGGGCTCAGATGTGAATGTTTTCAACCTCTTTTCAATTTCTATCAACTTTGGGTGGACGTTCTGGGAAATGCAAGAAAAATGACTGAAATGATGAAAGAGAGTCACAAGAGAAGCAAACTTTCATTGTGCACAGATGACTTCAACATGTCCTGCGTGAGTGTGGGCCATGACCTTCTTTTGACATTCTTGTGAGGTCAGTCTCAAGTTTACAGTAGTTTCATGAACTTTAAAAACTACTCTAGCTTATTCATGCATTAATCTTGCCTTTAAATTTTTATTCCATTTTCATTTACTTATTTCGTGTGTCTCTATGTGCACGCACGTGTGTACCAGGGTGCGCATGGGAGGTCAGAGGACAACCTGTGGGAGTCAGGGAGATCTGGGGATCAACTCAGGTTGATCTTGGCTGCCAACTCGCCCGCCCTTCACCTCCTCTCTTGTTTTCTACATCTTGTTACATTGACATCGTTGCTCAACTCAAAGGGACTGCTGCCAGTCCCTACCACATCAGCTCCCCATGAACACATCCTCAGAACACAGATGCCAGGATCTTCAGCCTACGCTCCCAGGCTCATTGTTGATGGGCTCTCAGTGAGAGAAAACAATACCCACAGGTCCACTGCAATCAGTCAACTAGCAAAGTGCCGCACCCTACACCTGCATGTCGTGAGTTCTCATCCCTTCCCTCAGAGACCACACTGAAGAAGCTGGTCACAGGGCACCTTCCCACCTCTGCCTCCTGAACACCCCGTGTTGGCCTCCACGGTGTGCCATGCCTCCTCTTACGGTGGATAAGAACCCATCTGTTTTCTAGTCATCCTCTCTGGATCTGTAGACCTTGCCACCCCTAAATAATAATAAACATGTTTGAAACCAACATTAAGATCAGAAGTATTTATATAACTTACCAGGAAAATCTACAAATAACCTGAATATTTTCTGTGCAAGATTTTTTTTTGTTTTGTTTTTTGGTTTTTGGTTTTTTTTTTTTTTGTTTTTCGAGACAGGGTTTCTCTGTGTAGCTTTGCGCCTTTCCTGGAACTCATTTGGTAGCCCAGGCTGGCCTCGAACTCACAGAGATCCGCCTGGCTCTGCCTCCCGAGTGCTGGGATTAAAGGCGTGCGCCACCACCGCCTGGCCTGTGCAAGATTTTTTAACATTATGTTTTAAATAGTTTCTAAACTTATTCATGTTTTCTGTTTCTTCTTGGGATGGTATGGCATGAATCTTAAAAGGACTTATTAATAAAACAAACCTGGGACCAGGTATTGGGGTGAATACTGGAAGATCAGAGAGACAGAACAGGCGACAGCTAACCTCATCTCACCAATTCCATAGCTGATTCTGTTTCCTCAGACTGGAAGCCTCTGAGTCCTCATCCAGAATGGGTCTCAGCTGAACTGCTGCTCAAAAGCCTAAAAGCTTAACCAGGCTCTAGTTCCTGGTCCTCACGCCTTAAATACCTTTCTGCTTTCTGCCATCACTTCCTGAGATTAAAGGCTCTTGTTACCATGCCTGGCTGTTTCCAGTGTGGCTTTGAACTCACAGAGATGCAGATGGATCTCTGCCTCTGGAATGCTAGGCTTAAAGGCATGTGTGCCACCATTTTCTGGCCTCTATATCTAGTGGCTGTTCTGTTCTCTGACCCCAGATAAGTTTATTAGGGTGCACAATATTTTGGGGAACACAATACCACCACAGGACGGTATCAAGCTGCCTTCCTCAGCTTTAACATGTGGTCATGTCACAGCTTATAACGTCTTGCCCTTTCTTTGTAGTGCCCAACCACAACGAACTTCCTCAGAACTCATCAGGACCTTTTGGGCCACAAAATTTGCCCTCAGCTTAGAATGTCCTTGCACAGAACATTGCTGGTTCCTTCATCATCATCTCAACATCATCATCATCATCATCATCATCATCATCATCATTTCTCTGTCACTTGGTCTAAGTCAATCCCTCCTCTGCAACCTTTTCTTTCCCTTTCTCTCTTTCTTTCTCTTTCTTTCTTTCTCTTTCTTTCTCTTTCTTTCTTTCTTTCTTTCTTTCTTTCTTTCTTTCTTCTTTCTTTCTTTCTTTCTTTCTTTCCTACATCACCGTTTTCTTGTGTTCTGTTTATTATCCCATTGGTACTTATTGGAATCTGAAATCATATTTCTCTGGGTTTTTTTACTTGCATTTGGGGCAAGATGGGTTTCTAGGGCTTGAACCTTGTGCATGCTAGGTTAAGCACTCTCCCCCAGAACTGCATCCTGGTCACCCATTTTACTCTCCTGTGAGCTGTTTCTGAATGAGCCAGAATTCCTAAGCTTTTACAATCTTAACTTAGTACTTGGTACATAGTGGTGTTAACATAATATTTGACTGAAGAATTAAGAAAAAGGTCTCACAGGTGTAAGAAGACAGTGTGAAGACCATGCTGTGTAGAGCTCATGTTGTTAGGGCACGGTGAAGGACAGCTGAAGGTCTGTCTACACAGTCGGTGAATCATCCAGGTAAATGCACAAATATCTTGAAGACCCTTTACTACTAAAGCCTTCGAGTAAAGCTATACTACCTGTCTCAGGCCTGGGGATCATTTGCCACTTACCAACATACAGTCACCAGTACTGTGCAATTTTAGTCACCACCTGGAAACAGTATAACAAATGATTAGATGTAGGGAGACACAAAGTGGACTTCTTTCTAGAGGGTGGGAGACATCTTCAAAAATTAAATTTGTAAGATAAATATCACCCTGCATCATTTAAAAAGTGTCCCATCTCCACTATTTTGCAACAGGAAATGGAGAAAGGTTAGGGTTTTAACTTGATTCAGGTGTCATTTGATATATACACATAGGAAATTAGGTCGCTGAAATAATCTTTTTCCGATCAAGAAATTTACAGAAGAAAAAGATGCTTCAATCACTGCAGCCGCTGCTCCCCTCCTGGTGGCTGCGGTTTGCCGTGAGCTGATTCTCCACACTGCTCTGTGGTGGTCACTCGAAACTGCAGACTGTGGAAAGTGTGGAGAATCCCTGATGTTCACTTTTCTTCCTAACATTATAAGAGCAACAAACCCGAGCTATTCAATACATTGGAGAGAGTGTAAGAGTCATGGGTGACGGATGACTGTGAAGAAGCCACTGTCTTCTAGACATAGCAGGCAGTCACACATGTTTTCACAGCCATCGACACCTGTGTAGACACAGGCTAGACAAAGTCCCAGCACGGAGAGGAGACATGGTCGCCAAGTCCTACCCCTAATGGTAACTGACAGCCATTGGAAAGGAAGGGTTGCTTTCTTTAAGGGTGCACCCTCACAGGTTGACCACACTCCAGTGAAACGCCACATACCCAGTAGCATAATGGGCAGAAAACCTGGACTCGATGGGTTTTTTAAAAAAGTTGGGCAGGTAAGAAAGGGAGTTGGAGCTGGGAGAAATTGAGGCTGGGAGCAAGGATGACCAAAATGCACTGTAGGAAATTCTCAAAGAGCTAATGAAAAGTGAGAAAACAATCGTGATCTACTACCGGCACGTTCCTTACGTTCTTGCTGTGGTGTCTAAGTGGGGGGAGGGGGGTCTGCTTTCCATTTGCTGCATAGTTATGTCTTCTAAAACAAAACCTTTCTTCCTCAAGCAAAGAAGCTAAAGAAACTCAGACAGAGCCAGAGGCTCAGAAAGTCACAAGGCTCCTGAGGAACCCTGGGGACAATATAAACAAAGAATAATTATTGAAGGAGAGGAAACTCTTCCAAGGAGCTGCCTACAGCTTGTACATGGTGCTCCTGGGATACGGGTTCCTAAGTCGTCACCCCCTTGGGGTCTTTTCAGCAATGCAACTATCTAAATCATCCATGCTCCTGTAGGTAAGTAAGCAATGTTCTCCAGCCTGGAGTTGAGTGAATTTGCTTCTTTGATCTCTCATGAATGCCCTATCTGCGGTGAGCAGATATTTATTCTAGTCACATCTCCCAAGAAGAGTAATATAGCACTAGTTACGATTCTGTCTTACACACACACACACACACACACATTTGGGAAGAGTATAGGTGGGGCTTGCCTGTATTTTTTCTGGCACATCATAAGGAGCATCTCTAGCCCCAAATCCTAAACTCAAAACATGACAAAATCTAAAACTTTCTGAGCCTTGATAATGGGAATAGAAGTGGGAATTTCAAACCTGTGATGCAGTAAATAGAAAATTCCATACCTGATATCATGACAGGTCACAGAACAGAGGCACCCTGGGAAATATCTTATAAAATGAATGCATGTGTAAGGTGGATATAAAATACATATGGGTTTTCCCTGCATCTCATCTCTAAGATCTCTCGATGGATGGATGGATGGATGGATGGATGGATGGATAGATAGATAGTAGATAGATAGACAGACAGAGATACATCTGTATGTATGTATTGTGTATGTATTTATAACACATGAACAAACAATATTCCCTCCCAAACCCACACACTTTGATTCCGATACTTTGGCGAAGGGACACTGGATCTATACTCTAAGGCACTGTAGGTGTCAGCATAGTAACCAGAGCGTGCTGTGGAGGTGCACACCTGCTGTCCCAGAACTGGGATGTCAAGGCAGCAGAAGAATAAAAGAGAATGATATTAAGTCAGCCCGAGCTACATAGCAAGACTGATTCAAAAATCAAGAAATAGAATCATGTCACAGCATTTTAACACTCAACTTTCCCACAGTGCTCTTCAAAATGAAAGAAATGGTCCATGAAATTCTAACCTGTATTCCAAAGGGAAGCTATGGCTTAGGAAACGCTGGAAAACATACGTGTGATGATTTTAAATAAAGGAAAAGTTTAAATATGACCTGTGCAAGGCACTGAACTGATTTACTTACAAGTACCTCCAGTGAAGAACTGCTTCCAGACATGGCTTATACATTTAATATGCCCAGCAATGAATCACCAGCCCTCACCATGCACTTTTCTACTGAAATCATCCCACTCCCCATTAATTTTGCTGACTGGAATTTCAGGCCAAGATTAAGCAGATAATTTTTCAAGTAGTCGCCCAATCACTTTTTCTGCTAATGGACGATGGTGAGGGAAGTGAGTGTTTGCCCATGTGGAGAGACAAAACAGTCTTTTGTACCAGACTGCAGAGAAAATACTAGTGTTGGAATGGGTTTTTGTTATTCTACTGTATATATCATGAAGAAGTTGGGAATTTTCTTAGTCGAAGAAGTTATAAAATACATAGTTTAAATGAGAAAAATCTGAAAGTCATAGAATACCAATTGTGAGAAATAACTGTGATTTAAGACCTTGTGGCCCATTATCTGCTCAGTGAGTTAATCTTTGTCATTAATTTGATTGGATTAAGAGCCACCCAGGAGACACACTTCTGGGGGTGTATGTGGTGGTGTTCCTGGGGAGATATAATTGAGGATGGAAGACTTCCCCTGAACATAGGCAGTACCATCACATGGGCTGGGGGTTCAGATTTAATAAAGAGAAAATGAGAAAGCCAGATGAGCCCCATTAATCCCCTCTCTGTGTGTCTTGATTTGTTGAGATGTGAGGACTCCCACCCCTGCTGCCACAGGCCCCCACCCCTTCCCCCACAACAGACTGCACCCTCTCAAATTGGAGCCAGAACAAATGCTTCTGTTTGGAAGTTGTCTCTTACCAAATCTCTGACCACAATAATGAGAAAAGTAACTAATACATTCCACTAGAACACTCACCCACAGTGCACTGGGTTTTCATTGGGGATTTGGATAATGTGACTCCTGTGAGAATCAGAAGATGTCACCCCAAATGACACATAATAAGGCCCAATCTTACCCCAGGAAGGCAGTCCTAACTCTGATTTTACAAGCAATCTCCAGTACAGCCGAACTCTTTTAAAAAGCTACTTTCTATATGTTTCCTACCAGACAAACTTAAAAATACCTGTGGGCTTTTCCACAGAGAAAAATTTTAGGGAAGTGTAACACGAATTTTAAATGGTTGTTTAGTAAAAAAGCCCGGAACCAGATATTGAGGTAATTGCTGAAAGATCAGAGAGACAAGCCACAGCCACCTCTTCCCTCTAGGACTCCTCAGCCTGAAAAGCCTCAGTGGAAAGGCCTCTAGCTGAATGAACTTCCTCAGCCGAAAAGCTTCTAGTTCCTGTCTCTTCATGCCTTATATACCTTTCTCCACCCAGCCATTAAAGGCGTGTGTGCTTCCCAAGTACTGGGATTAAAGGTGTGTGCCACCACTGCCTGGCTCTGTTTCTCTCCTAGACTGAGTCAATCTCATGTAATCCAGGGTGGCTTTGTACTCACAGAGATCCAGACAGATATCTGCCTCCCAAGTGCTAGGATTAAAGGTGTGTGCCACCACTGCCTGGCCTCTATGTTTAATCTAGTGGCTTTTTCTGTCCTCTGATCTTCGGGCAAATTTTATTACGGTACACAATATATCACCACAGGTAGCATTGTTAGATATTTCATAATTCTGATCATAAGAAAGTGCCACTGAACACTGTTCCCTCAATATTTGCCTCCTATATTTAACACTGGCTTTTCAAATTATTTCCTAAGTCATATGAAAAGCACAGGAATGCAGTTTTCAAGGAAAACAAGTAAATATTTATATCCTGCCCTCAATTTATTCAACACGCACTGTTTTCACACTTTTAAAAGAGAAAATGATTACATATCCAGTTATCTTGAAATAATTAAAAGGTCATCAATTTCCTGTCATGGATGTGATATGGTTTAATTACATTCTATGAATATATTGACCAGATCATCAAGGGACAGAGCCCTTTGGAGAGGTTATTATCTTAACAACAAACTGACGTCCATTGAGTAGGGTGTAGATATGTAAATAGAGATTTGAGGCTAGGGGAACCTCAAAACTGACCTCATAGACTCAATGACAGCTGGCTTGAGCCAAAGAGAATCAAATGACACTCATTTCCTCAACAGAAATCTATCTTCCCAGTGAAATATTTATTCTGAGACATACAAAAATTATTTATATTCATTTGAAATTTTTCCTCAAATAACTTTTATCCATACCACACTATTAAAATTGTACAAATAAAGTGGTAAACAAAACAGTGCAATTAAATAGACTTCCAAGAAGCCCCTGTCGGCCATCTATCCTAAGCCGTTTTAAAGAAGTAAAAAGAAATGAGTTTCTAAGAG
The DNA here is from genome assembly GCF_949786415.1 of Peromyscus eremicus. Classification (NCBI taxonomy): domain Eukaryota; kingdom Metazoa; phylum Chordata; class Mammalia; order Rodentia; family Cricetidae; genus Peromyscus; species Peromyscus eremicus. The sequence goes on along the minus strand of NC_081428.1, from coordinate 5,224,437 downwards.
CGTTGCAAAGTTCCAGATCTATTGTACCACTGTCCTACCACCATCTGAGTATCAGTGAAGGAAACGTTAAACAGTAAATAAGACAGGAAATCACCTCTGCCCACCTAGAATATGATAGGGCTTACCATCAGTGAAGCCATTTTGTCTCAGCCCACCCACCAGTTTCTTATAAGACAGACATGAGTTTGATTCCTCTGGCAGACATGCCCCTCCCTGGAAGAAGGAACTTACTGTCTTCCCTCCTGGTTGCATAAGACAACATGCCCTTTTCCCTTAGTCAAAAATGTTGTGTCCAAGGGCAGTCAGGTCCCTAATGCTTATCAGCTTGCCCCATCCTACCCTATATAGAGCCCACTTCTGTGACTCCCTCCAGGCAGCATTCTCTTCCCACTGAGAACAGCATGGAGAATTTAACAGGAGCCTGCCCAGTACCTGGTTAGTTTCCCCTGGCGTACTCTTTCAGAATGTCCAAATACAGCTATTTTTACCGAGTGGTAGCATACAGCACTGCTCAGAGTACGATTCCTAACTCATGAGTTTAGAGCTGGTGAAAATGTTTTTTGTTTTTGTTCTTGTTTCGGTTTTTTGTTTATTTTTGTCATCCCTCTTCTCAACAAGAACGTGTTGTGAGACCTGCGGGTTGCTGTGACCCCTCTGCAAAACCAGATTGTCCCTCCCATCTCAACCCTTTCCGGTGTATGCTTTCCGAAGGCTTCACCTCCCTCCCCCTCTCTACCTAGGCAAGAGCTGTTGCTCTTCCTAACTCAACTCACTCCTCAGCATTCTAGAAAAGCCCCAGAGACAAGCATGTCTTCTAGTGTTAACCTTATCCAGCGACAGCCATGTCTCTGAGAGGGCAACCTCCCTGGATGAGAAGTCAAATTCCTACTTCCTGACTCAGAGGAAACGACCCAGCCTCTCTGATGAGCTTTGGCTTCTGATAAAGTTGGGATAATAAATAACACACAATTTAATAAGTCTTCCAGCTACAGAAAAGCATGTGACAAGCCGGAGCGCTGCTCTGCAAATGGAAGTGCCCCATGTCCTACTCGCTGTCATTCTTCCGGGAGGCTGAGGGACCCCAGCCTGCACCCGGTCAGCCCATCCTGACGACTAATCCCTGAGTCCAAAAATCCACACATGCATTAGACATTGTGATGTGTGGTGTGGTTCTTTTCATGTGTTGTATATTCCTCCCGGTCTATCTGATCCCCAGTGATCTCCAGCAGATTGCAGGTGCAGAGTAGGATGTGACCATCTTCAAAAACCTAACGCAAGTACACAAGTAGATGGAAGTAAGATTTTCCACAAATACCCATAATCCAAGGCAATGAGTGAGTAACGGGAGTGAAGGAGAATAGAAGGTAGCCTGCAGAAGCTGGAGCTAGGGTAGCCTTTCAGACAAGAAGGGTTTGGGCACTGAAAGGTTCACTCTGATTTTTAAGAATCTGAAAAGGATTGAACTTAAAATGTCATGTTTAAAAGTCAGTTATTAATGCTCTTCCCAGTGCACACCAGAACAAGGCAGCCTTGGGGGCGGGGGGAGTGTGAAAACAGAAATAATCTATACCTGTCTCTCAACAATCCATGCTACAAATTGATAGTTAAGTAAAGCATCGGAATTCTGAAACAAAGTTAAACTGAAAATCAACAGATCAAACTAATCAAGAAATGAACATCATATATGTATAATATACAGCTGGGCAGATTCCTTTAATGCATATAAAAGAAACATTTTTTATTTATTCTTTAAGAAGCATTTTAAATGAATGAGCAAAGACTAGACTGGGAGAGTTGCATATTTAATATACATACATAATTGTATGTGTTTATTTAATATGTCAATTATTGCCGGGCGGTGGTGGCACACGCCTTTAATCCCAGCACTCGGGAGGCAGAGCCAGGCGGATCTCTGTGAGTTCGAGGCCAGCTTGGGCTACCAAGTGAGTTCCAGGAAAGGCGCAAAGCTACACAGAGAAACCCTGTCTCGAAAAAAAAAAAAATGTCAATTATTTTACGAAGTTATTTTCGTCATAGATGTGGCCAAACACCTGGAAAGAGCTAATTTAAAATAGGAAGACCTGATTCTGGCTCATGGTCTAAGGGTCACAGTGCACGATGGTAGGCAATCATGGCTGTAAGTGTCTCTACTCCCATGGAAGCATCTCGCATCCCATAGCTGCTTCCTTACATCTTGGGGGAACAAAAAACCGGGAGACAGGTTGGGCCAGATATAAGCCTCTAGCCCTGACTCTACAACCCTAATTCCTCTAGCTAGCCCCCATTTCTAAAAACAACCCACCATCTCCCATCCCTTTGCCACCAACTGGGAAACAAGTGTTGAAATACCCAAGTTTGAGGGGGAGACACTTTAGACTCAAGTCACACTGTTCACACAAGTCACTTAGATTCTCACTAGAAGCATTCCCCAAAATAAAAGAATTAAAAATTAAATATTAATATTAATATATAAGAAATCAAGAAGAAAATTGAAATAAGTATTTATAATTCTTGGAGTAGATACAACTTACCACTTAGAATAAAAGCATTAACCGATTTGTTAAAAATTTAAGTCCTTATTCATTCAACATAGAAGAAAAAGAAAGAGCAAATACCCCATTCAGGGGAAGTATGATGGGAAATATCATATTGACAAAGTGCTAATACCCCTTAGTATGAAGAGATCCATCACAGTGCATGGGAACATACTAAAGCCCCATAGATAAATGATGAAGAATGTGTATGAGTGATCTGACGTGGAAATACAGCCAATCAACCAATGTGTGGAAAATGCTTTCCTTCACTAGTAATCAAAGAATAGCACAGGCAACTCACATGGAGCAGCACTTGACCCCTATAGAATTAACACTTTTTTTAATGGTATCCCTTGATGAAAGGAACCCTGAAAGGGTGAACTCCAATACTGCTGGCATTCTGGCACAATCCCTTCAGGAAGCAATTTGACAAAGAGCCTCAAAGTGCTTATTCTCAATAACTCCACTTTTGTGAATGAAGTCTAAGAAAATAATCCTGAATATTATGAAGCGTCAGTTATAACAGCCAAAAGGAAGAAAAGAACTCTAATACCAAACTAAAACCTATGAGTTCCGTGAATTATGTATAGTCACATCCACTATGCTGTATTTTTCTAAAGTTATAAGGATTGTGCGAACATGGAAAATATGTTTTATAACATTAAACATAAAAGCAAGATAAATATAGTACAAACACAGTAGTTACATTTATATTAAAAGCAAATAATACATGCTTTATATGATATATTGATATATTATCATATATTATATAACAATAAATGGTATTTATTGTATATGTGTATATATACCATACAATAACAAACACATAATATTGCATAATAATAAATATTGGAGGAAATATAAGGAACTGCCAACTGTCTTTCTGGGCAGTTAAACCATGAACTATCTATAAACATACCTTGTGTACCTGTCTAAACTCCATTTAAACCCAAAGACCTTCCCACTCTAAATTACCTTTCTGTTGTCACTGTCTAACCTTATGGTATGTCACATGCAGCTTTAAAGAAATCATTAAGTCCTCTGCTGTGGTGTGAATGAGAAGTATCCCATTATCTCATGTGCTGGACACTTGGCCGCGGCTGGTGGCACTGTTTGGAAGACTGTAACCCTCAGAAGCTGGGGTCTCACTGGAGGAAGTGAGTCACTGGGGATTTTCCCTGAGGTTCTTTTGCCAAGCCCCACTTCTTGTGTGCTGTCTACTCCCTGTCTGCTCTCCACTTCCTGTCTGTTCTCCACTTCCTGTTTCACCACAGTGTGAGGGATGAAGAGTCCAGGCTGCACATTCCTGCCACCACAGAGCCACCTGCCACCATGCATTCCCAACCATGAAGGGCTGTGTCCCCTCCAACTGTGAGCCACAGTTAAGCCTTCCTCCTTAAGTTGCTGCCCATCAAGTATTTGGGTTCAAGAACAGCTAAAGTTACTAATATATCCTCCACATTGAAGAGCCTTGTCTTTTCTAAGATTTTTTTTTCAAGAAATAAATTCCTGCCTTTAAAAAATTTTGAATTTGTTTGTAAGAACCAGTTTTTATGTTTTGACTTTCATTCATATTGTCAGTGTGTAAAAAACAAAATTAAGAGCTTTGGCATTTCTTTCAAGAGGAAATCCAGAGGGCTTACCCTCTATAACAAGTTCTCTGGTGTAACATTTTAAAAATCCACTGGGATGGAGAGATGGCTCAGTATTTAAGAGCACTGGCTGCTCTTGCAACGGACCTAGGTTCAGTTCCCAGTGCCAAATGGAGGCTTACAACCCTCTGCAACTCCAGTTCTGGGCATTTACACAGTACACTTCTAAACACATAGGCAAACACTCAGATACATAAAATTAAAATAAATAAATCTTTAAAAATAAATCATAAAACTCTATTGATTAGCTCACAACCACTGTAAAGTAAAGTGTTTCTTTCTGTTCTGCATTTCCTCCATAAACTTTGAGGCTCAAATGAGAAATAATGTAGTCATCTACTCACATTTTTGACACATATACATCTAGAACTAAACACTAAACTGACATGATTCACAGCGTCACTGGGCTCCATATGCTTTCAAAACATTGTCGCATTGTAGAGCTCACTATTACCCTCTGCAGCCAACAGCCACGTGTGGCTGTTTAACCTTACATTCCGGAAAACCGAAGATTCAGTTCCTTGGTTGTGTAAGCCACATTTCAAGCTTAGCCACACTATTGACTTCCACATCCCATCCTACAGTTACAAACCAGTTCCCGCGCCATGTAAGGTTCTCCATTCTTCTGGGTTCTGGCAATGGTGCATAGGCCTAGTCCCCATTTCTGTGATGATAATACTTAAAGGAATTCACCAGAAATCCCCGGGGGGAAAGTCTGAGTGCTATTTACATTTAATTAATTAATTAAAATTTGCCTTCAGCCCCCGTAGAACGCACCCTGGCTGTGGTCAGCGGTTGCGCACAGACTTTGTCATTTTGCTGACGGACCACACATTCTCATTGATCAATTCTAAATTGGATTATTGTTAGTTTTAAAAGCGCCTGAGCAGCAGAAAGTGGCTGTGGTGGCAGGCAAAGGAGAGATTGATAGCGGAATAAACAGGGAAAGTGACAAGATTGGCAACGGAATTGATCACTGTCAGCGGGTCGGTGGTCAGCCAGCTGCCCTTTAGTGTCCAACGTAAACATCAGAATAATGTTTAGACAAACACGTTTGATTTTCGAGGTAATGGGTATGTCAACTAAATGACAAACTTTAGAAAGGTCAAAGGGATATCCATTTTTCAGACTTTTTCAACGATTAATCATTGATTTGGGGGCCAGTGCACTTCCAGGCAGAGTGGCGAGCACATCGGCTGGAGGGTGGCTGGGTGATGCTCCAAGTCCACATCAGCACCACCACCACCAAGAATTCACACGGTGCTTTTCTCCACAATAAAGCTGTGTTGTGAACTGAGAGTTCACGCTTTCAAACTGGAAACAGATGTGTCCCTGGAGTGGGATTTCAGTTGTGTAGAAACGATGCACATAGCAGGTCTGTCTAACACTTCAAAGGCAGCCCAGCTCATCAGCAATCTGCACCAGGGAGATGGTACTCACCGTAATGAACCAAACACAGCCAACCTGTTCATTATTGGCCACCAATCTGAGGACTTTATAATCTTCTCCCAACACAAGATACCATGAATAAATCACAAGCACCCCAAAATTATAATTTAGTACAACTCTCTATTTGCTGGGTCAGTGTGTGTGTGTGTGTGTGTGTGTGTGTGTGTGTGTGTGTGTGTGTGTGTGTGTCTGTGTCTGTGTGTGTGTGTGTGTGTGTGTGTGTGTACTTGTTCACGTGTGTATACATCATCACATCTATCTGTACAAGATTGTGGAAGCCAGAGGCTGACACTGGAGTCTTCCTCAATCACTGCCCACCGATTTTCTGAACAAAGGTTTCTCACTGATCCAGCAGAATAGCCATCAGCGTTGGTGACATCCATGCTGGGAGGGTCAACACTGACTTGGTTTTCTGATCTTACAAAGGGATTTTTCTTTCGCCCCAGGAGACTGGACAGAAGAAACCCATCTGTACCCTGCATCCAGAAGATGTGCTGGATCCTTGGCTTCTGTGGTGGTTTGAATGAGAATGTACCCCCCCCCCCTTAGTTTCAGATGTTTGAATATTTGGTTCCCAACTAGTAGATTAAGTAGATTGAAAAGTTGTGGCCTTGCTGGAGGAAGTGTGTCACTGGGGAGGGCTGTGAAGTCTCAGACCTTTCTGCCATTCCTGATGTGGAGAATCCTCTCTGCTTCTTGCCTGCAGTTCAAGATTGAGCTTGCAGCTTCTGTTCTCAGCACCCAGTTCCTCCCCCTGCTGCCCCCACTCCACCATCACAGACCCAACCCCCGGAACCATAAGCCCAGATAAACTTTCTACAGATTGTCTTGGCCATGGTGTTTTCGTAGCCCGCATATTTTCTGCCACAGTCAAGGTGCTCGGGTAAAGTAGCATCTCAGGAGAGAAAGCAGAAGCCTGTATGTAGTCAATTACCTTCTTAGTGTCTGATGCTCCCGCCGAATTCCCACAAAAGGGGACAGTTGAGAAATGTCTCCAGCCACATTTGCATTGTGGAAGTGTCTTAGCTCAGGCCGCTGTGCAGAATACCACAGACTGGGTGGCTCAAAAGAACAGAATTTTTATTTTTTCTCTCAGTTCTGAGCACTGCAGATCAAGATACCAGAATGATCAGGGTCTGGTAAAGGATTTTCTCCACTTTTGAAGATGTTTGTCTTCTAGCTCTGCCCTCATTTCACACAGAGATTCGGTCCTTGGGTATCTCTTCTTAGGGCACCAATCTTACCACAAGTCCCCATCCTCATCTTCCATCTAACCTTAATTTCTTCCCAAATGCCCATCTCCAACTTCCATCAAGGCTTCAGCATAAGAATTGTGAGGGACAGATGGGATTCAGGCCATAGAGGAGACATGTAGTTGTCAGCTTTCAGGAGTAGAGATGGGGGAAATCCATCACACTAAAAACAACTAAGGAATTAAAGAACAATAAAAAGAATAAATGGCCAGAACAAGACACTGGGCCACAAAGTGTCTGCCTTCGGGACTATGAGCCCTGGACACAAGGTGGTCATGATGTCCAGGCACAGGGGACCCCTGAGATTACCTAACCAGTCTGTACAAATCCCATTACAATGACAAAATGTGTAATTCCTTCATCCTAATTCTGTTAGGAAAGCTTCTCTGCCTCAGGACCAGTGAGATCGCTCAGTGAGTACAAGTGCCTGCTGCCAGGCCTGGCAGCCTGGGTCCTGAAGCTGGGACCTACAGGGTGGAAAGGGAGAAACACTCCTGCAAGTTTTCTTCTAATCTCCACAAGTGTGCCACACACACACACACACACACACACACACACACACACACTCACTCACTCACAGAGAGAGTAAATAAAATTTTAGTCTATTATCTCAAAATCACTGAATGCCAATTCATTTAATTCTAATCAATTTCCATTTATTTCCTTATCTTTAATTTTTTTAATTCTTTGGCAGTTTTTATGTATGTATAGAGACTATTTTGATCATGTTCATCCACCGTTACTCTTGTACACCCCTCCCCTCCCACTGAGCCCCGCCTTCTTCCCAAGGAGTCCCCCTCCTGCTCCTGCTGTCTGTTGCTTGGTTTTGGTGGTCCACTGAGTTTATTTGGGGTCACCTGCATGAATATGAGTGGGGCTCATTCACTGGAGTTTGAGCCACTCACCCGTGACTATACCAACAAAGAAAATGGCTCTCCCTCCTAGCAACCACTAACTGCCAGAGCCCCTCCCCACCCCAGGACAGAATATTGATAGCCCCCCCCCATACACACCTTCTCCAGGTGCCCACAGTTGCTGTGAGTTCATGAGTATGAAGACCATGTCTCATCTGGGAAGGTGCCTAACAGCACTCTCCTGCCCATTCCAGCTCTTAGATTCTTTCTGGCACTTTCTCTGATGTTCCCTAAGCACTGAACAGGGTGATATAGATGTACCATTTAGGGCTGAGTGAACACTTGACAGTCACTTCGTCCCAACAGTCAGTGTGATGGTTGTAAGTCTTTGCATTTACCCTTGTTCCCTGCAAGCAGAAGAGCCTCCATCAAAGGCTGAGAGCAGCACAAACCCATGGGAATAAACAGATATTTAGAAGGCAGCCTGGCGGCATGTCTGCTTAGCAAAAACAATGGTAGTAGATCCCCTAAGGGCCTGTGACCCAGCATTTTACCATTGGTAATAAAGAGAGACGAGAGATGCTGTTGGGGAAGGCTCTAGGAAGCCTCAGAGTAGGCGTCATCAGCAGTAAGGTTCTCGCTGCCCTAGCAGGTTGTCTGGAAGAACACAGGTGGAGAGAGGATTTACATAGAAGGAATTCTCTGCACTAGAGAAGCCCTTTCTACGGAAGGAAAGTATCACCTAGGAGAGCCAACAAGCCATAGCCACAATGCATGGCCCGCACGACCTAGAGAAGGAAAAAACCCAGGTGAGCAGAGACGGGTCCAGTAAGAGTCCATGGATGAGTACATCACCTTCTAAGGCAGTCTTCAACACTGCTATAAGGACTCTTTAAATGGTAGGGTAACAGACAATGATCATTTCATAGGTGTAGGAAGATAAAGCCTACGAGGCTGAGAGATGAGCCAACCTGGAATCTGCCTGAGGGCCTAGCAACCGGTGCTGTCAGAGGTCCTGATCACGCCTCATCAATGAGGGGCGACCACGCAATGTCACTGGATCGGGACACAGCCTGGGTGCTGGGAGGAGGGTATATAAGCTCTCCCCACTGCCAAATAAACGAGTCTGCTGTTTGCCTTTTACCCGACTTCCCGTGTCTGTGCCATTGACACTGAGCCTCCTCACCCCCTCCCCTGAGGAGCCATTAGGACCCAGTAACACATAGGTTGGATTGTTCCAACAAATATCTCATCTGTGGGAGCAGCAACTCAGTGGCAAAAGCTGAAGGCAGGATTGGAAAATTCCATGTGATACGTGGACCTCAAACACGTTCTTAAGCGTAAGTAAGACTGTGAGATGTGGTTCTAGAAGACTCACAGATACGTGGGTCACACTGCGTGCTTCTTATAGGACCTTTTGGGAAGACTTGCTGCTCACTATGAATTTAAAATCAGGAGTAGGATTAGAGACCAGTTTCCACAGAGTCACAGAAGAGGATGAAGGAGAAATAGGGAAAAAGAGGAAAAAGGGAGGGATGGAGACAGAGAAAACCCTAAGAAAGAAAACCTCACATGACTCCTCCAGGAAAGTCCGGCCTTTTGACAACGCGGCACAATGTTGCCCTCTACAATCTTCATGCTGGAAAACAGCACAACTGATTTATTTTTTAAAAATCACAGAAAAACCTCCAAGTATCTTAAATACATTTATATTTTTGTGTATTCATAGCCATTCTTGGCCACAGGCTGAACACACCTGAGATGTTTCTGACGCCCTGATGGAATGTGGGAAACTCCTACACAGAAGGAAGCCTAAGAGGAAGGCAGACAGACTTGGTTAGGACGTCAAGAGAAGAGCCTTGTCACATCCTAACATTCCTCGGGGGTTTCATTTCCCTGAAGTGAGCACAGTGGGTTGTCTGAAGAAGTGTGGAAGTGTCTTGGTGTGAGGGTTTGTCCTCTGTGTTGTTTGCTCTTTGCTATTTTAGAAATTGCCCTTGCCTATAGCAGCCATCAGATGCAGGGCAAATTCAAATTGGTCTTAATAAAAACCCAGACCCAATATCAGGGTAAATGCTGAAAGATCCAAGAAATAAAGGAGCCAGCCACTAAAGAGACTTCTTAGCTTTACTGAATCCTTAGACCAAAAGGGGCTGAGCTCCTGTCCGCTCCTGCCTCATATTCCTGTCTCCACCTCCCTTTGCTGGGATTGAAGGAGTGAGCCTCCGCCACCTGGCTCAATTCTCTTTTAGATTGGCTCAATCTCATGTAGCCCAGGGTGGCCTTGAACTCCTGATCTTTCTGCTTCCTCCACCCAAATGCTGGGATTAAAGGTGTGTGCCACCACTGCCTGTCCTCTACGGTTAACTAGTGGCTAACTCCGCACTCTGATCTCCAGGCAAGCTTTGTTTGTTAGATCACAAATAAAATAACACCACACTTAGATGTCAGCTAAGGTTGGCTTAAAGCACATGACAGGTGGGTGTAGTTTACAAATGCCACTCCACTTTATGTGTAGAATCTGAGCTTCTGTGGATTCTGGCAGCAGGGTCCGGGAAGCTCACTCCTCTCCTTTGTGTGGGTATTGATGGATGTCTGTGCTTCTTTTTTAACTGAGATAGCTGAAGTCCAACACACTTTGAGAGCTTCTCCATCTAAGCCAAAAGTTAAAGACCAGAAAGCATTTAGAATTCCGTGTGCTCGTCTTTGATTTCTAAGCAGATGGTCACGGTCATGAGACTACATGTACCAATCTCCCTCAGTGACCTTGGTGTTCTTCACATCAACAGAGCATCATGTAGAGGCAGGTGAGTGCATATGAACATAAACCAGTGGAATCTGCCCCGGCCATTTGCTGGCTGTGCATTCTGAGTCTGGACACCTCGCCTCCCTTGCCGCTATAAAGAAAGCTCTGGTCAGGTCTCCTGTCCTCATCCACAGTCTCAAGGTGAGAAAGAAGATGGAGAAGTGTTAGAAACCCAAGATCACTCCTTCGCTGTGAAAACAGACAAATCATAGTAACTCCTGGAGATTCACAGGTTAGGCTCAAGTCTGCCATCAAATGGTGTACACACAGACCCTGCCTATCCGCCTCGGCAGTAACATAAACACACTTGCTGATCTTTCGACTATGGATGAGCTGCCTCTGTGGCACTTTATGGAAGGGTAAAGTGTATGCAGCTGTGTTCAAGTTAAGTGTAAACCTGGGATAAGGGTAAATTTCAACTTTTTGAAAATTTTTTGGAGATACAGTAAAATTGAGGCCTTTTCCTTGAGTGTGCAGTTCTGTGAATTTTAACACATGTGTAAATTTGCACAAACACCACTATAAAATGGGAGAATTTTGTTACCTTAAGGAATTCGATCCATGGTTCAGCCAGATGGCTCAGTGGGTAAAGGTACTTGCCTCTGAGACTGATAACCTAAGTTCAATCCCTGGGCCCGCATGGTGGAAGGAGAGAACCCACCCCCAAAATTGCAAAAGTTGTCCTCTGACTTCTACACATGCACTGGGTCAAGCATGTGCCCCCCTCCACATCAACTAAATAAATATTTAAAATATTTGTAAAATCGGCCAGGTGGCAGTGGCACATGCCTTTAATCCCAGCACTTGGGAGACAGAGGGAGGTGGATCTCTGTGAGTTTGAGGCCAGCCTGGTCTACAGAGCAAGATCCAGGACAGGCACCAAAACTACACAGAGAAACCCTGTCTCGAAAAAACAAACAAAAATTTGTAAAATAATTCCATACCTCTATCTTTTTATAGTCATATTCTTTTCCTGCCCGGTTTCTGCAACCACAAACTTATTTCCAGATGATTCTGATTTTTTTCTAAAAATAGTCATATAGAGTTCTGTGATATGCAATATGGCCTTTTGATTTTGCTTGCTTAACAGCATTCCATGACATAGACATACCATTGTTTGTTTTACAATTCACCCCTTGAAGGACATCTTTGATATTTTTGTTTGCTTAAGATAAATATTATTGGGTGGTGGTGGCACATGCCTTTAATCCCAGCACTCAGGAGGCAGAGGAAGGCAGATCTCTGTGAGTTCGAAGCCAGCCTGGGCTACAGAGTGAGTTCTAGGATAGGCTCCAAAGCTACACAGAGACACCCTGTCTCAAAAAAAACAAAAAAAAAGATACATATTATTTATATATTTGTGTATGACTGTGAATAGATGCCACATACATGGTGCCTCAGAGATCAAAAAAGGGCACCAGATCCCTTTAGAGCTGTAGTGACAGTGTAGGAGCCACTTGACATGGGTGCTGGGAACTGAACTCATGTCTCCGGGAAAGCAAACAGCTGAGCCTTCTCTCCAGCTCCATAGTACTGTTTTGATGAGTATTCCTAGAGGACCATCTCCAAAGCCTTGTTCCCCAGTGGGGCAGCATTGGAGGTATCTAAGGCCTTTAGATAGGCATGGCTAGTAGGTGAGGCCTCTGTCCCTGGGCGCTCTGTCTTCTAAGTAGACTGCGGAACTCCTGGCTCTCAATCTTAATTTGATTTCCTGTTACTGTGATAAAGAGCCCTGATGAAACCAACTCAGAGGAGAAAGGCTTTATTTGTCTCCCAGGTCCAGATTACAGTCTGTCTTTTGGAGGAAGTCAAATGGCAGGAACTTGAAGTAGACAGTCAGGTTCCATCCACAGTCAAGAGCAGAGAGCTAGGAGTTAATATACACATGCTAGTGCCCAATGGGCCTCTCCTTTTCATTCAGTGCAGGGGCCAGGTCACAGAATTGTGCTGCTCACATCAGGGTAGGTCTTCCCACCTCAATTAACCCAAGAAAGAAAATCCCTGGCACCCATGCCCACCGGCCAACTTGTCCTAGACAATAATTCCTCATTGAAGCTCCTTTCCCAGATGATCCCACATGTATCAAGCCAACAATCAAAACCATTATCAACCAGCCTGGCTCTGCCTCCTGCCCCACAGGTAAGTAGTTCTTCTCTACTGCAGGCTGACACCACTGCCCTTAGTAGAGGCGAGGTGTCTGATTATCCAGAACACATGAAATGAACCCCTTCTACTTAATAAGTTAATTACCTCAGGAACTCACTACAGTAACGCAACGTGAGTGTATTTGTTTTGTTTTTATTATCTCATCAGCTATAAATAGAATTGTAAACATCCAAGTGTAGTTTATCATATGAACATGCATCTCTTCTGCCCAAAGATAAACAAATATTGACATGTAAATACTAACGCAATATGTATCCAGATATTTTCAAACCAGTTTCAACCCCAGTCAACCAATGCACTTAAACAAGTATGCCTTATCTTTTATAAAATTTGAGTTGTTTTGATATCATTAGTGGTGTTTGATATTTTTATGATATAATTGAATATTTTTCAGAAAACATTAACCAAAAAATGTTACTCTAGCAGCTATGAAAGCATTTTAGTGGGTCTATCAAGAGTTACTCTTACTGTTTGAGGGATAATTATTTAATTTTACAAAAACAAAATGAAACAGCTGAATAGAAAGGGGCCCGATCATGAGAGCCTCGAGTCAACAAGGACTTGACATTGAAAAAACCACACGTTACGCTTTGATGGGAACATAGTGCCTCTTCTCCAAGGGAGTGCTCAGTGCTTCCGAGTGCACTTGAAGACAACCATGGGGGTGTTCCAAATACTGTCTTCAGCATTTGTTGATCAATCCTATAAGAAGCCCCCACCACTAAAGTTCTATGGGCCAGTCCATAGCTAGCAACTCCCACCTGAGTCTCATGGGCTATGCACCAATCTATATCCCCCAGGTTGATGATGATAGCATAATGCCCATGTCCTTAAAATTCAATTGCATCCTTTCTAATCTATGCCCCATTATGCAGGCCTTGGAAATAGTCTCCGAAGAAGGTAAGCCTTCTATTGATCCCCATCTGCCTACATAGCAACTGGTGTGTAGCAGCGGGTAGTTTAGGAGGAGGGGGGAGAAAATATTGATCCTAGGAAACTTAATATTATTAAAAGACAGTTGTATTAAACCTCTTTCCTGGATTTAGCTGAGCTCTTTTTTCCCCTCCCCTTTCCCATTTTCAGAAAAATCAATGAAGCTAACGTCCTTGTTAGTTTTAGTGTCTACTAAAGCAGTTCCATGTCACTGTAGAGCCCACGCAGGGTGAAGCCTCAGCGCTGGGGCTTGGAGACCTGGGCTGACGGCTGAGAGCGTCTCTCACCTCCATTTGTCTACCCTATGGAAAGAGCTGTGTTCGAATTTCACGTCCTTTGTGATCTGTTTCCTTCCGAATGTAAGTCTCTAGCTGTTACTTAGCCTCCGTTATAGATGCTTAAGTAGACATGATACAATTCATTATTCAAAAGCAATGTCCAGTTTGAGAAAAATCTAAAGAAATAAAATCAATGAAGACAGAATTTTTTTACAACATACCTACCAATCAAAAGGAAAAAAACCGTCATAATTTGATATTTAAGAATGCAAGTCATATTCTCTTTGGAACTATCTAGACTCAAGCTTTTCTTTTCCGACAGAGAGCAGCTGCTTCTGATTTCTGGGAAGATTAAAACATTCTGGAATCTCTCTGCATATCCGAGTTCTGATAGAATGTTGGTATGTTATTATCAAATGTAACAAGGCTGGGACATGGCTGAGAGGCAATGAACCGAAAACTGGAATCTTCTCCTAATTACATCCATAAAACTCCTTTTAATTTTGATGCCATAAATTTGGAATTTGGAATATTAAGAGAGGTTGGACTTTGCAAAACAACATGTTCTTTCTAGATACTACAAACAGTGTTTTAAAAATAAGAAATTAAGAATAATGTGGAAAATATGTGGGAAAATATCACAGTTTATAAGACTTTTCAAAGATGTTAGGAGAATTTAGACAATTTTAGCCTGCAAATATTCATAGTGCATTTTGTAATTTTCTATCTCTGTCTCAGGTTTCAGTTGAGTGGGGGCCTCTCCACTGCCAACCAGCCAGATCTGCATCACTATTGGAGGCACTATGGACGTCAATATGCCTCTGGCTGGAGTGCATGCTGGGATTTCTGTTCTGACCATTCTTGTTTTCTCACTTGCCACCTTTTCATGCTCACTGTTGCCTAAGAGCCATCCAGAAAGTGACCAAGGACACTGCATGGGGAATGCCTTTCTCATCTCCCTCTATAGGCTCTGACTTCTGTGTCTTGTCCTGGAAGGACCACTGCTGGACTCCCACTCACCAGATCTCTTCCTTCTGAGGAACCAAGACGTACTACGTCAAATCGTATGGAAAATTGCTGTGGGCTTGACATTAGCTGTCAGATAAATAGCTACATTCAGCATCAGGCTGGGAGGAATCTGGCTCAACACACAAGGCCAGAGAGCCCAGGCAGGTACACACAAGGCCAGAGAGCAGAGTCATGGTAAAAAGGGCAACTTATCACTTGAACCCCAATTATTATAAGGGATGGATAGGTATTCTAGTTAGCTTTTTGTTGCTGTAATGAAACACTCAGACCAAAAGCAGCCTAGGGAGAAAGGGTTTATGTGGCTTGCACTTCCCAATTATAATCTATCGCTGAGGGAATTTAGATCAGGAACTCAGTCAATCAGGACAAGCAGAGACCATGAAAAAATGCTGCTCACTGGCTCATTCTCAGCCTCATGCTCAGCTTCCTTTACTATCCAACCCAGCTCTCCCTGTTTAGGAATGGTACTGCCCACAGTGGACTGGGCCATCCTACAATAATTAGTGAAGAATCTCTCACAGACATGGCCATTGGCTCCCTCTGATGACTCTAAGCTATGTCAAGGTCACAGCTGAAGCACACTAGGACAGCAGGAGAGGGATTCATACCATCGGGTTTTTGGGTTTTTTTTTTTTTTTTTTTTTTTTAAGTACTGGAGACTACTGTTCTGGGGGTTTTTGTTTTCGATACATTGGCACCCCAACCCCATCTAAACCTATGGAAAGCACAGATCTAAGTCAGCAAAACACACATCAGATAAAAATCCAAGTCTATTCTGAACCACACAGTTTAATCATATCATTGGGCTACTAGTCATCATTGCTAGTAGCCAGGTTTATTACCTTTATTTAGGGAAAACTTTTAGTGCCTCCCTTAGACATTTTATTAGCTTTACAAACATAAATGCCCTTTTCTCTAAAATTTCAATGTGCTCACCCTTTCTCCAGAGGCTAAAAAAGCTCCAAAGTAGACTATAAGAGACCATCACATAAAATTCCAAGGTATTTGTTAGAGGACTTACCTCTCTGAACCGAAGAAAATTTAAAATAAGGAATGCATTAGTGAGATGTCAGGCAGAGAAGCTAGACATCTGAATCCAATTCCCCAAAAAAGTAAGTTGCCTACAACTAGAATCAGGTATTTCAATCCTTAGAGAAGGCCATGTTTGCCTGTCATGACCAGCATGGCACATTCTAGAATACAGACTTGTCTCCTTCAGGATGTTCCAAGGCAGCACAACTCACTGTGGCCGCTATTGAACCCAGTTTTCTCCTGTCCAAACCTTCTCTGCTTTGCTGAGAACATTCCTGCTCATCCCTTTCCCCAGCTGGAACTGTTACAAAAAGCTTTCTTTCATGCTCTCCCTAGACTCTGCTGCCACTGACTTCCCGTGACTATGCTGTGCATTTGCATGTGCGCAGGTGCATGCACATGTGTGGGTACATGTGTCCATGCGGATTTGAAGGCCAGAGGTTGACACTGCTTGTCCTCAGTCACCCTCCACCTTATATTTTGAGACAGAATCTGGAGCCAATGATTCAGCTAGACTGGCTGGCCAGGCAACCCTGAGATCCTCTTGTCTCTGTCTCCTGAGAGCTGGGATTCCAGCTGTGCACAACAATACTCAGCTTTTCCTACACGGATTCTGGGGGACTGAACTAGGGTTAGGGTCCTCATGCTTTCACTTTGCTGACTGAGCCATCTCCCCACACCCCTACTTTACCTTCAGGTGACCACCCATCTCCCCACACCTCTACTTTACTTTCAGGTTACCACCCATCTCCCCATACCCCTACTTTACCTTCAGGTGACCACCCATCTCCCCACACCCCTACTTTACTTTCAGGTGACACCTGGACAGCCTGTCAGCATTCATGCTACCCACACACTGTCCTCATTCTTCCCAAAGGCTTCAGTTGTCTCTTAAGTGGCCTCTTGCTGATCACTTCTACGAAGCCATTTGATGTCTTCTCATTTGGACTCCCTCAAGTCTCCTTCCCCCTCTGCTCAAGGAGCTCCCTCACCTACCCAGATGGAACACAAATGTCACCTCCCCCCCCCCCCCATAATCTCCACCTCTCTCCACAGAAGAACAGGGGCTCCCGGCCCTGGGCCATTTGTTCAGTCACCATCACAGTCCTTGGCTGCTTTCACTATAGTTCCGTGCTTTAGAGTCTCCCCCACCCCATGTGTATTTCCTGAAGTCCTGGCCACTGTTTGCTCTTCTTCTCTCACTCTCAGGGCCTATGGCATCTTTGGAAGCACAGCACATACATTCAGAAGCCTCTGGACAAGTTACGTGCTGATGAGTTCTTTCCAGTCACTCTCCAGCAAAGTGGCGCAGACGATCAAAAGTGTGATCATTGGCAATTTGGGCTCGATTAAATTTTTGTGGCCGACTTACTTTACCTTTGCCCAGTTGGGTCCATTTGTTCTTCCTAAGAACAGGTTGTTTATTTAGAATGGATCCTATGATAACGCAAAGGAAGAGGGCAGATGGAATTAAGGATCTGGAGGCTCCTCAGCACTTACTTCTGAAACCTGGACTTGTCCTGCATCCCTAGAGAGCATGGCCATGCAGAGGGAATCACCTGTTGGCTTCCAAAGCAAACGGTTCTGAGATGATCATCAGCTGGGGTGAAATTCACAGCATGGTCCCTGAGGCCGTCAGCCCTTGCGCCAACAAACTGGCTTTTTGGAGCCCACACCTGCCTCAAGCTAGTCAATTACCAGTGTTGAGAAAGCAGGAAATGAAAGTCCCAGGGCTGGAAGCATCAATAATTTAAATCAGGGAGTCATAAAGAGTGGCCCTCCTTCCTGGAGTGTAAATGAATGAGATTCTAAGTGTATGGTAAAGACACTGTAATTGCCAGCAAATTAACTCCCAATGAAGACAGAGAGGGAAATCCATCTCTTTTGACTCTGGCACAATTTCCTTCCAAAGGGATTTTAGCATTAGGAGGGGGAGCTCAGCCCAGAAGGGACCGTGCTTCTGCGGTGGAGTCAGTTCACAGCAACTTCCAAGGAGGCTTCTGTCAACATCGTGAAACCCACGTGGGGCTGGTGAGGCATTCCGCACTACAGCCACAGCCCTTCCCAAGAGCCTGGTCTAGAGGTGTGCAGGATTGCTTGATTGTGGGAAAGCAGCTCTCTCCCCCATACCCTCTCTGGCACACTGAGGTGTGAATGTGTGTGCAAAAAGTGTTCCTGTACGTGCAGGTGCACAAGTGTGCATGGGCACCTCACACAGCCATTCCTGGGTGTTGTCGCTCCAGCTCTGCCTACCTTTCATGAAGGGTCTCTCACTGCTAATATCCTCTGTCTCTGCCTTTCCAGAGCTGGAATTGGAAGCATGTCCCACCAAGCTCAACTTTTAAACTTTAAAGAGTTCTGGGGATCAAGCCCATGTCCAAGTGCTTGTATAGCAACCACATTACTGACTATTCTGTCTCCCCAGCCCCTGGCAGACTGATATTTAGGATTAAGATCTACACATGTTTTGGCTCCTTAGCCAACATTACCATGTATTTTGTTAGAGATGTTCCACTGGAATGACCAGACCAGAGTTAGGCCTCATCTCAACTGAAGATGGCTTCCCTCCACTGTCTCACTCTGGTTTGTGGGGACCCTGTATCTGGAAATTTACTTTTGATTCAAAGTAATTTTGTTAGTCAGCCTCACTCAAGCTAAGATGCTGGTGATCTTCCTCATTTGTAGAGATCATTTAAAAGTCCTTTGAAGTACATCAGGATGTACAGACCACAACCTATCAAACTATATACAAATGGCACTAGGAGTCAGCCCTCACCAGGAGTGAGGGACTGATCCACGCAACCTCAGCAACACACCACTAAGGACTAAAAACAGACAAGCACTCACGTCACACGCTTCCACTACTGTGGAATGCCCAGACTGGCATGTCAGTAGAGACAGTAGGTGAATGGCGTCTGGGACTGGTGGGAGATGGGGTGACTGCTCCTTGGCTGGTCAAGTGTCATTGCTTCTGTGACTGAACATCCTGACAGGAGTGTCTTAGCCGGGGAGCATCCAAGGTTACAGTCTACAGTGTCAGGGACGTTAATGGAGGAACTCAGAATACCACATCCAAGAGCAGAGAGAAATAAATGCATGCATGCTTGGTGCTCAGCCAAGTGTAGCAGAGGCCACAAGAGGGCATTCAGTCCCCCAGAACAGGTGGTTGTGAGCTACTCTACATGGGTGCTGGGAATTGAACCCAGGTCCTCTGCAAGAAAAGCAAGGGTTCTTCACCACTGAGCTATCTTGTCCACTTGCTCACCTCAATTTCAAATGCCTGGGATAAATGGATGCACTCTGTAGTTCTTTGTATGAAGCTCTCTAATCAGGGAAAACTTCAGATACAGTAAAATAGGGCCTAGGAGGGAGGGTTTCTGCAGACAGCTTTCTGTGGCCTCTAAGTCTCAGAGACCAGAGGCTGGGCCTCCACCTCATAGCTAACTTTTTTACAGCCCTTCTGAGAAACCATGGTTTACATGAAAGAAATCAAGCCAAATCGGCCTCATCTTTTCGTTGCTAACTGGAATTACTGTTGTTGTTATCCGTGTTCTGTGCTGACTTCTATTTTCTGTGGCCTAAAATTAGATGGTGTGTTGTTTATTTAGCTCTTACATGGAATCCTATGACTGTATTGATTTTCTAACACTGTGCTGGTGGCACAAAGCTCAGGCAGAAGAGCCGGTGGTTACATGACTTCATGATTTCACCCTGGGCCAGGGGTGGGGACACAGCTGAGGAAGCAATGTTGGTTTCTGGTCTCTAACTTTCTCACACCCTCCGCTACTCAAGCATCCTCCCCAGAGCCTCAGCAAATGAAGCCGCAGCATTGCGGAATCCTAGATGTGAAGGTTTGGATGATCTCATTCAATCCTCACTGGGTGCGTGAATATACCGTCCCCTTTCTAGGCAGAAACCAGCATCATGATGTAGGGAATATAAGAGATGAACTTGGAGTCTGTGTAGGTTTACTGGCTTTGTTTTTAATTTTTGTAAGGTATACATTCTATTTTCTATTGTTACCACAAAAGTCACCAGGAGTGGAAAAATGGCTTGAGCCAAGAGACAGAAATCACTCCAGTTACTGTGAAAGGGAAATGAAATGTGAAGGATTGTCAACAGCCAAAGGTGGATTCCAAAAATGGGCTTTTCAAAGACCCTAAGAAGTCTCAGGAAGAGCAACTACTACCTTTGGGCTAAAGGAGAGAAACCAAGAACCAAGGACTGGGGAGAAGCCACTGATGACCTCGCCATGGCTGAGGGTCAAGTTTGTTCAGAGAGATGGCCCAGAGGGACTCAACCTGCTCACGGTGAAGGAACTCTCTGGTCTGCAGAAGTAAGCCACTCACTGTAAGAGAATGTGAGCAGGAAGTGGCTGCCAGGGTTGAGCGCAGGCCCTGAGGACACGTCAGGGCTCAACTATGTAGGCCAGGGGTCACCTCGTACTGGCAGTCTAGTATTGTCCAGTGACGACACCAACGCTCCGCAGAATGGCATTGGAGAGACTTCTGCAGAGCCCAGTTCCCGTTACTACAAAGCAAGGTAGAGGAGGGGATTTGGAGGCTAGAAACAGCGTGTTGGCACTTGGCCTGGAAGGGACACTCACCCTAGGTCTGCTCTGACTTTAATGTCAGAGGATGGCCACCACAGAGCTTTTATCCAGGGAAGCTGACAATTTTAGATCAAGCGCATAGCTGGGTTGGTTAAGGAACATAGGTTTTAGAAAGACAATGTGTGCATTCCTGTGTGTTAACATGTTCATTTGTGTATATGTTTTCATGCATACATGTTCATACATGTGTACATGTTCATGTATGTCCATGCTAGTATGTAAGCATGTCCCTGTGTGAGTTCCTGGGTGTGCATATCCATGTGTGTGCATGTTCATATATTTCTGTGTGTTCATGTGTGTGTGCACATGTTCATGTGTATGCACGTTTATTCTTGTATATATGTGTATATGAATGGGGATGTGGCTGCATGTGGATATGGCCAGGTATGTGAGGCCAGAGGACAATCCCAGCTGCCATTTTTGGGGATTCTATCCATCTTGTGTTTTGTGACAGAGTCTCTCACTGGCCTGGAACTTGCCAGGTAGCCAAGGCTGACTGACATGAGGCCCAGGCAGGGATCAGTCTGTCTCTACCTCCCTGTCACCAGGGTTACAAAGCACTCACCACTGACTCTTCCCTGTGGGTTCTGAGGCTGCAACTCAGGTCCTTGTGTGCAAGGTGTCTTAGTTATGTTTACGTTGCTCTGAAGAGACAGCATGACCAAGATGAAGACAGCTGATAGAACAAAGAGTTTATGGGGGCAGGCTTACAGTTTCAGAGGGTGAGTCCACAACCATCATGGCCGGTTCACGGCAGCAGACAGGCAGGTGCTGGAGCAGTAGCTGAGAGCTTAAACCTGATCCACAAACATGAGAAGAGAGAGAGAGCTAACTGGGAATGGTGTGGGCTTTTGAAACCTCAACACCCATTCCAGTGACACACCTTCTCCAACAAGGCCATACCTCCTAATCCTTTCCAAATAGTTCCACCAACTAGGACTAAACATTCAAATATATGTCTGTGGAGGCCATTCTCATTCTAACTGCCACACAAGGTGAGCACTTAAGTTATCCATGGCCCCTTCCCTGTGTTTTGTTAAAATGAAAGGCTTCAAATATCATAAAGGTTGAGCCTCTGTCTGACTGGGGAGACTCTTCTGCCCCTTAGATAATCAACAAAAGTCTCAACTTAGAAACCCTAAACTAAGACTTCGAAGACCATTTGAAATCTGGCTGCCACCTTGCAATCTTTGTGGGACTCTGTTATCCACAGAACCCCTGGGGAGTCTATACCGTGGCCACTTGGGTGGCAGACTTTGGAGTTCCAGATATTTGACAGTTTTATCACTCAGTATCCTCTTTGAGAGACCTACATATTTGTCTCAACCCTGGAGAGAGCTGATTAGGCCTTCCCAAGCTTAAAGGCGCTCTAGTCTCCATCATCATCAGGACGTTTCCCTGGGAAGCAGAAAGAAGGATCACGCTCATCAGTTGAACTGTTTACTTAACCTACTCACTATTGTTGCCTTCTCTGGAAAGCAGCTAAACTCCAGATAAACTCATTCCAAAGTCACCTGTTTAAAAAACAGACAAGTAAATAAACCCTATCCTTGGAGATAGACAAACTGGTAGATGGCACTTCATTGTTCAAGCAAATCCCTAGCCACAGGACTGCCGGGTGATCAGCGAGTAGAGCACTTGCCATACATCATCATCTCATCACAGGGACCTGAGTTCCCCAGAACCGCCCACCCACAGCTGAAAGCGCCAGCCTGGTTTGTGACCCACCACTCCTCTGGTGGGATAGGAGGTAGAGAATCCACAGTAGCTTGTGAGTTAAACAGCCTGGAGAGCACAGCAGTGAACAGGAAAGCCTGTCTCAAACCAAGTGGGGGGCAGGGCGTCCTCTGACTTCCACATGTGTGTGCAAATGCACACACACACACACACACACACACACACACACACAGAGCAGTGTATATAACGCATAGTAGAAAGAATTATCACCTTGTTTTGTATTTACAACCATGAAAATTCCAAGACGCCTATTGTAACCATTGACTTAAATGTAATTTTACCTCTACCAAATTCTGGCTTATTTCACTTCTTAACCATGCAGTTCAAATTTGGTAACTTTTAAGATCAAACTTCTAAGTGTGGGAGTGTTGTCAAGTAATGTGAAACTTGGAATGTGCATCTGCTCTGATGGGACGTTTGGGGTAAAGATGCCCTGCCAGGAATGTGCAGCCCAAATGAGAATCAAGGCTTTGTAGCCACAGCTTCAGCACTTAGCTCAAAAGTAATTAGCATCTCACCAGCTGCCTGGGGTAGGAGGCAAAAGAACTCCCTGCATTCACTTTCCGATTAAATGCCAATTAGCAACTAAGTGGCCTGCAGCAGCACAGCTCCTCACAGTGCCTTCCCCACCCACACCGCTGGCCCGGGTATCACAGCTCCACACATCAGGTGAAGCCCCTGGCAATCCCACAGCTCCACACATCAGGTGAGGCCCCTGGCAATCCCAAGGCCAGAGACACACCAGCTAACATAGGTCTGATGACGTCACTCAAGAGCCGAGCTTCCAAGACACCAGGCACAGCTTCCGGGCTGTCAAGAGGATAGCCAGCATGATGAGGTACTTCCTGTCCGTATCTAGGCCGAACAGTTGGGGAAATAGTGACTTCCGAAGCACAGCTTCATTATGCAGATGACATGAGTTCAGGCATGTGGAGCATTTAAAGACACAGGGTAAACCCGCAAAAACACCTCAGGGTTGCCTGTACCTCAGTTAGTCCCCTTCTCTGGGGCTAGGATAATTTAATTCTGTCCTGCCAATGCATGACTTAAAGCTAAAAGAAAATCATTTCTAAATATGAACTGTGGGGGCCAGAGAGAAGCCCGCACTGGCTCTGCAAGCCTGAGGACCTGAGTTCAAATCTTTGGTGCTTGTTAAGATAAAGCCAGCTGTGGCTAAGCATACTTGTAACCCTGCCAGAGGCAGGTAGCATGCTCTCAGCCAGGATTCGCCTTCCTTCACCCGGCATGTGTCTACTAACATGCAAATGCCACAACACATGTACCTCCCCACCCACAATGCATTCTGTTTTCCACAACCAAAACAAAACAAAATTAAAAAAAAAAAACAAAAAACCTGCCTTGGGCCAACCTGTCCCTTCATTCATTCAGGTTCATCCAATATCCAAGGCTGTGAATTTAAACCCAAAACTATAGAGTTTCTGACATCTCAGGACTGAAGTGGAAGGGAACGGACCAGAATAATGCCAAAGGGAAGATGTGTGTGGTCAGCACTTGACTGTGGACACTTTGGTCACAGGCCATCTCTCCATCTGGCATCTCTTCACATCACATTGATTGTGAATTTAATGTAAGCAAACATTGCTTAAAAAAAAATCACTTCTAAAGCATAAGCAAGTGATAACTGCTGCAAACCCATAAAACTTCAAGACATCTACGTGGGACAGCATGTGCTATTTGGTCTTAGATGACCAGTGAGCCCTTGCCCTCCTCTGCATCACAAGTCCCTGCATGCCCTGTATCCCTTAACTTGGCCAATAGAAACCAATCAACGCTGAACTCTTCAATCTGTCACTTCAATCCAATATGGTACCCACTAAGCATGCATGGCAACTAAACACTAAATATGATTGGAGTTTTCAAAGTCACAACATGAAAGTCATCTAAATCCTTCTGTTAACTTTTTGTTGATTGCACATAGAAATTATAATATTTTTAGATACATTTGGATAGATAAAATACATCATTAAAGTTCATTTCATCTGACTCTTCTTATAACCCTTGATTCTTATAGCCCTGATTCTAGAATTTAAAAATAAATGAAGACACTTGCACCCTTCACAGGGAATTCTTAATGAAAAGCAGCAGTATTGATGCATTGATGGGCAAGATGTGTAACAGCAGAACTTATGGCAAGATGGATGTGCCTGAGGTTCAACTTGCTGACACACGATTCAAGCTTCTGCCTGTACGGAATGTAACAGAGACCCAGTGATGTTTGTCCACTGGAGACAGCACCCCTGCCATACAGCTGCTGCTTCCCTTGGAAGGCCAGGCAAGGAGCACTTACGGGCACTTTATTTTTATGAATTGAAAGCTGAAGGATGGATGTATGTATATACCTCTGTGTGTGTGTGTGTGTGTGTGTGTGTGTGTGTGTGTGTGTGTGTGATATTTACACATAGGTAAGACAAAGCTTTAAGGTATTCAGAGGAAAAGATTTCAGACATACTCTGCCTTCCCCTTAAAGAATTTCATTCACCGTCTTAATCCATAGGCTTGGCATGCAGCTTTGCACATACTGAAAGCTTAGTGGGATTTGCTGAACCTAGCCAAATGGACAGTTTTTAACCAGCATTGCCACTGCTGGGACTCAGAACCTAGTCAAGCTGCTTTAAACAAAGGGTCCAGAATTGCAGGTTGCCAAGAATGGGCCCCAGCGGTCATCACCAGCGAAATTCAATCCAGCTTCTGCAGAGCACCTGGCTGTTGCTCATGTGACTCAGCAGGACCCTGGCTCCTGGGGAGTTGGATGACTAACCTGTTGCTCTTTGAAGAGCTTTCTTGCCACCCCATTCCGGGTGGGTTCACAAGATTTCATCCCAATGAGGATTGCACTGCCCTGCCTCTCTGCAGGCATGAAGGACCTAGGGCTCAGAGTTGGCCAGGGCGACAACATGAATGGCCAGTTGTTGTGGCTGTTCTTGACTGTGATGGCTTCCTTCGGTGACATCATCTGATAGACCAAGACTACTGCATTTTTTGCCCCATTCAGCTTGTCTTTGGGGGTGCTAGGGTGACATTGCCTCAGGACTGTCCTGAGCCACATTAGTTTCCTGGCTTAGAGATGCTATGGGACAAATGCTGCCATTCTCCACACTCAGCACCAAGCTCCTGCAGCCCTGACCTTCCCACCGACATGACCTGGATGCTAACACCTCACAGAGCTGCTCTCACTTCCCCTGTGAGTCCCGAGGGTGAACTGCAAGCTCTGGGGAGTTCCTTCTCCCTCTCACACAGCAGGAAACATGGGAACAAACAGCCTGACCTTTGAAACTCTCAGAGCCTGTTACTAATTATATGTAGCAGGCTGAATAGTGCCCCTCCCCCACCCTCCAAAAAAATAGGTTTAAGTCCTAGCTCCCTGTACTTAGTGTCAGAACAGCATCCAAGAACAGAGTCATGCAAGGGGAATTCTGGGTGCTTGTGAGAAAACAAGAGTCTTGTGACCTCAGTTTCTTCAAAACATGGAATTGTTCTTGGAATGTTTATTTTTGCTCCTCCCAGGAATAGTGGAGAGGAGTGAGTTTACTTCAGATCATTCATTACAACTGGCTATTGTTATTTGTTTATATACTTCTAAGGAAAAATACGTCTTTCCCACAGTGCAGTTTGTCCCTGTGATTATATACAGCTTGAACGTATGAGAACTTTACTCAGGTGGCCTTTCTTAACCCTCAGGGTATAAATTGTCTGATGCTCTGAATAAAGCTGGCTACTGCATAAGACTTTCATCTGCCCTACTTTTCCCCAGGTGTCTTCATGTCTAGGGTGGTAAACACTTGGGAATGCAATCTTAATTGGAAAAGGTCCCCCCCCCCCCCGTGTATAAATTAACCTCAAGATGAGAATGCTCAGATTTAGAGAAAGCCCCAAGTCCCAGGATGGAGATCTTTAAAGAAGAAAAGCAAGAGAAGTTTGAACACACTGTCAGCCAGCTTCCCGTCACTATAACAAAAGTCTGGACATTGTTAATTTTAAAGAGAAAAAGCTTCACTGCTGCTCACAGCTGTAGAGGCTCTAACCCATGCTCGTCATTTTAGAATATCAGCGAGCAGAATGCATCTTCTTAAGAGGGTATGGCTGCCGGGCGGTGGTGGCTCACACCTTTAATCCCAGCACTCGGGAGGCAGAGCCAGGTGGATCTCTGTGAGTTCGAGGCCAGCCTGGACTACCAAGTGAGTCCCAGGAAAGGCACAAAGCTACACAGAGAAACCCTGTCTCGAAAAACCAAAAAAAAAAAAGAGGGTATGGCTGAGCAAAGACACATTTTAAAACTTCTGAGCAAAGAAACCTAGGGATAGAGCAAGTCCAATTACCCTCTTCAAAGGAAGCACCTCCCCCTTCCACACCCTGCTGAAGGGGTTTCCAATTCAAAAGGGTTCCTTACTTCTAAACATCACCACAACAGAGAACTGACCATTCACCACAGCACACACAGACAGGAGGGTGGAGGCAGAGCCTGGAGTGAGGCATCTTCAAACCAAAGACCGCCAGGATCCCCAGCAGCCTTAAAAACTAAGGAGGGAGTGGAGAGTGGATCCAGAGGCTCCAGAAGGGACCAGCTCTGTGGAGGTCTGATCGTCAAACATCTGGTGTCCAGAGCCAGCGGAGAACACTTCCTGCTGCATTGTCACCCAAGTGACATGATTTGTTATCTCCGTCCTGACAAAGTAACACAGCAGATGACGAAGCTCAGCAAGGTCCAGGGAGCAAATGACGGTGTCAATACACACAACAGCAAGGTTATCTCTTAGTAGTCTATGAGGAGCTCAGGGCCTTGCTAAACCGGGGGTCTACGAGACCACAGCTCCTGGAGCACCTGAAGTCGCCGTGGCCATCCCAAATACATTATTCGTGTCTACTCATAATAGTGTGATTTTTGTCAGGTCTGGAAAAGAAGCTTACATTCTTGAAGAAATGGAGGAAACTTGTCCAGTGTGGCTCCATCTAGCACTCCGCCCTTACCAGTCTTAACACACATGCACACACATACACACATACGCAGTCTAAACACCTACACCTCTCTACCAGTATCTACCTTTGGGCTTCCTTATTCATGGCATTTTGTCCACATGTATGTCTGCACAGTGTGTGTGTGTGTGTGTGTGTGTGTGTGTGTGTTACCTTCAGAGGCCAGAAGAGGGTATTGATACCCAGGAACTGGAGTGACAGATGGTTGTGAGCTGCCATGTGGGTGCTGGGCATTAAACCCAGGTCCTCTGGAAGAGCAGTCAGTGCTCTTAACCACTGAGCCATCTCTCAAGCCCCACCTTATGAGTCTTCGCACAGCAAGGACTATGCTTTCTGCAGACAAATGACTTTAGCACCCAGAGCCATATCCAGCACAGCTGGAGTTACCTTAGTCCATTTCCTGTGCTGCAAGCAGAACACCAGAGATCAGTAAATAATAAGGTAAAGGGGTTCATTTGGTTCATAGCTCGGAAGGTGAGCAAGCTTCTGGTGAGGGGACTCCCCACAGAGCTCTGCTCTATGATGTAAGAAATACACAACATTACCTGAGAAAACAGGCTTCACTTCCCCCAACCCCTACCCCTGCAGAGAGCCAGTCTCTTCAAGAGAGGGCAGGCTGCTAGCTGGCCTCTGTAGCTAAGGGCAGGCTGCCCAGTCAGAAAAGACGGGGCATCTGGCCGAAGGAGAAAGGCAAATCGGCAAATGTACACCTGAACGTGTGTGTGGTCACGGGGACACCCGAGGGCTGTCACCCATGCCCTGGGACCAGTTCCCTCACATCCTGCCTGGAGAGTTCCATTTCCAGAAGCCCTTCTACCTTGCCTGGCTGTTTCCTCCTTGCTTTGCTATTATCGTTCTTTTCCTGAGTGGACGGTCTCTCTGATGGTGGCTGCACACTCCTAAAAGCTTCTCCTGAGTTCTGACTTTCCGCGGAGCTGGATCCATCTTAATATTTCACCGCCATAATTGCCCTAGGCCAATTTCTTCTAAAGGAATTAAAAATGCAAATCTAATATTCTAATTGCATAATAGGAGAATCTTGGCAGCTTGATCAATACTCTCCCCCCCGCTGTCAATAATATGGCGGGAAGGCATGTATGTCAGAGCTCAACGGTCTCACTTTATCACTGGCCCCACGGCCCGTCCACATCTATGAGATGTGACATTTTATTAGTGGCTTCCCATCCATCAGCTCTCATTTGTGCATCCCGGAGATGCAGGCTGTCATCTCAGCATCCCCACTGCTGGGGTACCAGACGACACAGAGCTGATGCCTCAGGATTCCACAACGATGTTAAATGACAGAGCAGCCTGGACCACAGCCACATGTGACTCTAACGGGGTGAGAAGCAGGGGGCCCACATGAGTAGCCCCTCAAAAGAAACATTTAAGAGATGAGGAAGTCCCCAATTCACGGGTGTAGATGCAAGGCTCAGATGGCAGTACTTAATGGGACCCTAGCTGCTTGTAATAACCGTTTGCCTCAGTTTCCCCTTCTGTAAGTAAGAATTCTGGCCTGTGTTGTTTCCGTCTGCAGTTCATTTTACTTCTAGAAGAGAGAGCCTGACACTCAGGGTAGCCTGGGTGATGATACCTTTGCATTGACTCAGATTGAGCTTCTGGGCAATCTGCCAATTAGCAATAGCAACATCCCAATTAACACTCATTAGCAGGAGAACGAGGTTCCCACGACAAAGGGCTTTTCAAGTCCTTCCCCTTCACCTTTCAGGTTTCTTTGTAACTGGAACTTTCAGGTTTCAAATACTGTGCCCTTTAACCCAGAACACTTGCGCTCCACTTATCTGTTTAAAAGCAGCAGAAAGCACTTGTGGAAGCTTTGCCGATGAGTATCCCCTTCCTTGTACAACTAAGGAAATGGGGTGCAAGGGGAGCTTAAAACTCTATGAAATCTGATTTTAGAGTAAGCTGGGTCAGAGACATCAGCAGGACAAATACTCATATTCTTTGAAGAATTTTCTCTGAAATGTATGACATCACAAAGTGCAATTCCGAAGGTAATTTAGGACCGGCAAGGTGGTTCAGTGGGTAAAGGGTGCTTGATGCTAAACCAAAAGACCCAAGTTTGAGTCCTGGAACCCAATCAGTGGAAAGAGAGAACTGATTCCTACACTTTGTATTCTGACCATCGCAGACATACTGTGGCAGGTGTGTGCACACACAGTAATACACTAAATAAATGAATAAATAGATAAACAAATAAATAAATGTAAGAAAATAAGCTCCTAGGTAATTCACTGGGCTTTGTAGGTAAGTGCTTTATAGGTATGCCCCTTGCCATGATAGTAATTTTCTCTTTTAGTTTGTTAGACAGTTACCCATGATATCCTAAGTGTTGTATAAGAAACTTTCATACACATGTTTTG
This sequence comes from Peromyscus eremicus, assembly GCF_949786415.1. Lineage (NCBI taxonomy): Eukaryota > Metazoa > Chordata > Mammalia > Rodentia > Cricetidae > Peromyscus > Peromyscus eremicus. The sequence continues at coordinate 5,194,726 of NC_081428.1, read as the reverse complement.
TTTTCACATTTGGGTCTCATGGTGACCATGGGCATCGGGTGAGATGGACAGTGTTACCCAGAGCATGAAACCATGACGGGAGACAGGGAGAAATGCCCCATGAATCTCTGTAGACATGGCTATAGTGGAAGATTCAAGGATTAACATCAAAAGCAAGAAGAGCAGCTACAGCTGAGAAGTCGAGGGAGGCAAAGAGGTCCATTGTAAAGAGGGTGGGGTTAGAGACAGGGAGGGGGAGCGCTGGGAGAGGAGAGGTTTCCTGAAATACGGACTAGGAGGGCTCATATTGATCCTTGGCAGAGCTATAATCACGGCAGGGTGATCCGTGAGCTCAGGGACAAGATCAGTGACTGCCAAGAGGCAACCAGTCACCCTCATCTAATCTTGTTTCCTGTCCCGATGGGTTGTTAGGCAGGGTGATTGGTGTGTCTGGCCTTCAGCAGGGCACTTGACAGAGCTTCTCAGGGTGTTCCTGGGGACAAGACGGAGAGACGGGGCTGGAGGAGAGCATATCCACTAAGTGGATTTGTAACTGGTGAACAAGGACGTTTCAAAGCGCTGATGTACAGAGACACGGCAACCTGACAGAAGGTTGGTCCTGGGCAGCCAGGCTGTGTGTCTGGGCCGGCTCCTGTCCTGAGCGCATGCTCATCAGTGGCTTACATAGAGTTTATAGGGCCTGCTTGCCAGAAGGTTGAATGACATCAACACAGAAGCCGTGTGAACATGCTCCACGAAAGAATCAGGATCCTGAATGTTCCCGTCCTGCTGGTCCAGTGGCCCAAAACTGTCAAGAAGAAATGCAATAGGAGTGAACACAAGTCCTTTTGTTGATTCTAAAATTAGTAACAAAGGAGAGTCCAAGATCCTTGGCCACGGAGCAGTTTGCAGAGAGGAGACCTAGGCAGGCACATTGGCCCCCTGTTGTGTTGTTGCCAACAAACAAACCTAAGAGACATGGGAGGCATTAGCTGAAACTCAGAGCCCCTTGAAAAAACGGTGACAATCCTGTCACAGGGCAGACAATTGAGACTTGGGTCAGGGCAAGTGCTGCAGTGTAAAACAAACCAGAGACAATTCAGGGGATGGGAGAGAGATCCTGGAGAGAGATGCTGGAGAGAGATGCAAGAATGGGTGTTGACTGCAATGATTTACATATCATTTGAATGACTTCCCCTGTGAGGCTTTGTGTATTGAAATTCAATCCCCTCCTGGTACCAGAGGGTAGCAACAATACCCCACAATGAGTATTTAGTGTCCTATTCTGTTGCTATGATAAAACACTGACCAACTTGGGAGGGGAAGGGTTTATTTGGTTTATACTTCCACGTCACACTCCATGAATGGAAGGTGGGGCAGGAGCTCGAGGCAGGATCCTAGAAGCAGGAACTGAAGCCATGGCCATGAAGGAACACAGCTCACAGGCTTCCTCTCCATGGCTTGCTCATCCTGCTTTCTTACACAATCCAGGACCACCTGTCCAGCAGTAGCACCACCCACAGGGGTCTGAACCCTTCCATACCAACCACCAAACAAGAGAATGCACATACACATGCTCACGGCCAATCCGATGGAGGCAATCCCTCAATTAAAGTTTCTTCTTCCCTGGTGACTCTAGGTTTTGTCAAGTTGACAAGACCAACAAGCATTGCTAGGGATGTAGCTCGGTGGTGCAGTGCTAGTCTGGCATGCACAAGGCCCTGGGGACTGTCCCTAAGCACTTAAAAAACGTGGGCCCTTTGGGAAGTCATCAGGATTAGGTAAGGTGATTATGGCAAAGCCATAAGTAGAAAAAGAGCGTGGTAGAGAGGGAGACCAAAGTGACTCATGTACCCTTGTGTTCACTGTTTCTAATCAAGTGATGCCGTGACGCCTTCAGAGACTGCCAACAAGAAGGCCACGGCCAGATAAGGCTTCGAGACCTTACACCTCTAGAAGTGTGAGCTGAAAGGAGAGTCTCCTTTTCACAAGGGAGCGTGCTCATCTACTTGGCTGTGATGTAACTGGGAGCAGGTTGGCCCAGGAAAGGCAGGTGGCCATCATGTACCCCTGAGCGAGCTAACACCAGAGGAACGAGACAATGCAGTCACTGCTCTGTGAAGATGGTGGACACTCCAGAAGCACAGAGAAGGTTCCAGAGCAGCAGGGTGACCCCGTGTACAACTGAGTTCTGCTACATGATGTCCTGACAGGGCTCACAGGCTGGGGCATTGGAGGAACATTCCTTCAGGGAGTAAGATATGGTTTTGTGTGACTCTGTGGGATGAAAGCATTTTTCTGCTTTGACACGTGTTGACAAGAGAGCTGTTACCCATAAATCCTGAACATATGCCATTGGGGGTTGACTATGAAATGTCCCCCATGGAATCATGTTCCTGAAAACATAGTCCTCAGCTAGTGGCATTGTTTGGGACGGCTGTGGAACTTTTACGGGTGGGAGCCTTCCTGGAAGGAGGTCACTGAGGGCAAGCCCTAAGGTTTTAGAGTGTGGCCCCATGTAATGTTCGCTCTCTGCTTCCAGACTGTGCATGCAATGTGGCCAGCTGCCTCTGCCCCTGTTGCCATGGTTTCCCCACCATAGTGGACTGTATCCTTTCTAACTGAACCCCAAAAACAGACCCTCCGTTAAGTAGCTTCTCGTCAGGTATTTGGTCTCAACCACAAAAGGAGCTAAACCTCAATACATGTCTTGGCCGACTGTCACGTCAAGATACCTCATATATGCACAGAGAGGAGCCGGAGTGGGACCGTGAGAACGACTGCCACTTGCTTCATAGGAACATGAACGTAGCTGGCTCTGGGTAAAAGACAACATGAAGTGGGTTGCAGTAGACGTACAATGACAAGCTACGGACAAGGATGAAGAAGGGATAATAACGGTTGTACTGGAGGCTAGTCAAGGAAGGAGACTCCAGGCAGTTGGCATCTGACCTTGCTGGAGGCCGGGTGCCCAGGCCAGGCCCTCAGCCGCTCAGGCACCTCCTGGGTGGTGCTGTGTACACGGCATCCCTCCCTCTCCCCTTTATCTCGTCTCTGTGTCACAGCTCCGCCCACTGTCATGTCACAGTGACTTGATCATAGCCTAATCAAAAGAATGCTTGGCTGTTGTCTTAGTTTATTTCTTAGAGGCAAATTCGGCTGAAAAAGAGGGCGGGCGCCACACAGGACACAGCCAGGAAGTCATTTTAAGGCCTATCTGCCAAGCATCTCACCAGCTACCTGAGGTAGATGAGAAGGAAGGTGGGTAAGTCAGAGTGGGATCTGCCACAGAGAAGTCTCCGGGATGTCATTGTGTTCCCAAGTAGATCAAGGACACTTTGGGTCCCAGGTTCTCTGAATAGCCATTGTAGGAAGCCTGGACCCAGCATGAGTGAGGAAACCTCACAGCAAGGGTGAGATAAGCTCTCTGCCGGCCATCTTGAGCTCCTCCTATCTCTGGAAAAACCCACGTCACTCCCCTGAAGTGCACGAGCCCGCCTTGCTGCGTGGCTAACCCTGCGGGATGGGTAGGTGGTGTTGGCCAAGCCCCAGCCCTTCGTCCATCAGTTAAGCAGCTTCGTCCCCCAAGCAGTGTGCACGAGCAGGGGAATCCCGAGGTATCACCCGCTCTTAGACGTACTGTTTCTACTCAGTGCCCGGAGCTTCCTGAGCTCCCAGCTGTGGAGTGACCTGACTCTCAGCCTAGCCAAGGGTGATATTTCATCCCCTGAGGGTGAAGTGCTTACAAATGATCTTCTGCCCTGCCACCTCACACAGAAGACTGCTCTGTGAGTGTCTTCTTCAGATCCTGCCCTGGAGACCTCAAAGGGAGACGTTATGTTTTGTTGTTTTCTTCTTATGAAGAGGGTGGGAAGACAGCTCAGTGAGGAAAAGCATTCAGAGCTCCTGCAGAACCCATGCTGGGCAGCAGCTCCGGGGATCTGACATCCTCCTCTATATTCCACAGATGCATGCACTCCTATGAACATGTGTACACACACACACACACACACACGCACGCACGCACGCGCACACACACACACCTGAAAAAAACCCTTTTTTTAGGCACTTTTTTTGTCTATTTGTCTGATGGTTTTTTTGAAACAGGGTTTCTCTGTGTAGCTCTGAATTGTCCCAGAACTCTTTCTGTGGACCAGGCTGGCCTCAAACTCACACAGATCCACCTGCCTCTGCCTCCTGAGTGCTGGGATTAAAGGTTCGCACCACAGCACCTCCAATACAAGCCATTTCCAACAACCTGACACCACTGTAGACAGATGCTTCAAAAGTGAACAGTTGTCATATGCCCGATGCCCTGGGGGAAGCTGATTAGTGGTGAGAATGGTGTATGACAGGCACACAGAAGGCTTGGCTCCTCCCCTTCTCCAAATACCCACACCCTTCAAATGGGACTGTGCTGTCAGCTCTCCATTACTGCGACAAACAGCTGAGATCACAGACTCACGGGCACTGCCACAGGTATCCAGTGTCACCCTTGAAGAGCAGCACAGTGGGGACCTAGCTTTAAATACATGTGTCTTTGGGGAGCATTCCAGATCCGGCTCATAGAGCTCCTCTCCTGGCTAGTTGTTATGACATGGCTGATAGGGAAGGTCCAGTGAAGTTGGGGACCACTCCTCTCCCGACTAGTTGTTATGACGTGGCTGATAGGGAAGGTCCAGTGAAGTTGGGGACCACTCACCTCCTGACTAGTTGTTATGACGTGGCTGATAGGGAAGGTCCAGTGAAGTTGGGGACCACTCACTTGGTAAAAGGCTCACTTTGCAAGCACAAGGACCTGAGTCTGATCCTCAGAGCCCACATGAAAGAAAGCCAGTGTGGTAGCATGCACCCGTAATGCCAGTGCTGGCTCAGCAGAGACAGGAGTGGATCTGGGGTTGGCTAGCCAGCCTAGACTACTTGTGAATTCCAGGCCAGTGAGGAGGCTTTCTCAAAAGGAGGGGGAATAGAACCTGAACGAGAACACTTGAGATGCCTTTTGGCATCTACAGGCATCCACACACAGGTACATTGCATCTACTCTCTGTCTCTGTCTCTATATATCTATCTCTGTCTCTATCTCTCTCTTTCTTTCTATCTCTATCTCTCTGTGTGTCTCTCTGTCTCCGTCCGTCTCTCTGCCTCCGTCCGTCTCTCTGCCTCCGTCCGTCTCTCTGCCTCCGTCCGTCTCTCTGCCTCCGTCCGTCTCTCTGCCTCCGTCCGTCTCTCTGCCTCCGTCCGTCTCTCTGCCTCCGTCCGTCTCTCTGTCTCTGTCCATCTCTCTGTCTCTGTCTGTCATCTCTCTGTCTCTCTGCGTATGTCTCTCTGCATGTATCTCTGTGTATGTCTCTGCATGAGTCTCTGTGTGTGTGTGTCTCTCTCTTTCCATGTCTCTGTGTATGTGTCTCTCCATCCACCCCCATCTCTGTCTCTCTCTTTCTCCATCCCTCTCCGTCCTCCTCTCTGTCCCTGTCCCCATCTCTGTCCCTGTCTCTCTCCTCACACAGGAATGAAGTGAAATAGACAGCATGTCAATTTGGGACTTAGGCATTAAGAGTCTTTGCATGCTTCTACCTTAACTCTTTTACCATCCTCAGTCTCCATGGCAACAAGCCCAGGATACCCTGATCGAGCATGAGAGACCATGTGGAGCAGAACCTCACCATTCTATATGATGCCATCCTGATGGAAGAGCCCAAAAATGACCCAGTGTGTGACTACAGCCACAGAAACAAACTCACCTAAGATGCACAAAGCCACCCATGGCCAGCCCAGACCTATAGATAAACTCACCTGAGATGAGGAGACACCCAAGGCCAGCCCAGACCTATAGACAAACTCACCTGAGATGAGGAGACACCCAAGGCCAGCCCAGACCTATAGACAAACTCACCTGAGATGAGCAAAGACACCCAAGGCCAGCCCAGACCTATAGACAAACTCACCTGAGATGAGCAAAGACACCCAAGGCCAGCCCAGACCTATAGACAAACTCACCTGGATGAGCAAAGACACCCAAGGCCAGCCCAGACCTATAGACAAACTCACCTGAGATGAGCAAAGACACCCAAGGCCAGCCCAGACCTACAGACAAACTCACCTGGATGAGCAAAGACACCCAAGGCCAGCCCAGACCTATAGACTCAGGGGTGAGACATAAAAATGGCTAATGTGTTAAGCTCTGCAAACACGGGGTGTTTGTCATCAGTGAGAACTGACAGATATAGTCTAGTTTATCCTCAAATGTTCACTTTCTATCTCTTTCTCTGTATGATCACCTGGAACTACTCCCTAGAGCCCCGAGGACCTAAAATGGAAAGTTGGAGGGAAAGGCCTTGGGAGACAGGACGAATTACCATCTGTTTCCCTTCTACAAAAGCCTTTGCGAAGCGTATTTATTTCAACCTTGGATGGTAGCCTTCAGTTCCTTTGTTCCCTACACTTCCCTTCTCCTAAAGAGCAGCAATGGCATTGATTTCAGCCTACAGTTGCCGGGGAAATACTAAACCCTATTGATTTGAAATCCAGGATCAGTGGCAAGTCAGGCACTCTGCATATTCTAGAGATGGGCGATTTAGTGTCTTCAAGTTGAAGGGTAATGGCAGCTCCACGGTGTGAGCCCGATGCGGTCCTTCCTGCCAGCTTCCTCGTTCTGTCTTCCCCTATTAAGTAGGAACCGGGTCACTCGACTAATTTTTGTTCTCTTCCACATGAAGCAGCGGTTTTTCTTCTTTTAATAAGTACCAGCATAGAAACACGTAAACTCTCATTATCTACGCACTGAAGACCATCTGCATGGTTCCTTCATACCCTCAAGATGCCAGCAAAAGCCTCACTGGCAGCAAGCAAAGAGAATCCAGTAGAACCCACATAGGGCTGTGGCATCACTGTTCCTATGATGTCTCATTGACAGCATGCCATGTGTCTACCGTTCCTGAGAGCAGGACACTCACCCCATAACACAACCACTGCTGGAAGTCTTTCCTCTGCAATGCTCAGAAAATAGAGCAGTGCCCTTCTGAAATGAGGTATGTTGGGGTGACTCAAGAGTTGGGGTCCAGAACAGACAGTTCACATGAAAATGGAGAAGTCTAAGGGTGTGACATTCAACTGGACACATGTTCTCTAATTCCCCCTGTATGGCTACACCATTCTTAGGATGTGCAACAAAAACAGTTAAATATTTGAAACAAAATATATTTGCAGAAAAATGGATGGACTCAAAATGCATACACGCAAGGCCACCCAATCTCAGAAAGAAAAAAACCACATGTTCGCTCTTATATGAAGATTCGAGACTATAATTTATATGTTCACACATATAAATGAATGTACATGTGGGTACAGTGTGACATGTATAAAGGACAACAAAAGAGGAAAATATTAGGTGATATGGAAGGACAGACCACAAAGGACACATGAGTCATGAAAGAGAGTGTCATTAATTTTTCTCTATTTTAACTGTTTTTTTCTTTCTGTGGTAGAGACATAAAAATGTAATCAATAGTAAAACTGTAAAACCCTACATAAAGCTGCAGAGTTCAGAAAAACCCTCCTAACTGTGTAGAAGTTCATTAAAATGAACAGTCTGGGACTAAGCAGGTGTTTGTCTATCTTAATCTAGCAGTGTGGTTTCATTTGTGAGTTCATTATAACAAAGTGATTCTGTATTAAAAAAAGAATATTGGCTCAAAAAATGTCTCTAGATCCTTCTATTGCTCTGGATGCAAAAATCTCCAGCTCCTCAGTCACCAGATGCCATTCCCCATCCTGGAGATGCACAGAATCATGATGGTCACCCCAGCTTCCACAATCAGCCCCTTGCAGAGGAGGTAAGAAGCTATCTTGCATTGTTGAAGGTGAAGAGATTCACCAAGATGCCCTGGTGTACTCTCTGCTAGCTAAGCGTTATATCAGTGGAGACTTTCTATACCCTATTGGGTTATGAGACATCACTCAGATGGCATTTAATCAGCTCCCCTGGGGTACAGCCTTTTTTCCACCAGGAAGAATATTCTAATTCCCTAAGCAAAGTTCTAAGTGTCCTTTTTCCTAAGCAATAAAGTTGTCTCCCAGGCCTGTTCATGTTGTTACAGATGTCAGGATTGCCTCTGTCAAGGCTGAAGTACATATATTCCCTTCTACTGATTTCTTCAGCTGGGTCAGTTGGTACATCTCAGGTTGACTCCTACCAATTATGGATAATGCTGAGATGTATGAGCATAAAACTTATCTGTGATTTCATTTCCTTTGGCTCTACCCAAAATTGAGTTTCCTGGATCATATGGTAATTCTATTTTGAATTTTCTAAGAAGCCTCCCTGCTTGTTTTTGATGATGTCTATCTATTTGAATTCTCCAGGAGGCTGCAATGCTGTGGATTGTGCTCATGGTTAATAATAAAGCTGATTGGCCAATAGCATGGCAGAAAGAGATTGGGCTAGGCAGCCTGACACAGGGAGATGCTGGGAAAGAAGGGCAGAGTCAGAGCAGTCACGAGAGATGCCAGCCACCAAGCAAGCAGGACATATAGAAAATGAGGTAACAAGCCATAAGCCACATGGCAGAATGTAGATTAATAGAAATGGGTTAATTCAAAAGTAAGAGTTAGTTAGTAGTAAGCCTGAGCTATTGGCTGAGCATTTATAAATAATATTTATTAATAATATTAATCTCTGTGTGATAATTTGGAAGCAGCTACTGGGATGGGGAGCAGATGGTCAGGACAGGAAAACTTCTGACTACAATACAAGGAAACTCTTTCCTCTTCATCTTCATCAACATCTCTCAGGTTTTGCATTTAATTGCAAGTTGTCCTGATGTGTGAAAGGCAATATCTAATTGTCATATTTTGCATTTTCTTGATGATTTCTGAAGTTGGGCAGTCTTTCCTCTACTTGCTACCCATTTTGTCTTCTGTGGAAAATTCATATTTAAATCTTTCTTACTATTGAGCTATATGAGTTCCTTATATATTTTAGAAATATATAAAATATTTTAAAATATATAAGAAAAATCTTAAATCTTGGTCTCTGCTTTCCTCCAAATTATTGAAAAATAATTCATACTGTATCATGATTAAACATGGACACTGCATTTAGCATTTTGATAGTGTAGGTAAATGGTTCATTATTAATAACATAATTATGAATAAATACTAATGGGAGTGGCAAAATGGCTCAGTGGGTAAAGGCAGTTGCTCCAAAGCCTGACAACCTGAGCTCAATCCCCAGGACCCATGTGGTAGAAGGAGAGGACTGAATCCTACAAGTTGTCCTCTGACCTCCACATATGTGCCATGGTACAAGCATACACATGCCTACACACATAGATACACACAAACACATACCCCCCTCAATAAACAAATAAATCAATACTAAAATATATAAAGAGAAATATACTGGCTTCTAAAAATATAGAGTACACATCTTAAACAGATTTGAGTATAAAGGAGGAATCAGAACAAAAGCTTAGGGAATGATTCCTCGGACACTGACAACGTGCTGACATCATCTCCCCTGCAGTAACACATGATCCTATGATACTCAAAGATGTGCTGAAATTTGTTAGTGGCTGCCAAACAGAGAACACAAAGACGATGTAAAAAAACAGATGTTGTCCAAAATATATTCTTAAAAGATATGTGGGGACTTTTAAATACACACTTCACCATCAAATTGTAAGGTCCCTGATGACAAGAGGCACAAATGTTCTGTTTCCTAATGTGCATCCCTGGAAAAACATAACTGGTGCATAGTAGGTCCTCAGGATGTCATCATAGCAGAAAACACAGGCCTGGGTGACACAGGACTTTAATGTGAGCATCCAAGTTTGGGCATTTTGAAAAACAATCTGGGAAAGTACATAATGGCAATACTTCTGATAGGAACTGAGGTTTGCATTGGTAATTTTGGTGCTTTATGGGCTCTATATCTTTGAAAACTTACTCCCAGAATTCACTGATAGCTTATTCTCCTTAGCATCAATTATGATAGAAGACCAGTGTACGTGCTGAAAGCCTAAAGGACCCACTGTCTAGCGAGTGCATTGAGAAATCCCCCAGGTTGTGAGATGAATAAACATACAAGTATTCACTCCCCAGCTCAAAGAGCCCATTTGAACTTGGGCATAGGCTGAATATTTGGGTCAAATCAACCTATCAGGGAGGTTGTCCCTAAAGAAAACTGATTCTGCCTCAGCAACCATCAACTGCTTGTAGCTCTCTAAGTATAGGTTAAGACCTTGTTTGTCCTTCCTCTGTCCACGCTGGAATGTTAACTGGTGTGGTCCCATGTGTATAACTGTATTGTTGGGAGTTAGAGGGCCATTACTGTCCTGCTCAGACGACCAATCATATGCTTTTTAGAGGCAACAGCCCAGGCATTTGAACATCACACTTCCATCCTCCAGCAGGTGCCAGGCTATCATGGGTAGTGTTGAGTGGGGTTCCCACAAGAAGTTGCACAACCCTCATCACCAGGGACTGACTGACTAGCAGTATGTGTGTGTGACTTAAGGATGGAAACTGGTTAAACTCAGAATCAGGTGGGCCCAATGGGCAACCACCAGAAGGAAGCTGCCGGCTGGGAGACCCCAGCTAGAGGTACCAGAACCTTATTTGGGGTGCTACAATAAACCAACTCATCTCCACTTGACTTCCTCCGTATTCTAGAGCTAACGATCAACCTGTGGTATCCACAGGGTCACATGTATACTTTACGGTCATATGGAGTCCGGGGGGGCCTGGGGGGGGACACGACTTCAGGTATGAGGTTTGACTCCTGTTGACCATAGAAGTGCGTACTAGAAGACTCATGCTGAGTCACAGGTCATCATCATCAAATGGGGGCTAGCTGAGCGTGTACTCTCACAGAAGTATGCATGATGAGATCAACAAAGATGCTGCTGTTGCTGCTGCGGACACTTATCGAGTGCTTAGTGTATACTAAGCATCATTCTTCTATTCACCGAAGCAACCTATGATGTGGATCATTTTCAAACCAGGAAAAGAAGACACAAAGAAAAGACCTGGATGTTGCTGAGTCATGATCTGGAACTCTGACAAAGCCTTTAGTCTGGAGCCGGCTTTGCCCTTTCAACAATGGCCCACACCTGTGGGTGGTCATTAACCTCTGTGCTTGACCTCCTAGTCCATTAAGGATTCTCTGAAACATCCAGAAGCATCTCACTAGGATGACTGTCTCTGAGGACCTTAGGCTGGTTTTCAGCCCAACAGATGAAGACCTCAATGGCTAAAAGAGAGAGAGAGACATCAATAGCTAAGAGAGACAGAGATATCAATGGCTAAGAGAGACAGAGACATCAATGGCTAAGAGAGAGGGAGATGTCAATGGCTAAGAGAGAAGGAGATGTCAATGGCTAAGAGAGACAGAGAAATCAATGGCTAACAGAGAGATATCAATGGCTAAGAGAGAGAGAAAGACATCAATAGCTAAGAGAGACAGAGACATCAATGGCTAAGAAAATGACAGAGACACACAATTGCTGAATTCTAAAAATTCTGACACCACTTAAGTGACAATTGTGCCTTAGTGGATTTCCTCCTGTCACCTTAAAGAGGGGCCGACTCCGTCCTGCAGCAGCACCAGAACCATGATTGCTGGCCTTGAAGCTTCCCTTCCACGGCATGAGCTGCCTGTGGGAGAGAGAGAGCCCCACATCCACAGAAGAGCAGGGCCTCCTGGAGCTGGGAGCCTCCAACCTGCAACTACAAAATGCGTGGACTCTGCCTACTACCACCGAGCTTGAAGGAGGACCCTGTTCAGGTGGAATGGACGGCCCTGATGACACCTTGCCCACAGCTTAGGAGCTCCTGAACAGAGAACTCAAGAGGCCTCATCCAGACATGGCTTGTAGAAACCCTGATTATAAGTGTTGTTTGAAGCCATTGGACTTGATCATTTTCTTAGGCAGCATGGAACACTAATCTACTGGTGTTTGCGGAAATTAAAATGAGACTGAGCCTAAAGCAAATGGCAGGCAAACAAGGCCAGAGTTCATCAGACTCTATCCCTGACGCAAACAACTTAAAGAAGGAATCATTCACTTCATGGTTTCAGAGGATTAGCTCTGCCCAGCTCTGTTGATTCTGGATCTGCGATGAGGCAGAATACCATGACATTGGAAACATGTAGCCCAGCCTATTCATTCACCTCATGGTTGACAGGAACCAGGGTCAAAGGAACAGAAGAAGTGACAGAGGCAGGATGCACATGCCCAGTGAGCTACTTCCTCCTAGACCAATCAAGAACTTAGGAACCTCTGGGGTCATTCACATTCAAACTGTAACAGCCAGTGAGGCTTCATGAGGGACCCAAAGCTTGCTTGATTACAGACAAAAGCAATAATCAAACTGCTCATGTTCATGACAGTATTAGAGCAAAGCAGGATAAAACAGCCACTCAGAGTGGCCAACAGACTCCTAATTGTGAAGCAGGGACTCTCTGGAGGATAAGGCAAGTAAGGCCCCTCCCTATAGAGCAAGCACGCATTGCCTCTACTTTGCTTCCACCTCCGTCCTAGGAAGTTCACACCTTGCGCTCCCTCCGTCCAAATCCCAATGCTCCTCTGGCTGGAGCTTCCCAATTCAGGGAGGGCTCAGCGCAATACTTTACAAAATAGCGCTGTTCTCCCTTTGCCTTTTTAACACCACCAGCAGTGACAGGCTCTTCCCTGACTGTAGGGATGGGTCTAAGGAGGCAGGAAAACAGAAAACCTCCTCCACGGGCCAGGAACTGAAATTTCAGCTGACGTCACATCACCTGGATCTGACTTTGGCAGCAAACCTCACAGCCACTCAACATTTTCATGGAAGTCAGGACACGAGGGACACTGGAACAAACACCCATGGAGGTGACACTAAGCACACTTGGGGAGATACTGGGGTGCTGAAATTTCCCCCACAGGCCTTGTTTCTGTGCCCAGGAACCCCTGCTCTGGGGCATCCTTTCCCAGCTGGGGCAAGGCTGTCCCGAGAGTGAAGAGTGGTTTGAAGGCAAGGTGAGAGGTCTTTTGCGCACACACGAGAGATGGAGCACGCAAACGGCCAGGGCCAGCCTGCTCCGCTGTCATCAGAGATGGTCAGGAAGGCCTGAAAAAGCTCTTTGGGGGAAAAGGGAGTGAAATGGGTGGGGAAACATTAACAGTGTCTCTCAGGCAAGCCAGGTGGGGGATATGAGGCCCAACCGGAATTCGACCTCACTGTCTTGCCTGGTGGTGGGTGACATGGTGTGCTAGCTTACTGTCCTGGGTTCATTTCCATCACTTGGCAAACATTCCGACCCAAAGGAACTTAGGAGAAAAGGGTTTATTTGGCTTACCCTCCCAGGTCACAGTCCATCGCTGAAGAAAGGGAGGACAGGAGCTCGGGTGGAACTGAAGGCAGGATTCCTTGCTGCTCTATACAGCGTTACCTCCAACCAGGGAGCTCACTCACAGCCAAGGACGTACAGTAGGAACCATCCAGAAACACTGCTTGCCGGCTTGCTCCCAGACTCGTGCTTTACCTGTTTCCTTATGAAGCCTATCTGCCCAGGACCAGGCTACCCCAGTGGGCTGAGCCCGCCTACACCAATTAGCAATCAAGACAACCCCCACAGATGTGCTCACAGGCCAATCTCATCTGGGTAATTCCTCAATCTCCCTGCTCAGGTGATTCTCGATTTGTGGTAAGTGAACATTTAAAACCACCTGGCACACACTGGAAAAGCCAGGGAGGCAAGCTGAAGGTCTCTGCATTTAAGTACACTACATCAAAAAACGAAGTTTGCCAACATTAAGAAAACTAGGACCCAGAGTTCCAACACCTCTAGCTAAAGATGCTGTATGTGAAAGACCAAACCTAAGATGCCAGCTCCCCTTTCCTGCACTGTCAGACCTTCTAAATAAAAAACTCCATATCTTGACATCTCATCTAGAAAGTGGGTTTAACAATACAAACTGCCTACAAAGTGCGACCTCAGAACAGAAGGAACTTAAACACATAAAAGTCTCAGGAGAGTGTACAAACAGTACTTGCGAAAGCAGATCTGCCTTCCTGGTCTGACCACAGCTCTCTGTCATCTTTCCCCTCTCCCTTTAAGTTCTGAGGGACGAGGGAAACCCCGGTGGCGTCTGTCCCCAGCCCTTGCTGTGCTAGGCAGTGAGAGCCAGAGCTCCCGGGGCTGTGGTTGGAATTGTGGAATCTACTTTCTTGTGGCATTTTGCTACAGTTCACAATTATTGATCTTGGTTTCTGGGAACAATATGGTTACATATTAGATGCTTTCAGACCCAATTTTGTTTAGATAAAGGGTCACAACTTCCTAATCTTGACACAGAGGAGTAACCAGCTGGGAGTCTGGAGTCTGGGGTTCTCATTCCACCTCAGCTGGTTGCTTACTGAGGCCTCTCACTTAGAACAGCTAGATTCTCCCATCTTGGCAATGAGAATGATGGACTAAGATGACCTCTTCGATTCCCCGGTGGGGTTACATAATCAGTCACTGGTGGTGACAGCCACAGTGGATCCCCTTTGAAACCATGCTGGCAAGCTTGGATTACTGAGCCTTTCAGTGTCCAGGACAAAGGTACTCTCATTATCCCCATTTCACAGACACAGAAACCGAAGCACAGAGGATCTACCACTGGTATAAACAGAACCAGCCACTGTGTTCTTTTCATTATTAATTTTTAATTATGGGTTTATGGGTGTCTCTTGTGGGGGTCTGTGCACATGAGTGCAGTGTTTATACAGTCTCCAGAAGACAGCGCCTGGCCCCTGGAGCTGGAGTTACAGGCAGCTGTGAACAGCCCAGTGTGGGTATCGGGAACCAAACTCCAGCCATCTGAAAGATTAGTACAGGCTCTTAACCACTGCACCATCTCTCCAGGCCCCAGCATCCATGCCCGTGATGCCCTTGGATGTCTACCAGGAGCAGATGCTCACTATGATCCCCACAGTGTGCTGTGTGTGTCGGTTCCAGCCCTCTCGGCCTCTGTGACAACTCTAAAGTAGTCCCTCAGATCATCCTTCGAGATCTTCCCTGCGCCTTCGTGAGTCTTCACGCCAGCAGCCCTTGACAATCCCTCATGCATCTCAGTCCTGGGCTCTGTATGGTGGTCATTTGATAGCCTGGCTGGCTACTGCTGTCCTGTAGGGTCTCTCCTACCTCCCACATAAGTCATGAGCCTTCCAAAGCTAGCAATCATCATCTAAGGACACGTTCATGCAGGAGGGCAGAATGGAGTCCAGTCAACTTCTTGAGAGTTGGAGCAGCCCTGATGATGGATATCTTCCGTTGATAAAGTCTAGTAGTCCAGAAGACAGGGTGACAGGAGAGAGAAAGCCAGCATATCTTGTTTCACAGTGTCCGAATGAGTTGCAAGGCCACAGAGGAGAAAGGAACCTGCTCAGAGAAGGCAAGATGAGAAAACAGAATTTTTACAGCAGAATGTGAGCACCTAGCAGCAGTCATGCTGTGGGAACCTCCTGAGGAGCCCTGGTTACCCCTCCAGCCTCATCACAGTTGCCTTGGAGGAGTGATGCATCACCTCGGACGTCATCTCTGTTTACCTTTCTGTAATATTAATGACCTTGCCTGGCCTTTGCTGTTCAAGGACACAGCACCTGTCCCTAGAGGAAGTCAACACACAGCACATGGACTCTGGGTCCTGGACTGAAATCCCATCAGGCCTTTGGGTCAATGGAAATACTTTCTGCTGTGACAGTGACATGAGTCCAATTCTTCCTTCTCCAATTCCAGAGGCATGGTGGGCGCTGTGTTCATGGACAGAATCCCATCTCTGCTCTGCCCCCTAAAGCTGACTGTGGGGTAGAGGGTTCTCCTGTCCGCTGCTGTCAACAACAGGCAGTAGTAGCTGCTTGAGAGCTTTTGCCCCTACTTCAGTGACCCCCAACTCAACTGCCTGACCGGAAGCCAGTGCTGAGATGGATGCCAGGACTGCACACCTAGAGAGGGCTGTATCCCTTTGGCGTGTGTTTGCATCCTGTGTCCACACCGCATCAACAGTAGCTGTCAGGAATGTATCTGAGTGCCCTAGGAATACACCTCTGTTGTCTCCACTGTCTGGAAACAGCCACCATGTCTATGCCAAGCAAGACCTTAAAGGAGGGAGAGAGGCCAGGCTCCGCTGTCTGGTAAAGGCTGTAAAACCTTCACTGATCCAAAGGGAAAGAGTAACTGCAAGCTCAGAGGGAAGCTGTGACATCGTTGCTCTAGTAATGTTCAAGCTTACAGGAACTCTCTGAGTTCAGGAAGCCAAGCCCAGCGCAGAGTCCAGAGCAGCAACAGGAAGGTGTAGCTGTCCACCTGCATCCCTCAGCCGACCATCTGCTATCCAACGGAATAGACTCTAACTGCAGCTCTTCCAGCACGGTGTCCTCCAGAAACTGATACGCACACACACACTAACACGTGTACTGACATGCGTACATGATGATATGCACACACCCAAGCACACACATGCTGATGTGCACACATGATAATACATGAACTGACATGTATACATGATTCATGTACACACCCAAACACATGCATGCTGACATGCACATACACATGCATTCTTTAGGTGGTGATCTAATAGAAGCTAGTGGAGAGGAGCGGTTCCATCTGGACTTCTGGTCTACCTCCATTATTGCTTTCTAAAATCAGTGGCTGATCCAGCAGCCATATCTGGTGGAGCCAAAACTTGATTAAAACCCCAAAGCCTTTCCTCACTAGCAGCCTCTCTGTATGTGGTCATTGATTGAGTTATCAGCGCTTTTAATAAAGCCACCCAACTACGTGAGTCATCTAACCTTCCAGCCTGTGGTTTGCCATCTCTTCAACCATTCTGCATAGGAACTGACCCACTACATCTTCATCGTGCATAGTTTTCTAGATTTCAGTAGATCTGTGGGAGAGAGCTCTTCTGCTGCTGCCCCTGGAAGCAAAGCAACATAACAGAAGAGGAGAAGTTAATTCCAGAATCTGATCAGAGACATGAAGAT
This sequence comes from Peromyscus eremicus, assembly GCF_949786415.1. NCBI lineage: Eukaryota > Metazoa > Chordata > Mammalia > Rodentia > Cricetidae > Peromyscus > Peromyscus eremicus. Next base: position 5,177,737 of record NC_081428.1, on the reverse strand, counting down.
ATGCCAGATAATACCTCACCTCCAGAGTAGATGTACGCAATTGCTCTTGCCTTGAAATGTGACCTCTGCCTACATCAACAGAGAATAAAAGGAAACCACAAGGGTATCTCAGAATGCCCCAGGGATCAAGAATTTGTCCAGACTGAGTCTATTATTTAAAAAATAGTTTAATCCATTTACATTTATTTTTATTTCTGATTATATATTTGGATCAAATTTCTCTGTTATGCTTCTGATTTTTTTCTTTCTTTTTTCAACCTTCTGTTATAAGTTTTTTCTTTTTGTTCCTTTTTTCTTAGTGTTATTTTGAAATTATATGCCCTCACCAGTCTACTATGATGCATAGTTAACACTGCATCATCATAAAAAGGGTCATTACTAACATTATCCAGTATCTCTAACCTCTATGTAATTTAGGGACCTTAGACCCCTCTTTCTCATAAATTCTGCTTTGCTGTCACCCATGAAATTGCTGTCCAGTACTTTCTTTTTGTTTTAAAAAGCCCCCTCAAATTTGACATTGTTCTTTCAGTAAACTTGTTTTTTAGCTTGCCGTGCCTTCTTGCTTCCCACGGAAATGGTCCAGCTTCCTTTTTCTTCTTTCAATTTGCATTATTTGACTTGACTGCTCAGATACAGTCTTTGTATATCTTAAAGTATTGTTTTCCCCTCATGTATGTTGTGTAGCTGGTTCTTAGGGATTGAAATGTTCATTCATGATGGGAAGAAGAAAGACTCCCAAGGTTCACGTGACAGTCGCCTTTAAATGTCAACTTGAGGCAGTTCTGTCTTTCTGGACCTGATCAAGCAGGAGAGGCCATCACGGGCATTGACATTTGCCACAAGGACCAAAAGGTTCAGGGAAAGGAGCCCAAGAGCCAAGACATCTACCTGCAGCCGCCAGTCAAACTGTACAGGTTTCTGGCCAAGTGAACCAACTCTACCTTCAGTCAAATTGTGCTGAAAGGGTATTCATGAGTCGCACTAACCGGACTCCTCTGTCCCTGTTCCGGATGGTGATCCAAAAGATGAAGCTTCCTTGTAGTGGTTTTTACTCTGCCCATGACCTTGGGCTATATAGCCTGAAGGAGGCGGTACTTCCTGCCATTGTAGTGACCTCTTAAAAGAAAAGGGAGAGGGGTCACAAGGTACCTTCTTCCTTTTATTTATTTATTTATTTACTTACTTACTTACTTACTTATATCCTAGGAGGTTACATACAATGGCAAGAAGTACCACCTCCTTGGGCCCTATAGCCCAAGGTCATGGGCGGAGCAAATACCACTACACTTCCCTGATGAGAGAATTAGACAGCTATGGTTATGGAGACAGGGATGGTCACAGATGATGTGTGGATTTTCAAAGTGCCCAAACTGTGAACTGTGGGTGAGCAGCCAGACCCAAAGTCGCATCCTCAAGGCTGAAGGTAAGATCCTCACCTTCGACCAGCTGGCTCTGGAATCTCCCAAGGGCCGTGGTGTCCTCTTGTCTGGTCCTTGAGGTGTACTGGCATTTTGGCAAGGCTGCAGGAACCCCACACAACCATACTAAACCCTATGTCTGCTCCAAGGGCCGGAAGTTCAAATGTGCCAGAGGCAGAAGGGTTAGCCGTGGCTACAACTTGGATCCTAAAAAAAAACAAAAACAAAAAAAAACAAACAAAAAAAAAACCTTTGAGAAAAAAGTCAACTTGACACAACTTGGAATCACCTGGGAAGGGAATGTCAATGACAGACTGTGAACCTGGGTTGTCCTGTGGCCATGTCTGGCAAGGGGCTGTGAAAAAACCCAGTCCATCTGATTGCTGCTTCAATTTATACTCCGTAAAGATTCTTGCTCCAGACTGGCTCAGTGCCTAAGTGGGTAAAGGCACTTGCCATGCAAGACTAGAGACTGGACTTCTATCCTAGGAACCAGCATGAAAGAGGAAGGAAAGAATCAATCCCACAAAGCCGTCCTCTGAGCCTGTTCATGCACACAGTAATAATAGTCAAAGTTTGCTTTTGTTCTTTTGTTTTTAAGATCATTACAGGCTGGAGAGAAATCTCGGGGGTTAAAAGCAAATGCTTCTCTTCCAGAGGACCTGAGTTTGATTCTCAGCACCCACATCAGGTGGTTCATTTGCCTGTAACACCAGCTGCAGGGGATCTAGTGCCCTCTTCTGGACTCTGTGGGTATCTACATTCTCATGTGCGTACACTTACCCACACATACATACATACATGTGCACATAGGTAAAAACAAAAATATTAAATTATTTTTTAAAAACATACTTGTATTTCTCATGCCATGGCTTCCCAGGATTGTGTCAGCGATTGAAGGTCTGTGTGCCTGTCTGGGTTTAAGGCTAAACTGAAGTGATTTTTCAATCATGAAAGTTCATCAGTAATATTTTTTAAAATATTTTTTTACTCCTGTTTTGCCCACAGTGCCCTTCTGGAACTCCCACTGGCCATATTTTAGAAGTCCATCTGTTACCTTTTTATCCCTCTGAGCTACATCCTCAGTGGGATTCTCAGCTTTATCTTCAAGTTTGTCTTTCCCAAGCTGTGGTGACAACTTGTCCATTCCCACTTGTTTCTCCTTCCAAAGGGAAGTATTGAAGTGTTGAAGTGTTGAAGCGTATTGAAGTGTATTGTACATTTTGTCACTTTGGACTTCTACTTGGATTTTTCCTACTTTTTGTAGGACTTGACTATCTCTTTCAAGGAGTATGATGTCCTCCTGTATTTAAAACAAGCCTGTATAACAGCACAGCGACAGAGATGTGAGCCTGTCTTTGGCATATGTTAGCTCATGAAGAAACCTAACCTCCATGCCCTTGATTCAGCAGTGACCCTGATCCCACAGAGTCCACCAGCTCTGTTTTCTTTTTGTTTTTATACTAGGCTGCTGTTTGATGAGGGGAGGGCTTGGTTTGATCCTGGCTGGTGCATTTGATGTCATAACTGCAGACTGTACAAGCCTGTGCATTAACTCTTTCCTATCTAAGGTTGAGTGTGAAACCTACATCTGGAACTCAGTGGACTTCTGATCATGATCCCAATGACATAATAGCCCTTATTTTGTGGTTCAAGGTCTCCTCAAACCCTCCCTCTGACCGTTTGGACACCCTCCTACTGCTCCGTGTATCCCAAATTCATGACAGATTCCTTAATTCCTAGGCTCTGGTTATGACCCAACTCTGAACTCTTGCCTCTGGCCTCTCGATCTCTTCCTTCCCTGCACTTGAGCTCATGTGTGGATTTTCTCCATTTCCAAAACTTTAAATAATAAAATAGGCTTTCCAATTATCTCACTTTGTCATGTTGACCAAAAGTTGTGAAAGAATCTTGGAAGTTTAGAGGAATTCATTCATGGCCAACACTTTCCTCTTAACTAAATCCCTTTCACTCTCCGAGAGTGATTAAAACAAGAAAGACAAAGGGTCAACATATTCTGTAAGGCACCACCAGGCTAACCTCACAGAAGCAGCCACAACAGGGAAGTCCTCTTGAACAGTGAGTTTGGAACTCTACTCCCCGAATCTTTTGTGTGCGCATCAAAAGCAAACCACTTAGTTCAGTCAAAGAGATGTCGCTACCCCTGCATCCTGCCCCGCAGGGATGGGGTGCACTTTATGAGAAGCACTGTTTTTCTTGGAAACACAATTTTGCAGAGAAGACCCTGCCTTCACAGTTCCTCACACTCACCCCATTCATGCTCAGGAACTCTGGGCATGTGCATGTCCGTATGCAAAGCTCAGCAGGCCAAAGTCGAGCCGCTCAATAACACACAATAGAAATGTTAACTGCACTATTGATTTCTGATTACATTTGTATTGCCTGTTTAATTTTATTTTCCTTGCAGGAAATTTTTTAATCAAAAATCCAGTTATTGAAAAGCCCACGAGCCAAGTGATACTGATGAGACCGGAGGAAACACAGTCATTAAATCTGCAGGCTGTTCCCTCCTCCATCCTCCACCCTCCACCCGCCCCCAGCCAGGGTTCAGAACCCAAAGCGCCCCCATTTCCAAGCGAGAGTAAATGCATGTGACCTTCAGCTCTGCGGAGGTTCACCTACTCTGATTAACTTTGCCATGTTATCCCATTAAATAAAAACAGTTTTGACACCCAGAGACTAAAGCACCCTCGAGATAACACAATAACGCCCTGCAATCATTCCAAATTGGATTGCAATAATTCGTTTAGGTGACCATACATATTTGTTATGTGTAATATGAAACATCGCAAAATGAAATCAATAGGAATGTTTCTCGTTAATGAAGATATACTGAGCTGTTATGTGTGGGTTGCGGACTCGATACCACAGAAATCTTATTTGTATTATAAATTTCAGAGTATCCTGAGAGTTACAAATGAAGATAGCATTTCTTAGAGAAGTGATGGCTGGTCATTTAGGAAATTATGTCATCAATTTGATGTCATTTCTTGGTCTTTCAAGGTCTTTTCATAATAACATAGTCTTAGAGGTTCAGGTAAAACAAAATTCTGGCTAAGCGATTGCATATAATGGCTTGCAAATAAACTTCTACCCAAACTTTTACTTTAAAATGATAGTTCTCAAAAGAATATAGCTTTATCTGACAATCAACCTGTAATATCTTAATGCACATTTCAAGATAATTTTTTCCTATTTTCATGAAAACTGAAGCTATTAAGTAGAGACAGGTAATTACATGCAAAGATACAAATTATAGATATTAGTTTTTAAATTTAAAATTATATATATATTTATATATTTTTTTATTTATGGGGTATGGAGGGAGTGGTGTGTATCACAGTATGGTGCGCATGTGGACAGCCTGTGGGAGTCAGTTCTCTCCTCCACCCTGTGGGTCTTAGGAATGGAACTTAGGTTGTCAGGCTTGGCAGCAAGCACTCTACCTCTGCCACCCCACTGGCCCTATGTATACATGCATGTGTATATATACATACACATATATACATAAATATATATGTACACACACATGCCAGACGCTGAGCCTGACATGCATGCTCAACCCACATACTAATGCTCTCAACCCACATACTAAATACAATGTTGTGTAGTTCAGACTAGATACATTTACTTTTATCAACAAATAAGATTGTTTTACTATCTATTGACTGAACACTGTCTCAAAGTGCTTTTAAAAGGCCAAGTTCATGATGTCTTTCTGCATCTTGGACATTATGGTGCAATTGCAGTGCACAGTGACCTTGCCATGCTGCTGGTGGTGCTATGATCCTTGAATCCCCTGCCCATCTGTCAGTCCCTGAATCCTCCACCCCTGGCCACCTCCGTAAACAGACTTTTCTTTTCGGCCCCCCGGCTCACAAAAAAAAAAAAATAAAAAATAACATGGAGACTTGTTTGCTGTGGGATGTTCTGTATGGCAAATGTGTTGCTAATTAGTCAATAAATAAAACACTGATTGGCCGTTGGCTAGGCAGGAAGTATAGGCGGGGCAAGGAGGAGAATAAAGTTGGGAAGTGGAAGGCTGAGTCAGAGAGACACTGCCAGCCGCCACCATGACAAGCTGCATGTGAAGATCCTGGTAAGCCACGAGCCATGTGGCAAGGGATAGATTTATGGAAATGAATTAATTTAAGCTATAAGGACAGTTAGCAAGAAGCCTGCCACAGCCATACAGTTTGAAAGCAACATAAGTCTCTGTGTTTACTTGGTCGAGTCTGAGAGGCTGTGGGACTGGCAGGTGAAAGAGATTTGCCCTGACTGTGGGCCAGGCAGGAAAACTCAAGCTACACTTGTTATGAAAGCTCAGCCTTAGCTTAGGTTTGTTTATAACAGCTCTTCTAACTTAAATTAACCCATATTTTTTAATCTACATTCTTCCGTGTGCTTGTTGCCTATCACCATTCTGCCCATCCTGGTTATTCCGTGTCTGGCTGGCGACTCTGCCTTTCTTCCTACCAGAGCTCTCTCTGTCCAGAAGTCCTGCCTATACCTCCTGCATAGCTATTGGCCATTTAGCTTTTAATTAAACCAACTGCAGTGACACACCTTCACACAGTGTAAATGAGTATTCCACAACACACCTCAACTAAAGGCCTTCAAGGTGGCCAACCACGCTGACCTTCCACATCCCCCATGCACTCCCCTCCCTCTCAGAGATATTGCTGACCTGTCCTGTTGACCCTGCTGATACTCTGGGTTATTCTCACTGTGGATCAAGACCTGCTAGTATATCTCAGAAATGTCTTTCTACTACGCCCCTTCCCCAGCTCTCTCTTCCCATGAACCTGACTTTAGTTCAGGCTTTTATCCTTCGATGCATCCCCTTATCTGCCTCTCATTTTTTCTTTACCCATCCCTACACACATTTTGTCTTTGCCTCACTAAAATCCTACCGTGTCTCCTTTATCTATGGGAGGCTTTATGGCCTCCCCGGAATGAGGCCCAGACTGTAACACCAGCCACCAAAACCTGCTCATTCCTTGTCTCTCATTCACTACTTGTCTGATTGTGCAAGCTGAACTACCTGTCCTTCCAGAATGCCATTCTCCTAAAGTGATTCCTGTCCGTGGAGCTAATTTTAAGTCATCCTTTAAGGCTCTACCAGTAGAATTCCTCTTCCGGTCATCTTGCCTTGGTCTCTGATCTATGGTGAAGCTGTCCCTCTGTACATGCCTCGATCCTATTCTTCCCACACTGCTATTTGCTCAGCACCCTGGCCATCTGTGCATACTCAGAAAGCTGCAGCTGCTCTGGTCTCTCCCTGACCTAGAGTTAGTAAGAGTCTTCCCTGGAGAAGATCCTCCACAAGTGTCAAACCTCTCTTGACTCCAGAGCATGTTCATATGTGCAGGGGTAGCCTTCTGGACTGAATGGAAAATCAATAACATGGCCAGCGGTGGAATACACACTGCTACAGACACAGGACTCAGATAATTTCAACAAACATTTCAATTCAAGAGCTGTCACTCAGTTACTTTAAAGCATGCCAAATGAAGTTATCTCTCTAAATTACTCCAGTGTCCTCAAAAGTCATTGCTTGGTAACCCACAGGCACAAAGCCTTCATCTGGAGGAGACCCAACGTGTAGGCTGTGTTTGACCCCAAAAGCGACCAGCTGTCTGGTAAGATCGGTCACCACAGCCATCCACCATACAGTTTGACTTCCTAAGAGATGGGGTGGCCTCTCTTCACCCAAAAGACAGTTATGACTTTAAAAAATCTGCACACAGCTTGATTCTCTGAAAGAGCGAGGAAGGAAGCCCACCAGCTCCACATGACTGAAGGAGAAAACCCCAGCAGCCCTCAGACTCTGCACACAGCATGACCCTGACCTTTCCCCCTCATGCTGACACTAATTGGTTTGTGCTTGGAAATACTCAAGAAATTTGGAAACTCAAGCAATGGAATTAGGATTTGAACTTTGACCCAAGGGCTGAAACATTGGTTACTCAGCATTTTAAACTGTATTAAAATGTATGGCTCTGGGAGGGTGGTGGGAATCAATGTATTTCTCACATAGTGAGAAATAAATGGTCTGAGTATACAGGTGCAGTCTAGAGATTCCCAGGGCTCCCACCCACCCAGGTCGTTCATGTGGAGGGAGGGACAATAGGAAGAACTTCCAGAAAGAATATCTGAAACACTTGTGTACTTGCTTATTTTAAAACCAAGAAGAAAGCCTCTGTCCCTTAAGAGACTGTCAATCACACTGTAGACCTGCCCCCACGTCACACTGGTCGCTTTATCATTCATTGCCCTTCCGGCCAACGGGAAAGAAGTACCTTGCTTCTTTGGAAGTATCTATTTTGCAATAATAATAATAATAATAATAATAATAATAATAATAATAATAGGTCCCCTACTAAGGCCTATAATGTCCCTAACCATGAGTTCTTGGTCAAGTTTACAGTATCAGGCATGGGATCTCTCTTCTTGATCAGGCCTCAAATCCAATCAGAAATCAGTTGTCTACTCCCACTATATAATTATATTATACACACACATATAATATATGACACTATATGATATAAACATAATAAAATATGAATTGTCCTGCCATTGTTGTATCCGTTTGGACATCTTGCCTGGCAGGTCATTACTATAGGTTGAAAAGTTCACAGCTTGGGCAAAGCCGCTAATGGCTTCTCTGCCCCATCCTTCTCCCTACCAAAGTCTTCACCTAGGAAGCCTCCCTCCCAGAGCCCATTTCCTTCCACCCTGCAGGACTCGGGCCTGAGATATCTGAGTCCCTGAGTCCCGTGTCCCCTGCAGACCTGGTCATGTGAGGATCATCTTCTTTCTAAAGCCCTATTATTTGCCGTCAGTGGACGACGACGACACAACACACACCCATCCAGGAAGTGGCAATGCTCATCTCCTGCTCACCGTAGCTCCCTCACCCTGCCCACTCAGAGGGCAAGGCTCTGCTCGGCCATTGATGTGAGATGGCTGAACTATACCCGAGCTCAGCCATCACAGTTACACGTCATCCTGGACTATCCTCCGTGTCCTTTATCTCCTGATCCCATCTGGCCTGCTCTTTTATCTCAGAGATCCTTGGATGACCTTGGAACTACTTCATCTTGTCCCCCCCCCCCATTCTGTTTCAGGTCTATAAAGACCTCATTTATGTCAGTCAAGAACACCTCAGGCAAAGAACAGACCATCCACAAAGGTCCCCCAAGTCCCCATTCCCTGACCTCCTGGCTTAAGAGCACTGGTTACACCCACATGTTCCTCCTGAATTATGAAGTTTCCTGTCTTTGTTTTTAAGCAGTTGGGTCCTTTGGGCATGATGTGTAATGCTCTACATCAGGTACCCTGTTTTAAAGTGTTTGTCTGACAGTCCTGCTTCTCTCAGCCTCCCTTGAGGCAAGCCCTTCTCCCTTGGCCCACAGCCAGGCAAACTCCGAGCAGAGGCAGACCCTGAGTGACTTGCCTAGCCACATGGTGACACAAAGCCCAGGGACCCATCATCAGCCTCCAGACTAGCTGCTGGCCCTCCGGGAGCAAGAGCAACACTCGGGAGACAATGGTAGGTGACCGAAGTTCTGACGCCACCACCTGAGATGGGTCTGGGCCTCAAACCCTTTCTTAGCTGTGCTGGCAACCTCCAGCAAGTTCTCTTTGAAGAGGGAAAATGGAAAACATCATTAGACCATGCTGCGGATGTTCTATGCAGAGATGGTGAAATTCCACGCTATAAGTTTCAGGGGGGTGGGAGGTGGGGAATACATTTTCTAAGGAAAAAATAAATTTCCGCCGAGGATAATGAACGAACACTGTGATGACGTTTGGCCAGTCCTGCTGTCGTGACTTAATGGCTGTTCGTGTGTTCCTGTGCATTGTCTTCTTGACATTGGAACACCTGCTCTCCAGGCACAGTGGACAAAGGTGTCTGTCTTTTAAATGCATTTTCTAGTTTTCCTTTTATACCAAAACCTATGAGCTTCCAGCATTTCCTTACACCGTGTCCCCAGCGCCACATCTTGCACTGTTCTCTCATTCTAGACACAACTCCATAACAGAAGGTCATGGCTTGTAGGGCACTCCCATACGTCCCTCACTAAAGGAGACATTCCGGAAAGTCGAGGTCAGCTGAAGCCGCGGTTCAGTGGGCTCACTGCCAAGCCTCCTCTCCCTGTGCACAATGACGGACTGTTAAAGCTCACTCACCAGACCCATCCAGCCTGGACAAGCCTTTCTGTGCTTTCAGGGGGGCACAGGCATATCACCGCCTCTCAAACATCACTCATGTCGCCAGCAGAAATAAACACCGCAAACAGGGTCTTTATTAAAGTGTAATTAAACACCCCAAGCAGAGATAAATGCCTAGAAAAGAAATGAAACTTTATGACTGAAGAAGAATATATTGGCATAACCAGAACTCTTCAGATATAGAGAGGAAGGCTGTAAGAAGGCCGGCAGGGGGCCTTTGAGGTGTGGTCTGTCCCTTGCCTATGGAGTCCTTGACTGGCATTTGTGGGAACATAAATAAGACAGTTGTTACAGACCTGAAGCAGGAAAACGCATATCTGAAACAACCAGAACAGACAAGGTCAAAAGTTCTCAGCACGATCCAATGCTAATTGCCCTAACACAATCATGACACAGTGTATGCCAGGATGGTATTACCACACCACACCCTAGTCACATGTACAATTACTGCATGACAATTCAAAGTTAAATGTATCTGTGAACTCCAACTGCATTGATTGATGAGGACCAATGGGCAGAGTGTTCAAAGATGGTCTCTGACCTTTCGAAGGTGATTTTCTGTTCAAGGTCAAGGACAGATGAAATTCTTAGTGGTGCCACACAGAAAGGAAACCAGTAAAAAGCAAGCTGCTATAAGCCCAAAATTTAATTGCTGGGTCTGAGAGGGAAACCTGAGAAAGATCCACACAGCGAGGTGTACTACAGTCCTGGGAGAAGATTGTGGATGATCAGAAGAACACGAAGGTGGGGTTTGCAATTTGTCTTTAAGGGGCTGATGCAGATTCACTTGGAAGTCGGAGAGAGGGGAGCAGCTGGAAAAGCCACTGCTCACCACCCTACAGCTGCTCCCCCAGGGATGAAGTCAGCATGCACACGTGAGCCAGCCTGACCAAAGCAGAGACAATGGAATGTCTCCCACCTCAAAGGCAGTCAGCCTAAATTAATTTTGATATATTGGCACATCTCTTATGATCTACTAAAAAATTAAATTTTTCATTCATCTATTGTATTCAACAAGCGCAAGTTGCAAGCCTGGATTATTAATGATGTCAGGTCTTGTATTACTAAAACAAATGCATAGAGGTTCCATTTCTGATGACAAAGGAAGAGCCATTTGTTTCAATCATGGAGGACAATCTTATTAAACATTGCCAACTTACTGCCAAGCTGGCTGGTCACCAATGTGCAGCTACGGAACAAATGGAATCAGAGGACTGTCAATCTTCAGATAGTGTCACTGTCCCCAAAATAATAAACTTACAGGAGATAAATCTATTATGACTGGAGCACTCTCGCTTCTTAACTCTGGACTCCTCAAACGCAGAATTTCCATAGTCCTCTCCTGTAGGAACAAGGCTGTTTGGAAAGGCTAGCAAAGGAGGGTAACATGACCTTACCAGTGTACACATTCATGAAAACTGACCTAAGCCTTCTGGACAGCCATTTAGTGAAATAAGTAAAAAGACCCAGGTTGTAGAGCAAATCTATGAAGTCTTTGTAGATCTGTCTGTTTAGTGGGGAAGGGGATTTTTTTCATACATGTGTACAATGTATCTTGATCATATTCATCTCCCTGTTCCCTCCTTCCAGTTCCCTCCCCACACCTCCCCCACAACAACATCCCCTATCTCCCTCCCAACTTCGTGTCTTTTCATAACTTACTAGGTCCTACTGAGTGCTGCCCATGTGCGTTTGTGTATGTGGGAGGGGTCATCGACGGAGGCATGAGTGACATACCAATGGCCACCTCCTCAAAGCAAAGTGACTCTCCCTCCTTTGGTGACCACCAGCTCTCATTAGTGCCTCTGCTACGGGTGAGGCGTTTGGAGCCTCTCCCCGTGCAGTGCTGGAATTTTTAACTCTTATGATCTTGTGGGTATCTTGTGCAGGTAACTACAGCTGCTGTGAATTCGTTACATCTGTTTATAACATCAATGCCTTGTCTAAGATCTCCCAGTACCCCCCACCCCGCCCCAAGCCTCCAAAAAGCAAACTAACTTTCCCGAGTGGTCATTTGGGTAATGCCAACGGAAGGAAGAGGCAGGATTGCACATCCAAGGCGAGCCTGGCTACAAAGCGAAATCCTGCCGGAACAACCGTCAGTTACCAGGCAGCCCCCGTTCTGACGGCTCAGAAATCAAACATAATTTATTGCTCTCAGTGAATCCCATGGTACCAAAATAACTAAGACACACGTGTTCTGAGCCCATTAAGAAAAGTTGAAACTGAGTCCCGTATAAAGAAAGAAACTTTATTTGTGAGTTTGATCAACCTTCAAAAATGTGTTCTAATTGGTTGGTAAATGCTGAAATGGCTTCAAGATGTAGTAAGTTCACAACATGATCCAACAAGGCTTCTCTTCGTTCTGCTGATGAAAAGATGAATCATAAACCGAGGTTTGGGGGTTTTAGACATGTATAATATTGCTGGTTAATTAGAGAGAGCTGACCCACCCTCCTGTGTGTCCGTAACAGCGAGGTCGGAACTGTAGTCAGGCCAGCTAACAACTTCTGTAAAGCCCTCCAGTCGTTTGTCAGGCACACCTGGAGAAGTCTCACACCTTGGACACTGAACCTCGTACTCCTGGCTGAACAGAGCCTACTTTATGCAATCTTCACGATTTTCTGCAATTTACAGAAAAGGGGAGTGTGGTTTTTCTGCTCTAAGTCTGCCCCCGGCTATGGCATGCTGCTGGTGTCCCTGGTACATCGGAACAAATGATTGGCCATTTGTTGTGATGCTGGAGACCAGTCTTGGGGCCTCACTTTTCGAGATAAGCAAGCATTCTGCCACTGGATGACATCACAGTTTTATTTTTACTTAGTGACGTGAGTGCACCGAGCACTCCAGGCTGGCCCACCGCTTGTTATGCGGTCCAGGCTGAACTTGAAAGTGTCCTCTTCCTGCGGTGGCCTCCGTGATTGACCCTTTCTGTATCTTTTTTATTTTTCTACAAAGAAGTGGGGAGCATCATAGTATGGATGAGTTAGTGCATGTATTAAATTGAACGGTCTACCAATTGCTAGGCATGTAGGTGATCCAGCTTGTCCATGTTATTATCAATTGACAGAAGCAAAGCCCAGCGCAGACAAGGTCACAGGGAGGTACCTTCAGCCAGGGGAGGAACATTGCATCATCATCGTGTACAATCCTTCTGGGTCTGAAGCTCAATGTGAGGCTAGTGTTCTTTACTGACTGTAGGAAGGAGGAGGGGGCTGGGATTCTACTTGCAATGTAGATTAGGAGAGAAAGGTGAAAAAAGAAGGGACCCCCCCCCACCTCCAATGCATGTTCTAATGTTCCCTCTACTTCATTCTCCTTGGTCTACCTTCCCCAGCCCAACCCTAGTCAAAGAGTGCATTTCCCATGGAGACTTGCACCAGGCTGGCCCTGGCCTGCGACTTCACCACTGACAGACACCATTCATCTATTACTCCTGTGCCTCCTACATTTCTATATTGATTTTTTCTAGCCCTTATCAATTCTATTTCCTAAAAGCAGTCGATTGCCATGGTAAAGACTGTGCAGGGGGCTGGAAAGCCTTCATCCCCTCATCAGCTGACTGTCTCACAAAGAAGTGAGGAGGACTCAAGATGAAGAAAAGTTGCCTTGGATGGAGGCAGAGATTAGAATCCTGCTTCTCAATCCCCTGCCTCCACTCCAAATGGGATTTATTCCCAAGATACCACCTGTCCCTACACTGAACAGTCAGTATTCATCAACCAGTGAGCACTTCACAGCTCTGTCCTGTCCCTGGCCAGGCTGTGCCCCCACTGACAAACCAAGAGTTGACCACAGCTTTAGATATTAATTAGATATTAATTAGATATTAATTAGAAATTAATATCTTCTTTACCAATTCAGCCCTACTTAATTGACAATGGAATATAATTCTAGAATCTCTTTTTCCTGGCTCCTTACCTGCTGTAGTTGTGGATCTTAAATGTCTACCAAAGTGCTACATATAATAACACTAAAGCCTTGGTCCCCAGCCAGGTACTATTAAAAAGGGGAGGAGCCTTTAAGAGGTGGGACTTCCTAGGAGGTCTATAGGTTACTGGGGACAGATCTTGAGAAAACAGTGGCCTCTGTCTCTTCCTCTTTCTCTCATTTGCTCCCTGGCCACATTATGAACAGGTTCACTGGACCCCACACTAAAACCGTGGTGGGATTCCACAGAGCCAATGTATCCAGCTATTATCTCCAAAATCAGAAGTCAAAACAAACCTTTGTCTTTGTAAGTTGAAATCTAACACATGATGGTAGTCAAAATTCAGCATCTCTCCTCTAGACGGTAATGAAGCTCACTGCAGTCCAAGCCAACCTCTGCCTTGACACCTTCTATTGAGAGCGCCAATGGCCAATCACAGAACTTCACTTACAAGGAGAACATGCCTACTGACACAAATTCTAGCCCATTCAGAATCTGTTTAGAGAATAATATAAGAATGAACATTCAACAAACTCACAATAACGTAAGATGCTGCCAGCCAATGACTGGCCAATAGATTCAAACGCATTCATGATACGGGACACTAGAAATCATTTAAAAGAATAAGACGATGATACAAGAGGATGTCCACTATATTTATATGCTGTGATGGTGTGAAGACAAGAGGGTCTCACCGCCTCATGTGTTCAATGCCTGGTCCCTACTTGGTGCTGCTACTATGGGAAGTTCTAGAAACTTCAAGTGGTGGGACCTAACTGGAGGGAGTAAGCACTGGGGTGTGTCTCAGCATTAAAATGGCCCTGGTCCCCTCTAGCTGTCTTTTTTCTGTGTATATAAGGTTAAAATCCTGCCCAAGTTCATGGGACAAAATACAGTCCTCTGACACAAAGGGCCAAATGACTGTCCCCAGGAAGCTGATCACAGTCACTGTTAAAGCAGCTAACACATGGGCCTTGTTTGCATGCTGTGCCGGCAACAAAAAAATTGGGGCAAGAACTCACCAGACACTTAAAACCTGGGTCCACCCGTGAAGAAAAACAGAGGGAGGATAAGGAGATTATTTTTATTTTGATATTGTTTTACAAGCTTCTGTGTTATTTAAATGCATGACAATAAGTAGTTTTGACTTTGTAAATAAATCAAGTAAGGATTCATAAATACATTTATCATCTGAGGGTTTCTTTAGAAATCATTTCTTTGTGATATAGTAAATGTTTTACAATACAGTGTACTTGCTATGTGGCATACTTACAGAATGCAGTCTATAGTAAACTCATCTTTGGATTTTCCCAGAATGCCTTGCTTAATACATATATTACTGATTTTACAAATATATTTTAAATACAATTTCCCCAGTTAACGAACATAATGGAACAATGACCACGACTTTACAATAATTTATCTAATGTTGTAGCTAGGCCATATATTTTACTATATTTTGCATATATTATATATGCATGCAAATATGCATGCAACCAAATGAGAGAATGACCTGTGTGGGGTTACTATTGCCAAACATGTCTGGATCGCTGCTGTGGGAACTCCAAATCACCAAGTGTTTCCAAAGGACACAAGTCATCATCGAACGGGGAGTGGGGAATTAGATTTGGAACAATGTGCATACACAGCTTTGACTGGTTCCTGTGAGTCAAGGCCACTTACCGGATTACACACATCAGCCGGAAGCCCCTCTCTGATCTTAGAGAGCTTTACCTTAGAGTGAAGCAATGGTTCTGAGGATCTTTTAGGGGTCAGGAAAGAAATTCCAAGCCCTAGCTTGCTGCAAAGGAGTATTCACTTCATATACACACCTCCAAAATCCTGCCCAGAGACTAACAGGCATTAACTGGTACTTAACTAAATATTCAAAATCTTACAGAGGCCAAAGCAGTCACCAGACAGAAGAGCAAAGAAAGGCAAGCAGAGCCTTTGCCCCCACAGCAGTTAATCTGCCTCCCACACCCCAGGTAGTTGCAAGGTGGAAAGTCCAGAGGCAGAATTGAACATGCCTAATCTCTTTTATAACAATGTTCTTATTTTAACCCATGTCATCGGGGGAAATGGCTGAAAATAGTGACAAATACAACATCAATAAACATAATAATAATTGATTTTTCCAGAGATGAAAAATTTGAAATTAGTGACCATTTCCCCCCCAGAGCATTGGTTGATTAATTTAATGTTCGTCTTGGTCTTTCAAAGACATCCTCTCCCGGAGCATCTGCTCTGCCCGCCGCTGTGATGGGTTTTGTGGTTTTGGACCCCGTGGTTAAAGCATATTGCACAGTTGTGCAGTTTTAAAGCGATTCTTGATAGTGTGAGGGGGGCTGCTGCCAACAGCAAGACTTAGGGTTCCCGAGACTGGAATCTGTGTTGTCGGAGAGAGTGTAAACTCACTCGGTGACTGTGTGTTCAATGTGTCTCTAGCCTCCAGATCTGAGTGCCGGAGAGCTGACTATGAGAGAGAAGACTACTCTTCCTAAGGACCTAGGTTTGATTCCCAACATCCATATTGGTAGCTCACAACCATCTCTACCTCAAGTTCCGGGATATCTGAAGCCATCTTTTGACTTCCACAAGCACAGGAAGGCATGTGGCACACAGACACACATTCACACACACACACACACACACACACACAGAATAAAGATAAATGTCATTAAAAAAACAAACACTACCTTGTAGTTTTCTAGAGTACCCAAAATTCACCAAATTAATTAAAATCTCAGAGTAGAAGTGGACTTTCCCTGAACTAGCTCGGAACTCTCAGCAGGGAACAAGATGATGTTTAAGATGTTTTTAAGTGGTCTTGGCTGTATCTCCCCACTTCTCCTTCATATGTGTGTGTGTGTGTGTGTGTGTGTGTGTGTGTGTATTCAAGTATTTATTAGACATTTGTACATTTGTATTATTTTTCATAATATTTTATTGATTATTTGGAGATTTATATCATGAACCCCAAGCACACTTACTTCCCAGTCCCCCCCCAGGTCCTCTCCTCCCACCCTTGGGACCCCCCCTTACAGGAAAAGGTGAAGAAAGAAGAAGAAAACAAGTCCAGTTTGTGTTGCCCGTGTACTCACTGCGCACGGTCAAACTCCTGGAGGCTGGCCCCGGAAAGAAAACTGAGTCCTTCCCCGCAACCCCCAACATAAGCCCTCAGTTGTGGAGATCTACACTTCACGATCCCTATCACAATTTTTAAGAGTTCTCTTCAATGGCTTTTGTGTTGGCTGCTACTTGGGGCGGGTGACAGTAGGGTTGTCACAGAAGCCTTCTCAACTGTGAGTCGCCACAGTCATCAATTCCACTGCCAAAGTGGCTTCCTTGCCCTTCACAATCAGCGGGAGCAGGGACCATGGATTCCACATGGTTTTGGCACTGCCACCTGAAGCCATGGTGATTTCTGGGTCCATGCTGCTGCCAAGGGCCATTGGTCCTACTGCAGCTGGGGTCCATGTTGATGTCTCCTTCCTTTTAAAATACCAGAAAAAATAATAATAATAATAATAGTTTTTTAAAGTCACCTGTAAACCGTCACAAAGTTTGCTGATCATATTTACCCTGAGCATACAATCACCGTCTCCTATTCTAAACATGAGTAGACTGAGGCATACTGGAGAGGGTGACTTCCCAAGACCCTGTAGCCACTGAGTAAACTCAGGGGCATGGATGGAGCACCCTCCTCACACACAGCAGAAATCCAGACTCTTCCTGCTTCCACAGTTAGCCTTCCCTAGACCAACCAAGAAGATCTGCACTCAACTCCATCAGTAACATCTCCATCTAAGGTCCCCATCACCCAAAACGACTCTTGCATAGAAGAAGCCTGTGTATGTGCACAGAGGCAGGAATTTAAATCTCTCACCTCCCGACCCTTCCCAAATGTTACATCACTCGAGGCTCTGACTTTAACACTCTAAACACAGTACCATGAACTGCAGATACACCTTTAGGGACCCGGATTCTTTGAGTCTGTTTATATCATCAGCTACAGAGATGAGTCTAAGCTGTGTGCTTTGCAAACGGCTTCCTATGTGCCCGCCCGCCCCCCCCCAGCACCAGCTGCCTAACCTTAACCTTGACTGTGGCCCTTTTATTCGTTATGGCCTTACTTTTCCTAGGACATGGTATGTAGAGGAGTTTGTCTTGCCTTGTACTTATTACCCTTGTATACTACAAATCCACCAGAGGATAGTGGCTTCTACCTCTCTCAAATGTGTGACCTTTCACCTCATTCCTCTCTGGTCCAACCTAGGGTCCCCACAATTATCTACTAGAATCGCCTAGGATCCTTCTTATGAAGATGTGTTCAGCCTTGAGCTGCAGTATTCACCTTCACAGGAAAGGAGGCAACAGGAGATATCCAGGGGCCCTTACGAATGGAAACAAACTCCTCAACATTTTACAGAGAATAACTTTCCCTAAGCACAGGTCACAGTGAAATTCAGCACTGAGTTGTCACAGGCCAAGCTCCATAGGCCAGGTCAGCATCAGATATCAATGGAAGATGCCAGAAATAAAGACAAAACCTTTCTTCTAAGGGAGTAACACATCACTTGTAAATACTTAAGAGTGTTTTTTTTTCACCTTTTTTTTTTTTTTTTTTTTAGCACTAAGAATCAAACCCAGGGCCTTACTGTGCTAGGCAAGCATTCTCCCACTAAGCTCTGCTGCTGCCCAAGAGTGCATTTGGAAAGGTTTTTTTGTTCCCATTAACTACAGACAAAATGGGAGGAAATCCCTGCTTTATACCTTCCGCCTTTCCAGAGCTGCTGAGGCAGAATCATCCCCAGGAGGGCTAGGGACACAGCCAGAGTCACTGAGTCATGCTCTCCAGGCACGGACCCCATTTATAACCTCTTCCTTAACTTTGTTTATCTCTGCAGAAACACACAGATGCATCGCACTTTCCAGAAGTTGGGGCCCTGTGATCATTACTTGTCATTGGAGGAAATGAGATTAGGGGCGCTTAATTCCTCTTCTCAGAAAGTCCACACTGTAATAAATGGCTCCTCGATGACCTTCATCCCCGGGTGGGGCTGCTGGGTTTCACTATTCCCTCGGGCCCTGGTATCACGGGAACAACTAACAAGGTGGTAGCCTTGACACTTAACCTCCACCCCAGACAGAAAGGGGACCAGAGAGGCTCACCTTCTCAGTCAGCCTTTACAACTCAGGGGCACACCTGTCAGGACATGGTAGAAATTTCAGAACCCTCAGCTTGTACTTTGCTGGATGTACCCCAGGAGTACACACCAAGTGGATTACACTCCTCACATTTCTTCATGGCTCTGGAGGCCAGAAGTAGATCCGATTATTTCTGGGCTGTGAGGGAGGGATCAGCTATGGGCCTCTCTGGCTCCCCTCATGCTCTCTCTCAGGATCTTTTAATCATCTTTAGAATATTTTCTTGAATTTTTATTAGTTCTTAGAGAATTTCATAGGATTATTTTGATCATATTCGCTCCCCTTTCCCAAGTCCACCAGGATCCACTCCTTATTCTCTCCCATTTCCAGTCAGTCCCAGATCCACAAGAGTAGAGGACTTGTCAGAAATTATGGCTGAGAGTGACAATACCAGGGACAACCTGGGGAGACAGATGCTGAGGTGGTTCATCCATCACAGGCCTCACTCACTGGACTCAGAAGCACCAGCTGCCTGTCAGTGCCAAATGCCTGCCCCAGCATGCCTTGGCTCGTGGCTTCTTCTTCCATCTTTAAAGAGAGTAGTAAGGCAGGTTCTGATTTGTCCATCTGGACTTTCCTGTATGCAGGTCCATGAGATGAGAGCGGTCTCACTCGGATAACCAGCAAAACCTCACATAATATAAAATATCTATGGATTCTGGGATTAAGGTGTGGACATCTTCAGTTAGACAGAGAATTGTGCTGAACACGATAAGCAGAGAAAAATCCCTTCCTATGATGAATTCTGGTGGCAAGAGTCAAGAGAATAAGGCCTTTAGGGCTGGGGAGATGGCTCAGTGATTAAGAGTACTTTCTGCTCTTGCAGAGGACCTGGGTTTGGTTCCCAGCATCCACATAGTAGCTCATAACCATCTGTAACTCCAGTTCTGGGGATGCAGTGCCCTCTTCCTGACCCTCATGGGTACCTCACTTAAGCACACTGTAGCTGAGGTTTTCTCCTGTCCTGCCCAGCCCCACAGACCTTGCAGCCACTTATAAAATAATCATTCACATGCTTATATTAATTAAAACTGCTCTGCCATTAGCTCAGGCCTACCACTGACTAGATCTTACATTTAAACTCAGCCCATTTCTGTTCATCTGTATGTTTCCATGTGTTCTGTGGCATTTCCTATGAGCCATTACATGCTGCTCCCTGGACAGCGGGCTGGCATCTACTGACTCAGCCTTCTAGCCTTCCCACAATTCTCCTTGTCTGCTTATCCCACCTATACTTCCTGCCTGGCTACTGGCCAATCAGCGTTTTATTTACCAACCAATCAGAGCAACACATTCACAGCATACAAAGCCATATCCACAGCAGCATACAAACTAGTCCTCAGACACACATCTATACACATAGTAGTTAAAATGACAAATACGTCTTTTTTAAAACAACAAAGTTTTTACACCATGGCATAATGACTGAAGGACCCACTGGGTTCATCATGGTTTATTTCTTTTGTGGTCATCATCGCTGACAAAAAAAGAGGGCCCAGGTGAGCAGCGTGTGGTGGTACACACCCACAACCAAGGTGTCTGAGAGGAGGCGGGGTGCTCAGGAACTCAGGGTCACTCCTGACTACACACGGAGTTGATGCCCATCTAGGCTACAATGAGACCATCTTGAAAAGACAAAAAGAAGCAGAAGGGAAGGCCAAGGGGACTTGAATGGGATTAGGTTGGAATCCAGGCTAAACCATGCAGGAGGAACAAGAGACTAAGACTGTACGTAGAGACCCCGTCACAGCATCAGACGTCTGAGAGATAAAGAGCTGCCTGAGGAGCTCAGTGAGCAACAGGATGGGTTGAGGGGTCAGAGTTCAAGTCTTAGAGATCTCACACTCCCCAAGTCAATAGAATCCAAATGCCTCATTCCACAGTCTTTGCCCCAACCAATCAGCATTCGGGAAGGACCAACCAGAAGGTGATAGTGATGAGCAGCAGTATCATGCTGGCACAGTACCACCAGATGCTTGCCAAGCACCCCAGTCTCTGTAGCATACACCACCCTGGTACACCTTCCCTTAGCCAGTCTCTATTCAGAGACCTGTGATCCCGCACTATCAGGATCAGGGCTGAGCATGCTCCCAGGCCCTGGTGGGTCCATGCTGCCCTGGACCTCACAGTCCTTCTCTTAGTTATCTGGCTTGAGACATCCTTGGCTGAATACTCCATTATGTAAGTCCATCAAGGGACATAGAGGTTAAGAAGCAAGGTAAGACAATGCCACTGTCTGGCAAAGAGATTTCTCCACTGTCTCAGGAGAGAGGCGAGTCCTAGTTTGGGACTGGGAGCTTACTTCTGTAACTGGAAGATTCAGAAGGATGTTGGAGTAGGTAACTACCCTGGTCTTGTTCACAAGGCATTTAGGTAGGGTTTTGAGAAAGCATAGTAGTACACAGACCCTTTGGGCTCTCATTCTAGTATGAGAAATGGTCACCGTCACTCTTACTGCCACAGACTAGCACAGGCTGCCTATAAACAAGAGCGGAGGAGCAGGCTTCCTGGTCACACTGCAAAGTCACGCTGCATAGAAAACTGAGAGAAGGTGGCTATTTTTTGCAGCCTATGAATCTCTTTGTTAGATTCTGCATGAATTGATATTTGTTGTGGGCCCAGAGTAGAGCAGCCCCTGAGAGAGAGGAGCCATGACAGCCTCATGAAATTTCTTGGCCAATTATTAAAAATAAGAGCCAGAAATTCCTGAACAATGCTAATGTCTCTTTAGAGACCCAGCAGGACAGACAGGCCCAAGCCAAGCCCTGGGTTTTCAGGTTCCTCTAAGTGAGCTCTGTGTGTCCTCTGACCATGAGAGTCCATCTAGAAAGGACTCTGGGATGTCTGCTTTCAGAACTGAACAAGTCTCTAAACAGGTAGAACCCTGACCCAACCTACAATCCATTCAAACAGAGAAGAGGATCCTGCTGCCCACCTGGTGCTCTCCTAGTGTGGATGTTACCACGTTCTTTGCTTCAAAGGAGAAGAAATATGAGGAATTTTCTCTGATATGCAAACTTCACAGAAATACTATGGAGATTATGCACACAAAGAAAGAAAGAAAAATTCCTACAAATATATTTAGAGACCCAAAGGTAGCATATAGCTCAGAGAACCTAACCTTGGCAATGGACACCGGGCATTTGTCACCATGAGCTCCATGGTGAAGTGGATGGAGAAGTAAAACATGGAGCCCAAGAGCCTCCACTTGCGTTGTCTGTAGCATGATCAGCATCCCCTGTGCTGTCACACTTCTTCAAAGGTGGCATTTAATAAAGCAAGGCATGCTCTCCTAAAACCTAAGCTTTGGCTTGCAAAGTGGTGATGGGTGATGATGAGCCCCTTCTCTGTCTTCCTACATTTCCTGGTTACCTGATTTCCACTCCTTTGTTTCCCTTTTACAGGAAGGGCTAAGGAGTCTCTGGCAGGGATCCCTCTTCAAGTTAAAATGCCAGAGTTGGCATTTCCTCTTTAGGACACCAGGACATGCCTGCAGTTGTGGGACTCGGAAACAGAGATGGGAGTATCTTCTGGAGTTTCAGGTAAACTTGGGAGTGTCTCTCTCCTCTCTCTGTCTCTCCCCCCTCCCTCTTTCTCCTAAAACACCATGAAACTATGGATTTAGGGAAACAGAAGTCAGGGAGAAGGAGCTAAAGAAACATTTAGATTCCCAAACTGCAGCCCCTGCTCAGAGGTGTTTTCAGAGGCCTTCCAGCTATAACTGCCCCCTTCTCCTCCTAAGAAAGCAGAGTCTGTCTAGAAGGCCAAAGTCATCCAGACACTGTCTCCAGGGTGCACACAAGGTAAGGACAGTTCTTGGGTACAGATTGATAAGGTGCTTTACTGAACTCATCCTAATAAGCTTCACATATTCAAAAGGACCACAGATGGAGACAGTGTAGCTTGGTGGTGACAAGCAGGGACTCAGGCTTTACGTCCCGCTAGACACTTGGTTCTGTCCGTGTTGTGGGTTGTATGCCATCCTCCATCTCCAGGATCCAGAAGTTGGCATCCTCACTCCAGTGCCTCAGACAAGGTCTTCAAAGTGCTGATCACGTTTCAGTAAGGTCCCTGGGGCGGGTCTTAATCCGATATGACTGACTTTCCTTTAAAAGGAGGAAGCTCAGACCCAGGCTCTCCTATGAGGAGATGACCATGTGAGGATTAAGGGAGATGTTACAATAATATGTCTACAAACCGAGCCCTGTGTGAGACGGCCAGCTGCACAAGAACCCAGGAGTCAAGCCTGGAACAGGTTCCTCCTCCCAACCCTCAAGAAGAACCAGTGCAGCTGAAACCCTGACTGACCCTGTGCGTGCGCACGCGTGTGTGTGTGGGGGTACATTTGTGTGTGTGCATGTTTGTGAGTTTGTGTATGTGTGTTTGTGAGTTTGTTTTGTGTGTGTGTGTGTGTGGTTTGACACGGTGTTTTCTGTATCACAGCCTAGCATCAAGCTCACTATACAGCTGGGTTTGCTCTTGACCTCTTGATCTCCAACCTCCATCTCGCAGGAGCTAGGACAACAGGCATCTGCCACCACACCTGGCCTGAGCTTAGACTCTTCCGCCTCCAACTGTAAGAGAAAAAGTTGATGGCAGTTTCTTCGAGCGTTTGTGGCGTAGTGAGATGACTGGTCCCCAAGCATCCTGCTGTGTGGCTCCCTGCCTCTCCTGACCTTGTCCATTCCTGGTGGGTGACGATGACAGTGTCTAACATAAGAGGTTGTTAAGATTCACGAAAAGAATTCCTTTGTAGACTCTGTAGACTCAGTTCATATGGCTTAGTCGGTAAAGTACTTGCCCTACAGGCATGAGGAGCCATGTCAAAAACCTGGGCATGGTGGCATGTGCTTGTACCCCAGTGCTGGGGAGGCAGAGACAGATGGATCTCTGAGCTTTGCCGCTAGATTACCTTACTTAGTGAGCTCCAGGCCAATGATAGACCTTTTCTTTATAAAACAAGCTACATGGCTCTTAAGGAACACTGAGATTGACTGGTGGTATACACACACACACACACACACACACACACACACAAATGATGGTGATGATGATGATAAAGAACCCATACGAGTAATGTTGCAAATAGAAGTTAATACAAAGAAAGAGGCCCATAAATATTTGTTAAATGAAAATTTTAAAACCAACATCCACATGAGTCAGTCTATGAATTATTCGTGACTTTTGACTCTCCAGCCACATGGCAGTAGAGGAGAAATAAGCAATCCTTTAAAAAGCCAAAATGTCATTACTTATCCCAAGCCCTGCCTGAACTGTTCTAATTGTATCTAAATTGTTTCCTTCGTTCCTCTCTCAATAGTGTGATGTGGCAGTGCCCAGGGCCTTTAGCTCTCTAATCAATTATTAATCTGGGAGTTAATAATTCATGTTAATTGGTGCTATAAGCACTTTCTCTGGCAAATGTGAGCAAAGGTCACAACTTTTAACAGCAAAGGCGAAACATTCTCCAAGTTTCTTTTTCCATGGCCTATCGTGGAAATACTAAGATGCAGAAGACAAAATTTAACCAGAGCTGGGGAAGCAAGATAACTCCACAGCTGAAAGACTAGACGTCCCCTCTCAGTCGGGGACCAGCTCAGTTCCACAACCTGCTGGACGAGGAGAGATCTCCAGGGACCGGGAATTGAGCCCCACGGGAGCTCTCCCTGCACAGACACGCTCCCTCATCCAGGTTTGTGGACCTCTGACAGAATGGAGAATACAATAATATAAGCCAAAGAGCTGGATCCTTGTGTATCAAGAAAGTTCTTCTTCAGAAAATAAAAGGAGG
The DNA here is from genome assembly GCF_949786415.1 of Peromyscus eremicus. Classification (NCBI taxonomy): domain Eukaryota; kingdom Metazoa; phylum Chordata; class Mammalia; order Rodentia; family Cricetidae; genus Peromyscus; species Peromyscus eremicus. The sequence goes on along the minus strand of NC_081428.1, from coordinate 5,153,124 downwards.
CATTTGAGAGACTAGCAAATCGCGAAGTTTTCCTGAAGGATGCCTTTTCTAAATTGTAAGACTAGACAAAATCTCCATACTGGGACAGCCATGGAAGGAATTCTAGGCGAAAACTCACCACCATTGAGCACTTTGGATTTCACGAATGTACGTATGCTCTCTGTTTCTTTTCTAGGAAGGTGATTTCTCATTGCCACAGAAGGCAAACAATAAACATCTTCCTATTTCAGGAATCCACCCTGGATTCCCTGCGCAGCCCACTCCTTTGCCCTGGGCCTGCGAGGCAGCCACACAGGCCCGGCACTGTGGGTGCTTGATCCCTTTGAGCCTCGATAATTGTTTGAAAGGTTCATGTCAAACCCCAGACTGGTGTGATGAAATAGCTCATTCCCATTTGGAGAATAAAACTATTCCTGGTAGCTTTTTACAGCCTTGATTAAAAGATAGACGTGAACTATGCGGAGAGTGAGTGTTGCAGACTTGGGATAAGGCTGAAATAGAAACCACAGCTTTGAGAGCGCCAGGGCCAGGAGGCCAAGCCTCCAACTCTTGTTTTTCTAAGGGAACTGTGAGTAACATATGGTTCTCATTGCACCCCCTTTTGGCCATTTACATATCGGGGGGCTGTGTATTTGGCAGTAGGTCCTATTTTTAGGAGTCCTTGAAAACCTGCCCTTCGAAACTGTTTTCGTTCTGGCGCAGATGTATGTCTTAAGCAGTATGAAAACACAAAGCTAAGAACGGAAAGGAGAAACATGTGGACCGAAATGGATGGGTTTTGCAGCCCGACGTCGTACAATAAGAAAGCAATCATTCAGTTGCAACTTTAAAAATGGATCCTTGCCCAAATTTCCTGACTATTTCCTTCTAAATGACTGTTTCTTTACAGAACTAAACTAATAGAAAGAGACAGGTTGTCCCTGTGCCAGGGCTGAACAAGCAGAGTAGGACAGAGGCTGTTTTTAGGGAAGGAATGTGGCAAGATAATGCCTGTTCTGTCTCCTGCTGCCTCTTGGGCAGAGGCCGGAGAAGATACTGCTTACCCACTGCGTGCCCGCTGCGTGCTCACTGCATGCTCACTGCATGCCCGCTGCATGGTTGTGGGCACCTCCTCCCCACCTGGCTCTACCTGAGCACCACAGTTCTATTATTTGCAATCAGTAACAAAGATTCATCCTGTGTCAATCATACAGCACGGAGAGTCTTTGTCACTCACTGTAATTAATAGCCTTCGCCTCACATGGGAAGGTGGGGAAGGATGGTGTCTGTACGTGACTCGGGTGTCTTCAGAGGGGGCTTCATGGATCCTTGTGCGTTCTGACACAGTAAGATGCCAGAACTCCAGCTGCAGTGGGAAAGGGGTAAGCAGAATGTGTTTGGTGGGGCTGGGCAGACAGTGAGTCTTGCCCAAGCCAGAGGATCTGAGTTCTGTCCCTGGAACCCACATAGAAAAGCATGTATGTGATCCAAACACTGGAGAAGTAGAAATAGGCAGATTCTTGGGGTCACTGGCCAGACACATTAGCAAGCCCCAGGCCAGTGTGAGACCCTGTTTCCAAAAACAGGACAGAGCCTGAGGAACTGTACCCAACACTGACCTCTGGCCTCCACATGCACACACACACACACACATGTGCACACACACACACATGTGCACACACATACACACACACACTTATACACACATATACCTCTATACACACTAATACGCATATGTGAACACACGTGCACTGAATGAGAGACCACATGCTCTGCAAGGGCCTACTTCAGACTGCAGTGTGAATTCACTCAGGAACCTATCAGGGAACATTAATAGGCTCAGACTTCAAAAAGGCAGCACTAAAAACAGGCTTGAAGGTCCAGGGAAGGGGGCCGCTTACCATGGGCTAGACCCCCCTATACCAATTAACAGTTAAGACAGCCCCCACCCCCACACAGACACAGACATACCCACAGGCCAACCTGAGCTAAGCAATCCCTCACTGAGATTTCCTTCTCAGGCAACTATACCCTGTGTCACCTTTACAGTTAAAGCCAACTTGGGTGCTGTGCTTTGTGACAAATATCATTTTATTAAACAGAATTCATTGTGCACTTGAAAATAAAAGCTTTGCAAACACAACTTTAATTTCTGCTCTCGGTACCCCCAAAATTTAGTTGACGTATTTCTAAGTGTTTGAGTGAATGTCTGCATGACCCCTACCCCAAACTCTTTCTCACATTGTACAACTGATTAGTCTGTGTGTGTGCAGCTCTCTGTGTGTATTCATGGACATGCACATATGTGTGCAGGTGTATATGCACATGGGAACAGGTATGTGGAGGCTAGGCATTGATGTTGGGAGTCTTCTCTGACCTTGATATACCTTATTCTTTGAGGCAGGGTCTCTCCATTGAACCCAGAGCTAATCAGTACGGTTGGTCTAGCTAACCAGCTTGCTCTGAGGAGTCCCTGTCTCTTCTGTCTAGGCTCTGGAATCACAGGCAGGCTACCACACCTACTCACCAGGCATTGACACAAGTTCTGGGCATCCGAACTAAAGTCCCCATGCTTGAATGGCAAACATTTGTTCCACGTAGTCATCTATCTCTCCAGATCACACCACTGATTAATCTTGAGGGAGAAAATTAATGTAGATTCTTATAATCTTAAGTGGAACACACACACACACACACACACACACGCACACACGCACACGCACACGCACATGAGCGCACGTGACTACCTAAGGCCAAATTCTTTGCCTTTTCTCTGCAGGGGATCCATGCAAACGTGAGAACCATCTTGGGTCCCTCACATCATTTGGGTTACAGCAGACTCTGCTAAAGGGTTGCATGAAATCACTTAGGCCATCTCACTGTCCCTATCATTTCCTCTCCAACACCCCACTTGAATGGCATCACACGGCATTTTCTCTCCTCTAATCTGCTGTGAATGATGCCTTTTACCAGAGCTCCATGAGTTAAAATCCTTCATTACCTCTCCACTGCCTGCACGGTAAACCTGTGCTGAGGACTGGGCTGGACAAGTGGATTTGGGACAACCCAGAGTCTCGGTTCCTGGTGCTCTTGTTTTTCCTGCTCTCTGCCCAAATACATACACTGAAGGCTGGGGCTGTTTTTCAGTAGATGCCATACACCAGAGTTATTCAGATAATGACAGAAGCTGAATTACACTCCCAAAGTAGCACATGATGTTGTTGAAGGTCTGGCCTGGGCTGCATTTTCATGAGTCAGCACTGGTGGTGTCCTGGTGGGAAGTCTTCCCTGCCGACTAGACAGGATTCAGAGTCACCATGAAACACGTCTCTGGGTGTGTCTGTAACGTGTCTTCTGCAAGGTTTAAGTGAACAGGGAATGTCCACCCTGAATGTGGGCACACAAAGGAGACGGTGAGCTGAGCAGCAGCCCTCCGCTCCATCTGCTCCCTGACTGCAGCGCATGCCTTCCCCGTTGTGACCGACCCGTACCTCAGACCACAAGCCAGGATAACCCCTTCCTGCCTCAGCTGCTGTAGTCAGGTGTGTGGTCGCAGCAACAGGAAAGTAGCTGACACAACCCGACTGCATACTGACCGCCAAACTCCCCAGCCTCTGCACGGTGCTCTAACAGGAAGCTCGTTCCAACTTCTCAGCCACATGCCTTCCTGTTACTCATGGGGGCGGAGGGGATGGATTACAAGCCTGCTCAGAGGTTACAGCAGCTGTGGTACTTTCCTGTCACCCTGTCTTGGTCAGCTCTAGCTGTATAACAAAATATTGTGGACTTAAGCCGTAGATGTTTGTTTTCTTGTGGCTCTGTGGGCTGTAATCCAAGGAGACATTCCAGCGGGGTTTGATTCTTGGTGAGGGCTCTTCTGCTGTGTGAAGGGTCGATTTCTTGCTGTGCCCTTGTGTATTTCTTCTTCAGGATATACCCATAAAGGGACTCTCCTTGCCTTCTCCTTTCTATAAGACACCAACCGTATCACATCAGGATCCCATCCTTTCCACCTCACTCAGCTCAACAACCTCCTGCAAGTCCGCAGACACAGTCATGCTGGGAGTTGGGGCTTCAGTTCATCTTAGTCCATAGCAAGCTATATCCCAAATCCCCCCAAAGAACAAAGCACACTTTCTATACACAGCAGAAGAACAACTTTCTTGACTACTCTACAAATTAGCTTCCCAGGCATCTAGTGCAGACTTTATTAGTTGTGATATATTTAATATAATGGTACAGTGGTGCATTATTGCTGTTTGATGAGGGGGAAATGCAATCGTGTTGTAGGTGTTTCAAGCTTTGGAATATGAAATTAGTCCTATAGAACCAATTTTTACCGAAAGTGTCAATTTTATAATAATACATGCATGGATCATTGTGGATCAGCAAATGAATAATTTGTAATTTAACTTGCATTTACTGATACGTGTACAATTTGTTCTAAAGTCCTAATGAGAAAGGTCAAGGCTGCCATGATGACCTAAACACTAGATGGTACTTTATGAAACCAAGGCAGTTTCGCTGTTACCACCAATCTGAGTCACAGCAGGAAAGCAAACCGATGAGCTGATAAAGGCCCACTGCACCTGTCCTGGCAGGAACCGCACCTTTTCCTCCTTCGTGAATTATTAAGGTTGAGGAAAAGGAGTTGCTGTTCCAGAAATGGATGGACGCTGTCAGGCACCGTGTTTCCTGCTCAACTTGGCTTGTCGTTGGCTCGGGGTTCTGCCTGGCATGTTGACGGAATGCAAGGTTTTAGAGATGATAAGACATTACTGTTCAGAGGGTGCCTCTTCTCTGGTGGCTTCTAGGACCACTTAAAGTCTCATCTTTAACCTCACCTATCCTGTGCATTAAGGAAAATGTGGACCTGAATTCCAGGTACCAATTTCACGTCAAGCTGGTCTACAACGTAATCTGAGAAAATTGCAGAAGCTGCAAAGCAAGGACAGTTTGGTGGCCGTGGTTGGCCGAGTCTGTGTCAGGACTGACTGCCACAAGAGGTTGGAGCTGCCCCAGGGGATGTCTGCTCAACTGATAATTCTGTGAGCCCTCAAGTAGAGTCAACTTAGGAAACAGCCGCACTGGGGGGCAGTCAAACACCCAAACGCTGCCAGTCTTGAGCTGAATCCACCTATAAACAGCGACAGCGTTTCCAGGAGCCCCTGCTTCCTTCTGATAAAATGAGTTCATTAACTAGGAGTCTCAGCCACACTGGCCCCACGAGGTTAAACTCTGTGGTGAAGGGACTTGGATTCTCAGCACCTTAGGGAGACTGAGCATGCTCCATCATAGCTCCCTGTCCCCAGCATGGCCTCCTCCCCACCCGTACCCATCAGCTAATTCCACCCTTTTCATCACGACCTGGATCCAACCTGTCTGCCTAGGACGTGTGCTTCCAGAATTCTCCTATTTTTCAGAGTCTGCACCTTGATCAAGGTTCCAACCCAGCTCAGTTTCCTGCTGTTTTTCTTTGTCCTAATTCTCAGAAGTGTTCCCTGCCAGGGTGTGTGACCATGGGCTCCACTCCTTCAGAAGAGGAAAACAAACAGCTGGCTGCCCCCCCCACCCCAGGGAATATGTGTGTGAGTGTGAGTGTTCCTTACCATATTTCTACTCATTTATAGATTAACTGAGAATGGATTCAAGAAAACCCCTGAAAGATCATGGAGGAACCACCCCACCACACACACACACACACACACACACACACACACATACATACATACACACAAACCCATACATGCATACATATAAACACACATACACACACATATACATACATACACATACACATACACACACACATACACACACACATACACATACACACATACACACCCATACATATAAACACACATACACACACACATACACACACACATACACATACACACACACATACACATACACACACACACACACACACACACACACACACACACATACACAGAGAGAGAGAGAGACATGGCCCCTCCCACAGTCTCCCATCTCTCCATTCACTCTATTTCCAGACCCCACTGTCATCAACCAGCCTTATCTTCACCATGGGTTTGGTGAAGCCATGTTAACCTTGGAGGACCATGTCTCCCCCTGGCTGCCCCCCCACACACACACACATACCCGCACACTTCCACAGAATAAATAAAAACATTTGGTGTCTGGTCACTCATACACACATCAGCTGCTGGATCTGTGCCCTGGCAGTTGGAACTGACAGCCTGTCACCCCAATCACCATATCAGCACTCTGCTAGGACCTGGACCCTGTCTCTAAATGTTTGTTAAGATGATCCTAATTGTCCCGACTCCTTAGTGTAGACATCATTACCAATGCCCTGGAGTTTTTACTCAGACTCTCACACCTCAGTCTGGCAGAGGAAACCCCCACAAAGGTGTCGGCGCTGCCCTGTGGCCACTACTGAACACTGATGGCTGGTCCTCCCTTCCTTTGTTCTTTTCACTTGTCAAGACTCCTCCCAAATGTGATGGAAAGATTAGATCTTCAAAAATTGCCTCACAACCTGAGATGATCCCTCTCCTCTAAATCCACTGTGAATAATGGCATCCGGCTCCCAGAACAATAGGAAATGTCCTGCTTCCTTGCACACAATCACCGTGGCAGGGTCACAGACTGGTTCTGTGGGTTTCGCTGGGACTTCCCCTGGGTTCTAATCAAGAAACTTTCTGGGTGCAGCGACACACACCTATAGGCCCAGGTATTCAGGAAACTGAGTCAAGAGGAATCCAGATTTTTAGGCCAGCATAGGCAGTAGATCAAGACCCTATCTGAAAAAGAAAAAAAAAAAAACAGAACTCCATTTCCCTTTTTATGGAGCAGGAGATCAATGTAGTATTTCTTAGAATAAGCAGCCACTTCTCTTACGGGCGTCTTCCTTCTCAAAGAAAACCCTAGAGTGTTAATAGGGGTGGTCCCACAGTAGAAGCAGATAAAAGTTATCTAGTAGCCCTGAACAATACATCTGTACCATTCCCTATAAGGCTTGAGAAACAATCCAGAAAGGGAGGCGGAAAGAATGTAAGGAACAGAAGAAGATGGGAAGCAGGCCTGTGAGAGGAAATCTTCTAGTCAAAAAGACAGCCATGACAATCACACACACACAGAGAGAGAGAGAGAGAGAGAGAGAGAGAGAGAGAGAGAGAGAGAGAGAGAGAGAGAGAGAGAGAGCAGCCTCAGACTCTCATGGATAGTTCCTGTCCAGTCCTCAACAGATGGCCCTGCTTAAACTAAAGGGGTCACAAGTAAAACCTGCAGTCATGCTTCTGGGAAGGGGGAGGTAGGGGTGGGGAAGGGACATGGATATGGACTGTAAGGAGATAAGGGAGAACGGGAGGGGAAAGTGATCAGAATGCATCATATCCGTGTGTGAAATTGATAAAGAACAAAATCAATCAGTAAAAACATAGCTGCTGTAGCTGTCCCAGCAATTACAGTGTAGTGCCAGAAACATTAGCAAGAACCGACATTTCACTGACCCTGGGCACGGTTCTGAATGACTGGCTCACTACAATCCCCCTATGGCCTGTGCTCCAGCAACATCATTTGACACCAGAGGAAGCAAAGGCAGAAAGATTACAGTAACCATAAGGCTATGATGGGCATTGTGACGTCAGTGACATTGTTTTGATCACTGTCATTCCTACTACTAACAGACAGAAACCCCGCTGCCTACCCTGCAGATGGTCTAGGCCCCACTTGCGTCTGATCAAATGCTCAGCAGAAAGAAGCGTTCCACATAGTTGGTCTAGGAACACGTTTGGTCCCTTCCTGGTTGCTCTGCCACCATCTGGTCCCCTGGAGCTCTCTTTGGAGTACACCCTGCTGGTGGCGGATGAGATAGAGATACTGGAAAATACAATGTCTCCTGTGACTGATAAAAAAAAAAAAAAACTGGCTTGATGAACACATGCACAGAAGCCTGCATCAGGTGCAAGGCAAGGAAACCAGAGAGTGGAGGTCCGTGCCCACCTGTCCAGGGTGGCCCCCGACTCCCCGTCCTGCCCCATGACAACCGACATCAGCATAAATTAGACTAAGATGCCTCGTGTTCCCAGGAACAGTCAGCCATCTGGCGCTTCTAAGCCAGCCCCCCACTTTGACAACTAAACCAGGGAAGTAAGTCGGGGTGATGGCCACAAGGTGTGTGAATTTCCCCTGAGTCACTCATACTTTGGCCTGAAACAAACCAAGCCCTGACACACCACAAGGTCCTGACCTGGGCCGGGCGACCTGTAAGATGAGCCAGCTTCTGAGAGCTAAGGTGGGTCTCACCCCTTTGGAGTCGAGTTCTGGTTCCCACCACACCTTGTTTGTTCACGAGGTCACAGAACCTTCCTGAAGTTCAGCCGGGCATAACAGGACTTATCTGACCATGGCTAGAGGTACTAAAGAAGAGAGGAGCCGAGAGGCAGGTACCCCACAGCGCTGACTCCTCCCTCCTCGACAGCCAATCACATCCTGTTGATTTCAGGTTTTAGTTGGCTCCTCAGTCAGTCAATCTCTGAGGAAATTCCTTTCAGCCCTTTTCTTTTCTGCCATTCACAGCTGTTGACCGGGGAGCATCGTCAATTCAATATCTCTTCTGAAATCCGCAGCTTATTCCAAATCTGTTTGTTTCTTGGCATCTTTTCCTAATCAGAACCTACCAGCAGAAGCCAAGTCAACAGGATTTTTCTTACAGTAGACACACTCTCCCTTCAAACACTGATTCCATCTTTGCCAAGTTACAAATATAACTTGTTTTCCCAGAAAAAAAATAAAAGCATTCACTGCAAATAAGTAGCACAAAAATTTTTAAAGAATATAGCCAAATATTTCTCCCTTGCTCTCTTTCCCATAATTCCTTCTCTCCCCTTTTAATGCCTACCTACTCTCTGCCTTCCTCCTCTAAAGAGATTTCACGTAACAATCAAGAAGGTGGCAACTTCCTAAACTAAAACAATCCATGCAGCATGATGCCTGTGCTGTTCTACCTGGGAATCATCTGCTCCACGTGGCCTGACAGACATAGAGAAACTAATCAGAAAGGGCCATCCAGAATCCCATGGCCCAGGTGTACTGAACAAATAAGGTAGAGGTGGGTTTTTAGTGTCTAGAGTTAAATAAGATCATCAAAATTGATGAGGGCATGATCATAGTAGGAATTCCACTATGATGAGAATAAACCAACTTGGCAGCTGAAGAACTAGAAATTAAAACTCGCATGCTTCAGTTCTGTCCTTGTTAGCACTAAGAGAAGGTGCCACGTCACATGGTGGCCAATCAGAAGAGACCTGAGCCCGGGGGAGGCAGAAAGCATGAGATGAAGGTTCCCTTGTCAGGTGTAAATGTGGTGGCCAAGGATGCAGAGAACAAGCAGAGGGCGGGCCCTCAGTGGTGTCTTGGGGACAAAGGCAGAATCTAGGACCTGTGAGAGGTAGCTGCCACAAGAGGCAAAGAGTGGGCAGGGTTGGAAGTTGGCGGTAAAGAAGCAAACGTTGCTGAGTGGAAAGGAAGTTCACTCAGGGTAACAGGAGTACATGGATAGACTAAAGGAGAGAGTGTAGAAGGGTCTGTCCTCACCTGAGTGGGAGCCACACAACAGGCAGGTGAAGGGACCTTCCATCTGCAGACAGTGGTAGAGAGGACTGAGCGAGGACTGCCCCCTCACCTCTGTGGCGGGTCCCTCTCTCTGAACACGGATGTCACAGGAAATGCTCCCAGAACCGTGTTCTGATTAAGCAGGGCACCCTGGAAGAGAAGAGTATGGGAGACACAGACACATCCACAGAAAGAACCTCGAAGATTTGCAGCCAAACAGAAAACCCATGTTTTTAAAAGTCACTAAAGTAATTACATAGAATCCAAGGAGCAAAGATACTGTGATCGTCTGTCTGGGTCACCAGCTTGACAACATCTGGAATCAACCACATGGCAAGCCTCTAGGCACAGCTGTGAGGGATTTTCTTGCAAATGTGAGCAGCATCTTCCAGTGGTGGGTCCCATAAAGGGGCCTTCTGCATCCATGTCACCTCACAAGGTCATTTCTGGTTCACGTTTGTCTACCCGGCTGTGAATGCTCTGGCCATCCTTCACTGGTGTCACAACCCAGCTCCTTCAAGTTTCCACCAGAGGCTCTTCTAGAATCTCCCAGGGCCTGCTGAGGCACCAGACTCACAGACTGGGCAGCTAGTGAGATCTCCACTCTCTGTTGTGAAGTCAGTCTTACTGGCCTGCTCGGACCGCATCTTGGAAGCCTGTCCAGTGAATTTCTCTTCATACATATTCTCTAGGTTGCTTCTATCACTTAGAACCCTGACTGATACAGACATGGCAGAAATAATTACAAGGAACTCAACACCTAGAAACATAAAACTGCTTGTAGTCACTCTGTCAGAGATGTTTACATCACCAAACTGTATTAAGGACATCTTAGATATTATAAAAAGTTATAAAAATGGAATTAAATCACTCTGTTCCAGTAATCAGAAATATACTTTTGCTTGTCTGTAATAAACAGGTAAATTGGAGAAAAACATACTACACTCAATAATTTTCAACTAGTACAGACTAAGAATGTTGTGGGATATTTGTGCACTGTGAAAATGTATTGCTGTGATTGGTGTAATAAAAAGCTGATTGGTCAATAGCTAGGAAGAGGTTAGGCAGGACTTCCAAGTACAGAGAGGACTCTGGGAAGAAGAAGGGCAGAATCACCATCCAGACAGAGAGAAAACAAGAGGTACAAGATGAAAGAGAGATAATGCCACGTGGTAGAATGTAGACTAATATAAATGGATTAATTTAAGTTATAAGAGCTAATGAGACAAGCCTAGGCTAAGGCTGAGCTTCCATAATTAATAACAAATCTCTCTGACATGATTTGGGAGCTGGCCTTTTGTTTGTTTGTTTGTTTGTTTGTTTTGGAAACATGAATTTGCACACCTCTGAGAACTGTACGTCATGTGGGTGACACTAATGTTGAACACCCCCACATTTCTGGCAAAATGTCACTCAAAACTTGTTGCTATGGTAAATAGCATTATGATGGTCGTCTTATCCTTGTCTTTTGGTCTTTACTAATCCTCACTACATAGGTCTCTCCTCAGCTGCTGCATTCCTACAGACTACTGAGTTTCTTACTTTACAGTTGACATAACAGCCCTTGGCTGGCCGAGACACTTGTCTAAGGAGAATCTTACGGAATTTGCCTTCAGTTATCCTCAATAATGAAGAGAAAATGAGTTGAAAACAGGTTCTATTTCATGTACTTCTTGCTTGGCCTAAAAACGTGGGTGGGAATGGATCCAAAGAATTCCTAGACACGGTGGGTGGCTTGAAGAGGCTATTTTTATGATAACTAAATTTGCTCACTTTCCTTCGCGCCAACCAGCAGTTTGGCTAATGAACCCTTTTACCTCCTCTATTTATTCGAGAGATTAGACAATGTTCCATTCTCTATAATGAGAGGGTTTTATTTTTTAAATTCCAAGTCACAAATATAGGTGGGGGAAACAGACATGAGATAGAAATGCAGTTCATTTGCCCAGACCCTGCAAGTGGTTCCTGAAAAGGCCAAGCCCAGAGGAAAACCAGAAATAAAACTGAGTAAAAGTGGAGCAACTGAGAGGCAGGACTCTGGGGTGTGCTTAGGCAGAGGTGCTCCCCGGGGAGCACAAACAGCAAAAAACTACAGCCAGTGAATCAAGGACTCACAATAGGCTAAGGAGGTGAGGTGCCTGCCACACAAACATAGGGAGGGACCTGTGTACCAATGTGAGGCAGATGCAGGAGGCTTCCTGGGCCTTCCTGACCAGCCAGTCTAGGGAAATCCAGGTTCTGTGAGAGACTCTGTCTCCAAAAAAAAAAAAAAAAAAAAAAAAAGTAGGTGGGAATCAAGAGGACATCATCCATATCATCTCTGACTTCCATGTGTACACACACACACACACACACACACACACACACACACACACACACACACAAGAACACAGATGAGGAAAGGCTAAGAGTCAATGTGCCCATTCTGGTGATCTTGCTGGTTGGAAACAGCTCTTTTGAAGTAGATTACACACAGCTTGAGCCATCCATGAGAATTGCAAGCTAATCCTTAAGAGTTATTATGCATAATGGGCCTAACAAAATCCTCTGTGGGTTACTGAACGTCACTACAGGCTGGCATTCTGAGCTGGCTGGCCAAGGTAAAGCCAGTGGACTTACTGAATATGGGTCCTGTCTAGCCCACAAATCTCAAAATTGCTCAGGTTCCTTGGAGCCTTATTACACTCCCAGCAGCCTTGGGAAGCATTGCTCAGCACTGAGGCAGCATAGTCCTTTGAGCAAGCCCAGACACAGTTTCCAGAGAATACACCCCACAGACTCTGCATTTCCCTGAGAGCTGCATGTGTTTTTCCAGAGAAAATGTGTCTTCCCCATAGAAGGAAGCCCTAGAAAGCTCCAGAAGAATGGAGGGTGGCTTTGAGACACCCAGTCACACAATGAGTCAACAACGCTGCTTCCTTTCTCTGCTCTTTCTTTCCCAGGGTCAGTGAGAGCCAGGGCAGGGCAGCAGAAGAGTCACTGGGGCCACGGGCAGAGCATCTCTGGGAGAGCCTGGCGGCTCCTATGTGAGACCAGGAAAGAGACGCCAAGTAGCAGCCAGCGCTTGGCAGGGCCTCTCTTCATTTTCCTTGGCTCGCTCTCACTACCTGTCTGAAGGCTGCAATGCAGGAAGGAAATTTTTCAAGAGATTAAACTATTATTGTTTCCTGTGCGGCTGTCTTCGCTGGAGTATGAGAAAAGCTTTAAGGGTACTTGAAAAGAGATTTGTCTGAATGGCAAGGCTGTTGTGATTCACCCCTCCCTCCAGGTGGGATTTGGCCAATTTCCTCAGGAAAGTGGTTGATTAGGGCCCGTGGATTTATCCATGGCCTAAATATAAGATGTCATAAAGGTGATTAATGCTGAGCTCACCATCACAGGGAGTTAAGAGTTTATAAAAGCTATTTTTAACCGTTTGAAAGGAGGGAAACTCATTTTTCAGGTTGCCAACGTGTTCCAATAGTTAAAACCTTCTTTGTAGGCCCCAATAATTCACGCTACCCACAGTTAAAGGTTGACTGTGTTTTCGGGTTTTGTAAAGTTTATTTGAAAAATTGATTCAGTGTGTTTTGTTGTTTTTATAGAAGGCACACAGGGGAAGGAAAAGATGTAAAGTATATTTCCATCATGGGAGTGACCACAGCTCCTGGTGACACTCTCACGCAAGAATCTCCTTTCTTCTCTCCGTCCAGCCCAGGAGAGTGGAAGCAACTTTCCTGGGTCTGTATCTAGCATACAAACAGCAATCAATGAAGAATGTCTGTGTCTATATCTATCATACAAACAGCAACTGATGGAGAATGTCTGAGAAGGTCTGCAGAGCCCAACAACCAAATAAACAGAAAGCAGACCAATCCAGAATGTTCCTGGTAGATCCAGGGCTCCCTGCAGTGTCTGATGTAGCTTGGACACGCTGTGCTACCCAGAAATGCTCCAAAATGCTACTCTCCTATTACAACAATTCCACACACGAGGTCCCCATCATAAATATTACATTTTCTCCCCAGTCACAAAAGGAATATGTACAAGTAGCCTCTCTTCCAAGGCTACATTCCCAACAAGATGGCCACAGAATTCACTAGAGCTGCCGGGTACTTTCATAATGTAAACACCATCTGTAACTGTATAGTGGGCCAACATACTAAGGGGCCATTACAGGATGTATCATCTGGGGTTAGATAGTTGGGCTTTATGGGGGTGCTAAATCATGAAAATGTGTTTATTCTCAATTGCTATCAACAATGTTGACACTTCCTGTGGTCTTTGCAACACCTTTAGTGTTCACTCTACTCAACCTGGAATTCTGAGGTTGTCTCTAGGGTGTTTGAAATTCCTCCATCTCTTCTGTAAACATCTATAATACCCTGTACTCTGCCAGGAATACTGACTGCTTCTCCGTGCCGAGGAGGTAAATATGACTCAGATTTTTCAGTGAACTCCCGTGGAGCCTGGCAGACATGAAGACTCTTGCAGTAGCAGGAATGAGGTGACATGGACACATGTATATGTTGCTCCCTCCCCAGGGTCAGTGAGAGGTCAGAGTTCTCCTACAATGTCAAAAGCAGAAATAACAAAGGCGACAATAACAACTAACTGAAAACTTCTGTTTAAGTACACACAGGAACCCAGGCACCTCTTCCTCCCATATCCCAACGCTCTGACCATAGTCTTAAGACAGAGTTACAGAGGAGACTGAGACGTGCAGCATTGCTCCTCCGAACGGTAGGGCTCCTACTGCTGAACAGAAGAAAGGGAGAATGGCCACAATGGAACACTGGTAGTTTCTCCACGTGTTGTTCTCAACCATTGCCTTGTAAGGATCCAGAAGGACCACAAAAAGTGTGGCTAGTGACTCAGAGTCCCTAGAGGAGAACCTATTACTATTACGTTATAAATAGACCGAGTATCAACTGCCTCCTAAATACTTACCTCTCTACCCATAGATTAGACCAGGTCTTGGTCCTCATCAGAGAAGCCTCTTTCCACAGTAGACAGCAGTTGATACAGAGATAGACAACTGGTAGAAATGCAGAGAAGGAGTGTCTGTGAAATGCTAGTCCATAAATGGGGTTTCTATATCACACCCTTTGCTCCCAAGTCTCAAGGAACACGGTGTGGGGCGGGGGCAAGTAGGAAGATTGCAACAGCCAGTGATCAAGGAGACTTCTAGACACAACAGGACGATTGTACCCATGGACTCGCTGATGGAGATCAAGCCAGTAAACATCCCAGCATGGTGGGGGAGGGGCTTGAGAGGCCCCGACCCCTAACTCAGGAGCTATTGGCAGTCGATGGCTACTAGAGGAGGAGAAATCACTTTTCTTTGGGGCTGTGCTCTCTGGCAGGTTAACCATGCTCCAGTAGATACACCTACACACAGCTGAGCAGAACTAATTTGGGACTGAGTGGATTGTAAAAAAGAAAGACATAAAGTTAGAGGCAGGTCTTGGGGTAGGATCTGGGTGTGGTTGGAGCGGGAAGAGGATGGTGGATATGATCAAAGTACTTGGTGTACATTTATGAAATTCTCAAAGAATTAAAAGTGAAGTATTGGTAAGCATATTAGTTACTCAGTCCTGTGTCTATGTACCACAATGGACAAAACGTGTGATCATTATCTTCTGTTAAATTTTTACACTTACACATAATTATCTACTATGTATTTATTAGAATATGTGACTTGTTTTCCCATTGAATTTCTTAAATTTCTCACCATTTAAGTTGATATTGAAATAAATAGCAACATAAGCTACATGGAATTTATTCAAAAGATTGTAGAGAATTTAGGATGAGCAAAAGGAGAGGGAAGAGACTTAGAGTCTGTATATGTGGGAAGAGCTGAAACAAGGAATGCACCCTGGCATGGGCTTGGCTGCCACCACAGGCTGCTTGCTTAGCCACCTTGAGTTCCTTATATGGGGGTTTGTAGGCTATCGTGAGTGTGACCATGGCACCAAGTAAGCACACATTTTTGTGGCACTTACTGCCTCTTCACTAATGTTGGAGACAAGGAAAGACAACTTTATTTTATTTTAAAGAAAGAACTATGGTAGATTCAGGGTGTATCTTTTCCACCTCAATTAACCTAACTAGGGAGTTTCTCACAGGTAGGCATTCTCAGAGATCTAACTCCTAGACAATTCTAAATCCTGGCACATTGACAACAGTGTCAACCACTGTAGTGTGGCCAGAAAGCACAACAAACCTCCAAAGAGAAAACGTGAATAAGAGATAAAGGACAGGTTATCTCTCATCTGAAGAGGAGTTCTCACTTGCTGTGGGATGTCTTTCTGTATGCTGTGAATATGTGTTGCTCTGATTGGTTGATAAATAAAGCTGTATTGACCTATGGCAAGGCAGCTTAGAGGCAGGCAGGAAATTCAAGCAGATAGACAGGAAGAAGGAAGGAGAGACAGAGAAGAGATGCCAGGCTGCCACCCAAGGAACAACATGCCAGCAGACCAGTAAAGCCACGAAACACATGGCAAAACATAGATTAATAGAAATGGGTTAATTTAAGATATAAGAGCTATCTAGCAAGAAGCTTGAGCCATGGGCCATTGAGTATGTAATTAATATAAGCCTCTATGTGTTTACTTGGGTTTGAGTAGCTGCAGGACTGGGCAGGACATAGGAAAACTTCTGACTACACTCACTGGGCACTCCAACCACTTTTCACTCAAACAACAGCTTCAGAGTCTAAAGTAGTTTCAGCATCTTCATTCTGATCCCTTCACCAAAACCCAAGAATAAAGCTATTCTGCCCTCACACATCACAGTTTCACAAATCACAGACCTCGAGTTTTTCCTGGTAACATTCTCTTCCCTTCTAGAATACCTACAAGGTGCTAACTGCAACCTCTGTCACTCTGCATTCATTTGTTCCAATCAGAACAGCCGTTGTACTCGGAGGAACCATCAAGAGTCAATATCCAAAATGAGCAATCATCCACAACACCTCAGTCTTCCTTTCCTCTAGGAAGACAACCCTCCAAGTCCCCATGAGGAGCAAGTGCAGAAATATCCCACTATGACAGAGAATGTCTTCATGGAAGTGGACCCTACCTGCTGTGTCTGCTCAGCACCTCCCCATGGGGCCTGGACTCTGCTCTCAGGAAATCTCCTCCCTTCTCCACTCCATTAAATATAATATGATGCTGTCCACAGCCACAGTCACAGTCCTGGATATTCAGAATCACTCCCAGGAAATTAGAAACAAAGAAAGAGCACCGTCTCTGTCTTGCTTCCTGAAGTGATACCTCTGAGAAGGAGCCAGTCCAAGGAAGCAGGAACAGGAAGACAAAACAATGTGAAGGACAAGATCATGCCAAGAGCCACTTCTGAGGCCCAACCCTACTCCTGGCCTTTGGAGCACAAAGCAGCCCAGCAGCTGTTTAACATATTCCTTCTTTACCTAAATTGCATTAAGTTGAATTACCACCACTTACAATTCCCATATACAGAATTACAGCAAGTTTCCCTTGTAATCTAAATGCAAACACTTGAGCCCCACATGCATGGCTGGAATGAAATGGCACCAAAGTCAAGGAAAACCAATTTCCAATGTGTGCTCCATCTCAGCAGGGTGCGGGCGTGTGTGTGTGTGTGTGTGTGTGTGTGTGTGTGTGTGTGTGAAGAGCACCAGTTATTCAATAACACAGAATGGAAAACATGCAAGGCAGCCCTCTGAGGGACCCACAGGATGACACCCTGTTCAACAAAACAGCTCAAAGCCTTTCAGATTTTTCTTTGCATCTGAAACTACCAGGAAGGGTGTGTTCATCATGCACAGCAAAACTTACAATCAATCATCTTTCTCCTCTACTCAGAACTCTAGTCCACGCCTACCCCATAAGCCACCCACTGTCTGTCACTCATTCTTCCAATCAATACATATAGTGCATCTGCTCTAGGTCAGATTCCATACAAAATCTCTGCCCTCAGGGAGCCTCAATTTTAGCAGTCGGAAGATTGTTACCAAACTGTCTACTCTTCCAGGTCAGATATGTTTTCTTCCATTATCCCTCTCAAGGCTACATCAGCAAATCCTCTCTTTTGGAGTCTTCCCAACAAAGGCCGTGTATCCTGAGCTGCTGCAAACAGAAATCCTCCAGGTGAACAGGATGCGCTTTGAGTCTTTCTAAATGAGGAAGTGGCTGTGAATGTGTTCTTGAGCTATTTTCCTGTGCTATACTCTAAATACAAAAATCACACAGGAGTCAGGATTTATGGAGAAGATATATATAGAAACACACACACATACTGTGAATGCGAGTTTCTGGGAAGAAGCTATGACAATAAATAAGGGTTGATTGACAGATTAGAATTTCAGTGATGTGTAATGGTTAGAATGTTGCAAATCTAGGGCCAGACTATCTTCAGCTCTCTTTATCCTTCACCCAGTAGCCATTTGTTGCTCACCACTGTGTGTGGGAGAAGATCCTTGTGACTATTAGGTAAATCCTTTAGAATGCATGAATAGATGTCCAACTTCCACCAACCCAAAAGCTAAGAAAGTTTTCAGTGTCTATAGTAAACATTCCTCTGCTTTACTGTAACCCACCTACTTGATGGTCCTGCCAATGTATCTGAAACGTGTGTTGACCTGTGACTTTCTTCATTCTGACACTATTAAAACTTCACAGAACTGCCGCATGTCAGAACACGGTGTTGGGGGAACCTGATGTGTTCCCCAGCCATGGTTGCTCATATTTGGCTCTAGAATAAACTATCTCTTCTCCCTTTTGGGGTGGGAGCTGTGTTTCTTACATCAACAACAAACCCGTGTTTGCATGAATGTGTGTGTGCAGCATATGTGTGTCAAATGACTGATGTGGTCTCTGTGACATGGGGTTTCAAAGGTACAGCTCTCACTGACTGAGAAGACAGATCGCTCCAGAGAAGAGTGAGCTAATTTAGAAAGTGACTGTCACCTGTGCCCAGGTGTGGCGCTGCAAACGGGAAGACTCAGAGCAAACAGAGACAGGCAGGAAAACAAGAAAAGGCCACGTGTCCTGGGGGACCTAGACAGAGGAGGCAAGAGCTTACTAAGGGATCCCCAGTGTCAGCACAGGAGTTTGTACCATGGCAGATCAGCGTCAGTTGTCTTGGAAGGTCCAGGGAGAAAATGAAGGGTGTCATTTAAGATAAGCACTGACAGAGAGATGACAGGTCCCTTGATCCTCCCACTGTGAGCTCTGCATCATGGCCATGGCCACTGAGACAGGTCAGGGAATACAGCCTGGGGTCTGTAAACTTCTCAACACTCTTTCTCTTGCTCTTCAGGCCTTAATAAAATAGCAAACTGAAGAGGAGACAGCATGGTGGGAATGGGGCTCCTAGAAATGTGCTCCAACTACCTAAGCAACTGCCTAAGCTAGAACTCAGAGTAATGCCATGATGCTCCAAAAGTGGTTGTGGGCATTGCAAGGATGGATGCATTCAATAACCACAGCAGCCATGAGTTATGTGTGCATACAGGTGTGCATGTGTGCAAATCCTGCATCTAACTGATATGAATGGGCTGCAAAAGCAGTTCAGTAGTTAAGAGCATGAACTGTTCTTGCAGAGAACCTGAGTTCAGTTCCCAGCACCCACATCAGATAACTCACAACTGCCTGTAACTCCAGCACAAGGAGGATCTGACACTTCTGGCCCCTACAGTCTTACACGTACCCCCAACACACATATAATTAAAAATAAATCTTAAACCAATATGGAAGCAGTCTGGGAGACCTCTTGACTTCAAACCATCCCGCCAGACCCTACTATAGAGAAAGTACAGAGGCGTACGACAATGCCACTTCCTGTTTCTTCTCTTCCAGTCTTAAATTCTACATCCCATTGGCTTAGGATTTATTTTCCAGGAAAACATGAGGCAACCTTCAAAGGCCTGGATTTCTTTTCTGGTCATACATGCTCATGTATGCCCATAGGTAGCCCAGGACAACAGCGTGGAATCACTCACTGTGTGCCCCAGAGAAACACAGCAGGTCACAGTGGATGTGGAGATGGCAGCATTGAGAACAGCCCCAGACCTCCCTTGTCTCAGGACTCTGTCTATAGCCTGTGCCAAGTCTAAGGGCCACTCAATGAGACCGTAGGGCTTCATGACACCACTGATGTGGAGGTCAAACTTACCTCCTGAACAGACTCAGGTCAGCTGGAACAATCCCACTCAGTGCTTCAGGCAGATTTAGACTACAGAAGCACGTCCCATAAGGGTAACAAAGAACCGAAACCCTCCCAGGAGGCTAGAATCAGAGAGAGCCGCTGTGCGGATGTACAGGTCCTAAGAGACAACAGTGTCTGCCACAACCTCTCCTAACCCATCGCACCCCACCATCCTCATCACCAAACAGAAAGGTAGCATCGAGGATGCCGCTGAAGAAGCAGACAAGCCCCAAATGGAAGGCACCGAAGGAGCAGAAGTGAACTGAGATGGCAACTCATGAGGACACATAGAAACCTCACATCATCTTGCATGCTGTGTGTTTACTGAGTTACAATCCATCAGCTAACAGCAGCAACAGGACAGGGTTCCCACTCCCACTCCCCAGGGCGATGGCATCTATTTATGGTGACAAAAAGATTTATCTTGGACAAGGAGTTAGTTTGGATAAGGCCATTGCTTCCAAACATCACTTCGGTAGCATGTAATGGATTACGTGTAAATTTCAGCACAGCGGTTAAATCTCTTGCCTCAGAAGGTCATTGGCACAGGAAAGTGGAGCTGAATATTTGAGCAAATATATACATGCACAGCTATTCAAGTGACAGGAGAAGAGGGAAGAGGACTGGGACATTTCCCTAGACACCAAGTGTCTGCAGGAGGCTGAGCCTGGACACTCCAGCCTTCAGCAGCTCTCTGTTCTGCGGGTCCTGTGGTCTCTGGGCAGAAGCTAGCTTTTCTGGCTCAGGGTCTGTAACCGAGCTGTGGTGTGGAATACTGAAGAGAAACCGACTACAGAGGGCCTATTTAGACCTTCCTGGCAAGAGCCAAGGTGGAGGAGAGCAGGGAAAGTCTGCTGCCCCTGACAGAGGATTTCCTTACCAGGATGTGGAAAACACTCTCCTTGTCACATATGGCTAACAGTCCTCCAGCAGTACAAAGAACGGTTTCAGGAGCCCGAGTCCACTCAGAGTGGCTGAGAATGCCGTGACCAAGCCCCGGCAAGCAGAGCAGGAGAGGACTCGTGGCCACTTCTTGGACAGGGACACTGTTGTTGACAAGGACATAGGATAAATATTATTACCTAATACTCTTTCCACCGAGGGAAATGTCGTCACCCATCTAGTAGGTAAAGTAAATGTGCCTGAGCAAAAGCTAAGCAAGCAGTCGAGTGAACACATCCTCAGAATGCCTTGAGGGATACCATGGCATCTTTTAAATAATTTTTTAATTTCATGTGTGTACTGTACTTACATCATTTCCCCCTCCTCCTCCCTCTAACTCCTCCAATTCCCTCTCACATTCATGACCTCTTCTTCTTTAATTATTTTGTTACGTACATATATATATATATATATACATATATACATACATACATACATACATATTGTGGTAGTTTGAATGTAATTGACCTCCATGATCTTATAGGGAGTGGCACTATTAGGAGGTGTGACTTTGAGTGGGTATGGCCTTGTTGGAGGAAGTATGTCCCTGTAGGGGTGGGTTTTGAGGTTTCCTGTGCTCAGTACCACCCAGTGTCTCAGTCGACTTCCTGCTGCCTGCAAGATGTAGGACTCTCAGCTACTTCTCCAGCACCATGTCTGTCTGCATGCCACCATGCTCCCTGCTATGATGATAATGGACTCAAACTCTGAAACTGTAAGTGAGCCACCCCAACTAAATATTTTCCTTATAAGAGTTGCTGTGGTCATGGTGTCTTTTCACAGCAATAGAAACCTTAACTAAGATACATACACACACATACATACATACATACATACATACAACCCAATGAGTTCATTTAGTGTTACTCATGTGTGTATGTCTTTAGGGCTGACCACTTAGGGTTGTATAACTAATTTGAAGGTCTCATCCCCAGGGAAATTAATTCTCCCTCCCTCAGAAGTCATTTATTGCCTGTAGCTCTTCATCTAAGGGTGGGGGTCTTTTGAGATTTTCCCCATACATAATGGCATATCAACTGGTGTTATCATTATTCAGGTCTTGTTTTAAGACCATTTTCATGGATGCAGCTTCCCTGTCATATATAGAAGGCACAGTCTCCCAGCAGACATCTGGTCCTCTGGCTCTTACAATCCATTTGTCCCCTTTTCTGCAATGTTTTCTAAGCCTGAAGTATAAGGGTTGAGTTGTAGACACATCAGTTGGGGATGGGTACCACACAGTCACCTTTTCTCTGTATTCTGACCAGTTGTAGCTTTCTGTACTGGTCTCTGTCTGCTGCAGAAGCTCCTTTGGTGAAGGGTGGAAACATAGATGGGCTGCTTTTTAAATGGTAAAGAGAGGGGATGTCGTTCCTGGTGCACCCTCTCCATGCTGTTGGGAATGACCAGCGTGCTGCAGAATTCCCATGCTGAGCTCCGCATCTCCCCGGAGGTGGCCACAGAGCATGCCGTGATGGGAGCAGTAGGAACTAGTGGAAAATAGGGTTTGGATTGGGGAATTTGTTTATGGGTGTTTAGTCCTTCAGAGATCTTGTAAACTTCCACTTGCTGCTTTAAGAATCTTGTCACCATGCAAACACTCCCCCCACAGGCCAACTGGCAATGAGACACCTTTGTTACAGCCACCCCATGGTTAGGAGAATGCGGGGCCTCAGTTGGGGCTCTCTGGTAGTTTTCTGACAACTGGCAGGCTTGATTTCCCCAGAAGCAGATTGCTGGTAAGTTCCTGTGCAGCAGCCAGAAGAGAGACAGATGTTCCTGGACTGAACACAGCAGGAACGTGGCAGAGCCAGGGGACTGACAAAAACATTTCAGTGTCGGCTGTCTGCAGAGATGGACTGTGAGCACTTGGTAAGTTTGGGTGAGCCTAGGGTTCTTCACCTTTCCAGCCAGGATTGTCCACTCACCCCTCAGTGGTCTTATTTTTCACCCTACTTGCATGTCCACGTTTGGTCAGTTATCTGGCCCCATATAAATTTGGGCTTCAGAGCACAGGGACATTAGAATACAACAGAAGATGGACAGACAACTTCCTCCAAGACTCTGAGAAGATGGAGTCACTGGAGATGGGAGGCCCTTGGATGTGAGGCATCTGCCTCAGGTTGGGGGCTGACTCCACCAGGGACTATCAGCCAAGGGGACCGACCCTTGTCTCTGCCTCTGACACTAACATTTTGGCTGTGAGCAGAAATTCACTGTCCAGCATTTTTCAGTCTCCAGATGTGAAGAGCACCTACCAGGTAAGAGGCATGCTGCTCGCGAAGTCTGTGGCAGCTGGGACACCTCTCAGGGCTACAAGCTTGTTCTGATGTCTTGGCATCCCAACATTCCCCCAGACCTTTGAGCTGCAATGCTTCTCGAGCCTTCTGGCCTCTTGGAGAGCATTAGGCACCACTGAGTGTTCAAACCTATCTCATTAAAACCCCATGTCACCATCTGTGTTGTTTTATTCCCTTGAATGTCATCAGCCCTCAATGACAGCAGAGCACCGCCAGTCTGGACTCCGCATTGTCTGCCCACTCTGTTCTTAAAGGAGGGGGAACAAGATCCAAGCTGGGGACTGGAGGTGGTCTCTGTCAGCCATCTCGCCAATCATATGGATGAAAGGATCCATCACCTGACAGCACTGGGGCCACCCACCAAATGATCACATACTCAAGAGCAGAGAGTTAATATTAACCAATCCCACAGCAGACCAAACCTAACAGAGCCGTGAGATAAATACTTGAGAATCGGTTTAAGTCGTTGAATTGTGAAGTTGCCTATTACATAGCAAAAGCTAACTGAGACATCTTTGTCTTTAGCAAGAGCTGGTCTGGACTGATGAGACATACTATGTCTTAAACAACAGAAAAAGGAAGCACTTTATTCCAGGAAGGGCCCTGCCCACCTGCTTGTGCCCTCACCCTCACACACAACATCTCTTTCTGTAGACACTGCTTTCTCCCACTGTCCCACAGGGAGCATGTTTAATAAACCAATTAGCCCAAACACGTATCTGTTCAAACACAGGAAGAGTGTTGTGGATGCATTATCGCATCACACTTCATTTTGTTTTGATAACAAACTGTGAAACGATAAACACTGCTCTCTTTTTAACAAATAAGAAAATTGCAGCTTTGAAAGGAAAAAGTATGTCCATGGTCAATAAATTAGCACATGGTTTCTCAGTTCCAACACTCACAAGTGCCCCTCCTGTCCCACCTCAAGTGTCTCTTCATTAGAGATATTGACATTTCAAAGACAACGGATTCTGGAGGAAAGGGCACAGCAACTTCCCTCCAGAGCACAGGGGACTTAGAATTCAACAGAAGACAGAGAGACAACTCCAGTTTCTCAACATAACTTCCTAGGGTAGTGTATGGGCCCAGTCCAACCAGACACATGTATGTATGAAGTCTCAGTTGGGAGTCCAGCAGTCCCATTTGCTGGCAGGTTAAGACTTCCTCTGCTTCATGATGGCAGAGCTGAGTAATCGGGACCGAGGCCACGTGACCCACTGTTCTGCTCTCCTCTTCTGTTGCTGGGATTGACACACACCATAACCAATAGCACAGGGAGGAAACGGTTGACTTCATCTTGCCCTGACGGGTCACACTCCATCATCGAGGGAAGTCAGGGCAGAAACTCAAACAGGGACTGAGGTGGAAAACATGGAAGAAAGGAGTATTCTGGCTTACTCTGCTGGCCATCTTATACAGTACTGACCCATCTGCCTAGGATATAGTGGGTTGACCCGCCCTCATCAATCATCAACCAAGGTCATTCCTCACAGACAAGGTCATGGGCCAGTCAGAACACCAGATGAAGGGTGTTCTTCAACTGAGGTTCCCTCTTCCCAGACAAGTTGAGGTTGTATCAACAACAAAACTAACCAGCTCTTCCCATGAAGTCAAAATATTTACAGTTTGGCCTTTCCAAAAAGAGTTCATCAAACCCTGCCCTGGAGCCTGGCAACATTTGGGTGCAACGCATAAGAAACTAGATTCTGGCCTAAGGAGATGCTCAGAGGTCAGAGTGTTTGCCAAGCAAGAGGATCTGAGTTTGGATCCTCAAAACCATGCTGGGTGGGCGTGGCAGCCATGTGCAATGTCAGCTCTAGAAGCCAGAGTCGGTGATTCCCACACCAAGGTGGCCAGTAAAGACAAGCCCCATCAGTGCATTGTGCATTTGACTGAGAGACCATGATTGTCCCACATAAGGTGGAG
The DNA here is from genome assembly GCF_949786415.1 of Peromyscus eremicus. NCBI lineage: Eukaryota > Metazoa > Chordata > Mammalia > Rodentia > Cricetidae > Peromyscus > Peromyscus eremicus. The sequence goes on along the minus strand of NC_081428.1, from coordinate 5,128,198 downwards.
AACAAGGAAGATTCTTGACATCACTATCAGGCCTACACACACACACACACACACACACACACACACACACACACACACACACTCACACTCATATACATGTGCACACACATGTACATACACACACCTATGCACACATACATATGTACCTACACACTCACATGTATACACTTATACACATGTGCCCACATATAGGTAAACACACACACACACACACACACACACACACACACACACACACACACACACACATAGACATGAAAGGAAGAAAAAGAGGTTTAAAAAAAGACCGCAAGTTTTATATTAAAACAACATGGGAATTAATAATTAATACCAACTCCACCCTTTACTGAGATACCATACAAAGTTTTTTAACTGCTCTGGGGAAAGTCAGCTGCTTCCTCCTCTTTCAACAGCTGGTTGTTGAAAGGCTGATGTGACTGTAGGAAGGAAGTATTTAACAAGGCACGTGCTACACATTCAATAAATGGCTTCACTCTCGTCTCTACAAATCAATAAAAGTTTCTGTCTCCTTGAGGCACTGTGAGAAGTGCAGCTGCCTGTTTGTGGTGGACTTGGCCATGATGCTCTGAGGAGGCCCCTTCCTTAAAGGACTGGCTGTGTGTGCTCCTGAGCAGCTGCCTACAGGCGCCTGCAGGAAGGTCTCCATAGCCTGTGGTGTGTGCCTCCTCGTTCATCAGAAAGAGACTTCCGGGCCTGGCCATCTCTGCTCCAGGAGTAAAAGATGAAGGCTGACCCCTGTGGGCTGCTGGAGGCTGTGCCCCACAGTCTGCTCCGATCACTGCTTCCCCCACGGGTGGTATTTACAATCCAATGTCTCTTGTGAGGATCCTTCATGCCAAAGACTTCTCTCTGAGTTGACCCAACCCATGGTTTCCCCAGAGGAGAAAAACCAATACTGTGGCTGGCAAAAGTCACCATCCCCCAGATTCCCCTGTCCTAGACTACAGAACTTCAAACCATGTGACGCTTTATGACAAAAGCAACTTTGCAGGTATGATTCCGCTAAGGACCTTGAAGGAGATAGACTGTTATCACAGATTGTCTGAATTACTAGTAGGTTTCATTAAAAGCAGAGACTCCTTCCTAGTATTCACAGTGGGGGAAAATGTAGAAGAAAACAGACAGCAACATGGTTGGCCTGAAGCTAAAGGAAGGGAACACGAGCCCAGGAGTGTAGGTGTCCCTTAGAAGCTGGAAGAGGCATGGAAGTGAACTCTTCTCTGCAGCCTCCAGCAAGATATCCTCTCTATAGCTCTGAGGATGTCTTGGTTTTATTCCAATGAGACTAATGAGGAACTTATAACCTATAGAACTGTTAAGATATAAAATATGGGGGTAGAGCGGACAGCTCAGGCAGAAAAGTACTTGCCAAACAAAAATGAGGATCTGAGGTCAGCTCCTGGAATCCACATTTCTTTTAAGTCATGTGAGGAAGCTGAGGCAGGCGGACTTCTGTGAATTAAAGGCCAGCCTGTCTACATGGTAAGTTTCAGGACAGCCAGAGCTACATCATGAGATCCTGTCTCAAAATTAAATAAGTAAATTAAAATTAAAAGTCATATGATGATGTATAATTACAATCTCAGCACCTTAGAGACAGAGACAAGAGGATCCCAGGGCAACAGCCATGACCCAGACCCCAGTAAGAGACCTAGTCTCAAATACAGGATGGATGTGTCCTGAAGAACTACATCTGAGGTTGACCTCTAACCTCCACATACCTGTACACAGATGCACATGCACATGCACACACACACACACAAACACACAAACACATACACACCTGTGTGCACATTTTTAAAATGGATATTAAATTGTGTTGTTTTAAACCACTACGCTTGTGAAATTTGCTACCACCACAATGTACATAACTGATGTGTGTAAAATCCATGGAAGGAGGAGGCTCAGCCTGGACCACCTCCAAGACTGGGAGCCACGATGCTTCCTGAGAGCTTTTATGACAGTGGTCAAGAGACATGGGTCACGTGGACTCACACTGCACAGAAGGGGTTGAGAAGAGCAAGACTCACAAATGGATAGGACACCAAAGTCACACACAAAGGCAGGCATGTGACTGGTGGGTGTGATTTCCCCTGGGCAACTCCACCTCCTGCAAGGTATAGATATCTTAGTTTGTTTTCTATTGCTGGGATAAACACCATGACCAGAAGCAACTCAGGAAGGAATAAGTTTATCTCAGGTTATAGTTTACAGCCCATCACTGAGGGAAGTCATGAGAGGAAGTCAAGGCAGGAACCTGGAGGCAGGAACTGGAGCAGAAGCCAGGGCAGAACCCTGCTTACTGGCTTTCCCCTCATGACTTGCTCAGCTGCTTTTTTATTCTACCCAGGACCACCTACCCAGGGATGGCACCACCTACAGTGAGCTGGGCCACCTACATCCATCATCAATCAAGACAATGCCCTACAGACATGCCTATGGGCCAATCAGATGCAGGAATTTTTTCAGTTGAGGTTCCTCTTTCTGGATAACTCTAGCTTGTGACAAGTTAACAAAAATCCATCCCGGACAGTGAAGCACAAGGATTTATGAGTTTGGGGATAACTTGTAATTCTCCTGGTAACACTGTGCATCTAAGCTGGTGAAGCATACCAGGCCCTGAGAGCCAGAGAAGGGTCACTAAGGGTTATTTGCCAGTCCCCTCTACACCATCTTCTTGTTCAGCACAAGGACGAATTTTGACATATTGTAAGAGAAACTTGAAGATCAATCAAGTTGCCATGGTCTGTCCACTAAAACCCAGTCCCTTGAGTACATGGAGGGTCTTTATAATGGCTTTTCTTCATTCAGAAAAATGTACTAGCCTGAAGTCATGGTCCAAATTCGCCCAGACATATTTCAAAATCTTCAGGAGATACCTGAGGCTATGGACAGTACCAAACCCTTTATAAGCTTTAAATTTTCCTAGATTAACATGCCTATAAATTAGTTTAATCTCTATATTAAGCACCGTGTATGATAAATGACTAGGGTAAGGCAGAATAACCATGGTAATATAGCATAGTGAAATTACTTGAAACTTATGAATTGCCTATTTTTCCATTTAATGTTTTCAAATCACCACGGAGCATGGGTAAGTGAAACCCCAGAGAGTAAAGCCCTGGGGAGGGTACACTACAGTGGTTCACACCATTTTCTGCTTGTCAGGTGCCAAAGGCTTTGAGGAACTTCACACTAGTGCAGCTTAACCTTGCCATCACTGGATGCTGAGTCAGCTTTCCAGTTCCATGGCAAACCATCTGTGAAGGCCCCAGCTTGCAGTTTCAGTGTTCAGTCCAAGGACACTGATGCTACTGCTTTGGGGACATGGTAGAAAATGCATCCAAGAAGCCAAGAGGAAGAGACCATGGTCCCCACATCTCCTTCAAGGCATACTCTCCATGACCTAACTCTACTAGACCTCACTCCTTACAGGTTCTACTGCTTCTGAAGAGTACCATAGGCTGAGTGCCCACCTTGGATGCCCAGCCCTTGAGAGACACCTAGGATCCAAACCATAGCATCCCTGCTACTGGAGACATCTGAAGTCAACACAATCTCCCCTGCCTCAGCAGACATGGCTTGTTAGGCATGTGGCTGCTTTAGACAGGGCAGTAATCTGACTCCTCTTGAGAATACTCTTTAGATATTTGCTCTGTTTTTCAATTAGCAACAAGGTTCATTTACATTTTTTAAGCGAACACAGAAAACTCACTTTCCCAGTCTAAAGTAGTATCCACACAAGAGAAAGGATGATGATTTTTTAGCTTTCTAGCTGAGCACACACCCCCACAGGAAGGCACAAGATGGAAATGGGAGTGAAGAACTATGTAGTTGGAAGTTTTCTCCAGGTCCCACCAAGCCCCCACAGTCCCATGGCCTTCTTACAAAATAATCACTCAGAAGCTTATATTAATTATAACTGCTTGGCCATTAGCTCAGACTTATTACTGACTAGCTCTTACATTTAAATTAACCCATAATTCTCATCTATGTTTAGCCATGTGACTTGGTACCTTTTCTCAGTTCTGCCTTGATATCTTGCTTCCTCTATGTCTGGCTGATGACTCCTGACTCATACTTCCTCTTCCCAGAATTCTCCTTGTCTGCTTATCCTGCCTATACTTCCTGCCTGGGTACTGGCCAATCAGCATTTTACTTATCAACTAATCAGAGCAACACATATTCACAGCATACAGAACGACATCCCACAGCAGAACTAATTAACTCCAACACTGCTGGTGGCAGGCACTGCACAACTCAGTTTGAATTAAAAATTTCAGTATCTCTAACTGCATGCTCCTCTGGCAATGAGCTTCAAGACGGGACCAGGGCAAAGGGCATGTACAATTTTCTATTTCCATTAAAAGGTACTAGACCAGTCTGTAGTCTAGAGAAATTTGAATTGATGACAGAAATATTTAAACCCACTTCATAGCTCAAAGCCTAGAGCCATTGCCTACCTGGCCCATCCCTTACTATGCCTCTGACTCCAGGAGTTCCTTCAAGTCTTGGTTGATGAGAAGAAGAGGCACCAAAAGGATGTTTGGGTGCGCTCCAGGAAGTTTGGGTGTACCCCAGGATGCTTGGGTATACCATGGGAAGGCAGAAATGTGTCCCAAAGAAGCCACAGTTATAGAAGTGCTGAGTGAAGGTCCTCTGGCACAGAGCCAGAGTGGGAGCACGTCCGTCCTGCCCACCTGTGTGGCTTTGTTCTTGCAGACTGCCTCTTTCCTAAGAAAAGGAGGAGAAGAAAGGGGGTCACATGAGGGTGAGGAGAAAAAGAAGACACCACAGAGGGAGAGGAGGAGAAAAAAGAAAGAGGAAGAGAGGGATCAGGAAGGGAAGGGGTGAGGGAGAGAAGGAGAGAGGGAAAGCAGAGAAAGGAAGGGAAGGGGGAAGGAGAAAGGGAGACAGATCAAAAGCAGAACTAACTATTGAAATGCCCATCAGCAGGGAAATGGGAAGCTTCAGCTAACTGTGCCTTGGCCTGGCCCGTATCTGTTTTGCTGTCATTAGAGAGTGCTGAAGTAAAGATTCCTCACTGGCACACTAGGGAGAAAAAAGAGTTGATATTAGACCACCAAGATAATTCATGAGAAGAAAAAAGAGAAAAGTGATACCCCACAAATACCCAATTGAAGCCCGGTAACTTTGTCTACAAAGAAATCCACTATTTTCATCATTAAAAGTAAAACCTTTCTTGCAGACCCTTTCAATAGGCACACTTGCAAAAACTTGGCTTATGACCCCAAAGGTCTGAGTCAATGTCCCCCACTATTTACTAAAGAGGCGGTCCTGGGGAGCAGAGAAATGTTTACAAGGTGCTAATGAGCGCCCTCTGACAGACAAATATTCCAGTCAGAGCTGCTGAGGCAAGCAGGAGGCAGCCTGAGCTCAGGCCTGCTCTCATGACAGTTACACTAGCGTGGAGGTCAGGGGTCAGCCTCCTTCCACACTTGCAGCACGGGACACGGGAAGCCTCATCTCAGGGTCCTCCAAATGCCAATGGCAGCAACAAGAAAGCAGCATCCGCATGAACGCAATGGTTGCATCCCCACATCCTTCTGGTTTAGAGAGATTTTCAGTGAAATTGCAGGGAAGGGACATGAGGAAGGCTGGGTCTCATTCATATTCACATTACATTCATTCATCTAACAAGGAATTTTCTGAGTCCTGAGTCCGTAGGAGATACTTACAGGTGTCGTATCTTCAGCAGTGAATGATGGGTCTGTTGCTTACAGAAACGTTTATTTTGGGTCAAGGTTTCACAGGGTTTAGTCCACATCTGCTTGGCCCACGTACTTGGGTAGAACATTATGGCAGCAGGTGAAGGGAATTCTTCACTCTATGGTGGGCAGGAAATAGAGAACAAAGAAATAACCAGGGGCCAGATATAGACTTCAAAGGCATGCCCTAGGGAGCTGGAGAGATGACTTGGTGGTTTAGAGTCCTGCAGAGGACCTGAGATCCCAGCACCCATGCTGGGTGACTCACAACTGCCTGAAACTCCAGTTCCAGGGGTATTTGATGCCCTCTTCTGGCCTCTGTGGGCACTGCACTCACAAGCTTACTTTCACACATAGATCTACACATAATTAAAAGTAAAATAAATCTATAAACAGGCCTTCAGTGTCTTATTTCCTCCAACTAGGTCCCAGTTACTAAATCCCAGCACCTGTTAAAACAGCACCATTAGCTGGGGACAAAACAATCAGCACATGACCCTGTGGGGACCGGTCCTCACATCAGCAAGATCTGCCAAGTTCCCACACTTGGAGTCGCTATTCTAAGGAGCAGAACAGAAAAACAACTAACCAAGCAGGTGCCTAGCACAATGTCAGGTGGCAAAGAGTGCTCTGAAGGGAGACAAGGTGAGACTTGGGAAGAGGTCCCAGTGGGGGTTATCACTTCCCAAAGAGCACCATGTGGCGCTCTCCCTCAAGAGGGGCCATTTGCCTTATAAGCCAGAAAATAAATTCTGACTTTTTTATAAGTCATTGGAAACTTTAGAAATTTTTAAGCTTCGGGATGGTATGATCTGATTGAGTTTTGAAAGATCTCTGGCTCTTAAGAAGTTAGTGCATTTTCAGGAGGCGAGTGAGCTGTGGAGGGAAACCAAGGAAGCTATGTCTTCCGAGAGGTGGAGTCAGACAAGCTCATCCAGCCCCACAGGGCTGAGATGTTCAAGCCATTGTTTAAATACAGATTTTGAGGAAAAGGTGGGGGGATCAAGAGTGACTTCTACTTTTGGCTCAAGCCAAAGTGGCCGGTGGTGCCATTAACTAGAACATTCCTCCCTCCTGATGTATCCGATAAGAAAGGAGTTTTTGCTTATTGGATTTCCTGTCTCTATTGTCTAGAGAAGACAGACCTGGATCTATTCCGACATAGAGAGAGATGATAGCCTCATTATTTTATTTGAGTCCTTGTAGGCTATTGTACAGGGAGCACACAACTCATAAATAAAGCCAGTGTAGCCTCTTTATCTCTTCCCCATTTGATTGAAATCCTTAACATTGCCTTCCACTAAGACGATGGATTTGGCTAGAAATCCATCACATTCATTCAAGACTAATACGGTGTTATCTAGTACAAGCAGCAGATGAGAAATCACTCCTGCAGGATGGAGGCGCAGACTTGGCTCGAAGGAACCATTCGAGACATAAGGAAATCATTGGAACACAAACATCAGGCAGGCCTGTCTTAGAAAATGCTGTAGTTGACCCAAAAGTCATATTTACAGGCATGGCGAGGAATGAGGAAATGTGGACACGCCACAGTTATGTCTCAAAGGTGAATTTTCTTAGCATTCTCCAAGAACATTAAACTTGAGATGGGCAATTAAGCAGCTTAGGAAATTCATCCAGGCCGTGAATAACTAACAATACATTCCGCCTTCCATGTATTGTGCAGTACAGAGTGGGAGCGGCATAGCCCTGGCCATTCCCACCACCAAGAACCTGTGACTGAGGGGAAAGTGGTGTGAGCAAAGTGAAGATAAATACTTGAAAATACGCACAAAGTAGACATTTAGGATGCCACAGGCGTGTGTGGTGAGGGGGCGAAGTGGTCCCTGGAATCTGGCTGAGACAGGAAGGGTGATGAGACAGAAAGCAACCAGGTCCAGGAGAGAGGGTGGTGCACAAGGAACTCTGAGGAGGAACAGGGCACGGATGAGAAAAGGTGCCTGGGAGAGGATGATGGGATGAGAGGCAGCCAAGGCCGAAGGAGGCATCCAGGACCTGTAAGTCAGCCTCGCCCATTGCCTTATGGAGGCAACAGGAAACCAAGTGGTGGGAAGTGGAGGGATCCAGGGCTGGGTTTTAAAAGCTCACTGACATTGGGTTGGGGAGGATGACATTGGGTCAGAGTGTTCACGGACGAGTGGGACGGCTTGATGCAGCGGGGCAGGGGCATGGCTGGACGCTCGCTCACAGAGCGGGATGGAGAGCGGGGGATAGATGGATATGGAACTATGATCAGGACTGGGTGAAACAGGGAGCTGTGCTGGGCAGGGAGACACTGCTGGGCGGGGAGACACAGCGGGGCAGAAGGAATTTCTGGGATGCCAGTAACAGCATTTTATTAAAATAACTGCACCAGCAAAGGCAGCATGCATCTGTGTTCCAGTTCTCGTCCTACAGAACAGCAATGTAGTCTGGGTGCGGTGAGCTGGCTCAGCAGGTAAAGGTGCTGACAAGCCTGAAGACCTGAATTCAAACCCTTCATACCACGTGGTAGGAGAGAACCGAATCCCACAGGTTGTTCCCTGACCTCCACATGTGTACCGTGGCACACACACACAAGTACTCACACACTAAATCCATCAATATGTGCACACACACACATATATATACATATATGTATGTATGTATGTATGTATGTATGTAGTCTAGAAGGAAATGTAGAATAAGAATCAAAGAAAGTCCCTGCGAGTCTTACAGAGAGGGAGACAGGAGGGAAACATCACAACATTAAGGAATGAAATTGAGACTTCCCTCTGACCAAATGCAGGCAAGTAGCAATGTCCCAGACTCGGCAGAAATCAGAGAATCCGGATATAACAACTGTCTGGTCTAGGTTTCCAGGGAGCTGGCATTGTTCCAGTTAGGAACCCCGAGAAAGATCACACAGCCAGAGAAGAGGCCGGAGGGAAGCAAGCGGCTGGCATGCCACTTCGTTTCTTTTGTAATACTAGGTCTCTCTTAAGAAATAAGTCAGAGGGCAGGCAAGATGGCTCAGCTGGGAAAGGTGCTTGCCACCAAGGCTGGCATCCCAAGTTCCACCCCGGGACCTACAAGATGAAAGGAAGGAACGGAATGCAGCGCCCGTGGACTGTCCTGTGGACACCACCGGTGCACAGTGGCACATGTATGCAGACTCATATGCACAGACTCAGACACAGACACACACACCAGAGGAAAATGCAATTTTTAAGGAAGAGCTAAAATATAAGTAAGTCAAAGTTCACAAGAATTATCTTAATCTCTTCCAAACTGACCTGGCCAATTCCCATGTCTCTGACAGAGACACTCTGGGGCCCACACCTCTAACATTGACACTCTGGGGCCCACGCTGCTAACAGTGACACTCTGGGGCTAAGCCCCTAACACAGGAGCCTTTAAGACACACACTTATCCTAAACACTATAGGAAAGCAAGCTGGCTGGTGTGTGTCTGGATTATGGGCAGAAAATCAAGTCAGTCGTCCACATTACCAGCATGGGTGATGGGAGCACACAAAACCACCCTCTCACTCTGTCTTCTCTCCTTGATCCCTAGTCCCACACCATCCCCTCAAGTCTCCAGTCCAGTCTACTCCTCACATCACACATGTTGGATCCTATAAAATATTCATGGCCTTGACGTGTGTCCAATTAGTTATATCAACTGTTTTGTTCTTGTTGATAATAGTAAATTATTTATTTACATTGTCATGTGGATACCTACACTGCGTGCATACATACACACATATATTTGTGCACTGATACACACATACATGCATACATATACACACATATATGCTGTGGGATGGTCTGTATATCAAATGTGTTGCTGATTGGTCAATAAATAAATCACTGATTGGCCAGTGGCCAGGCAGGAAGTATAGGCGGGACTAACAGAGAGGAGAATTGAGAGAACAGGAAGCTGGGTGGGAGAGACACTGCCAGCCGCCGTCAGGACAAGGAAGATGTAAAGTACCGGTAAGCCACAAGCCACGTGGCAAGGTATAGATTTATGGAAATGGATTAATTTAAGCTGTAAGAACAGTTAGCAAGAAGCCTGCCACGGCCATACAGTTTGTAACCAATATAAGTCTCTGTGTTTACTTGGTCGGGTCTGAGCGGCTGTGGGTCTGGCAGGCGAGAGAGATTTGTCCTGAGGTGGGCCAGGTAGGAAAACTCTAGCTACACATATATCTACACACTCACACACATATATACACATACTCCCACACACATACACAGACATACATACAAGCACACATATATACACATAGAAATACACACACACACACACACACACATATATATATATATACACAAAGACATATCCATACACAACACATATACATACACACATTTTTATGTATACACACTCATACACACACATAGGCATGCATACACAGCTTAGGGCATAAAGATTATAAAATCAGGAGGAGATTGTGAAAACATGAAGTATGGCTGTTATGGTTTGGATATGAAGTGCCCCTCAAAGACTCTCATGTCAAAGGCTTGGGACCCAGCTAGTGACCCAACCATTGAGGGACATTAGACCATCAGCCTTCAACCATGTTCGTACACTGACAGGTTTAGAATCTGGTGCTGTAGAGAAATAAGGGGCACTCTCAAAAAGGAGCCTATTGGAGGAGTGCGGTCACTGTAAGAGAGTTGCTGAGGCCTTACTCCTCGGCCTGCCCTGCTCTTTCTCCTGTCTGCTATGAACCCGGCTGTTTCTCTCCACTCTGCTCTGGCCTCTAGTGCTCAGCCTCAGGCCCCAGGCCCACAGCATTGGAGCCAGCTGGCCACGTGTCCAACCTCCAAAACCGTGAGCCAAAATAAAGCCTGGTGCTTTCTTTCCGTGTTTGTTACAATGATGAGAAATGAGTAACCAGTGAGGGGAGGTGGCCCAGCCCCAGTGAGGCAAAGCAACTCTGCACTACAAAGAGAAGAAGAAGAAAACCAAAGAAGAGAAAAGGATTGGTGACCAGAGTGTCCATCAATGACCCGGGTCCCAACCCAGCTGCTCTTAATCCAATGAACTCGGCACATGCAAGGAACCATCGCGGAAGCCTAAAGCTTTTTGTCCACTGATGACAGCTCTAGGATGGAAACATGTCAGTGGTCATCCTTCGTGTCCTGTCACTGAGGCCACTGAAGCAGGAAGTGCATTTCCAAGTTCTCTGTCAGAACCGCAAGAGTAAGACACAAAGGAACACCAGCACTTTGTGCTCTCTATTCCATGTGGCAGCCAAGGCAGGACTGCAGAGTCTCAACACAAAGGATTGCTTCTTATGGAAAGTTTTCTGTTTTACCACTTTCCACTAAAAAATTCAACATACAACATACAACAACATTGATATATACAAGTATTATTCTTAAAATTGTGTTTAATTAGATTTTTTAGTTCAAAATCAAACCTATCATTGAAACTTAAATGCCAGGTTGAATAGACAATAACATTCTAAAATAAATATCAGAGGCCAGGGATATGTTTGCCTATCAGGCCTGAAGCCCTGGTTTCAATCCCCAGTACCACACAGCCTGGGCATGGTGGTATAGGCCTCTAATACCAGCCCTGTTGGTGGTCAGAAGGGAAGGGCCCCCAAAAGTTCAAGGTCCTCCTCAGCTACATAAGGGAATACAAGAGTGGCCAGGGCTCTGAAAGGAGATGGGGAGACAGAGGAAGAAAGAGATCAGTTAAAACTAAGCTGCCCTGCTTGACATGCTACCATCATATTTTACGTGATCATGCCACCGGGGTATGAAAACATGTGTGAGTGACTAGTGTCTGCTGAAGGGGAAAAACAATGGAAAATTAAGTTCCATCCATGTTTGCTCTTGCATTCCCAAATGTTGTTGGCTCTTTACCAAATTCCAATGAATGATACCTCTGTCAGCATACCTGTAAATGAGGCAAAAGAAAACCAATGATCTTAACATTAAAATCAGTAAAACTAGTTTCAGTCTTGTGCATCTAGTGAGTGAGATTATGGCACTTGCAGTGCTCAGGCAGGGAGGGTGGCAGGAAGTCAGTTGGAGGTGACAGTCGGGACACTGATAAGAAAGATCTTTGTCAGTTGGGTCTTTGTCCTGGAGCTGGTAACACAGCCTTCAAGAGGACAGACCCTGGCCTTCACCCACAACAGCAATCTAAGTGTGCCTAGTTCTGAGGGTGTCTGTTCCCAATAAAGACAGAACACTAGGTCAACTCCTCATTACAGATGGACTATCATTCTATCCTAGTCAGACTCACTGGGGCCACCCTACCAAAACGACCACCTCTTCGGTGTCACAGGTCAAGTGAGCACTGATTAAGAAGAACAGGGCCCCAGGAAACCACAACCCTCCCATTACCAGGCAATCCAGAATCCTTCTTCAGATTGGATCTGGAATTCCCCCAAAGGTCCCATGTGTTGGGATTCAGTCTTCAGCTTGGTACTATCAAGAGTGGAAGAACCTTCAGGAAGTAGGGCCTAGAGAGCGGTCTTAGATCACGAGGGAGTTCCCTGAAGTGTGGTTCTGGGACTCTGCTCTCTTCCCTCTCCTTTGCTTCCCAGCAGTCAGAAGGGGAGCCACTCAGCTCCACAGCATGCTTGCACCATGCTGGACAGCCTCACCACAGGCCCAAAGCAGCAGGACAGACTGACCATCAACTGAAGCTCAAAACTCAGAGCCAAAGGAACCTTCTCTTCTTCCTTTGTTACTTATCTCAGGTACTTTGTTACAAATAACAGAAAGCAGACTAACACACTTTCCCTAAAACACCTTCTAAGCAGGAACAAACTGGTTCTGGAAGCCACCACCCCATCCTGTAGTTCCCGGATCCTCCAGTTCCTGTTCCTAGCCTGTTGTGAGTGTCCTTGCTGGAGAAGCTCCTCTTCTGGAGACCATCAGGAAAGGCTTCTCAACTCTTCCTCCCAGATGGCTTTAATGTTGGGCAAGAAGTTGTGGTAAATGATGGTTCACATTTGACGCCAACAACGTGAGCCACAGGGGCCACGAGCGGCTCCTAGTGTTCAGACCTGCAGTTTTGGTCACTTGTTCCTTGTCGACAGAATATCCAGTCAACAATGGGATGTTCGCCTATTTCAAATTATGTCTCAGTAACCATGAAATCTGAACCTATAGCTTATGAGCAAATCATATGAAGGGTGTCTAAGTGAAGGGTGTCTATGTGAAGTCATTTAACTGACAATATTTGAAAGCAAGCTTCCTCCAAGCATGCCCTATAGCAAAGTGTGCCTCTGGTTACAAACAGGATGTCTTATTTTCATTTAGTAAGTCTAGTTAACTGAATTGCTTTTTAAAAAGAAATGCTTCTAAAACTAATATTTATTTGTCCTTCCAGATCTGTTCTAATTGGCTTTGTAAAATCAATGGCCCCCTTGATAATTGATAAAAGAGTGTCTCTATTCCCTGTGCTGGCAATATCTTGGTTTGAATAACTGGACAGATAACTCCTTCACAAATATGAAAAACATATTTTCGGAAACAAGCTTATTTTATTAAGCCATGTTATTTAATTTTATCTGACATTTGAAAGTCATTTTTGCTAGTAAGCACTCTACATTAATACCTTGAGTTCACAGAGAGTTTAACAATATGAATTTCCTATCAGAGAGAAGTACAATGTATGTTTGGCAGGGGCCAAGTTCATGAAGAATTAACAGTTATCAAGTTCCAAAGGCAAACAAATGATCTTCGTTCCTCTCTTGCCAGCTGCCACGCATCCAATTTGCACTTTCAAAGTCTGCCACTTTCCCTGGGTTCAGGAGTGAGAGGACCAGATACTTCGTACATCTGTGCCCAACATCATCAAATACAATCATCTGCAGGCACACAGCTGTCACACAGTAGGAAAAAAGTGAATCAGTTTAAAATAAGGTTCATATAAGAAATTATCTAGGATGCTCCATAGAAAGTAAGTTACTTTTATGTGCATAAGTAGATTCAACAACCCATTCCAAGTATAAATTAAATGAATTCTCTTTAAAAAAAAAAAAGTCTTTGATGAAAATTGACTATCCCTTCTTAATTTTCTACTAATAGATATTTTAAGGTGGGGTCAGAATTTTAAAATGTAGAATTTAAGCAACAATGTAAACAGTAAATATCAAACAACCATAAGGAAAAGAGTGTTTTTGTTCTCTATAAATATGAATCATGTGAAAATACACTTCGGGTTGACTACCTTTCTCCATAAAGTTGTATCCTTTGGAAAATTCCAACTCAAGTCAGCACAAGTATTCATTCCTCCCTCGGAGTGGCTCTGTGGTCCCCAGGGGAGGGGGGTCCACACCTCTCATGAGTCCCGGGCAGAACTAGCACACCTCCTCTGTCCCCTGCCCTGGAGCATCGCTCCTTCTCAGGCCTGAGGATAGGGCAGGCTGCCACATCATAGCCAACAACCCATGTCCTCCAGTGGGCCCTGTGATCCCTGATAAGGGATTCAGTGTCTAGATTAGTGCCTGGTACCTCATTGGTACTAAGCAAATGTTTCTGAGATAAATAAATGAAGGAATAAAGATTTTATCATGGTAGATTGGATTCTTAAGGAGTGTTATCACAGACAACACTCAGTTTATCCAGAAGCATCTCCAATTGACAAGTTCTGTACATCCTCACATCCATCACATGGGATCGTTTTAGTTTGGTTGTTCTAAATAAGCTCTGGGCTCTCTGGCTTCAGAAAGGAGGACTCAGACACTTTCCAGCCCCTGATGTTCTCACTGGTACCCAACAGGGTGACTGACTCAGAGGCAGGGCCAGGGCAGCCTGCCTGATGACATCTTAGTAGGTAAGCCATTGAAACTGCTCCCCACAGGTGATTAATAGTGCCCTTAGATGGACCCCTAGTCTGTACAGTGTCGACAGCTCTGGACCTGAAGAAAGAATAAAGTAGCCCACTAGAGGCATGTATAACAACATCCCAACTCCATGAGGAGTGCATTGTCCAGGGCCCACACCCTCATAAACAGGCCAGGCAGTGCCCACATCACATGGTCACATGGGGAGGCTTCCTCTACTAAAGGTCTTTAGAGAGCTATACAGATAGATGGCTGGGATTATCCTGGATATGAGAGTCCGTGAAAAGGGGGTGAGAGTGAACACCGCTAAGAACAGGTCAGTGTGCTCAGCTCCACATCCCTCGGGAGCCCGAGAAGATCAGAGTAGCAAAAGCAGATGCAGAAGCGTGAGCCCAAAACAGTGAGTGAAGGCAACGAAGGAAATGACCCACAGTGCCTTGCTGCAGGCTCGAGTCTCCACACTAAAGACCTCCACACCATTGACAGAATTGCACTCAGCATGATCATAGGAGCCTCTTCCCACAGGTGGTAAAAAGAGAAAGCTTGACATCAGATTGCACACGGACTGAGAAACGGG
The DNA here is from genome assembly GCF_949786415.1 of Peromyscus eremicus. Classification (NCBI taxonomy): domain Eukaryota; kingdom Metazoa; phylum Chordata; class Mammalia; order Rodentia; family Cricetidae; genus Peromyscus; species Peromyscus eremicus. The sequence continues at coordinate 5,113,068 of NC_081428.1, read as the reverse complement.
GAATCCTCTGATGTGTGTTAAACGACAGATGGGGAAGGTACATTACCTTGTGCGCATTTTTGTCCATTAATTATGGACATGGAGACTTGAGACACTAAGCTCTGCACTCCACTGTTCTTCAGTCTACAAATAGGCTTACACATTATCCAAGGTTCTAGAGCCTTCTTAATGCAGCCATTGTAGCTGCAAAGGATGCAGCCACAGACTGGCTTGTGGAAGAAACAGGGGACAGTTAATGGAGGTATGTTAGTTAAAACACAACATTCCTCTAATTTATCTCCAGAATTCCTGATTCTGCTGAATTAGAGCTTCTGTTCTTCTTCTGCTCACTATTCACCTCTAGCCAGTCCTGTGTTATCCATCTGTTTCCCATTATCCAAACTGTTATAAAGGCCTGCGATGTTCACTATGACCAAGGCTGTTGTCACTTCCTAATGGGAAGACCAAGACTGAGAAAGTCCACAGAGCTGATGGTATCCACAGAAATGCTCACAGGCAGCACAGAGCTTAGAAGAGTTCACTGATTGCTCAGTTTCTACTGTTCCACCCAATGCCCCAAACTCAGAACAGATATTGTAAGTGTTGGATCTGTAATTTCTAATTCTTCTTACTGTCAAACTTCCAAAGAGTGAAAGTCAATATACATCTTTGTTTTCATATAAAACAAACATTTTTCTGGTGTGGAGTAGGGGGAGGGGTGAGCTATAACAGCAAATACGGTTGAGAACACTAATAAATTCTTCATGGTGAAAAGACTACCAAAGAAATACATGTTAAAGGTATATTTTACCTCAACTTTAGACGTATTTGCCAAAGATTTACTTCTTAGTACATCAGTCACTTCCCCTTAATATTTTGCTTTTTACACATGAGCACACAACTGGCCAACTTTAAGGTAAATCATGCCTATGTCCAGTCTTTCCTCTCATCAGATGGAATGTGTGTGTGTGTGTGAGTGCGCGCACGCGTATGCATGCACATGCATGCGCATAAACAAATGCATACATACATGTGCCACAGTGCATGTATGGAGGTCAGAGGAGAACCCTGAGTGGCTGCCCTCATTCTCACTCAGTTTGAGACATGACCCATTGTCTACAGCTGTACACACCAGGCTGGCTAGTCTGGCAGCTTCCTGGGACTCTCGTCTCCTCCTCACATCTTCTACAGGAGCCAGGGACTGTAGACCTGTGCTACTACAACCATCTTTACCTGAGTTCTGGGACTTGAACTTGGGCCCTCACATTGGGCACAGCAAATGTTCTACCCACTGAGCCATCTCCCCAGCCCCATGGTTCTTTTTAAAACCTGCACTTTTCATACAGGTATCAACATTCAGGTATTAGGATTCTTCCGACCCTATGATATATTGAGGTCAATTTTCTAGAAACAGTCAAACAATTGTCCAAGCACTAACTTTTACTGGAATCTAACAATGTGGCCAAAGTTGAAGAGTATAGTTCAACCTTTTGATATCATGACACACTCCTGTCGGCAAAACCATGCACAGCTAAAATGGCAAGGAAATCTCACAGTGTTTGAAGTCAGTCTATGAGGTTATGCTGGAGGTGTCCACAGCTACCCTGCACTGCATGTGGCCCGTGGGCCTTGAGCTGAACACAAAGACAGCACCACTCACAAGGTTCACCCAGCAGCCGACACACCAAGCATGCCTTCAAATCACCAGATTCTCCCAAGTGCAAGGAAATTTAGACTTTCTGTACCTCTGGGTGACCATATGAAGTGATCACTCTGGTCTCTGGGCCCTTTCTGTATGTCAGACATGTTGGGGTGCCCAACTCCAGCTCCCACACAAGCACTTCCCTCACTCTCCTCTTTAATTTTCATCTGGCTTGCACCGGCTCTTCAATCCTCAGCCTGCCTGTTGCCTTCCATGAACATCCAGAGCAGCATCCCTCCAAAGTCCCCCTCCCCCAGTCTTAGGGTGAAGTTTGGTGGCTGACTTGATGACATTTCCACAGATGCGGTTTGGAAAACTGTCTGCACACAGCCTAGGTTCACACTGCCTCTAAGTTAACACTGCCTCCATCAAGTCTGGATGGAACCAGATTAAACAAAGTTGAAAGGTGAGCTTGTGAACATGACGTGTTTCTTAATGAGTCAATCTCTTCCTTTTTAAAAGGCAGGGTGAAAGAGAGGAAATGAAGGATGAATAAGCACATGAGAGAGATTCTCGCTCCATCACAGTGATGCAAGACCACTGGCCTGTGGAGGCTTCTCACATGGCATCTCTACAGGACCAAGCTTTCTGCTCACAGACATCCATTCAGGACCCAGTCAAGCAGAGCAATGTTGTTGTTTGTTTTTGCTCTTTTGGGGGCCTACCACCCAGTTACCCCCAAAAAAAATCACACATGGAGGCTTAATCTTAATTATTAATGTCTGGCCTTAGCTTGGCTTGTTGTTAGCCAGCTTTATTTAACTTAAATTATCCCATCTAGCTTTTGTCTTTGGGCTTTTACCTTTCTCTATTTCTGTATACCTTTTATTATTTCCGACTCCATGGCTTGCTGTGTGGTTGGGTGGCTGGCCCCTGATGTCCTCCTACTTCTCTGGCTACTCCTCCTTCTTTCAGATTTCTCCTTCTATTAATTCTCTCTGCCTCCCAGACCTGCCTATCCTTTCTCCTGCCTTACTATTGGCTGTTCAGCTCTTTATTAGACCATCAGGTGTTGTAGACAGGCACAGTAACACAGCTTCACAGAGTTAAACAAATGCAACATAAACAAAAGTAACATGCCTTAAAATAATATTCTCCAACAGAGCAAGGCACACTTTGGCCTGAAATCTGTGATGCTCTGGTCCTCCTTCATTTCTTCTGTGATCTACTTTATGTCCTGGCATTGGTGCTTTTTGATCTCTATGCCTCCACCCTAAGACAAAAACAAACTGCCTTCATTTGGGAACAGGGGACTTGATCCAATGTAAAGTAGGAACCCCATCATCCAACATAAGAGACAACCTAAGGGGGTCATAGCTTTAGGGGGAAAGACGATAGAATGACCCAATCCAACATGCTTGACTTCTCATTTTCAGCAAGACACCATTTACTGCTTCCAGGAACACACAGTAAGTAACCAAAGCCACAGAGAAAGAATCACCTATGCTTTATCTAAAGCAAAACAGAAAAAAAACCATCAGAAAGTAATTAGACTTGGTCAAATGAGAAATAAAGGGGAGATGGTAAAGAAACAAAGGCTCCAAGACAGCAGTGCGATCAGGGGGCATTCAGGCAAATGGAGAAAGAAGTGCACAGCACGCTCCTGGTCACCAAAGGTCTTCTACGGAAACCCATCTTGCAATTACTGCAGAGACCGTGAACTTGGCTCCTTGCCTCCTTTTAGGGGCCATTGTACCTGAGTCACCAGCAGGTACGGGAACACCAGTGGCCTCTGCCTCGGTGCGGTCACACAAGCAATACAGAAACCACTTTTGGCTAGGCTGCAAATGAGCATAATGGAAAGCAAATATTATTAAAAAGACCATCATTTTTAGTGATTAAAATAATCCGGGGCAGGAAAAAAATTTCTCCCATAAGTTTCTAAGTTCTCATTTATCATCGTTTTGCCGCAAGAAGCCAGAGTAATTTTATTTTTCCTGACTTCTATTAAAAAGATCAATACATATGATTCCAAAGAGTCTCTGCTTATGAAAAGATGGAGCGGGCCTGTAATCACATATGAAAGTATTGGCTGTCATTAGCAGGAAGATTGATCTGAAAAGACAGCCAGCCCAGCGTGAAAGGACTTAAAAATTTCCATCAGGCTGCCCAGCAACTTTCACCTTCCATAATTAAATCCAGATAACAGATTACTATATCAGATGGAAGGGTGGCATTGAGGTATTCAGTAGATACCCACTTTAGCAAAGCAATCCTGAATTTCTCAATAAGGGATTTCATTTGGTGCAAAATGATTCACACAGTCCAACAACCTAAAGCCATTGTTCAATGTGCCCTGAGCCACAGCTGTGGGATAAGAATCTGATACCCATGGTATCATGGGCCTTATGAGTTCACGTGGCCAATCCACTCTTAGAAACAGAGCTAAATAACATTCAAGAACACGGCCCAGGCTTTTCCCATGAATGGGGTGTCTTTCGAGTTAGCATGACTTTTGGTGCTGATCATGTAAAACTCCTAAGAACTGAGTCCGTGGGTGTGCAAAGGGTTTGCTTCACTGCCTAATTCATCTTTCCCGAAACTCACTTACTGTGTAGTTGAAACTTTACTATAAACCAAGATGGAATTTTTATGGGTCCTTGAAGGCCAGGTCAACTTGGAAATTCAGACTTGTGGTCTGAAAACATTCTACACCAAGGGCATGGCTTCAGCATCCTTGTTCTGCATAGGTCTGGTGCTGACACACCAAAGGACAGTGTATCCATATATGAAAGTGAATAAACAATATGCATAAGGAACAGAGACCAAGTGCTCTTAGCCAAACTTTAGCCTGGATGCCCCAAGACACCTGAGTAGTTGATCACCTACCATCCTTGTGCTTACTTAGCTGTTTGCAAGTGTCTGGGCATCCCACAATTACAACAGTTCACAGTTATTAGCCATGGATCATTCTGGAATGAAAGACAGCGTGATGCCCTAGAATAACAACACGGACTGTAGACAGGCATTGCTCATGTCTGCAGCCACTGTTTACAGTGGACTCTAACCAGGCTGGAGAGGCAGTGTTGGGCAGTATATTCTATCACTCTGCTATGAATTCTTACATGCTTGCTTTCTCCAACTTTCACATAAGACCCCAATGTCATGGCTCCTACCAGGAACGATCACACACACAAAGCAAAACTGTGTTCCCCCATGTCTCAAACAAGACACAAACTCCTGATTTTATGAAAATGTCAGGAATGTTCATGCTTTTGGAATGTCCTGTAATAGCACTATCAGGTAAACTCCTCCAAAGAAGGGGGACAGGAATAAGACCCAGGAGTTATTTTTAGCTATTCAAACTTAGTAAATTCTTTCCCATTTTTCAGCTGAAAGGATTTTTTTTTTCTTGCAACCAAAAAAAAATCTCCATTTTACTAATGAAGTCAATATTTTTAGAAGAGGAAGAATTATAATTTTTTCCATGTGTTCTCTGCACAAGATTCTGTCTAAATACATGTGTTCACACTGGTGATGAAGGCTTGTCTTTCTTTTTCTTTTTTTAAAACAATTCTCTTTTTACAAAGATCAAAATGAAGTCATACCAGGACATCGTGACTTTCAAGGCAGTGCATAATGGCTAATAAGACTGGCATAATTCACAGAAACTATGTGTCCTGGTTCTAAAGAAAGTTCTGGAAGACTATTCGAGTCATAAAATACTACAATGAACAGACAGCCTATAGTGTTGCTAAGGAGAATCTACCACCAGGTATTCATCCATCCTCTGCCCTGTCTTGTCTTGCTCATGCCTAGAAGAAAGGGCTACGATATAAACAGCCATTCCTGAATGGGGGGACGATGCCTCTCAAGGAAGGTGTTCTAAGATGCACGAGCTGGACTCAGCCTTGCACTGAGCTGAAGTCAACATGTACAAAATGCATCTCATTCCTGTGCTCTGTGTGTGGTCTGACAAACAAGGAATGCCTGAGGCAGAAACATGATCTAAACGGGACCTCTAGGGGCTGGAGAGGTGACTCCATGGTTAAGAGCACTAACTGCTCTTACAGAGGACCTGGATTTGATTCCCAACACCTACATAGAGGCTCACAACTGTCTGTAACTCCAGTTCCAGGAGATATGATGCCCTTCTCTGGATATGATGCCCTCCTCTGGTCTCTACAGGTACTGCATGCATGTGATGCATAGCCATACACACAGGCAAAACATTCATGCACATGGAATAAAAACCACAGCTTTAAAATAATAAACAAAAAATAGGGCCTCTAGTACCCTACTTTTCCAAGTACTTTGGAAATTACATCAAAATAAAACAAGAAAGAATAAAGTTATGATGTAACTGTATTAAAGACTCTCTAGAGAAAAGGAGCCAAGAAGATGTATGGAGAGAAGTAAAGATTTATTATAAAAACAAATGGCTCACTTAATTATGGAATTCAACAAATCCCAGGACCTACATGATGGGTCAGAAAGTCATAGACCCTCAAGAGCTGATGGCCAGTTCTAGTCTGAGTGCAAAGGCCAGTGATGTGTGAGTAGAATGCACCTCTCACTCTAGACAGCATCACCCATTTATTCTTTCAGGCTTTCGACTACTTAATTAGAACAATCTGCTTTACTAGGTGCTGTGGGATGGTCTGTATGGCAAATGTGTTGCTAATTAGTCAATAAATAAAATACTGATTGGCCATTGGCTAGGCAGGAAGTGTAGGCGGGACAAGGAGGAGAATAAAGCTGGGAAGTGGAAGGCTGAGTCAGAGAGACACTGCCAGCCGCCATGATGAGAAACAGCATGTGAAGATGCCGGTAAGCCACGAGCCATGTGGCAAGGTATAGATTAATGGAAATGGATTAATTTAAGCTGTAAGAACAGTTAGCAAGAAGCCTGCCACGGCCATACAGTTTGTAACCAATATAAGTCTCTGTGTTTACTTGGTTGGGTCTGAGGCTGTGGGACTGGTAGGTGAGAGAGATTTGCCCTGACTGTGGGCCAGGCAAGAAAACTCTAGCTACAACTAGGTCAATCACTTTGAATGATAATCTCATCTGAAAACACCCTTATAGAAACACCCAGGATGTTATAACAAGCATCTTGGCACTCTATGGGTTGGTCAAGTGGACACATTAAAATCAACGGTTATAGTAACTTTGTGTCTTAGCTGCTTCTCTATTGCTGTGATAAAATATCATGGCCAAGGCAACTTATAAAAGAAAGCATTTCATTTCATCCTCCAGTTTCAGAGGGTTAGAGTCCACAGCGTTAGAGCCAAGAGCTTACATCTTCAGCTACAAGGTGGAGGTAAAGACAAAGGTAACCGGGAATGGTGTGGGCTTTTGAAACTTCCAAGTGCACCCCTACTGGCACACCTCCTCCAGCAAGACCATGCTTCCTAATCCTTCCCAAACAGTTCCACCAGCTGGGGACTGAATAGTCAAATGTAAGAGTCTATGAGGGATGTCTTAGTAAGGGTGTAATGACCAGATGCAACTTGGAAAGGAAAGGGTTTATTTCACTCACAGTTCCACGTAACAGTTCATCACTTAAGGAAGTCAGGGCAGAAACTCACACAGGACAGGAACCTGGAATCAGAACCTGATACAGAGGCCATGGAGGGGTGCTACTTCTTGGCTTGCTCATAATGGCTTCCTCAAGCTGCTTTCTTATAGAGCTCAGGACCACCAGACCAGAGATGGCACCAACCATCATGGGCTGGGCCCTCCTCAATCAATCACTAATTAAGATTATGTCCTACAGCTGGATTTTATGGAGGCATTTTCTCACTTGAGGGTCCCTCCTTTCAGATAACTCTAGCTTGTGTAAAGTTGACATAAAATTAGCCAGGACAATGGACATTCTCATTCAAACCACCACACCTTGAAACACTAACTAAATATGCCATTTATCTTTCCATTTGTCTGTGTTGGTACAAATAATACTATGTATACTCATACCCATCATGTATGTATGCATGCATGTGTTTGTGTGTGTGATGTGTATGTGTGCTTGAGTGTATGAACATGCATGAGTGTGCATGTATGTGGAGGGCAGAAGCCAGCCTATGATGTCCTTGCTCAAGTGTCTTACACTTGTTTTGTTGAGACAAAGTCATTCCTTGGCCAGGAGCTCAACAATTAGACCAGGCTAGCCAGGATCCTGAGGATTTGCCTGCTTCTGCCTGCCCAGTGCTAGAATCAAACGCTTCCCACCAAGCCTGACTTTTTTATATGTGTTTTGGGTCATGGGATCAGGTCCTTATGCTGTATAGTAACCCCTTTACTGGCTGATCCATCTCTCCAAGCCCTCATCCCCACTTTTAATTATTCATTCTGTCCACTAATTTAATAAAAATGGTGTTTTTTTGTATGAGCAGCATACAATAGGTGGGCAGTAGCATTGTACTAAGCTCCCCTAGCTGAAACAAGAATTATTTACTTAATAAATAAATTCAATAAAATATTTTTTTGTTTTTGTTTTTGTTTTGGTTTTGGTTTTTTCGAGACAGGGTTTCTCTGTGTAGCTATGCACCTTTCCTGGGACTCACTTGGTAGCCCAGGCTGGCCTTGAACTCACAGAGATCCACCTGCCTCTGCCTCCCAAGTGCTGGGATTAAAGGTGTGCGCCACCACCGCCCGGCCTTTTTTTAAACTTTTAAAGTCAGGGGAGAGCACGAACGCAGTCCCCCACTACCACAAATTATGCAGTCGAGTTTCCCGCATTTAGGGAAATCGCAGGGGTCAGCACATCCAGAGTGCAATGGATAAGCCTCGCCCTGGGAAAACCACCTTCATGATCATGGTATCTCCCCTGCCAGGTAAGTATCAATAAAATATTTTTAAGTAGTCAAACTCAATGCCAATTTGTCTTGTAAAGAATGTTGCTAGGAATTAATGGTTTGTGTTTGTTTGTGAGAAAAAGACGAGATTTAAACCACATCCAGCCGGCTAACCATCCACTGGCTTTACTCCTTTGAACCTGTGCTTCCCAATTTATGAAAGCCAGCAGCAGCAGCAGAGCCTGGGAGTTTGGTAAAGCTGCAGGTTCCAGTGGGATTTGGGAGTCTGTGTTCTTAGAGTCTTTACAGGTGCTCGGTGCTAGCTAATTTTATGTCAGCTTAACACAAGCTAAAGTCATCTGAAAGGAGAGAACCTCAATAAAGAAAATGTCTCCATAGTATCAGGATGTAGACAAGCCTGCAGGGCATTTTCTTAATGAGTTGTTGATGGGAGAGGGTCTACCCCATGGTGGGTGGCGCCATCCCTGAGCCAATGGTTCTGCATTCTCTAAGAACGCAGGCTGAGCAAGCCAGTAAGCAGCACCCCTCCATGGCCTCTGCATCGGCTCCTGCCTCCAGGTTCCTGCCCTGCTTGAGTTCCTGTCCTGACTTCCTTCAATGATGGGCTATGATGTGGAAGTGTAGGCCAGATAAATCCTTTCCTCCCCAAATAAACTTTGCTCATGGTGTTTTATCACAGCAGTAGTAACCCTAACTAAGACATACTCCTGTAGCCCACTAGCATTTGGGACTCTCCATGTGAAATGACATCTGATTCATTCCATAGAGTCACACACGACCACAGCTTAAACTTCAACCAGAAAAGATTCACCATCGCAACTCCAGACACCTGCCAGCCACTTGAGGTTTCCCTGAAGCTGCTTGCTCCTCTAAATTCTAAATGACAGCCTTCATTTCCATGGAGTTAAATACATTACAAAATCCCAAGATGCTACAATCGCTGAAATGAAATTCTACATTTTAATTACATATTAATATGGTGGCTGCTTGGTGTTTTACTATCTGGACACAGAGAACTCTCAGAAGACATTTCAGTGGCTTCGGCCCTCTGACAACGCACCTTTCCCCAGCATCTCAGCACAGGCAAACAGTCACAAGTCAGGTGACAGCCGAGAGTGCCAGCAAGAGAGGTGTTGACAGAGTGTCAGGCCTAGCAGGGTGTGACGTCACAGGCCTGTTAAACCCACACTCAGAAGCCTACAGTGGGGAGATGATGAGTCACAGGCCAGCCTGGGCTACATGGTGAGTTCCAGGGCAGCCTCGCTACAGATTGAGTTGCAACAAAGGCAGAAAGGGAGGGAAAGAGGGACAGAGGGACAGAGGGAGAAAAGAAAAGAAAAGAAAAGAAAAGAAAAGAAAAGAAAAGAAAAGAAAAGAAAGAGGACTTGGAGTACACTGAGAACACTGAGAGATATTTAAGTCTCATGCTCCACACTCAGGGATGGATTGATGTCACTGTCAAAGACCACCTCTCATGGATTCATACTTTCACGCCCTGCCTTTCTACCATGGGATGATGGAGCCAGAAGGCCCTCACAGACATATCCTTGATTTGGGGCTTTTTAAATTGTGGAACCCATGGGCCAAAAGTAATTCTTGATAGTATTTTTTAATAGCCTACTCACTTTAAGTTATTCTCTTATGGCCACACACACACACATACACACACATGAAAAAAGATAAAGACAGAGGCCAAACTTTGAAATACTAGAGCTTTCCTTCCTTTCTACACCACCTCTTCCCTTTTCTCCTTCATGTCCACACTACAAAGCATTGATACCCACCATGATGCATGCATTATCTTTACATTAATTTCCGATACCTATGGTACCTACTCACATGATGACTGCTCCCCATGATGTGCTCACTAAGTCCTGGCTTCCAGAACTTTCTTTCCTATCTTTCCCAGTAAAAGCATCCTGTACTGTTTTCCATTCTTGAGAGGCCTGCTGCTAACTACCTGTTTACTGTGTTAGACTCTACTTGTTTTGGGAGAAATGTAACAGTGAACAACATGTCATGTTGTGTCTGGCCACAGTCTGGGGCAAAGAGAGACATGGATCTTCAGCTCCAGATGCCAAGGCTTAGATCCTGTATTCTTGAGAGAATTCCCCCTAACTTATACAACAATAAGGCCTATAAGACAACTAAGCAAAAATGCCAGAGAAAGATGCCCAGTTCCATGGGGACTCAGAGGAGGGAAACTCACATCTGCTTGGACATGAGCCTTAAATAAAATATCTCAGGGGGTGCCCTACTAGTTCATACTAAGTTTGCCCCTTTGGGGTGGCCACACTTCAAATAAAATAGATATATCGATAACCATTCACTTTAGAAATGAGAACTGTGTTCATGTGAACACAAACCATGTTAATTTTTTTCTTCTGGCTCTGAGAAGGTGAAATCTTGTGTTAGTGAAGTTATTCTGATTTAAGTAGCAGTGAACACTAACCATAGCACTCTCCCTTCAGCTAGACAGTGAGATGTGTGTGAATGTTGTGTGAACAGGCCTTCTGATGGTTGGTTTTAAATGCCATTTTGCCATAATCTAGAACCACCTGAGAGAGAGAGCACCCCGACTGAGGAATTATCTAGATCAGGTTGGCTTATTGGCATGTCTATTTGGGATTGTCTTGATTATTAATTGATCAAGCCCACTGTGGGTAACACCATTCCCTAGGCTGGGCCCTGAACTGTGAAAGAGTGAAGGAAGCTAGCTAAAACGAAGCAAGCAGGCAGTGTGAATGTATTCACTTCTCCCTGCTTGGCTATACATGTGATGTGACTAGCTGGTTGAGGTCCTCCTTTAACTTCCCCAAAAGATAGGCGATAACCTGGACTTGTGAGCTACAATGATCTCTTCCTCCTCTATGTTGATTTCTTATTTCTTTTTTTTTTTGCCAGAATATTTGACACAGCAACAGAAATGTAATCAGCTGGGGCCTTCAGGTGTGTGTGGCTCATATGTGGCTCAAGTTCACCCAACGCTTCCCTGGCTACTAGGGGTTAGGGGGCCTATTGAGGTCTCTGTGAATCAGGCTCCATGATAAGACTGAACCACACAGTCTGACTTCCCATGATCCTCTCTGGAACTGAGAGTGTAGCAAGTGCAGATGTAGACTGCCACTACAGATGAAGACCGTGGTAGAGACAGATGTCACAGAGTGGTTCTAGCCCTGTCCCATGGTGCTGGACTCTACTGCTCCATGGAAGAGGATTCTTAACACTGAGTGTGGTTGTAGATGCTCTTCTGTGTTCCATGATGGTGGCATTCCCCTCCTCATGCAGTCCTTACTCAGTCCCCACAGCCTCTGTCCCAAGCAGGGGCTGCCATCCTGCACAGAGCCCAAAGGTCACCTGGGGTGCTATGGAGCAGAGGCATGGCCTTCTCTCAGAAGTCCATGTGAGTGTGCTGAGACAGGCCCAAGCTGTGTGAGAAACCTTCCCAGAGGGTTCTAAAACAGGAAGTAGATGAACTGCCCCCCAAAATCCCATGACCCAGAGACAAATGAGCTATTTTTCTTATCCAGACCAATTAAGGATATAATTTGATTGAGATGCTACATTAGCTCCAGAATGCCTCAAAAATATGCAAAAATATTTACATAATAGGATGCTTTCTCCTGCCTCCAGGCCACTAATACACAAACTCTTCTGCAAATTAAGTTCACAGTCTTCAAATTCTTTGTAAGGAGTTGTTTTACAATGAAATCTAAGTATATCCGCCAGGTTTTCAAAAAAAGATTATTCATTGATCACTGAACTTTTTAAAACCTACTTGTTGGTAGATCCCTCTTTAAGGGACCATGAATAATCACTTAAGGGTAAGAAACACACTAAACCAAATGCCAAGCTGCTGGCAACAATTTACAACAAAAACAAAATCAGCCTCGAGATCCAAGCTCAACACAAATGAAAACAGTGACTTTTGTTCTTGGCCTTTGAATCAGTTCTTTGGTTTTCTTTTAGCACTTTAAAATAACAACTGGGAAAAATAAGCATATTTATAGACAGTCTAATTTTACCCTTGCGTGTAATAGTAGTGATTCCAAAGCAGTTTTATCAACAGTCACAAGCGAAAGGAATGAGGATTCCCAAAATTGTAAATTTTATTGAAAATGACAAGTAAAGGTCACAAACCACTCTTGAAAAAGATACCATAGCTTAACCTACCCCCCGAAGGGTGTGAACCTGGAAGAACAGGGACAGGGACATGTACTTCCAGATGTGCATGCATCTGTGTGTTTGTGCTCATGTGGGTATGTGCACGTGTGTGTATAGAGGCTCCCCCAAACCAGAAGAGGGCATCAGATCCCTTGAACTGGAGTTACAGGCAGTTGTGAGCCACCCAACCTGGGTGCTGGGATCCAAACTCTGGTCCTTATGACTGAATAGCAACAGCTCTGTTGCTTATACAGTGTGGGCCAATCCCAGCACACTTAATTCCATCAGAACTCATGAGATTGTGGCCATGTGTCTGAGCTATAGTACCTCAGGTGATCTTTGAACCATCACTCCAGCCTAGATTTTTTTTTATGGATTCAGAAAGAGGAAATGATGCGTAAAACATTCCAGAAAATGAATGCTAACACAACTCAACTGTGAGAGGCCATCATGGAAAAATGACGTGATAGTAAATAAACAGCAATCAGATTGTCCTTTCCCTCAGGGAACATATCGTGCAAATGCCTTGCATCTTACAGGTACTCTAGGAAACAGCAGTTACGGAAGACTGTGATACTCTTCCCGGAGCAGTGATTACAAGCACTACCAGAGGAGAAAAGTGTTTTTTAGAAATGAGGACACCGAGTCTAAGGGAGTCTGAGTCCTGGTCACCCTAGCATGAGACAGTTGTTTGCTTAAGAAGTCCCTCTGTGGCCTTCTGTGCCTTCTCATCAAATATCCGTCTGGAATGAGCCCTTCATGTCCTGCTTCCCTCACCACTACATATCTACAAATCTCCAAAGCACATTCTGAGCCTCACACTTGCCTGAGTGTCAGCCTCATGGCCAGAATCTGCATGAATGCACAGGATGGTCCAACTCTGCACAAACTACAGCTGTCAACATGTCCCCCTCCACCCTCTGCCCAACACACTTTGTTCTTTGCTACTTAACTTTCTTATCGGCTGACATAGCCATTCAAGTTACCCAAAACAGAAATGATGCAGGGCTGAAGACTTACTCTATAAATGCCCTGGCAGAAGAGAAGATATCCATTCTAAAGACAGACAGACACCTGTGTCCCTCCATTCAGACCTCAAGCTGGGTCAGATCATCCTGTCTCCCTCAGAGAGCTGCCACAGAAATGACCCTAACTCTTGGGTAGGAGGCTGTCTGTCTGTCTGCATCTCCATGCAGGGCTGTCCACTTCTCATCCCTCTGTCTCTCCACCCTACAGAACAGTTTATCACAGAAGGTACCAACTGGTTCAGGTAGTCTTAATGAATAAATGTCATTCACAGAGTTACACAGCAACTCCAATTCAAGGATAGTTCAAAAAGCTCAGGAGGGCCAAGGAGATGCTCTGTGGGGAAGAGCATTTACTGGGCAAGCATGAGGACCTGCATTTGCCCACCCTGCATCCACCCATAAAGCCAGGTGTGGCCAAGTATGTGCCAGTAACTCCAGCATTGTAGAGAGTAGAGACAGGAGCATTCTTGAGGCTTGATGACCACCAGCCTAGTTCCAGCTCCAGTGACTGAGCCTATCACAAGTGACAGAGCAAAATGGGACATCTGACACCTCCTTCCAGCCTTCAGATGCATGCACAAGACCATGTGCTACCTCCCCCACCTGCCCACCACTGCCACACACACACACATACACACTAAATAAATAAATAAATAAATAAATAAATAAATAAATAAATGCGAACCGCAAGCCACAGGTGACATACGACTATCCCACAGGAGTTAGTAACCAAAGCCAAACTACTGACAATAAAAACCTAAAAAAGCAACAAGTTCCATTAAGAAAAATGCAGTCAACGTATTGGTTTGTTTTCTCCACTGTGTTAAGTGAACACTTTGGTATAGTGTTGCTGTCCCTTACCATGGTTTGAGTCCTTGCATGACCTGGTAGCCTGGAAGAAGCTGAGTCAACAGAGCAGCTGTTTGGATATCACAAAGGTTCAACCTGTACAGCTCTGCAGACCTCACTGGGGTGCAGTGACCAATGCTCAGTGAGATTCGGGAAATCTACGTCCTATCGGGCCCAGACCTACATCAGTGCTTCTCAGCCCAGATCACTGAGGGTCTTCCTAAAAATGCAAATCCTTGCACCTCATCTAAGATGTCCTAAGCCACAACCTCTAGAGGAAAGACCTGGGACCTGCATTTTAAGAAGGCCCATCTTACTGATCGTTATCCAAATAGAAGTTTGAGAGCCACTGGTCTCTATGATGTGGTCCCACAGCAGGGGAAGACGGGAATGGGGAGGGAGCAGCAGGAGGAGGAGTGAAAGAGGATGGATGACCAAGAGGGGAAAGGCCATGAGGACAGTTACGACAAAGAGCCCCAACGCAGTGGTAGTACAAGCTAAGAGTTCCTTTTCGACACACTTGATTGTCTATAATCCTGGGGCTAATAGAGAGGTGTCACAACACTGGGAACCCATGGTTCTTCCACCTGTTGCTCTGACACTGATAGGGTGTTTCTCTCATCTCTGTGGTCCAAGATAGCTCATCTCCTCATTCTAACCAGAGCAGGGGGAGGGAAGGAAGGAAGGCGGCAAGCCCCCTCCACTGAAGGGAAGACGCCAGAGGTGCTCTCATTAAGCCTGTTCATGGCCACAACTTATTCAGGTCTCCCTGGCCACCATCAGGAGGGACACATCACAAGCTCAGCTAAAATGAGGGTTCTGTAGCAACGGAGGAGATGAGAGATGAATGTGGAGTCAGCTTGCAGTCTGATACTCAGGAGACTGAGGAGAAGAGCTGGACGTGGAAGCAGACGTGAAGAGGAAGAATATAAAATCAAACCACCTCCTGCCAATTTTTCAGAACCTCCACCCCGGAATTTATGACCTGGAATGCCTGCTTCTCTAAGCGTCTTTAATCAACAGTGTCAAATTGCTTTCACTCATATTCCCTAGCCTTGGCCGCGGACTTTGATTTTGATTGGAAAATAATCTGCTGCCAATTTTTTCCAATATCACCGGCATAATGGGCCGCAGGCACGAGCTGAGTCTCCAAGCTCTTTGCTTCACGTGAGAAGTGGAAGGCTCCAGGATGAAGGGTAAACAGCAGAGGTTCCTGTCGTGATGAAGATGGTACCAGCAGAGTTCAGACTGGGACAGTGTGGTGGCCCTGTGCTCTGTGAGTGAATTCACACATTAATGAATGTATTGACTCAAATGCTTGTGAAACTGTGCCTTACTGAGAGTCCAGCTGTTGAAGAAAGCCTAAGCCTGAAGGACCAGAGATTTGAGGTGATTCCTACACTCCAGCTATCTTCCTAATAGAGTCAGACTGATCTCTAGTGCAGGAGGGAGACCTTAGAATAAGCTCCTCCCCCTTTCATGAGCCTAGGATGGACCATGTGACATCCATTCCACAGAGAGACACCAGGTCAGACCTTATTGCCTGTGGACCATGGCCATCACATGATTTATGGAGTAAAGGGTAGGTATGATACCGTCCTCGGAGTGTGTTGCACAGTGAGAGGGTATTTCTAAGCATAAAAATATGCAGCGCTTCAGGGGTGATGTCATAAAGAGAGGCATCAGACCGGTAGATCACTGTCTCCGATGAACTGTAATCTCTAAAAATAGCCTCAGCTGCTCTCAATTTCTCAGAGCCAGAGTGAAACTGGAGAAGTGGCACTCGCGTTCTTGGGAGTCAATGTGTAACCTAACTTCTCCAAAACCGAACTTAAATATAATCCGTTCAAGTTACATCCCCCAAGGGCATGTCAAGGAGGTTCAGACTCTCGAAGCAGAGGCAAAGCTGATGTGGGAGTTAGTCCGAGACTCAGACTGCAACACATGGCAACATTCGTCCCTCTCCACGACCCCGGTCGCCACACTGGCTCCCAAGAGCATCTATTTGAAAATGACATGCGGTCAGAAATGACAGGAGATACTGCCTTGGGAGTAATGATCCGTTCATCTGATAATTTGCTAAATGCTCACTTTCTGCTCCTCATTTCTTCCCTCCCAATTAGCTCCTCACATATGTTGTGACAAGAGATAAAAAGATGGGAATGCTCCCAGAATAAAGCAGGTAAAAATGGTAGGAAAAAAAATACCTTTGAATGTTGATTTGATATTTTCTTGAAATGGCTTTTATGGAAAACAATAGTTAAAAACCCTAACTGTGTCGTGGTAGCTACTCACACTAAATATTGCAGATGATGGTACCGTGAACCCACAGCCCAGGCCGGCTCAGATCCCCCTGAAAATGCCAGGGCTGGTATCCCAAGGGAGCCCCTGGGAGCCTCAGCCTGTGGACAGATAGCCTGTTTCACCTCCACAGCCTTCGGGAAGCTTCCAAGTCTGGCTGTGGAGATGTGGGCACATGAGAAACGCCAGTTTGTTGATCTTGTCTGGTGAGCAGACCCTTGGTTTGGATTATTGTCGGGTTCACTTTTCCCTCATTGTCCATTCTCAGCAGGTTCTACCTTCTCAATGACCATCTCTCCGTGTTCACCAGGACACGGGCCAAGAGCTATGTCTGCTCCCATGTCATGACATCAGGGTGTGACCAAATGCCAAGGTGGCTCACCACTGTGCAGAAAGTCCCTGGGGCATGTCGGCACCTCAAACACGTCCACGGGATGCCCATTGTCAGTTTACTTCAGGTTGTGCCAAACAGGCAGACTTTTACAAGCTGCAGAGCGAGCTCTGCCCTTTAGTTACGCAGCGCTGAGGACTGAAAGAGGGCCACACTGATGCTCGGCAAGCTCTCCACCACAAAGCCGTACCTCCACCCCTGTGGCACATGTTTTAAATATGTGAGCTCTCTCTCTATGTGACTTACTACAGCTACTAAAGGGGTAGAAAAGGAAGAGCTATGTGAACCATTTCCAGCTGTCAGCTACAATCTCCACAACAGCCCCAGATGAGGGACTCAATGTGCTGTGGAACACTGCAGAGGAAGCCTGGGGGTGGGGGGGTGGGGGGTGTGGAGGAAGCCAGGGGAGGGCTGATGGGAGCACCCTGCCCTCCTCCCTGCCCCCCCCCATGTTTCTCAGTCTTCTCAGGACACAGTCTCTAATTTTCAAATTTCTCCAGCCAAGCAGGGTGGGCAAAAGACATTTTTTGCCCTGAATGGGTTCTAAAAACCATTTTATGCCAATTTCAGCATTCTAGGAAAATAATTAGAATATCCTAAAATTAGCAAAAGGAAGGAAGTCTTCCTTCCAGGGTGCCTGTCTGGTCACACCCTATGGATTTCCTGTGTTGGACAACATCACCCAGTCTCCTCACTCGGGAAGCTGGTGAGTTTCAAAGGTGGAATGTCAATCAGACACTCTATTGCAATCCATTTCTGTTTCCCTGAGGAATCGTAACTGTGAGATCAGGAACAGGCTGGGGTGAAGCAGCAACCTGAGGGTTCAGCACATACTCGCTCAGTCCACTTCTGCACTGTATGTTCAGTGACTTTCTAATGAAGCTTTGCTCTGCCGCACCCTTCACCAGAGGCCCTAACCAAGATCATTTCAAAGACAAGATCCATTTAATGATTTCTCCTGAATGGCTCTCAAGAACAGTTTCGGTTGATGAGTTTGCCACGTAGGTGTTTTCCTGCTAACTAGCTTACTCTTGCACACCCGAAGATCACCATGCCCAGCCCAGTAATGGAGCCAAGGGCTTCATTATCACACACAGGCCCAACTACCTAGTGCTTCCACTTGCTCTGTCCTCTGTCAATCATCTCATTTCTCTCAGCCTCATTTTCCCCACCTGAGAAGTCTCCTAAAATTTATTTCACAAGAACATCTCTGAATTAAATGAACGATACGCATAGTCACTAGCAAAGCACCTGGAAATACACGGTGTGTTTACAATGACTGATTATGGTTATTGTTCTCATCACCACTCATATCTGCATTTCAGAATAGCAGAGCACGCTTAATATTTCACTGAGAAAGTCTTTCTACTTTTGAAGTATAAGTGACCCCTTATGCTATATGTGTAATATCATATCGAAGAAGAGTAACCTGCTTAGTGTCACTGTCTGTAGAGATAATAGCCAAGTTTTCTGATGCCAATTACCTCAGGAGGGAACCTCTATAATTCTCTAGGATGCCCATATGTTTTTAAAGTCATTGTCACAACCTCACTGTCATTTCCCAAAGTAAACAGTCTGTCTGTCAGTCTGTCAGTAGCCACAAAGCCCAATGGGAAGAGCAGCATACGTCTGCGTATCAGCTGAACACATCTGCATCATCTGGGGGTAGGGAGCAGTCCATCTGAGAGCATCCCAGCACTGCCTCCAGAAGGCCCCAAGGTGAGAGACAGCGAGACAGAAGCCACTGTCAGCCCAGCTCCACCTGTGCCTGGCCTGTTAAGCATGGGATTGGTCCTCTCCAGCTCTCTATGCAAAAACACCAACTCACCAGCTGCCATGTCTTAAACACTGCTCTGCATTCAGGATGGGACCAAAGGGCATACAACTTGTAGGCCAAGTGCGGGCCCTCATAGAACCCACCTTTTGAAGCAGCCTGTCTGTGGGTAGTAAGAAATGGGAAACTGAGTCATAGATCTCGTAGTCTGTTCTTCTCAAATTTCCTAACTAGTTCTCAATTCTCCCTGTTCTAATTGCTGTCATATTTTATTTCTTCGAGGCAAATGGATACAACAATCTGACTGCTGACGACTGCGAGACCTTCTTGGCTCTGCAAAGATATCGCCGGCCAAAGAAGGCTAGCTGTGGGGAACAGCATGGACAAACAAATGGTAACTTAAATCAATTCTTCCAGCCCATTTCAGAGGTGTGCGTCCCAGCATAGCACAGTAAGGCTAAAACGTTCCCTTAAACATAGAGCGCTTTGTTCCTAAACCTCCAGGAAGTGGGGAGCAGCCAAGGGCTAGACCTGTTCTGTAGGTTAAAGTTAAAAAAAAACACCACCACCACAGGAACTCACAGTTGATCCCCAGAAGGGAGAACCCTCAGCAGAGCTCAGACGCCCAGTAGCTAGACAGAGAGCAGACATCGTCTCCAGGAAAACCACAGTACAGAGAGTGTCACACTATGCTGCCCACAGCATTTCTTGAGACAGATAACTTTATCCAAAATTAAACAGAAACTACTGTGGGAACCTGAGTTGGGCACAGCATGAAACAGGTGTCTTGCGTTTCTAAAATCTGTCCACGGCTGTCTTACATTTGGCTCACCTGAGCGCAGGCCTTCCCCAAGCAGAAGGTGTTCACTGGCCCTTGTTACATCCAACCAGTCTCAGGGCAAAGCACTCTAGAACTACCCATGACTTCATGCATGACTTTGATCATTTTTAAAAATACTGAATACAATACGTGGATTTTAATAAAGCTCTAAGGGTCATTGCTTTAGCACAGGAGAATCTCTTACTCGAGCACTACTAAAAACTAAAATTTATTCTAGATGATTTTCAAATTGAAACGCAGGAGAGGAAAATGAAGCCTAAAGTACAGACATCTTCATCGTCCTAGATGAGGCAGACGTTTTTAAATGACACAGGACCCCCTGTGTTTTTTTTACTGTAACAAATATCTGAGACAAATCTACTTAACAAGAAGAAAGGTTTTTCTTAGCTCACAGCTTCAGAAGTCTCAATCCACAGTCATCTGGCCCTATCACTTCGGGCCTGTAGTAAGCCACATCAAAGGAAGTGGCTCACCTCACAGTGGACAGAGAGAGAAGAGGAGGCAGCAGGAACCCAAAGCCAGCTGTAAGGACACATGTCCAGTGACCTAACTTCCTCCCGTCAGGCCCCATCTTATAAAGACCCCATCATTTCCTGATAGACCCAGCAGTCAGGCACTAAGCTTTCAATATATGGGCCTTCAGGAGATTTTCAAGGTCCTGAGAATAGTCACCTCTGGCCCTAGAACCAAATTAAAATAATAATAATAATAATAATAATAATAATAACAATAACAATAATAATAATGATAATACATCATATCAAAATTAATAATTTAGTTCACCAGTATTAAAATAGTGAAAATATAACCCAAAGTATAGAAAAAGAAGTGTGTAACACATAGCTCAACAATATAAAGAGTTCCCAGAGCTCAACAAGAAAAAAAAAGAGGACAACTTAATAGATAAAAATTTAAAGAAGCCGGGCGGTGGTGGCGCACGCCTTTAATCCCAGCACTCGGGAGGCAGAGCCAGGTGGATCTCTGTGAGTTCGAGGCCAGCCTGGGCTACCAAGTGAGTTCCAGGAAAAGGCGCAAAGCTACACAGAGAAACCCTGTCTCGAAAAACCAAAAAAAAAAAAAAAAAAAATTTAAAGAAAAATAACAGTAATATAGGGAAAGGAGCTCAATTTTATTAGTCATGAAGAAAAATGTGACCATGAAAGGTATGCTTTCCTCCATGTGACTACAGGAAGGCAGGAAGGTATCCTGAGCAGAGCCGTAGACACTCTCGTACACAGCAGAGGGGTATGCACAGATAAAATACCTCGAGACTACCCAGGTATTGGTGCTTGTCAATCAGAAAGGCTCGATGTAGACGGCAGACAGGAGATGTTCACAATATGAACTCCTGGATCCCACCTTTGACATCCCAAATCAGTAACTCCTCGGTGAGTCCTGGCTATCGGTCTTGTCACAAGCCCTCCAGGTGACTCTGATACCTGTCACAGGGCTGACTCGAAGTGTTCACACACCTCACACCCAGAAACTGAATTGCAGAGTGTTTCTAACACAAATAGGACAAGCAGCGATCGGATTCAGTGAACAAGAATACCCGCAGCTGCTCCCTTAGAATAAACAAATGGCAGACGCCACCAGACTATGACATCAGTGTACTGCACACCGTGTGATACCATCACCGAATAGGACCTGTGCCACAGTGAAGACGGGCAGCCTGTGTGTCATGTTTTTGTCAACAGAGCAAGTGAACATGGACCTCACATGCACAGCCTTGAACACACAACACACAGATAAACCCCTTTGTGGTTCCAACTGTATACAAGAGGTGCCTCTGTGTGATTCCATCTGTATACAAGAGATGCCTCTGTGTGATTTCCATCTGTATACAAGAGATGCCTCTGTGTGATTCCATCTGTATACAAGAGATGCCTCTGTGTGATTCCACCTGTATACAATAGATGCCTTTGTGTGATCCCATCTGTGTACAGTATAAAACAGGATCAGAGCCAGCTGTTCCACATCGAGGATTAGTTGTGATTTGGAGAAGCCAGTGGGCACATGGGAAAGAATGAGAGAGGGTCTCCAGATGTGGCCAAGGTTTCTGTCTCTTGAGCCATACACTTGAGATACAGGCCTCTTTCTGTACACTTCAATAAAAGGGGAGGGGTCTAGAGGGGTGTCCTCAGTGTGTGAGAGCAATGGCTGCTCTTGCAGAGGACCCTGGTTCAGCCCCCAGCACTCACCTACGGGCTCACAACCATCTGTAACTCCAGTTCCAGGAGATCCAGTGCCCTCCTCTGGCCTCTGTGAGCACCCTGTACACACATGGTGCACAGACATGCATGCAGGCAAAACACCCACACACATAAAATAAATCTTTCTAAATAATAGCAAATCCTTTTAAAACACTTCTAATTTGATTAAAATAATTCTTTTTTAATTTCATGGTGGCTGAATAATTCCTTTAGGTAAAGTATTTGCATTAGAAGATTCTAAGCTATAGAACTACGAGGTTCTGATAACCACTCTGAGGGACATCCATCAATACAAATGACAAGTAAAAGCTTAAAAGATCAAGTCTCAGTGGACGCTTCCCTGGAGGCTGCATAGCAGAACTAAAAATGGACCCTGGGGTCTGGCTGGGAAACCCAGCCATGGGTGTGGGTTGACAGTAAAGCTCTGCTTTAATAATTAAAATGTAAGCAAGGAGTTTGTGTATCTCCATGCTCCACAATAACTGTGCATGGTCGTGACTGTGTTAACCTGTCCATCAGTCAGGTTAAAGGCCGTCCAAGAGCTGATGGACAGAGGACAGTAAGTGCACAAACAAGCGGATGGTCACTTGTGACTGAAGCTTGCTAATATGTTTGGTCAGCAAAGAGCGAGGACTCTTTTTAAAGAGCAAGGACTGTCATCTCGGTCCTTTGGTCGGCAGAACCTTCCCCCACTTCAGACTCCCTGCTTCTGCGTTAGTCAGTGTGTGCCTTGCCAGCAACGGCCCTGACCTTGGCCGCTTAGGTGATTTCAGTAACTCCATATAAACTACACGTCTACATTTTGTTTTCTCTTTCAGATTGTTTCCTTCATATATATATATATATATATATATATATATATATATATATATATATATATATATATATATATAAAATTTGGGCCGCTAAGACGGCTCAGTGGGTAGAGGTGCTTGCCACCAAGCCTGACAGCCTGAGTTCAGTCCCCCTGAGATGCAATTGGTAGAAGGAGAAAACTAACTCCTGCAAGATATCTTCTGATACACACACACACACACACACACACACACACACACACACGATCAAAAATTAATATTTTTTCAATTCTACAAGTTTTGGCTCATTTCTAAGGAGTTGACATACACCCCCCCCCAACCTAGAATTCATGCTGTCAATTGAGTAGAAAATAAAATGAGCTTGAGATGTATCTGTCAGTCAATAGTTCTGAGCCCCAACCCTACAGCCAGGCCCTCAGTGTTCTGAAGCCCCTGGATGGTACTCAGCATCCCTGAGATCCACTTGCTATAGGGGTATGTCATGCTCTGAGCACATGTGTACTCATGCGCATGTGCAAGCACACACACACACACACACACACACACACACACACACATCCTCAGACACTCCCTGTGTTACAGCAGCTTCTCCCTCATCAATCCTACTTGCCATAAATAAACCAGAAAGGAACTTCTGAAGCTGCCTTTGAAGTAAGGGCACAGGTGTGGTGGACTCAACTCACCTTGGAGAAACTGAAAAAAAAAAACCTGATTATTGTTAATATTCTTAAACAGTATAGAATTCCATTTACATGGCATTTACATATGCTAGGAACCATAAGTAATCAAGTAGTGATTTAGTGTATGCATCAGGATGGATATGGGTTATATGCACACACTTGGTCATTTCACATTGAAGGCTTGAGCATCTGTGATCTTAGTATACACACGGGACCTGGAACCAAACCACTGTGGATCTTGAGAGATGACTATGTGTGACCCACCTGTTGTAAACTAGATACCCCTCAAAAGACTTGAGAGCCATTGAGAACAAGGTAGAGAGGCAACAGCTTCTGTGGGGGTTAATTTTGATTGCCAACTTGACAGGATATAGAATCACCATAGATACTGACCTCTGGGCATGTCTGTGAGGGAGTTTCTAGATGAGCTATCTAAGGTAGGAAGACCCACCCTCAGTGATGGTAATAGCGTTCCACGGGTTGTTCCTAGACCAAATACGAAGGAGAAAGTGAACGGAGTATCGGCACACATTGCTCCTGTCTTCCCAGCTGTGGATGAAAAGTGACCAGATGCTCCAAGCTTTTGCAGCCATGTTTTCCTGCATGCTGGACTGTATCCCTCAAGCTGTGAACCAACATAAACTCTTTCTCAAGTTGCTTCTGGTCAGGAATCTTGGTCACAGTGATGAGATCCAAGTGACAAATTCATCTCCCTCCTTGGATGGGTAATGTATCTGGTCCACATTACTCCACAGCTCTCTGGTACCCTAAAGATATGCTGTCATAAATGTATGAAGTATGCGGTTTCCTGGGCTGGTCCACAGTCTGTCTCTCACCAGACAGAGCCAGTTATACTGTATTAATGACAAAGGGCATAACTAGTGTGTTGACACCCATCAAACGTACTCAAACCTTCTGTTAGCGCTAAGTAAACCAGGACAAAGGGACACAAAAAATTGCATTACATGTGGATAAAACTTTAACAATAATATGTTTGAAATAATAGGCTCCTCACAGACAGATCCAGTGACAGGACTTAATTCATAGCTTCCGGTAGAGGCTCAACTGAGTCATTCCATTCATATAAACCACACATCAAAATAAAGCCATTCTGACAGAGGAGAAGTGGTCTTCTGTATCTTACCCTTGTGATTAAGACAGGTTCACAGTGAATTGTTTGAGTTTTGTTAGAACAGTATTGATTCATATCCCCCCAGCCAAAATAACCTTAACACTGACAGACCGGAAGAGGAACTGATTGTGTCTAAAGGACAAACCTGGAAGGTGGCCAGCCTTACAACAAATTGTTCCTCCTACTTATGGAAAAGCTCCTAAATATGATTATTGTGGAACTTATCCCATTCAGCTTCGGTCACAAATGGCTGAACTGAGGAAGATGGGGAGAAAGAGACTGGGGATGGACCTAACCGCTGCATTATGGGAATTCGAAGGCTGAGAATCCACCAGGAACTATGTGGTGCCCCCAGTCCTTTGTCCCAAATAATCCTTTGTACTACTAGTTTAAGGCTTTGAAAAGCCCTCGGCGTGTTTAGGTCACAGGCACAAGACGTCCTTCTCTTCCCTGAGCCCCTCCCATATCCTTGGCACTTTCTTCTCGAACTCTCTACTGCTTCACGATTGATACACTTTGTTCTCAATTGTGGAGGTTCTTCCTCTTTAAGGCCCCTCTCTGCAAAGGTATCCACACAAATGAAATCTTAGAAGAGGCATTTTACCCACCTTACCTAATGCACAGGACCAGGCCTGGCCAAAGTAATTAAGGAACTGGGTGGTTCTTCTGGGCTGGGCTGGAAGAGGAATGTGGCCATTAATGGCTCACCATAACCGTCTGTAGGTGTGTCGTCCCTGTCCTGTCCCCGCTGCTGAGAAAGTTAAAGGCCACGTTTAGTCTTTCAACCAACAGCTTGATAGAACCCTATAAAAATGCAACCCCTCTAATGAGCAGGTTAATGTAGTGACAAATTGAAGTCTAGGAGCCCCGTACCTGGTGGGTACATGCACACACACACACACACACACACACACACACACACACACACACGCTTTCATTCTTAAAACAGCTCCTCCCCTCCCCATCAGAGGGCACGGATTATTTGTCCAAACTGTCTCCCACTCTCAACTTAATACAAAGCTTGGTCAGTGTTGAAATCTGGGTGGGGCCCACCAAATCTAAAGCTCTACTTTACAGGGGAGGGGAAATCAGATGCACAACATAACAGATCAAATGAAAACAGAGCACCACTTCCCTGCCAAGTGCTTCCAAAGCCGAACTGTAATACCACTCAAGATCATATCGTGCGGCTCAGTCCTCAAGGTCACGGAGTTGTCTCTGAAAGATCGTTCCATGTTGTTCCTTCAACACTGTTTCCTAACGCTTTGATCAAGTAGAGCTTTTAAAAACAAGTTCCAAGAGCTTAGAGTATATGAGTAGTTTCTTTGATGTCCTATTTTGTCATAAACACATTCATTTATAATTACTGAAAGTGCTTTGACATGTTAGGAGAGACACTGCACATTTAAAAATACAGATCCTTTCAGCTGTCCGTAAAAGATGCTACTCAGCTATATTTTTGTTCATGGAAGTGGATGAACAGACCTCTGAGTTGGTTATCAAAGACTGCCCATCTTCCCTGTGATATCCAGCTCTGGCCACACGGTCCGCTACATCCAGGTACCTAGAACCAGGTTAATCTCAACCCAGAGTCAGACCCAGCCAAGAGTGCTTTCATCGCTCAGTCATTCAACTTGTAAACCCACTCTCCTCTTCCACATTTGCCATCTCCAAAAACTTCATCCAAACTTTGAGACGGTCCCCTCTGCCATGCACCTAACAGCTGGAGCCTCCTGCCAAATCCCAACATCACAATCTTAGCCCAAGGTTGCATCATTATGTGTGTGGGACTCAGTAACACATGGACCAGGAAAGGCCATGAGTCAGTCACGCCCACTAGCCACCCACACAAACATAACTACTCACAGAAAAGTCCTGCATGGCACAGTCCGTAAGAAGGATGTTCATGGTGGTTCTCTACCCTTTCAAAACAACAACAACCAGAGTCCCCCGCAAAGTCCCAATGGCTTATGTTGCGGTCACCACATCTTATAAAGCACTTTCACAATCATTATCTCATCTGCATCTCACAAAACTCAGTGATACCAACCAAGTCGACATTATATTTATGTTAAAGATAACTCAGAGGCAGGGAGGCCGACTCCCTTCTCACAGAAACGACAGAGTCTCACGGAAGTGGCAGACGCTTGCACATCCTGGGGCCTCCGAGGAGGCTGATCAGTGTAGTTTTAGTACAAAGAGC
This sequence comes from Peromyscus eremicus, assembly GCF_949786415.1. Lineage (NCBI taxonomy): Eukaryota > Metazoa > Chordata > Mammalia > Rodentia > Cricetidae > Peromyscus > Peromyscus eremicus. Next base: position 5,086,238 of record NC_081428.1, on the reverse strand, counting down.
ATTACCTATGGGAGCTTTAGGCTCTGCAATCATTGGCATAAATCTCTCCAGAAACTAAAGCCTCCTGGATGCTGTGCAGAGATTACCTAAGCGTGAGCTCCTTCAGACAGACTTCCTCAATTCTGTGTGTGCTCAATGTCTTTCTCCAGAAATTCCCACGGTTCCTCATCTTTTTGCTTCTGCATCTATTAGCTATTACAAACATCTTATCATGTTACAGTGCTTGGGAAGGTCTGCCTTACTGCTCCACCAACAGTGCAAAGTGGTCCGAGGAGCAATCAGTGACTCCTTCATGGGCTCCACTCTGTGCACAGCCCCTCCCTTGTTGAATCAGTCCTGCCTTTATTTAGAATTTTCGTCCATCTTGGATTTCTGTGGTTTCTTAACAGGACATGATTATATCGTTGTCATGATTACTGAGGCCTCTGGTGCCCCTCAAATTTTATGGCCAAGGCAACTTCCCCACTCCCCCAAAACCCTAGCTCTAGTTAGGGTATTCTCTGAAATCTTTCTTTTTTTATTAAAAGCAGTGAGGCACCCATGGTTTTCATACAAACCTTGACATGAGGATAGCCCAGCTGTTGGGGAACTACAAACATTGGCCAAGTTATTTAACTGCCTTGGCCCTTCACAACCCATCAGAAGCTTGAGCTCATAGGCATATTTAACTCATAAAATTAATTCAGAGATGTTTCCCAAATGTCTCGCCCCTAGTAACCACACAATAAGGGATTACCACTATTAACATGATTAGTGCTCATTTTCTTTTTAAAATTATTTTCCTTCTAACTGTGGTGAAATATGAGTGAGCTATTATCTTTATTGCTCCAAGTTCAGTAATGTTAAGTATGATCACATTGTGATGTTACCATCTCCAGGACTCTCTTAATCTTGGAGAAGTCACACTTCATCCCCTCTAAACGACACTCCTGTTCTCTCTGCCCCAAGTCTCTGGCAACCACCACATCACCTTCTGTCTCTCTGAGTTCAACCACTCTAGCGCCTCCTACCAGTGGAATCACTCAGTGCTTGTCCTTTTTTGTTACTGGCTTATTTCACTTAGTACAACACCCTCCAGGCTCAGAGTGTGTCTTGTCTCTCCTTCCTTTTTTTGGGCTGGATTTTGTATCATTTCACATAGGCACCACATTTTGTTTTCCTTGTGCCTGTGAGTGATATGTGAGAGAGATACTTTTCCTCTACCTTTTAGCTGTTGTAAGTCATGCCACTATAATCACAGTGTATGAATTATCGTTATTATATATTGTCTTATATTTCCCTAATGCCTCTGTCAGCACCTAAAATGAGAAGTTATCTACCAAGGAAATGATAAACCCATGCTTGTATCATGTCAATGCTGACTTTGGCAACACAGTCTAGCTCCAGAGAGGAGCAATCTGAAGGACCCAAATTACTAGCCCCCTCATCACATATGAGTTGAGCCTGAAGTTGTGCTAAATGGAAGTCTGGACCAATTCTGCCAACAAGTGGTGAACTCAGAAGCGAGTGGCACTTAGACCTCCGTACAGAGAAGCCTGTGCAGGATCTACTGAGTGTGTTAACCAACAGCTTCAGTGAAAGCTGTGGAAAGTCCACAACACAGCCGAGAGAGCCTGTGTTTCTAATAGGAACTCCTGTAAGTCGAGGATTCTGAGAAGCAGACGAATGCCAGGGAGGAGAATGAATTTATGTAAGCCGAAACATGGCTTCATCCAGCTGTATTCCCAGGGCACTGATAGACCAGGAGACTTGGATCCTCATCTTCTCTCATTCATTCATTTATTCTCAAGGACACTGAGCAGTGAGGAGGGGGCAGGCAGTATGCCACGCACCAGCATGAGCAGATCAGAGTCGGCCGATGCACACGTATGTTCAGGTCACTTGGCTTCATGCGTCCCCATTCAGGATCTCCCTCAAGGACTTCTGTGAATGAGCTTTCCTCAGAAACTGTCCTCAGGGTATGTTAGAAGCTTGATGCCATCGGCCCTTGATATTTTCTTGCTTCTGTCTTCAAGTTTGATGATTTCATGCTTGCTTGTGTGTTTTTAATCACCTAAGAATGGGTTCAATCTTACGGGCTGTGTGTAAGGGTTCCACAGAGAAACAAAGAGATAAAATGTGATAGACATAGAGTGAGAAGTAAGGTGATGAGTACGGCAAGTGTCTCCTGTCTGTGGGCCGGCTTCTAGTACACTGCGTGGACTTGACTTCTTCGCTTCCAAGACCACTGGTCTTCCCACGGTCAGTCATCTGTGATGCCTGTAAATCCTATAAATGGGATAAATTAACTCTAAAAGGCTGGACACTGCCTCAGATTTTTCCATCAAACCTTGATGGAAAAAGCGGCCATACATGAGGCAAAAATAACTAAGCATGGCTCTATCCCAATAAAATCTGATTTATAAAAATAGGCAGAGGCTAGGATTGGTCCACACACCTTCATTAGTTGACCCCTACTCTATACAACAGCCCTGTTCCATCTCTATAACAAATCAGTCTCTAGACTCAACTCAACAATTTCAATTATTAGCTATAGTGACCTGCATTGAGCCCACAGAAGGTGGGCCCAGTACTGTAAGTCAAGGGAAAGGAATGGGCTCCTGGGCCCCTACCCTTTACCTCTGACCTATTGGCTCTTGATGGATTCTGGGAGAGGGAGAATGTCTGTCTTTAGCTGTGTACTCACTGCTCAGCCCACCAAGCTCCAACAGACGGCTCAAAACTCGTGGTCACACAGACAGTCGCACTTAATCTCAGAGGGTCGACAAACAAAAAGAATAATCATGAATGTCAAAGAGAAATTTGTGATCAGGATGGCCATTAACGAGGTGGTAGAGAGGTGGAGAGAAAGGGTGGTCCAAATGCATTGTATACATATGTGGGACCATCTAAAAAGTAATTAATTTTTTTAATCCAAAGGGCAAAATGTGTTTGCATCTGCAAGATGTCTGACAGTGATCAGCTCAGTGGACAAGGTACAGTTTGGGCATGAAGTCACAGGTGGTGACTTTCAAAGCCAGAGGACCTGTCTCAGAGCCATTCTGCACCATTCCATATGGACTCTCTAGTCACACTGCTAACAGGGCATCAGTGTCCTGAGAACATGCTCCAATCAATACAGGGATGATGATGATGATGATGATGATGATGATGATGATGATGACGATGAGTGATGATGGTGGTGGTGATGATGGTGATGACAATGAGTGGTGATGGTGATGGTGATGATGGTGGTGGTGATGATGGTGATGACGATGATGATGATGGTAATGATGATGAAGATGACTAGACAATGTATACAATATATTCCATAGTCATGACAAAAGGAACATATACAACATGTTTTCATCTACCTCATCTCACAATTTATCATAGACAATTGTTAGCTCTTGTTTCAGGAGAAGAAACTGAGGCCTGGGTACCTCCAAAAGTCCTGAAACCAGGGATTCCATATTGGAGGAGGAAACATGACAGGCAGGCCAGCACCTCTCACACATCTGGGCACATCAGGGAACCTGACCAAGACTGTTAGTCTGAGAAGAACGGCACAGTGCTGCTTCCAAATTCCAGGCATTTTTATCAATAATGATTGTTTTTTTTTACCAAGGCATTTGGAGACTTGCTGTAACCCCTATCCTTCCCATTCTCTCCTTGTTCTAGAAGCTCCCAATGTAGAGGTAATAATCACATTTTAGCATGAAGTACAAACATGCAGTAGGCAGCCCCAGAGATCTAAGTTCAAGTCCATGCTCTGATGCCTGCTTGGTGTGTGGTTCTGGATGAGTTATTTGGACTCTTTGAATTCCGGTGCATTTACATATAAAATATAGATAATAAAGCTAACCTCATAGAAATGTGTGACTTTCTGGATTAAATTCTGTCCTCTGTGAGGAATGATACAATCCTAACCCCCAGTGTCTGTGACTGAACTTACTCAGAGAGAAAATCTTTACAGAAGTAATCATTGGGGTCAAACCCAACATGGCCATCTTTTTACAAAATGGGGGACATTTGGACCTGGACACAAATGTGCATGAGGGAGACAGCTTAAGATTATGTTGGCACAGACCAAGGAATTCCTGGGGCAACCAGAAAATATCTGGAAAAGATGAAGGCAAGATCCTTCTTGGGTTTCTTGAAGGGTAGGAAACAGCTACTACTGTCCTTTCAGACCCCTACCCTCCAGAATGTGGTGGCACTGCACGCCGTTTGTCCCAAGCCACCAGTTTGTGCTCTTGGCCCTGGTGACTCGGCAAATGACAGAGTGAAGACAGTGGGACAAAGGGAAGAAGGCGCGTGGCCCCACGCCTAGCACATAATGGATGCACCAACATGTTTCTGGAGAGCCTGGTTGTTCTTTTTCGGTCTAGATCACATTCACTGAACTCTGCTACATGTTCTACTGTGTACTTAGGCATGTTCTCATCAATAATTCTTTCCACAGTGCTCTGATAGATAGGGAACTGTCTGTCTCCTCCATGTTACACATAGTCCGGAGAAGTCAACGGGGAGCCATCCGGAAGTGTTCACTGAGTGTAGCAATGAGATTGAAAATTTTCAGCAGTCCATGTTGCAGTGTTGTTTTACAGCATCTTCTGTATGAATATGTAATACGGATGCTTGACACCATTCTGAAGCATTCCTCACTCAGCCAGTGGCACCCTGTAGACTGCTAGAGTTGTTCTATCATTTAATCCCACCAAAGAGATGGGTATAGGAATCCGGAGAATACAGTCCACATGGCGATGTGCTGATACCCAAGTCTTCCTTCTGAGCAGGGCTGTTGTCTTAACTGGAATTGCCTGAGATGCAGAAATCTGTGACCCTACAGCCTGGCCACAGGCTGAATAGAGAGCCAAGTATACTGGGCCAAAATGAACCACTGAAGGGCAGAATCGGCTTACAACTCCGCCTTCCTGAAGAGTTTTGTCAGGCCGTGTTCCTTTACTTCAACTACTGTAAGAATGTCACAGATTGGGTGTCTCATAAATAACAGAAATAAACTTCCACAGTCCTGAAGGCTAGGATGCCCAAGTTCAGGGTGGACAAAGTGGTTAGGAGGGCTTCTTGCTCCATGATCATGGCAGAAGTCAGGACAAGAGAGCTAAATGCGGCTTGAAGCTTCCTTGATGAGGGCCTGAATCCCATTCACAAAGAGGCCACCAGACTAGTAACTCTTAAAGGTGACACCTTTTGACTCTGTCCTGTTGGCAGCACCCACATTGGGGACATTCAAGCCGCAGCAGATGCCCCCCCCAGGGGCACCTCTCACCCAGTCATACTTCTGCCTCTTCTTCCCTTGAGTATTGTTCTTTAGATACATCCAGCATTCTACCCTGAATTTCTGTGTTTGTCCAGAACTTGCTAGATTTCATGTTTTCCTTCAGCTGACAAGAAAAGCTATTGGCCTAGACATGTGCCTAGCGGAAATGCAAGACTAAAAAAGATCCTTAGGTTCAAGCCCTCCACGTTCAAGCTGAGATAGAAATGCGATGAGGTATGAAACATGGATATAAGTATGTGGGAGGTAGCAGTTCCTACCATGTCCATGAGTAGATCTGAGGTACCAATAACAGAAAATACAAAGAATAAGTCTCCATGTAATAACATTTAAGCACAGGATTACATCTACCCATGAAGAGTCAGACACTGCCATTGTCTGCAGAAAAAAGTCTGCAAGGCCAGAAACTGTATTTTTTTAAAGGAATATGGGATAAATAGGTAGAAAGTTGATGTTTCCAACCACACAGATCAATTCCACAAAGCATAATGCATAGTTCAGGATAGCCGTTCAGCATCGAAGTGCTGTCTAAATATTGATTTTTATTCCCATAGACATAGCTGCCACTACTCTCAGTCTTAACCAGAGACATCCCTCTCTCTCCATGAGCTTCGTGTGGTATCAGAAATAAGTGACAGAAGAGTCCCCACTCCTAAAGGTATCCATGCCATCCCCTCAGGGCTCCAGGAACGCTGTGGAGGAGTGGACAGGAAGAACATAAAAGCCGGGTGACAGGGAGAAGGGCCGAGAAATGCCACCTCCAGGGCATGGCTCCGCCATTGCGGGGACTCACAGCAGCCACAGGTGCCCACCCTAGGTCTACACAAGAGAGGATCTGTCAGCAGTCAGTCATGGATGCAGGAGGGGACGCCAGGGGCACCCCTCATGGCGGGACTATTTGCTACTGATAGACTCTGGGGAAGAGGAAACATGGCCATTGGTGACTGCACTGGACTCCAGTGGACCATTCTACCCAAGCTCACACAGATGGCCCTGGCTACCCTGGATGAGTCAGAGAAAAAAGGATCGAGTCGTGATTCTGGGAAAAGGACTGGCAGTGATAAGAGGCGTCAATAGGAATGTAGAGAAATGGGGGGGGGGGGGGGGTCAGAACACATGTATACATGTATGAAATTGTCAAATAACAAAATCAATAAAATTAATTATTGTGAAAGAATGTGGGTCAGAGGGCTAGTGCCGAAGGTTAAAGCACTCTCCCTACAGTCTGATGATCTAAGTTAAGTACCTGAAGCCCACGGTAGAAGGTGAAAACCAACTCCGAAAGCCGTGCTCTGATCTCACACGTACCACAGCATGCATGTGCCTATACCCCACAGACATCACACACACACACACACACACACACACACACACACACACACACACACACACACACCAGGGTGTGCATGTGCCTATACCCCATAGATCACATACACACACACACCTATCTGAGACTATGGGGGTCCAGCCCCTCTATAGTCCCCTCCCGGGGTCTGGGAAGAATCTACAACCAGCTGATAATTAATCTTTGATGAAAAGAAATGAATCTATGTACACGAAACTCCTTAGTCCATATACTTTATTATTCTGTGTCAGTTACAAGCTTCTATTCTGCTCTCATATTTATCTCCTTTCTTGCCTGATTTGTCTCTACACTTATCTGCTGTTCCCTCCAGGTTCTATCTTAATTCCTTCATCTTGTTCTGCCCCTTCTAGGTTCTCATCCATCTTGTTCTTTCCCCTATCAGCTCCTCTCCCATCTCCTTCTCTCTCGTCTTGTTCTTCCTCATCTTGTTCTTCCCCATCTGGCTTTTCCTCATCTTCCATCTCATTCCTCTAGTCCTCTCTTCTAGCCCTTCAATCTAGTTCTTCCCCATCTCAGTTTGTTCCTCTCAAGTTCTTACCCATCTAGTTCTTCCATTCTCTTTTCTCTTCTCTGACCCCCATGTACCCTGGAAGTCCCGGTATATATACACTTACAGGCAGTATTCCCTTAGCAGTGCAAAGCCAGGCTTCCAGGGTCAAACAGAGGGGTGATAAGAATCACATAGAGAGGTAATAACCATTAATTATCATTTGCAACCCCAAAGGGAAGTGACCAATGGGGAAATGAATTAACTAAAGGCTAAATTCGGGTAATATCTAAGAAGAGGGATCTTATTGCTCAACTATAGTCTTAAATGTGTTTGGTAGAAAATGTTAAGAATCTATAAATTGCTAGGTCAATGGGAGAAAATAAAACTGCCTTCTTTTTTCCTGGAGCTCCTATCTGTCCAAGCTATCTACCATCTTTTCTGCAGGGTGGGGGAAAGTGTGCTCGGTCACTAGGCAACCTGTGCACAGCTAGATGCCTCTGGTGATAGTTAAAGGGAGATCTGGAACTAGAGGAAAGGTTTGGGAAAGGAGGAAGTTAAGCTTAATTGGCACATCTGCCAGGCCTTCTCAAATGGGCAGTCTGGACGCTTAAGTCTGTTCTTAGAGAGTACAGAGGTCTCCCTGATAAGGTACTTTCCTCCGTCTGGGGATGGACCTGGCCAGATGCTGCCAATGATGATAATTACAGGGAGGTTTAAACTGGGGTTTGGGCTGAGCATAGCTGTTAGCACAGAAAGTTATCTAAATATTCCTAGATGTGGTTAGGTAAGAAGTTAGGGGTCTATAAAGTTAGTAAGGCTGTAAGAAAGGAGGGTCCGAGCTAAATTGTGTAAAGCTATTACTTAAGGTCCACCTGACCTAGACAGTATCTACTTGTGGAATTTACCTTAAATCAGGATACTAGCATGTGATGGTCTGGACTGTTTTTTCTGTTAGTCCTTGAATATGGCTAAGGGAGATATCTGATTCCAAAGGAAGCCTTTCCTGAGGCTGTTCTCCAAATACCTGGAATGTGTATGTCCAGAGAGTGATCAGTACACACTGTTAGCACTTCTTAGGGAAAAATCAATTGGGAAAACTATGAAGGCACACATGATTTTCATAACAGAAGACAGCTGATATATAACAAGCCAAGTAACACCAAAAACTCCTTGGGATTTGGCTTCCTCTGGAGGAATTTCTTGATACCTCCAGGTAGTGACTTTGCTATAACCAGCTGAGTTCTTATGATATATTCCTGCGGCCCACAGCACACATCCCTATACAAAAGTAAATAAAATAATATTTTAAGCGAGTAGCCTATCCACTGTCTCTTCAAGGTCTTACAGTCATTAGGAAGGGAAAGGCTATCAATAAGCTTCTGATTTGTGAAAAACTTCCTTGATAAGTGGCAATTGTTTCCTACATACATATTTACATTTCCACTTCAGATCAAGGTCAAAGCTAAATACATAGAGGGGCAGAGAAGGCCTTGGTTGTTCGTAAAAATTTGATTGAAAATACCCTGTTGCCTGCATAATCACTGCAAATCTCCTGACACTTTCTTTTGTAACCCCTTCCCTTTAAGATTTCTGATTACCCCTTATCAGGAGTCATCAGATGTGATATTAGCAATAAATCCATTGTTCCCTCCCCCTCCTCCTCCCCCTCCTCCTCTCCCTCTCCCTCCTCTTCCCCTCCTCCTTCTTCTCCCTCAGCCAATAAACTAAAGATCTGACTCTTCAGAGTGCCTCCACCTGCTGCCAAGCCTCAAGCACCCACGCCATTTCATCCCTTTCTGTCCCTCAGCAACACCGCCTTCCTGCCTCGAGCCTAAGGAAGCAGAGGAAGAGGAGGTTCTTGGGACACTTACCCTGACAATGGCAGAGTTCCCGCGATGCCTGCGGCACCAGGATGGCAGAGATCTCTCAGCCTGGCCTTCTCCTGTGGCAGGTTGGGAAACAGACACGAAGAGTCGTGTAGGGCGGCAGAGCTTTGTGATTTCCAAACCAGGCTTAATTTATAACAACTCACACCCACCTCCTGTCATTTCTTCCTACAGAACAGCTCAGGGAGAAAGTGTCCAGGAATGCCAGCTCACTTTAGTATTGTGCTCCTTGTAGCGCCTATAAATTATTATTATTATTATTATTATTATTATTATTATCTTTTTTCTTGTTTTTTTGAAACAAAGTCTACTGTAACCCAGCTAAACTCACTATGAGTCGGAAGATGGCCTGACACTCCTAATCCTCCTGCCTTACGGGGCTGAGGCTGTATGCATGAACTGTTGCATGGCCTGGGATGACACCCAGGCACTACAATGGTGCCAGGATTGCACGCATGCATGCACTGTTACAGGCCTGGAATGACGTGCGCGCACACACACACTGCTGCAGTACTGGGATGACACCCATGCACGGTTGCAGGGCTGGGATAACACGCACGCACTGCTGCAGAGCATGTACCGCCACATGCGAACCTAACTGAGCTCTAAAGACAGGTCTGAGTAACTAAGCGTCATCATCACCATCATCAGGGCATAGTGTACATGGGAGTCGGGTAAAAGCACTTTGAAAAACAGTGTGTGTACTACTCCCTGGTTTAGAATAGTCCCCCGATTGCTGTTTGGGGGTGGGGAAGGATGCACAAAAGGGCAATTGCTCACTAGCAAACCTCCAACTGCTGTTGACAGGCTTCTGATAGAATAAGGAAGGAGATGGTAGGAGCTCCAGAGTTCAGTCAGACTCCGGCCTCTCCAGAGCCCAGTCCACCTCGGCCCTCAGTACTCTGGTCTGTTTGTCCCCAAACCAGCTCCACCGGGCCCAGGCTGTGAGGGGGCAGGATTTTAGGCCTGGCCTTCAGTTTTCTCTGAGGAGGAAGCTAATTAACTGTGTGGAGTGGGAGAGGATGAGATCAGGAGGAAAGGCCAGCACCACGCTAAAGGTGAACAGGAGCCTCACCAGGAGGTGCGCGGAGGGCCAGGCCTCCTCAGAGATCCACCGTCTCTGTCAGGAGAGTCTAGGTGACGGCAGCTCAGAGGTTGCTGGTGAGGCCAGGAAGAATAGCAGGGGCAACACGTTTACCGTCTTAATTAAACATCAGCCTGTGTCTGGGAAGGAGACGGAACCGTGTGGAAGACGGAGCCAGGGTTTGGAGGAAAGCTGAATGACTGAGATAAATGAGGAGTGAGAAGACACACAAGGGTGCCCAGAGCCAACACCGTGAACTCCTGAGGAGGAGCCCACCCTAGAGAAACTCAAACAAAAGCTTTGATATGAAGCCATTAGTGAAAACTTTAGAGAATCCCATCACTAACAGATACGTGAAGGAGAAAGTCTATGCACCATGGCCCAGCCTTTAGAGGGAAGGGAAGCCCCCACTGAGCCCTGCCCTGAGAACTCCTCAGTCCAAGTGGGATGGACCAGATCAACTGTCCCACCAGAGAACGGGGCTGCAGCATTGGCTGTCCCTGCCGTCACACTAAAAACCAAGAAAAAGTTGTCCCCTGATCTCCATGCATGCCATGGCATGCATGCACCTACATCCCATAGACACACACACACACACACACACACACACACACACACACACACACACCAGCACCACTACCACTAAATAAAACAAGGTTTTTTTTAAAGATTAGCCTCTTCCATTGACACTTCAAATTCTTATTGCCATTAGGTAGAAAAAAGATACCCCCCCCAAAAAAAATAATAATAATAACAAGCTTTGTTATACAAATGGACAGGTTATAACACTGAGTGCTCTTAAAGGCAGTCTGTACCAACAACATGACAATGTAGAGCAGGTCCGTGCAGGGCACTTGCCGAGCAAGCCCAAGGCTTCAGCCCCAGGAGAATAAATTCCAGACCAAGTGAAACATCTAAAAAATACTCAACCGAAAACTCCGTTTTATGTCTTTAAATCTCGTAAGCGAGAGTAGGAGGGTAAAAATATATCTTACTACTTTCTTGGTATAGAGAGCTTGTTCAAATGATCTCCTTCTTAATTTTGACTGTATAAAAATACAGGTTTTATGATATTTTTATAAATGCAAAGAGCTACTAGGTAGTTAAACTAGAATATATAAACTTAACCACATAAAGTAGAACCACATAAAAATAATTTAAAAAATTAGAAAGAAGCAAAACCCTTAAAAAAATACAAGTGTCCCAGAAAACAACATTAAAGGTGATGGAATGATTATATAAAAATTAACCATAGTTGTATTCACAAGATAACTGAAAATAAAAGGCCAGGAAAAACATTTTAATAAGCAAATGTTTTTAATTTTTAATATTAATGTTTTCAATTTTATAAAGTGGAGGATTTTTTTAATTTTTTAAAAATAGATGGAAAATGTAGTTTTATTTATTTCTAACAATTTCAGTGCTGGATGGAATATAAAACAGGACAAAGACCAAAATTTTGTATCAAAATAAATAAAGAATCAAAAAGGAAGACTAAATAATATTTCTAAGTGACACAGCATTGAATAAAGCAATGGTTATTTCAAGTGACTCATATAGAAAATTAGAACCATTACACAGAAGTTAATATATTCTTCAATATACAGAGAGGATGGGAGGAAGTGATTCTGGGGACCTTCCTGGCATAGATGGGTGTCTCATTGTAGTTCTAACTGGCCATAATGTGTTACATTAATACAATGTTTCCCAGCAAATGGGCCCCTTATATAAAGCTAATTATGGTGGATAATTCTCCTAAAATAATATGAAAAGCATTTTCGTAGAGCTTGTAATCCTAAATAACTCCTGACTTAAAAGAAATGAGAAACTAACAAATAAAATTTTAATGTGCAAGATGTTAAAGCTGTTACTTTCAAGTCTTTGGGATAGGCCAAAATGGTCAGTGTTGAAATAGTTACATTTTAATTCTTTTAGGATAAAAAAAATGAATAAAATTAAATTAACTGAGCCCCCCATCTGAAAAGCAAATTAATTTAGGAGAGGTTTAAAAAATAATTTAAAAGCCGGGCGGTGGTGGCGCACGCCTTTAATCCCAGCACTTGGGAGGCAGAGGCAGGTGGATCTTTGTGAGTTCAAGGCCAGCCTGCCCTACAGAGCGAGATCCAGGAAAGGCGCAAAGCTACACAGAGAAACCCTGTCTTGAAAAACCAAAAAAAAAAAAAAATTAAATTAAAAAATGAGTATTGTTAAACTAGAGAGTAAAATAACTGAGTCCTGGCAAGACCGCAGAGACATATGTACAGATGCACATCTTTGGTCACCTGAATTAAAAACATAAAAACAGACTTATGCAGATGCAAAAGTGGAAAAGATCATGAATAAAATAGAGGATGTGGCTGTTAGATGTGTTGGTTGCATGGCTAACATGGGAAGACCCAACCCACTGTGGGTGGCACCACTCCCTAGGCAGAGAGTCCTGAACTGCATAACAGCAGAGCTGAGCACAAGCAAGCGAGTATGCACCGGTTTCTCTGCTCCTGATTGTGAATGTGGGTAGCTATTTTAAAATCCCACCACCTGTTCTAAGTTGACCTCCCCACAATGCTGAATTGACACCTGAAACTAGAGCTGAATATCTTCTTCCTCCCATGAAGTTGCTTCTTGTCAGGGTATCTCACTGCAGCCGCAGAAATGAAGGGGGAAAAAAAAGACATAAAGGCATATTATTTTTAATTCCTTTCTAAAAATGTTTGTTATCCAAACAAACACAAGGGCATCTCATAGGCAGAAGCCAAAACCTATGGGGAAAGTTGACAAATGACCCGAAATCTACCTCCAAGAGGCAACAGACTCTAATGGGTCTTTCGATACACAGTTTTGAATAAGGTGTACATTGTTTTTGCCAATTACATCAGAACATAGAACACACGAGCCTGCCAACCCTGTTCATGTAACTGATCCAATCTGGAAACCAATACAGGCAAGGGAAAGAGAAGCCAAGAGAGGAGGGGGAAATGTCAACCTAGAGACCAATCCTGCAACTATAGAAAACAGCATTCTAAACAACCCCACAGAATGCTTTTCACAGTATTTCACAATGGCCTGTCATACGAAGATTTAAGTTAAGGATCCATCAACCATTTAATATGAAGCACTGCATTAATACTAATTAATATTAATATCACTCAACCATGTCAGGACAGCACTTCCTCATGTCCTATCCAGACACTGAAGAGAAAAAAAATAAATGTCCAGATACCTAGATAATTCTTTAGGAAAAAAAAAAAACTCTTAAACTAAGATACTCATTAATTCAAAAAGATTGTCATCTGAGGAAGAGGAACAGGGCTCCATGAGCCATTACCTCATCATCATAGGTGACAGAAACTCCCCAGCTCTATCCACAAACATCCCATAGCTCTTGTCTGCTCTCGGAGCACAGGCCATTGTCCCTCAGACAGGCCAGAAGCGTGCCTCAGGAAGTCCCTGCATTCACCCTTCTCTCTTCCTTGCCCAGAGATCCACGCACTGCTCAGAACACCCGCTTCTGATCATTATTTTCTCGTCTTTCTCCCCGAGACCACAAGCTCCCGCGGCCATGGTTTATGTCACACAATTTCATTATCTCACCCTGTGACACTAAGAAAGTACTCAATTAGTGTTGATTCCTTGTTTAATTAATCAATATACCAAAAGTTTGCAAGGACGTATGTGTATTGATTTCTTCACAGGGAAGCAATTCTAAATTAATAACTCAGTCATCAAATCACTTGCTCCGTCAGACCAGCCCGGAGCACTCACGTCCTGGGGCATGCGTTGATATGGAACAAGCTTGAGAGATTTCCTGATTCTAGCTTTTAAGTCTGGGCCTAAAACACATCCCTTTTTCCTTCCCAGAGTGGTTTCTTCTACAGAGAGAAGATGCAGCTGGGCTAGCCCAGGTGTCCTGCTTCAGTTACCCAATGGTAAGGGACACCCTGTGTGAAACCCTAACCCAAACCTGAAGAATTGACCTAACTCAGCTAATGGTCCAAAAGTCTCCTTTGGCCAAACCTAAGCAAATTCCCTTCTCTTCTAAGAAGCAGATCTCTCTTTGTCACATTTTCTGGACCAAGTGACATGAAAGGAGACCACACTAAGAGGGCCCCCTTCCACTCAGTGGCTTCACTAGACTTAATGGCCATAAAAATACCTCTAAGGATTCTAAATATATCACATATTAACTGAGGGCAAGGATGGTGTTCTGGTTCATTATCCCCACAGAAATTACAGCACAGGCAAAGCCCCTGGAATCCACCAAGAAACTGACTATTAAAAAAAGTCAACTCCAGGAAATGTCAACATAAAATGGGGCATCATTGTGGGCACGCCTCGGTGCATCCTGGACATCCAACCTTCCAAAAGCCTTCCCTGCTCACTTCTCCAGTCGCCTTTCTGAAAGAGATTTGAGGTTTCTTCTTAAAAATTCAGGAGCAGTCCTAAAAGTTTAGGTAAACAGAAGTGGTCTTGAAGGAGCAGGAGGATAAGCGGGGATTGTCTGGAGAAAGAATGGCAGACAGACAAGATTAGCGTTAACAGCTACAGGACTCCTGCTCCGAGCAGAAAACAGGGGAGGCTGGCAGTGCTCCAGGAAGCTTGAGCTATGAAGTCAGCAGACCCAAGTTATTCCATGCAAATCCCCACTTGCAAAAGATGAACCAGCTCCATAAACACATCCCCAGCCCTGGCAGCTACATTCGTAGATGCTCGCCTAAATATTCAGACCTGAGACCAGAGCATCTACTGACTTAAAAAGCCATTTTTACCCATCATTTTCTATCACAAAGCAATTATTGCTCAGTCACCACTTTAATTTGTCCTGACAACCTACTGTCAGATGCCACCAAAGAAAACAAATGAAAAATAAAAGCAATAGTTAGTCTCTGGGTGATATATGTTTATGCCAAAAAAGATTACTTAAAAATCCATCTTCCTCCACCTGGGTTGAGAGTCTGTTTGAGGGAACTGTCAGTAAAATCATTACTAATGAAGTACCAGACTATGTGAAACAATGCTTAGGAAGGAAGTTGAAAAGATAAATGCAATCTCAGATGCCACGCGGTTTTCATTAGGCAGGAAGGTGCTGGGAAACAGCGTGCTTTTGGGACAGCCTGTGGGATTACAAGTAACAGAGCATCAGATCCTATCCATCCCAGTCTCCATCCAGTTCTCAACGTTAAGCCCCTCCCACCATGTCTTGGCACCAGCCCATTGCAATAAAAACAGGAAGGGCTTGGGCTGGGGAGAGCCTGGAAGCTCGTGGGCCAGCTAGCCTGGTACACTCAGGAGCAAACAAGAGGCCCTGCCTCAAAGAAGGTAGAAGATGAGAACTGATACCCCCTCCAAAAAGAAAAGAGTTGGCTAAAATCCCCTGAGGTATTAATAATACAACCATCTTTGAATCACTCATCAGTCACCCTAATTCATCTTCTTCCCTTCCTGTATTCCACCATGGAATCCACAGAGGATGCGTGCTCGTGAGAGGGATGGTCTAAGCACATCCACCCAGCTAACCCTCTGGCCACTGGATTCTGGATTGGGGATTGGGAATCCATGAACATCTGAAGAGGCCACAAGAAAAAAAGGAGTGAGATGGAACCAGAGTGCAATGGCCTGCAGAGTGGCAACAGATGGTTTACTGTCCAGGCATCCGCATCCCTACCATTCCCTGTCTCTAGCACCTTAATCCTTTTTGTTAATTTTTATCAGTTCTTTGACAATGTCTAGCATGTTTTGATCATATTCACCCCACTCCCCCAGCTCTTTCCAGATCCACCCCCACTTTCCCACCCACCCCACTTTGTGTCCAATGTTTTAAACCTATAAAGACCCAGTTATGCTGCTCAAGTATTTCTAGACAGCGGTCTTCCACTGGAGATAGTCAGCTTACCAGAGACCACACTATTAGTGAAAACCGGCTCCCCCTCTCTCAGCAGCTAACAAACGCCAACAGCCCCAGCTGCCGTGGGCCTTCATTCATGCCCAGCTCTCAGCTGCAGATTTGGTCTGGTTTAGCCTGTGTTTTCTTCCAAGGAATGATGAGAGCAATCTCAGTGAGAAGAAGAGAACAAGAATCCACTGTCCCCTAGACTATTTCCAGAATGTTTACTCACCATTTCCTTTAACTGCCGAATCAACCTGAGAAGTCCCTCTTCCCCCAACTTTCTCTTCTCAGGAAGCTCAGGCATTGACGTCATTGCCCTGCCCCCCCTCCACTAGGCATGGATGAGGAGAGCAGCTGTGTCTCATGCTAAGACGGACAAATGGATGAGAATTTGAAATTGGTTGTCTCCTTGTCCACCATTTCTGCAAAATCTACTTTGGAGGGAGAAAGAACACACTCAACAAAGGTTCTTGGTGGGAACCTTCCTGGTGAGAGACTATATATCTACAAACCCAGTCGGGGGAAGGCTCTGGAGCACAAAATGCCTAGAGCCAAAACCACCACAGCTGTGAGATTACATAGTAAGACCCCAAAAGTAGGCCACCCTGAGAGGCTGGACTTCACCGCTAAATGCACAAGGAAAATACTCTTCTTGTATTTATTGAGTGTAATTTTCCTTAGAAGTAATACTTGCCTTGTTTCACTGTTGGGAAATTTGGATTCTTTTGCTTTGAGTAAAACATTTCAAGTCGAATGGTAGGCTCATGTGTGCAGAGGGTGCAAGAACTCTCCTGCATACTGAGCACTGAGTGCTGAGTAGAAAGGAAACCATGTCTCTTGACTCATTACTGCTCCTGGAATCCAGCCAGTGGCAGGATCCAAGAGCCCATGGGGACAGACTGGAGACCCAAGGCTACAGGCCCTGAAGGAAACCAGTGTATAAAGCAGGGACTAAGGAAGAGTTACCTCAGTGAACTCAGTGCTCACCCGGTCTCAGGAGAGATGAGGATGAAGCAACATTGAAGACCACAGTTGGGTAATCGGACAGAGAGGCTCTGTAGAGTAGACTGCAAGTCACCGCTGGCCCCAGGCATGAATGGAAAAGCACGACGCAGAACCCTGTGGGGACAGACTGAAGCGGTTCACTTACCTCTTGCTGCCTTTTCTTTTGGGCTGGCATAGGAGTTACAGATGGACTGTGACGGCCATTCCACACTTTCTCATCGCTCTTGTGGATGACATGAGTCTCAGAGCCTGACTCTTTTTTAAGGAAATTGTTCTCACCCGAATCTGTTCATCTGTACACCCCACATCAACGGCCTCTGTGCTATGATGTGCATGTTTGACATGTCTGTGAGTTACACCATTAAACAAAATCTCTCCCATGTCTATATCAGTAGACTCTAGAACCAGATTGCCTTCCCCAATGTGTGTGGGCACAATCTAATCTCTTGAGGACATGAATAAGTCAAAAGGTAGAAGAATTCTTCCTTTTTGCTACCTACTTGTCTGCTTAAGTAGGAAAAGCCACTTCAAGAGTTTCAACCATTAGCAGAGTTAACCCATTCTCCCTCTGGGCTCTCGGGCCTTTGAACTTGGACTTAACTATACCACCAGCTTTTCCAGGTTTCCACTTTACAGACCTGTCATGGAGTTCTCTTTCTCTGTGTTAGATGAACCCATTTCCTCAATATATATCTATATACATAGGTAGATAGACTTGTCTTTTGTCTATATAACCACATACATGGGGGCTGGAGAGATGTCTTAGTGGTTAAGAGCACTTGCTGCTCTTCCAGAGGACCTGAGTTCAGTTTCCAGCGCCCACACCAAGTGGCTCACCAATCTGTATGTAACTCAAGTTCTAGGTAGCTAACACCTCTTGCCTCCAAGGACACTTGCATGCACATGCAGACACATCCACTTATACAGCTAAAGTAATAAGTGGAGTTTAGATTCCAAAATAAAACTCCCTACATGACTCTGCAAGTCTTGTTAAAGTGCTAACAAGCTGGGGTTGCCTGGATCATCTACATAATCCTGCAGGAAGCACACACTTGCAGTCTCATTGGTGGAGAGATGGGGGTGGAAGTGGTAGAGCCCTAGAAGCCTATTGATCACTAATCTAGACAATATTGGGCAAGTTCCAGGCCAATGAGAGTCTCTGTCTCAAACAAAAAAATGGAAGGTGCCTGAGGAGCAACATCCTAAGGTTTCCTCTGCCCTAAACACATATGTACACCCACACATACAAACACATGGACAAGTACACCACACACACACACACACACACACACACACACACACACACACACACAAGGGAAATGACATAAAAGTTCATTCCTTGAAATTCTGATCTTCCTTGTCAAAATGTCTTTTGTGCTCACCCTAGATAGTCTTACTATTTCTATCCACTTATCTGCCAGCCTGCCTCTAAATAACCATTGTATATTCCCAGACCACGGGAGGGGGAGGCCGGGGTGGGGGGAGGCTGGCGTTAGGGTTTGAGTGTAAAATGTGCCCCCTACAGACACGTGTGTTTGAACACTTGAGCTGTGTGGGGAAAGGTGGGACTTTAGGGGTAAGGACTTGCTGGAGATAGTGGGTCACTGGGAATCAGGTCCTGTGAGTTCTAGCCCTCTCTGGGTTCCATCCCACACCCTTTCTGCCTCAAGGACCCACAAAGATGTAGGGAAAGCCAGCCACACTCTGCTGCTGCCATGAACTCCACCCTCTTTCCTCCACCAAGATGGATGATTTCCTTCCAATCCATGAGCCAAGTATAAACCCTTCCTCCCTCAGTTCCTCCAGCCAGGTATTTAGTCTCAAGAGGTAATGCGTGCAGCTGAGGGGCTGTTGGTTGAGGTGCTGAAGTGAATGTATTTGATGTCCCCTGCCCCGGGTCTTCTGTTCTTTGCACCCTTGGCCTTGGTCACATGGGGTACTGAGATGGGCATGAGGGTGCTCTCGTCCCCAGTCATCCTTTCCAAAACCATAGCCTCTTAGACTATGGCCGAAACCCTTCCTGAGCGGCCTGAAAGGGGGAATCTGGCTCCATCAGGGGCCAGCACAACCCTGGAAACCAGAGCCCAAGGATCCCTGTGCAAAGCCAGCAGGTGCTCCTTCTTTGGGAGGCCAAATTGTGTCATAAAATCTTGACTTCAGAAAGATACGAACTGGAATTTATTTCTCATACCCATAGCATTTTAATATTTTCCCAATGGTTCCTAAAAACACCCCTACTGTTTCACTTTAAGTGTCTCCAAGCTCTTTTGAAATTTGTAGTGATTGATACAGGTTTTTAAGTCAGTTTATGGCTGTCCATGTCACATTTTCTCCTGCTTCCCAGTCTTGTCTGGCACCGTTGATTGGTAAGTCATCTGATTTTGTCTTTTATTGGGGGCCTTTGAATTTATCAAAACGTTGAAATGATTCATCAATCAAAATAAAACACTTCAAAGGGATTCGAGTTAAACTTCAGAATTCTGAAATGCACACCCAGCAGCCAGCCTCTTGCATTTCAGCTGCAGGACAATGAGCCTCGTGGGGAATTCTGCTAAAAAGATCTAATGAGTATGTAAGTCACATTCAAAAATCATCTGCTGTCCATATGTTTGCATTCATGTGTGTGCATGTGTGTGTGTGTGTGTGTGTGTGTGTGTGCGTGCACACATGCACACGCATTTTACCCAACATCCATTTGTTATGTAGCCAGATATGTTTTAGGCCATTCATTTCCACCAATCTATTCCCTGAGTCTCAGAGGTCACTGTAAAAGAAAAATAAGGTGAATTCCTTAGGGGAGTGAGGGGGGGGGGGTGCTTGAACAAATCTTGAAAAACCAGTTGGTTCCAGTTTTGTCTGCACCCGCCGTGGCACAGGCATAAAGCCTAAGTCCTTGTGGTCATTGTTGTGAAATGAACATTCCAGAAACATATGTCAAACATAGTTGCATGATTGTATGTTTTCAAAGCAGCTGAGTGTTAGTACTAATTTTATTAAAAGATTGTGCATTCAAAATGTTCGTCCAGATTTTAGAGAAAAGTAATAGGCATGGAATAAGTGGAGGTGGAAGACAATGATGGTACAGTGCACGCAAAAGAACCCCCTTCTGAAATCTATAAGTGGGAAATACATCTTCTGCTGGTGACAGCAGATTAAACATGCGGCCACTGAACAAAAGCACCGAGACATACACACATCAACACATCCCTAAAAATATTTGGAAGAAAATGGACGCCTCAGTACCCCCAAAGCTGTACCGACTGCGACAGACTGGCAAGCCCGGTGAATGGAGCATGGAGATGGCACGTCAAAGGTTGCCTGTTGGGTCTGGAGATTCTAGGTGAAGAACAGAAAGTGTAAGCAATATCTCAACACGAGGTGTGAGGATTCTGGCCAGAACAGCAGAGCCATTGGGTCTGGTGGCTCGCTCTCAGGCAGCCAGCAGCCTGGGGACTTCGGGCCAGGTCTACAGTGTGAAAAGTGAAGTGGCAAATCGGGATCAATTGCTGAGGGCTCCTAACAGCACTCTTGGAAGGGAGGACACATCCCTGCAGAAGTGAATCCACGGAAGGTTTGGACGAAAATGTATCCGGTAAATGAGTCCATTGAGATCAGTTTTACAGAGCATTCTAAGTTGCTCGGTATTGTGTGTGTCACGGCTACCTTCAGTCTTTCTGTTGCTCCATGTTGTGTGTGCGTTGGTTTTAATCTTTCTCCACCTTATTTTTTGAGGCAGTATTTCTCGTTAGACCTGGAGCTTGCTGATAAGGCTAAGCTGGCTGGCCAGAGCGTCCCGGGGATCTGCCAACCTCCATCTCCAAAGCCTGGAGATTGTAAGGGGTTCCAAGCGCCAGGCCTGAGTTTTTATGTGGGTTCCGGGAATTGAACTCGGGTCTTGATGTTTGCCAAGCAAGTGCTTCTCAGACTGAGCGCGCTCCCCAGTCAACTTAAAACCTTTACAAAAGTAAGAATAGGAAAACGGGACCAGACTAAGATCTTGCCGGCAGGATTCATCCACAGAGGCTGTGTGGAGCTGCCTGGGTGAGGCATGAGGTTCTCACTTTGAGACTTGCATGAATGGAGGCCGACGCCACGCTTCATGGACACCTGAGGATGTAACAATTGAGCTCAGTTCTGTCAGCATGGCTGCCCTGGAAGATCTAGCCCCACAAAGCTCCCTGTAATGATGAATGTCAAGAACCTTCGGGTCCTCAATTGCTAGACAGAGCCACTTACACACAGTCCCCAAGTAACTCCCCAGGCTGGCCGGTCACTCTGTGGAAGCAGAAGCCAATGGTTCAGAGATGCGACAGCATGGGGACTCAGGATGGAGAGAGGGAGGGAGGCAAGATTAGCCCTTAACTGGCTTGGTCACAGCTTCCCACCTGAGTCTTCTCTCCCTCCCTCGCCCTCCCCCCACCCGCCCCCAGGGAGGTTGTGGCCTTCTTTCATTTCTTGTGTCAGATTTCAGGCTGACACGTGGTAATTGATTCCGCTGCTGGTTAGACGGCTGTTAAGTGCCAGAGATGAAGTTTCAATGAAAACAAATTGCACTTCACGGGCCTGGCCTTGCAGGGCTGAGCTTCTGTTGTGGTGGAGGCCGGGGGTGGGCGGTTCAAACCTGTGTGAGCCGGTTGTGTCTATGTCTGCACTTCCCTAGCTCACCTTCACCAGCTCCCTACGTGCAGTGACAGCCAGGTGTCCCAATGTCACTTCTGGCTCAACGACAGTCCAGCGGCAGGTGGAGGTTCAGGAGAAAGAGATGGTGACGTGCGTGCTAAGCCTCCTAGGTTAGAGTCTCCCCAGAAAAGACTTCCATTCAGGAAAGCAAAGTGGACTTCTGGGTGACAGATGTGCACAGTGTTGACATTCTGTTCCACCACAGGCCAGGAGGGGCATTAGCGCTGACCTTGGTCCATAGGAAGTTCAAAGCTCTCCTAGTAACCCTTTGGGTTATAGTCATGGCTACCTTCTGCGTTTCCCAGACCCTCCTTTAGGACTAAAGGATGCTGGGATATGGGTGTCTGGGGATGACTCTCCTAAGGGAAGGCTGCCTGAAGAAGCCACTTTGCCCAAGATCACGACTCTCCTGTGACAATTGACGCAGGCTGATTGACAGGTCAGGTACATGGCAGCCTGAGCCTCTAGCCGCAGCTCAGCAAGGCACTGAAGGTTACACCAGCTTCCCATGGTATCGCAAGAGCACCTCCCAGAAACTTCTCTGTCCCTTCCTGCTGAATTCGTTCCTGAACCACAGAACTGTACCCTACAAGCACCCAGAGATCTAAGTCCCCACGGAGTCCACCTTCTGGGAGCAGGAGTGGGATTTGGGAGTGATTAACTCCATAGGTGGGCAGCTACCATTAACATAGGTAGCACAGGTTCTAGAGGGGCCCCATCACAAACCCTCTTCCCAGGATGAACTATGGTGGTCTATCAGAGACAGAACTACACAGGCCCCTACTCCACAACATTTGTTTGAGAAAAACATGTAGAAAAAGATGGCAACATTGACAGAACTGCATGGAAGTTACTGAGAGAACTCACATCTGGGAGAGAAACAAAGAAAGGCTGAGGCCATGGGCCATTGATGAAATGTTGCATGTCAAATCCAGAGGCCTCCTGGTCACCATGAAGACAGACTTCCTTTCATCCAAAAGCAGGAAGGGCTGTGGATGGGGCTCACTGCTGTGGTCTGAATGTATCCCCTAAATTTCCTGTTCTAGAGACCTAATCCTTCAGGCAGTGGCATCAGGAAGTCACCGGCTGAAGGTGTTTGCGTCCTAGGCCTCTGCCTTCCTGGGTGTGCTAACATTATCCTCGGAGGGGTGGGACCTTCCCTAAGGAAGCAGGTTTGTGATGAAAGCGATTTCAGCCATCTCTTCCCACTCAAACTCACACTCTCTTCATCTTTAACCTTTTTTCCATAAGATAATGCAGTACAGTAAAGACCCCCATCAGATATAAGCCCCACCCCCATTTTAGACACCCCAGCCTCTAGGAATACGAAAACATCTCTGTGCTTTATAAACTACACAGTCTCGGGTATTCTGTGACAGGAGCACAAAACAGACTAAGACACACCAGAAAAGAGTGTTGGCAGGGTGACATCATCTGGGCTAACACACTGTGTGCTGCCATAATGAAATAACATAAACTAAGTAATTTAATCATCTCGTGGTCCTGGAGGCTACGAGTCCAAGGTCAAGTGCATTGGCCAGGGTTCTCTGCTAAGTAGAACCCACATAGAGAGATGTGTGCAAGGAGATTAACTGTGAAGATTGGGTGTCATGATATGGGGGTGAGGGGCTGCACAAATCAGCCACCTACAAACTTGAGACCCAGAAAAGCAGGTAGCATGATTCCGGCCAAGGCTGAAGGGCTGAGAACCACATGGAGTGGGGCTGGAGGTGACTGCTGGTATACAGTCTAGAGCGCAAAGACTCCAGATGGAGAAGACCCAATGTCCGAGGGAAGCAGAGGGAGGTAGAGGTCCCTGCTCGCTGAAATATGGGAGGAATTCACCATTTCCCCTACATTTTCATCTGTCTGACCCTCAATGGGCTGAGGGGTACCTGTGGGAACGGATGTGGGCTATCCTCTGCTACCCTCCTACAGATATAGCTAGAAAGGTTTTACAAGCTAAGTAGTCACATCTTCATCCAATTAAATGAACACAAAATCAACCATTTCACAAGACGTCAGCAGGGCTGGTTCCCCTTAAGACCTATCTCCGTGGCTTCCAGGTGGCAGCCTTTACCCTGTTAGATGGCCATCTGTGTCACAGTCTCTTCTAAAGATGGTGGTCCTGTCATCCTATCAGACAAGGCTCTACCCTCACAGCCTCACTTTAATGGAATTACCTCTTTATAGACTCCGTTTGTAAATAAGAGTCACATTTTGAGGGTCCTTAGTCCAATTCCCAGACTTAAATAAGGTTTCAGACTCCAAATGATAGACACTGACCCTAGAAACCTGACATAGTCTCTTTACACATGGGCTGTTGCCTCCTCGGTCCTCACTCACACCCAAGACCAGGTCTGGCACCTGCTGGGTCCAGCTAAGTAGTCCACCTGTTTTTCCAGTTGTCTACCCACGCTGCTGGGTTTTCTGCTGTGTCCACTAAAACCCATCAGTGAGCCAGCCTGAGGCAAAGTTTCTCAGAGTACTTCTACCCCAGTCCATAAAAACATCCCATCCTGGGGTAGGGGTGAGGGCCGCGAATCAGGATTTGTAGATCTTAGAATAATCCCTAGAGTCAAGGCTGCAGACACGCAGTCCCCATCCAAACACTTCTTGATTACTCAGTGCACTCCCTGTGGAAACCAGATGGGTCCTGGGGGATCGGACGCTGTCCACCCCAAACTGAACCAAGTAGCTCCCAGCTGCTGGGAAGCATCCTGCCAGATGCTGAATCATCACTAAATCACAGGCTCAGGTACATGGCATGCAGCCTTTGATCTGGAAAGTGAGTTCTTTTCATCTCTGCCAAGAAACAAGGGTCAGGAACCATCTCTATTCGCCCAGCGGAGACAATAGTATTCCCTTACAGTGTCGACCCAGGGCTGTGCGAGCATCCCCCACTCTGTCATAACACAGTCTGAGGAGACAAGGCCCAGCTGGACCGCTGGAGAACGTCAGCCCGGTAAAAACACCATGCGAGCCAGGCCTGATGAGCAAGAAGTGGAAAGACACGAGGGGCCTTGGTAAGTCACACTCATGTAATTAAAGAGTGGGAAGTAATGTCACCTGGGGTTCGAGCGCCTGCCTATCACTTCTAACGGTCTAAGATCCGGGGCATTCCAGAGCATCTTAGCCAAGCAAAAGAAGAAATTCCTGTCTCTTGCCCCTCCTAAACAGAGAATGCACCACACCTAGTCAATTCCTTTGGGGTCTGAGAGACATTAACTCCCCAGGAGGGAACACTTCCTACCCCACTACCAACAATACAAGGGATGCCAGCTTTGGTGGGAGACAGAAGATTGGAAAGGCGCTGCTCACGGTCCAGACTGAGGGACAAGCAGCTCTAACAGCTTGGTCTCGTGATCCAGCAGCCCTCGTGATGGGGAAAGAATCACAGTGAAAACAAAATCAGAACTGTGGGGTTTAGGGAGATCTGCATTAGGATTTCTACAACCGAAAAACAGAATTCTGGTGCAGCAGCGTGGGAGAGGAGGGAATGACGGGTCCTGGTCCTGCTCGAGAATACTGCAGGTGATTTCCTAAGCACCTATGTTCAAACATACACAAGCAGAGATAATGCTTCCTTTCTTTCTAAAATAAATAGGTGTTAGAGGAACGTGGTAAGTAGGTGGCCTAGTAGAAGATTATAGAAACTGTAAAGTCATAGCAAAGAACTATATCGCATTAAAAAGAAAGATTCCCAGCATGCTGGTGGGCCCTGGAAGACACGGAACACCTAACCGTGGTCACTGAGGAACCCGTCATCTGAGAACCAGCTTTCATTAAAGCCTCACCGTTGGGCAGCCCCAGCAGCATCTACTGTCCGATGGAAAATACAGTAGCTTATGTTTGTTTGTGACTGTAACTAAATACCAGAAAGGTAACCTATAAAGAGTGGAGACTGGGAGGTGTCAAGATCAACAGGCAACAGGTGGCTTGTCTGCTCCTGAGTATCCAGTCCCTAACCGCACACCAAGAGTGCAGAAATCTTCACGTAAAGATCCCTGGGCAGTTCAGGTCATGTGGGTTCTTTAACTAGCATCTAGGAGATCTGGGAGGCCGTAACCAAGAACAAAACAGCAAACGCAAACACACACGACCTTGTGTGTCTGAAGAACAGAGCTACTCCCTCTCACAGCCACCCTACGAGATTGTAGTCTATTATTCATCTTGTTTAACGGCTGAGAAAATTGAAGCTAAGTGGCTTATCCAAGGCCGTGGAACAGCCAAGGAAGGGGCAGTATTCACACTTGACCTAACCCTAGAGCTTTGGCTTAGTCAGGAGACCATAGTCAAAAAAAAAAAATTTTAAGGTAGTTAAGGAAAGAGAAGAGAGCTGAAAAATCTATACCCCCAGAGGCACGTGCAGCTCACAGGACCAGTCTCTCAGTTTACCTACAAGGAAGGCCGGTTGGTTTGCCAGATACTTCTGCGGCGTTGGAGCCGCTTGCAATAGCGCATGAGCGCCACCTAGTGGCAACATAGAATTGCTGCCACAGTAACCTCCACATGGGATGGCCCAGGATCTACTCCGTACCGATTTTGTGCTAAAACCTAACAGAGGCAAGGTTCTAGTTCCAGGAGGAGAAATTCCCTCACTTTCAGAAGATGGTTTTAAAATATAGTGTGATAAAAAATGAAAACTATACAAACAGAACAGGTAATGGGAAAGATAACATTAATAAGTGAAGACAGTAGTTTTTTAAAAAGCTATAGGCAAATCATCGAAGTGTGTGTGTGCTTAAAGCAAATTTGGTGCAGCTATACACTAAAAACACGCCCTGACTAACTACTCTTCTCATTTCAGCCTTTAAGATCCCGTCTTCTCCCACTGCTATCCTAGGAGACCTCTGGGCTCCTTGACAGGTGGAAAGTGCTGGAAATTTTGAAGCCCATTTCTGTGAGACTCATTTCCTTCCAAGATCTACTGAACCCGGATGAACAAAGGAGGTGAAGGGAAAGTTGTTTTGGCGTGATTGACAGGTGGATGAGCCATGCTAAGTGAAAGAAGGAGGACAAAACTAGACCGTGGAGGGTTCCATTCACACAAAATACCCAGAATGGGTCAATTCATTGAGTTTTAAATACACCTACCATGTAGATGGCATTTATGCTCATATCACACAGTATATATCATACTGCTTATATACATATATTATGTCATATATACATCCTTCTATGGACAGTCAAATAATTATACCTATTGTCTTGGGCTTTCAGACAGGGTATTTTAAATTAGGAATGGGGTAATGAAAGCTTGGAGATCAGCTTAACTGGATCAAGGGGGTCTGATGGTGAATAAAGAATGAATTATTCTTTATTTTCTGGCTGTGCTGGGAGTGAACCTAGGTCCTCACACTTACCAGGCAAGAGTTCTACCCCTGATCTATAGCCCACCCCTGCTCTGTGGGCTCGGAGTCTGTTCTCTTGTGCTGAGGGAAGGCCCAGGTGACCTGGCATCTCCTAGGAATCACTGAGCTGCCAAGGGTGTCTGTGAGAGGTTTCCAGAAGATACCTCTGGGTCTGCAGATTGAGTGTGGAAGGCTTGGCCTCCATGTGGATGGACACCAGCCAGTCATCTAGTCCCAAAGGGACACAAAGGTAGGGAAGGTACATCTTCTGGGGTCAGGTTCTCTAGACTTTGAGCTTCGGGATCACATCAGTGGCCCCAAGGTCCTAGGGCTCTCAGCCTCGGGCTGACAATTACACCATCAGCAGCACCTCTGGGTCCCAGACCTCTGTACTTGCATTGTGCCACACAACTGACTTCTCTGGTTCTCTTCCTGTGCACCGTGGCATCTCCCAGACTCCCTAACTGAGTGAGCCAGTTCTCTTAAGTGCTTTCTCATAGTTCTCGTCTGTCTGTCTGTCTGTCTGTCTGTCTCTGTCCTTGTCTCTCTTCCAGGTAAGGATGGATGGATAATAGATAGATACCTAGATAGGGAGGGAGGGAGAGAGAGAGAGAGAGAGAGAGAGAGAGAGAGAGAGAGAGAGAAACAAACAGATGATACATAGGTAACACAGACAAAAGCAGGCATGGAGAGAGGGTGAGAAATAAATGTTTCTTAATATCCCCATCCCCTGTGGAGACCGTGACTAAGACTTACTGAAGGAGGATTGTTCTCAGCATCATTTAGGGAGCCCAGGCTGCTCTGGCCTTCCCTTCAAACGGGGCTGATAGAGAGATGGGGAGAAGACAGACGACACCTTGGCTGCTGGAATTTAAGAGCGTGTGTCTTCATCAGCGAAGTGACTTAGAGAAGCAGCTAGAAAACAAACCAGTCCGACTTGAAGTTGTTGCTGGGTGAAGCAGGCTTCCAGCCGTGCGTGGAGAAGGTCTGACCTCTCTGGGATGCCTCCAGCTCGGGATCCCTGGCATGAGAAACCCAGGCTGGGAGCATCCAGGGCCTCATCTGTGGACCTTTCTCCCCACCATCAGGAGGAAACCGGCAGACGGCCAACAAGCGCGCATTCCAGACACACACCCAGCTAATGAAAACCACACACAGGCGCGGAAGAGATGCGCTTTACCTGTGCGACAATCTGGAGTGAGCAAGGCTGTCGGAAAATCGCCTGGAGGACATCGCTCAGAATCTGCTACATCTAAGGGGGAATTGAGTTTCTCAAAAATAAAACCGTTCTGTTTACAAACACACTGTTTTTGCCAAAGAGAATTCTTTATTTTAGGTTCTTTGGGAAAACTGCAGAGTCCTTGAGTTTAGGGCCAAAGACGCCCAAATGTTGCAATCCTAACCCTTTGCCCATGACAAAAACATGTTTGCGAGTGGAAACTTTTCCGTGTGGGGCTTCTCATGCTGTTTTGTTTGGGTGTGTGTTTGCTTGCTTGCTTGGTGCCAAAGGATTTCCTCCAAGGCTTCCCAGAACTGGGTAGCTGGGGTCAACACTCCTTGGTGTGCTGGCCCGGGGCCTCTTGTGCCCCTCCTCAGACACCCTGAACAGTTTGGGAAGGAAAGAAAAACGATCAGCTTGGAGAACCATCATTCCCCTACTTTCAAATCTGGTTTGTTTGTTTGTTTGTTTGTTTGTTTGTTTGTTTGTTTGTTTGTGACAGTTTCTCTGTGTGGCCCTGGCTGCTCTGAAACTCCCTCTGTAGACCAGGCTGCCCTTGAACTCAGAGATCCACCTACCTCTGCCTCCTAAGTGCTGGGATTAAAGGTGTGCGCAACAACTGTGAGTGAGTGAACAGAAGCCTGAAGCCAACCTCCATGATGGAAGAACATCTCCCCTGAGGGCCACTGTGCCCCTGCTGTGTGCCTAGACAAGTCACTGGGCCTCTCACAAACAAAGTTAACACCCCTGGGTGTTTCCAAGAACCTCGCCAGGGCTTCTGCTGAACCAGTCACCACAAACTAGATGATGTAACAGAGCTCTACCCTTCCACTATTCTGAAGTTCGGAAGCCAAGGCGCTGGCAGGTCTTGCTCCTTCTGAAGGCCCGGAGGAAGAATCCGCCCCACGTCACTCCCCTAGATTCTGGTGGCCACTGGCAACCTGTGGCATTCCTTGGCTTGCAGCAGCATCATTCCGTGCTCTGCCTACATGTTTACAGTAGTGTCTCCTCCATGCGTCTCCCTCCAATCTCCTCTTTTCCCTTGAGGACACCAGTCAACGGACTTAAGTCTCAGGCTAAGTCCACCATGACCTCACCCTCAGACCCTGTTTCCAGATAAAGTCACATTCTCGGGGCATCAGTCAACTCCCACTTCTGTGACAAAATACCCAAATAAACAATTCAGGAGGGAAGACACCTTGGGGCACAAGGTTTCAGGAAGTTCAGTCCGTGATCACTCGGTAGAGTTGTTGTTGGGACTGAGGTGGGGTGGAGCTGAGCAATTCGCCTCTCGGCTGCCAGGAGGCGGAGGATGAGAGAAAGGACTGGGGATGAACCATACCCTTCAAGGACTCCGGAAGCACCTTGTCCTAGCAAGGCCCCACTTCCTGAAGTTTCTACCACCTTCAATTGCCCACCAAGGTGTTAAGCCACAGATGACTCTGAGGCCTCATTTTCCAATTATTTCCTAATGGCCTCCTCTAGAAATGCTCCTGCATCAGGGAGCAAGCATCAGGGGGTCATTTTGGACTCATGCCACAGTCCTCAGGTACAGAGAATGACAGACTTTGGTGATAAAGAGATAATTTTATACCCACTGCCAGCTGCACAATCCTCTTAGTTATTTAAACCAGGCTGTAGATTTCACAGAAAACACTCAATGCCAGAATGTCTCCTTCCTGGTTCTTACTTTAAATGACCAGGGCTCTGCGTTGTGGATTATCCAACTGCCCTGAATCTGAAGTCTGGAAGGTTTTAAGTTTGTCTTTATTTCATTTCTTAAAATACCGGGAATAAATCAGCCACCAGGATTCAGATCCCTTTCTCAAACCCATCACTGTGCTAAACAGGGGCATTTATTTTGGCTTCCACTACTGACTCACAGAGGAGAAGTCCCCAGAAGTTCTGTCTCAAAGGCACATACTGCTCCAGCCAGCACTTCATTTCCAGTGCTTAAAAGTCCTCTCAAAGGGCCACTTGCCACCAAGTCTAATCATCTGAGTTTGAACCTGAGAACCCAGGTGGTAGCAGGAAAGAACCAATTCCTGGAAGTTACCCTCTGACCCCCATATGCACCCCCATGCCCACAATCTAAGTTCTCCCATGAAGACTAAAGACCCTTGGAAGAAATCAGTGGGAGGCTTCTGTGTTGGATGAGCCCTGCTTAAGGAGAACCAGATCAGTCTCACACTGGCCACAAGGTACCAGACACATTGTGGCTGCCTGTCACATGGTACCATGTTCTAAATGCGTCCCCCAGTGGGGAAACATATTCCTCAAAGTCCTCCACGAAGTTGTATGGAACGATGCCGGTGATGGATGGGGTGGTGCATTCATTTTTCTTTCTTGAGGAACATGGGCTGCAGGCTTCCCGGCTGGCAAAGCAGCCCTCTGGAAGCCAAGTCCTCAGAGACACAACTCCACCAAGAATCAAGTTCAAGCTGCGTGCGGCTCTTACGTTATGTCTATTTTAAAAGTTGACTTTGGCAGGGATGTTGACCACTCACACAATATATCTACTCCACAGAAAGATAAGGAAGAAGGGGAAAGTCAAACACTGGGCTTTTCTTTAAATACTCTCTTGGAAGCAAATACCTTGGCTTCCAAGGAAGAACATGAAACCTGCCTCCCTGATGATGATCTCATTGGAACAGGTTATAAAGAAAAGATTGAAACTATAAATGATTTGTTTTTAAAGACTTTGTGTGTGCACATGCCTCCTGACTGGTGAGTTGTAAAGAGTCTGTGTCTCCGGGTCATGTTCTATCTTCACCATTGTTTTTCCAGAAGCATGGGAATGTGCCTAAATAATGAAGTAAAGGGATAATCTCATAAAGACTCACTCCGGGCTGCTGGAGGCCGCACTTCAGACAGAGAGGCTGAAACAACTAAATCATCCAGAATGAGTCAGATCTGCTGCCGGATACTTAAATAATTAGGAACAGGCTGGAAAGATGGTTCAGTGGGTGAGGGGGCTTGCATCAAGGCTGACGATCTGAGTTCAGTTCCCATCCCAGAATCCATGTGGTAAAAGGAAGAACCAATTCCTGCAAGTCGTCTTCTCACACACACACACACACACACACACACACACACACACACAGCCCTTTCATCATATACCTTTAAACAAAACAACAAAAACCTTACAAAAATTTGTGAAACAAAACCTGATATTGAGATTAAACAGAATGTGTTTGTGAATTTTAGGCAAGCCATCTTTCCAGGCCACAACTGGGGCTGGAGTAGTTTTTAAAGTGGTAATATGAAGTTTTCCATGATGAAAAGTCATGTAATTGGTCACCAAACCAAAAAGAAAAAAAAAAAAAGAAAAGACACAGTTGCAATACGGCCACTTTTAGAGAGGAAAAAAAGTAGGAAAAGAAAAATCAGAGGGAGAGGGTCCGAACCAAGCATGAAGCGATGTAAATTTGAAAGGAAATACTCTGATTGTATTTTCTCAGTCAGATGTTTGCAAATGCCCTGCATTTTTCTGGCTATTTCCTGCTGTTAACAGCAAAAAAAAAAAAAAAAAAAAAGAGGGGTTGGGGGAGGTTCATATACTCCAAAAAAACAAAAAACAAAGGACAAACTTCAGCCCTTTCTTCTGCGTATTCTTAATTCCATCTGCTCCTTGCAGCTGCAATGGGAGGCAGGACTGTGACGTAAGATGTTCCCTGGGCTGCCACAGGATGCCAGGCTATGAAGGAAGATATTTGCTGGGCTGCCACTGGACTTATTTCTGCAAAACTCATTGAGAACTCCAAGTCTGGGAACACACACAGAACTTCACAGGGGAGGCTGGAGTAAAGAAGGTGGGGACGGACTTAGCACATTTTCAGTGTGTTTCTCTCACAACCTATGTGAGGACCCAGGCACCCATGAACTCCAGGAGAGATGTCCACGTGGCTGCACTCCAGGAAGCTTGACAGGCCGGAGCCGGGCCCACAAGCCTGCGGTGAGCTGGCCCTGGAAGGAAAGGTGGGACAGATGCAGCTGGCTACATGATGTGGACAGCTGGAGGACATGCTCTGGGGCCACCGGAGCTGTCTCCTGTGGCCTTTTCCTCAAGAGCGACTTTGGAGGCATCTGGTCAACCCCAGGTAAAGTGGCCCTGAAGGGTGAAGCCTGTGAACCATCAACTCGGCCGGCTGTAATGAAGACCAGACACCCAGAAGTACATGCAAAGTCAGCTCCTCAGGGTGAGAGTGGGAAGCTGAGCTGGCTTCCCTCATATCACCCCAGGAACAGCTCTGCAGGGCAGTTCCACCACCCAGCTGGAGAAGGCACAAGTGTCCTCTGGAGCTCCCTAGGTGACATGTATTAGTAGAGGTGTAAATTGAGAGCAGGCTGAGGGGGCTGCTGCCAGCTTCTACCCTGGGTCACTGCTCTAGGCATCCATTTGTCTCTGTCCCCTCAGCACTAGGAACACACACACACACACACACACACACACACACACACACACACACAGTCTCATTCATCATCTATATGAGTGATAGGCCCAAGCCAGGTCCTCTTGATCACACAGGAAGTGTTCTACTCATGAGGTTCTCCCTGGCCTGAAAGTGGTTTCTCTATAATGGAATTTTTTTTTCTTTCTTTCTTTACGTGAAGCTTTCTCAGATTCTGGTGTTTCCATGGAAGCTGTGTGACAGTAGGAAGACCTGGCCTCTTAAAATCCAACCTCATGGCTCAGGATAACTCAAGTCATTCTCAACCTTTCCAGGGACCACTCTTAATTCTTGCCTTAATTCAGAATGGCCGAATTCTTTTCCTTAACCAGAATCCACACTGGCAACAAGAAATAAAATAAAATAAGATACTAAACTCTCTCTCTTCTACTGCCACATGCATTTTCTGCAGTTTTTTAGAAAGAAACATTCTGTTGAACATGAGGAGGAAATTATAGCATGGCTGCAAAGACAAGACCTCCAAATGTCTAATGGCAAATCATGAATTCTAGAGTATTCACTCAAGGAGGATGTTCTGGGCATCACAGAAGTGAAAGGCTCTGAGGACATAAATTTGGGAGATGGGGTTTAAAGGGTTAAGCCGGTTTCCTTTTTTTTTTTTTTTTAAGGTCAAAATAAAATATAATAAGATGAAGCAACAACTTTCATATCAAAGTTGGACAGGGCAACCCGACAGGAGGAAAAGAGCCCCAAGAGCTATCACAAGAGTCAGAGACTCACTGGTTCTCACAGTCAGCAGTCTCATAAAAAATACTAAGCTAACAGCTATAACATATACAGAAGACCTGGTGTAGATGTAGACAAATTTCTAAACAGTCTTATTAAATAAGAAACACAGAGCCAAATACAGGGGTGAAAGCCGTAGAGATCAGAGAAATAGTGAGAGCCACCAGCTAACCTTAGCTCACCACGCTGCTATAGCTTCCCAAGCGAACCAGCTTCTTCCTGTCTAACCTGCACCTTTATTGCCTTGCTATTCTGCCTTCTCATTGGCTCTTAACCCAACCACTTCACTTCCTCATCACTGACTATACAGACCTCCAGGTCTCTATGGTTGGTAGTGGGATTAAAGGCGTATGTCACCACGCTTGGCTGTGTCCTTGAACACACAGAGACTCTGCCTGCCATGTGATCGGATTAAGGACATGTGCTACTACCACTGCCTGACTTTTTTTTTATGGTTGGCTATGTCCTGTGATCTCCAGGCAAATTTTATTTATTAACATACAAACAAAATATCACCACATGTAGACCCATGCAGACCCTGTGCTTGCTGCCTCAGTCTCTGTGAGCTCATATGAGCTTTGCTTAACTAATTCAGAGAGCCTTGTTCTCCTAGTGTCCTTGATCCCTTCTGGCTTTTACAATCTTTCTGCTCCCTTTTCTGACAGACCCCTGAAGGGGAGGGATTTGCTGGAAACTTCCCGTTTAGATTCTCTCTCCCTGTAATGTCTGGCTCTTGGGTCTCTGCATTTGCTGCTGAATGAAGCCTCTCTGATGATGACTGAATAAGACACTGATCTATGAGTATAGCAGAATATCATTAGTCATTTTATTGGGTGGGGTTGTTTTGGTTTTTGGTTTTTGCTATTTTGACCAGTTGTGTTTGGTTTTACCCTAGGTCTTTGGTCTATCTAGCCTCTGGTTCTTGGTTACCCAAGTAGTGTCGAGTATGGGTTATGGCTCCAGGATGTAAGTTTGGGTGACAAGGTTTAAGGGGTTAAGCCTGTTTCTATAATGCCCTAACTTCTCAGAGCTGTAAGCAAGTACTATGAGCTCCACAAGACAGACAGGAATTGTGGCTAGGCATTGTGGCTCATGCCTGTCATGCCAGAACTTGGGAGGTTGAGACAAGGGGATCTCTGTGAGTTTGAGGCCAGCATGGGCTACACTGTGTTATCATATCTCAAACACAAATACATACATCTACACTTATACAGAGGCATACACACAGGTATACATACACATACACACACACACACGTACACACATGTGCACATGCACACACATGAGAGAAATTTCATAGTGGAATAGTTTGAGAAAAACATGTTCATGGCAAATGCTAGTG
Organism: Peromyscus eremicus; assembly: GCF_949786415.1. Lineage (NCBI taxonomy): Eukaryota > Metazoa > Chordata > Mammalia > Rodentia > Cricetidae > Peromyscus > Peromyscus eremicus. The sequence continues at coordinate 5,051,449 of NC_081428.1, read as the reverse complement.
TAGGGGTTTAAAGGAGACACTCTTTATTTAAGTACTAGCCATAGCAGACTGATGTTGTTGAAGCAGTCCTAAAAATAGTATGATTTGTATCAGAGCTCAGAACACCCCCAGATGAGCCTTTCCATGAGAAAGAGAGGAGTATGAGAAAAGAGTATGTTTGCCTGGGAATATGGACTCCAGTATAAGAAAGGATTTACAAGCTGTGTTTGAAGAGTAGCAGATGGCTGCTGGGAAGGTGTTCTGTGGATGGCCAAAAGACCTCAGAGGAGTAAAAGAAGTGGGCAGGAATTTGAAGGAGTGCCCCACCCCTGTGGGATGCGTGGGAATCAGGAACACAATTTCCAGGCAATGGTTCAGAGCAAGTACTTGAGGGACATAACCAAGTCAGGCTCTAATCATTAAGGGCATGCCCCCTGTCCACTTAGCAAGAGGAAAGGGTCCCAACAAGCAGGGCTGCGAACCAGGCACATGATAGAGCTGCTATAATGTAGACACAAGAGTCCTAAGGCATGTTAGGAGACTCAAATTCGACACCCAGCACCAACTCTGGGAATGCAGTTCAAGCCCCCAGGAAGTCAATGTTCCCATCTGTAAAATAAGGTCTTCCATACTACCACCCTAACAGGGCATTAGGGCGTGAGACTGAGGGTCACGTTTCCTTGTAGAGCAAGGCTTGGGGGAAATGAAACATTCGGAGGCTTCACACTCTGCTCACCCTCTGTGAGCTTAAAGGGACGGTGTGGTTGACACTGTCAAGCCTGTCACCAAAAGGAGAGCCGCTGCCCCAGCCTGAACAGCCAGAGCCACAAACAAGCTCCTGCTAATCTGGGCAAGGAGTGGGGTGCCCTTTGCACCCATGGGGCACAAATCTGAAAGAGCCAATGGAGCACTGATGAGATGGACAGGAGGGCAGGAGGACTCCAGGGAGCTCCTCTTCCCTTTTGAGATCAAGCCGGATAATCACCATGTTGTCCTGCATCATAAACAATGGACTCAATTCACTTCCTCCTCCCCAGTTCCCCAGCCACATCCCAGACTACCAGGAATCAACTAACAGTTCTCAAATCTGTAAAAAATTTTAAAGACTATTCAAAGCATTCTAGAGTTGACTAGACAGCACAGGAAATAGAACATAGAAAATCTCATGGCTGGGCGGCAGACAAGTTGACAGACTTCCTCAGTTCTCAGTTCTGTATGTGATACAGTCAAGCCAAGTGTTTCTGAGGACACAGCACTAACATGTTGGTGCCTCCATCTGGCATCCTCCACTCACACCTAACACCCTTCCCCACCTGTCTGCAGAACTTGGCTACAGCCAGTCATGGCTTTCTTGACTCCAATGACATGACAGACAAATGAGGACCAAGAAGAGAAAAGACCCACTTGGGTATCTCAAACTTAATCACACTGTTAGCTGATGGTAAGACGTCAGCTAAAATGTTGGAATTACTCACTTTTCAGGTATTAGCAAAACTCAGCTTGCTGGGATGAAATTATGACATCCTTCAGTTTAAGGGGGAAAAAGTCTGACCAGTCATAAAAGATGAAGTCATGTGCCTGGTAAGCTTGGTGGTTTGTTGAATTGCCTTTCTATCTATCAGAGGGCAAGCTTCCAATGTTGATCCTTATCACAGAATTCACTTCACTTCCTGCTTCTGGCTGACCCTTTAATAAGAAAATTAATCAGGTAACATGAGTCAATTAATCAGAACACATAGTGGTTTTTATAAACTCAACTGCCAAGGCATTAATTTATGGCATGTGTTTCAAAAATTGGAAGAATGGCTAAAATCTAAGTATAGACTGTTTCATGATATATGATTTTTGTAAGTAAAGTACTGAATAATTCATTCAATTGGGAAGTGACAATTAAGTAGCTACTAAGAGCCAGTCAGGATTCTAAACAGTGGAGGTCATAGACAAGGACATGCCACCACCGTGTTTTATGAAATGTGCTTTGTGTTTATGGAGGACTTGTGGACAGACTGGGCAATGCACAAAGCAGGAGCCACAGGTCAGGCCAGTATAGAGAGCTGAGGAAGCCCTGAATGAGTGGAGTCCCCAGTGAATGTGTATTGTTGACATGGAAACAAGCCATGACAAGAAGCCAGGCCTCAGACCCATGGGAAATTGACAAAGCCTTTCCTTATGCGGGTCAAGCTCAGAATTGGCAAAGTCTTCTTCCTTGGGTCTCAGTACGAGCACTGACAGACTGACTGATCAGTATGAACAAAAACCTGTGACTGCAGCTTCCTCCTCCCTGATGTTTATAGCCTGAGACAGCTTGCCCACAGAGACCTCCTCCCTAAACCAGCCGACACCCTCCCCTATGCAGCTACAGTGGGTGTGGCTTCATCAGAGCTTGCACAGATCACCTGACTCCAGCTTTTCTCCAAGTGTGTCTGTGTGTCTGTCCTTTCTTCATTCCCGCATTGCCCTAGTGAGGTTTCCAGGACCAAGCCTCATGGAACATGGCACCCAGGTTTCAGTTGGAAGCACTGATGCTAGGAGTGAGCACTCCTGCTCTCGTGAGAAACCAATGGGAACATGGTAAGATCTGAGCAGCAGACCGAGAGCGTGGGAAGTGCAGAATTTCTGAGTTCCTGACGACGCAGAGCTAAACAGGAGGCATGCTGAAGTCACGTGGTGGAATGATCACCGTATTCATTCATTTTCCATTATGAAGACAAAATGCCTGAAGCTAAGCACTGCACAAAGAAAGCATGTTTATTTAGCTCACAGTCTCAAAGGCTGTAAGTCCTAACAGCAGGCACTCGCTGGCTCCTCTAGGACCCTCTGGCTGCTCTGTATTGCTGGAGATGGCAGTGTGGCTCAGGTACTCAAAACAGAAAGATACCAGTCAGGAAGTCATAGATAAGGGAGGAGCCTCATTCATCCCTTCATAAAGGCCATCTTGCACAAACCAATTGGGGTCCAGAAGAGCTGTATTAACCACTTCAGAAAGCAGTATTCAATGGCCCACTGTTCACTAAGCCCAACCTCATAAAGGTACCAAACAGCTCCCCAATAATATCATACTCAGGACCAGGTGTGGCTTGATCAGAGCTTTTATATAAACAATTATTTATAGTTTCATATCCGTGCTAATTACTACACTACTCACAACTATGAAAGAAATAGAATCAGACTAGATAAAGAGCAGAGTGGGAACTGAATGGAAGACAACAATACCAACTCCAGCTCAGGAAAGAAAAGAGGAAAGAAAAGAAAAGAAAAGAAAAGAAAAGAAAAGAAAAGAAAAGAAAAGAAAAGAAAAGAAAAGAAAAGAAAAGAAAATATAAGAAGGTTCAAGTGTCAGGGAGTGACTGAGAGTTCTGTTCAAACAGAAAGATGTGAAGGGTCCACCCTTCATCCCAGTGCGGGCTCTCTACAGACTGTTGCAAACCAGGTCTGGAACTCAGGAAATGAGTATGAGCTGGTATAAGGCATTTGAAAGCCATTCCCACATCAGGATGGAAAACAAGAATAATCATGCAATTGAGTCCCCAGAAGGGTCATGTAGAGGAGGAAGAGGATAACAAGGAGATAAGGAACAGTTCAGGGGTGTCACAGAGAGGCTAAGGGTGTTCAGGAGAAAGCAATTTGTGCATTGAAATCACCAGGATAAAAAAATCTCAACGTGTAATCAGCACCAGTAGATGGAACAGGGAGGAAGTTGGAATGAGCAGATGTTTGCTATTTTCAACTCCAGTAAATTCAGCACATGGCATGGAGTATCTATGTCTTAGTTTGGTTTCCTCTCGCTATGACAAAATACCCTGAAAAAAAGCAACCCAAGGGAGAAAGGACCCATCATTTGGCTCACAGGTCTAGGTGACAGTCTATCATTGTGGGGACTCCAAAGCTATCAGAGCCTAAGGCAGCTAGTCACACTATAGCCCCAGCTAAGAGCAGAGCACAATGAATTAATGCATGCGTGCTGATGACCAGCTCATTTTCTCCACTCTCATGCAGTCCAGGATCACCTCCGTAGGGAATGATACCACCCTTAGTGGCCAGTATTCCAAATAATAAAGATCATCCCCCACAGACACATGCACTGGGCAATCTAATCTAAGCCATCCCTTATTTACTCCCCTTTCCCACATGATTCTACTTTGTGTTAAGTTAATCTATAAGACTAAAGAAGTACCAAATGATAAAATATATAAGTCAATGACTCTCAAACTCCCATATGTATAATAATTCACGGCCCACTCTTGGAGATTTTGATACCACGAGAGAGCCCAGGACTTTACATGTCTAACCAGCATCAAATATTTTTAGGAACATGGTCAGTCCAAAAATCTGCTCTTGGAAATACTGTAAGAGTGTCTCACTTTAAGTCAAAATACAATTTTAGAAAAGCTGTTTTAAAATGGAAGTATTTTCCCACGGCTCTCCACTATGAGTTTTCTTTCTTTCCACTAAACACACACACACACACACACACACACACACACACACACACCAAAAGGCTTCATTTATGACTGGATTACTCCCCATGTGACTTGAACTTTGTAGCCTTCAGGGTCCTCAAAATAAGATCAACGGTTCTTGCATGCATGAGACTAACCAGGGCATTTAAGAAAATATGTCTATGACTCCCTGCTGCTACCCTTACTGCCCACTGAATCAGATTCCCGGACACACTGAAAAAAAGAAGCCCAGAAAGTATCCGGGCTCCTCGGCAGATTCGCTGCTTCATCCAGGTGTAGAAGCAACTGAAGAGCTCAGCTCTAATCCAGCATCAGTTCCTCAACAGCCCCTGAATCCGACGAACATGTGCCGGAGGAATTGTGCCGGAGCTGCCAAGGAAAGACCCCATAAGCCTCCCTGCCAAGGAGGAAGTTTAAGATTCCTGGATGTCAGCAGAGCCTGAAGTAGAGACCTTGGTCCAACTGTGAGTTTTCAAAGTAAATATTATTACAATGATGTACAGTTGTAGCTGCCTGATTAATCAGGCAGCTGAAACACTCGGGTGGATCAGAGGGCACCCTAATGTAAGCGTGGGGATCTGTAATTGTCACTATCAACTCCAACATCCTCCTCCAATCAGTCAGCAAGGATTTGCCAATGTTGTTATGACAACAAGAGGAGCCCAGGAAGAATTAGTCCTTAGCTCTGAAATTGGAAAATTCAGTAAGCCTGTATTTAAGTCTGTGCCAAACAGAGGACTGTCTGGCTGACGGAGCTTATTAAGAGAAATGACATGCCTGATGAGTAACATAGAGAGCTGGTAGTCATTGTCACTCAAGTCTCACAGCCCCAGAAGTAATGGTGATCAAGTCTTGCCCGTGAGCAGGGTTACACCCACTTCTGACCTTTCTTCATCCTCTGCTGTGGCAGTATCCACCCTAGGTTAGTGAAGGCTGGTATGCAAAGGGGAGGGTTCTTGAAAGAAAACAAAGATGGATCACTAGGGGACCCTCAGCAAGGACCAAAGCTACAGGGTTTCTTCTTTGGCTTTTCATTTTATTTATTTTTTATTAGTTTATTTTTATTACCAAAGTCATGGATTTCATAACACCACTTTCATACATACTTTGTATGATGGTTGGTGTTCATTTTTTTACTTTGGCAGAATCTAAAACCACCTGGGTGGCAGGCCTTTAGGAGATTGTCTTGACGGCGTTGGCTGAAGTGGGAAGACCCAACCACTGTGGGTGGCACCACGCCCTTTGCTGAGGTCCTAAACTATGTAAGTAGAAAAGGAGCCAAACAGCAGCGTGTGTTTGCCACACTCTGCTTCCTGATTGTAAATGCGATGTACCCACCTGCTTCAGGCTCCTACCGCCTCGATTGCCTTATTATGACGGGCTCTACCTTGACGTGGCATATAAACAATTATTTATAGTTTCATATCCAGGCTAATTGCTACACTGCTCACAACTATGAAAAAAATAGAATCAGACTAGATGTTGAGCAACGGATAAGTAGATACTGAAACTGTGGTGCATATACACAATGGGGTACTATTCAGCCATAGAGAAAAACAAAATTGACAGGGAAACAGATAAAACTGGAAAGCATCATATTACATAAGATAACCCAGGCTCAGATGATACCACATATTCTCCCTCATATGGGGATCCTAGCTTCTAATTTTTACGTGTGTATTTACGTGGTGATGAGTATAAGGGTCAAGGATAGAAAAACTAGAAAGAGGACCATTGGCAGGGGAGGAGGCTTTAGGGGGGGTGGGGCGTAATAAAACAAGGGTGATATGAAACTGGAAGGCGGATACTGGAGGTGGGAGCATACAGGCAGGGAGATGAAGGGGGAGAATGGGTGTTAACTTCAGATCAATCCGAGTTCAGTATACTGAAAATGCCATAATGAAAACTGTTACTTCGTGTGTAATAAAAAAAATACCAAGTGTGATAGGAGTTTATCTAATTGTCCATCTAGTTCAAAATCAGGTCCAGAAGAGATTCTGAAAGACCGGGAGAGGCACGGGGGGCGGGGGCGCTTTCGCCGGGGAGCATGAACTTCTCAGAGGTGCACAGTGTAGCCCAAGCAGGACAGAAGCCTGGCTCCTCTCTCTGCTCTTTGTCTGCCTCCTTGACCGTGGCTTGGTCTCCTGCTAGACTGCACAGCCACAGCAGCGCTGAGGAGTCTGTCTGTCTAACCCAGCTTATCCCAGAGAGGGTCCAGGTCCGTCACTGTCCTAAACCTGCAGTCACCTTGGATTCCAGAAACAGCAGAGCTTCTCAGAGGACAGACTGTCCCTAGACGATTATCCATGAGGGCCAGGCTACACCCTGAGGCATAAATAGTCAATCTCATAGGAGCCAGATTGGTTCCCTTGAGAGATGACATTGATATGGATTTCAGACTCCTGCAGAACCAGAACTGAGAAAATGATTGACCAGATGGTGCCTTGACCAAAACTGCTCAGTTATGCATACCTCTCTATGCCCGGTTCTCTCTACATGAACCTGAAGCTGAGGGTGAACTCATGGCCAGTGAATCTCTTTGTTTGCTCTTCTTTCCAGTGTGCTGATCACTCTCCCCTCTCCGCTTTTCATCATCCATCTCTCTCATTGGCACATTGCAGTGGGTGATACGCTCAGCCTTTGAGGGCAGGGAGAGATTCTGATTACATCAGAGTGGATTAAATGAAAGAATGAATAATGGGGACTGTGAAATGGTTCGGTGGTTAAGAGCACTGGCTGCTCTTCCATAGGACTTGGGTTCAATTCCCAGCACCCACATGGTGACTCACAATTGCCTCTAACTCCAGTTCCAGGGTATCTGACACCTTCTCCTGGCATCCATGTATACCAAACACACACATAGTGCACAAAATAAAATTTAAAAAAAAATTATAAAGGGTGGACAGACAGATGGATGGATGATGGATGGATGAATCTTCCCATTGCAGCACCCATCAAAATTAAATACTATTCTCTTATCTGGCTGGTCCAGTGGCCTGAAGGGTTCATTGGGGCAGGCCTTGTATTGTCTTGTTTGCCACAGTATCTCAAACACCTAGCAAATCCCTGAGCTAGAGTCAGCCCTCCTTGGGCACTGCTAAGTGAAAAACTGTGTACTATGCCTAACAGAATCTCCCTGTCATCCTGTAGAACAGTAGGTGGGGTCCCACTCCGGAGAATACCTGAGAAAAACTGTGGGGCAGAATAGGCCCTGGAGGCCTCACCCAACCTCCAAAACCCAGCAAGGCAAGTCAGCTCCCCCAGCCTGCACACCTTCCCAAACAGAGCTATCAGACTGGATGCACTCTCACTCATAGGGTTGATGGTTTTCATATGGTAGCTCCAGAATCACAGTCCCGCAGAGGCTCCTTTTGTGCTAAGAAGATGAAAGAAAAAACTCCAAACCATGCACTCACAGAACTGTGGTCCCACTGAATCTGTGCCAGCTGAATCAGGTGATGCGTCCCTGTAGGACTCCATTAGCTGTGAAGATTCAGTCACAGAGTATTTTTGTCTTTGGTCTCTTCTCTGTCTTCTATTGTTCACAGGTTTCATCTTTCTATAGTGTTTTTCAGTAGGTTGTGATTAACACAGAGACTCACATTAGCCAAGGTACAGAGAGTAGGGGACTGCAGGATGCTCAACTTTAAATGGATATATATACACCATATGTGTGTGTGTGTGTGTGTGTGTGTGTGTGTGTATCACATACCACTCAATATACAGCATATACAACATATATATACACACACTATATACAGACACCACACACACTATATACACACACATACCACCACACACACACCCTATACACCACACACACACACACACACACACACACACACACACCAAACAGAGGGGTATATCTTTAAAATCTATAAAATCCTATATAAATTTATATACCTTAAATATATATATATATATATAAAACGCCCTGCTCCAAAGACTCACAGCTCACCGAGGAAGAGGGGTGGAAAGAGGTCAGCACCAGAGGCGATGAATAACTACAAAGAAGGAATGTCTTCAAGACACAGCAGGGCAGCTGCGCGTAGGAACTCACACTGGCTGCAATGGCATGCACAAGACCTGTGCGAGCCCAGGCCGGACCAAACTCCAGCATGGAACCTCACCCCGGCCATGGAGCTATAGCCACCTGCTTGTTGCTCAGAGATGGGGAGAGAGTTCTCTCTAAGGATGTAGGCCCTGGGGAGTCAACACCGCTCCAGTAGAAGACCACTTTCTTGGTCAGGGTTACTATTGCTGCAATGAGACACCACGACCCAAGAGCCCTTTGGGGAGCAAAGGGTCCATTTGGCTTACACTTCCACATTGTGGTCCATCAGTGAAGGCAGCCAGAGCAGGAACTCAAGCAGAGCAGGAACCTGGAGGCAGGAGCCGATGCAGAGGCCATGGAGGGGAGCTGCTTACTGGATTGCCCCTCAGGGCTTGCTCAGCCTGCTTTCTTATAGAACCAGGACCACCAGCCTAGGGATGGCACTGCCCACCATGGGCTGAACTCTCCCCCATCAATCACTAATTAAGAAAATGCCCTACAGCTGGATCTTATGGAGGCATTTTCTCCATTGCGGTTCCCTCCTTTCAGATGACTCTAGCTTGTGTCAAGTTGTGGAAGACCAGCCAGCACAACCACACATCAAAGACTGTCTGCACAGCACAAACTAGTCATGATGGGCTTCTTAAAAGGACACAAAGTTGCATGGGTAAGGAAGTGGGGTGAACCTGGAAAGAGTTGGGAGATGAATATGGTCAAAATAGGTTGCACAAAACTCTCAAATAACTAATAAAAATTAAAGGAAATACAGCCCGAGATTCAAGGAGAGGCTACTCCTTCCTGGACAAGCAAGCCTGCCCTCAGGGATTCTCCTGGGTGTGGGGAAAGAGCCTGATGTTGCACACTTACAGGTTTTAAACACCCAGAAAGATCCACTGTTCCTACAGCTGGGCCCTTGGGAGTGGCTGGAGGTGCCTAGGGTGGCGCGGAGCCAAGGCGTCTATTCAAAGCCTGGCAGCTTCCGAGGGCTGGAGAGAGCGGAAAGCACAATTGGAGTAATCTCATCTGTGTGTTTCCAGAGAGTCATTACATGTATTGCTTCTGACACCAGACAGGAGGAGCAAACATCTCCTGTGAGCCTCACAACACAAGTTGAAAAGCATGACTCCTAATGGCTCCTTGTGTTTTATTAAGTCTGACTAGAAGCCAGAGGTAGACAGCACTTAGAGCTGTCTGTAGACGTTAATGTTGGAAAGGAACACAGATGGATCCCCTCTGACTTCCCGCGGGCACCTGCACACGCTCCCCACCCCCACCCACTTACATGTGAGCCAGGGGGGACTGGAGGGAGCCCAGGACCCCCAGAGTTCCTGACGCAGCTGCCACATCTGAAGCATGCTACTAGGTGTTTCTGGGTCCTCTGGGGTGACAAGGCAAGGGTTCCTGATCCCCAAGATGCACAAGGGTAAATAGGAGTCTACCAGACACTGTCCCTAAAGATGACGTTATGTGCCATGGGACAGGTAAGGTAATCATGGAATGAGACTATGTCCATCAGGAAGAGAAGTGTGAGCTCCAACTGAGATGGGCATGACAGGCAGAGGGCATGAGGAGGAGAGCATGAATCCCTTAGGCAGCACAGATGGGAATTGGACTTTTTGCTGCCAATAGTATAAATAAAAAAAGGAAACTGAGGAAGGATAAAGAGTCTTTGTCACCACAAGCTCTGGACAGCGTGTGTTGCTGTGGGAGAGACACAGTGACACAGAGATATGAGCCACGTGGACACTACCTGAAGCTCAGACATTTGCGTATTTCATAGTTAGTAAGAAGCACCCGTGACCTCGGACACAGGAGGGAGGTGATCAGGTCTTCACTGAGTAGGGATGACTGGAGAGGTGGCATCAGGTGTCCTGGGCCATAAGAGCCTTTGAAATTGTCTTTCATGGGCTGGTAATGAACCACTGTTCAGGACAGAGTCAACTACGGTGCAGAGCTCACAGGTCGTGTTCCAGAACTACAGAAATTGACGTTCCAGCCTCAGTATTCTAATTCGGCTGGCCTGGGAACCTAACAATCATGTTACCATAGGTAAATGCAATTCTTCATTTCAAGCAGGAGTCTCAGACCCAGCTTATGTGGATAACCTACTGGTGATAAGCGGGTTTCTTTCCAGATGAGGACAAAGGTTCTTCTACTTTAAGGAAAACTGGTACTCTTCTGGGAAGATGAAGGATCCAGGGGCACAAACCATGGAGACATTTACAGTTGTTCCCATAGCGTCAAACAAAAACACAGCCCACCAGGGAGATCCTCACTAGCTGCAGACTGGACTGTCTGTATGCTCCCTAAAGACACACACACACACACACACACACACACACACATACACACACACACACATACACACACACACATACACACACACACACACACACATACACACACACACACATACACACACACACACACACACACACATACACACACACACACACACACACACACATACATACACACACATACATACACACACATACATACACACATACACACATACACACACACACACACATACACACACACACACACACACACACACACACACACACACATACACACACCACTCAACATACAGCATATACAACATATATATACACATCATATACACACACTATAAAACACCACATTGCTGTGGGATGGTCTGTATGTCAAATGTGTTGCTGATTGGTCAATAAATAAATCACTGATTGGCCAGTGGCCAGGCAGGAAGTATAGGTGGGACTAACAGAGAGGAGAATTGAGAGAACAGGAAGCTGGGTGAAGGGGAAACACTGCCAGCCGCCACCATGACAAGCTGCATGTGAAGATCCTGGTAAGCCACGAGCCATGTGGCAAGGTATAGATTAATGAAAATGGATTAATTTAAGATATAAGAACAGTTAGCAAGAAGCCTGCCATGGCCATACAGTTTGTAACCAATATAAGTCTCTGTGTTTACTTGGTTGGGTCTGAGAGGCTGTAGGACTGGCAGGTTACAGAGATTTGCTCTGACTGTGGGCCAGGCAGGAAAACTCTAGCTACACCACATACTATGTATATACACACACCACACACACTATATACACACACACCACACATACACACCACTCAATATACAGCATATACAACATATATATACACACCATTTACACACACACTATATACACACACCACACACACTATATACACACCACAGACTATATATATACACATACCACACACAATATATATATACACACACACCACTCAACATACAACATACACAACATATATTTATACAGCATATACACACTATGTACACACACCACACACACACTCTATACACACACACACCACACACACACTCTATACACCACATACACACACACACACACACACACACACACACCACTCAACATACAGCATATACAACATATAATATATTTACACACCATATACACACTATATACACATACCACACACACTCTACACACACACACACACACACACACACACACATACTCTATACACCACACACACACACACACACACACACACACACACGGGGGTATATCTTTAAAATCTGTAAAATCCTCACAGAGTTCATTTTACTGGAAAATTGTTCCCAGTTCTTCAAATCTAAGTCCCTGAGGACAGAGCACAGGCAGGGGGAGTCTTTTCATGAAGCTGCCTAAGGAAATGGTCACACCCCAAGGTCCATTACACTGTCGAAATTCCAACACACCTGTCTCCTTTGATAAACTTTGAAATCACTAATCTACAGCTACTTGAAAAATCCAATGCAAAATAATGATTTTATGTATTTTTGTTTGGTTTTTAGGGGCAGGAATGGTGGGGGGAGGGGCCGGGCTCCCAGTTAATCACGCAGATCACACGGCAGATGTGTACACAGTGAATCAGAGCCTCCTCTCCCTCACCGATTTCAGAGTATCCTTTCTGTTTCTCACACAAGACATCTATGTCTTCTTTCTTCTGCATGTTTTCAGGATCTAACTCAACACCCCCAACTTCATGGTGCCAAGTCTAAGTCTTTAACTATCAAAAGGGTTCCTACTGCTTATTTGAAAAAACACAACTCAAAATATGTAATAAAAGTATGCCATAAAACTGCAGATGTTAGCATAAATATGCCCAGTGAGAACATTAATAGCTATGTAAATATTTTAGCAGTTTATTTGAATAGAATTTTAAACCATGAAACAAAAAGAATTCAGAGTTCCTTTCCACCTTCCATTTCCCAAACATCACCACTTATCACACACAGAAGTCAGAGGTTAAACACTGAAGGCTGCATCTCCGGAAGAATTCTCTTGCATAACCACAGTTTCATTATCAAAGCAGGACAAGGAACAATGCCACTGTTAATACCTCACACAGGCTTCCTTCAAACTTCATCAATTCTTCAGTGTTCAATTAAAGAAAGAAAAAATGCCAGATCACCGTGTGGCCCATCTCAACTGGGAACTCACACCCCACACCCCACACCCCACACTCACCTTCCCAGGTGCTATAATTACAAGCAAACACTGTCATGCCCAGCGCTCGGTTCGACCCACTGAGCCTTGTCTTGGTCCTTCATCTCTTGTGTGATTGAATGACCTTTTAGAGCGCGTGCGTGTGTGTGTGTGTGTGTGTGTGTGTGTGTGTGTGTGCGTGTGTGTGTGTGTGTGTGTGTATGCATGTATACACAGCCATTCACTGATGGCTACCCACCCAGAAAGCACGCTGCTCTGAGCATGCACATCCTTCTGTGTATATCTGAGTGATTACTTTGAATCGCTACTTTCACATACCTAGGAACGAATTGCCTGGGCCATGTGGTAATTCTCTATTTCTCTTTCTGAGGAACTGTCAATCTCCACTATATACTTGATAGTGCCTACTGAGTTCAAGCACTCTTTTACATGGGAGAGTGTAAATACCATGAACCAGCACCCTGGCCATTCAGCTTAGTGACTGGAACAACCATTTCCCCAAGATGAAAGGCAGAGTTATAATTTCTATAGGTGTTTCGCTTTATTGAAAACAAGTACTAGAATAAGTCATCATAAAGGATCTCCAAATTTCAAAAAGCCTTTTCCCTCTAAATATTCATAATTTAAATGTCTATAGGTGAATAGACCTATTTTCTCAATTAATGCTAACTTCCAAATAGGTCAAACTTCACCGTCTCCAGCACCAAATGAATAAAATGAATTTCTGGATCATACACATTCCTACGCAGTAATGCAAAGGGCAGTAAGCCTGCGCTCGGCCAAATCACTGCAATGGATGCAGAACTAAGTGAAGCCAGGTTAGGGAAACAAAGAAGTGAGCTGGAGGCAGAGCGAGCAGCTGAGTTCCTGGTGGAAAGAAAACAGAATCAACTTTTGAAGCCTGAGGCCAGAGCACAGACTGGGAGACCAGAGCAGAGCGGACTGGAGGGGAGGCTTGCCAGTTACAGAAGGAGATGGTTAGGACGGGAGGCACCAGAGGCTCCTGCCTTGCCAATGTCCTCCATGGTTAATTACATGCTGACAGCCAGTAAATTCCTCTAATAGTTTTCAGTGGGGAAACTATTCTACCCACCCTCACAAATATGAAGATGTGTGACTGGTTAAGGCCAGCTTCTAGAATCACCCAAGTGGCCCTGATTATCAGTGGTGGGTGTGAACTAGGAGAAAGACAAGAATGTGCCGCTCTGAGCCTTCTGGGAAGACATCACCATGTACGCTAAATATCACATTCCAAACCTCAAATGTTCCTATTTTTTAAGCAAAACAAATATCTAAAGGCACTATCTCTCTCTCTCTTTCTCTGTCTCTCTCTCCCTTCTCTCTTCTCTCCTCTCTCTCCTCTCTCCTTTCTCTCTCCTCTCCCTATCTCTCCCTCACTTTCTCTCTGCTTCCTCTCTCTCTCTCTCTCTCTCTCTCTCTCTCTCTCTCTCTCTCTCTCTCTTTCTCTGTCTCTCTCTCCCTCTCTTTCTTTCTCACTCTTGTTCTAGCTCTTGCTCTGTCCGTCCAGGTGAAGCAAAAACCAGCCCAAGGGCCAAGTTCTAAAAAGTGGCTGAACTATAAGAAAGAAGAGAGAGAAAGAGAGAGAGAGAGAGAGAGAGAGAGAGAGAGAGAGAGAGAGAGAGAAGCACCTAGTCCCTGAAGTCTACTCAAGAGTCAGGCACATACCGCTTCAGGTCTTACCCAACCACCCCTAACTCTGTGTCCTCTGAAAGTGTCAGTATTTTCATGGGCTGGGGGTAAGTGGTAAAAATACCACCACCTTCCGAGTAGGCCTAGTGAGTTCATGTTTAGCCTAACGGTCAGTAGTGGTAGGAATACTAATCGCCCTGTCAACAACCCAACTTAAGAGTTTAATGCAATAGGGCTAAATATTTTCAATGTGTCAAATAGTTTGGGAATCCTTGAAAATATTTGTAAAATAGTATTTCACATTTTTTGAGCAACTTTGGGGTTCATTTTATACTGGTTTTTACATACTTTGCACTTAACAGTGGAACATTATTGATGTTGTATAACAAAGAAGCCCAGGACCATTCCAGCTAGTGTATGTCCTCTTGTGTACAAAAACTTCAGGCTCTTTCTTGAATCTTCCACCACCACCTACCTCTTCTTTTATTGTGGACTTGAAGGTTGTATCCTTTGGATAGAATGTCGCTAAATATCAACAGACCCTAAAAAATACCAAGGAGACTGATTTGGGGCTAAAAGTAGTGTCATGGCTCTATGAGTGAAGACCACTGGAGCCTCTAGGTGGTCTCTCACCAGCAGACAAGGTAGACACTGAGGAAATGTTTCCTTATAGACTTAAGACAAGATCCCTGCAACCAATCAAACTGTGCTCTCCCACAAAAAAAAATGTTTAATGTCTAACTGGGTGGTAATTGTTTCCTTCAAAACCTGTATTGCCAGCCCATATCTTGACTGTAGTTTCCACTCTATAAATGTCACATGACCAAATGGAGATGACTGTCCTCTGGGCAGACATGGCAGTTGCCCTCTTAAACTATGATAATCCACGGGGTTCCCACGCAAGATTAGGCTCATTAGCATACTGTTGGGAACTAAGGAAGGGCACATCAGGCCATGCACTGTCTAGGGTATCCTTGAGGTGGGACCAGCCCCTCCCCGAGTATATTCAAGCAGTTAACAGCTTCCCGAAGCATGGGGACTTTTGTTTGGTGGTATAACTGTCTGCAGGTTACCCTCACCCCTATAAAAAAAAACTATAACCAAAACAAACTTCCTATCTCACCAACCCTGACATAGGTGAAACCAAGTCTTCGGTTTGTCGTTGGTGCCCTATCTGAGGCAAATAGATGTACAGTCCCATCTCCCCAAGAAAAGTTCGCAGGGCATCATCTCCGATTTTGTAGTCAAATCTTATCGAGAGTTTTCTCTGGGTTACCCTTTCCCGCTGCCTCTAACTCCCAGCATCACTTCTTCCTCACAGACCACTAGGCTCCTTCCACATCTCAAAAGCTGTTTGCAATTTCCCTCAGCCTTGCCTCGGGATACCCAAGGAAGTGAACCAGGGGTATGTGACATGTCCCAGAAGCCACTCGATGTTTCAGAAGGGAAATAGAGAAGAGATGGGATCCTCCCTACCCCCCAGCCTCACTTCTAGCCCCCCAGCAGCTTAGCATAACTCCGCTGGGCGATGTGTCCAGATCTGTTCCAGGATTCACTTCCTGGCCAGGACGACGGAAGAATCTCTGCCAGGATCAAAGGAACGGAAGCACCTCTGCCAGGGTCTGGAAGGACCCCACTCCAGCGCCTTCTCCATTTTCATAATTACTCCTTCACTGACAACGAAAACAAAACACACACGAAGATGAACTTTCTCCCACATACATGCCTGTGTTTAAAATAAATCTCTCGGGAGGCATCTTGACAGAATCAAATCTCAACGATGTGAGAGGCTCATGTGCAGAGAGTTTGGCCCCTTTCCAAGAAGCGATCATCTGGTTCCTTCCAGCGCTGAGGGAACGTTTATCTTCAAAGTTCTGCTCACAGCAGTTATGAGCGACGACAGCACAGCACAGCACTTCGGGTCGCCCTCCAGCAGTCTCCACCACAGTCTCACATCAAAGTGAAAAATGCACATGTCTGACCCTCTCACCCAGCTCACCAGACTGAGAACTCATTCAAAACCCAAATCCCATGGAACCTACGTGGCGCTGCCATGCATCCAAAGTTCTCCCACCCTCTTGGAATCACTGGAATGGCTTGCCTATATTCCACCCTATCTAACGAACCACCTGCCTCCAAACTGGCACAGAGCCTTGCCTGTTTTTCTTGGTGTCCTGGAACTGTAGTCTTTACTCTTCTGATGCTTTCCGGCCTTGACAAAAACCCAAAGGCTTCCAGGGTGGCTAATACATAGTAGGTGTCGACCTAAGGGTTAAGAATGAGCAACACGTGGAAGGTAGGCATATTCATTCAAAAAATGGTCATTTCATTCTGACTCTGTGCTGAATACAGTGTTCCACTCCACGTTCTGAGACACCAATCAGAATATTCTCATTGAAGAGGGTTTTGCATTCCTTGGGAATGGTAGACTAGAATAGAATGGGCACAGGCTCTGCCGGCAGAGCGGGCATGTGTTTAACAAGGAAGACCAGAAGGCAAAGGACATGGCAGGCCCTTTATGAGGACACGTGCAGAGGCCAAAAAGCATGCAAACAGAAGAGGACACAGAGCCACGGAGGCACACAGGTCTCAAGGAGGCCACATTGAGCGATGAGGACAAGTACAGACAACATCTGCTCAGAGTCAGTTGTAAATGTTTGGCATGCTGTGTCAACACGGCTGTGTTCATGATGCCTTAGAAGGAGGACCAAGTACACTGTGTTCTCTCTATCCCTCAAGAAGATCAATGGGGAGTACTGCTCTTTTAGCTATAGGCACTTTTTCTGTGACTACAGAAGTAGAGAGGATGCAGGAATCATTTTCAATTGAAGATAACTAATAGGAAACTTCCAGAAGAAAGCCTGTGAACAGTGTCTCGAAAGATGAGCTTCCATTCACTGGGGGTTATGGGAAAGGATGCCCTTGGTCAAAGCACAGGTTCCAGTCAGAGAACATGTGAGCCACATCCTAGGGAACACGTGGGATCTGCTACTGTTGACCCACCATGACTGGAGATGTCCACAGCATGATTTGGTCTAGCACAAAGCTATAGCACCAAAATCAGAATGACACCGGGATAACATGAAATGGACCAATGGGACAGAATGGAGAACCTAGAAGTGAACCCTGACCTTCTACAGCCAACTGAGCCCCAGAAAACAGCCAAGAACATTCACTGGAGAAAGGAAAACTAGACAGAACACACAGAAGCAATGATAGATCCCTAACATTCAGCACACACAAAAGTCAAGTCAAATGGGCTAAAGACTTAAATGTAAGAGCAGAAGCCATCAAACTTAGACAAGAAAATAGACAACATAATTCAGGATAATGGGATAGGCAAGGAGTCTGCATATGACCCCCAAAACAAGGAAAGAGAAGCAACAATAGACAGAATTTAGCTGTAATGGAAGGTTTCTAGACAGGAGGGGATAACACTCCACAGTGTGGAAGAAAAACCTACTGAAAGGGAAAAAATGTTAGAAAACGGCATGACTAACAAGGGGCTAATTTCCATAATAGTCAAGGCCCTCAATTCAACAGCAAGAGAAGAGTAACTTGAGTGAAGCAGACAGTAGACATTTCTCAAACGATGGCATGAAAACAGCCAACAGACATGAGGAAGATCAACACCACTAAGCATCAGAGAAAGTTCTACCAAAACCACAGATAGATCATCTTGCTCCAATTAGGATGACTCTGTGAACAACGTCAAAGGATGCTGCGTGCTGCTGAGGATGTGAAGAGAACAGAGCCCGGACACTCACGCTGCACACTGTGTCCATCTGCACAGCTGTAACGGAAATCACTACGGCAAGTCTGTAGAAACTTCCATCAGAGGTACTCTATGATCAAGCCACCTACCACTGGATTCACAACCAAAGGAAGATCAGTACACTGAGAGACCTCTGCAGTCCAGTTTTCTTTGTGGCACTACTCACAATGGCCAAACTTTAGAAATAACTGTCAATTAGCCAATGAGTGGATAAAGAAAATGTGGTACATGTACAAAAGTTAATATTATTCAACCATGAAAGATGATTGATTTTCATTATTTATGATAACATGGATGAAACTAGACTTTATGCTGAAAAAATAATAATCCAGGCACAAAAGACAAATGCCAAGTGATCTCATCATATGTGGAATCCAGAAAAGCCGATTTCATAGGAAATGTGAGTAGTGGCTACCAGAGTCTAGGCAGAGTAGATGAGAGGGGTAGAGAAAAGTCAGTCAGAGCACACTGAGATAGCGAAGTCCAGTTCTGGTGATGGGCCACTGTAGATGTAACCAACCGTCTTATTAAATAAGAAACACAGAGCCAATTCAGAGAAGGCCAAGAGGTCAGAACTAAGAGCCTTACCCTTCCTGCTTCAGCGATCCTGCTTCAGCCAAGAGAGCTCTCCGAAAAAGGGGCCTACTTCCTGTGTGTATGTCTTTATATAGTCTAGCTGTTCTGCCTTCTCATTGGTTGTAAACTCAAACACGTGACTGCCTCATCACTGCCTGTATGTACCGCCCTCCAGGTCCTTAAAGGCGTGTGCCACCACCGCCACGCACTTGCTATGGTTCTAATAGCTCTGACCCCCAGGCAACTTTATTTATTAACATACAATTAAAATCGCATTTCAGTACAAGTAAAATACCACCACAGACCACAGTGTAGTGTGACCGTGGATAGTCATACCTTCACCTCAAGGAAATGACTGATGTTTGAGAACACATACATGTGTGTCCTGATTTGAACATGATGCAATGTATATTAAACACATATCAAAACATCATTTGGTACCCCAGAACACATATCAAAACATCATTTGGCACCCCAGAAATATGTACAAGTTTATTTGTAAATAAAAATTCGAAAAGAAAAAAAAAGAAGAAACTGTTCCAGGCTTTATAGCAAGATCCTTCCTTTCTCAGGGTCTCTTTCTCTCTTGTGTGGAATGATTACTTCTGTCCTTGCAATGTGTCCTAAGATGCAATGGGACAGTGTACTCATGGCTACCAGCCTCTCCCGTGAGACTCAGTGCCTGTGTAACTATAATCCATTATATATAAAAACATGATCTGCTCAGTCCACGTAACACCATTTGTATGTGTGTTTTCGGGCTGACTGTTTGGTCTTTGGATAACCAGTCAGTGTGCTCTTCCTGGGGAAGACTCCTCCTACTTTGCACATTCATTAGTTGGCCATAGTTCCTTGTCTGGAGCTAAGGCCTCCCGGGCTTCCCCCATTTTTTTTTTTGTTTATTTGTTTGTCTGCTGGTGTCCTCCTTGTTCACATCATGTTTAGGCAGCTCTGTTGGTGCGGCTTCATGGGTGTGGCTTCTCTGAGATTTCTAGGAGACACAACCTCACAGCAAACTCCCTGATCCTCTGGCTCTTTAATCTTTCTTCCTCCTCTTCCTCAGTGATTCCTGAGTCTTAGGTGCTGGAGCTGGGCTGTGGCTATGTCAGCTGGGGCTGGTACCACAACTCTGCATTTTGATTGGTTGTGGTTCTCTGTGACGGTCTCTGTCTGCTGCAAAGAGAAGTTTCTTTGATGGGGGAGATTCACAGTAATCAGGAAAGTGAAGCATGACAGGAAATTAGCGCCAGTCAAGAAAGAAAATGTCTCCGGAGTCAGGTAACATCTTATCTCTCAAAACGTGTCCACACTCTGCGTATCACTTCCACTGGAGGACTTTGGACACTGTTCATTGATAGGTTTGGGGGCCTAGAGAAGGCTGACACAGAGCCAATCATCCTCTTGAAAAAGGTTCCCACGGCCCCTCTCACTAGTTTTTCACTACACGGTCATCTGGTCATCGTTAGCCAGAGGGCAAAGGTGGGTTGTTAGTCACGTGACCCTGTGACCTGCTCCTCTGAGGAATAGCGCTGCTTAGGGGAAGGAGTCTCCCAGGAGCAGCAGACACTACCCTATCCCTTCTTTTATTATAGGGAGCAAGGACTGAGGGGTGTCAACTCTGGTCAACTACTGGTCCTGAGTCTTTACAACCTAAAGGCCAACAACCATGGCCGGAAAGACTCCAGGGCAACCCAGACCTTACAGATCTCTTTGGTAGAGAGAAAAGTCCAACCAGGGAACCCAGGAAGTTGAGTTCAACGCATTCAATCAGGGGTTGGAAGATCAGAGAGTGGCAGGCCTCGGGAGAAAGTTGGTGGGAGGATATTCGAGGCTTCTAAGAACCCCAGTGTGTGGTCTTTGGGGCTAAGAGCAAAATAGCTGCTTGGATTTGTCCCTACCTCTGTCCCTTCCTGACTGGGCAGGGACAAAGTAACTCACCTGCCTGTGCCCCAGTTCGCCCATTGTAAGAGTAGAATAAATATCATAGCTCATAAGGCTGGGACTGAAAGGGGGTTCATCTCAGTTAAGGATCTTAGACATGACCAATGTTTACCAGTATTGGTCTTTACTTTTACTACTTTTTATTTGTGTATGGCAGTGCCTGTGAACGTGAGTACACGCAAGTGTGCAGGAGATGTGTGTGAACACGATTGAAGGCCAGACGTCAACATCACATAGCACTCCTCGGGAGCGGTCTACCTTGGTTTTTGAAACAGGGTCTCTCTCTGGGACTTGGGGTTTGCCAGTTACACTAGGCTCTCTGGCCAGCCAGCCTCAGGATCTGCGGTCTCCACCTGGGATCACAACAACACACTCAGCTTGTACGCACGGTTTCTGGGAATCCAACACAGGTCCTCATGCTTGCAGGGGAGCACTTTACCCACAGAGCTGTGTCTCTCCAGCCCATTACCACTGTTACAAACTCCAACACTTCACCTTTCACTGTTTGATGCCACACAATTAGATGTCACAGTAGATGCCATGGACAGAGGTGACACCACACAAGACATCCTTCCCAGCCCAGGCTGGCACAAGATACAGTTCCTATGACTAGATCCTTCCTATGACTCATGCTTTTCTTTCTCTGTAGACTCCCTAAAAAAAGGAATAAAAACACAAGAATGCAGAAACACAGATTTTTTAAATTGATATCCTTAGAGAAATCAATCGACTCCATTCAGGCCAAGTGCAGAAATGCAAGGGCCCTCTTGTGCCCTCATCGTATTAGGATTCAAGTGTGTTTCCACCCTTGACAGTGTGCAAGGCATTCCAGCAAGAGCAAGGAAGACCTGGGGACAGGAACCCTTCCTGCCTCTCCTTCCTCACTCCCTGGTGCTGCATTTTTTCCCTAGAGAAGTTTATCTGGACTTCCCTCCACCTCCTTCCACTCCCTGCAAACTTACACAGAGAACGCCTTTGTGAAGCAGGGTCTGGGACCCAGGCGGAGCACAGAGAGGTCCTGTCAAGTGGAACAAGTTGATTCCTGCGCAAAAATCCCCAGACTGCAGGAATACATTGAATTGGAAAAGTGCAGCAGCCTCTGGCTGAAAACCCTACTGTACCACTTCACCGAGCATCCTGCTTTCCACATCTGTCCAGGTTGACACTAGCCCACATGTGCCGGCATGCTGCTCAGTGGTTCATGGGTGGAGCATAGCTTCAAGATGTCTGTGTCTATCTGCGTCTAGTGGCTTCCCACCCATTTGCAAACACTTCCCTGCCCTATGACATGCCCACAAAGTTTAATACATTTCACACAGCAGTGCTCTGGGCCTTTCAGCAGAGGCAAGTTCACGACTCTGCTGACTCCTCTTGTCCTGGTTTGAAGAGAACTATCAGGAAAGGAATACTTGCAGATCTGTACTGTGCCCAAGAGGATACACTAGGCAGCCACTTGAAACACAGCAAGTACACGTGTAAGTGTACTAGAAAACACAGCAAACTCCAGAGGCATGGTGCCAGGCTGGGACAGTGCTCAGCAGCAGTGTGGCAGGAGACAGATATCAAGATTAACACAGGAAAGGAACCAGTTAACTGGGGCCCTTCCCTCCTGAACTACACAGGCACAGTGTGCTGAAGAGTAGCCCACACGACTCAAATACGTGAGGGTGGGTGCTATGAAAATGACCTGTGGAGGGTTACGAGCCAGGCACATGGATTCTGAGCACACCTTTCCCCAGCTCACTGGTTCACTCCCGTTCCTGGGAGTATCTTTTTCTTCTCTAATAAACTGCTTCTATCTCCATAGCTAAGCACAGGACTCTACATTTCACAAGAACCTGGGGACTTCAGCCAGCACCCTCTGCACTTAGACCAGTCCTGACTGTAGAGCTCCTGCCTCACACCTACAAGGTCCTGAGCTCTCTCCAGCACTATCACTAACAGGGAAACTGCAGCTCTGAAAAGTCAGGGACTTGCTAATAATTTTTTGCTGATATCATACGTCAAAATGGTGACGTAACTATAGTGGATGAAACAAAGTATATTACTAAAATGTCATTTGTTTCTTTTTTACCTTTTGAATGTAATCACTAGTAAAGTCTAAACTGCCCACATGGGTCACATTATATTTTCATGGTACAGTGCTAACCTAGAATACTGACATTGCTCCAGGAACCTACTTGGTCAGCAGCATATGATTGACATTACTGCCATTTGGAGACCCCTGACATTGTAGGCAGTGATCTGAACTGTGAGTTTGAACTCTCTGATTCTAAAGTTTTCTCGGGTCTTCTTATCCACTCCCCATCTCCTCATCAACACAGATATCATGGGTTAGACCTACAAGGTCTCATGATTTAAACCTTCTAATAACCACAGATGGTGTATCCACTGACCCTGAATCCCAGGGCAGGAGAGATCCCCAAAGAATGAACTCAAGTCACCTCAGGTCAGTGACCCCAGAGAAGAAGTCCTGGTCTTCAACCATGGGCCCCAAGAGGATTGTGGAAGAAAGGGTCGCCCACAGGGTTTCCAGGGAAATGCGACTGAAGACAGACAACTGAACCACACTGATCCACGTGTGTGACAGCTGCTCCCTGCAAACCCTGGCCTCTTAGCAAGTGCTGGACCAGACTTGTAAGCTAGCCTGGATGTGGTCAAGATTCATGGACCAAGCAGGAGCAGAGCCAGATCACCCTGTGATGTCTGTCGAGTAAAAAAGTCAGCCAAAGAAACAAACCCTGGCTCTGAAGCCAGAGCCAATTCACCGGCCCTGAAACCAGAGTCAAAAGGTTAAAAGGGGCTAGTGAAAGAAACATGCCCTGAGCCTAAAACCGAAGAAATGCACCTTGCCCCTGACCAACCCAGCACGAAAACCAACCAATCACTGAGCATAAAATCCACTCAATCTCTGAGCTTATCCAAGCTCAGGGATTTAAATCCGACCAATTCCCACTCTGAAAATCTTCACCCTGGAAAAACTCCACCCCTAAGAAGCCCTATATAAGCCCTGTACCTGTTTAGTTTGAAGCTGCCTTTTCCCACCCTGGCAGAGGCAGCCACTCTCCTGGATTCCTCCCTCCCAGTAAATCTCTTGAATGAAGTTTAGGTGAAACCTTTTTTTTACTGTAGGAGAGTGGGGCAGAGAAGTGACCACTTTTCACTGGAGCAGAGCAGAGCTGTAACGGCTCTTGCTGGAGAGAAGACGAATTGTTACATTTCTGCCAGGGAAACTCCCTTAGCAGAGTGGAGCAGAGCTGTAACAATTTTCACCAGAGTAGAAGCAGAATTGCTACATCTCTGTGGGGGCGAAGGCAATGGGAACTCCCTTAGCAGAGCAGAGCTATAATGACTCCCCCAAGAGAAGAGCAGAACTGCTATATTCCTACAGAGAAACCATCCCCCACCAGAATAGGTATTGCCTGGCTTCCCACAGTCAGGATAACTTTCCCTTCTGAGCTTTAAGCATTGCCTGGCTTCCAATAGTCAGGATACCTTTCCCTCCAGAGCTGTAACACTTAGAACATCACTTGACCTAATCCATCAGCCTGTGCTGTCCAAAGAAGTCCTCCTTTGCAGACAGGAACAGGAACCAACTCTCAATTTTATTTTATTTTTTATTTTTGTTTATTTGTTTGTTTTTGTTGAGTTTAGGGATACTCCTGTTTCTGTCACTAACCTTACCATAGTGGGGCTGGGGTTACAGATGTATCCTGCCATGTCTTCCACAAAGGATGACTCCTGTGAGCTGGAGTCCAGCCTGGGCTACATAGTGAGTACTAGGCCAGTCAGAGGTACCTAGCAACACACTATTCTAAAGGGAAGGGAGAGGTAGGATAGGGAAGGGCAGGATAGAGTGTAATAGGAGCTGAGGATGTAGCTTAGGGTTAAAATTCTTGCTGTGCAAGCTGGAGAGCCTGAATTCAGATGCCCAGAAACAATGTACAAGCTGGACATGGCAGGATACATCTGTAACTCCAGCCCCACTATGGCAAGGTTAGTGACAGAAACAGGAGTATCCCTAAAACCTGTGGGTCAGCCAGCCTGGTGTGCATAGCAGTGGACAGCAAGAGACACTACCTTAAACAATAGAGACAACAATTAACAGCCAAGTGCTGTGGGATGTTCTGTATGGCAAATGTGTTGCTCTGATTGGTTAGTAAATAAAACACTGATTGGCCAGTAGTCAGGCAGGAGGAAGTATAGGTAGGACAAGGAGGAGAAGAATTCTGGAAAGTGGAAGGCTGAGTCAGAGACACTGGCAGCTGCCACCATGACAAGCAGCATGTGAAGATGCCGGTAAGCCACGAGCCACATGGCAAGGTATAGATTCATAGAAATGGATTAATTTAAGCTATAAGAACAGTTAGCAAGAAGCCTGGCACGGCCATACAGTTTTTAAGCAATATAAGTCTCTGTGTTTACTTGGTTGGGTCTGAGCAGCTATGGGACTGGCGGGTGACAGATATTTGTCCTGACTGTGGGCCAGGCAAGAAAACTCTAGCTCAAACGGCGCCCAAGGAGTTGGCAAGAGTTTCCACCTAAAACCTGAGAAAAGATTCTAAAAGGAAGCTAAAAACAGCTTCCTAATTGTCTCTCTCAAATGAGCGGCAGCCTGTCGGTTTGAGCTACTGGTAGGTTCTGAGCAGCTGTGGGACGGGCGGGTGACAGAGATTTGTCCTGACTGTGGGCCAGGCAGGAAAACTCTAGCTACAGCCAAGATTGTCCTCTGATGTCCATACACCTGCCGTGGCACAAGCATGTGGACACACACACACACACACACACACACACACACACACACAGACTTACTTAGGGTTTCTATTGATTGAGAAAACACCATGACCAAAAGCAACTTGGAGAGGAAAGGGTATGTTCCAGCTTACAACTCTCAGGTCCCAGTCTATCATCAAAGGAAGTCAGGGCAGGAATCTAGAGGTGAGAACTGAAGCAGGGGCCATGGAGGCTTGCTCCCCCTGGCTTGCTCCCCCTGGCTTGCTCAGCCTGCTTCTTCTAGCACCCAGGACCACCTGCCCAATCATGGCACTGACCACAGTGAACTGGGACCTCCCACATCAATCATCAGTCAAGAAAATATACCACAGGCTAATAGGATGGAGGCATTTTTTCAATTGGGGTTCCTTCTTCCAAAATGACTTTAGTTTGTGTAAAGTTGACATAAAACTAGCCAGCACACACACAAACACACATACACATACCATATGGAAAGATTTTAAAAAAAGAAAAGAAAAGAAAATCTTTTCAATGTTTATTTGAATTTTACTTTCCTTATTGAAAAGGGCATTCCAATAGTGGTGGGGATGCCTAACTCAAAAGATATGTATTTATATGCATACCCAAAGTGTACATGAATATGTTTTTTCTAAAAACAACCAATGCAATCTCTTTAGAAAACAATGTCATACTCTTTCTTAGACAAGTGAAGAAAGAAGTGAGTTGATCCACTGGGCTGGTGCTGGTGTGGACCTAGAGAAGAGTTCCCAGGCATCCTGAATTCCTCACTCCCAGAGGCAAGAGCAGGTGGAGTTAGAATGGAAACCGCAGCACTTCACATATGTGTGTCTTGACTCATGTGTGAGAAGACAGTCCGTCACAGGGCCTGGAAGGAAAAGCTGCACCCCAAACCTGCCCTTAATCATCTTAAGACTAGCTGCTTTCCCCGTCACATGATGGAGACAGCAATGAAGAGTCACAAGCCAGGAGCAAGCCGGTCAGCACTCAGCATGAGTGTGAGGGTCGTGCAGCTTTGGGTCTTCCATGCTCGTGGAAGGGGAGTTTTCTCACATTAAAGGATATCAACTTGTCACAGAGGTTGTGGCCTGAGAAGACAGATGAAAAGATAGTGGTTGGCTGTGATAAGATAGATAGTTGTTATTTGCAGGCTGGCCCTAAACACCAGCTTCTGGTCATGAAACAGACTCTTCCCCTGGAGACCTTCTCACCTCAGCCAGACAGTAGCTGCCAACATACCAAAGGAAGAAGACAAACTTCTAAATGGACCTGAATGATGAGACTAAAACTGAGTAAACAGAGCTATTCCCAGGAAACGGTGGCTCTGTAGCTGTAGGAGGAACAGGGTGTCTTTCTGGGCCCCTGTTGGATCTGATCAATACCTCAAGCTCATGCAACCTGAGCTCTCCCTTGACATCTACACAGCTGGTATTATATTCCATTGCCACATACACAGCTAATAGTATATAATACAGGCAGGCTGGGCTAAACACCGGCAAGATGGTCCAACCAGTCGGATATAGTTACAATACAGAACCTCAGTCATGTGACCAGCTACCATGGCCTTCCAACCATTATGCCTCCCATCCTCTGCACAGAACACAAGGAGCAGCATACATTCTGTTGTCTGGGGCTATAATGAAAGTACCAGGATGTGGGGCATACATGGGCTACAAGGATGGTGCTAGAGGAAGTTAGCCTGAGTTTTTTACGCAGATTAGATACAAATGGTGCTGAGAGGAAGTTAGCCTGAGTTGTTTACGCAGAGATTAGATACAAATGGTGCTGAGAGGAAGTTAGCCTGAGTTGTTTTTGCAGAGATTAGATACAGAGATCAGGACATGATGTCAGTGCATAAACAACTCATAAACAAGGAAATGAGTATAGGGTGACCTCTAAAACCATTGGTTGGTTCCTTCCACCCCCTCCTAGGTTCCGAGGTTTTTGCTATAAAAGAGGCTTACTGCCTATCAACAAACGACTTCTTGATTGACTTGACTCCCCACTGCGTCTGATTGTCTCCAAGTAAGAGGAAGGCTGGGAAACGGTTGAGCAGTGCACTTGCCTTTCCTCGGTTCCAGGCCACCTCTTCAGACCCCACACCAGGAGGCAGAGATTGTAACCAGAGTCATTATGGTCAGAGCGTGGGTCCCAACAAAGATGGCTTGTCCACCAATCCTCAACAGGCAGATAACAGCGGACTGCAGAGACTTGTTCAATGTGGACATGTTAGGAAGAGGAACAAATAAAGAGGCCCAGTAACCCCTCCTCCAAGTCCATCTTCCAGGTCCTGACATGAGGTTTAGGTCTAAATAAAGGCCAAGGGGTGTGTAACTAAGGAGACTTGGCCAAGGTGTGGTCCCACCCATCACTGCTCCCCCCACCTCCCCATCTGCCTCCTACTCCCCACTCCATCCCCACCCCCACCCATCACTGACCCATCATTGCCTCAGTTCCAGCCTCTCCCAGAAGTGGTCAACAAGTGGTCAGAACAATGTGAAGCCTCAGTCTGGGAAGCAAGTCCCCTTCTCCAGGTGTCACCAGGGCCCCAATCTCTTCCTCCTCCCAGCACAGACTCCTGAAAAAGTTCTAATTTCCTGCAGTTCATTGTCTCAATCATCTGATAGCCAAAGGGAGAGATATCTTCATTCCTGTTGGGAAGGTTACAGAGGCTGGGTCACCAGGAATCTACAAAAATGTCCAGTGAAGAGTGTTCTCAAAGAAGATGCTCCAACACGCTTCCCCAAACATGGAGACAGAAGTGTCTCCAAACACAGCTGTGGTCGCCCAGTGGGCCATGCATGGAGACTGTAGCTGGAGATGGGTTGTTTTTCACTAGACATGTGAGGGGCTGAGGAAGCTGAAGAATGCTGCTGCAGTGACCTTTCAGGAAGCCAGGACCAGGCGAAGAGAAGACATCTCCACAAAAGACCGAGCGCTGTGGCCTCTAAGGGGCTCCACAGGGAAGACTGGAGGGGGCCTCTGGGAGCTCGAAGGTGAGACACCCACTCCTCCTGGAGATGAGGAGATGCTACAGAAGTCCATTTGGGCAGCTTTTCAGGTACCAGAGAGTAAAACAGCCTCCATAACATGGGTGACTAAGCCCATTGATAATAAGAATGGATTCTGAAGTCAGGGTGCCAAAATAAAAAAATTTTAAAAAGTGAGAACTTATAGACTTGGACTTCTTAAATTTTTCCCATTTTTGACTCCCCCTTTTTACCCAAAGACATTTATACACAACCCCAAGGATATAACTATACATAAAACAGGTATACAAATGAAACATGCAATGATAATAAATCTTTTTTAAAAAATATCTTAATAGAATGCAATACAACCGATAGGATCTGGGAAGCCTAACAGTGGCTTTCTGCACACTACAGAGGCTAAGAACCTGGGAGCTGCTCAGACTTCGAAACTTGGCAGTCCCAATGTGGTGCTAACAGCCTGGAGGAGTCCTCCAGAGTTGGTGATCCTTGGCCCATGTTGGAATCCAGAGAAGCTGGACTTCAGTATCAATGAAGGAGGCAGCAGCAGAAGCTGCAGAACAATGCACTCTCCATCAAGGAGTGAAAGCAGGCCAGCGACCATCGCTGTTCTCTCCTTGGATCTCTCCAAATCTGGGCTACACTAGATGTCTCCACCCACTCTGGGGGAGGGTCCTCCCTATAAAGGCCCTCACAGAGTTTCTTAGAGGCTTATTTCTTGGCTGATTCCAGATCCAATCAACCTGACACTCCAGATTACCCCGTAATAGAACACACTGTAGAACATGCACTGTTCACCCTTGGGAACAGGAGGCCAACAGGAAGCTGTGGTTCATGGTCACTGGCCAGCGTCACAAATGGGTACCAGACCACACATCACTAATGTGGGAAAGAGCCAACTTCAAAGCCGTTTCTACTCCATGTGCATACTGATGATGCAACATTGTAGAGTAGAAACAATAACTCCAAGCTGAACCACCAGAAGTTGCAGCCATGGGTTCCAACTAGACAGTTTTCTATTCAACAGGATGAAGGGCCCCGAGTAGATGTGCTAGTAACAGTTGAATAAGCAGTTCTCATAAGGGAGATGTGATGTGTAACACATGCCAATTTCCCTAGTGTAAATATTGCCATCACAGTCAATCTCAAGCTGCCAGTGTGTTGTCAAAAGCATGGAGGCCACAGAAGATGAAGATCACTGGAGCATCTCAGGTAGGGACCTAGTTACATAACAGGGCACAGTTAGTGTGCTGAGAGAACTGTCTGACTAAGCATTGAAAGGCTTAGGTGCCTTGCATATATTTCTACTGCCTCGTGGGTGACCCACCCTGCTCTCAAGAGACTGTACACTGAGCTTCCAAGCAGACCAAACATGATTATTATGGACAATATATTATGATCATCTCTGACAGCTCCAATTAGCAGAAATATGAGTGGTGACGGCAACTGAGTTGAAACGTGCGCAGAGAAAGATGTTATATTTTGATAAATAGCCAAGACCTGTCAACACTCCAATACACTGCCAGAAATAACTCAGGGCTGCATTATGCCACATCCTCCTCTCATTTCTCCCAACATTCATAAATAAAGAGCTCAATTGACAAGTAAAGTCTTGTGATAATTCGATTTTTTTTCATCCTAAATTTATATGGGAAGAAACTTAAATTCTAAAATAATTTATTTGACCAACTACATAATGTCAAATTTTGTGTTGTTGTGCCATGTCTGGTGACATATGCCAGTGATCCTAACATTCAGAAGACGGAGGCAGGAGGATTATGACTTTCAACTGGTCTTCTTACTTTTCCTGTTGCCCTAGAGAAAACTACCGGGTTCCTACTTAATGACACTGATCTCTGGAATGATTACAGTTGCTCTGTCATATGCACTCACCTTGTATGAAACATCAAACTAGTTCATATTCATAAAACTTCATATTTCTTACATTCTACTTTTTGTTCTTTCTCACTGTATATCTGGATAAAAGTGCTGAGCAATCGCCATGGTGCAGCCTGATCAACATGCTGACTTGACATTCCCATTAGTACATTACTCTCTACTTATGGGCACTCGTGTACTATGGTATGCATATGGAGGTTAGATGACAATGTGATGATATGCAAATCGAGGTTAGGTGACAATGCGATGGCTCTTTGTTACTACTTAGCTGAACCTCATACAAGTTACCAGGACATACACAGAATGTGGCCAAGTTCTTTGACAGAATATAGCAAGAGCCGGGCGGTGGTGGCGCACGCCTTTAATCCCAGCACTCAGGAGGCAGAGCCAGGCGGATCTCTGTGAGTTCGAGGCCAGCCTGGGCTACAGAGTGAGTTTCAGGAAAGGCGCAAAGCTACACAGAGAAACCCTGTCTCGAAAAACCAAAAAAAAAAAAAAAAAAAGAATATAGCAAGAATGTCCTGTAGCCCCATTCCCAATAGAATCCTTGCTCCCCTCTGAAATTCTTGAGCCAAGCCTATACTGGCCACATTTCTCTGTTCCTTTTGTCTTCTAAATTCCCCCAGAATATCCCATTACACTCTACTTAGAGTATTCAAGGGCTTTTCTAACCCAAAGTTCTAAACTCTTCCACATTTTACCTGTAAACCAGTTCCAAAGCCCAAAAGCCACATGATCATCAACAGAATCATCAACCTCACTCCTGGTACCAATTTTCTGTGTTTGTTGCTTTTTCTGTTGCTATTGTATAATGCCTTGACAAAGACAACTTAAGGGAAGATGGGTTTATTTGGCACACAGTTCAATGGCATAATCAGTCTGTCATTGTGACAGGGAAGCCATGATGCCAGGAGCTTGAGGGAGATGGTTACATTCACATGTGTCTGCAGTCAGGAAGCAGGGAGTGATGAATATTGAAACTCAGCCTGCTTAGTCCTTTTTATTCAGCCCAGGACCCCAGCTCATGGAATGGTGCTACCCACAATTAAATTGGGTCTTCCCAACTCAATTAACCTAGTCTAGAAAATCTCAAGGGCATGGCCAGAAGTTTGTCTCATAGATAATTCTAGATCCTGTCAAGCTGACAATTACATAAATATAAACTGTCTCTGTGGAACAATCTTTGTACACTGTAGATACATGTTACTCTCATTGGTTAATAAGAGCTGACTGGCCTATAACTGGGCAGGAAGAGATTGAGCAGGCTAGCCAGACTAGGAGAATGCTGGGAAGAAGAAGGACTGAGCAAGAAGTAGCAAGCAGATGTAGAAAGAAGCAAAATGGACATGAGAAAAGGTACCAAGCCATGTGGCAAAGTGTAGATAAAAATATGGGTTAATTGAAAATGTAAGTGTTAGCCAGTAACAAGCCTGAGCTATTGGCCAATCATTATAATTAATATTAAGCCTCTGTGTGGTTACTTGGGAGCAGCTTGTGGGACAGAAACTTCTGCCTACAAATTATCACAGAGACACTGTCTCATGAAAAAAGTCATGTTGATGAAGATTAAGAAACATGAGAAGATGACTGTAGACAGGCACAATTTCCTTCAATAATGTATTGAAAAACTAAGAGAAGCATCTATAATAGAAAATACATCTAGCATGAATACATAGTAATTACACATATTGATCTTATTTTAATATTAGAACTAGCTGGATATGTTTTCATTTTTTTCTTTTTTTAATACTTCTATTTTTGTCATAGTGTCAACAGTACAATTTTATTGAAGACCTTTCATTAACACTGTACAATTAAGTAATATAAGAAGCAAATCAGCACAGCAGGAGAGCACTGGTGTGGGAATGAGAATTCCTGAGGACAGGGGTTGTCTTTTCATTTCCAAAATGAACAGTCTGCAAAAGGAGAAAATAAGAAATCTCAATGCCATGCAGAAATGTGATCAAATGTGATACTGACATACAGGCCATGTTATTTATCACTCTTATTTATACTTGCTTCTCTGTTACAGTGATTTAGATGAAATTTTATGTAAATGAATAGTCATCAGGTAGATACTAAATAGATAATCTAGTCTCACTCAACCACAGATAAACAACTCAACTAAAATTAGACAACGAGCTTGAACAGACTCTCCTTTAGAATTATATACAAATAGTCAATAGCTAGATGAGAAGATGCTCAACATCC
This sequence comes from Peromyscus eremicus, assembly GCF_949786415.1. Classification (NCBI taxonomy): domain Eukaryota; kingdom Metazoa; phylum Chordata; class Mammalia; order Rodentia; family Cricetidae; genus Peromyscus; species Peromyscus eremicus. The sequence continues at coordinate 5,018,687 of NC_081428.1, read as the reverse complement.
TTAGTCACCTAGGAGAGGGACATCAAAGCCATAATGAGATGTTTCCCCACACCTGTTAGGGAGCTGATGTAAGAAAACAAATGGTAACAAATATCTGTCAAGCTGTGGGGGCAGGAGACCTTGTCCACTGTTGGCAAGAATGCATAATGATATGGCAGATGAGAAGAACCGCAATGGAGGGCCTCCACACAATTGAAATAGAGCTATGATGGTAAATCTGTCTCTCAAATGACACAGCAATCCCACTGGTTATATATCAGAAACAATTGAAACTGGGGTTTCTGAAAGGGATATCTGCATGACCAGTTCATTATTGCATAAGAATCAAAATATTAGAACAACCCATGTCCACTGACAGATAAACAAGATACAGGATGTACATACAAGAAGTATTATTTTGCATACATTTGATAAACAAGATACAGTATATACATACAATAAGTATTATTTTGCATATATTTGATTAACAAGATATAGTATATACATACAATAAGTATTATTTTGCATATATTTGAATAAAGGCAATAACGTGGATGAACTTGAGGGCATTTTACTATGTTAAATAATCCAGTCATAGAAAGCTGAATGTCATGTGATCCCGTGACTATGGAGTGCGAACAGGATTAGGTGCACAAAGAAAGAGGATAGATCAATGGCTTCCAGTATCTAGGAGACGGGAGGGAGCTGGGGAGCCTTTGTCTGATGGTATAAAGTTATGCTAAGTAAATCAGCTATAAAGATCTGTATCATGATATGCCTCTAATTAGCAACACACTGTTACATATTTCAACACAGGTTAAGAGGACAGATCACCTGCTAGACTTTCTTACCACAAAAGCAAGCAATCAAAGAGATGCAAGGGAGCTGCAGGACATGGCAGATGTGTCTAGTATGGTGAAATCTGCATATTCCCAACTCATCAAGTTGTACACATCAAATATGTGTGGTTCTTTGTACATCTGTTGTACTTGGAATGAAGCTGTGAGAAACTGGGAGGTGGAGTAGAGTTTCAGAGCTGCTTTCACTGTCAAAACCTGATCAATAAATTCCAAAGCACTCAGTATTTTTGTTGGTTTTGATGAGTTGGAGCCTGATCATTTTTTTTAACTAAATGTTTTCTTCATGATTTCTCTATCACTTGGGTTTTAGCCACACCTGTGGTGATACATTGTCTACCCTAATAAAGCTTGCCTGAAGATCAGAGAGGCAAAGCAAGCCATAACCAACCTCACCTCGCCAACTCCTCAGCTGATCCTATTTCCTCAGACTGAAAGCCTCTGAGTCCTCACTCAGAAAGAGTCTCAGCTGAACTGCTGTAGTTCCTGTTTCCTCATGCCTCCGCCCTGCTGTCACTTCCTGGGATTAAAGGTGTGTGTGCTTCCCAGTACTGCCTGGCTGTGTTTCCAGTGTGGCCTTGAACTCACAGAGATTCAGATGGATCTCTGCCTCCCAAGTGGTAGGATTAAGGTGTGTGCCACCACTGTCTGGCCTCTATGTCTAATCTAGTGGCTGGCTCTGTCCTCTGATCCCCAGGTAAGCTTTATTAGGGTACACAGCATCACCACACACACCCTCACTATGTCTGTGTCTTAGTTAGTGTTTCTATTGATGTGAGAAAACACTATGGCCAAAAGCAACTTGAGGAGGAAAGGGTTTATTTCAGCTTACAGTTCCACAGCATGGTTGTGGTGTTTTGAGTGAAAATGGTCCCCACAGCCACATAGGGAGGTGTGGCCGTGTTAGAGTGGGTGTGGTATTGTCGGAGGAAGCACGTCACTAAGAGTGGGCTTTGCAGTTTCAGAAGCTCAAGCCAAGCCTAGTGGCTCACTGTCTATTCCTGCTGCCTGTGGATCCAGATATAGAACTCTCAGCTACCTCTCCAGCACCGTGTCTGCCTGCATGCTGCCATGTTTCCCTCCATAACAATAATGGATAAACCTCTGAACTATAAGCCAGCCCCAATTAAATGTCTTCCTCAGCCAGGCAGTGGTGTTGCATGCCTTTAATCCCAGTACTCAGGAAGCAGAGGCAGGTGAATCTCTGAGTTCAAGGCCACCCTGGTCTAGGACAGCCAGGGCTGCACAGTGAGACCCTGTCTCAAAAAGTAAAAAGAAAAAAAAGTTTTCCTTTGTAAGAGTTGCCATGGTCATGGTGTCTCTTCATAGTAATAGAAACCCTAACTAAGATAATGGTCCATCATTTGAGCAACTCAAATAGGGCAGGAACCTAGAGGCAGGAGCTGATGCAGAAGCCACATAGAAGTGCTGCTTATTGGCTTGCTCCCCATACCTTGTTTAGCCTGCTTTCTTTTAGAATCCAGGACCACCAGCCCAGTTAGCCGAGCCCCCTCCTATGTCAATCAGCAATTAAGAAAATGTAATATACAGAAGGTACTCTGCAGGCTACTAAAAGAGAAACATGGACACCAACCCAGTCACAAAACCTCTGACCTACAATCTGTCCCACCTGCAAAATATGCTAGGGCAATGGTGGCCCAGAACTTGTGGGAGTAGTCAACTGGTGTCTGATTTGGCGTAAGGCCCATCCACGAGAAGGAATACATACCTGACACTGCTTGGGTAACAAGAACCATAGACTAGACACCCCAAAGACCTGGGTAAAACCAAACACTACTGGTCAAAAAAGAGGAGAGAATGAGAAGCTGCCTCTGGCAGCAGATGGGAACGATGCAGAAACCCACAGCCAGACATTATGTGGAGAGGAAAGCTAAATTGGAGGTCTCCATCAAATCCCTCCCTTCAGACTCAGAATTCCTCAGAAGAAGAGTCAGAGGGGTTGGAGGACACCAGAAGAACAAGGTCTTCTGAATCAGCTAAGCGCGGTGCATACATACTCAGAGATACTGAAGAGCAAGCACAGGACCTACATGGGTCTAGACCACGTCCTCTGCATGTATGTTACAGCTTTTAGCTTTAATGGGAGTCCTGACTGTAAGAACGAGTGGGTCTCTGACTCTTGTGACTGCTCTTGGGACTCTTTTCCTCCTGTTGGGTTGCCATGTCCAACTTCACTATGATGGTTTTTACTTCATCTTAGTATATTTTATTTGTAAGGTTTGGTGGTTATCTCTTAGAAGCATTTTTTTTTCTAATGAGAGACAGAAAGTGAGTGGATCCAGGGAGGAGGGGAAGGGGGAGGATGCAGGAGGAGTAGAGGGAGGGGAAACTATGATCAAGGTATATTATATGAGAAAAGAGTCTATTTTCAATAAAAGAAAAACAAATAGAATAAAGAAAAAGAAAATGTACTATGCAGGCTTGCCCGCAGGCCAGTCTCATGGAGGCATTTGCTCAGTTGAGTCCCTCTTCTCAAATGGCTCTAGCTTGTGTCAAGGTGACATAAAACCAGCCAGCACAGTTTGGCACATTTGTCTTTGCCAATATATCACAGCCACCATCATATGACAGCCTTCCATAGTAACTAGAACACAGGATCCATGGAAATGGACCAAAATATAGACAACTCCAGCAACTGTGACTCATCTCTCTGTTCCATCTGGTTCTCTCTCTCTCTCTCTCTCTCTCTCTCTCTCTCTCTCTCTCTCTCTCTCTCTCTGTCTCTGTCTCTCTGTCTCTGTCTCTCTCTCTCTCTCTCTCTCTCTCTGTGTGTGTGTGTGTGTGTGTGTGTGTGTGTGTGTGTGTGTGTTTCTGCCAACTTACCTCAAGAAGACCAGGTCGTCCACAACTCAACAGCAGACTGAACATCTTCCTCCAGAGTGGTGATGATTCTGATGATCAGCTTTCTTTATTTTTCTATAAAGAAAGAGTGAGGAAGGTGGAGAAGCTGGTTGGGCTCTGGGATGGACCCACAGATGCTGTTATTTTAAAGGGAAAAAAAGGAATCGAATAAAAGCACCCATGCCTCGCTGTAGGGGGCAGTGAAACAAGAGGGAAATGATGGGAGAAAGGGAAACACAAGCTCAGGAAAGCTCTCACTGCGCTGGACAATGTCCAGCTAGCTGCAATAGGATTGAAGAGATGTGGAGGGTGCCAGCCTCGGACTTGGCATAGAGACAAGCCAGAGCCAGCCTTGGAATTCAATTCTGTAAGCTGGGCCTGACGTTCAGTAGGGCAGACAACAAGAAGAGCTGGCAGAGGAGGACAAACGTTAACACAGTGGACCATGAAGTCTTCACCGAGTAGAGCGTGAATGAGAACATGGCTGATCTAGGAAACAAGCCAAGGCCAGCCGAACAGCGTCAGAGAGCTGGAGGTCACTGGGATCCTGCCGGTGGACTGCGGCTCAGGCACAAAACTTCAGTCCCCAGGGACAGCTGGCCAAGGTAAGTAGAAAGGGCCATTTCCACGTGGGGGTGGAGTGATGGGGTGTCTGTAGGCTCTCAACTGGGAGATAAGACTCCCAGGATGTAGAAAGGGCCAGTGAGCAGACACCATGGGGCAGATCAGACCTGAAAGGGTCAGAAGAGTAATGTCTTAGTTAGGGTTTCTATTGCTGTGAAGAGACGCCATGACCACAGCAACTCTTATAAAACAAAGGCATTTAATTGGGGTGGCTTACAGTTTTAGAGGTTTAGTCCAATATCATCATGTTGGGGAGCATGGTGGCATGCAGGTAGACATGGTGCTGGAGAAGGAGCTACATGTTGATATGCAGGCAACAGGAAGTAGACTGTCTCAATGGACATGGCTTGAGCAATATGAGACCTCAAAGCCCTCCTCCACAATGACACACTTCCTCCAACAAGACCACACATACTCCAACAAGGCCACACCTCCTAATAGTACCACTCCCTTTTGGGGACATTTTCTTTCAAACTGCCACAAGTTATGATTGCACTGAGCCATAATTCCTCGGCCCCTTCCTCTCAGGACAGAAGGAGCCTGGCTGCAAAGACCCCAGTAGGAGAGGGTTTCTAAGACTGAGAACGAGGCAGCAAAGCGAAGAAGTAATGCTTTAAGACAGGCTTGAGGGGCACGTAGTACACATACAAACACACAGGCAAAACACTCACATACATAAAATGAAAAACGATTTAAAAAAGACAGGCTTGAAAGAAGCATGAGGGCTAGAAAAAGTGCACCAGGCACACACGTGGTGCAGATATATATGAAGACAAAACACTGATACACAAAATAAAATATTTTTACAAACACACAGCCTTGGCTTTCTCTTAAGAGAACATTTCATATTTTCTTGTGCTGGTTTCAAATGAAAGACCTCATCTTTAGGTTAGTATCTTTACCAAAGGGTTGGATGGCTTCACATCCCTGCTGAGGGGACAAATAGGCTTTGTGCTTGCACTGTGGAGTCAGAAGTGTGGAGGAAGCTGAGGATCTCTAGAGCAGAAGCTAGACTCGGAGCCTTCCATTCCCACCTAGAGATTAAATCACAGGTGTGTCCAGGCAGTCCTGCTGACCTGGATATGAATAAAGAAGTGAGGAGGCCTCCAGATCCAAAGATCTCTCTGCCCACATGTCAGGAGCACAGTGAGGATGAGGGACCGCATTGAGAGGGACTCCAGGAGGTAAGGCTCCTTCTCTGAACCTAGCTCCCACCCAAAGAATCTAAAAGTTGAATTATATCGCAAAAGAAAAGCTAAGTCAGCTCTCTACACTGTGGTTTGTTGCTATTTCTGCTAACCAAGTGTGATTGAGTGTAGACATACTATGAGTCATTCTGAAATCACAGTAATAAAAGAACAAGCATGATGTTCCTGAGAGGTATGTTGTTCATTTTCTCTACTCTTTTACTCTTTGCTCTTTGGGGGGCCTTCAACCCAGCTCCCAAATATATACATGGAGGCTTATTCTTTAAATACTTGGCCTTAGCTTGGCTTGTTTCTAGCCAGCTTTTCTTAACTTAAATTATCCTGTCTAGCTTTTGCCTCTGGGCTTTCATCTTTCTCTATTTCTGTTCATTTTTTCTTTCCTTCTTATTCAATGTCTGGCCATGTGGCTGGGTGGCTGGCCCCTTCTTTTCTCCATCCTCAATCCTCTCTTCCCAGATTTCTCCTCCCGTTTATCCTCTCTGCCTGCCAGCCCCACCTATTTCTCTCTCCTGCCTCACTATTGGCCATTCAGCTCTTTATCAGACCAATCAGGTGTTTTAGGCAGGAAAAGCAACACAGCTTCACAGAGTTAAACAAATGCAACATAAAAGAATGCAACACATCTTTGCATCATTAAACAAATATTCCACAGCACAAACATGTAACACATCTTCAACTAATATTCCTCACAAGGTAGACGCCAGGTAATGGTACACATGTTTAAAATCCTCTTTATTTTGTCAACACAACATACAATGACACATTTTACTATGTTCACAATCATACATAAGCATGCATGCATGCACACACACGCACACGCACACACAAGCACATGTACACAAAAGCACATGTACACATACACACATGCACACACACACACACACATACACACAGTGTGCAGAAATAAAATAGTCCCTGTCCACAGCAGATCAGGAATCAGTCTCTTCTTGTTTCTCCATTCATCACAAGGGCAGAAGATGGAAGTTTGGAACATTGACCAATGAGCTGTGGTTGTTCTCCATCACAGCACGCTAGAAGATATCACACGTGGTGACGGAGTGGCTTACAAGAGAGCAAGGTAGAGGGAACAAAAGACGAATAGATGCCTTCTGTAATCTATTCTCCAATAATCTATAATGATCTATTCTCTAATAACCTATCTATAATCTATTCTCCAATAACCTATCAATGATCTATTCTCTAATAACCTATAATGATCTATTCTCCAATAGTCTATAATGATTTATTCTCCAATAATCTATAATCTATTCTCTAATAACCTATAATGATCTATTCTCTAATAGTCTATAATGATCTATTCTCTAATAGTCTGTCATAACCTGTTCTCACTGTATGGTCCTATTCCCTCAATTACCTTCATCTATCGGAAGGGCAGAGTTGTGACCTTAAACACTTCTGAAAGGCCTCATCTCTGGTCCCACCACAGTAACAAACTTCACCGTAAGTCTAGAGGGCTCCTTCAAACCTCGACGTGTCTCTATGTTACGTCACTCTCTTGGAACTTGGAGCCACAATGATAACAAGGAAGAGGAAGTCTTATGAACATCACTGACTAAATATTAGGTGTGTTCTGAGCAAGGGTTGTATCTCAGTGGTAAAGCACATGCTTAGCATGCACAAGACCCTGGGTCCAAATCCGAGAAGCCCCCTTAAATATGTCCAAAAGTAAGTTCTACTAAATACACACTAGCATATCCAAACGTGTCTACAAAGGTAAGCTGGGGACGTGTGTGCCGCGGCATCAACCTTTGGAACCCTTCTATCTTGGTGTCACTATGTCAATGTCACTTATGAGAGGCTCAGGGACTTTCCTCCTGAGGGTGGCCTTTTAATGAGGAGCTCACAGGCTCTACAGACTGAAAGTAGCAAGCCTGGCCTGCTGGGCCACTCCAGGATGCACTCTGCCCGTGCAAAGACAGCTAACACTGACGGCGTCAGCTCACGTCACATCAGCAGGCATGGGACACCTTCAAGGCTGGGGTGGAGCAAGACAGGGCTTTGGGGCTCTAACTAGAGACCCAGTGGACTCTGGTGGGGACACTGACCAGCACGTATGCAGCTTCAACCAGTGTCCTCTCAGTCCAGAGTAAGGACACTAGCCATCGGCAGAAATGTAAGCTGTCTGTCTCATTTCCTACATTCGGGATTCCCAATGTAAGCAGGTGGTTTAACCTTTAGTGGCTTAAATTCGAGAATCTACAGGCTGTTTGATGGCTCACATACTCAGGTACACACTGCAGATATGAAACGTATTTTAAAGATTAAAATAAAAATAGTTTGAACAGTTTCCCTGTGTGGGTGGCGAAAGCTGCTTCCCAAAACTGCAGGATATTAGATGAAAATCCTAGTGCTAGGGATGGGCTGCCTCCCTTACATATTGTTAAGGGGGCTTCTGAGGCTCCCAAAACAATATAGGCAACTGCCACTGCTCTTGGTTACCCATCAGAGCTAGATGGCAGGATTCTGTACTGAAGCCACCATATGCACCACCCACATAACATACCAAAATCAAGCCATAAATAGTCTAGAAGCTTCTTCCCCTGTTCAGCCTTCATAGTGTCAGAAAACGCTGGGGGTGATCACTGATAGACTTTTCAGCTATGCAACCACACTAAAAGGCCAGACAAGATGATCCCATTGGCACTCATGACAAGGCTGTTAAGGGGTAACCAGCTGCTTTTTGGTTGGATTTGAGGCTGGCTCCATGGAGGAGAATTCACATCTGGTTCTATAACACCAATAAAGGCTCATGGCTGGGGAGGTCATGGACCCTAGTGAGGAAGCTACAGTTGTTTTGCTAAATTAACACAATGTACCAAATAAATTGCCTTCTAAATAACCGTGTTTGAGTGTAGATCAGGCCCCTACCAGCCTTAGTCAGAGGGAGTCTTTCTGATGTGGGCAGAGGCTCATAACTGGAGGTCATGTGGTAGTTGAAGACTCGGCCACAAATGGGACAACTATATCATCCCCGCAAAGGCCCAGAGAACATCACAGAAAAAGAAGTAGAATTCAAATGTAAGAGCCAGAGGAGAGTGGACTGTTGTAGAACACTGGCTTCCAGGCACGACCTGGTGGTCACCGCAGTCTTGGGCTCACAGCAGCAGTGATTAACTACAGAAGACCTGCACATCCCATCGTGACCTGGGAGAACTCACCAGCCCTGCTTCTCCCAGGATCTAGAGGCAGTTAATGGTTGCCAGAGGAGGGAGAGAGATTTTATCCAGTGGAACAACTACTGGTTGTGCACTGATGCTCCTGTACGCAAACCCTCACTCATGGCCCTGTGAGCAACCCTAACATATCTCATTCACTCCATTAAAGTAGCAATGCCATGCAAGAGGATTTCTTTGGTCCACCTTTCAGAGCGAGGACAAGGACTGTCTCCAAATAGCCAGTGCCATGCCCGTGTGTTGGCATCACCAACCCTTGGGCTGTCAGCTACAATGTGATTGTTTACCCAAGTCCTGAGGCCACACCTTTATCTTCTAAATGTCTCTCCAAAATGCCTCCAGCATCCCACACATAGTTCAAGCAAGTCTCCTCCAAGATACACACATTACATATTTTTCAGCTACCTCCTAGGCCAAGCATGCTGTAATAAAAGGAAGCTGTGATAACAGAGCACATTCCAATGGGGACAAGGGGTATTCTCTAAACCTCAGTTCAAATGTTAAAGACAAAGCTATGAAGAGGTACCTCTGACAACCTTAGCCAAATAGAGCTTGTTAGAAAAATAATTCTTGGAACCAAGGTGCAAGACTGGTTCTCTAACTGGTTAAAGGAAGATTGCATCAACCTTCATAGCTTGTCCTAAATTAGTATACTTTAAATTTTCCAGCATCTTAGTCCCTTTCCATGTCTTCACACATTCTGCCCATTATGAGAACTGAACCTATTACTACAGAAACTGAAAACAGTCCCACTTGGGAAAAGGAGGCAGGTCATGTGCTTCCTCATGGCCAATCAGATGCTGGGACTCTTGAGTGGGTAATCTGTTTCTTTTCTTTGCACTTATGCCTACATTTATCAGTTAATATATTAAGCTTTGTCCATTGCTTTTTTTCCGCACTGCCTAAAATAACACCTGGCTCATAAAAAAAAAAAAAAAAACATATATCATGAATGAAGTAATATATAGTTGGATGGGGCAGATATGCAAAAGGGGATATACTAGAACCTTCTCTACAGAATTATACATAAGAAGTTTGCTCGAATGTTCCTTCATTCAATCATTGTTGTCAAGGGAGAGGCATGGTGGGCAAAGAGCATTTCATTATGTGTGGAAGTGATCCCCTTCTTCCACGTTGCAGCTTGCTCTCCTGGCACAAACCCTGCAGAGCGTCAACATCGCCAATGTGGTTGAACAAGAAAAGACACCTTCAAAGGGGTAGGTTTCCACCATCTTGATGACTGGAACTCTCAAAACTCTCAGTAAAAGGGAAGTATCGTAAAATGTCCATAGGGGTTGGATTATCAGCCCATGGTGACCAGGGGAACAAGGGGAACAGCTTAGGGACATTATCAGGTAAATGTTGCCTAAATTTTAAAGGGGTGAAGGGAACAAAAAACATTCAGAGTGCTTAATGCCAAGTCCCTTAAAATGTAAAGCAAATTAGCAAACCATTCACACAAGATGGGGATGTCCTGATGTGCACACTCATCTCGCTTTACATGTAATTCTCCGTGGAGACTGTCCCAAGTTCTTCTAGTATTACCCTGTGGCATGTTTTCTAGAGCAACCACCATCATAAAGCCCAGTTTATTTATGTCTGTAACAAGTTGCAATATACAGAACAAAAAAAATTATTCTACCTAATAGAAGATGATAGAATCATTAATCGTCAATTTAGTATGAATACATGCAATAGTTAATATTGTCCACATGACAAGGTCTAGACTTGCCTAGGAGGCAAGGGCTGGGCTTGCCTTGGAAGGATGATCTAGATTATGTTAATCAAGGAGGGTATATATATCCTGTATGTGGGCAGTATCACCCCATGTGGTGGAATTCTCAACTGAATAAAAAGGAGAATGTGAACTGAGTGCTGTATTCATCTGTCTGCTTTATGACTGTGGGTGCAATGTGACCAGCCACTTCAAGCTCCTGCCTCCATGACTCCACCACCAGGATGGTTGTTTACTCAAACTGTGAACCAAAACAAACTCTCTCCCCTCAGTTGCTGTCAGGATATTTGTTATATCACAACAATAAGCTAAGTCACTAACACACATCTATGAAAACGGCCCGTTCTTCCATTTTCTTTTAGTAACCTCTTCATCCACACACTGTAACTGCTCCCACTCCAATATGGTCCCATACTTTGTGTGTTCCCCCAAATGAAGACACTAGACAGAGATGTCGAATGTAGATTAGCCCATCCCCTTCCCATTTCACGTTTTCACAAAATGAAGAAGAGATGAGCTTCAAAATACAGAAGCAACAGAATTACACAAAACAGCCCCAAATATTAACCAGACAGAAAGACACAGGAGGTATGAGGCAGGTTAGAACAGCTTGTCAGAGAAAGTCCCAAGCAAGCCCATGTACAGAGACCTTCTACAGATAGATGGAATGATACGGTGCCCCAAACCCCAGGTCAACAGACAAGAAACAACCAGGCCAAAATGATGTGGGATTTATCTAGTCTACATCCAGAATTGCCATGTCTCTTGGCTCCTCTGTCCTCTCGCTCTTGAACTGAGTGGTGATTGACAGCTGCTGGGGGATGTCTTTCTGTATGTTGTCAATATGTGTTGCTATGATTGGTTAATAAAGAAGCTGCTCTGGCCTAGGACAAGTCAGATTATATCCAGGCAGAAAATCCAAGAGAGAGACAGGAAGAAGAAAGGCAGAGGAGGAGGAGATTCCAGCCTTCTGCCAAAGGAGCAACAAGATGCCAGCAGACCAGGAACACCGTAGCCACATGGTAACAAATAGATTAACAAGAATGGGTTAATTTAAGATGAAAGAGCTAGCTAGCCAGAAGCTGTAAAGCCAGGCCACACAGTTTGTAAATAATTTAAGCCTCTGTGTGTTTACTTGGGACCAAGTAGCTGCAGCACATAGGTGGAAGAGATTCGTCCCGACTGGAGAAACTTCCGGCTACATTTGGCATACCAACTTGAGGCTCTTGAATTGCCATAAGGCCTAAGAGAGCTTTAAAGGGACTTCTAAACACAAAATGGGTTAATTTAAGATGTAAGAACTAGCTAGCAATAAGCCTGAGCCATCGGCCAAACATTTATAATTAATATAATCCTCTGAGTGATTATTTTATAAAAATGGCTGCTGTCCAGGCAGAATGGGGTAGGACCAAGAAACTTCAGTCTACAACTGGTACCCAGATGTTTGGCAAGAATTTCCACATAAGACCTGAGAGAGCTTAAAAAGGGGGTTCTAGAACACAGAAACTGAGCCAAAAACAGCTTCCTAGTTGTGTCTATCATGCTGGCCGTGGTACAGAGATGCCATGGCATTCATGGCATTCAGACTTGAGCACAGCATGGTGTATTTACCATGGTAAATAGAGGCATCTCCAAGCCATGCAACATGCTACATGGCAGATTTAGTTTTTACTCACACAGACAAAAGTGTTTTGTGGGCCAGGTCCGTACTACCTAGTGGCAGCATGGACCCCAGAGTTGAGGGGGAGTAAACATAATTCTTCTGGGTACCTCTACCATGTTGGGAAGCAGAACTGGGCAGAGCCAGTAGCCACAGCTGCCACATTGGTTCTCGCCATGACTGCTTAGCAGTTTAAACAGTGATCAGAAAAAGATTCCAGATATGCAATAAACACAGATTCAGAAAGAAAAAAAACTGCCAAATTTGGGTCTAAGGATACATTGCTTTGTAAAAGAGATTCTGCTTTTGTTTCCACAGAAGATGAGAACCTGTAGATTGCTTCCAGGTTAATATGGTTTTGTTGCTGGAGAGCTTCTCTCCAGGTCCCACCAAGCCCCGCAGTCCCACAATCCACATATAAAATAATCACTCAGACGCTTGTATTACTTATAAACTGTATGGCCATGGCAGGCTTCTTGCTAACTGTTCTAATATCTTAAATTAACCCATTTCTATAAATCTATACCTTGCCACGTGGCTCGTGGCTTACCAGTGTCTTTACATGCTGCTTGTCCTGCGGTGGCTGGCAGTGTCTCTCTGCCTCAGCCTTCCACTTCCCATAATTCTCTCCTCTGCTTGTCCCTCCTATACTTCCTGCCTGGCTACTGGCCAATCAGCATTTTAGTTATACAAAGCAATAGCCACAGCATGGTTTGATCTAGCAAGACCCCCTGAAAGGTCTCTAATGGTAATGAAGGCCCAGGTGATGCAACATCCACAACAGCATCAAGGCTAGTGGCTGAGATGGACCAACCACACAAAATAGCCCAGTCGGGACTTAACCATGGTTCAAAATTTTCTCTGGATCCCCATAAGATTACCAGTGCCTCCAATCAGCAGGAAGTAGTATAGAAAACTATGCCCAAACTCCCAAAATATTGTTTGTGAATGTTTGTTTTTATTTAAAGGGGGTTGGTTATAAATGGTTAATGATCATAGTCAATCTCTTTCTAAAGACAAAAGGGGAATAAGGTATAGAAATGATGGGGGGAAAGGTAGATTATTGAATCTACTTTAATCCCAAAAACAACTGTTAATCTCAAAATATTTTACATTGGTATGTATTTTGGTTTATTAACAGATTTAACATCAATTTTGTTATAGTGTATGTATATTTCTACTCTTGTTTAAGATATTATGTTTATGCAGCTCATTTAAAAATATAATGTATTGTTAAGAAATACACATTAATAGTCCTCTATAATAGTCAAACTTACAGTCATTTTAGTTAGGTTTTCTAGATATGTAGAGATATATTTCAGATGAATAGGTAATCTTCAAATACTTCAAAGACTTACAGAATTTAAAATATTTTAAGAACTTAGACTTTTTTCTACAGTGAGACATGTCTGCTCCTGGCAGCCCCAATTACTTCAAGAGGATGATGGGCATCGAAGAAACTCCTTATGGAATTTGCTTTCAATGTGCAAGGCTAGGCATTTAGGCAAGAAACTTCTCTTTCCTGGATGGCTTGACAATATGCTGTATAAACTGAACATGCAGGACCCACAGGAAAATGACTGCTGAACTTGACAAAATAAGGCTAGATGGTCCTTCAGGTTCCTGCTTCACAGAAGAAACTGCCAGACATTCTGCAAGACAGATGAATTTTGTCAAAATAGGCAGGACAGTCCTTCAAATTTCCTGCTTCACTGAGAAATATGCCAGAAACTCTAGGCCTGTAGGCTGAAGATGGATGCCCCAGCATTACAGAGGAACTTTGGGTGATTGTCTAGGCATCCAAAGTCTCTGTCATTTCTAGAATTTTGGAAGTCGCTTACAATATGCTTCTTGTTTACTCAGGTAATATTATTTTCCTCCTGAGGTCTTTGATGGAGTTAAAGACTAGATAGTTATAATTATAGTTTTCCTTAGTTATGATATAAGATCAATTAAATATGAAACTTTAGACTCACAAAGATAAGATAGATGATAGAATATTTTCTTTAATTTTGCCAAATACAAATAGACTAGATATTGTAACTGTAATTCTTGCTTGATAACTGTTTTGTTATATGTAATTTTACTATGTTAAACTTAAAACCTTCCTTTTTGATTAGACAGAAAAGGGGAAGTGCTGTGGGATGGTATTTCTCTATGCTGTGAATATGTGTTGCTACTATTGGTTAATAAAGAAGCTGTTTCGGCAACACAAGATATGACCAGGTGGGAAATCCAAGAGAGATACAGGGAGAAGAAAGGCGGAGTCAGACAGGTACCATCAGGGTCACCCAAGAAACAAGATGCCACCATACTAGTAATGCCACGTCTACATGGTAAGATATAGATTAATAGAAATTGGTTAATTTAAGATATAAGAGCTAGCAATAAGCCTAAGCTGTAGACCAGACAGTTTGTAATTAATATAAGCCTCTGTGTATTTATTTGGGACCGAGCAGCTGCAGGACACAGGAGAACTTCTGACTACAGACACCAGCCTCACAATAAAACAAAAGCATGAAAGACACTCCCTGTGGGCAGCACCCCCACCATGTAACTTCTGATCGAGACAGTGGGGAAACCAACCTCACAGGGAGCTTTAAGAAGCAGCCGCCTTCTGCAAGAAAAGCCTGGAGAAATAGTGAGGGGAGTCTTGGGCTTCATGTATCCAATAGGCTAACCCAGCTGCAGAGCAGAAGACCGGCACAGGTGGTGGCCGTTCCAGGAAAAGGACATCTGCTAAAATAGATAACATCTCATAACACCCAGAGCCGCTGCTCCCCGCCTCAGCCGCCCGTCAGGTTGAATGGCAGTCATTTCAGCATCATTCTACCCCAGTACTGAGTGTGATCCACAGCAGTAAAGACTCGACACTCCATATACTGGAATAGAATGTCGTTTTTAAAAAAGGGAGTGCAATTTAGCTTGATGTGATGGCCGGAATAGGCTGTGGACTCCTTGTGGAAATAAATTCACAGAATCTTTGGTTAAAATGCATATGTTTGGGCTCTCAATGTCTACCTTTTCTTTCTTTATACTAAGCTTTCATTTTCTTTAAAAAACATGTTTTTCTTTAAAAAAAAAATTATGTGTATGGATGTTTTGCCTGTATGCATTGATATACAGCACATGTGTGTCTGGAGCCTGAGGAGGTAAGAAGATGGCATTGGAACCCTGGAACTGGAGTTAGAGATGGCTGTGGGCCACCTTGTGGGTTCTGGGGATCAAACCTGGGTCCTCTGCAAAAGCAGCAAATTCTCTTGGTGAGCCATCTCTCCTGCACCCTTCTTTTGATTTTCTTCATCGTTCATTCCTGACTCAAGCTGTCCATTGTGTAGGAAGTCCATGCTGAGAACTAGATCCACCGTTTGCCCAGGAGGCTGGGGAGGAAGGTGACCCTTGCTCTGAACATGTGGGTTCAACTAGAAAACAGTTCGAAGTCTCGGAGACCTTCTCGGTTGCTCAATATAGCTGTCTCATTTCCTTCCTAGAAGGACCATCTGCCCCATTCACCTGTCTCCAGTTCTATTCCCGCACCTTCTTGTGTTTGGTGCCATGCTGTCTTAACACTCCCGCTGCATCACCCACAGCCCAGGGCAAGAAATAAACCACACCACTCTTGCTGCTGATGGAATCTTATTTCTTTTTTATTATTATTAAATTTTCTATTCATTTTACATACCAACTACAGATGGTCCCCCTCTCCTTCCTCCTCCCAACCCCCACCTTCCCTTCTAACCCACTCCTCATTTCCACCTCCTCCAAGGCAAGGTCTCCCATGGGGAGTCAGCAGAGCCTGGTACATTCAGTTGAGGCAGGTCTAATCCCTTCTCCCTGCACTAAGGCTGCGAAAGGTGTTCCACCATAGGCACTGGGCTCCAAAAAGCCTGCTCATGCACCAGGGCCTGATCCCACTGACTGCCCCCTCCCCCAGATAGTTCAAGCTAAACAACTGTCTCGCCTATCCAGAGGGCCCAGTCCAGTAGCATGGGGGCTCCACAGCTAATGGTCCACAGTTCATGGGTTTCCACTAGTGTGGCTGGTCTCTCTGTATGTTTGATGGAATCCTGTTTCACACATAATATTTTTATTTTCCTACAACTCACACCCTGAGACAAGACACCACTACGGCTCCCTAATCCATGAAGCAAGGAGGGATTTCTAGCACACATCAGGTGAGCCCCTTGTCCCACCATGTCAAACCATGCCTTGTGGTTTCCCTTTGCAGATACAGATCTCCCTTACACCAGGCATTCAGCGAGAGGGGTGTCCACTCAGAGTTTTTTGACTGAGAAATGTTTATAAATCATGAGACCATTGTCTAAAGGTCAAATGCACATCGTCAACATTGCCATTTCATTTCCAGCAACTGTTAGTTTGTCAGGTGTGTGTGTGTGTGTGTGTGTGTGTGTGTGTGTGTGTGAATCACAGCTGTTCAGACATCAATGACTCAGAATGCTGGGAGTTCCCTGCATGTCTGGGAATCATGTTTATAATACAAATGCCTAGTTAATAAGAGCTGGCCTTCCTGACTTAAAGGGGAGGGGGCTGTACCAGATACTTCTCTGTTCCTCCTACACTGAGTCAGTAAATGGGATGTGTAAGGTTTGTTTGTGCTGGAAATGAACCCAGTGTATTTATAGAACCATGAAACTGCTCTGTCCATCACTGCCATGGTGAGTAGATCCTTACACATCCCTCCACACTCACAGCATGCCCCAAACCCAACAAACAGAGGGAATCCTAATGTAGGCTTGTGGTGATATATTGTGTACCCTAATAAAATTTGCCTGAAGATCAGAGAGACAAAGGAATAAGCCACTTCCACATCTTACCTCTAGGACTTCTTAGCCTGAGAAGCCTCTAGTTTCTGTCTCCTCACACCTTATGTAGCTTTCTCCACCCAGCCATCACTTCCTGGGATTAATGGCATGTGTGTTTCCCAAGCAAAGGCATGAGATCTTAAGTGCTGGGATTAAAGGTGTGTTCCACCACTGCCTGGCTGTGTTTCTCTCCTAGGCTGAATCAATCTCATGAAATCCAGAGTGGCTTTGACCTCACAGAGATCCAGACAGATCTCTGCCTCCTGAGTGCTAAGATTAAAAGTGTGTGCCACCACTGCCTGACTCCTATGTTTAATCTAGTGGCTTGTTCTGTCTTCTGACCTTCTGGCAAATTTTATTAGGGTACACAACATTTCTCCTTTTTGTCTAAAATAATAAAAGACTATAACTAATATAAGAAAAACTATATACAAGTATACACAATACATACAGTCAAGAATTACATTAACAATGTCCAGTCCACTGACATTTGACAGATTCAGAGAAAATACTGCATTATTTACCCTATTTTGGTGAGTCCAAAATGTACCTAATTCATTTTCTATCCTAACTTGTATTACCAACCCAAAACTATCTTTTGATGTCTTTCAAATTTATACACTTTACACTTCTGTAGTGAGTTTCTTTTCTGAATTTGTTAACAAGGAAATCAATAACTAATAACTATCTAACCTTCAACTCCGTCAGAGACCTAAGAAGGAAATATTTACTGAGTAAGCAGGAAGTGCAAACAAGCGACTTCCAAAAAAAATGTGAGAAATGACAGAAACAGCTGGCTGCCTGGACAGTCACCCAAGGTTTCTCTGCAACATTGGGGCATCATCTTCATCCTACAGGCCTAGCATATCTGACAGACTCATCTGTGAAGGAGGATTTTCTGAAGGGCTGTCCTACCTTGTCTTGGCAAGGATCAGCAGTCCTTTCTTTCGTGTCCTGCTTGTCCATTTTGGACAGCATACAGTCAGTAGTCAAGGCAAGGGCATTTTCTTGCCCAGTGGTTAACTTGTCACAAAGAAAGTAAACTCCATATGGAGTTTCTTCAATATAAGGCATGAGGAGACAGGAACTAGAGCCTTTTCAGGCTGAGGAGTCCTAGAGGTGAGATGTGGCAGTGGCTTGTTCTTTGTCTCTCTGATCTTCCAGCAAATTTTATTAGGGTATACAATATATCACTGCACTGGCTGTTGTCTATGGGTGACAATTATGTGTCAATATAAGTTCACTGACTTGGAGAAATACGCTGTTTTGGTATGGGATGTTGATAATGGGGGAGGCTACCCACGTGGAGGCTTGAGGGGATATATTGAAAATCTCTATGCATGCCTACTGCTCAAGTTTTCAGGACACTGATACTGCTCAAAAATTAAAAATTAAAAAAAATAACCAATCTTCCTTGAAGCTGGGATTCAGGTACATTGAGAAGGGATAGTTCCCACAGAAACACAGAAATGCATGGATACTCAGTAGAAGACAACTTTGGAAAGTTGGAGTTTTTAGGAGAATTTAGTATTCCCTTGGAATGTTCATACTTGCTGCAAACTCTACCAGACCCCTCTCTCTCACACACACTCTCTTTCTCTGAGTCCTTTTAACTCAGTGTGTGTGTGTGTGTGTGTGTGTGTGTGTGTGTGTGCCAAAGCATATATATGGAGGTCAGAGGAAACCGTGGGTGTCAGCCCTCACCTCTACCTCATTTGAGACGGGGTCTCTTGTTTGCCACTGGGCACAGTAGCCTAAGTGGCCCACAGGCTTGTGCCTCCCATATTACTGCAGGGTGCTGGGGCTACAGCCGCTGGGGCTGGCTTTCCTTGAGTTCAGAGGTTCCAACTCAGGTCCTCACACTCACACAGCAAGCCTAGGCCACTTTTCTAACACTCCCCCTATGTCTTTTATCGTTCACACACACACACACACACACACACACACACACACACACACACAGGCACAACCTCACACAAACACACACATAATCACAGGAGCATACACACATACAGACATATATACACACATACACACACACACACACACACACACACACACACACACACACACACACACACAGCTTCACCTAAGCCGTCTACCTCCTAAGACTCCTGAGGTTGAGAACTGAAACTAAGCAAGGCAGTCAGCATTTCCCTGCTGAAATGGACCGGCCTCTGGTTTCCTCTTTCCCAGCATCTGTCATTGGCGTGACTTCCCTCTCCCGCACTCTGCTTCTTGCCACCGAGCCACCAAAAAGTGCAGAGTGTCTATAGGCGTGATGGGGAAGCCGCACTCCTTGGGGATTTATTTGGTTTCATTGATGCATGAAACTGTGCACAGTGGAGAATTCAACAAAGCAAGAAAAAGGTTTCTTTGATCCTAAACCTGGGAGCAAAATGTAAATCAATATGAGAAACCATAGTTTGTCTTTCAAAATTAAATATCATTATCAAGTTGTTGTGAACCCCTGGTGGCCCCTAAAACTCCATTTAAAACAGTTCAATGTTATGGCTGAACCGGGGGAGTTCTTAGAATTAGGGAGTTCTTGGTCTGGGAGCGATTTTCCTCATCAGCCCCCTCTCCCGGTGGCACTAACACATGCAAGCAACACACACACACACACACACACACACACACACACACACACACACACACACACACAGCTCAGCCCAGACACTTCCTATCTTGGCAGTCACTGCGATCCCCTCACCAAAGCTCTGGGCGCTTCCTGCCGGTGGGCACAACCCACACCCTTTCACTAATTACTAACCATTTCCTCTTGTAGTCAGCCCTGAAAAGCCTGTTTGATCTGCCTGACATGTTCCACGCATGTGCTTCCAAACACAACCCCTCCTGAGGCCCGCTTAGAAATGGCAAACCTGGCAGACAGGGACATGAGCAACAACTCATTTCCTTCAGTCAGCAGCAAGGGAGTTCTACTGGGAAACTGATGGCCATAGGCAGAGAGCTCCCCTCAGGACTGACTGACTGATTGATTGATTACTAATTGATTGATTGATCAATTGCCTATTACTATATGTGAAAGATCAAATTAGCAGTAGGTGTCATAAATACCTTACATCCTGTCCAGTCAGAGGAACTGTGACTTATTTAGTTCAAGACCACGATTCTGAAGCCAGAATATTCTGATAAGCTAAATTAGGCCCTTAACTGAGATTTGTGGGTGAGTGTCCTGGCAGCTTCCATTAACTTCAAGAGGACGTTGGGCTATCCTGACCAGTCAGAATGGCTGGAGTGATGGGGTGTTGACCTTGTGGACGGGATAAAAGACCAAGAGTAGACCCCCTCCCCGTGCTCACTTCTGTTCCTTGAACTACTCTCTGGACACACAGCCCTGGTGTTACTGCACCTCAGCATGGCCAGAGCATTTTCAGGGACTCAGCCATCTATTGCAAGGTCCAGGTCTGTTATCTCCCTTCCTGCTGACAGCATATGTTTTTAGGATGTCTGAAGCAAACACGCACTGAATATAACCAAAATGACCAGACCTTGACCATCCACCCAAACGTCAAGAGAGGAAGCAGCTTCTGTGCTCTCAAGTTGGCCGTCAAGTGTGCGCTCTTACGCGGACTGAGACTGAGCGGACTGAAACCACTGAATCACAAGGGACTTACCTACATTAAGTGTTCAGACTATTTACATTCCAGGGTGGGGAAAAAAAATGAACCTTTGTCTCTGCACCCCTTCAGATGCAGGTCAAATAAAAACCTCCAGGTCTCTCTGTGCTAAGCCCATGCACGTCAGTGATGCCCAGCCCACTGGGGGGCGGAAAAAAATAAAACCCTTCATCAACTCTGCTGAAGCTGAGCTGCTGTCTGAGAAGATCAAAGGGGCTGTTCTCCAGCAGACTTGGTGTCTACAGTCCCCTGGCCTGCCCGTGTGGTCTCAGCCACTCCCACTTGTCCCAGCTCAGGGCTGGAGTTTCTGATGACAGTAATTGTCAGCTAGCTAAGTCACCGCCAACAAGGGAGGGAAATGCCCCGCAGGCAGTGTGCTTCTCAGACTCACGTGAAAACATAGCAAGGAACTGATAAAAGAAAACTCCCCAGGCCTGTTTAGTGACCGCCAAGAGGCTCTCTTTCTTTAGAGTAATAGCATTCCATGGCTGTGCCACCAAGAGGAAGAGCAAAGGGCTTCTGTCTGCTTCTGCGACTTGATTTCATCTCCAGATCATCTCCAGGAGGAGTGAGTCCATCCCTCCCCACAGCTCGGGGGTACTGGCAGTTACATTGCCTTAGGATACCACATGTGAAAGTCAGGACTGTCTCAGCTCTTTCCTGGAATGGGAGATTCATGAGCTTTAAGATGGATCTTAAATCCCATCTCTTCACTACCTTTTCTGTTTGTTTATTCTATTCAAATTTAGAGTGACTGTTGGAGGTTGTGTTGGCAAGGTGAAGGGTTAGTATTAGGATGACTTTGATCCTGATTTACCAAAAAAGCCATTGGAATAACTTGAATAAGCACTACCATGCACTTTTTTACCATTAGCATAATGTTATCTGTTAGATTTTAATTTTAAATGATTTCTCAGAGATGGAGTTAAAGAGATGGTTAACCAGCAAAAGACTCATCCATCCATTCAATCAAGCAACAGCCTCTAAGTTTCTTTGATGTATATTTTTTAGAAGAACTTGAGGGCAGAGTTTCTCAGTTATCAGCAACATCTTCCCCAATTGGTAATTTCTCTGACCCAGTAGCAAAATGCCTGAGAACTACATTCCCCAGAAGTCTTTGCAATCACCCTTATGCTAGGGTCCACTATGGGTGGTTCTAGTAACAGACTGGAAGGCAGAGATAATCATTGGGTTACTTTTCTACTCTGGAGATGGTAGCTGTGGGACTTGTGTGTCTGCTCAGCAATCCAGATGTACCAGCATCCTTAGCAGTTAAATAGGACCCACCATGTTCTCATTAATTTCTTCAACCTAAGGGGATAGTATTTTATCATAGTTACTAAGCTTAAGCAAACATGCCTTCTGTTCCGTCCTGTATTTCAGATCCCTCTTAGTAAATTCCTTCTCAGAAATACATGGTGGCTGGGTATAAAGGTATGATGTACCTGTTTGCTCTAGACCCAAGAGGCTGATGTAGGAAGATCATGAGTTCAAAGTAAGCCTAGACTATATGGTGAGTTCCAGGGTAGCCTGAGATAATAGTGAAATTATGTCTCAAATAAATAAAGACAGGTGTTTGTCAACAAAATGGGTTGGGATACTGGCTGAGACCCGTCCCACAAGTAACTAAGTGTGATGAACTACATAAGCAATGAGGCAAATTTTATTAGATTCTTTAAAGATGGTGTTGAGGTCATTTCCTGCAGTCTCAAAATGCATGGTACAACAGGGGGGTTAATTATATAAATTCTGCTCCTACGACTCTATACAGTGGCCATATGAGTGGCCCAGTCCCTTCTCCAAACAGCTTAGGTATCAAAGTCATGTTCGCACTTTTGGACATCGTTCAAGTGGCAGGTTGGTTACGTGCAGGATGTCAAATGCCATCCTCAGGCTTGCATAGCGGTCCCTTGGGCTCATGTGGCAGGTATTGGATGCCTGCGCTGTGATCCATGCCCATCACAGGATATATAGACAGAGGAGCTTCCCAGATCAACTGCTGAGCCCCAAGGGGGAGACTCCCCAATACATTCATCAAAGTCAAATGGCAGAGCACATCGAACTGCTTCATTAATTATGAAAATTCTCTCCCACAGTGACATCTTGTTAACTGTGTAAGGCTCAGCACATCCTCACGTGGCCCTTTCTGTCCACGGAGTGCCACGTTTAGTATGGAATTGGAGGCTTGTTTGTTCTCTCTTTCCCTCCTTTATAAAGAAAAGGCTACTTTGTGCCCAGCCCACATCTACATATATTCTTGTGTGTTTGCATGTGCTCACTGTGCGGACAGAGGTGGCCTTGTCCCTGGGAGGAAGTTTACCACGCCAGCGTTTGTTTTACAAAGATATATAGATGGGCTAAGAAAACAGAGCTTGGTTCCTTTGAGAAGGTTGAATTCATGCTGAGAGCTCACACACCCTGAACGCTGCTTGCAGATCTGGCTGCTGGGTGGAAACTTGGCCTTACTCTCCTCATCTGTTGGGGAGGGGAAAGTGACGAGAATGCGTACCTCTCTCCACCCTCTTGGAAAACAATTTTGGCTTTTTAGGACTTTCATTTCCAAACACGTGGTCATGAGAGGTTAAGAAACTCACAGAGTGTTCCATGTCTACAGTCAGGCCCTTTACACAGGCTGAGATAGTCATTTTGTACTGCTTGGCTTAAAGAAGAGCTCGTGAGGCCACGCCCACTCAATCTGCCAGCCATGCTTGATCACTGGATCCTTCCTAGACAAAGAGGCCACTGTTTGATTAGCTGTGACTTAATGACTCTGGGTTTCTTTCTTTGGCATTTCATCATAAATTGCGCACAACCTATTACAATACTCCATAGTATCAGGGTCCAAGAAGTTTTGTTTTTTGCCATCCAGACCACAGGGCTTCCATATTGCCATCTACGGAGATATGCACAGAAGCCAAATACCAGCTTTGTACATGGCCCTCAGGACCCCATCCCACTGGCCAGATCTTAGACATATGACACTCCTCACTTCAAGGGAGCTGGAGACAGTCATTGTTCAGTGTCAAGAGCTGGTACAATCACCAAAGGAAGGACAGGGTGTCCAGGCACCTGTCTGTGACTAAGGAAACAATGGAGTATCTAGGCACCTGTAACTAAAGGAAGGATGGGGTATCCAGATACCTGTGACTAAAGGAAAGATGGGGTGTCCAGGCACTTGTCTGTGACTAAGGGAAAGATGGGGTACCCAGGCACCTGTGACTAAAGGAAGGATGGGGTGTCCAGGCACCTGTCTGTGACTAAGGGAAAGATGGGGTACCCAGGCACCTGTGACTAAAGGAAGGATGGGGTGTCCAGGCACCTGTCTGTGACTAAGGGAAAGATGGGGTACCCAGGCACCTGTGACTAAGGGAAGGATGGGGTGTCCAGGCACTTGTCTGTGACTAAGGGAAGGATGGGGTACCCAGGCACCTGTGACTAAAGGAAAGATGGGGTGTCCAGGCACTTGTCTGTGACTAAGGGAAAGATGGAGTACCCAGGCACCTGTGACTAAAGGAAGGATGGGGTGTCCAGGCACCTGTGACACCCTCCCCTTTGTGTTAAGGTGCAGCATCCCCTAAATATTGACACAGAGAAGGTGCTGAGCAGACACTTGTTAAATAAACAGCTGGAGAAATGAATGAGTCAGACCCTTAGGGGATGCTAGCCACTCTAACGACAAACACGAGGGCAGATGTCAAGACATTTGTTTTCATCAGTTTCTCAGAAGTGAAATTTACTTTATATTAGACAAATGTCAGTTTAAGGAAACATGTTTGTTGGTCAAAATCAGGACTGTAAATATCTTGCTGGTGACTCCATCATATTCTTTTGCCAACACTTCCCAAACCCAGGCAGCAAAGAAACCCTTTTGTTTTTTGTCAGAGAACACCTACAACTTAGGGACCTTCGTGGAAGATGCCTCTCTTCCTAAAATGCTGGAACTTAAGACTGGAGTTAAAGTCGATGTAAACACTGGCGACACCTATTTCTTTGTGAATTAACAGTGAGGCTGGGAAGATGATTCAGCTGCAAAGCGTTTGCTGTGTAAACACAGGACCCGAGTTCAGGTCCCAGCACACACATAAAAAGCCTGGATGGCAGCAAGTACCTGCAACCCCAGTGCGAGGTTGGAGACAGGCAGATCCCTGGAGCTTGCTAGCTAGCCTGTCTAGCCAAATCGGTGAGCTCTAAGTTTGAAGAGAGAGCTTGTCTCAAAATACAAGGTAGAAAAGCAATTGAGGAAGACACTGACATCAGCCTCTGGCTTCCACACACATACACATGCACACCCAAGCACACACACACACACACACACACACACACACACACACATACACACACACGCACGCACGCACGCACGCACGCACACACACACACACACACATACATACACACACACACATACATACACACACACGCACGCACGCACACACACGCACGCACGCACACACACACACACGCACGCACGCATGCACACACACGCACTAATAATAATGAATATATAAATGAACAGACATTAAAGTATAATGATGAAGCAGTCTTCTCAGAGTATGCCAACAACAGCTCCGCTGTGTGTTCCCGAGACTGTGAAGCGCTCACATGTTACTTGGTCCCCTTCCGTGGAAGCCTCGTTTCCTTTAGAGCTTTTTCAGCAATCATGGAAGACTAGACATGGCAGATGCCTTGCAGGTTCATCAAAGAAATGCATCTGCCTCCGATCCTGATGTCACCACATGACTGAAGGAAAACATCAGAACGAAACCTCATGACATGATTTCATTTCTACCCAGGGTCTGGACAGCATCACTTCCTCTTTAAGTAAACACTAAAACGGAAGACTATCCAGACAGATCATCGCAGATGGTGCGGCTGTGACCACCCTCCCAGGAAATCTGGTATTTGTTCCAAAAACAGGTCTGGATTTTGAAAGAACTCTTGACTAACACAGTCGTTCAACGTCCAGAGGTCTCTGAGGAAGTAACTCATAAAGAGGAGGTAATGGCTAGAAATCACAGTGGATGCTGCCTTCATTCATACCTCAGCTCTTACTTAGAGCAGGAGGAAAGACAGTTTCCCCGACTATCTCTAATCAACAGGTGTCTGCTGACCCCTTGAAAACTAAGCCCATGATACATTGACCTGGAAATCTACTATTTTGTAGCGGTTTTCCCTTTATCTGTTGGAAGTACAGCGGGGAGGGCAGAGAATTGTACCTTCTCTGTAATAACAGCTCATCATAAACTCTATAATTACAGGGAGACTGAACCATTTGTTTTATTTTTAAAGAAATGGAATGCCACAAAACGTTGATGGAGGTCTCAGTGTTGGAGGCCATATGTAAGTGGATTGGTCTGAGGAGTGAGTTGAGGAGAAAATAGTCAATCAAAAATAGCATTGAGGGCCAGAGGTGTGGCTCAGGGGGACAGCCCTTGCATAGCATATGAGGGGCTCTATATTCCATCCCCATCACTCAGAATAAATAGATAGGTAGATTGGTTGATTGATTTAAATGTACTGCATTGAATAATCTAGCAGCTAACTATCTACTGCTTCCCCATCACGGGTCTCATCCTTCCATGAATATATGCTGAGTCTCCAGGAATTGAACAGACTGGTTCTCTACCTACCTACGCAGAAATCTGTTATCATGGAGCAAAATGTAGAGCATTCAGAAGCTGGCTACTAAAAAAGAATGGGGCTAGCTTTTAAAGAAAGAAAGAAAAAGTATGGGCAAGTTAATAGCAGTAAATATTCATGAACAATTGATGTTTATCAGTGTGGTCACTGACAGGCTGGAGATCTTTCCAAATCTGACCCGTTGCCTTTAGAAGAGGAAGGAAATCAACAGCTGAAAGATGCTGTGCTCACCGACTCACAGCGTGAGGAAGAAGCTGCCCTCCTCACATCCAGCCTGATCCAGCTCACCTCAGTCTGGTCCCTGGGAAGAAAATGCCTGGGTCACAAGCACACACTCACACGTCACACTCACACACTAAGCATTGCACCAACCCCTAGAGGACCAAGAAAGACGGATGTGTTTCTAGAAGGAAGTGGGATGTGACTTTGCCTTGGGAGTCTGTTTCTACTCACCCCAGAGAAAGGACAACAGACTAGGAAATGTTTCCACGCGAGTCCTGTTTGGTGAACTAATTATTGTGACTATTTACACGGTGACAATCACTGACAGGCACAAGGACAGCCTCATGGCTACACCACCAAAAAATCCCTCCTCCCTCAAACAGTTAACTGATTATAAATCTTCAGAGGGGAATGGGCTTCGTAAGCTCTGCTAGTCCTCCAGCTCCTTCTGTGAAGGATGTTAACGGGTCCCCACCGTGTGCGGGTCCTACAGGAGTGACCACAGCTGCTTTGACTCAGTGACCACATCCAGCCTCGAGAGAACAACCACACAGTACTCTGCCCCTTCCTCCATGCCTTCCCCTTCTTCTGTACCTTTGGGCTATACAGATAAATGATTCTTTATTCCCAGGAAGGGCTGATCACTGAGCCATGATGCCACAGACCACCTATTAGCAACTTGGCTGGTTATGAGTCTTGCAGTAGCTCCTACCTACTGTAAAGAGATGTTCCCTTCCACTCCGGTCAACAGCAAAAACGTATCTATGGCACAATTTAAAAGACGATTTGACAGGCACATCATATCTACTTAACAGGACAAGAGTAGTGGCTTCCCCGTTAAACATTACAATTCACCCAGCCACAACGTTTTGTCCTTGCTTTCAACGTCAAATGTGGGTCTCCTCCTGTGCAGTGGACCTTAAATTCAACTGTAAAATAGCTGTTTTCACCCCCCATAGCAGTCATACACCTGCATGGCATGCTGATGGCATTAGCATCAGGGTCCCTAACCAAGCAGGATCATGGGCAACCATAGTCTCCCAGACGCTTGCATAGCACCTCCCAGTCCTATGAATGCCAGCCAGCACGGAGGGAGCTTCCAGCTCGGCCCCAGCTTGATCTCTCCAGGTCCTGAAACCAAAGTGTCTCCAGCAATATAACCTTATGGCACAGTCCCAGCCTGTAACCAACAGCAGTGACAACAGCCTGTACTGTGTGACACTCGGACACTCTTACCGTCTTCAATGATCTTATAACTTCTGGACGTGCCTCTGCCCTCCTAGAATGACTTTTGAATTTAAGCTGTTCTATGATTTCCTCAATGACCTTGTCATGCATCGTCTGCACTGACCCATACAGCTTCCAAAAACTTAGCAGCTGTGCCTCATCCCTGCATCCTGTGAGGGGTGCTTTCCCATCCTTGCCCCTTTAGTTCATATGCACATCCTTCCGGAAAACACTCAGAACTTAGGACTGCATAGTAAAACCTTTTGAAAGCGTGTAGGTTCCTGAGAGCCCAATACTATCTGTTAGAAGCAAAAGGGGATTGATCTCAGAATTCAGCAGCCAAAGGATGAAAAAAAAAAGTAAAGTACAATACAGCATGTAACCATCCTATTATTTTTATTAAGTCATTTCCTCAAAAGAGCAATGTTGGGTCCCATGACATGATGGGACACACTTTCTAACTTAGTCCTTGATAATCCACATTCATGCTCCATGAGCCACACTGCCTCCTCACAGTGTCCTCTCCCAGCTGGGTGGGGCCAGCTCATGCTACCTGTTTCTCAGCCCAGCCTAGAGCTAAGAGGTCACAAGGCTGTGTCCTCACCTGCTGCACCCTCCATTCAAGTAGGCTCTAGTGACGGGCCTCTCTGTGCCTGATTGGCCATGCCCAACTCCTACAAGGGTCCTGAGCCAGGTGAACAATCCCTGTCCCCACAATATCCATGTTTGCAGGGGAGAAATGTACAAAACACACCAGGGAGTGGGAATAACTGCCCACCACTGGGGCAAGTTTAATTGTTCTCATTTCTCCTTCTCCCCATCTGGTGAACCACCTGTCAGGACGCAATGCCTTCCAGAGACTAGCAGGCAATGAGTTTGGTTTTTTGTCAGTTTTCTTCCTGGGATTCCAACTCTGCACAGACACCCCACATTTGCTCTTAAACCTAAACAAATACTTTGTCTGTTTTTTTTCTCCTCTTAAATGTGATGAAATTTAATGGGGGAAGTTGAGAATAGGATGGAGAACTCAGAGGAAAAGGACTTGAAGAAAATCTGCAGCAAATATCCCAGAGCTGAGTACTAAGGCTCTGGGAGCAACATCAGCCAGAAATGACTGGACAGACCTTACGGTTCAACTCCCTGTGTGTGCCTGAGGCCCAGGGCTGGCCAGGTCCCATGAGCACTAGGTGACTAGCTTGGAGGCAGTTAGACACACCAATGGACTTAGAAAAATGTTAGAGTTGATGTTCTGGACACAACCAGACAGACAGGAAAAGAGCATCAGACAGAACACTTGTCCCCTCTCTGTGCTATTTCTCAACTGAGACTTCGATACTTGGGGAATGCCGAAGCAGCGCGGGAACATTAAAAGGCTGATGTGCGCACGGGTCCAAAATGCCTCTCAGCAAACTCCAAAAGCAGAGGCAGCCCAGAGCTCAGGAAACTCGGATTTCACTCCATTTGAAAACGTTAGGGGCAGTTCTCATCCACATGAAAAGCTGACATTCAGAAGTGCGTTCATTTTCATTTCAAACAGACTTTTAAAGTTAAATTAGTTCCCTTTTAATTCAATGTTTTGAGACGTTCACAGACGAGTAATGTACTTACATTATTTTCCCTTCCTCTCCTCTCTCCAATTCCTCCCATGTTGTCCCCACCCACATTCAAATTCATGACATTTTCTTTATTATTGTTACATACATACATATGTGTATACATGTATGTGTATTTCATATATATGGGTGTGTATACATATGTGTATACATATATCCACGGCACACTTGTGGAGCCCAGAGGACAACTTTATATATACAGTCACTTCTCTCCTACTTCACTTGGGTTCCAGAAACTGAACTTGGGTTTCCAGGCTCACAGGGAATTCGCTTTATCCATTAGCAATTTTGCCAGCCCTCAAAATTTGTTTTATTTTGAGACAGGGTCTCTCTATGTAGCTCAGGCTGTCATGAACTCAATACGTAGACCAGGCTGTGTAGCATGAATTGTTAGAAGGTCTTATTAATAAAAACAAACCCAGAGCCAGGTATTGAGGTGAAATGCTGGAAAATCAGAGAAACAGAACAAGCCACAGCTAATCTCACTTTGCCAGTTCCTCAACTGATCTTGTTTCCTCGAATTGGAAACCTCTGTGTCCTCATCCAAATAGACCTCAGCGGAATCGCTGCTAAAAGCTAAAAGCTTAACCAGCTCTAGTTCCTGGTCCTCACGCCTTATATACCTTTCTGCTTCCTGCCATCGCTTCCTGGGATTAAAGGCATGTGTCACCATGCCTGGCTGTTTCCAGTGTGACCTTGAACTCACAGAGATCCAGATGGATCTCTGCCTCCCAAGTGCTAGGATTAAAGATGTGTGTGTGCCACCATTTTCTGGCCTCTATGTCTATCTAGTAGCTGTTCTGTTCTTTGACCCAAGATAAGTTTATTAGGGTGCACAATGTATTGGGGGACACAATATCACCACAAAGCTGACCTAGAACTCACAGGAATCTACCTTCCAATTGCTGGAATAAAGGCATTCGCCAGCACTCCTAGTTCTCGATGTAGTTTTGATTTGCATTTTCGTATATTTATTGGGTATTTATCTTCCTTGGAAGGTGTCTATTCAGCTCATTTTGTTCATTGTTATTTTGTTAATTGGATTGTTTGTGCTTGGGGTTTGGGGGGCTTTTTAATACTCTGGATATTTCTCCCCAGTTAGACGGATAGCGTTCGACCACTCTGTAGGCTTCTTCTCTTCATTGTTTCCTTTGCTCTACAGAAGCTACAGACTTTAAGGCACTGCTGCTTGACTCCTGCTGTGATCCTGAACTATTAGACTCCGAAGGCCACTGCCTGTGCCTGTGCCTTTAAATGCTTCCTTAGTGTCAAAGCTCTGTTAAGCTCACGTTAAGGCTGTGGATCCAGGCTGAGTTGCTTTTGGATGGTCAGGAGTGAGGGATCTGCTTTTACAGTTCTACCTGTGGATATCCCCTTCCCAGCACCACTTGTTGAGGAAACTACAGAGACGAGGCTTTTCAGTCACACGGGTGGGCCAAAGTCTGTCACCAAGCAGCACTAGCACAGTGGACTCTGTCTGCTCAACACAATCACGTGTACAAGCTGGCAAACACGTTGTCAGTTCAACAACCCTCAGAAGGTTCCAGGACTCTGCATGATGGGCATCTATGCACATCACTGAAGTCTACACCAGATCATTTAAATTCTTTCAGAATATAAATTCTCCCTGGAATTTCCACACAGAGAGGA
Source organism: Peromyscus eremicus (assembly GCF_949786415.1). Taxonomy (NCBI): domain Eukaryota; kingdom Metazoa; phylum Chordata; class Mammalia; order Rodentia; family Cricetidae; genus Peromyscus; species Peromyscus eremicus. The sequence continues at coordinate 4,987,755 of NC_081428.1, read as the reverse complement.
ATGCCTCTCTAACTCCAACTAAAAGAGATGAGCCCTCTGTCTCTTCTGCCTGTGAAATCACCAGCTTTGCCCCAGACCCCGGGGTAGACCAGTAGTCCTGAGTACTTACAATTGCTGTCAAGTGCAAAGGGAGGCATTTTACATACTGAAGGGTTCCACCCAGAGCATTGCAAGCATGGTGTTAACGGAGGTTAGCATGGGTTTGGAGAGACACCTAGTGGCCAGCTGAGGAAAACACAGAGCAGCTTGGACAAAGTGACGGCGATTTTATTTGATAAATAACCAGACGGCTACAGTGTGGGATTACTTGTATTAAATAAATTTTAAAAGCCTCACGTTTAAAACAGAATATGCCTCATAGAAAATCAACTTATTTCCTTTGCTATTTGAGACGATAACTTTCCGAAACATCTAGAATAAGCAACATTGTGTGGCAGTAACTGCCAGTCCACAGCACCTGTCGGGTGTTGTTTCCTTTCTCGGCTCTTCACAATCACCAACAGGCTGGGTGACCAAAAAAGCCTGGTTATTAATTATTATTAAATAATCAGAATGATTATCTCCATATCTACTCGTTTACCTGTGAATTTCATAGTTTTGTTATTCTTAGCATGTGAATTAATATTCCATTGTTTGCATGGACTGTTTTTATTTCACATTTTTAATTGAAATAGAATTACTTGACCCCTTTCGACCCCTCCCAGGTCTCCTCCCTCCAACCCCTTCCATTCCCCCACTCTCAAATTGATACCCTCTTTTTCTTTATTACCGTTAAATACATGTGTACATACGTTTGTGTGCACAGAGAGATAAATGCGATCTGCCGAGTCATTTCTGTTGTTTGTGTGTATGCTGCTTTAGGGCTGACCACGTGCTGGATAACCAGTGAGGGACTCATCTCTGGGAGAGGCTAACCTCCATCTCCCAACTGTCCTTCCTTGCCTGTGGTTGTCTAGGAGTGGAACACGGTGAAATTCTTCCTTTTCTTCATTAGCACATCATTTACAGTGCCATTGCCCTGGTCTTGTTTATGCAGCCATTTCTAGGAGAGACTTTCACAGCAGACTCCTTGATATTCTGGCTCTTCCAACCTTTCCACCCACTCTTACATGATGTTTCCTAAGCTACAGACAGCGCCATTGAGGCTGGGCTCTCCACAGTTTGTCGGGCTCTGCATTGTGTCCAGTTGTGTATCTAAAATAAACACTTCTGAAAATTTTAGAAATGGATGTAATTCTCCTTAATTAATCAGCTTGAACAACAGTCTTACAAACTAACCAATGCTGAATACAAAATACACCTTCTGAAGCAAGACTTTGAAATACCATCAAACATCTTGAAGCTTGGTGACTTTCTCTACTAACAATGGAAAGAAATGTGTGTGTGTGTGTGTGTGTGTGTGTGTGTGTGTGTGTGTGTGTGTGTGTACCTGAGCCTATTGGAGCATATTATTTTGAACTGCATCCTAATTCATTGCATATGTAAAGCAGTACATACTGGATCACACCAGCATACATCCCTTCTCAATTATAAGGAAAGAAAAACAGTTGTGCATTTTTTTTACTATTATTTTTGTCCTCCGGACAATTTCATGTGTATCTATTACATTCTGGTTTCTGTCACTCTCACTCCCTTATGTCCCTCTAACCACTATCACACATAAACACACACACACACACACACACACACACACACACACACACACACACACACGCAGACTCTTTCCCATCCTCATGTGTTTCTGTTTTGTTTTGTGACCCGCTGAGTTTAACCAGGGCCATCTGTGTGTCCGTGGGTTTGCTACTGCACAGGAGTGTGGTGAGCTCGTCAAAGGATACAACACTGAAGACAATGTTTGCTCCTCCCCCAGAATCTGTCAGTAGCTCGTAGCTCAGCAGGGGAGGGTAAAGCCCCAGGAGCCCCTCAGGAGCCCCTCCCTCATCTATGATTGATTGCTGACAGGCCCTGTGCTGGCAGCCACTGCTGTGATGTGCTCCTGATGGCACTGGCTGTGTCATGCCCACAAGAGAACAAGTCACAGCTCTTCTCCCTCTCCCAGCTCTTACGTTCTTTCTGAGCCTTCCGTGGGTTGGTGTGAATGTTCATTAAGGGTTAAGGACTCAGAGGGAGCTACCTGCCTTCTGGGAACAGCTGTTGAAAGTCCAGTCACTAGACACACCATCTTTGATAATAATAATCACATAAGACACACAACTGGTGATTGGGTCCTCAAAACAAGTCTGTTCATCCCTGAACTGGAAGGTGTCAGCTGCCCGAAGAGGAGGCAACGGCTCGGCCATGGGAAATGCCTTATGCTTCAAACACACACTCAGATAAACTATAGAGTAATAGTGGCTAACCAGTTTGATGATTTTTATTCAATAAAATTTTAAAAACCCTCCCTGCACACTGAACCTTCTGCTGTGATTCAAACAAACGTGGAGAAATGAATCCCACTATGTGAGATCTGAAGTGACGTCATTTTTTCAAAGGAAGCTTATGCTTCAAAAAATGGGCTGGAGCCAGGCAGTGGTGGCGCACGCCTTTAATCCCAGCACTCAGGAGACAGACAGGCAGATCTCTATGAGTTCGAGGCCAGCCTGGACTACAGAGAGAGCAGGACAGGCACCAAAACTACACAGAGAAACCCTGTCTTGAAATATTTTTTTAAAAAAGTGGACTGGAGAGATGGCCTGACCCTTAGGAGAACTCATTGCTCTTTGAGGAGACCTGGGTTCAGTTCTCAGCATCCACATGGGAGCTCACAATCACTTTTAACTCCAGTTCCAGGGGATCTGCTGCCTCTTCTGGCCTCTGAGGCCACTGCATGCACTTGGTACACAGATATGTATGAAGATAAAGCACTCATACACATAAAAATTTTAAACATCAATAAATAACACAAACTTTGCTGTGGAGATATATTTGGTTGTAAACTATAACTTACTGAGAGTGTGATAGACTCCCTACACTCATGAGGGCAAGAGTGACTAGGGGTTGGAGACATCTGGAAACCGACCTTTCCCCAAATAAATACTGGTTCGAATACCAACTCCCTTATTTGAAAGGAGGATCTTTACAAAGTGATCAAGTTAAAATGCAGTTGGCAGAGTTGGCCCTGACCCAGTACTGCTGGGGTCCTCAGGAGAACGCCAGTGAGGGAAGCTGCAATGTGGATGGACCCAGGAATGTTACCTAAGTGAAGTCATGCAGGCAGGGCAATGCCACGTGGGTATGAAACGTGGAATAGCACATTAGACTACAGGCTAGTAGGCCAGAGAGGGAGGAAGGGGGTGTGGGAGACTGCCTCCTAGGTGTGAAGTTCCTGCTTATAGTGATGAAAAGGTTTTGAAGTTGACAGCAGCGGTTGTTCTGAATAATGTGAGCACACTTACTGCCACTGAACTGTACACTTAAAATTAGTTAGGACGGGAAACTGTATTTATGTACTTTATTGCAAGACAAGTACAGGTGAGAACAGCTGAGAGCACAGGATGATGCTCTTCCGAAGGATCCGGGTTCAGTCCCCGGCACCCACACAGTGGTTCACAACCTGCTTGTGATCCAGTTCTAAGGGATCCATCCAATGCCCTCTTCTGACTTGCTGTACATGGGGTGCACATACATACTGGAAGGCAAAACGCCGATACACATAAAACTTAAAAATGACTATTTTAAAATGCAAATGGATAACGTTATAGAAAGAAAAGCAGGAGAATTTGGTCCTAGACAGAGGCATGGATAGAGAGAAAATGATGTGAAGAAACAAATATGGCTGTTCACAGCCTAGAGCGCAGGCCTGGAGCAGACCCTCCCCCAGGAGGGTCCTCCTACCTACACCTTTAACCTCGATCTTCTAGCATCTAGAACCACGAGAAAAAAAAAATCATTTCTGCTGCTGAAGCCACCCTCCTGTGGTTCTTGTTACAGTATCCCCAGATAGTTAGTGCCGATCCTTATTGCCTTCAATGGCTTTCACCTTGCAGCTGAAATATTTGTAAGGAACAATAAGAAAAGTATTCTTTTATGAAATGTTAGTCTAGGAGCATCAAATATCTAGCCAGGCCAAGGACCAGGCAAACAAATTAGCCAGTTAAGGTCTTAACCACTGTGTGTTGGGGAGTGTGCTCACATGTGAGGGGCAGGAGGGTGGGCGCATGTAACATGTGGGCCTGTGCAAGCAGAGGCCAGTGTTTGTTTGATGTCAAGGGTCTTCTTCAATCAATGCCAAGGCAGAGTCTCTCGTTTCAAGCCAGAGCTTGCAGACCCTGCGAATGCAGTGGGCCAGGATTACCAAAAGGCTGCCACACTCGCTGCCTTTTACTGGAGTGGTGGGATCTGAACTCTGCTCCTCAGCAGGCACAGCCAGCACTTGGCCCGGCGAGCATCTCCCCTGCCCAGGCATTTCCACTGAGGTCAAAGCAAATTCAGTAACATGAGGAAAGATGTTTACAGCAATGTTCAGGAAAGGAAAAAGTGGGGATCAGAATTACATGTTACCCAATGTGTATTAATCACTCACAGTGACTCTATCCATGCATAGAAAACTAAGAATACGTCAAACAATGGTAGACATACACATATGGTGGTTGATTGCTGCACCATGGGTGTTTTCCAAGTTTATTAAAATTATCTCGCCTTACTATTTTTTTCACAGAAAACTTTTCTCTCACGGCCTGACCAGTTATTAAAAATACAGACATTACAATCTAATTACTTCTGTATACAAAGCTGTCAGCCCATGTGATAAAAATTTATGGTCAGACCCAAAAGTCACTGTAAATTCTGCAGTGGAACTCATACAGGCTTGGGACATCCCTCTGCAAGCAAAACTAAACACAATCCATAGGCTGTTATCTAGAACTTGAGCAAGGATAGTTTTTGGCACCCGGTTCTGTTTCCATTTGCTGCTAGAAATACAACCTCTCCGTTTGTGTTCTCCATTGCTTTTCGCTAGGTGGATAAAATGACAAGTTATATGGACATCAAGTTGAGGTCAGGTTACCAATATTGTGTGAGTGGCTAGAGGTCACAATTACCTTCACAGAGAACCCTGAAGCCCAGGGTTCATTTCTACACATTCAGCATTCAGCATTCTACTTCCCAATTTCAACTAACAAAGAAAAAAGTAAAAGAGGTCCCGAGCTTAGAATCGAGCCTATGTTTTAATGATACAGGGAAAGAGGGCATGAGCAGCTACAACCAAGGCACTTTGGGTGGCAAGTTCATTATATTTTGTGGACATTTCAAAAGGAAAAAAAAATGGGCAGTCAGTTTGATTAAACTTAAGTAATTCCAGTTGCATGACATTAGACAGAAAAACAAATTTCATGCTAGAAGAGGGGAAAGAAATCCTCAATATGCTGTGTGGGCTCCCAGCATTTATTATTTTTCATTTTGTGAGCATCCAGTGTGCTGGGCACAGTAAGCTGGCCCCAGGCCCCTGGAAGAGAGGGTCCACTTCTTCTGTTGACTGTTTTTCTGCTAGGTGTGGCCTGTCCCGTCCTTGCCCAATCCTCTTGCTCCTAGTCCAAGATGCCTCTCATGAACTTGCTCTCAAGCACAGTTGAGCACGTACAGCACTGGTTTGAACATGGTTTGTTCCTGCTAAACTCCAGTGTCACAGCGTTGGGAAGTGATGGGGACATTAAGAGATACGCGGCCTGTGCCCGTGTGCATATGGGCTGCACTGATTGGACAGATGACAGAGAAAGGGAGAGACAGACAGACAGACAGATAGGGGACATGAAACTGAGCCGGAGATACAATGGGGGAAGCTGGAAGAAGAAGGAAGAGTGATTATAATCAAGATACATTGTATGCATGTATGAAATTTTCAAAGAATAGAAAACATTCGCAGGTCATGAAAAGCCCTCAGGAAAAGAGCAATGCTGCTGTCTTAGTTCTTATCTGGCTGAGTTCTCACTCTTACAGAACTGGGTCAGTTACTGTGACAAGAGTGTATTACGTTCCATCCTCCTTGCACACACCTGTCACCCAGTTAAGACGCAGCATGAGACCTTCCTCAGAGAGTCTTCTAGAGAACAAAGGATGGAGCCAGTCAAGATGGTGGAAGAGGTTGAGAAGACTTCAGCAAATACCGTTATTTCTGACACAGCGTCCCAGAGAGCAATGGCCGCCATCTAAACACAAGCACGATCGATGGCCTCCAGCGCGTAAGTCATCTCAGTTGAGATCAAGGTTTCCAGACCCTCTCATCTGTGAGTTTCCCACAAGCCCATGCGTCAGGCAACCATCGACATCTCAGAATGGAGAGGTACTCATTGTCAGAGTGACAGACTGAACAGGGGGAAGAAAGAGCCTGTGGAAATGGACAGAGGCAAAGGCAAGCTCACGCAGCCCGAGCTGGTGACTGGGAACTGTATTTTCCTTTTGTTTTCAAAATAAAAAATTTACTAGCATACATTAATTGCATAAAATAATGGATTTTGTTGTGACATTTTTATACATGTATATAATGTACTTTAATCATGATACATTTTTTTCTTTCCATCTGACACATGATGGTCCATATAGAATGTCTTACCTGGCTCCTCTTTGTGTTTAGTGTAAGTGATGAATCTACCAAGAACCTCATCAGTTTTGATCCTTAAAGTGGAAATGCACAGGCTAGGAGCTCCAACAAGTTCTAGTTCGGTTTCTTCCCAGTCCTGGCTGCCATCAAAATCAACAAGGAGCTGCCCAGAGTTAGTAGTCACCTCTGGAGAGAAGAAATGGCTTACTCATGGGAAGAGCCCAGGGACAGAGTTCTGCATAGTGTGAGTTTCGTATCCACAACCACCAACTCCCAACACCGCAAAGAACGCAATATTCCGAGGAGCATGAGCAAGGACATCCTTACCTACGTGCTCTTGGGGAGAATGATCCACAGACTGGGAACAGAAGTGTCATCTCAGGAAATGCTGTGGGTGCCCATGAGTGACCTGTCTTGTGAAGAAGGAGGAGTAGAGGGAAGGGATGATGTCCAGTCAAACCAGAATCTGGTAAATATTCTTCCTTCTCCAAGACTCCAAATGTGCACCCGCCATGAAAGCAGGGACCTCACTGACTAAGATGACTGTGGTTGTCAACATTCTCATGTCACAGTGACCCCTCCAAAGGCCACCTAGGATTTTGGGATGTATCACACAAGCCAAATGACTTCCATGGTAGGGAATTTTGTTGTACTGAAGGGGTTTCGACCTAAGGTACGGATTACGTAAGACCTTAGCAGATAATTTTCTAAACCTTTGTAACTTGTCTTTACATGGGAATTTTTTTTGTGTTTCAAAGGTACAATGGGTTGTTTTAACCAACAATCAAGGCAAAGAAGTGAGTAGAATTACCTAGGTGTTGTTCTTGGGAGTCAGCACAGATCACAAGAGAACTGTCAACAACCTTTAATTCTATTTTCCAGGAAAGCTCAGTCCGTGTTCGACCAGAGCTCATTAATTACAAGGCAGCCAATCAGTAGGGGGGCCTCTGTCACCAGGCAAGATGTGACTCCATCTAGGTCAACAACGTGAAGAAATTCATTATCAACGTGTAAACACAAAGAGTTCCAGGAAACAGATCTCAGCATTCCTGCCTTTTGTCTTGTTGGAACCAGGGCATGGAGCTCACACTTCCAAACAGGAAGTCCACTCTGACCCTTGCTTCTAACAAGTGCCCTGACATGTCAGGGAAGCTGAGAGTTGCCTGGCTGAAACCAAAGACTCTACTGGCAACCCCTAAAGGTGCCCGTGGTAGTGGCCTACACACAGCCAGAAATATAACACACCTTCGGAATCCACCTGGAGAAGAGTAATGCTATATTCACTGGGACCAAGTCCTGCTGGGGATTATCCTGGGGTCTGAAACCTGACGCTTCCTAGTCTTCCACAATCATCATCCCAATCAACAGTAACTACCGAAGCCATTCTTCCATCCCCAGTACAGTTACATCCCGTTCCTCTGAGGCTCATCAAGCCCTTTTTTAACAACACTTCCTCCCAGAAGGACCTGGAGGTTAGCCGCCCCCATGAGAGCCTGTCATATACTCATGTGTCTCCTCGACATCTCAGCTGGGCCCTGACCTTGGGGAGGACGGCATGAAGAAGGCTGTCTGATTAACTTTCCACTTATAAGCCAATTACTTTACTATTGGCACCTTCATTCTGCAATCGCTGACATAAAATCTTTTACAAAACAAAATGTAATAGATGAGAAATCGATCGGCGTTTTTAAAAGTTTGCTTTGAAGGCAGCTGTAAATATGAAGCGCCCTCTCGGAAAAACTTCCTGTCTGTAGAAAGTTCTGGATCTCAGAACAAGGCCATGAGGGGTGTGGAGGCAAGGCCACATCCAGTGAAGGAGTAGAACCCTTTCTTGGTTGGGTTTAACTGCGTTGATTCACAAATACTACTTTTCTATCTCCCAGGAGGGAAACGACATTCCCGTGTACCTGATAAAATGATGGCCAAAACTCCTGTAAGGACAAGGACATTTCCTGTTCCCCTCAAAGGATCTCTACATTGTGACCCACACTCTCAAGCCCACCACAGGCATCTAATGCGTCCTCTTCAGCTAGTCAAATGTCACCCTTTCTCTAAGCTCCCCATTGGGTCATAGTGGCTACCAGGCTGCCCAGCCCTCTCTCCTCACTCTCTACCCAGTACTCTTGTAGTCCATGCTCCCCAGCTTCTGCCCACTTCTCCCCCACTTTGCTTGCCGAATGCCCCTCCCCCCCCCACAGAGTGTCAGTGAGGACACGTGGCTTTTGGAGGCTTCTACAAGACAGACAGGTAAAGAGCAGGCACTCAGGAAGTGACTTGAGCTGTTTAAAACGGACAGCCCAAGTGACATCACCCTCTAGTCACCCTTCTCTCCACGGTGGTAGACAGTGGGGCAGTCATTTTCCAGGGGAGCCAAGAGCAAAACACAGAGAACAGAACTGACTCACTTCTGCATATTAGTTGAAAGCCTGAAGCTGGACTCAGGGACCATGATCCTGTCCACACACCCCGAAACTCTAGAGATGGGTGGAAAAACACTCCTTACCAGCTGCTTATGAGTCATCACTGAGTCAGGTCCTGGGGCCTGCTACACGGGCACACAATCTGTGTACTTACATAGGACCCTGCATCCAGAAGGGCCCACACCTGATCTCATATCCCACTCTCCCTGTCTGGAAATTTTTAATGATTTTCTCATTGAATTTGTGTTTTGGGAGTCCAATGAGACAATGGCGCATGCATACATGCAGAAGAGATACCCTATCTAAAGAGGAATGATTTGTAACCTAGTATCTTTACAGTGTGTTTATTTGTTTAAGAGGAAGTCTCATTGTATCCCAGGCTGGGCTGGATCTCACTATGTAGGTGAGGATGACTTTGAACTTCTGATCCTCCTGCCTCTACCTCCTGGGTGCTGGGATTACAGGATTGCTTTAAGGAGTGCTGGGGAATAACCAGGGCTCCCGGCATGCTCTAAAAGACTCCAAGGCACATGCTTTTTTATTATAAGTTTTTAAGTTAGCATATCAAGTAACAGGTCTCAACATGGCATTTCAGACTGTGTGTTACTCCACTTTGTCCTGACTCTGCCTCCCTCGGGTGCCCTCACAGTGAACAGCCCCAGGTTACAGAGTGGGCCTAAGTGTCTGTTCTTTCACAAAGCTGACAAGAACTTCCTGAGGTAGAGAAGACTCCATTTTGTCTTATGGGTCTGTTCTCCCAACAGATAGGGCCGTGGCTGTCTTTTTGGACGGCAACAAAAACCCAGCAACACTCTAACTCAATTAAATCTGAAATTAAAGCAAGTGATGGGAATGATGAGTTGCTCCAGAGGAAAGAAATTACTTTATAAAAATAATTCCCGGAAGCATTAATAAGAGAAGCTGGGAAACTGTTTTGTTATTCAGAAATGATTTCGGCTTCTGCCTGAGCCCTGGTTGGTGCTGGATCCTTGATTCTCTCGCCAGCTCTTTCCTCTGCCACTGTGGTCTCCATACAGCTATCTGGCACTCCGGACCCAGTGAGAGTCTAGTTACACAGCACACAGTAGGTCAGTTTGAAAGTGAACCTTGACCTGCTAGAGGCAGACACATTTCCCAGATAGCCTGTCCTCATCCACCTGACGTCAGTCTCCAGAGTGGCCTCCGGGGTACAGAGTTGGGATGCCACACTCGGGTTGTTCATGTCCCCACAAGGGCAGCCTTAGGCTGAATTTGATTCTGTAACCAGATGAGTTCAGCAGGAACAGCAATAGTTTTGAAACTAATCATTTGCATACACCTTCAGCAACACGAAGGACACTCCTACCCTGTCCCTCTATAGAGAAATGTGCCCCTTTAAGAAGCAGCCAATGATGCACATCCCTCCACAGACTGGGGAAATGGCACTTGGAAAGGCAGGAGGACTAATGTCCACATCCAGGACCTTTTGAGCACCTGGGCAGGGTTGTGTGGCATTGGAGTCAATCTGGAATTACAGCAGCCGGTTCTCCAGGGGACTCTCAAGTTACAGAGCTCATTCTGTGGAAGGCGGAAAGTAAATAAAGCAGGATTCCTGTAAATACAGAGCCCAAGAAGGGAACAACAGAAGGGCAGGGCTCTCACAAGCACAAACGAAATATGAAACCTGAAGGGAGATCAACCGCCAAGCCGTGGCAGGGGGATCCAGCGAAGAAAAGACAACTACCAGGAAGCCCCAGATCCTCAGAGCGTGTCCCCATGCAGCACCCCACCCTAGTGTTTTCTTGCAGGAAGTGCCAGCCCTGTGCGGTCAACCATTCCTGACAGCTTGTCCCCATGGTCTCAGACAAGCTGTCATCTATCTAGTCTTCTTGATAAGCTTCCTCTTTGAGCATCCCTGTCTCTCAAACGGAGCGTGCACCCTGATTCAATGGAAGATCAGTGTTGGCCTTCTCTTCACATCATCCGCCCACCTGGTACCCTTCCTTCAGCTCTTGACACCATCCACCACTCCTCTCCAAGAGTGAATTCAACCTTCACACCTACACAAAATGCAGCAGCCTTTCCCCAGTGTCTGACAGTGTCTGTTGTTGATGTGGTTAACTTAGCGTCATTCCCTAGAGAGCCTCAGAATCACCTTCCAACTAAGAGATTGCTTCCTGGTCTCTGCAGCTACAAGATCGCCCACTGTGTGTCCACACCACCATGTATTTAGCCTTTCCTCTCCTGGTTTCTGTCTCCTGCTCTTTCGAATGAGGCCGCAATGAGCGACATTGTGCATGCATCATTTTGTGCATGCATCATTTTGTGCATGCATCATTTTGTGCATGCCCCAGTCTAACTATAAAATCAATAAAAGTAGGATAACAGAGGCAGAGGTCACTCAGTGGACAAAAGTGCTTGTGTCACAAGCCTGAAAACTTGAGTTCTATTCCCACAACCCACGGTAGAAGAAGACTGACTCTCACATGCTTACTGTAGCATACACATTCCTGGTAGCGCGCGCGCGCGCACACACACACACACACACACACACAATGATAATAATGAAGATAAGAGAATAAAAATGAGATGACTACTTCCAAGTACAAATGCATTGGTAATTTTGATAAATCATCATTCACAGATATTGCAATGTAAAATCTCATTTTGAAAATCTAAAATATGAACAAAAAGTACATTTGGAAATGTGGGACAAGCCTGAGAGACAGAAGTAACTGAGCCCTGTCAGTTTTCAGCCATAACAACAGAAGGCCTTTTTCCCTTTTGTAAAATACAGTATTTTATTAACTCTTTGAAAAATTCATACATGCATACAATAGCTTTTGATCATATTCATCCACCACCCATCCCCCACTTCTCCCAGATCCACACCCCCTGGCTCCCTCTAACTACACATTTTTTAATAACCCCCCAAATCCAGTTTGTGATGCCCACGTATGTGTGCTGAGCCATCCACAGGCTCACAGTCAACCTTAAAGAAAATTGACTCTCCCAGACCCAGCAGCCCTCATCTACCCATAACCCCTCAGCTAGTGGCGGGGTTGGGGGGGGGGTGCATGAGCCCCTCCCCCATCCAACATGAGGCTCTTTGATCCATTCATATGAAGTACTTATTCGTATCCAAAGCAGTTCTGAGGGCAAATAAAATAATTATGCATACAGCACTTGACGTCTTTGCTCAACAACTTCACTAATTCAAACAACTCCTGTCATTACAGTCTCCCGGGCCCCATCCTCAGCTGACTCTCTGCCCGTTTTTCTAGCTATCTTCTGGACGTTTGTAACCCCGCATCTGTACTATCTGGTATGACATTTATAAACTTGTCCCCAAGGTGTCACTTAAAGCTGCATTCTCCTCCTGAGTTCTACAGACCTGCAGACCTGGGGCCCTTTTTCTCCCTCTCTCTCTGCTTACAACCCCATTCGGCCACCAGTACTGGGAGGTGTCCCCACAGATTTTCCCAGGTTCTGGGAAGGTTCTCTATTCTGTTCCAGCAGAGTCCCATCTCCTCTCAAATGACCACATCAGGAAGAAGGCAAACTAGTTGAACTGACCCTGATGCCCTCACCCTTCAGAGCCACTCCCTGACCAGCCCTCCGGGGATCTTCTAGAACACAAACCCAGCCTTGTTTCCCTCGTGGTGAAGGCTGCTTGTTTGCCCTCCGCCTTCTGTGGCTGAGTGTCTAAATGAATAGCACATAACCATACAAACCACAGCCTTCTCAAAGGCACACCTCCAGCCCTCTCCTGGACTCTGGCCACAGCAAATGTCTGCCTTCCTCTGGAAGGCTGGCTCTCAGGCGGCCTTCTCTTGGCCCCAAGATCTTTCCTATATGTTTCTCATTCACTCATTTATTCAGCAAGTTCTTAATATGTACAATTTATTATTTCACCAGAAAGGATATCCTGGATATCCCAAACCTTAGACAGCTTTAGAAATACCCTTGATGTGAACTTTATAGGATTGATCTCCCACACGGTTGTCTTTCAGGGCAGTGTTGCTTTTCTCTTTTTTTCTTTTTTTAACTTTTTATTGATTCTTTGTAGATTTCACTTCATGCACGCCAATCCCTCTCCTCTCCCATCTGGCCTTGCAACGCGCCCCCACCCAAAAAAATTTAAAAGTAAAAATAAAATCTCATCGTGGAAGCTGTAGTGTGGCCAGTGAGTCACACAGTATGGACCCTTTAGTCCATACATCTTTACCTGTAAGTGTTCATTGCCATGAGTCACTGGTCTGGTTCGAGGCCTCCGGCTTCTGCTACACTATCAATACTGGACTCTCACTGGGACTCCTCTTGGATATCCTGTTGTTGCCCTGTGTCATGGAGATCCTGCAGCTTTGGATCTGCAGGTCCAGCCCCTTCACATGCTCCAGCAGTTCATAGATGAGGTGGGTGTTGGGGTGGGATACCTCCTACTCCTGGTTCTAGACCTGGGTGGTATCTGGGTTGGTCAGTCTGACAGCTTCCCCTCATCACCACCAGCTGGGCAAGCTCTCCAGCACAGGGCAGTGTTTTTTAACCTTGACAATAGTCACATTTTGAGTTATTTATTAGAGTGGAGAGCCTTTGGCCTCCAGGATGTGTGGTAGCACCTCAGGGTTCTACTACTTCATGCCAGTTGCCTACAGTCCCACAATTGTGTCACCCCCCCCCAAAAAAAGTCTTCAAATATTCTCAAATGTCCTCTGGATTTAAGTCATTCCAGGTTGAGAATCGCTGTATCAGAGCATCAGCTAGACTCACCACTCTGTGATCAATGTGATAGACTAGCGAGCACTGCTCTGTAGACTATCAAGATAACCTGGGTTGCTGCAGACCTGAGAGAGTGAGTGTACATGGATGCTGTTGCCGTGTAAAGACAAGTAGCCAATGTCCTGGTGCCCTGTTGATGGAGAAACCATTTGCCGGATCATTGGCCACACAGAGTGAGAGCATGTGTGTTGATCTTCACCCAGAAATACAACACACTCATCACCACAGCTTCATAGGGAATGATTGCATAGATGAGTTCATGGCGTTCTGGTACTTGCCACAACCATCTGGTTTCTACAGGGACTGTGGATCTGTAGATAGAATGGGGATGCACGTACCAACATTGTGAGCCTTTCATGCCCTTGAAAGTGGCAGTAACACCTGCAATTATTCAAAGTACATTACTTCAGATTTATGTTCTTTGATGATGGGTGAGATGGTTCCAGCCTTTGCTTGTCCTTCTTACCATGACGTTCCCTTATTCTACACAACAAGAAAACCACAGGGAGTCTCCCACCCACTTGATGTATCTGCCTCAACTATATGAACTGAAACCTGAGAAGTGATCACAGGGAGGTGCTTGTTGGGCCTGGAGGACTCAAAGGACTTGGGGCTAAAACTTCATTTATAACCTGGCATCCTCAGCTGTCTACGTAACAAGAGAGATCTATGAGTTCATATCCCTGGGTGTCAGGACTAGCTCCCATCTTAATGTCACGTCCTCAGAACCATTGGCTAACCTCCATTCTCTAGCATTAGTCACTTTATAAAATGGCTGTAACTCCAAACAAGAGGCTTAGAAGAATCAATTTTCATGTATGCATGAGGAAACAGAAAGATTCTTCATCCCCTAGACTACAATTCCCTTCTCGACCCATTAACTACGTGCACTTGAAAACTAGTTTTAAGTCAGGATTTTCCTTTCCAGTAACTAAAGTTAATTTTGTTTCTTTTTTAATTATTAAATGACTTTAATGACACCTTGAGAAACTGTGCAGCTGTCCCCTTTCTGGAAGCACAATGATCTGCAGTCAGTGCTGTAATTCTTGGAGGACTGAACTACCCACCTGCAATGCTTCTGGTGAAGGAAGTTTGAGGGTCTTCCCTCTGAGGGCTAAGGACTGCCACCTATCTTATAATCATCTCCTCCTTCGACATAAAAGCCCATGGTGCTGTTGTGTCCCCATTAACCCCACATACAAGAAAAGGACATTAATCCCACCTTGATGACCTCATGAAGAAGAGGTCTTCCAATCAATAAACATAGGCAGTAGACAATCAGATCTCACATATCAAATGTATTCTGACTTTCCCAGCCCCCAAAGCTTTAATCTCTCCTTCTAAACTGTACCACATACCTTCTGACACCTCCCCCGTCAACTGCAGACCACTGTCCTATCTAAATGTCAAGGAGGCATCCTAAAAATCACTAAGATGGCTCTAGGTGACCATCACATTCTACGGTCCTCAGTATCCACTCGTGCGTGCTTCATGCTAATGAACGTTTCCCAGTCCTCTGTCCAAGTGGTTTTTCTCTTGAAACAGGAATTGTATTTCCTTCTGGAAGCTGTGCTCAGACCTGATTTATCTGGAAAACGTGGAGGAAGGCACAATACAAAGCCTAGATACCAGCATTACTTTGGGTATAAGTAAGACCACTATGCAGTATGTCAATCAGATCATTTCAGTCCCGTCAAGACAAAGATGAAACCTGAAAACCAATGTGCAATCCTTTCTCAGCCTGTTCAAATCCATGTCCTTGGATATGCTTAATAAGAAAGATACATGGTAGCTAAAATGTTTACAAGCCCTTATTAGAATAATTGAACCTGAGATTAGCCATAGATTCTCAAAGAATTATGTGTGCTCAGCCAATAAAATTAATACAGAAAACCAGTTGAGTCAAATGATAAATGCTATCCAACTGGGCGCATTCCTGCAGTTCAGTGTGGCTCTTATGTCCTCCGGAGCTTTGCTCTAACTAGCCAGCCAAACTGCATACATTCTGTACTTCTGTTTTTGCCAAAAAGAGCCAAGGCTCATTTTCAGTTTCTTATAACCTCCCACTGACTGACAGACACCCCTGACTGCAGGGCAGCTCTGAGTGTGGGCTCAGGGCAGAAGTCTGCATGACACTACAACTTGATAAAAATATAGACAGCAGGAGAAAGGGCGGGGCAAGGGGAAGAGAGCCCCATCCGTCTGTAAGAGAGAGCTCACCATGAGCCATGTTGGAGAGACTTGGAGATAATTTGTGAGATGTATCATATCTAATGCCAGTGCAGATTCTGCTCTTAAAATTGTATAAAATTACATCCGAAGTTGGAGAGATGGCTCAGTGGTTAATAACATTTGCTGCTCTTACAAAGGACCCAGGGTCAGTTCTCAGCACCTACATGGTGACTCACAACTGCCTGTAACTATAGTTCCAGGGGATCCAACACTTTCTTCTGACACCCACTTCTGCAAAAATGTGGTACACATAAACTCACACAGGCACACACTAAATTGATAAATATTATCTCTAAAATCACATCACATTTTATCAGAATTAGGCAAGTGTTCTTTAAAGAAACTGCAATGAATTTTTCATACTAAGTATAATTTTGTGTTATTAGTAATAAGGTAAGCTGGAAACATAGCTCAGTCAGCAAAGGGTTTGTTTAACAAGCCTGCAGGCCCAGGTTCAGTTCTCAGCCCTGTATAAGCAGGCTGTGGTGGTATAGACCTGCAATCTCAGGAGGCAGGAGGATCAAAGGTTCAAGGTCTCCCTTGGCTTTGTAGTAAGTTCTAGCCTAGCACGGGCTACAAAAGCCCCTGTCTGGATGAAATCAACAATTATAAAACATCTGTTATATATGTTCAATTGTATCCAAATAGATCTTTCAGAAGAGGTCCCCTCTACTTCACATACCTGGATTTAGACCTGGGTCTCCAATGTGCTGAGCTTTGGTACATTTCCCAAGTTCTCTGAGACCTGGCTTCCTTTTCTGAAAACTGAGCCTCTGATATGAGCACCTTACAGAGAGTAGTGTAGATAACAGTTGTGAAGTTCCTAGCCCGGTGCCTGGCACACACCAGGTCTGAATGTCAGGCTCACTCCACGCAAGGCAAGTGTGCATGCGCCAGCCACTGATTCAGGAAAATGCTTGAGGTCCTGCTCCAGGATTTCAAAGGCCACACCTGACCCTACATTCAATGCTAGGGATATGCCAGTACAATTTTACCAAGACACATCTTCACACCAGCATCAAGCACACAAAAGATAGTCCTAGAATGTCGCAGGAGGCCTTGCCCCAAGAATGTGAGTCACGTCTTTGTCACTGTGGCAAAATACTTGAGATGCCCAGCTTCTGAGAAGGGACATTTCCGCTCACATTTTCAAAGGGTTCAGCCCACAGTCCTCAGCAGTGTTGCTTTAGGAGTGTGGCAGGAGAGGACAGCACAGCAGGAGTCTGTGGCAGAGGAAGCCTTCTCACCTCATGACAGCCAGAAGGTAAGAAAGGGCAGAGCCAGGAGGGACCAGGATCCCAACAGCCTCCTCAGGGTGACACCTGCAATCACTTAACCTCCTCCACTGAGGCCCAGATTCTAAATTCCCACCACCCCAGCCCATGGCACCACAAGTTGAAGACTTCTTGGGATTTTGTGAGGGAACTTATCCAAACTACGGCATCCGGGATCTGTCGGCACTGCTGGCACAGGTGTCCTACACTTCTGTGGCAGGCGGGATCGCTTCTTAGGATGACAGTCCCACCACCAAATAGCGCATGTGCCTGTGAAGAGCACCTGCAGTTCTACCCGACATCGTCAAAGTTTAACAAAGCTCCAGCCACGCGCCCAGTGGAGACCATGGTTTTCTATGAGATCTTCTCACATTGAACCTGAAGACTCTGCCACGATTCTAATATCAAACACCACAGCAGAGCCCTTGACTAAATGAACTGAGTTAATAGTAACTCTGTAACCCCTTAGGTACTCAGGAATTTAGGAGAATGGGAGTCTAATTGTTCACTGGATTCCAAGGTAAGCAGAAGTCCATAGTTGATTCAAAGGTCTTAAGGTGGATTAATAGAGGTGATGTTAAGAACAACAGATATAAGTATCCAAAGTTCTCTATATATGGACAATATCGCAATCCAGAACTGGGGAGACCCTACAGGTAAGCTCTGCCTTAGCTTAGAGGACAAGGGGACAGTAAGACACCCCAAACACTGGGGCTGTCATCCAGTATGGACATTCAGTGTTCAAGGTGCAGCCCTAAGACCAGTACATTCATCTTTCACCTACCTGGAAGAGAAGCCTTCCAGTATGCAAAGCAGTGCACTGCCCGGCTGGTCTGACGAGGCCAGGAGCTCCTGCTTCCCCCCACACACCCCCTACCTCGCCAAGCCTTCTGCTGTGTTCTCACTACGTGGAGATTTAGAAGAATGTCAGACTCTCTAGGCTTCAGGGAATGCTACAAGATCAGTGCTGCTGGTGGCAGGGGATATGTGAGGACGGGGCAGGCAGTGGGGGGATGGGGATGGGGGATGAGACACAGGTGGACCTCATGGCTCACTGGTCAGCCTAGGTTCAGTGAGTGGCCCTGTGTCAAAACATAAGGTGGAGAAAAATATGAGGAAGACTCTAAGACACCTCTGGCCTTCACATGCGCATGAACACACACACACACACACAATATTCTTTGGGCATCAAGTACATAAAACCTTTTGTCCACAGACAGAGAAGGTAAATTAGAGGCCTTCAGCTGATGGCAGGTAGGCTGACCCAAAGCCTGAGCTTCCAACAGCTTTCTCTCCTACTACAAAAGACAAGAATGTCCCTGCTCAGATTTCCGGGCACTTTAATCACCTCATTCTCCCCTTTTCCCAGCTGACCTCCCTCCCGTGCTCGATGGCATCATCTGTGTTCTTCTCTCTCCTCAAAGCCACACCCTCACTCCCCCTCAAGGCTGGCAACTACAAACCTCGCCACCTATAACGCCAAAAAGGGCTCACCGATTTCGTTCTAATTAGTCCTCATAGTCCTTTCCTTATCTGCAGACCTTTCTACAGCAGAGTCTAAACTCGCTCTAATTAGAGCCCAGCTGGGCAAACAGTGCAGCCTGAGGCCCATGTGATAAGACCAACCACACCTGCAGCCGGTGCAGGCCAAGGAG
This sequence comes from Peromyscus eremicus, assembly GCF_949786415.1. NCBI lineage: Eukaryota > Metazoa > Chordata > Mammalia > Rodentia > Cricetidae > Peromyscus > Peromyscus eremicus. The sequence continues at coordinate 4,968,881 of NC_081428.1, read as the reverse complement.
CCTCTGCACCAGCCAAGGTGCAAACAGCTACAGAAAGGCTCCTTCCAGCTCCCTTCCGTTGCTAGAGAGTCTGAGTGTTTCCCCTGCAGGCCTGGAACTGGACAGAAGTCAGACAGCACCAGAGGAGGCAGACAACAGTGACACAGGACCAGGCCATGGGTCTAACAAAATGTATCCCTTTAGCCCTCCTCTCTATAACAGCCTTTCCTATCCTGCCTGGTACCATCAGCCTGTGCAAGTCTTCGTGAGGGGATAAAGACTTCTATGTCTGTCAGGAAGAAACCAATGTAGTTTGCAATCCTCAACACAGATGACACATTCCTCGGCATTTGAGAGGCCATTCTGGGCCACTTTCTCTGAGGGAGAACAGCTCCACTCTATATAACTATAACTATATAACTATTTCATTCAGGATAAACATGAAAACAATGGGTGGGTGGATGGATGGATGCATGGATGGATGGATGGATGCATGGATGGTGGAATTTGTGGATGGATGGATTGTGGTTTAGGTGGATTGTGGGATGGATGGATGGATGGATGGATGGATGGATGGATGGATGAATGGTGGGATGGGTGGATGGATGGATGGATGAATAAATTAGATGGTGAGTAGATGAATGGATAAATGGATGGATGGAGGCATGGATGGTGGAATTTGTGGATGAATGGATGGTGATTTGAGTGGATTGTGGGATAGATGGGTGGGTGGATGAATAGTTGGATGAATGGATGGATGCATGGATGCATGAATGGATGCATGGATGATGGGATGGGTGGATGTAGGGTAGGAAGGATGAGTGTGGATGGATAGATAAATGGGTGGATTAGATGGATGGAAGAATGGGTGGGTGGAATGGATGATGGATGGGTGGACAGATTTCCAGGCACCATAATCACATCAAGAATGTTTCCCTCCTTTTCCCAGCTGACCTCCTATATGGCATCATCTGTGTTCTTCTCTCTCCTCAAAGCCACACCCTCACTCCCCCTCAAAGCTGGCAACTACAAACCTCGTCACGTATAATGCCAAAAAGGGCTCACCGATTTTGTTCTAATTAGTCCTCATAGGTGTTACACAAATCTTAAAAGGTCTTATTAATAGAAAAACCAGAGCCAGATATGGAGGGGAAAGCAGAACAGCCAGACACATTCTTACCACTACAAAATCCTCAGCCTCGAGAGTGGGTGTTCCTATTTCCTCGCACCTTATATACCTTTCTCTGCCCTGATGTCACTTCCTGGGATTAAAGGAGTGTGTTCTTCCCAGGACTGGGATTAAAGGTGTGTGCCACCACTGCCTGGCTGTGTTTCCATCGTGGCCTTGAACTCACAGAGATCCAGATGGATCTCTGCCTCCTGAGTGATAAAATTAAGGGTATATGTCACCAGTGTCTGACCTCTATGTCTAATTTAGTGTCTGGCTTTGCCTCTGATCCCCAGGCAAGCTTTATTGGGGTACACAATATACCACCACACATAGGTCTTCCTTATCTGCAGTCTGTAACACGTATTCCTAAATGGTCTTAATAAAAAAAAAAAAAAAACCCAGACCCAGAAATTGGGGTAAATACTGAAAGATCAAAGAGAAAAAGGAACAAGCCACCTCTTACCACTAGGACTCCTCAGCCTGAAAAGCTTTCCTAGGCTGAAAGGGACACTCACTTCTGCTGAAAAGCCTTTAATTCCTGTCTCCTCATGCCTTATATACCTTTCTCCGCCCTGCCATAGTACTTCCTGGGATTAAAGGCATGTGTGCTTCCCAAGCAAAAGCATGAGATCTTTAGTGCTGGGATTAAAGGTGTGTGCCACCACTGCCTGGCTCTGTTTCTCTTCTAGACTGAGTCAATCTCATGTAGTCCAGGGAGGCTTTGAACTCACAGAGATCCAGAAAGATCTCTGCCTCACAAGTGCTAGGATTAAAGGTGTGTGCTACCACTGTCTGGCCTCGATATTGTCCTGAGCAGTTTGTAGTCCAAAGCTGATCTTTGGGTGGTGTTTGTCAGCTTACTGGCACTATTATCGTCCTAATGGAATCATTGTTGTGGGGTCCCATTATCTTTTTGGAGATGTCAAAGGTTGATGTTAGGCATGGTCATGGTTCACTGTAGGAAACTTTTTTTGTGGGACTTTTTTTTCTAGATGATTTGTCCTTTTTCTTCAGATGTCTCCTTTGTCCAGTGCTCTTCAGATTCCTTAGCCTTCATTCTCCTGAAAGACAAAAACAAAACTCTTCCCAACCCTAATTTTGGGGAGTTTCCCTTTTCTAATCTTTATCAATTTTGATTTATGATTTCTCCTTAAAATTTTTGTTTTATGCCAAATAGTGATGGTGCATGCCTTTAATCCCAGCACTCAGGAGGCAGAGGCAGGCAGATCTCTGTGAGTTTGAGGTCAGCTTGGGCTACAGAGTGAGTTCCAGGAAAGGCTCCAAAGCTACACAGAGAAAGCCTGCCTCAAAAAAAAAATTGTTTTGTTTTCTAAAACTGTTCTATCATCCAGAGCAGTATGATTTTTTTACAATAGGCATTAAGTTTTTAACTGCTCTGAGAAGGAGTTTCTTACATGGTGACAGGAAATGACTGAATGAAATTTGTCATGGGGGCCTGCAAGAGGCCCCTCAGGGAGTTTCCTGATGGCAAGGCAAGGGATTACCTTGTTTGTCCCTTGTTGATCTACATTAGTCCAGTGTCTGCCTTTGCCACACCTTCTGCATGATCCAGAAGGGAGGGGCGTTATATTGGGATTATTCCTTGAAAAAACATTGTTTCTAGGAATGCCCTGTTTACAATCCCTTTTTAGGTGACCTTGTTTACCTCAATTGAAACATTTGACTTTTTAATTTTTCTTCAAACCTCTGGAAATCACCTCTATTATCCAAGCATCATTATGGTCATGAGATTTAATATTAATTGTATCTCAGATCCATTCCTCCAAGGATGCTGATCTTACCTTTAATGGCCTAATTATCTTTTTGCATTGTGCATTAGCATTTCAAAAGCCAGAGGTTCAATTATTATCTGCCTAGCTTCTGAATTTGGTGTCATTCAATTTACTGCTGAAGACAACCTTTGTAAGAAATCAGTGAAGGTTTCTTTTGGGCCCTGTATAACTTTTGTAAATGACTCAATTTTCTTTCCTACTTCTTCAATTCTGTCCCAAGCATTCAAGGCTGCCATTCAGCATAAAATTAGGGTGTGGTCATCATATAAAGATTGTCTTTGTATATAAGCATAATCACCTTCTCCAAGAAGTTGATCTTGGGTAACTTTCATACCTCTAGTCCTACATCGTTGTTCAATGGTCTTAGTCTCATCTTTCTACCAAGTCCTCCATTATAACTGTGGACCAGCTTCAAAGACCACTATAACCAAATCTTTCCAGTCTTGAGGGATAATTCTATTACAAGATGACCATGAGTTTAACATTTACTTCATGAATGAAGAATACATACCATATGACATTACAGATTCTTTGAATCTCCTCAAATCTAACATTTGCACAGGAATCCAATCAGCTCATATACAGCCTTGAGCATTTGGCAGTTCCTGTAAGGTTACTGGATAGATTAAGGTTGGCTGTTTGAAAGCCTTAGGCTTTTTCTCTGTAACCTTATAATGCAATGCTGAGGTTGGTTCACCTTTAAATTCCTCTGTCTGGGTCTGAATTTCTCTATGATCTGTTTTGACAAGTTTTTCTAAAATTTTTATCTTGGCTCTCATATTAACCAACTTTTTAATGATAAAACAGAAATGATCAAACAAATAATATTTATAATTGACATTACATCTATCCCATCAATATTAATTATCATTTAATTGTTTCATTTTTAAACCATCAATCATATTATCAAACAGAGACCAAGCTCTCTCCATTGTAAAAATGTTGCCCATTTTTTAGTGTGGGGAAAAAACTTTCTTTTAACTAATTCTTCCCTTTAAGAAATCCCAATTGATTCACCAAATCTGCTGACAATGATGATTCAGATGACAGTGTGGCAAAAGCCTGAGGATGGGGCCCAGAGGAAACCAAAGGGAAGAAACTAGAGACCCAGCTGTTTGTATGGGAGAAAGTGCAAAAGCAGCTAATTACAGCATGTTTGGAGCCTAAGCTTGGGGAGTTTGCTACAGAGAGGCTGCAACAGAAACTTAGCCAGCCCAGGTGGGGTAGAGACTCCAGCCAGGAACTGCAAGACCACAGGCAAGCAGCCTTTTCATGAATACGTGCCCCACAAGTTGGACGCCAGATGTGAGGAGTTGGTGAGGTAAGAGGTGGTGGCTGTGGCTTGCTCTGCTTCTCTGATCTTTCAGCTTTCACCCCAGTATACAAAGTTATTTATTATAAGATCATTTAGCAATTTGTATTACAGCAGACCTTTCTACTGCAGAATCTAAACCTCTCTCTAACTAGATCCCAAGATTAAATGGATAGATGAATGGGTAGGTGAGTGGATTGGAAGGATAGGTAGGTAGCCTACATTATGTACTTGTTTAATGCAGAATGAGAAGTAATAAAAATAATGAATGAATGAATGAATGAATGGTTCTGTCAGGTTGTTGAACAGACAGTTGAACAGCCAGGTAGAAATCTTCCCTTGAGGAATGTTCTGATGTGCATTTCCACATGGTATAAAAATAACATTCCCCTCATATTCTAAGGAACAAGGGCTTGCCAGGAGCCTCTGCTTGCCAGCTTCTCTGGGGTTCCAGCTAGGACAAGTATTCCCAGATTACTAGGAACAATGAAACTAGAAGGGGTGGCAGGTAACAGTGTCTTTAAAGCCCGGTAACCCTGAGGTGTGATCCTAGAGACAGTCACCCTCTTAGAGCAGGCCACAGTGAATTCATGAAGCATTGCTAAGGGCATCACTGTTGGGCCCCTTGCTCTGGTGGAGGAAGCAAGCTGCATCTGTGAGCATTGTCTCCACATTAGGTGGACAGACCCTTTTATAACTTCAGATGTGGAAGCTACTCTAACCAGGAGGCTTTATCCACGGACTCCAGATTCCCAACTACACACCATCTATTCCTCACTGTGTCCTCATGTAACCTGAGACAGTATCTGGGCATAGCCCCTGGTTTTTGTCTACGTTTGTAAAGCTGACTGTACCAAGTCTAGAGCTCAGTGTGAAATGCTGACCTTTAAACACTGGGGGTGGCAAAGACGGAATTATTCAACTGTGTGCACTAATTCTCCTAGGAGCTGGTTTGGGCTTTGGTCACACCCGCACTTGGAACTGTGTTTAGTAAGATGGTGACATCAGTGGGGGGGGGGGGTGATGCATAACTAATGACATGTAGAATTTCCGTTCTTTCCCTCTAGACAGAAGGCATGAACAAGGCTCAGTGTGGGGTGCTGGGGAAGGAGAGGGGAACAGCTTGAGCCTTTGTTCTTAGGACAGAAAAGCACAGGCAAGCTGAGAAGGTGTCTGCTTCAGTGTACAGCTAAGGACCATCCTGTGGACACCGACAGCCTTGGGACAGTATGCATTCTGAAGAAACCATCAGGCATCGCTCACGAGTGGACTGGGGCCTGGGTCTCCAGGGAGACCCACAAGCCAGTAACCCAGCCTCCCTCCACTCATTTACCCCATTTGCTAAGCTTCCTCTTGAGTGTTTGCAAGGAAGAACATCTGAGCACATCGAGGGACTGAGCACAGCGAGGTGCTGGTGTGCATGGTCCTTGTTAGCACTGGGCCATGACGATGCTAGTGTAGCCTTGCCCTGAACAGCTGTTTCCAGCTGCTCCTGAGAAATGGATGCAGAGAAGCAGCCCCTCTTCTGCTCTGGACTTCTGAGGGCAACATGTCGTATCCCACTCGTTACATGGGGTCAACCCTGCTGTCATTTTCTCTCCTTCTGGATGTCACTTTCTCTCTCTCCTCTTGAACTGCTCTCATTCCTTCCATACATGTTCTTTTATGCAGGTTCCTCATGGGGTTTGTTCGGAAGTGACACTTGCAGAAAAGGCTGGATCACAAGCTTTCTGACTTCATCAATGAAGTACTCCAGTGGTGCACTCACATGTGATGGGCTCTCAGTAAGTGGTAAGTAAGTAAGAATAAATAAATAAATAAATAAATGTGTTTTAAATTGTAATCAAATGCACTTACAATCCCTCTCTGTCTGCATGGGTCATTCTTTGATGTAACAGAGCACAGTTCTCCTGAACCCCACATTATGGTTTATGCCTTCACACTTGTTGCATATTATGTTCTTGCTTCTAGAGAAATCTTTCTACCCTATTCATCTTCTGAGTCCAGTTAATATATTCCACCTCTGAGAGAACAGCCACCCCCCAAATCTCATACAACTAAACACCATTGACTCAACCCATGCAAAGGATTGGGTAGGAGCAGGGAAGGGCAGGCAAAAGTACCATGAACTGTAATCCATTGTAGCTTGAGGTGTTGATGCATTAGAGATGAAATACTGTGCTCATTTTTCAACCAAGGACAGTAGCTGATGAGCAGCAATGCATTGTGGTTGATGGTGAACTTGCTCATGTGAATGCTACAGATTTCAGGCAGGAGAAACTGCTTTTCCACCTCACCCATGCCCCAGCCATCCTGTGGGGTGGACATCTTCACTCCACAGCAGCAATCTGAGGCAGTGGGTGTGTCACATGCTCACTTGAGTGGAATAGCCTGGAAGCACAGGGCAGTTGGTCTCTGGTTGTAATCTCGTTAAGAATGGAGTGGGGTGAGTTAGAGAAAGAAGGGGAAGCTGGTGTGTAGGAAATTGATGTTCACCTTAAAGGGAAAAGTCAACTGTATACATCAATATTAAGCCCTTTAGAGGGCTGGGGATGAGGCTCAGTTGGTAAAGTGCTTGTCACACAGCAGCAAGACCCCAGGAGCCACGTAAAAAAGCCCAACATGGCGGAGTGCATCTGTAATGCTAGCACTGGGGAGATAGAGGCAGGCGGGCCCTGAGGATTTGCTGGTTGGCCAGTCTAGCTGAATCAGTGAGCTCCAGGTTCTGTGAGAGATGGTCTCAAAAAATAAGATAGAAGGCTGGTGAGGTGATGCAGCAGGCAAGGCTGAGGCGACTCAGCAGGTAAGGGTGAGGTGACTCAGCAGGTAAGGGTGTGATGACTCAGCAGGTAAGGGTGTGATGACTCAGCAGGTAAGGGTGTGATGACTCAGCATGCAAGGGTGAGGCGACTCAGCATGCAAGGGTGAGGCGACTCAGCAGGTAAGGGTGTGATGACTCAGCAGGTAAGGCTGAGGTGACTCAGCAGGTAAAGCTGAGGTGACTCAGCAGGTAAGGGTGTGATGACTCAGCATGCAAGGGTGAGACGACTCAGCATGCAAGGGTGAGGCGACTCAGCATGCAAGGGTGAGGCGACTCAGCATGCAAGGGTGAGGTGACTCAGCAGATAAGGGTGTGATGACTCAGCAGGTAAGGGTGAGATGACTCAGCAGGTAAGGTTGAGGTGACTCAGCAGGTAAGGGTGAGGTGACTCAGCAGGTAAGGGTGAGGTGACTCAGCAGGTAAGGCTGAGGTGACTCAGCAGGTAAGGGTGAGGCGACTCAGCAGGTAAGGCTGAGATGATTCAGCAGGCAAGGGTGAGGTGACTCAGCAGGTAAGGGTGAGGTGACTCAGCAGGTAAGGATGCTTGCTGCCAAACCTGATAACTTGAGTTCAACTAATAAATAAATATTTCTTAATTTATTAAAAAATAAGGTTGAGAACAGTCAAAGAAGATACCCAACATGGACCTCTGGCCTCCTCATGCAAGTGCACCTACACCACACACACACAACACACACCACATACACACACACACACACACACACTTCCTTTAGGTGGTTCAACCACACAAAGAGTAGTAGAAACTGCCACAAGACATGTGCTAATTCCTCCACAAATCGTGAAAACACAGCCCTCTTAAGTTTCTGTTTTCTACATCCAGAAGAATGCAGACCATCCTGTCCAGAGCCAGACTTCAACACAGAGGGCCTGTGAACTTGATGGAGCATCTTCGCCATCTAGTGGTCACTTTGAGAATTGTCTTCAAAATGCAATCCCACTGGGTACCGGAGCTCCAAACTGATTCTCAACTGTAGCCACATTTTCGTAATTATAAAGGAAGGGAAAATAGTATATCATTTAAAAGATGAGTAATTTTAAAAAATTTTTTTATCTTTAAAATTTTCCCAGACAAGTTAAGGTCACTAATTCTCAGAAATACTTTAAGTGGACTATAGTGTTTCATCTCAGAGACAGAACACAACAGGAAAAAGGAGGTTTGGGGACAAAGAAGGAACAAAAGGATGCAAAAGTCACTCTCACACCTCACAGGAAGCCAGAAAACAGGATTATACAGTTGTATTGAAAGTGTGTGTGTGTATGTGTGTGTGTGTGTGTGTGTGTGTAAAATTGACATATTAATCAATACTGATTAAAATGGGCACATTGTTTTCTCTCAGATACCCTGAAAAATATTATCTTAGATAAAATTTTAAATCCACCTAAAGATAGAGTGGATGCAGCAAACTCAGATACAGCCAGATAATGTGTTGGTAAAAATCTTTCTTTAGTTGCTGGAGAGGTCACCCAGAGGTTAAAAGCACTTGCTGTTCTTGCAGAGAAGCCAAGTTTGATTCTCAGCCCCATGGGGTGACTACAACCAGTTCCAAGGGATTCAATGCCCTCTTCTGAATGCTGCACTCACTGTGCACACACACACACACACACACACACACACACACACTCAGAGAGAGAGAGAGAGAGAGAGAGAGAGAGAGAGAGAGAGAGAGAGAGAGGCAAGACACTTGTACATATAAAATATATCTTTTTAAAAGCTTTCTTCGATAACATTTTTGTCTTTATGTCTTTTTTGAGACAGTCTCTCTGGGTAGCCTGGCTGGGCTAGAACTCTATGCAGACCAAGCTGACTCAAACTCAGAGATCCACCTGCCTCTGCCTCCTGAGTATTGGAATTAAGAATGTGCCCCATCAGGCCTGACCTTTCTTCAATAATTTTATTTTTTCCCAATATAACTGTTTCATGTCTTTATTTCTTAAGTACTTGAGCTGTGTGCTTTCTCTTTGTCATAACATCATGGAAAACACCTAATACATTTCCACTTCTCAATCTGACAGATGCTTGCTGAGCTGTTCCCATGTGCCAGGCATAGGAACTCGCCAGGGTCTGGAAAGTGCCCTGTCCTTGTGGGATGTTCTGTAACTGGGGGGAGACAAGTAGCCCAGAGCAAATGTATCACAAGTTCTGTACAAGTCTCCTCCCCCCAACACACACACACACACACACACACACACACACACACACACACACTATTCAGTGAGTCTTATTCCATCCCATCGATGAGATGGCAGCTCAGCCTAAGAACACAGACAGGATTCAAAGTCAGATCCAGCTTCTCCAGGTCCACCCTAACTATACCTTCCACTCAAGCTTTCTATAGGAAATGCAGCCAGCGTGTACATGTGGCCAGATACGGACAGGGTATGATGCCAGGCCCTGGAGGTTCAGGTGTGAGTCAGGTCCTACCTCCAATAGAGGATGCAGCCTGCTCCAATTGGATTGTGTGGCTTCTAGTGCCCAAGAGTACACACATGTACTCACCAGGGTTTATTAAACACATTCTCCCAAATTCAGCTTCAACATTCTGGAAAAAAAAAAAAAAACACTAACTATAATTTAAACTTTTACTAATTTGGAGACTGAAGAGTTATCCCAGTGGTTAAGAGCACTTGTTGCTCTTCCAGAGGACCCAGGTTTGGTTCCCGGTACCCACAAGGCAGCTCACAATCATCTGTAACTCCAGTTACAGGGGATCCGACCCTTCTGACTTATGCAACTTCCTGCACACATATAATGTACATACACGCACTCAGGCACAGACATACACATAAAACAAAATTTTTTTATAAGTGTTCAATTTGTCAGAGAAAGTTACTTTTTGATTCTGTGGTTTACTTGTACAACAGAAAAATTAAGTTTGGGTCAATTTGGATTCTGTAGGGGTTTTTTTCTCCCTATTTTATTTAGAGCCATAATAGAGCCAATTGCCAGGATTTTCAAGTCGTCAAACAGCAACTGAAGTGGACCTGTTGTCTCTGTTCCCAAAGGCTCAGTGGCACAGAAATCACATAAATCAGGAAATACTACAAAAGACACAGCAAATCCACGAGCTTCTGGACAGTTCGTGCTCCCTAATCCAGGACTGCTGCTCACAAACACCAAGTCTGATGATCGTGGGTAACCTAGCTGTACAAACCCCAACAAAGTCAACTACTTCCAAGCAACCCCTGGCAAAGCTTTTGCTTCCACTCCTGGTCTGAAATGCATTGTTTGACATTGAAATCCAGAGACATGAGAACGTCCTACGGTAAATGTTGATATAAGAAAAATGTTCTAAGTGACCAGCCATATTTATCAAGGTATTCTATCTACCACCTGCATGGAGTTTACCAAGGAGGTGGAGTAGGGTTGCTATCTTGTGTGTGTTTGGCTTGAGTTGCCTGGATACCATGGCTTGTGTTCAACAGGGCACATAAATCTAATTGCGCCTCTCTTCACTTCAGCCATAGGGTTTCCAAATTAGATCACATCACTGGGTCACACGAGCAAGCTCTGTGCATTCTAACTCTCTGCGTGGCTTGCCCAAGCTGCCCTCTGCAACCAAAGGCAGGAAGCATTCCAATTAAAAAGATTGCATCTCGTCAAACATGGCCAGCTTTCAAGACCCCCTCCCTTTCCAGGCCTTGATTTGGGGTTTATCACTTCTAATTGCTGGCAATATTAAGGAGCAGATTGCCGATTCCCTTTCTGCAGCTAAATTGCTGGCACACGTTAATAACATCCTCACAGAGTGCCATTTGTGGTCAGTCATCAATGCCCATTAATTCTAGGGTATGTTTGCCTTCCATAAGCTAGCACAGGGAAGAAATTTGGAAAAATCAGCCTAGAAAAGGAGGTGGTTATACACTCCATAGTAGAGGTAAACTTTAAAGTTATAACCACTGAAAAATCTTAAAATATAGTTATGAAAAAGAGTGTGTGTGTGTATGTGTGTGTACATGTGCATTATGTGAGTGTGTGTGTATAAGCGTGCATGTGTGTGCATGTGCACCTGTGTGTGTGCATTCATTTGGAGTCATCTTTTCTTGTCTACTTATGATCTTTGTGGGTAGACCGGGCTGAGATGGTAAGAGAGGATCAACAGCAGTGTAGCAGCAAGCTCAGCATCAGCAGCAAGCTCGCCATCAGCGGCAAGCTGGGCATCAGCGGCAAGCTGGGCATCAGCGAGCAAGCTCAGCATCAGCGGCAAGCTCGGCATTAGCGAGCAACCGGGAGCAGAAACCGCACGGAGCAGAGGCAGCCAAGACGGGAAAGGATGGCAGGGGCCGCTGAGATGATGTAGAGACCAGGAGTGTAGAAGTCTGTGAAGACTCAAGGGCAGACAGCAGCCCCTGGCCGTTGGAAGAGTTCCACACTGCCCAGCCCCAAGGGCTGAAGGTCCAAATACCGAATGCCAGAAAGCCTTAGTGCCTCCGCTGGTAGGAGCTAAGGGCGCCAACACCCAGAGCTTGAGAGCTCTGGTGTGACCCAGTGAATGCTGCTGCTGTGAGCCATCCATGAGGGTGGGACCGGCGCCCAGGCCCAGAGCAGGGAGCCTCTCCACCTAAGCACCTAGGACACCAAAAGCTTGGGGCTGTATGCCTCCAGTCCTCAGGGCCTTAAACCTCTGTTAGTCCAGCCCACACTGGGACTCAGAAACCCAGAAACTGCCACCCTTTGCTTAGTTACAATTCTAATCCATAAAGAGCAGAGGAACCCAGACAGCCCACTCACAGCAGAAGGGAAAGGTTCAGTCACCCTGTAATTTTTTTGTAATTTCTTATGAATCTTTGATTATTTCCAAAAGGTTAAAGACAAAAAGAGTGAGCAGCCTGGAACCGCTCTGTGGCTTCACCGAGGCGGTGGAGACTCGCACTTACACTCTTTCAGACCCACGCCACACCCGCCTTTCTGTTCTTGCCACTGTCTACCCAGAGCCACTTCCGGACCTAATTACAACTAGATGTACCTCTGTGCTTCCTTCTAGCCCTCCACAAACCAGAGTTACCTCCCCTCCATCTACAGCTGGTCAAAATGCCAGGTATGGTGGTGGTTTTCAAGTTTCTCCCCGTCTCGCACACACACAGCCCCCCTGCCCGAAGCTGTCTCAACATCAAGCGGGAATACCAGCCAGAGAGACATGCTGTGTTGACAGCCATTATCCCCTCAGACTTCTGGTCAGCAGCAAAGCCCAGAGCATGTGCACCAAAGTTCACTGGCAAAGAACCACATGCCAAAGTTTTCTTTCACCACATCCAAAGCTTTCTCCCTACGACACTAAGAACCAGGCCACCCCCACACCACCAGAAGAATTGTACAAAGTGCACTAAATCAACAGACAGGCTTCGAGTTATGACACTGAGGTCATTTCTCATTCTTCCACACTGTTTCCGCCTCCTAAGAAAGTCTGCCAGGACTGGTTTGAGTCAAACAACCAGATTCAGATTTTCAAACAAACCACTGGGCAACTATTCAGTTTCCTGAGAGTCTGAGTGGACAGTGGACACCGCTGAGCAAGCAGAGACTATGTGTACACCTAGAGGTGGAGTTGAGTCAGGGCCACAGAACGGGGCAGTAAGGCATACCTGCCCCTGTCCTCACCCACCCCACCTCTGTGCCTCCACATCCCGATTGCTGATACCATTCTCCACCGGGAAAGCAAATCTTAAAAGGAAAAAAAAGAGCCCCCAATTCCCCACAGTTCCACACTTAGCACCCCACTTCAGTGGACACTGTAAAGACAACTGAAGAGTAGAAATTCAGGGGAAACTACCTGGGGCGAGGCACCTCCAAATACACCCAACTGCCAGGAAAGAGCGACAGGGGAACCAGTGTTTACTGCCTCCTGGACAAGTATGGAAGGGAGGAAGGGGCAGGGGAGATTCTTCAGTGTTGTGTGTCTTAAATGTGACAGGATCTGACCCTCTATTTTCACGGGGCAGCTCTGGGGGGGGGGGGAGGAAGAAGAGAAGGAAAGGGGGACAGGAGAGAGCCATCCCATCCTGTCTCCATTTGTTTGTTTGTTTGTTTGTTTGTTTGTTTGTTTTAGTTTGCTTTGCTTTGCTTTGGTTTTTCAGCAGAAACATCACGGGTGTTGGCCGAGCATTTTGTAATCGCTATAATTTCTTCACATATCGAAACTCGGTAGATGCTCCTGAGTCCTGAGCTGTTGTACCCAAGGCGTAGGTAGGAACACGGAGACTCGAATTCTCCAAGCTAGTGACTGGGTAACAGTGGGGTGGTCAGGTCTGCAGTAGGACAGATGAAAGAAACAGGTGAGGGCTGTTGTTCTTTTGGAAAAAGAAAACAAAGTCCCCGGGCTGAGCATGGGGGAGGACACGCCTCCATCTTTGATGCGGACCCAGGACGACAGGAACAGGACCTCAGACACCGACACTTATCCTGACAATTAAGAGTTCCTAAGCTGATAAATTCTCATTTCAATGGTGACTCATAGAACATGGTCTCCAAAAAGAAATTCACTCAGAAACATGAGCCAATCATAAACAAAGGGCCCAGCTGGCACTGGAATTGGTCGGCGCCTCAAATGGGACATGGGCTTTAGTCAAAATATCAAAGGACTTTAAAGCAGGCAGCTCACCTTGAAGTGGCTGTGGCTGTGACCTGAGTCCCAGATGGAGACGGCAGTCTCAGAGGCTGGCCCTAGTGGCAGTGGGTGGGCAGGTCCATCATGAGAGCTCAGCACCCACCTCTCCTCACTCCCTAACTTCAACCTCAAGGAAAGGGAGGCAGAGGTATGCCTCCATTGTTGAAAGAGAAGTTTCTCATCCTCAGGCTTCAGAAAGCACTCACGATACACAGACAGACACACACACACATACACACAGACATACACACACGCACACATACACAAACACACAAACACATAGACACACACACACACATGCACGCACACACACGCACATGCACAGAATTTCCAAAATATAAACTTTGGCCTTGGGGACAAAGTGGGAAAATGAGCAGGAGCCAGAGTAAACCAGGGCCATGGGTGTGTGTGGCGGGTTCTGTCCCCTGCTGGTCCCTTCTTTCCACCACATCTTTGGGAATAAAAGCAGCTGGTCTCACTGCCTCATGGAGCCATTGTGTGAAGTCAACTTTCACCATGATTCTTGGAATGCAGAAAGGTAAACTGAGTCCATGGCCTCAGAGAAAGAAGTTTGTCACCTGACTCAGCCCACCCTTTGGTTCTTGAGAGGTTTTGCTTTACATGAGTTGTAGAACTTGCATCCTAACCATCTGTTGTTTTCTTCTTCTTGGTTTAAGAGACCGTCTGGCTTACGTAGCCTAGGTTGGCCTCGAACAATCCTCCTGCTTCAGCCTCTTGAGAGATGAGATTACAAACACAGACCTTGAGACTGGAGAGATGGATCTACCTTGAGGAGCACTGTCTGCTCTTCCCAGCACCCCTGTCAGGAGTCTCCGGCTCAGGTGAATTGGATGTCTCTGACCATGGACATCTGTGCTCACGTGCACGTGCTCACATGCACATGCTCACATGCGGACACACATCTGCACATAATTAAAAATATGTAAGTGTGCCTTCATGCCAAGCTGTCTTTTCAGTGTGCCCTTCAGTAGTATTAGATACATTCAATTATTGTAGGATCATTGGCACATTCCATATCCACGACTGTTCGTTTTGCAGAACTGAAATTGTGATCCATCAAAGAACATATTGTCATCCCTCTGTCCCTCAGACCAGGTCGGCCGCCACTCTCCCTCCATCTCTATGAATCTTGATACTCTTAAGAACCTCAGATGTGTGGATTACACAGTGTTTGTCCCTCTCTGTCTCACTGAGCTGAGCATAATGTCTCCAGGTCCACCAGCATCACAGCACCTGTCGGAATCACCACCTTTTAGCAGACTATGGCTTCATTGTGTAGATGGACTGCACTGTGCACACACATCGGTAGGTGCACACACATCTGTAGGGATTCCAGCTCTTTTTCTGGCCACCTAAGCTGAGTAAAGAGTAGTGAGTTGTTTCTGTGAACCCCTAAAGATTGGTGTTATACTGTTATAGTAGCCCTGGCAGATCTGCCTGAAAATGGGTCTTTCTAACACAAGTTGGGGATCCAAATCCCCTCAGAGGCATCCTAGATACCTCTTCCTGTTCAGCACCTCACACACACTCGCAACACTCAGACCCCACCATAATACCCAAGCACACACACACATAGCACACACCAAAACTCACATATGCCCCAACATTCACAGCACACACCCCAATTTGTATGGACCACACAACTCTCAAGTCCCCAATGTTCACACAATCCAACTCTCACACCTCAATATGCTCCACACATAGCTTTCATATGTGCCTGATACCCCAATTCTCATAGTACCCCAGCTCTTGAACACTTCAACTCACACACACACACATTCTAGTACTCGTAATCCAACTGCCACACGTCCCAGGCATACATACCTTATGAGGCTCTACCAGTCAGAGCTTCTACCATGTCTGAGGAGTCCTCACAGAGCAACTTCCCAGCCTCACACAGGAACTCACAGCCCCTTCCGGTCTCCAGGCATGGCCTGTGGGGCACCAGCCTCCTGTTCCTGTTCCTGCCCCTCTATGCTCTTGGAGATAGAACGCTTCCTGATTCTGCCATGCAAACAAAGGGAGCTCCTGGCCCTCTGAACCCTGTTCTTCCCTTAGACATGGGAAATGGGGTTGGGAGGGTGACTCAAAACATTGGCCAGCACCATAAAATGTGTTGTTTACTCTAAATCCTGCTCTTGTTTGGTTTTTGTTTTTGTTGTTTTTTTTTTTTTTGTCCCATTTTTACTACATCATGTTCACTCTGTGTTCAAAGGGAAAAACCGGTTTAAAGCATATTTAGGCATCCTTGTCAGATCACCTTGTCATGACACCAGTTCTTGGAGAACCAAGTAGTATAGAGAGAATGTGAAGAAGGAAGTGTGTCTACAGGATGCCCTGCAGCTTGGAGAAAGCCATTTGTCTTAGGGTTTCTATTGCTGTGAAGGGACATTGTGACCACAGCATCTCTCATAAGGAAGACATTTAATTGGGGTGGCTCTCTTACAGTTTCAGAGGTTCAGTCCATTATCATCATGTCAGGGAGCATGGTGGCCTACAGGCAGACGTGTGCTGGAAGAATAGCTGAGAGTCCTACATCTTGCAGGCAACAGGAAGTTGACTGAGACACTGGGCAGTATCCTGAGCATAGGAAACCTCAAAGCCTTCCCCACAGTGACACACTTCCTCTAACAAGGCCATACTCATTCCAACAAAGCCACACCTCCTAATAGTGCCACTCCCTATGAGACTATGGGGGTCGATTACATTCAAACCAGCACACCACTCCATTTGTGTAGCTGATGTTCTCAGAACTCTTGACGCAGTAGGAATGAGTGACATGACCAGAAAGATGAAAGGAGAGGACAGAATGCTCCATTAGGTGCTCAGCTGTGCCTCGACTTAGCCAGGGGTACAGTACAGCTCAGGGTGGGAAGACCCAAGAAAAGCCTGGTATTGCTGAGTCCAGTGGACATTGCCACCTGGCTCTCCTCAAGAGTGCAGAGTGAGGTGGAAACCTGGGAGCAGAAGATGCTGAGCCTCTGCTTCCTCTGAATCCAGGGGCCTTTGGAGTCACTGAACTCTCTAAGCAACAGCAATGTGGAATGACCACAGCAAGGAGGACTGGTGTGGGTTAGCCAGGAGGGATGGGATCAGCTGGACTCTAGGCCTGAGTACATGCAGTGACCACAGATGAGAGAGAAGAGTCCTGAGGCCCAGGACATACCCATGTGGACCAGCTTCACCAAGCCTGTGAGTGGTTACAACCACAGACACACACGAGAAACACCAAACAAAATACACCAGCCTTCAGACACCACTGTGCTTCTCAACAGGCCATGAGGAAGGAAGTCCGTGGACCAATTAGGCTTCTCGCGGAGGAAGCCAACCAATCAGTGATGACACAATAGATCACTCCTCCAGTACCTCAACCAAACATGGCTTTTTCTGTGGCTGGCTTGCAGTTCTGCATTGGTGTGAGCAATTGCAACTCCACAGTCCCCCAACTCTGCATCAGCATGCATGAACTTGAGGCCATAGACTGAAAACCATCTACCACAAACCAAAACTTGCCTACATGGCGCATGAGGAATATCTACATTTGTTGACTTGTCTCTTGTAGGAAAGTTGTTCTCAACTTACTTTAGTAAAATGTAGCACCTGGGCTGGGAGATGTCTCAGTCAGTGAAGTGCTTGCCACACAAGCATAAAGACCTAAACTCACCCCCCAAAACCCACATAAATCATCCAGAAGTGATGGTGTACACCTGTAATCCCAGAACTGGAGAGTTTGAGACAGCAGAATTCCTGGGACTCACTTGCCAACTGGACTAGCCAAATCAATGAGTTCTGGGCCTGTAAGAGATCCTGTCATAAAAATAAGGTGTACAACACCTGACAAATGACATTCAAGGTTGGTATCTGACCTCTCCATGCAATCATGTATACACACAAGCACCCATGCATACACACAAAGGATAGCAACTACAAAATACTGCCAAGCACCAAGCACACAGCTGCCCACTTCAAGCCATGTCTCCACAGCAACCAAGACCAGGAAAGTCTGTCATGAAGGTCCACAAAGAAAAGTGTGTCAACACTGAGGTTTTTGTGGTAAGCCAGGATGAGGTCTCCCTGGAGTTGGTGCTGTCCTCTAGGCTACTCCATCTCAGTGTGGCTGTGGTTTGGTCCTCAAACAAGTTGAAAGATAAGCAAATCCTCTTCCTCCCATGGTTCACTTGCCTAACTGCCCTCAGCACCCAGTCTGTGGATGCAGAAATAGAACAGAGAACCACAGAGCACCCACTTCAACCACAGAGCTCCCCCCCCAACCCAGAAGTCAAAGCTGGGGCATAGTTTCCCAGCTGAAAGAACAAAGGGGAATTTAGTTAAAAGAGATCCAGCCAGGCTCTCATCCACTGGTCTTTTTGAAGTGGGAAATGTCAGAATTAGGGAAATGTGATGGGTAACTCAAACCACTATAAAACCCACCACACACCATAAATGGCATCTTAACGATGCCAACATCAAAAATTATAGAGTGTATTTATAGTCTGATTCTGACTGTCAGATTCGGTAGTCAGCAGCCGCATGTAGCTACTTGCACTTAAATAGAAGTCATCAAAGGGTTATGAAGTTTAAAATTCAGCTCTTCGGTCATGGAAAGCATACATTCTGGGTGCTACCTTGCCATGTGCTCAGCGAGTGCCATACTGGGAACAGAAGTTCTAGAAATGCCCTGTCATCACAGACCGTTCCATTTTGCAAGCCAGGATGGATGGCTCACAGGTGTTTGTTTCTGGCCTTTGGCTACCCAGTGTGTGGTCTTGGCTGGATTAAGAAATGCCTAAGAGTGGTGAAGTGTCTCTAAATCGGGATGTTTCCACAGAAAACTAGCCTGTGGGATGGTGATGAGCAAGAGAAAGACCTTCTTCAAATGTGAGCAGCATTATCCAATGGACTGGGGTCCAGAGGGAAGGGAAAGACCCTGCTCAAGTGTGAGCAGCATTATCCAATGGACTGGGGTCAAGAGGGAAGGGAAAGACCCTTCTCAAGTGTGAGCAGCATTATCCAAAGTACTGGGATCCAGAGGGAAGGGAAAGACCCTTCTCAAGTGTGAGCAGCATTATCCAAAGGACTGGGGTCCAGAGGAGAGGAAGTTGGAAAGGGGAAGCCAGCAAGGGGCTTCATGGCCCTCCCCTGACTATACGCATGGCTACTGCACTTGTCCATGAAGATCGGCTGCAGTGTTATCATCAGCTTTCCAGTGTGGACACCAGCACCTCTGAAGGATTATCCAGTCCTTTAGCCCTGGACTGAGGCTACCACAGTGGCCTGTTTATTTAACTGTGCAGCTAATAGAACAGGTTCTGGGCCTTTGTGGTGCACGGATGGACACTGTGAGGTATCCATCCGTGCACCACATCTGCTGTGTAAGCCAAGTCAACAAAGCCTGTTATGATACTACAGTATATGTCATGTTTACACATGTGTTTATTGGTTCTACAGCCCTAGAAATGAATACAAGCCACCTGTAGGCTGTCAGTGGATACACAGTTCTGCTTTCATTTCCAGTTCAAGTGCACGAGATATATTGATTTATTGGCCCTTTCTTCTCTATAAACGTTCATCACTGTTATGGTTTGGATCTCAAATGTTCCCCCCAAGGCAGTGTCTAAAACCTCTGTCCACAGCTGTTGACGCTACTGGAGGGTGTGGGAACACTAGGAGGAAGCAGGTCACTGGGACATGGCACAGAAGTGGCTGTTGAGACACAGACCTTGGCCACCAGAAAGTTTGCTCTACACCACAGTGTTCCGCGGGGCCAGAAACAACAGTCACATGATCATGAACTGAGACAAAAATGAGCCTTTCTTACTTTTAAGGTGTTTACTTCAGGGATTTTGTTATAGCAATCAAAACCTGATTGAAATAAAATCAGAGCTGGAGAAGGACCTTTTTTTTTTTTTTTTTTTTTTTTTTAGTACAAGCATTTGTCCCAGGACCAGCCCAACTCTGGATTCTAGCTGTGGAACTGGAGATTGTTTCAGGCAAGGTTCATCATATAAAAAATAGCAGAAATTAATTTGTGCTGCCATAATCACAAAAGGAAATCCATAAGAAGGTCACTGTTGTCCCTCCTGGGACTCCGATGAGACTGGAGAGCCTGGGGACCTAGCAGTCTCTCCATCTCTCAGCTGTGTCTCTAATGGCCTGATTCTTCCAGCTCTTCAGAACATTATCCTCTGCTTCTGTGTTCACAGAGTAACAGCAACGTCCTCTCTGCATCTCCAAGAAATGTAAGGCCATTCCCAAGCCCCTTGAACTCAGAATCCCTGAGACCTAGCTCCAAGTTCCCACACTTGTCTGCCAATGATCCAAACAACCATGGAAGGTGTGACATCTGTTAAGTATGTCCACAGCAGCCACTATGTATAAGCAAGTGGGCAGAGACAGGTCTCAGGAAGGAAGTCATCATGCTGTGGACAGTGATATTAACCAAAGGGATGAGGGGGGCGTGTACATTTAAAAAATAAAAGGCCATCATCCAGCATCTAACTCATAACAAAATTCTGAGTGTCTGTAAAATGAAAACACAGCTAATATTAATTTCCAAATTGACGATGTCCCTCAGATGGCTATATTTGTCTGCCTGTTTCCAAACGTCATGGGCACCTGCACTTGGCATGCTTACCCTAAAAGCTGAGCCTCACACTCCATTGTTCAACGTTTTCTGAAGAAGAAAGGTCTAGCAGTCGGGTTTCTCCCAGTGTCCAGGAGAAGCTTCGGTCAACCTTACGCTCATATTCCTGAATATATACTGTTTCTCTACAATGAAATCAAGCTAACTGGAGGAACCACAGTTTTAACATTTTCAAGTTAATCGAGTTTCTGTAAGCACCTTTATTTTAAAATGTCTCTGGGCAATGAGCCCAGCCAGGGCTTCAAGCATGCTGCCATTAACACACCAGGCCCATAGCTACTCACTCGAGTTGATTTTCTTGGGAACTGTTTCTTTGTTTTTTCAAATATTAAATATTGACATTCTTTGAAGGAGATGGAAACAAATTAATAAAAGACAAATTATCATCTTTATATGTTTTGCCACCCCACATGAAAACACACAAAAGTGTGTGCACAGTTCAGGACACACGGACAGCAAGTGCACGGTTAATGATAAGAGGAAACACACAGTGAAATCCCCAAGAGCTGGCCCATGCATCACTGAAGGAGGGCCCACTCCCGAGAAGGGAGCTTGGAAAGGGCCAGGGAACCTGAGCTAGCTGGAGCAGACAGCAGCAGACAGCGCCCTGTTCCATTCCCAAACCCCAGCCCCAGAGAAGACAGCACGTCTCAGTTCCTGAAGCCAAGACCAGCTCTGGCTTTAGATATCTAACATGGGAAACTATAGCAAACCACTAATTGGCTTTGCTTTTGATGTGTGACGGTTTCTATGGGACAATCTGTCTGCCGAGAAGGATATGGCACCATGATGTGTAGTGGGTAGCCATTCCAGCTTTGATCTGGAAGTTCCAACCCCCATTGAGGCTTCAGTAACGTCACGTCTATAAGGCGGGGCCGAGGGAGGATCCTGAAGACCCGAGATCCGGATGCGCTGGCTCTCTTGGTTCCTGGACCCTGGACGCTGGAGGTAGACGGAGCAGAGTTCTCCAGAGAACACCGCCGGACTGTGCTACCCCTTTCCCAGACCCTGTTCCCTATCCCTTCACTTGTAAGTTACTCCACAAAATAAACCTCCCTTTTAACTAGGTGGAGTGGCCTTAATAATTTCACCAATAATGATGGACGCCTGAGTTGTGCCCATTAGGCTCACTAGGCCCCACATGCCAGAACAATAGGTACCCACCACAATGCTCAGTCTGAGAAAGGTCAACAACAAAAGGATTCAATGTGCTGGTACGATTCTAAAGAGGAGTATCTGAAAAAAAAAAAATGACAAGGTTATCCAAGGAGATGCTGAGGAGAAAGATAAGGGGCAAACAGGACAGAGACAGAAACCAAAGAGAAAGAAAGGAGCCCGCTAGAGAGGCTCCTAGCTGTACGTGTGCGACACACTGCCCCCCCCCGTCACCCCCCAGCAGCATTGTCCAATAGACTGTCACCCCAGCCAGACACGAAAACCCTTGAGCTTCACAAGGTCAAATAATTCACCCAAGGTCAGTCAGCTACTTTAACGGCAGAACTGAAATCCAAACTAGGCCTAGCTCACCTCAGTCCCCCCATGCCCTGCACCTTCAAAGACAATTAGGAATTTACAGCTTGCAAGCATTTGAGGGAGTGCATGGTTGTGAGCCTGAGTGTAAACACACACTTGCCACAGCATGAATGAAGACACCAAAGGACAGCCTTGGGTGTCAGTTCTCACCAGCTACCTTGTCTGAGATAGGGCCTTGCTGCTGACCATCCAGGCTACCTGGCCCATGAGCTTCCAGGAATTCTCCTGTCTCCACCCTGCATCTTGCTGTAGAGTTGAGTTGTAGACACACTACTGTGCCCAGCTTTACCTGGGTCCTGGGATCCAATGTCAGATCCTCACAACATGCACAGCAGGTACGTTATCCACTGAGCTATCTCCCCAGCCCTGTGGGCAGGCATTTTTGAGAAGCAATAATAGTGAACTGGAAGAAAACATTTTAGGTTGAGTGGAGTGAAAACAGAACTGTAAATCAGGAAGCTGGGAGCCAAGGCTTCTCAGGCAGACACTGTCAGCCTCTCTGGGTGCTAATTAAACTGCATGTTCGACAACCTACTCTCCAGAGAGTGCAAGTCTTTGGGTCCAAGGTAAAACCCCAGAATCACAGCTTCAACCACACCCATTCTGAGGCAGGTGTTCAGAAACCCTGGTGGGAAACCAGGGCACAAATAATAAGAAGATGTGGACAGGGCAGCAGAGAGAAGTTTGTAACACCTGGGGAAGCACAAGTTGGTGTTGTAACACCTGGGGAAGCAGAAGTTTGTGTTGTAACACCTTGGGAAGCACAAGTTGGTGTTGTAACACCTTGGGAAGCGGAAGTTTGTGTTGTAACACCTTGGGAAGCACAAATGAAGGAAAATAAACATGTCCTGACCAAATGCTCAATTCACTTCTCTGCTTTTGAAGATTCTTTGTCCCGGGAAGAGAACATTCTGGAAGAGCTGGGCAAGGATAGAGGGAAGGAGGAGGGGTCTCCAGCATCACTGAGCGCCAAACCTAAGCCAAGGCTTAAAGTAATTATTAATACTTGATCTAAGGTTATAGACGAATAAAGAATGAAAATAAGAGGAAAGAATGCACAAAGTCAATGTTATTGATTTACACTCTGAGAGAAATGCCAGAACTATTATTTAGATGTCAAAATAACTCCAAGAAGAGTACAAGGCTGTTTTGATAATTTGAAACCGAATACCTGCCTGCTTGGAGACGAGGCTTTCAGACACCCAGCCTCCGTAAATCCCTCTGCGCCGCTCTGAGCAGGTCGTATTTCCTCTTCAAAGGTTATACCATGTTAAATTATATGCAGTTTCAAAAAGAGCAAACCCTTGTCCCGAGTTGAGTCCCCTTCCCTTAAAAGCATGTTTGGGCTCAAATTAATCTACAGCCCAAGGGCATTTGGGGAGAGGAGAAAGCTTGAAATTCCAAGTGAAAATAGCCCAGAATCCGGTTGCTTCTTAAATATCAAGAGATGTTTAGGGGCCGGGAGGGGCTTTGCAGAGTTACAGGTAAATGGACCAACTGTGGGACTCTCAGGGTCTAGTAGACACTTCAAGGGGAAAAGGTCCAGCTGGATGCCAGAGAGCAGGAAGTAGGGGCCCAGCACCCAGCAAAACGCTAGCAGCCCAGAGGCGGGGAAGCAGGGGAACCAGGACAGGAGAGCTGTGTGAGGCCCTGGGCGCCTCTTCCCAAAGCCCTCCCTGGAGAAGGGTCAGCGGGCGGCTCAGGCTTGCTCAGTTCATGATGAGCTGCTGTCTCCGTGTCCAGAGCAAAACCTGACTTCCTCCCCACTCCTCTCTCCTTCCGCTTGAGAGGCAGTTTAGCTGGAGGCCCTGGGGTTAAAGTCACAGTATTAAGTTCAGAGTAATCTCGTCAGTGAGTAACCTCCTTGGCCCTCAGTCTTATCCAACGTCACCCTGAGTGAAAAGGACTTACACAGGCTGTGCAGCTCCGCCACAGAAAAGCAGAAACAGTGATTGCCCACCCCACCCCCACCCCCAAAAATGCCCAAGTCTTAGGAGCTGTTTTTGAAGTAACCCCCCCCCCTTTTGTTTTTGTTGGTAAGTTTAGCAAAGGTCATTTGAAATAGATTTTTAAGGATCCTCAAGGTGGGAGTCTAGAGAGGTCTTTTGAGGGACAATTGAATGCACACATCATGGTACACTGAGTGCTAGATTACCAAGCCACACGTGACCTCAGAGTGGTGGAGAGACGCAGATTAACGTCTGCTCTCCAGCATTAAAAAAGTGACTATAAATCTCCATTACAATCACTGAATATCTGTTTTCTGACTAGGACAATGGAGTCCTGAGGCAACCCAACAGCAAAGGCTGTTCTGGAACAGCCCTGACTTTATTAAGTCTCATGCATGCGGCATGTTAGACAGGTTTCATTAGCCCTTGCTAGTAGACGTTTCTAAGCTCCCGTGCCCATCTTTTCTTGGGCACTCAAGGTCACCTGCCCACAGTGGACACTCTCGGAATGAGTGTGCCGACGCCTTCTTGACTTAACCAATCCCTTTAGTTTGGTTTTTCCCATGTGTCTTTCCAGTTTTGTTATTTTCTCCTTGCTTCTAATACTGGACTCTGTTCTTTGAATCTATAGTTTGGCACACTAAATACTCGATGTGTACCTCCATCCTGTGGAAGTTTCCTCTTTAAAACTCCCTTATCTCCTGGTCATGGAGCTCCACTGACAACTGTAAGGCAATGAGGGTGAAGACTCGGCTGCTGTGGAAATACCAAAGGAATAGCCTGCAGGTGAGGCTTCCTTAAGGAAAGTACACATGTGCTTGCAGTGTGTTTTATGTCATCGAATTCAGCACAACTACGTCAGACAACAGTGTCTGCGCTGGGCAACACTCACCGTGAACACGGTCGGCACAGACCACCATCAAGGTCCCCCATCACCGAAGCCATGACCCCAGAGAATTGAAAGAGCCATGCCCTCCTCCTTCCCGGTGACCGATCCAAACGGCAGACCCACAAAACAAAATAAACAATAACCGTATTCTCCTCTTACTAGTTCAAGGATACTTCACTGCGGAGATGCCTAGTGAGCATCGCAAAACACTGGATTCCCAAGGCAACCATCTGGCCCTTGCTTTATGGTGTCCCCAGCTCGACTCAACTTAAAACCATCTTATACCTAACTGTAGGTCCCAATCTTTTTTCCTACAACACTTTCTTTAGAACAATCTGTCATGATTAATTCTTTCTCAGTCACTTCAAAATACATAAAGATATGCCTGGTGTGTTGGTCTACACCTGAAATCAAGCACCTGGGAGGCAGAGGCAGGAGGATCATGAGTTTGAGGTCAGCCTGGGATACACAGCAAAACGTACTTCAATAAAGGAACAAAATGAGCACATGAAATGTGTAAAAATGTTTAAGCCTCTTTCCAGTTTTACAGCTCACAAAGGTCTTTCTGAAGGACCTGGGGCCCGTCCCTTTGACACAGAATCATTAAGACAATGTCCCCTCTCCTGGTCTCACTTTGAGAGTAGCGGCCTTCTTGGATAGGTGACAGAGAGCCTGATCATGGCGAAAATCATTTGAAAACACTGGCCCCAATTCTATGCTTAGGCATAGACACCCTATGGAGTGTTTGTCAGGACACCCTATGGAGTGTTTGTCAGGACACCCTATGGAGTGTTTGTCAGGAGGACACCCTATGGAGTGTTTATTAGGAGGACACCCTATGGAGTGTTTGTCAGGAGGACACCCTATGGAATGTCTGTCAGGAGGACACCCTATGGAATGTCTGTCAGGAGGACACCCTATGGAATGTCTGTCAGGAGGACATCCTATGGAATGTCAGGAGGACACCCTATGGAATGTCAGGAGGACACCCTATGGAGTGTCAGGAAGACACCCTATGGAATGTCAGGAGGACACCCTATGGAATGTCAGGAAGACACCCTGTGGAGTGTTCAGGCACCGAGCAGAAGTCTCCCACTGGTAAATAATATACATAATTTCAAAGTATCAAGGGTCCATCGGCACAATCTGCCCTCACAACCCAACACAAATTTAAGGCACTAGTTAAAGATGGGATGGGAAGAAGGGGAGAAAGGGGGATCAGAAAAGGTCTCCTGTGAGAGGAGTACATGAGAGAAAGAAAGATGAGTAGTGTTTTTCTCTGATGACTGTGGATCCATCTTTGAAATTTGATTAAAGAAATGACCTCGAGCTACAGCAAGGAGTAATCAAAGATGGCGTCCGGTAAGTACATCCTCTCTGATGAGTGGTTTCATTTTATTTTTAAACTGAATTCAGGAGAGACCTACATGCATTAGGTTAAGGCGATTAACAGTTGAAGTTTGACCTTGAAATAATCTTTACATTGTAAATTCTTAATGATCAAAACCGTGTTCTCAGTGATTAAAACATATTAGTAATTAATTATTAAAGAAGAGTAATTGCAAATACATATTCTTAAAATCTTGAGGCTTTTAAGCCATTTGTAGAAGTGACTGGACATTTTTTTCAAATTTGCAGGAAAAAAAAACCTTCCATCTGATTCTCACGTTCATCGTCAATGTGTCAACAACAAAACATGGTGTTTCTCCACCTCTTACTTTTCATTGTCTCATAAGCTGGAAATAAGCAGCAACTCGATCCCATCAAAGCCAAAGAAAATGGTTCTATAGAAACCCATGACATTAAAAAGTAATCCCGGGCTGAGAGAAAACAAAGCAAGTGGCACACATGTATGAAAATGCCACAGTGAAACCCGCTATGTTGTATACTAACTTAATAAAAATAAATAGCCAATTCAAACAGAGGCTGGGAGACGGTGCGGTCAGGAGTGTGCTAACTGCACAATAATTCCCAGCATCGACTTAGAAAAGAAGGGGCAGCAACATGTTCCTGTGATCCTAAAGCTGGGGAGGCAGAGACGGAGGATTCCTGGGGCTTAGTAGCCAGATGGGTGAGCTCCAGTTCAGCGAGAGATCCCATCGCAAAAAGATAAGGTAGAGAGTAATTGAAGAAGACATTTGATATCATCCTCTGGCTTCCACATATCTCTGCACACATGCATAGTCACTCCACACACATATATGCACATGTACCTAGGTACACACATGAACACACACATAAAAAATATACAATAAAAAGTATTCCCCCAAACTTATAAAGTCCAGTAACTAAAAGGCAGCAGACTTGACCATATTTTCTAGAAAATATTGTGAAAAGTTTAATGGCATGGATAGAATGTGGTCTTGGAACTTTAACTCTTCAGACAGCCACGAGCATGGCTGTCCTAATGAGCATTCCCACCAATGGTGCCAAGTGTAGTGTTTTTCTCCATCGCTTCATTGATCCTTGGTACCCCCTGATGTTGACAATGGCTATCCTAACCAGCGTGACATGACCTCTCATTGTAGTTCGGCTGTGCATTCCCCTGGTGGCAACACTGAGCATTTTCTAATATGTCTGTGGGTCATTTGTAAGAAATATCTGCTCAGTCCTCTACCCAGATTGTTTCTTGTTTTGATTCTTCTCTAGTCTGGTGTCTATTGTTGTAAACAAATAACCTGACAAAAAGCGACTTGGGGAATAAAAGGTTTCTTTCCCTAGCAGTTCCAGGTTAGGGGAAACATTGTGGAGAGATCAGGCAGGAATTTCAAACAGCTTGCCACATCACATCCACAGTCAAGAGCACAGAGAAATGAAAGCATGCCTGCTCACTTGCTTCTCTATCTTTATACAGCTAGTTTCTCTATCTTTATACAGTGTTAGACCCCCTGCCTAGGGAATGGTGCTGCCCACAGTAGTCTGGGTCTTCCCACATCAACATCTAAGGTGCTCAAGACAGTCCCCCACACGCATGCCCAAAGGCCAACCTGATCTAAATAATCCCTCATTGAGATGCTCTTCCCAGGTGATCCCAGGTTATGTCAAATTTGATGATTAGAACTAATCCCAGGTTGTGTGAATTTGATGATTAGAACTAACTAATCACAAGTTCCTTGTATGTTTTGGATATTAACTCCTTCCAGATGTATGTATGCTTGGAAATGCTTTCTCCTGCTCCTTAGCCCACCCCCCATATACACACAAATTTTTGGTGTATGGATATGCATGTAGTGCTGCAGATCAAACCCAGGGCTTTGTCTACACTCCACATGCACTGACCCTGAGGTATACCTCCTCAGCCTTCAGCCACCCACAGACAGTCTCTTCCATCTGCTGTGTCCTCTGCTAAAAAGCAGAATCATTCTTATTTGATGCAATTCCATTCACCCACTTTTGCTGTTGTTTTTACCTAAGTTACTGGGGTCAAATGAAAACTATCTCCCAGA
Source organism: Peromyscus eremicus (assembly GCF_949786415.1). Taxonomy (NCBI): domain Eukaryota; kingdom Metazoa; phylum Chordata; class Mammalia; order Rodentia; family Cricetidae; genus Peromyscus; species Peromyscus eremicus. The sequence goes on along the minus strand of NC_081428.1, from coordinate 4,940,701 downwards.
CCAATGACATGTAGTTGGACTCTGGCTTCATACCGTATTCAGATAAATGAAGGTCCTAAATGTAGAGGCTAAAGCTGTGAAATACTTAGCAGAAAACAGATTTAAACTTTAGTGACTTATTTATTATGCGGCACTGTTTACCATGGGAGAAAAGCCATGAGGCACAACAGAACCCACTATAAGAGTTTATTAAGGGAAGGGAACAGAAGGGGGTGCTTAGGCCCATTGAAAGATCATGCAGGAAGAAGGGTGAGGGGTATGTGGGATTTGCTTTTATGGATTGCCCACACATGCACATATGAGCTTACGTAGCTACGCCACACATGCGCATAGGTTACTTGATCATTCAGCACACGGATTGCCCTGGGACAACTAAGCATCTTGCATGCGTGATCATGGGGGAGTGGCTAGGAATTCAATCAGTGACCTTTGATTAGGTTTCTTGAATATGTCACTAAAAGTACAAGCAACTAAAGACCAAAAAACTGAATTCCATCACAATTAAAGCTTCTCATGCTTCAAGGGGCACTGTCAACAAAATGCAAAGAAAGTTCACAGAACGGGAGAAGATATTTGCAAATCTAGTATATGTGTGCTAAATGCCTACCACCCAGAAAATACATCAGACTCTTACAGCTCAAAATAAAATGCAAAGAACCCACTTTATAACATATAACTAACTTACATATATGTTTCTCCAAAGAAGGCACAATGCACACATGAAAACATTCCCAATATGATTACTCATCGAGGGAATGCAAATCAAGTCCATGGTGAGATGCTATTCGCACCCACCAAGATGACTACAGTCAAGTTGTCGGACAAAGAACAGTTGATGAGTATGAGGAGAAACCAGAACATCGATACATCACTAAGGAGAATGTGATGGTCCCAGATGCAGCCACTTTTCAATACACCTGGTGGTACCTCAACACACCACCCCGGTCATGCTCCCAAGAGAACTGAAAACATGTGACCACACAAAGCTTGTGTAGAAGTGTTCAGCATTGTTCAGAAAGGCTAAGAAGTATAACACAAAGCACCATCAGTTCATGAGCTGAATAAAGTATGTGTATATAATGGGATATTGTACCATACAAAATTTAACAAAGTACTGAAATAGACTAAAACACAAATAAACTTGGAAATATCACACCACGTGTAGGAGTCAGTCATGAAAGACACATAGTACATGCTTCTGTTCATATGAACTATGCAGAACAGAAAAGGCCATGGGGACAAGATTGGCCATCACAGGGGCCTGAGAAGATGGTACCGTGGGCCATGATTCCTAATGGTGAGGCTATTTATATGGGTGGGAGTATTCTAGTTTCATTTCTGCTTCTATGATAAATACCCTGATGAAAAGCAACATAAGGGAAGCCAGAGACAAGGCTCAGCTGTTACGAGCACTGGCTGCTCATGAGAGAACCTGGGTTTGGTGCCCAGCACCCACGTGGTAGCTCACAACCATCTGTAACTCCAGTTGCAAGAAATCTGATGCCCTCTTGTGGCCTCTGTAGGTACCGGGCACACACGGTACACATACACACAAAATAAAAATAATTAAAATTAAAAGCAGTAGAAAGGAGGAAAGGACTTACTTGGTTTACAGTTCCAGGTTACAGTGCATCATTGGGGCAAGTCAAGGAAGCCTGTCAACCACAGCCTTGTTCAAGAGCGGAGAGAAACACACACAGCCACGCCGCCTGTGTGCTTGCCCTCAGCTGGATCTTTTTGCTGCATTTAGGGCTCAGCCTGGGTAATAGTACCGCCCACATTCAGGGTGCGTCTTCCCACCCTCAATTAACAATCAGTCTCCCTAAGACGCACACAGGCCAAACTGATCTAGATAATTCCTTGGCTAGACTCTACCAAGTGATGCTAGGTCGTGTCAAGCAGACAACTGGAGCTCACCAGCGCAGGAAGTGATGAAAATATTTGGGAACAGATAGTTGTACAGCCTCATAAATATTCTGAAAATGGAGTTATCTATTTTTAAATGATAATTCCTATGAGATGTGGATTGTATCTCAACATTTGAAAATCCTTGGAGAATCTGAAGTTCACAAGAATATTCTCCAACAGATAAGGTGAGGAGAAACAGGAGTGAGATTGTGAAGCATAGACCCTGGGCCGCTGTGGTGAATGAGAGTCAGACTCACAAGGCCCAAGAGGACTTGAAGCTGGGGCTTTATAAGGGACAACTCCAAGGTACGAGTAGAAGACTGATCTGCTAAGCCAGGGAGCAGCAGGGGGCCTTTAGCTATCAAGTCTCAGGAGAAGAAAGGCATGGTCTCTTAGTGCTATGCATGTCGGAGTGATACTAAGAGTCTATTAATGTTATCAGCAGAGTGAAAAGTTTTTTCTAATGTGTATTTGTGTGGTAATGTTTATGTATATGTCCACGTATGGGGGTATGAGCACCTCCACACGGAGGTCAGAGGTTGATGTCAGTGTCTTCTTCCATCACCCCCACCTTATTTTTATGACAAGATGTCTCACTGAACCTGGAGCTCAGTGGCTGCTAGGATGGGTATCCAGGGAGTCCCAGAGCTCCTCCTGTTTTAGCCTCCTCACATGGGATTACAGATATGCACGGCCCTTCTGGGCCATTTACATGGGTGCTGGATATCCAAAACTCAGTCCTCGTACCTGTGAAGCAAGTACTCTACTGACTGAACCATCTCCCCAGCCCAACGATGTAAAAAATAAAATAAAAATCTTAGTGATGTAGGCTCATCTGACCCCATGAGCAGACCAGGGGACTGAGTGCTACCTCTCCCTCACCACTACCCACATGCATCTGAACTTCCTTCCAACTCTGTAGTTTTTATGAAGTAAAGAGTGAGAATAGGGAGGTGGGGTGGGCAGGAGAACCCAAGGAAAAGATGGGACTAAGAATAAGCCTGGAAGGGTGCCCTCCAGGAACATAGGAAGAGGGTGGAGCTTAACAGAAACTATGGGAAGGGAAAAGGAAGAGCAGGTGACCCCTTGGAAGCAGAGGATGTAAGGAGAGATCCTGTGGGCCCAAAGATTCAAGTCAGATAGAAAGGCACGTTTAAGGAGAGAGTTCTTTCAGGGCAAAAGTATGGGGAAAACGGATTTGTCAGATGCCATAAGGTAACACATGTACACAGACATATAGAGAGAAAGACAAAGACAGAGAGAGGGAGAGAGACAAAGAGATAGAAACAGAGACAGAGAGACAGAGAGGGAGAGACAAATCAATAAACCTTGTTTGTAGTTGCTGAGTAAAGTATTGCTATGACTCCTGGGTGTTCTACAAAATCCAAAGCCCTTCCTGCTCAACAGCGATTTAAAGATGCCACAAGATCTTGAACTTTTTGTCTGTGGTCAAAATATGTGAGTTTGGAAAAGGCAGTGCCTGAGTTCATAATCACGGAATCTGTGATGAGAATTCACAGGCTTGGTGTGCAGGGGCCTTTCATAATTGATGAATGACTTCATTATTATGTATCACTGATTGCCTTTCAAAACATTGCAACTGTGGGAAACATCCATTAGTCAGTATTTATTAACATTTTAGGGACAGATTAAAGTGTACCAGTGTTTGGGGAGCAAAGAGAAATACGGGATATGATCTCAAACGTTAGGACATCAACAGATTCCTGGGGAAGGGTGCGGTAAAGCTGAACACTGTGGGCCATCTAGTTACTACCATTCACTTTGGGCGGGTTTACCAGTTAGCTCTCACTGTCATCTAGAAGGGTCCCAGCAGTGTTTTTAAGTGGTATGGTGGTGTTGGGGAACCCAAATACAATCTAATGTTACACAAGATCATGTTTACATTGTGTTGATGTTATTGTTTAGATTGTATCCATAGTTCACAGTCTACTTTTAGTCGCCATCTTTTTTAAGGGCACTCAGGCCTGAACCTAGGGCCATGATCATGCTAGGAAAATGCTCTATCAAAAGCTATATCCCAGCCGCTTAGTACTTTTTATATTTGAAACAGGGTCTCATCAGTTGCCCAGGCTGGCCTGGAACATAGTCTATACCCTAGGCAGGCCTTGAACTTGTGATCTTTCTGCCTCAGTGTTCTAAATAACTGAGATTACAAGCTTGTAACACCAAGCCAGGCTTCATCTTAATATTTTAATTAGAACCATCAAATTTTTTCTGGGTTTCTTTTGAGGGGGGTTAATTCTTTTTTATTTCTTTTCATCAGAATGTGTTTTGTAAAAATATCCACTCCTTAGCCGGGTGTGGGACAAGCCACATGGTCTCTGTATGGACACTCACAGCTGCCTTTGCGAATACAAGCTCACAATGTACAAGTGAGTAAGTGTGGCTGTGTCCTATCAACTTCATTCACAAGGAAAGGCATCAGGTTATACCCAGCTCATGAGCACAGTTCATCTTGTCTGTGCATTTCCAGAATCCATACAGCATGGCTCCCATTTCACACCTCATACCTTTTGTCATATATGGGTTTTGTGTTTGTCCAACATATTGAGACAAATCGTCTCTTTCCTTTTTTCTTTGTACCCTGGCAAATTATACAGTTGAGGCAACACAAATTGGACATGTTTTAATGAGACACAAATATACATCTATCCCCAAGTACCTCTGGGGTCGAGCTCCATGAAATGAAATGACTGAAAGGCAGCAGCAGAGAGAGAACTTTGAGGAGGAAGTGTAAAATAATAAAAATCTCTGCTCCTCACACATGCTCCTTCACGTCCTTCCTTCCCATCTGGATTGTAATTTTTGTAAGATAATGTTTGAGGAAACACATTTTGAAAGTTGATGTGCTTGAGACGGGGCTGTATTAGTTTCCTTCTTCTTGTGGTGAGCAGCCACCTGACAAGAAGCAACAGAAGGCAGGGAGCATTCATCCTGGCTTCCTGCTTAACAGGATGCAGCCCTTCGTGGTGGGGAAGGCATGGCTGGGGGAGTGCCAGCACCGATCACACTGGAGTGCGAGCTCTGATCACACTGGAGTGCGAGCACTGATCACACTGGAATGCGAGCTCTGATTACACTGGAGTGCGAGCACTGATCACACTGAAGTGTAAGCTCTGATCACATTGGAGTGCAAGCTCTGATCACACTGGAGTAAGAGGTCTGATCACCCTGAAGTGCGAGCTCTGATCACACTGGACCTGAGTCAAGAAGCAGTGAGCAGACAGGAAGTCAGGGCACACTATAAAATCACAGCAACCACCCCCATGACCTACCTCCTCTGAGGAAGCTCCGCCTCCTAAAGGTTACATAACTTTCCAAAACAGTGCCACCAGCTGGGGGAATAAGTATTCAAACAGATGATCCTACAGGAGACTGTGCTGGACAGTTTTGTGTCAGCTTGACACAAGCTAAGTCATCTGAAAGGAAGGACCCTTAATTAAGAAAATGCCTCTGTAAGATCAGGCTGCAGGCAAGCAAGCCTGGAGGGCATTTTCTTAACTAGTGACCTATGGGGGAGGGCCCAGCCCATCATTGTAGCACGAATTTGTTAGAAGATCTTATTAATAAAAACAAACCTGGAGCTGGGTATTGGGGTGAATGCTGGAAGATCAGAGAAGCAGAACAAGCCACAGCCACCTCACCTGGCCAACTTCTCAGCTGATCCTGTTTCCTCAGACTGGAAGCCTCTGAGTCCTTATTCAAAATGAATCTCAGTTGAACTGCTGCTCAAAAGCCTAAAAGCTTAACCAGTCTAGTTCCTGGTCTTCACGCCTTATATACCTTTCTGCTTTCTGCCATCACTTCCTGGGATTAAAGGCTCACTTTCTGGGATTAAAGGTGTGAGTCACCATGCCTAGCTGTTTCCAGTGTAGCTTTAAACTCACAGAGATCTGGATGGATCTCTGCCTCCCAAGTGATAGGATTAAAGGTGTGTGTGCCACCATTTTCTGGCCTCTATATCTAGTGGCTGTTCTGTTCTCTGACCCCAGATAAGTTTATTAGGGTACACAATATTTAGGGTACACAATACTACCACACATCATGGGTGCTATCCCTGGGCTGGTGGTCCTGGGTTCAATAAGGAAGTAGGCTGAGCAAGCATGGGGAGCAAGCCAGTAAGCAGCACCCCTCTACATCCTCTGCATCAGCTCCCGCCTCCAGGTTCCTGCCCTGCATGAGTTCCTGTCCTGACTTCCTCCAGTGATGACTATGATCTGGACTTGTAAGCCAAATAAACCCTTTCCTCCCCAACTTTTTGGTCATGGTGTTTCATCACAGCAAGAGAAACCCTGACTAAGACAGAGGCCCTTCACATTCAAACTACAACAGACGCCAAGACAGGGAATGGGTCATGGGCCACTCCCTGCCTAGGACACCCTTGTCACGGGCCACTCCTCTCCCATCCTCCATTTCTCAATCAACCACTCCAGAAAGCCCAGCTCTAAGGATGGAGTGGTGTTGGCTCCTTGACCTTGCTCTGGGCACCTCCTTTCTGTCCTCCACAGCTCAAAAGAATCCCAGAGCTGACACCAGTTCCGTGACCTTCCACGTAAGAAAGACCCCATCTACTTTATCTTCTTCTCTGATCCCTTTCCATGAAACACAGCTGAGGCTCCTATTTCCGCTGCTCTGGATGACCGCCATGCAGCCGAAGTATCATCTGAGATAACCACATCACCCCAGGCAGCTGGAAGGTATACACAAATAAACTGGGAAGTCCATGTGCGTTAGCTGGAAAAAAATACATATTTGCTCTAGGTTAAGAGAGTTGATGGATGTCATCTCCGTCTGGGGCCAAGAGTTTGTCCGTGGCTGGAGCATTCTCCAGTGGGATCATCTGGTAGGTACTGAGTGACAGATAGCAAAAAACAAGGCCTGGCTCAAACTCAGGGACCAAATGAAGAAATCTCCAAGGAAGCCATGCAAGAGGACTCATAGCTAACGTAATTAGTCTAGCGGAGACCAGCAAGCTCTCCCTGTAAAGGGCCAGAGGAAAATGTTCCCCCCTTGTGAACCACCCTGTCTCTGCCTCAACTAGTCAACTACTGCAAGATGAAGCAACAGACAAACAGGCAGGCGCCCCTTCCATCATCCTGGGGACACACGGAGCAATTTACAAGGACTCAGATACTAGTGTGCCCACGTTTGCTCAGCGTTGTTACAATGGCCGAGAGGAGAAGCCGCCCCAGCGTCTTCCAGTTAATGAACAAATATTGTGTGTGCCCATGAATTAGGATATTACTCGGCTTTAGTGAAATTTTGCCATCTCAGTGAACCTTATAATCATCCACTAAGAAAGAGCCAAAGAAGTCTGCAGGGAGGGACAAATTACATAACGGACAGACACAGCAATGAACATACTCTAAAGACGCATTTGTACCCCTCAAACTGACTGCCAGGCTACTGAGACAATGGACCCCAAGAAAACAGAATCCCACACTGGAACTTAGAAGGGAAAAGCTGAAGCCGGCCACCAGCTTGGGGAGGACTCACACGTGCTGGCAACTTGCCTGACGGTTTCGCTGGAGACATTGGAGTCCAGACAGCGATGGGCCCCACAATGGGCAGAACTTGCCCAGAAACCCAGCTGTGCATATCCCTGGCCTCCTGTTTAAACTTCAGTCTCACCTCAGGACCCCCAAAGACAGACTGGAGGAGGTCATTGGACCTTTGCCCCTCCTCCAAAAGTGGCCACATTGAATGACTCTCCTTTTTCTGCTTTTTACTATGAGTTTGGCTGTTTGAACTGGCTTCTCAAGCATGAGTGTTTGAACCTGGCTTCCTGGGGTACAGATTATGACCCAAACTTCAGCAACAACTATATTTATGTGATATCACAAAGATAGATATTATAGTGGAGGGTACCTGTAGCAGGAATCTTAGAAGGTCTTATTAATGAGAACAAACCTGGAGCCAGTTATTGGGGTGAATGCTGGAAGATCAGAGAAGCAGAACAAGCCACAGCTACCTCACCTCGCCAGTTCCTCAGCTGACCCTGTTTCCTCAGACTGGAAGCCTCTGAGTCCTCATCCAGAATGAATCTCAGCTGAACTGCTGCTAGAAGCCTGAAAGCTTAACCAGACAAATGCTTAACCAGCCAAATGCTTCTAGTTTCTGGTCTCCACGCCTTATAAACCTTTCTGCTTTCTACCACCACTCCCTGGGATTAAAGGCTCACTTCTTGGGATTAAAGGTGTGTGTCACCATGCCTGGCTGTTTCCAATGTGGCCTTGAACTCACAGAGATCCAGAGGGATTTCTGCCTGGGATTAAAGGTGTGTGCTACCACTGCCTGTCCTCTATGTTTAATATTGTGGCTGTCCTGTTCTCTGACCCCAGATAAGTTTATTAGGGTGCACAATATTTTGGGGAACACAATACCACCACAGGTACCAGCAGCCGTGGGAACAAGGGACTTAGGGGGTTACTGGTGAACGGAGGGTACCAGCAGCCATGGGAACAAGGGACTATGGAGTTCCTGGTGAGTGGTGCAGAGCCTCTGCTTGGAGAAGGAAAACACTGGAAGCAGATAGAACGGTGGTCCACCACTGTGCAAACACTCACTGCACTAACTGTACAGTTTCAAATGTTCAGAGGGTCAACTGATACTGAGCACGCTCTGTCACAGGAAAATATGCTTGCATTAGGGTGGCTTTATTTACAAAAACGAGGAGTAACCATAGTTTGCCAACCCTGGTCTAGAATTTTCCTTAATATCAAAGAATAGGAGACACAAGGCAGCAAATGTTGGACTCTATCATGCTCACTGGACTGTGTTTCAGCTTCAGGTAAACACACATGCACATATACAACAAACACACCCACACACATGCCCATAGTGTGGATGGCACGTTTACACTGCCTTGTGTGAACTTACACCTCCAGATTTGTGACTTGACCCATAATCTGGTCCTGAGCAGAGGAAATATGCTATCCAGTGGATCATGGTGACCACGGGTTTCAGAGGCCCAGTCCCCACTCACCCTATAGCCTCACCCACTCACCCTATAGCCTCAGTCACTGTCTCAGTCTGCCTGCTTTCTCTCGCTGTGATAGAAACGTGGCCACGTGTGGAGGAAAGGGTTTATTTCATCTTACAGTCTCAGGGCAGGAACTCAATCAGGAACTGAAATGGAAGCCATGGAGGGACGCTAATTATTGATTTATTCCCCCTGGCTTGATCAAATAGCTGCCTTTCTTACACAACCAAAGACCACCTGCCCAGGGATGGCCTGCCCGCCATAGGGGGTGGGGGGAGACCTTGCACGTCAATCCATTTATCAAGAAAATGCTCACAAACTTACCTACAGGCCAGTCTGAGGCAGCCAATTCTTCGATTGAGGCTCCCTCTTCCAAAATGACTCTATCTTGCTTCAAGTTGACAAAAAAATAAAATAAAAAACCCTCCCCTAACCAGCACCCATTTGGCTCAGTGGCATCAGATGAGTCGACCTGGCTGGCTGTATTATGCCCTGCACCAGACAAGTGCATTGCTTGCATGGGAGACCACATGTAGGCATTATACCATCTCATGAATGGCTGCCACCATCCTTAGGCACAACCTAAGAAACGTGTGAAGTGTGAGCTCATTGCTCAACATCTAACAGGCTGCACACCTGTTCGGGTTCATTAGCTAGCTAATAAAAATAAGCCTCGGTCGTGTTTCAGATGACTTCTCACTGTCCTGGTTTCTCCAGACGTATTGTGAAGTGCTGTTTCCTGCAGCCCCGCCCCCACCCCAGGTAGAAAGGGATTAGAAGGCTGAAGAATGCAGACACACAGAGTGTCTGCAGAAACCATTTTCAGGAAAGATCGAATGTAATGTTTTCTTTCAACAGGGACAACTGCTTTGAGATGTTCCACCCAAGCAACCTTGAACACAGCCTCCGGGGTTGGCCGATTACCCTTGACAAATACCATTTGGGCTTGAGTGATGCTGTAAATGAAATAAAATAGTAGGAGGCTAAGAAACGGAGCATGATGAAAGAGTTTGGGGTTTTTTGTTTTTGGTCTGCTGAGAACTTCCTGTAGGTTACACATTCACATGCCGGGGACAGGCCCCATGTGATCTGGAGTTCTGCGCTGACTTTAGTTTGACAGTTTTCATGTCTCTCAAAAGGGAGTCTTTCTTCCCCTGTCTCAAAGCAAAAAGATGCACATAAGCAAAGGAAGGGCCCCCAGCCCTGTTCACTGCCATCCTGCACCGTGAGCTAAGTGAGCTAACAGGCGAAAACAATACCATGAAGCCGGTCGGCCAGGCAAGTCTGCAGCTGCCAATAGCTCCCCTGGCCACTGTGCGTGAGCCACAGGCACGTCGGAACCTGCGGAGGGAACCAGAGCCCAGGTAAAGAGGCCCAGCAGTGTTCAGGGTGAGCTTGTCTGGTTCCTCAGAGTGTTCAAGGCCTCCCTGCCTCCCTCCCTCCCTCCCTCCCTCCCTCCGTCCGTCCGTCCGTCCTTCTCTCTCTCCCTCCCTCCCAGAAGCCAGGGTACCTAAGACAGAACAAAGACGAAGCCAGCCCCACCCCGGATATTCTCATCATCTTCCCTGCCCCTCATTCTTAAAGACTCTCATGAAACTTGACCTCAAGGGCTGAGAAGCACCGGAGGGCAGCCATGGAAGACACTCAATGAGCATGAAGAAGCACACTGTCTCCTTCCAGCCGATGGCTTTGGGCAGACAGGCCTTCCCTGTGGGGTGGTGGAAGTGAAACTCCAAATGTTGTGTTAGACATTCTGGGGATCTGCAGTCAGACTGCCCGGTCAGTGATGGTCCAGAGGCCCTGAGTACACGATTGGGTGATGGTCCAGAGGCCCCGCCCACACACCAGTAGGATTTGGGATCTGTCCTGCCCCCAAGAGGAGGAACAAACTACAGTCACCACTGAGAATCCTCTAAGCACAGCTCTCCCCTCCCCGCTTTGGAGTGTGATCCCTGCTGGCTCCATGTGTGGAGAGCAGGTGTCCCCACAGAGTGAATGGATTACTGATGGTCACATGAAACAGCCCAGAAGACTGGTATAAGGCATTCCTCAGCATTCATGCATGCATTCACCCTTGCAAACACCAAGCCCCTCACACAAAATGGCATACAATTTGCAAATCACCCACACGTTATGTGTACTTCAGATCGTCTTTACTGTTTGAAGCTTTATCCGCTGTAAACGCTATGTAAATAGGTACACTGTTGACCTGGTTTTCGTTCACTGTTGACACAGCTTCCAGTCATCTGAGAGGAAAGCACGGATTGAGGCACTGCCTGGATCAGACCGACCTGAGGCCATGTCTGTGCAGACTGATTGTTGGTGTAGGAAGGCCCAGGCCACCACGGGCCATACCATCCCTAGACAGATCGTTCTGAGTTGTACAAGAAAGTTGCACAGAGCGTGAGCTAGAAAGCGATCCATCCGGCAGTGTGAGCCAGAGAGCGATCCATCCAGCAGTGTGAGCCACAGAGCGATCCATCCGGCAGCGTGCCTCCCTGATTTCTGCTGGACCTGTGAGGGAGTTCCCTGTTTGGAGGTAATGCTTTATGGAAAAGCAAGCCTTGGGTTCCTGCCCTGACACCCCTGACAATGGCAGGCTGTGACCTGAAGGGATGAGATGAAATAGACCCTTGCCTTCAACAAGTTGCTTTTGGTCAGAGTGTTTTTATCACAGCAACGGAAAGCTAACCAGAACCAGTTTGGATGCAAGGATGATTGACTCTCAGATGCAGAACCCGTAGACAGAGAAAGGTACCGCATACGCCGCCACACAAGCAAATTGACTCCATCCCTGGAACCAGCCACACCCCTGCGGCACAGACATTTTAGCTTTCCTGTGCATAGGCTGTGTGGATGCAGATTTTGTCTTGGTGGGTCAAGGAGGGCCAACATCCTGCATCTCCCACAGGCTGCTGCAGCTTCTATCTGCAGAACACTGTTTGAAGAATGGGGCTGTAAAGCAAATGACACCAATGAAAGACATTGCCTTCACTTCTCAGGAACGTTTTTTGACAACAAGGTCTGTCTTCTTCTACAGAAGCCTTCCGTAGTACACGGAACCAGAGCGATCAAACTCAGTTGTTTCACCATTCTGAAGGCTATTGAAGCAACAAGCTGAACAAGTGAAGCAGCTCTAATCAGGGAAGAGATAATGTATGTTTATCTAGTTGGACTTTTTTTTCAAAGTAAAATTCCAATGCTATGATAAGGGTCGTGTCCAGATCAATGTGCAAAAACAAACCACACCAACCCAAGGACCAAAATCAGCAGGAAGGGGTGAGGACAAAGAGGGAAACGCCATGACATGACGGTTTCCGAGGCCACCGTCGTGAAGTGGTGTGTGGGGAGAATAAGTCGGCCCCGCAGCGGGTGCGGGGGGCCTGCAGTCTGTCAGCAGCCTGTGCACAGAGGAGCCAAGAGCGGGTTGAAGCTTGGCGCTCAGATCTAGGGGCACCCCTAACTAAGGCTGGGCCATCTGTCCGCAGAAACAGATTCTTTCCCGTCCTCCACAAAACGCACCTTTCTAGAAACATCACCAGATGAGGCACGCTGAGGCCCTGAGGACTTTGTGTAGCTGGTCCATTCCGCTCCTTAAAGGCGGCTCTGGTCTTTGCCTGTCTATCAGGTAGCAGCTAAGTTCTCAGTTAAGACGGAAGTTAGCATCTGCTGCCTGCTCCTTCTCTGCGGTGCTGAAGACCTACCTCACTGCTCATCTGCAGAGAAACTCTGACCTCTCCTCCACCCTGAACTCAGCCACCCCGGGCACACTGCCCAGGCCCCCAGCGGCTCATCATCGATGACCTTGAATTGACGTCCATCCGCTCATTTCTCACACCTCAAATAGACACTGCTTCCCAAAAGGAATGTAAATATGACTTTTGTCCCAAAAGCAAAACAAAGTTGTTTTTGCCTTACTGGGATCCCGCTAACGTGGGTTGCTCGATGTGATAGAGCCCTAAGGCCCAAATCAGCATCCTCAGCGCAGCAGTCCTCTGGCGCCACCTCGTGTACAAAGATGGAAATGACTCAAGACTGCAAAGTCCCTGCACCTGAATAGAGGTCCACCTGAAAGGCTTCATTCAGGCATCAACCCGTTTTCTAAGGGAGCCTCGTGAGAAAATATAAAGTATATTACTTGTCATGCACTGGGCGCTTATATCTGTGTTTCTTGCACCAAACAATAAAGCATTTGACCCTTGGGTGCCTTTTCATTTAACACCAACGCTACCAGTTAAAAGATTATTTATATAGCAGTAGCTTCTCTTTCTTCCTTCCAAAACTACCATAACTGAAGGTCTTTGAAAACAGAACATTCCAGCTGGGAACAGTTGCAGCAAAGTATCCCAGAGGATACTGCAGACAGCTGTGCCCGGGAAGCCCTGGGGATCCCAATGCCCTGGCACACTATAGAGCCATTGAGTCCGCCCCTCTTCAGGACTGATCCACATCTTCCGGGTTTCCAGTGAGAATCCAAAGCACAGCTAAGTGCTGGGAGGCAAAATAACAAAACAGGTCTCAGAGACAGATGGAAGGTGCCTCTGCGGCCAGAACACCCCCCTTAGGGTTGACCTGCGTCTGCAGCCGAATTCTGAACTCCCTTTGATCTTAAAGCAGTTTGGTGTCTCCCGGTGTCATGAAGGCAAAGTTAGACTGAAATTGTTAACTGTCCCAGTAATTGAGAAGTGGGCTCTATGCAAAAATAAACAAAAACAACAATAAAAACCCACAAACTGCTTTAAGGTGGTAGTGTCTGTCCTATATCCTAGGCTACCTATGACTGAAGCCAGAAATGGGCCTCACTGACAGACCAGACTTGAGCTCACACTGGACAGCACTTAGCTGTTTTGATCTCCCAGGTGTGATGTGGCCCAGGTCACTGGACTCTTGGTGTCTGGGCTTCTCACTAGTAGAAGATGCAATCGGTACTTCCTAAGACTAATGTGAAAAATGAGAAAGACAGACAGGATAACACCCCAACTGACAGTCCCTTCTCTTCTTGGGTGGAGGCTACCACTTCCCTTTCTCCTCCCACAGCCCTGTTCCAGCTTCCTGGCTCCAAGTGGTTCCAGGGACCCCTGAGGAAGGGTGTCTGGACCGTACAGTCTGAGAGGAGGAGGCAGAAAAGGGGGGGGGAGTCCATCAAACCTGGCAAAGACATGGATTCTGATCCTAAGTCTATGGCAGCCCAGAATGTTTCTCAAACTCTTGAAGCTTCTACCACAAAGTGGGGGCTCTGAAAGACAACCCCAAGGTCCCATTTGGCCCCAATCCTCTGATGCTAAGTGCCCTGAGACTCACCTTGGATCCCTCTTCAAATCACACAGGGATCTGAAGTCAAGTTTGCTTAACGTACTTACCAAGAGTCAAAGGACTCACTGATACCCAGGGCTCCTGCAGAATTCTACATCAGTGGTCCTCAATTTCGGCATGGACTAGGAGCTTCTTTGAACTCTGTATTCCTGAACCAAAACCTGACTTGGGTGCCAGGGTCTGATGAGGACATGACCCCAACAGACTCCAGCAGCCTTCGGGGGAGCCTCCCACACCAGCCCTGCTGCTCTTCCCTTACATGCACAGTCCCTGGACATATGTCCTCCTCTGTAAAATGCAGCTGACTGGGGCAGCAGATGGCCGTGGGTGCAGTGAGGAGGCTGTGAGGGATAAAGATTGGCATGCTATGTAGTCTGCTGTCCTATTATGTGAGAACCTCTACGAAATCCTCAGCCTCAAGAGAGCGATGTAGCTAGAGTTTTTCTGCCTGGCCCAGGGTCAGGACAAATCTCTCTCACCTGCCAGTCCCACAACCTCTCAGACCCAACCAAGTAAACACACAGAGACTTATATTGGTTACAAACTGTATGGCCGTGGCAGGCTTCTTGCTAACTGTTCTTACAGCTTAAATTAATCCATTTCCATTAATCTATACCTTGCCACGTGGCTCGTGGCTTACCGGCATCTTTACAAGCTGTTTGTCATCATGGCGGCTGGCAGTGTCTCTCTGACTCAGCCTTCCACTTCCCAGCTTTATTCTCCTCCTTGTCCCGCCTATACTTCCTGCCTAGCCAATGGCCAATCAGTGTTTTATTGATTGACTAATCAGCAACACATGTGACATACAGAACATCCCACAGCAGAGCGAGTTCCTTTTTCCTCGCGCCTTATATACCTTTCTGTGTCCTGCCATATTACTTCCTGGAATTAAAGGTGTGTGTCACCACTACCTGGCTCTGTTTCTCTCCTATACTGGATCAATCTCATGTAGCCCAGCATGGCCTTGAACTCACAGAGATCCAGATGGATCTCTGCCTCCCTAGTGATAGGATTAAAGGTGTGTACCACCACTGCCTGACCTCTATATCTAATTTAGTGGCTGGTCCTGTCCTCTGATCCCCAGGTAAGCTTTATTAGGGTACATAATATATCACCAATTCAAGACCCACCTGAACTACATAGCCAGGCCTTGTCTCAAAAGAAAAGGGCAGCTAAGAGGTTACTACAAGCTGCAAAAATATACAAAGTAAGATTTCAGCTGATTATGACAAAGCTAATACCTGGAAGAAGCCAAGGGCCTTCCAGAGGTCAAGCTGAGGCTCAAGGAGCCTTGGTGATATTTGGCTTTTGATTATCAGCTGTTTCTTGCTGTGAGTTTCTTGTGTTCTGTTGTAGCTTTTCCATCATTTATTGGGCACCTTATCCCCTCTACTAAAGGAATATTTAGATAACCTTGTGCGCTGACAGCTGTGCACAGCCAGAACCCCAGTTCAAGCCTCCCTGTAATTATTGTCATTGGCAGCATCCGGCCAGGTCCATCCCAGACGGAGGAAAGTACCTTATCAGAGATACCTCTGTACTCTCTAAGAACAGACTTAAGCATCCAGACTACCCATTTGAGAAGGCCTGGCGGATGTGCCAATTAAGCTTAACTTCCTCCTTTCCCAAATCTTACCTCTAGTTCCAGATCTCCCTTTAACTATCACCAGAGGCATCTAGCTGTACGCAGGTTGCGTAGCGACTGAGCACACTTTCCCCCACCCTGCAGATGAACAGCAGACAGCTGGGACAGATAGGAACCCCAGGAAAATAGAAGGCAGTTTTATTTTCTCCCATTGACCTAGCAACTTATAGATTCTTAACATTTTCTACTAATCACGTTTAAGACGATAGTTGAGCACATAAGATCCCTCTTCTTAGATATTACCCGAATTTAGCCTTTAGTTAATTCATTTCCCCATTGGTCACTTCCCTTTGGGGTTGCAAATGATAATTAATAGTTATTGCCCCTCTATGTGATTCTTATCACCCCTCTGTTTGACCCTGGAAGCCTGGCTTTGCACTGCTAAGGGAATACTGCCTGTAAGTGTATATATACCGGGACTTCCAGGGTACATGGGGGTCAGAGAAGAGAAAAGAGAATGGAAGAACTAGACGGGTAAGAACTTGAGAGGAACAAACTGAGATGGGGAAGAACTAGATTGAAGGACTAGAAGAGATTACTAGAGGAATGAGATGGAAGATGAGGAAAAGCCAGATGGGGAAGAACAAGATGAGGAAGAACAAGACGAGAGAGAAGGAGATGGGAGAGGAGCTGATATGGGAAAGAACTAAATGGATGAGAACCTAGAAGGGGCAGAACTAGATGAAAGAATTAAGATAGAAACTGGAGGGAACAGCAGATAAGTATAGACAGAAATCAGGCAAGAAAGGAGCTAAATATGAGAGCAGAATAGAAGCTTGTAACTGACACAGAATAATAAAGTATGTGGACTAAGGAGTTTCGTGTACATAGATTCCTTTCTTATCCCCAAAGATTAATTATCAGCTGGTTGTAGTTTCTTCCTGGACCCTGGGAGGGGACTATCGAGGGGCTGGACCCCCATAGTCCCTGATAAGTGGTGACAGTGCTTGCCAAGGTGTGATGACCTCAGTGTGGATCTCCCAGATCCACAAGAATGCCAGGTGGGTAAACCAGCCTGCTTGTGATTCCATTGTGCAAGCGGAGATGGGAACCTGGAGCAAGGTGGCCATCCAGACTAGCAGTATTGGTGAGCTCTGGAGTTATCTGAGAGGCCTTGCCTCGGCAAAGAAGCAGGAGATTAACCAAGATGCCCAGCATCAACCACGAGTCTCTACATGCACACACCGTGTATCCTCACACAGGCACACACATGTACCCTCACATGGGCACACACACATACCCTCACACAGGCACACACACATACCCTCACACATGCAAATGCACACTCACACGGGCACACACGTGGAAGCGCAAACACACACACACACACACACACACACACACACACACACACACACAGATGCTCACAGGCCACCTCTTCCCTCCCATGGTTCACGTTCCCTTCAGCTCACACTTGGCTCTGTACAAGCAAGTTCACTCCCCAGTGACCCAACCTGTAGCATTCCTGACAAAGGTCCCAGCCAAGAAATCAAACTGTGTGTGTTCTACTGTCCCTCTTGGGACAAAGTGACCAAACATTAACCCGCCCTGTGGACAGGACTGCTGCTGACCACAACCCCAGCCTCAAGTCGGCATCTGCTCCCCTGAGGTCAGAGGTCATTTTCAGAACCACAGCTTCTCAACAGTCACCCATAGCTTCTACCCTGGGGCAAAAGCACTTAAAGCCCCAGCGTGAAAGGCTGACACCGCCAGCCTGCTTTCACCTGCAGGGTGATGGAGGAAGGCATCACATCACTTAACTCCTTGGTCTCTATCCCCTGGGGCCAAGGCACCAGAGGGAGGCTTACCACCCACAAACTCAGGAACAAGATGGGGGAGGGGTGATGTAATAGAAACCTCCGGTGAGTGAGGCGGCCAGCTGAGAAAAGCAGAAGGTGGGTGTATGTGAGGAGTGGAGTACAGGGGCATGATGGGTACTCAAAATGCAGGAGACAAACAGCACTGGCTGGGCCTCCCTGAGGTGGGGGAGACAGGTCTGAGGCTGTGACCATTGGTTTTTTAAGAATGCATCAAGATGGGGTGACCTAGAAACAATGGTCTTACCTGGAGGTCACAGATGGCCCTGCCAGGAGCCAAACCTTCTACCCGGGGTTCGTGGTTTCTGTCACCTGTACGGCACTTTTGCCAAGGGCTGTCTGTAAACCAGTCCTACCCAACTGTCCTTCAGATAAACTCAGACGAAGTGTGACTATAAAATACCACCGATGTATAAGGTGATATTCATGCTGAAATGTGATTTTATTTGTATGTTAATAAATAAAGTTGCCTGAGAGTCAGAGCTAAAAGCAAGCCATTTAGCAGAAGTCCAGCGGTGGTGACACACGCCCTTAATCCGATCATATGGCAGGCAGAGTCTGTGTGTTCAAGGACACAGCCAAGCGGTGACCCGAACCTTTTATCTCAATACGAACCCTAGAGACCTGGAGGTCTGTACAGACAGGCAGTGATGAGGAAATCATGTGGTTGGGTTTAAAGCCAATGAGAAGGTAGAACAGAAAAGCAGTAAAAGATGGGTCACAGAGGAGAAGGTCTCTCTCAGGGGAAGGACGGCAGTGACCAGTAAGTTAAAGGCTTCGCTAGTGCTCTGACCTCTTGTGCTTTTAACTCTTTATTTGGCTGTGTGTTTCTTATTTAATAGGACCGTTTAAAATTACATCTACAGATGTAACTGTGTCCAGGAAACTGTGGGGGATGCTGTGTTACTGTGTCATTTTTTTTTCTAATCACTGGACAAGTAAAACAATAATAACCACGTGTTGTCCATGGAAGTTCCGATGTTCAAGGGGATTTACGTTTCCAATGGTATAAAGGAATTCTATGGCCAATCACCTGTCCTTGTAAGCGAAGTTTTGTTGAAATACAGCTATGTGACCTGCTTGCGCATGGCCTTGATTCTGTCTGCAATACACCAGGACAAAGACCACATTAAGAGCCAGGAAACTTAAACTATTTAATATTCGGCTCTCTACAGAAATTTTGCCAAACTCTGGCCTAGTGCATCATGGGATACATCATAGCTGTTAAAAAAAAAAAAGAACCACAGGCTAGGGAGTCAATCAAATGTTTGCTACGGAAACTTGAGAACCTGAGTTTGATCCATGGAGGGGCTGGGAGGTAGGGGTGGCTGTCAGCACATCCTTGTGATCCCAGCACGCAGAGGTAGGTTGGGGACCCCTAGGACTGTCTGGCCGGCCAGCCTAGCTCACCTGGGGAACCTCTGACCCCAGTGAGACTCTATTTCAAAAAAAAAAAAGGTAGATGACTCCAGAGAAATAAGACCCAAGGTTGCCCTCCAGCCTGCAACACACAAGTACACCCCACACACACACGTGTACTCATACAACACGCCATTTACACACCACAAGCATAAGTATACTCATACAACACGCCAAGCACATACCATGGGCACAGACATTTTTGAAAAGAGAGAGAGAACTGGGTTGCTGAGAGGCTCGGTGGGTGAGGGCACCCGCCACCAAACCTGACGTCCTGAGTTCAGTCTCCAGGATCCACATGGTGGAAGGAGAGACCCAGTTCCCACCAGTTGTCCTCTGACCTCCATAAGCACACCACGGGGGATAAGGGGCACACACACACACACACACACACACACACACACACACACACATACACACACACACAGAGAGACACACACACACACAGGCACACACACACACACACATACACACAGAGACACACACACACACACACACAGGCACACACACACATACACACACACACAGAGACACACACACACACACACATACACACACGGGCACACACACACACATGAACACACACACATATACTCACACATACAAACACACGTGGGTACACACACAGATGAACACACATACAAATACACACACAAACCCATGGGCACACACAAATGTGTTTTTAAAAAGCCAACACACACAAGTGTATGTGCACACTTGTATGAATGATGTGCAAGGGAAGTGTTCAAACACAGCTGTGAACGCTCGTTTGCACTCACGGCATCCTGCTGGGCTCCACAGAGAGAACAGGACTCCGGGCAGCAGCCATGGCTGCCTGAGAAACCCCGTTTGGCGGTCAGGTCAGACTGACAAAATGTCTGCCCCTTTTCTGTGCCCTGGGTCTCAGGAGAGAAAAGACAAAACTCAGAACAGACACAGGACAAAATGTCGTAGTGTCTTTAGCTGTCCTGGACTGAACTGTCACTGGGACGGGGCGTCCGCCGTCACCTAGGGGACTGCCAAGTTCACTCCGTGGCGTGAACACAGAACTGAACAACCCGGGAAGACAGGAGAGCAAGCTGCAGAGAAAAGACTGTTTCGTACATGGGGGGGGGGGGGGAGCTGGCTCAGTGGAGGCTGGCTCGGGTATTTTACAGGTCCCTGTGCGTGGGCGCGCACACACACACACACACACATACCCCGCGCGCGCGTGCACTGGTCCTAACATCTGCCCCTGTGCCTTCTGCCATTTCTCCTCCCAGAGCCTTCTGGGAACAAGAGGCACCACGCCACAGGGAAAGTGTCAGGACAGGGCCAAAAGATCTGTGTGACTCAGTCCTTCCCTGCCTGCGGCTTGCGAGAGGCCCTCGGCATGCTGTCCTCAGGAAGACAAGAAGGCTCCTAGCTCACTTCCCTCAGTGAGTCTACATGGGGAAGGCCCAACACTGTCAACCCTCACAACACCACCAGAGCCAACTTGTGCCCCAACTTGTCCCTTAAGCCAAGAGTACCTGAGAGTCTTAGCGGTTCCCTTCTTGACCATTAACAGCCAGTGAGTGACTGACGTGGAAGATGCCATGGGCTGCCCAGCCTTACAGCTTCCCACTCTGCCCTTCATCGCTCCACCCTGTTCCTTCCCACTGAATGACAAGTGTAACTCAGCCGTACATCTGTCCTCAGCTACCCAATGCCTAGAACCCTCCTCTGCTCCCTGCAGATAGCCTTCCCAGTGCGGGGGCAGCCACCATTCCATCCCACGAAGATGCTCTTCAAAGTTCACTAATTATAAGGAAAGCAGAGGGGGAAATATTAAACACATTACTGCTTAATAGAAACCATCCAAAGACTGCAATAATTTCATATACAAGTCTATTTATTCCAACCTCAGTAAAAATGCAGAAAGTACACCCTCCACAGGAGGGAATCCCATGTGTCCTGTGCTGTCACAAAAAGGAGGCTTGTAAACTGCTCACAATCTCAGCGGAAGCCTGGAGAATCCTCAGCTCTTCCATCCGCAATGCTTCCACCAAAGTGAGTTGATTTATCAGCAACACTTCCCTCTCCTTCATGTCAGAAACCTGCAAGTTATTAACTTTTCATTATAATAGAAATGCGTTATAGAATTCACCGATTTAACTGCTTTGAGACAGACGGTCAGTGGCCGCAAGTCCCCCAGATCACTTTCTCTTCCCAAACAAAACTCCTCTAAGGATGAATGAGTAAGCCAGCTCCCCTCCCCCAGGCCCTGTGAATCTGCCTGGCCTGGGAACCCCTGTAAGTGGACAGTATGTGTCCTTTTGTAGTTTCATTGAGCATAAAATCTTCAAAATGCACTAAATTTTTTAATTTTAATAGTCAAGTCTCATAAATGAACTGATTTCTCATTAAAACAAAAAATTTATTAAATTAAGACACACATAGGAAAAAAACATTTGAAACACTATCACTAGGAAGTCAAGCACTGATAAAACACGAGGCAAAAGTTGAGACTCATCCTAAGTGCCCGGAGATGACTGAGTAAAGAAAATGTTAATAACTTACACAACGGTATCGTCTTAAACAGGAGGGAGGTGACGGTGACGGCTCGGGTTTAGACTGTGTGCCCCATCCCCAGGGTCACAAAAAGGGGGGAGAACAGGAGACCCTATTGGTCTGGAGGACATCGGGTTGAATGTCACAAAACAGAGTTTGGCTAGAGAAGAGAAACAGACCCCAGAGTTCCCTGTACAACCTGTGACCTTGGTTAGGAACTAGACACACAACGCACATCAAGGAACAGACTAGGAGCCCCCGCGTGGATAACGCCGTTAAATGGTCTGACCAAGCAGTTCCATAAGGTGAGTGTGCAGCGAAGCATCGTCGTGCATCGCACACTGTCTGTAAACCTTCCAGACTGGCCCACGCCTGCACACGCAGACGCCAGAGGCTGACACTGAGTCCCAGCCTCTACTGCTGTCCGCCTGTAGTGAGTCTTGGTCTCTCACCTAATCTGGAGCTCACTGGACTAGGCTGGCTGCCAGTGAGCCTTCAGGATTCTCCTGTTTCCACTAAATCGACCTACCCCACACCCCAGCACTGAGTACAGGCACACATGCTGCCACACCCAACTTTCACGATGTCTCCCTGGCACCATACACATAACTTTAAACTCTGTTAACACAGATATAGAGATGACAAAACATTTGCTCATCGGAGATTCTCAAGACTTTCCTAACAGCATGCATGACAAGCAGCCTCAGGACTGGAACCTTGTGTCCACGTAGCATCGGGGCACACACCTTACGCAGCACAGCATGAGTCTCTTCGATGAAGTCAGAGCATACTCTCTGTGCCATGTCCAAGCTTGTCTTCTCATTTGTATCTGAGATGACTTCTCCAAGGAGTACTTTTTTCCAGGATGTACTAGAACCAGAATGTCCAATAAGATCATTTCAGCAGGTCCCCCAGTTACTGGAGACAGCATTCACCCTGCAGCATGACACACAAGCCATGTCCCTGTTCTTCCTGAGCACAATGAGGCTCATCCCCTAAACCTGTAATATCATTGCAGTTCCTGAATGGAAGCCACAGTGTGGTAGTTTGAATGTAATTGGCCCCCATAAGTTAGAGAATGGCACTATTAGGAGGTGTGGCCTTGTTGGGGGAAGTGTGTCACTGGGGGGGGCAGGGTCTGAGGTCTCTTTTGCTCAAGCTTTGCTCAGTGTAACACAGTCCACTTCCTGTTACCTTCTGATCAAGATGCAGCCAGCACCATGTCTGCCTGCACACCACCATGCTCCCCATCATGATGATAACGGA
Source organism: Peromyscus eremicus (assembly GCF_949786415.1). NCBI lineage: Eukaryota > Metazoa > Chordata > Mammalia > Rodentia > Cricetidae > Peromyscus > Peromyscus eremicus. The sequence goes on along the minus strand of NC_081428.1, from coordinate 4,917,798 downwards.
CTGAACCTCTGAAACTACAAGCAAGCCACCCCAATTAAATGTTTTCCTTACTAGAGTTGCCATGGTCATGGTGTCTCTTCACAGCGAGGGAAACCCTAAGACACATAAGAAACAGAGGAAGAAAGAGTAGCCAAAGGGGCCACTAGGTCCGTGCACGTCACCAGCTGTGACTGAATCACATTTCCACGGCAATCCTGTGTCTGGTGTAACAGTAACTGGAGCCACGGCCACCAGCTCCAGGGCACAGCGGCAGAGAAGAGACGGCAGGAAGGCCAGGCTGGGCACCGGACGGCCGAAGACTCAGCGGCGGAGGCACTGTCTGCCCGCTGGCTGTAAGTGACAGTTTCTCCTGAACAGTGACAACCAAGAACACATTTCACTGCCAAATGCCCTCCATACGGGCGTCTGCAGCAGGTCAGTCACTGACGCTGCCTCGGCTTGCAGGAGTGAGGCTGTGAGGGAAGATGAGGCCAATGTTCTGTGATCACAAGACCTTAGGTCTGTGAAGACAGCAACCAAGGAGCCAGAGGTCTCGAAGCCAGAAGAGGTCAAAGCCAAGTCTCTCTGCTTGGAAGAAGCAGCGGTCAGGGAAAGGACAGAGGGGCCTGTGGGAGTGACTTAGAAGAAGGTAAGACAGTGGCTGAATCCGCAAATCAGAGTGTGCACTGCAGACAGACACTCCCAACCTCTGACAAGACAGCCCAGGTAACAGATGGACGTCAGCTTATGATGACTTACTACACAAGAGAGCCAAGAATTACCGGGTACCTGAGTGTCCTCTCTGTAATGATTATCTAGCTTAATCTTCATAATTCCCTACAAATATAACATACCATCCCTTTTAGAGTCAAAGAAAGAAAACTGGGAAAGGTGGAGGCCCTCCCTCACAAGGCAAATCGGAGAGGAGAGATGGCCTGCAAACACCCAGCCAGAACCCCGACCATGCCGCATATAAGAGACCCAAAGGGAGAAAATGAATCTGGGAATGACCTCTGCAAACAGTTGCTGCTTCGGCCCTAAAAGGATGCACACACACCTTGTTCCCACAGGGTCCACACAAGATCAAAAGAAATGATCAGTGAATGGACAGGGGGCACAGGACAAGGGCAAGTGAGAGGAGGAAAGACAAGACGAGACAGCCAGACAGGAGCAGTGGCCAGCCAAGCCCTTCCTGTGCAGACAGGAGCAGTGGCCAGCCAAGCCCTTCCTGTGCAGACAGGAGCAGTGGCCCGCCACGCCCTTCCTGTGCTCACACTGTGCGCTGGGCTGACTACACATCTGCCTAGGGAACAACACAAGGAAGGAGAGACCCCAGGCGCAGAGCTCACTCTCTTAAGGTAAAACACAGCATCCACTAAAAGTGACAACACTAGAGCGGACACCTGAACGAGGGGGTGGGGCACACAGTCGGCACTCCGTATATGAGATCCGACTCCCCACCCATATGCAGCGACTATCCACTGGTCTCTCTTCCGGTTGTATAAATCTTCCGCCTTTTACAGAACCACAGCAGTAGCATGCTGTGGACTAGGAGATGCCTTAGCAACTCACCAATGGGAATCAACACATACATAGGTTATACACACTACAGAAGGAGAAAAAAGAAAGAATACAGAGATCACTTTTTCCTGTAATGCTAATTCAGTGGACAGAAACTCATTGGGTGCTAGCTGGCTTCTGTCAGTCTGACAAGCTAGAGTCATCTGGGAAGAGGGAGCCTTACTGAGAAGGCACCTCCATTGGCTTGGTGTGTAGGCAAGCCTATGAAGCACTGTCTTGATGAATGACCGATGAGAGGGCTCCAGCCCACCGTGGGTGGTGCTCTCCCTAGGCAGACAGTCCTGGGAAGCAAAAGAAAGGTAGCTGAATGTGAGCCTGAAGAGCAAGCCAGTGAGTCTCGTTCCTGTTTCAATCCTGCCTCCAGGTGCCTGCCTTGAGTTCCTGCACCAACTTCCCACCCAGGAGCTGTAAGACAGAATAAACTCTTTCCTTCCCAAACTTCACTTAATCGTGTGGTTTATCAAACTAGGACCGGCAAAGATGAGGAGCTGCATGGAGACTCCAGGAGCTGGAACTCACTGTAGCTGCTGAGTCACCAGGCAATAACCAGGCAATGCCCCGTCACTCCGGAGGCTGACTGAATGCAGTTATGAATTACTATTTCATCTTTACATCTGTGTGTCCTCTTGACTGGAAACAGCGCTGTGGGGGTCGAATGGCCTCCGTGGCTCGTATATTTGAATGCTTGGTCATCAGTATGGCCTTGTTGGGGTGGGTGTGGTCTTGGTGGAAGAACTGTGTGACTGGGGTGGGCTTTGAGGTTTCAAAAGCCCAAGCCAAGCCCAGTGGCTCTCTCCTTCCGCTGCCTACAGATCCAGCTGTAGAACGCTCAACCACCTCTCCAGCACCACGTCTGCCTGCATGTCACCATGCTCCCCGCCATGATGAAAATGGACTAAACCTCTGACTTTTTTAGGGTTTCTATTTCTGTGAAGAGACACCATGACCACAGCAACTCTTATAAATGAGAACATTTAATTGGGGCTGGCTTACAGTTCAGAGGTTTAGTCCACTGTCATCACGGTGGGAAATATGGTGGCATGCAGGCAGACGTGGTGCTGGAGAAGGAGCTGAGAGTTCTACATCTTGACCTGCAGGCAGCAGAAGGAGACTGTGTGTCACACTGGGCCTAGCTTGAGCATCTGAGACCTCAAAGCCGGCTCCACAGTGACACACTTCCTCCAACAAGGCCACACCTCCTAACAGTGCCACTCCATATGGACCAAGCGTTCAAACACATGAGTCCATGGGGCCATTCTTATTCAAACCACCATACCCTCTAAAAATGTAAGCAAGCCCCAGGTAAATGCTTTCTTTGAGGAGAGTTTGCCATGGTCATGGTGGTCTCTTCACAGCAACTGACCAAGACAAGCACCATCTACAGTCTATAGGCTATGCAGCAGTTTTGAAAACTAACTTTTTACGATACATTTGCCTACATACAGTGGTAAATGATAAAATAGACAACTATGTGTACATGTTTTTCTATTTTTCTTTATCTGGAATTAGCTTTTTCTTAAATTTTTCAATACTTCTATGTGCAATCATTTTTTAAAAAATTAATTCCCACGTAAGTGAATCTGCCCAGTGCAAACCTGTGCTGTCCATGATCGACTCCATTTCTGGTACTAAGACCAGGGAGAAACCTGACTTCTGAGTCCCCAAAAGAAAGAGTAAAAATGCTAAGGACGATAGAGCCGTGCTGGGGCTCTTCCTACCCACTGCTGGACACTTGTCCAGCATACTGGGCAGCAGCAAGGCAGCTGCTGTCCTCATCGGTCCTGGGCCGGGAGGAGGCCCTGTGATGACCAGAGCACACCATGAGGACTGACGGCTCTGGGACGTGACTGACAGTCCCTTAGGAATATTAAGGAGCTAACCAGAATGCATGTCTACACTGGGGCTCCTCTCATGGAAAAGCCCTTCAGCAGGACTTCTAGATCAACCCCAGGGTAGAACTGGGTGGGAGAAACATGGGACCAGATAGGGCAGAGTTAGGAGCTTGCTTGCCATAGGAAAACCCACCTCCTCAGAGACGTGCCTCTGACATGTCAGGGCTGACAGCCCCCAGTCACCTACTCAGACAGTAAGCACCAGGTTGGGGGGGGGGGGCGGGGAGAATACCTGAACATAGAGTGCTAAGTTCTCAGAGCCATGTACTCTCAAAGGTTGGGCAGGACAGACAAAGCAGCAGCTCCAGGGCACAGTCTTCTCTTTGTCCCTCGACATGCAAGCTTCCCAAACAAACCCCTTCAATTTTCACCAAGAAGCAGACACAGATTAAATCAATGCAGGAGCCTGGCGATGGTGGCACACACCTTTAATCCCGGTACTGAGAGACAGAGCAGGCAGATCTCTGAGTTCAAGGCCAGCCTGGTCTACAGTGAGTTCCCGGACAGCCAGAGCTACACAGAGAAACCCTGTCTCAAAAAAAAAAAAAAAAAAAAAAAAAAAAAAAAAAAAAAAAAAAAACCAAGAAAAAAAAAAAGTGATGTGGGGAAACTTACAATTTCTCAGCTTCCAGACACAACAACTTAAGAGCTGTGAGTAACCTCCAAGACGGTCCATCCCATCCGAATGTCAAATTTCTACGAGAGAAAGGCAGGCAGCACTAGATCTGTCACTCAGACGAACACAGAAGGAACCCAGCAGTGGCTGTGAATGGGCACACTCGCCAGGTCACCTCCACACAAGGTCAGAAGGCGTGAGGAAGTGCGATGTGGATACTGTGAAGGAGGCTGGGTACAGAACAGCCTGTGCTTCATCCACACAAACGGAGTTTGTGTTCTGACCGTTCCAGGCCACGCTGGGTAGTTCTGTCAACTTGACCCAAGCTAGAGTCAGTGGAGAGGAGGGGGCTTCGACTGAGAGAACTCCTCAATAAGATCAAGCTACAGGCAGGCCTACAGGACTCTTAATTAGTGATTGTGGGGGAGGGCCCAGCCCACTGTGGGTGGTGCCATCCCTGGGCTGGTGGTCCTGGGTTCTGTAAGAAAGCAGGCTGAGCAAGCCATGGGGAGCAAGTCAGTAAGCAGCTCTCCTCCACATCCTCTGCACCAGCTCCTGCCTCCAGGTTCCTGCCCTGTTTGAGTTCCTGCCCTGACTTCCTTCGGTGATGTGGAAGTGTAGACCAAATAAACCCTTCCCTCCTCAACTTGCTTTTGGTCATGGTGTTTTATCACAGCAATAGTAACCCTAAGACAAGGGTGAAAAGCCATTTTCCAATCAGTTTTAGTAAGACATTGAACTTGGTTTAGGGGACCACAGCAAGAGGCCTGGTAACTAACTACACCACATAGTTTACAGTGAGATGAACTGGGGAGGCCTTAGGTCATCCTGGAGAGCAAACACACAGCTACCCCAGCCAGCAGCCTCACACTGTTGCTACACATGAAACCCCTGATTTATACAGAAGAGAAGATGTCTTGTCTCTCACTGGCCCCGATCTGTACCAATGCCAGCGGTGGGTTCTGCTAGGGGTCAGCCTGGCTTGTGATAACCCAGGGCTATCCCACCTGAACCTGACCCACCTAACGACATGCACAGGACTGTGTCAAGCTTGGCTCTCACATTCCCAAGCAGCAGTCTTCCGCTCCTTGAGTGTCTACAACACCGAGCACAACTGTACTACACAGTAAGACCTAATGGACGCCACCTGTCCACTAACACAGAGGCACAAACCAGAACCCTCACGATTTTCAGGGGAACGTCCTCAAGGGGTCATTTCCAGGTAGAAGGACACTCACTCTGTAAAACCATGATCCTTCAGAATGGACACCTTCTTGTGCACCTGCTTATCCGCTGGTGGGAGGTACTTAACCAGCATCTCTACATGAAACAAAAATCAATGTCAGAGTAGGATACTCTTCAAAGTACATGCCCCTCTTCTCCAGCCCACGTTCCCTCCCATTACCACCCTGTACAACCAAGAGTGTTTCCTAGTTCACACTAAGTGTTCTCCTCAGGGCAACTCGCAGAAATCTCGGTCCCCGAAAGGCTGTTACGGTTGTCAAGGCTGAGGTCAGAATAGGGAGAAGCAAGGCTCACATCCCCACTAAGTTCATCCACGGTGTAACAGGCGAAGACCCTAGAGCCATGGCTGGGAGACACGGCCAGGAACAGGCTGCCCAGGAATGCAGGGAGGAAGGACAGTAATACTGTTCACAAGCCAGATGCAAAGCAGTGCACACATCCGTGACTGTAGCCACAGAGGGAATTCGTGAAAACTGACAAACGTTTTTGAAGGAGAAAGAAAGCAAAGGATTTCTGTTTTGTTTCTGAGGTGATGATAGGCTTCAGTTCTGCATTTTATTAAAAAACAACAAAAACAAAGCAGGGCTTTGGGGTATAATTCTGACTAAAGCTAGCCCTCCCTTTCCTTCGGTGAAGGCCTTGCACATACCAGGCCGCTCTCCTGCCACTGAGCGGATCCTCGGGCCTTACTCCATTTTTAAATGTACAAATAACTGAACGCAGTCGTTCAATGGGCTTACCTGGCAACTGTCCACGGTTAGACCCGCCGTATGGTAACTGCAAGGACCCTGAATGAGACAATCTCAAACTGCCCTAACTCACTTCACACGCCCCGCTCTCATTTTTCTTTAAATTATTACATGTATTTATTTTATGTGTTGTGTGTGTGTACCACACACACGTGTGAAGGCCAGAGGACAATTTGCAGAAGTTAGTTCTCTCCTTCCACCCCGTGGGTCCTGAGGATTGAACTCGAGTCATCAGGCTTTGTGGCAAGGCCCTTTACCCACTGACCCATCTCTGGCCCAGTTCTGGCTCTTCTCTCTTTAATCTAAGAAACGTAATTGTTGTTCCGCCCACCGGGTTCATCCGAGCCTACACATAAATACCTCGAATATACGCTGGGAAACCTCCGGCCACTTGCCCGTGGCTTAGAGCTGCTTCTGCTAAGTGCTCACTGAGTTTCTGCTCAGTACAAAGACCCGCCCCTCCAGCCGTGACTGTCACTCACTCCCCACCAGCTTTCCCCCTACTCGACCCTCAGGTCATCCCGCCCTCAGTATCAGTCAGTTTGCAGGCTTGACTGCAACCCAGAGATTCGGATCAGCGAAGGCCAGGCTAGCTCGCCCGAGACAAGTGAGCGCTGCATGCACGGCCTCTCTCTACAACAGGGGACAGCACTGCCTCAGAGAGCAACACTAACCTCCTGGGACAGGAACACAGGCGTGAGGATTGCAGAAGGAGACGAAGCCGTACTCCAGGAGCAGCCGCTGGTTATCATGGGGGCCGTAGCAGATGAACACTTCCTGGTGCTTCCTGCAGCCGGAGGCCGTTCTAATCTCATAGCAGCCGGTTTTCTCGTTGAACGCTGCTTTTACCTACAGGGGAAAGACCTCTCTTTTCAGCACAAATCTAAAAGGCTCACCAAGTTATCACATCAATTGTCGGACGACAAAGTCAGTCACAGGTGGCGAATGGTCCTCCTTCATCTCACCTTTACCTATTGAGAGAGGAGGTCCAACCAGACTCTGAAAATGACCCAAAATATGACATCTGACTCTGGTCAGGAGTGGATCTGTCACAAACAGCCCAGGGAAGAAAATATGGTGGCACTGAGACCCGTTAGTACTAAGAAGCTGCAAAGGCTTCCCCAACTCCCAAGTTTCATTTGTGTACAGTCCCTGAGCTTATAGGGGTCTTCTGCAGCTCGGGCCCTCAGGCTCCCATCAACCAGCTGTGGCTGTGTTCTTCTAGGGTAGTCTATAAAATCACTGAAGTACAGACATCCACAAACACTCCAAAGTGAGGCTGCTGGGGACTGAGTCCCTGTGCCCAACATCCTATGACCTTTCACCTAGCACTGGACTCACACACTGGAGACTGTGCTATGGTGGTATTTTATTTGTACTGAAATGTGATTTAATTGTATGTTAATAAATAAAGTTGCCTGGGGGTCAGAGCTATTAGAGCCATAGCAAAAGCTGGGCGTTGATGGTGCACGCCTTTAATCCCAGCACTTGGTAGGCAGAACTAGGTAGATCTCTGTGTGTTCAAGGATACAGACAGCATTGGAGACACACGCCTTTAATCTCAATACCAACCATAGAAGACCTGGAGGTCTGTACAGACAGGCAGTGACGAGGCAGTCATGTGGTTGGTTTTACAACCAATTGGAAAGCAGAACAGAAAGACTATATAAAGACAAACAGACAGGAAGTAGGTCTCTTTCGGAGAGGTCTCTTGGCTTAAAAGGCTAGCTGCAGGGTAAGGCTCTTAGCTCTGATCTCTTGGCTTTCGTCTTTGCATTGGCTCTGTGTTTCTTATTTAATAAGATGGTTGGTTACATCTACACTGTGCTATGACCTTTCACCTAGCACTGCACTCACACTCTGGAGACTGTGGGAAATACCCAGGCTGGGGTCATCCCAGGACAAGCAGGACCTCCCTGGGTCCTCCCACTGCCCTGTGAGGTGACAAGGTGACACTGATGTCTTCTGGTGGCATGTCTCTTAGTGGACAGCAAAGGTGCAGATCCCAACCCAGTGCACCCTAAATAGGTTTCAGGTGAGCTGACAGAGTGCTTCCTCTCTGCCCTCCAAGCCTGGCCTTTCTCACCTCGTCTTTTTCCCAGCATGCCATGCAAACACATGTATCTCCAGTGTGAGCCAGTGGAATGGGGGAAGGGCTGAGGGGGGCATCGTGACTTGTGGGAATTATTGACTCCGGCCCGCTAGCCAACAGTAGGTAGCAGCCTGGCCCAATGGGCGTGGTCTTCTCTAAAGAGACATGACCAGTTAGAAGGGAGTGCTCTCTCTTGGACTGTGGAGGGCTTGCTGAAGGCACGGCTTGGTGACCTTCCCACTGTCCCTTGGGACCGGGATGAGGAGCGGCAGCAGCTGTGACACACCTTTGTTCTGCATCACGAGTGTACCGTATTGATCTCACCTGTGAATAAACCTGACTTGATCCCTGACTTCCTCTTCCCTGACCCCCAGACTCCTGGTCACACAGGTTCTCGTCTGTTCCATAATCAAGCCTTGCCCTGGGCACTGAGGCTTCCAAGAGGAACAGCAGAAAGCCTCAAGACCTGGGTTCACCGAGGAGGCACAGACAACCCCCAGTCAGGACAAAGACACACGTGCAGACAGCTACACCAAGTGTGAAATGTTAATGTTCGGATCCTGCCCTTTGGTGCCACCCTATGCCCTGGCGTAGAAGCCTATTCTTAAAGGGAAACTCTGCCCATTTTCTCGCTTGCTCTTTTCTCTTCCACTTTCCTTGGCACCTCTCAAACCCCTCACCCCTCTCCTCACCCACCACTGAATAAAACTCTTCACTGAGCACTGTATGCATGACATCTCTGTCTCTCACCCACCGTGGGGCACCTTGGCTCTACCCGCCAGGACCTCCCGCCAGCACGTGTAATATAACATGAAAGGGATGGGACAGGAAGGAAAGCTGGCCAGGCACCCCAGCCCTGAAGAACAGGAAGGAAAGCTAGCTAGGCACACCAGCCCTGAAGGGCAGGAAGGAAAGCTGGCCAGCACCCCAGCCCTGAAGAACAGGAAGGAAAGACTCCGTCTGGGTTGGTGAAAGGCCCAGGGTCTCTGCACAGGGCCCTGCAGACCAGAGAGCAGTACAAAGGCAAAGTAGACTCTTGTTAGAATGACATCCAGGCAGCTGACGGCAGATTGGTCTAACACGTTTACCTGGAGCAGGTTACACCTCCACTGTCTCATTCTTCATTCAAAATCCTTGTTTCTACATGTTGCAATTCTATACCAACAGGACACATGTCCATGCCAGCTTCTCACCTGGACGTGTGGGCTGTGATTCAGCAGATCCAGGTACGGAGCAAGAGCACACGTGTCTGGCTCTGCGGAAAGGCATTCCTGCCTCCTGGACCTCAGGTACACAGCTCTGGTGTTCACGGTGCACCAGGCCCACAGGAAGGCGCTGTAGCTGAAAATGTTCTCCACAGACTCTACAAACAAAGGCTGCAGGGTGGAGAAGAAGGCTCTGGAGGAGGCAAACAAGTCCTGCACGTGGGCTCTCTGCTCTTCCGCCTTCGCCTTTAAAAGTTCAGGCAGAAGATCTACCACTTCCGGCTCCAAGCAGACCGGGCAGGTGTACGACTTGGGTAAAATGTCCAGGTAGGACTTCCAGAGGGACTGACCGCCTGCATGCTTCTCTGAGATTAGAAATGCGCACAGGGCCAGCAGAGGAGATGGAGGAGGCTTCCACCTTGTAAATGAAAAGACAGATTGAAGGAATCAAAGTGTAGACTCAGCCAAACAGTTTGGTTTGCTTCAGAGGGACAGTGCTCAAGCTGTCGACACTCCACCCAAGACAGGCATCTTCCCACGGCTGAGCCTCTCCAGAGCACGCCCAACACGGTCTATGTTCTCTCTCCCACCAAAGCCATGTCCATGGCTAGTAGGTAAAATTTGCTTTGCAACAAAAAAGATCTTGTTTCCAGCCTGGTTCTCCTGCTGAAGCTTTTCTTTCTCCTTCTGCCCCACTTTGTTTTCTGAGACAGGGTTTCTGTGTAGCAGCTCTGGCTGTCCTGGAACTCTATAGACCAGGCTGGCCTCAAACTGAGAGATTTGCCTGTCTCTGCCTCCCAGGTGCTAGGATTAAAGGCATGCGCCACCGCCACCGCCACCACCACCCAGCTAAAAGCTTTTTCTATAAGCTCCTGGATTTCATCTTGCAAAGTTGAACTATGGGGAGTCCAGAGGGGTAGAAAGATTCAGAGATGCAACATCCAACCCAGTGAATTATGGCTCACAGAACTATTTCAATTTAAATTAGTTATAGTTAAGCAGTGCTTAAGAGTCATTCTTTAGTAAAAACAAGTCACATTCCAGTTACTCAACGGGCATTTGTGATTCACATCTTGGATAATGCAAAACAAAGCACCTCCACCATTGCTGGAAGTTCTACTGAGACAGGAACTGTGTCTGCTCATTATACACTGATGGAATCTTCGAGCTTTTGTTCTTAAACTTCTGGGTTCTAACACAAATTACATAGTTGCATTCTGAATAATTACTCACATATCAGCCCCTACGGTATAAACAGACTTAGCGATGTTATCATCATCTTTTAAAATTCAAATTCCCATGGTACCACGCATTCTACTTGCAATTTCTGAATGATTCAGAAAATAAGGATTCAGAGCATCCATGCCTCTACACAGGCCCATAAAGAATGTGTGTATGTGGGAGTTAAGGGAGTGCTTGGGTTATGAAAAAACACAATCTTTGATTTAACCCTCAAAATGTAGAAATCACTTCTGCTGAGACTCTCACTCACTGCCCTCAGGATACTCCAAAACCAAGACTCTCCATCATGTGCACAGAACAAGGCTCTCAGCCTACACTGCCTTCATCCCTAACTAAATCCAACTCCTTCCTAACACCAAATCCTGCACTGCCTGCTCTCCTTCATCCCTAACTAAATCCAACTCCTCCCTCATGCCAAATCCATTCACAGCTGAAGAAGTCAAGCAGGTACAATAGAGTGAACCAAGACAGGGAAGTAGCATCTGTAAGACTTTCACCATGTACACCATCCCATCTCATGCTCACTCCCTAAGGAACAGGGTTCACACCCACATCCCAGGCAGCCTACTGAAGACCTTAGAAATACAGTTCACAGTGAATTCAGAACAAGCCTAGAAGAAGATAAACCTTTCAAATAGCACCCAGTATTTCTCGGCCAGACAAGAGCTGGGTCCTCACGCCCTGTCAGCCATGACACATCTGCCAATGGCAGACACTTTCAAGGAACAGCACTGGCACCAGGTGTGCAGGTGTGGTCACTTACTTCTTAATGTAGGGCCCTAAGGAGCTTCGAATCACAGTGTCCGTGGTGAGCAGACAGCTCGCAGGCAATGAGATAATCATCTGTCCCTCCTTGCCGAAGAGAAAGCACAGTTTAGGACACCTCAGCTTTGCAGACACTGAATCCCATCATTACATATCAAGAGCCCCCCAGAGCAGACAACACAGGCCTGGCCTACAAAGAGAGAAGCACAGAGGTATGAGGGCCGTTCATACGACAGACTTTAATAATTAACAATCTGTGGGAGTAAAACTTTGCTTCACCAGGACAATCAATGATAATTAGCTTGGCTGTGATTAACAAGAGAGCAGCAGCTGAAATAAAATCTTCCTCAGGATCGGCACGTAGAAGCTGCGGCCCAGCAGGGAGGAGGGCTCCACGTAGGGCTGGCAGCAGGGCTTGGTAAACAGTGTGTAAGCCTTTCACAAGCACTGGTGTGAAGGCGTGAAGGGATCATGAAGGGATCATGAAGAGCTGAGGCTTGGTACTGTGAGATCCATAAGAGGCCACTGGTGAAGGTGCAGCCTCTGTGGCAATGGAAACCCCAGGGCTGAAGAGGCCATGAAGGCAAGCTGAGGTGTGGCAATGTCAGAGCCAGGAGAGGCCACTGGTGGATACAGCCTCAACTTGAGTGGAGACTCCAGAATTCTGGAGATGCCAGGACCACGAGGTGAGCACCCAGGACTGAACTCAGGACCTCTGGAAGAACAGGCAGTGCTCTTAACCTCTGAGCCATCTCTCCAGCCCCTTAGTTAGTTATAGTTGAAGGTTAGTTAGTTGAAGATTAATTAGGATAGAAAGTGAATTAGATACATTTTGGACTTAACAAAATAGGATAATGAAATTATCATCTCTGAATTTGTCAAATACAAATGGACTAGACATTGTTTAGACATTTATTATTTGCATATATTGTATATAGTTATTGTACTTTTGTATATAGTTTTTCTTTTGTTAGTTATAACCTTTTTCTTTTTTTTTCTTTTTATTAAAATAGAAAAGGGGAAATGTGGTGGTATTTTACTTGTACTGAAATGTGATTTTAATTGTATGTTAATAAATAAAGTTGCCTGGGGGTCAGAGTTATAGAGCCATAGCAAGTGCATGGCGGTGGTGGCGCACGCCTTTAAGGACCTGGAGGGCGGTACATACAGGCAATGACAAGGCAGTCACATGTTTAGTTTACAACCAATGAGAAGGCAGAACATCTAGACTATAAAAAGGCATACACACAGGAAGTAGGCTCTTTTTTTTTCGGAGAGCTCTCTTGGCTGAAGCAGGATAGCTGAAGCAGGAAGGGTAAGGCTCTTAGTTCTGACCTCTTGGCTTTCTTCTCTGAATCGGCTCTGTGCTTCTTATTTAATAAGACGGTTAGTTACATCTACACAGGACAGCAGCAGGTAGAGTGGGGCTGGCCTCACCTACAAGACAAGCTGTTATGGACGGCAGAGCCCAGAAGATCGTACGTGAGCTCCAGAAGCCAGACAACGAGCTACAAGATCCAGGGATGTACTGCTGGGCTTTGATTGAGCATGGCTGTTTTTATGCTTTGGTTCTTCCCTCTGGGACTAAAAATGTATTTAACTTTCTTTTTCTAAGTCCCAAGAATTTTGTTTATTGTAACAAATATTTCCATGGCATTCAACAGGACTCAGAACTTCTTTGAAACAAATTCAAATCTATAAAATTAAATCAACCAGAATAAAGTATTTTTAAAAAGAAAGGAATCCAAACCACCACAAGGCACACTTTTGTTTATTATAGAGTAACAAACAAAATATAAAAATGGAAGCCAACTGAAAACCACAACTAGGTAACATGTAAGAACTTCCGGCTCTGTCCATGTGACTTCTCTGTTCATTACTACACACCTAAAACAAGTCTGATAAGATTAGAATAGTCTTGGAAGACTTACTTAGCATCAATTTCAAATTATATTCTACTTAAGTGATGTTTCTTACGAACATTAAAAATTTTTACCTCTGCAAAACACTTGTGTCAAGTTATTTCCTCGGATGAATTTTTTAAAGAAAATTACTAAAGCTGGGCGGTGGTGGCACACGCCTTTAATCCCAGCACTCGGAGGCAGAGGCAGGTGGATCTCTGTGAGTTCGAGGCCAGCCTGGTCTACAGAGCAAAATCCAGGACAAGCACCAAAACTGCACAGAGAAAACCTGTCTCGAAAAAACAAAAAAAAAAAAAAAAGAAAGAAAGAAAGAAAGAAAGAAAACTACTGAAAATGTTTAACTATTTTATAAATAATATTAACAAAAATATCCCACTATACTTGGTCTTGCTTCAGCCTCTTTCTTAAATACTGCATCCAATTCTGCAAATGGATATATGTAGCTTTCCCTGATGTGGTGATATATTGTGAACCCTAATAAACTTATCTGGGGATCAGAGGACAGAGACAGCCACTAGATTAGACATAATGGCCAGACAGTGGTGACACACACACCTTTAATCCTATCACTCGGGAGGCAGAGGTCCATCTGGATCTCTGTGAGTTCAAGGCCACACTGGAAAAAGAGCCAGGCAGTGATGCCACACACCTTTAATCCCAGTACTGGGAAGCACACACACCTTTAATCCCAGGAAGTGATAGCAGGGCGGAGAAAGGTACATAAGGTGTGAGGAGACAGGAACTCACTCTCTTTAGGCTGAGGAGTTCGTAGAGGTAAGAACTAGTGGCTGGCTGCTCTGCTTCTCTGATCTTTCAGCTTTCACCCTGATATCTGGCTCTAGGTTTTCCATTAAAAGACCATCTAAGATCCAAACAACACCCTGAAGTCACACTCACACTTTACCACGGTATGATTTACGGTGGAAGTATTACCCAAAGGAAAAGAAGAAATTTAGCATGGTGGGCAAAGTCCAACTCACTAATTCAAATCACACGCCATCACTGGCCTGTATTTTGGTAGTCCACCTCTTTTCACGCATCATTTTCAAATTATATTCTACTTCAGTGATGTTTCTTATGTACATTAGAAATTTTCACCTCTGCAAACACTTGTATCAGGTTATTTCTTTGGATGGATTTTTTTTTTCCTGAAGAGAGCTGCTCCAATGAAGAGTCACGCCTTGCCTAGCATGTCCAGGCCCCAAAAGAAACCTGATTACTTTCTGTGAAAAGACAGAAATACCAAATAACCTGGAAGATTTATTTATCTATTTATTTACTTACTTATTTTTTTGACTGGGTCTTTCTATGTAGCTAGCCCTGGCTGGCCTGAAACTCACTATGTAGACCAGGCTGGCCCTGAATTCAGAGATTTGCCTGCCTCTGCCTCCATGAAGGTGTGAGCCACCATGCTGACCCTGAAGCTTCCTGAATTTGCCATTACAAACACTATCATCGCCCCCACAGAAAAGCAGAGTTGAAGTAAGCATGTTCTCAGCTCCTCAGAGCTCGTGGGATGGGTGTTCCCCTTTGGCAGGCTGTGTTCTCCGCTGGTGTATACTCTAAAGAACGTTCTTCGAGCAATTCTTCACATCCTCATACAAAGCAACAGCTGCTGTGAGTGAGGATAACACTTCTTCATTTCACAGCATCTGTACGTGGAATTCTTCAGGTGTGTTAGCATCTGCACAGCATTAGGGCTGAGGCATAAGGTCCATGACGACTGGGGAGTTCTGAGGAACTTGCCACTCACACTTACAAGCTGCCAGGCCCCTTGTCTTTGCCCAAGAGAGAGGGATCTGCGCCTGACCAAATGGGAGGATGACTGGAGAAGCCTTTGCTTCTGCTCGGCTGCTGTGTCCAAGGACTGTAGCAGGAAGCAGCTGGGTGGGCTGGTGACGGTGTGTCCCATGCTATGTCCAAGGGCTGCAAGGTGTCCTGAAACAGGGAGCAGCTGGATGGGCTGGTAACAATGTACCGTAGCTTCTTTTCCAATATTGCTTCATATCACATAAATATCCCCGTACCTCTGCAATGTCTGTGTCAAAACAGCACAGCAGCGAGACCAGACACCTTTATCTGTCAGGTCTAATAGCCACTCAAAAAGCTGCCTGAGTTAAATCTCATTTCAATTGTCTACGGCATGAGGAAAGCAGCTCCATTTAATGAAATGCGCTGCATTACAGATCAGTCATAAAGGCCTGCAGCTGATAAAGAGCTGGAGTGCTCCCTCTCACTTCAGTTAAAATCTCCTCACAGTGGCCAAAGAACCTCACTGGTTTGTCATTCCTTCTTGGGGGGCCACACTCCCTGTGACACGGGAGGACAGCAGCCCCAAGACGAGGCAGAGCTACAAGGCAGAGGTGTTTGGAGGTGGAGCCACAGCAGGCCATGACTCCCGCAGCTGAAGAGGTCTGGGAGGAGGGCAGCCTGGCTGGCTCAGTGCCAGCTGTGACAAGATCCTGCTGTCCTTCTCTGCCAGCCGTCCATCCATCCAGTCCTCTTACCACAGCGTTGTGCCCAGCCCACTCCTGCCTCGGCAGCTGCCTCAGCTTGTGGACCTGCTTCACCGTGGGGTGCCAGAGTGCCACAGTGGATGAGGGTCACCATCAACTCCGGGTCCAGCCAAGACTCTACAGGGCAAGGGCCACCAGAATCTAGAGGTGACATCTCTGGAGAGAGTCTTCAGGCCCAGAGTAGAGGCTGAACACCTGGGCCAGAGTCCCTGCACTCAGAGAGAAATCAGCCCATGAAGGAGAGCCGCCGAGGCCCAGAGGCAGCTGGGGGAGGAGGAAGGCAGCATGCCCAGCAGCGGATTTTAACTAGACCTTGAACTTTTAAAGCGTTGGATTTTCTCCAAGGCTGTGAGAGAGAGCCTGAATGTGCTGTGGGCTGGCCTGTGGGCATATCTGCGGGCATTTTCTTAATGACTGATGTACGAGGGCACACCCTACTGTGGGTGATGCCACCCCTGGGCCTGTACTGTGCAAGGAAGCAGGCTGAGCAAGCCATGCAAGCAAGGCGGGAAGCAGCGTTCCTCCGCGGTCTCTGTCAGTCCCTGCCTCCAGGTTCCAGCCAAAAGCTCCCACCCGGACTTCCCTCTGGGATGTACTACTATTAACTCATTCCTCTTCAGGATGCTTTGGGTCAGTGTTTTATCACAACAGAGAAACACTTGAGCAGACTCATTATAATATATATATAATATATAATACATCAAATATACATTTAAGATCTGTACATCTCACTGCATACAACATACATCTCTATTTTCAAAGTTTCACACACACACATTTCTGAGTGCACATGGCCAGGTGTCACGGCACACACCTGTAACCCCAGCACTGCAAAGGTGGGAGCAGAAAGATGGAGTATTTGAGGCTAGCCTGAGCTACATGCTGAATTCCAGGCCAGGCTGGGCTATCTCAAAATTGGAAGGAAGTCGAGGAAGGAGAAAAGCCAGTGTCGCTGCCCACTTCATGGTCTAAGCACGCGCCCCCCCATAACACTAGTGTGTGAGCACGGTCCCCCATAACACTGCTGTGTGAGCACGGTCCCCCCATAACACTGCTGTGTGAGCACGGTCCCCCATAACACTGCTGTGGAGCACAGTCCCCCATAACACTGCTGTGTGAGCATGGTCCCCCATAACACTGCTGTGTGAGCACGGTCCCCCATAACACTGCTGTGTGAGCACGGTCCCCCCATAACACTACTGTGTGAGCACGGTCCCCCATAACACTACTGTGTGAGCACAGTCCCCCATAACACTGATGTGTGAGCACAGTCCCCCATAACACTGATGTGTGAGCACGGTCCCCCCATAACAATGATGTGTGAGCACAGTCCCCCATAACACTGCTCTGTGAGCACGCCCCCCATAACACTGCTGTGTGAGCACAGTCCCCCATAACACTGCTGTGTGAGCACGGTCCCCCCATAACACTGCTGTGTGAGCACAGTCCCCCATAACACTGCTGTGTGAGCACGGTCCCCCCATAACACTACTGTGTGAGCACGGTCCCCCATAACACTACTGTGTGAGCACAGTCCCCCATAACACTACTGTGTGAGCACGGTCCCCCATAACACTGATGTGTGAGCACGGTCCCCCATAACACTGCTGTGTGAGCACGGTCCCCCCATAACACTGCTGTGTGAGCACGGTCCCCCATAACGCTGCTGTGTGCATGCCAGCTGTGGCTCTCCTTCCAAGTGCTGCTTTGTACAGAATTGCTGTGACAGCCTCAAAAACAGAAACACTCAGGCGGAAAGCCCTTGCCCCACGAGCCTGGCGACCTGAGCTCAATCCCAGAGCCAATGCAAAGGAGGAAGGGAGATGAACTCAGAGCTGTCCTCGGTTTCACACATGCACATCACAAAAACACACACTAATCATTTTTTATTTATAATAAAAAGTAGAAATACTGCACACTAGTGTGACTCAACTCACTAGCACTGAACTACACACTTAAAAAGAGTAAAAACAATAAATAAAAACAACAGCATTATTATAAAATTACAGCAAAGAAATGTACATTCTTTTGACAGAACATACATACAGGACTAAGTTTAAACAAATTAAGGAATTTAAAAATAAACTTAGGGGCTGGGCTGTTGCTTTGTGGTGGAATGTGTACTTAGCCTAGGTAAGACCCCAGGTACAAACACCAACACAAAAACATTTTGATAAATAAACTTATGTGATTTTTAAAATAAAGAAATTGATGTGTAACTATTGAGAAAGTTACACAGTAGATAATATTTTTAAATAGCATAGAAAAAAAAAAAGGGAGGACCATGGAGCTGACCCACGTTGCGACTGTCATTTTCCAGGTAAGGAAACAGATGCAGGTCCGGAGCATGCTGTGGAGGGGGCTCCAGGGCCACTCCCTGCTCTGCGTCCCTGCTCTCCAGCCCAGCACCACCGCCATCCACCACCGCCATCACAGACACCACCACAGCTCTAAGGTGCTGAGGCACACTCTGCGGCCTACTCAGGCTGTCTCCTTCCTCCTCAGAGTTCCACTCAGACCGCACAGGGCCAGGGAAAAGACTGTGGAGATATTTTATTTGTGCTTTAATAAGTAAAACTTGCCTGGAGATCAGAGGAAACAGCAAGCCATTTTAAGTAAACAAAGAAATCGGCAACGGTAGCACACGCCCTTAATCCTATCACTTGGCAGACAGGATCTCTGTGTTCAAGGCCACACTGGAAACAGAGCCAGGTGTGGTGGCACACACCTTAAATTCCAAAACTAGTTAACCATGGAGGTCTGGAGGTCGGTACAGACAGGAAGTGACAGAGCTGGGCAGGAAGAGGAAGTGATGTAGCTGAACGGAGAGAGCAAATCAGATGGCAGAACAGCAAGGCATATATGTGTGGGTAGACAGGAAGTCACAGCTTTTGGAAGCTGAAGAGTTGGTGAGGTGAGGTTGGCTAGTGGCTTCCCCTATTTCCCTGATCTAAGGCTTTCACCCCTATATTTGGCTCCGTGTTTTTTATTTAATAAGACCGTTTAGAAATTCATCTACAAAAAGACAGCCACCTTCCTGCCTTTGCAGCCCCTGGGGTTGGGCCATCTATAACTCAAACTCAGAGGCTTAGGAGTGACAAGGAGATGGAAGGACTCGGGTCCTCTATGGACAGATCATCTGTCCCCTCTGCTTGTTTAAATGACAACAAATATATTTCAGTGCTGGGTCAGCAGGAGGACTTCGATGTCTGTATTCACACAGCAAACTCAAGCCTCCTTGGCATAATCCTAACCAAATCTATCCACTTGGTACGTAAGAGAAATGGCTACACAGAGAAGCACATTTGAACACACACACACACACACACACACACACACACACACACACAGGCATACACAGGCACACAAACACACACGCACGCACACTCATGCACACACACACACACACACACACACAGGCACACACGCATGCACACATGCACACACGCATGCACATATGCCCACAGCAGGATCTATCTTGAGCCTCAAGGATAAAAGAGAAGTTCTCACCTGCAGTGACGTTTTGCTCATCAGCCCTCTTCCTGTTCCTGGAACCAAAACATGGAGGTAAGTCCTACTGCATCTTGGAGACCTGGGGGCCTTCAGGACTAAAAACAGGTCGCAAGCATGCAGTGCTGCATGTGGGTCTCTTGGCCCTTCCCTCCCAGGGAGGATGGGGTCAGGAAGCTGTTCTGGAATACGACCTGACCTCTCTGTGGGTTTACATTCCCTGAACAGCAAAGCTGAGTTC
Source organism: Peromyscus eremicus (assembly GCF_949786415.1). Taxonomy (NCBI): domain Eukaryota; kingdom Metazoa; phylum Chordata; class Mammalia; order Rodentia; family Cricetidae; genus Peromyscus; species Peromyscus eremicus. The sequence goes on along the minus strand of NC_081428.1, from coordinate 4,898,243 downwards.
TGAGTCAAGATCCAAGGACCTTAACAAGGACAATATAGACACCTTTCTTGGGATGAGCTGGAGAAGAACTCCACATGCCACAACCCAAGAAAGGAACTTACTGACCAGTCCTTGACACACAAAAACACAAAGTTAACTATCCTGTCCTTGGCTGACAAAGCAGCCCACACTCATAACCAGCAGAGACCTTGACTGCACAGGGTCCTCTGAATATTGTCAGGAACAAAATGGAAGCACTTATGTCAAACCCTGACAAATGAAGCCATAGAGTCAAAAAGGGAGACGCTTCACACTTAACTGTCTCACAATAGGAACTAGCACAAAATATTCTGCTAAAATTGTAACTTTACATAAACAGTCATGTGAGGATGCCTGCCCAGCAGTCATCTGTCCGACACTAGACTCACCCTGACCTTGTGATTCTCTGGCTGTGGATAATTGTTTCAAAGCAATTATGTAACCCTTCCATTTTACCTTTAAACCCTTTGCCTCCCTGAATGCATCCATAGTTCACTATGGCAAAACATTCAGCTCTGTAACCTGCAAGTAACAATTAACCTCCACTGATATTTAGATTCACAGCTCAAGTCAAGCATTTTATTCCAGAGTCACCATGTGTAATGGACCCACAGGAAGTACCCTCGTGCCGATCATCTCTCTCAGCTGGGGACCCACATGGGAAATCATTTACCTTGGGAGATATAAGAAGTTAATTTATTCCAAATTAAGCTAACTAGTGGCCAGAGGGAAAGTCCAATAGCATATGCTCTTAGCGCTATGATCCTATGCAGTAGGCCCTGTGGGATCGGAAGCATGCCCTGGTGTGAAGACCTCAGGGTCCTAACTGCAAAACTATCTCTGCTACACCAGACCCAATTCCTTCTGAACAGCACGTTGGTCCGCTCTGTCGCTGCCTTCCACCCATGACTGTAGGACATTGACTCCAAACTAATGTCAATTTAGCCTCCACAGGAAGCTGCTATCAAACTCCAGAGGAAAATGTTGACTTGCCTCAGTTCAGATGACTTGGAAGGCCGAAACAAAAGAGAAACAGATCCAAACTGCCTGAGGGACAGGATTTGCTTGGCCCCACCAAAGGCTCCTCTCCTGGAGCCACACCATGATACAAGACAAGTACCTCAAGTGGTTAGCTGGAACATGCCTCACCCTCAGAAAACTACTCACTTACGGGGCCTGAGACAATCCCATCAGCAGGCATCATTTCCAAAATCCTACCAAACCTCAAGGGACAGAGCTGAGCACTCCCCGCTCAGTACCAGGTGCTGTACCTTGTAAGGACTCAGCCTAGGCCTTTCCTTCAGGCTGAGGAATACCCAAACTTCTAACTTGACAGTGTCAGGTTTTAATCCCAAAGCTGACCACTTTGTGCTGGCTCACCAGGAAGCTCATCCCCGGGAGAGGCAGTCTCCTCCCAGCAGTCATCAGTTGTCGAGGGGTGGGACCACAAAATGCTCCCCCTTCCACATTATCACGTCCATTGGTATTGGCATTGTCCTGGTCTTGTGTACACAGTCATTTCCGGGAAAGACTGTTTCACAGTGGACTTCCTGGTGTTCTGGCCCTTACACGATTTCTTCTTCAGAGACGTTCCTGAGCCACAGATGCAGACGCTGTGATGTAGACGTGTCTGCTGGGGCTGGGTTCCCATGATCTGCTGATCTCAGCATTGCGTCCAGGTGTGGACTGTCCACTGTGATGGTCTGCTCTAGAGAGGCTTCTGCCATGAGTGGTGGTAGCTCTACACTTCTGGCTGAGGATTTGGAGATGGGGGTACCACAGATGAGAAGGACGTGCACTGTCTATCTTTCTGGTCCTGGGTTACCTCACTCAATATGATCTTTTCTAGGTCCATGCACTTACCTGAAAATTTCATGATTTCATTTTTCTGTACAGCTGAATAGAACTCCATTGTGTACATATACCACATTTTCATTACCCATTCATCAGTTAAAGGACATTTAGGTTCTTTCCATTTCCTGGCGATTGTGAACAGAGCAGCAGTGGACATGGCTGAGTATCTGTTGAGTCTTTGGACATATGCCAAGGAGTGGATCTAGCTCAGTCATATATGGTAGATTCACGTTGTAGTTTTTCTGAGGATTCTCCATGCTGATATCCAGAGCAGATCAATTTGCCTTCCTACCAGCAGTGAGTGAGAGAATCTGTTTCTCCACAAGCTCACGGCCTTTGTTGCCAGGTGTTTAGATGTGAGCCATTCTGACTGGGGTAAGATGGAATCTCAAAGTTGTTCAAATGCTAAGGAAGATGCCCACAATCTGAGGTTTGTTTACAGGCCCCTCAGGTCCTGTTAGCCGTGTGGGCTCTTTACACACAAGTCAAATGCAACTCTTCCACGAGTGCGTAAGACTTTCTGTCTTTCAAGTGTTATCCTTATTCATGGCTACATCTGCTTTTCTTTTCTTTTTTTTTTTAATCTATATTAAAATCTGTATCAGGAGCCTCCACCTCCTGAGTGCTGCTGGGATTAAAGGCATGTGCTGCCACAGCTGGCCTCATGGCTTCACCTTACTTTTATTATTCTCCTTCAAATGTAATTTTTTCCTCATCTGTCGTTCCTTTCCATAGGAAAGGAAGGTAAAACACAAACAAACGGCGAATTCCAATATATACAGCACCAGATATGTTTCCAGAAATGATAGCCACTGCAGGAAGCACCCCCCGGCCCCCCAACCCCAACTGCACCCGCCTCCCCCTTGACTCTCACCTGGAAAGCAGGCGGGTACTAAGCCTGTGTCTTCAAACTTTCTATCTTTCAGCCATTTTCTCAGCTCTATAAATTCAGGTCTGTAGCTCTCGTTCACTGTCAGGAGAGACAAGAACACACCACAATTAACATCACCGTGTCGGTGGGCCAGCATTCCAGAGGTATAAATCTGACGAAGCAGACCAGACAGACTAGAAATGAGGATGATATACGCTCAACAGAAAAGCCATTTGCTGTACGATTATTTCAATGCATGCACAAAAACATCTGGTAACATCAGTCTGTAAAAAATCATCAGCTAATAAGACAGAAGGAAATTTCCACACCCAGATAAACAAACAAACAAACAAAAAAAAACCCACAAGCGGAGAGGGGGCCAGTGAACAGGGCAGGGGCTATAGCCCAGGGGTAGAATGTCCGCCTCACATCCGTTGTCCTATGTTCCATTCCCAGCACTGCCACAAGATGCTACGTTAACAGTGAAATGTAACGAGTCTTTCTCTGTCCCCCCAGCCAGGTCCCAAATAATAACACGGAGACTTATTAATTATGAAAGGTTGGCCTATAGCTTAGGCTTGTTCCTAACTAGCTCTTGTAACTTAAATTAACCCATTTCTATTCATCTGTTTTACCATGTGGCTTTTTACCTTTCTTTCATTCTGTATGTCCAACTCCCTCCACATCTTGTTGGCCTCTCCCTGTGCCTCCCTACCTCCTACTTCCTCTCTCTGCCCTGAAGTCCCACCTATACCGCCTGCCTAGCTATTGGCTGTTCAGCTCTTTATTAAACCAATCACATATATCTTCATACAGTGTACAAATATCCCACAACAGTGAAAAGCTAAGTGACCTCCTCTAAGATCCAGAACAGGGAAAAAATAAACTTCTCTCACTTTTCCTCAAAAATACAAAAGCTATTTAACCAGTGTAACAAGGGAAAATAAATAAAAGAGTCAAATTGGGGGGAAAAAACAAAATTTCAGAATACATATGCATAATCATGAAATATCTAAGAGGAATATCAAAACAACAAATGAGTTTAGCAAAGTTGGAAGATACAAATCAACACCAAAAAATTACTTATATTAAATATATTAGTAATAACCAAAAAAGTCAAATTCCAAAAATGCTATTAAAATACAAATTTGAGGTTTTTTGGGGGGTTGGTTTTTCTGAGACAGGGTTTCTGCTATGAGCCACAGGAATGTAGGAGGAATTCAGCTGATTATGACAAAGCTAATACCTGGAAGAAGCTAAGGACTTCCAAAGGATTAAACTAAATCTCAAGGAGTATTTGGTGTTATTCAGCTTTTAGTATATCAGCTGTTTCTTGCTATGAATTTCTTGTGTGTTCTCATACTTTCCCAATAACTTCTAACAGTGTATTTGATCTGATATACTTTCTCTAGCATCCAAAGCAAAAGGCAGACAGGACAAAGCATTTCAGACCAATCGCTGAGTCTCCTGAATTAAGGTAAACACCCTTACAGAGACACTGCCTAACTTAGGTGCATAGCTTAGTTTCTTGTGCAAAGGAAGCTCAGACCTTCCTTTCTCTCACAGCCCAAGTGGCATTCCAGAGCAACTGACTCAGAACAAAAAGAGCTTTTTGCATACCAGGTGCAGTGTAGTTTTGAGACAGGTTTCCTAGCTCTGAGCAGAGTTACCCGCCCTGACAGTATATGGTGTCATAGGAAAATAGAGAAAGTTTTTAAGTGACTTATAGACTCTTTTACCTAACCACCTGTAAGATTGTAGTTTGAGCACATTTATGATAGACCCCTAAAATTTTACCTAACCCCTTCTAGGAATGTAGTCTGAGCACATAAATTCCCTTCTTCTGATATAGTAACCAATTTTAGCTCTTAGTTGACCTCCTCCCTTAACCACTCCCCTTTTGGGTTGTAGAAGAAAGCCTGATGGTCACTGCCTGAGGAAAACTCTTATCTGCCTTTATGACCCTGTAAGAATTCAAGCCTGGTGACCTTGCCTTAGCCAGAGCACTGCTATTGCATGGGTGTATAACTGTAAACCTCAGAGACTTGGGGGACTAGATTGGAGAACTGGATGGAGAACTACAAGGAGGAGATGGGAGATGAGGAAGAGCCTGATGGGGAAGAACTGGGTGGGTAAGAATGAGATGAGAAAGACCAAGATGGGGCAGAACTAAGACGAAGGAATCAAGATAGCACTTATAGGCAAGAGCAGAAAGATGTGGAGAGAATCAGGCAAGAAAGGAACTAAGTATGAGAGCAGAAAAGCAGCTGTGTAGAGAGAGAACTGATTCAGAAGAATAAAGTGTACAGATTAAAGAGTTTCGTGTGCGTAGATTTGTTAGTGAACCCCTCGGATTAATCCACCACTGGCAGCGTCTCTTCCAGAACTCTGGTGAGAGCTATCACTGGGTAGGTGTTCAGATTCCTAGCCACTCCTCCAGCTGCATGACCATACATGCGCAGTTAAGTAGCCAAGTAAGGGGCCTTACGTCCTACATAAATCTGTGTGCTGCGTGATCACGTAATCTGCGCATGCATGGTGTAGCTCCATAAACCCATATGCACATGTGCAGGGTAATCCATAAGAAGCGGACACAGACCCCTCCCCTTCCTCTTCTTCCTTCTCCTCCCCAATCTCTCTCTCAATCTGTATGTGTCTCTTCCACAGGCCTGGCCACACTCTCTTCTGTCTCTCCCCCTGCATTCTAATAAAACTCTGCTCTGATAATAGGTTTTGTTGTGCCTTGTGGCTTTTTACACGGTAACAGCACCGCTTAATGAATAACACAGCTGCAGCATCACCGCATTAAAACCAACAGTAGGACTCCAATAGCTTTCCTTAGGTTTCTCCGTGTAGTTTTGGTGCCCGTCCCAGAACTCACTCTATAGACTAGGCTCAAACTCAGAGATCCACCAGCCTCTGCCTCCCGAGTGCTGGGATTAAAGGAGTGCACCACCATCACCTGGCAAAACAAGAAATTCTTAGTAGATCCAAATATATATGTATGTATATATGTATACATGACTCACACATCAAAAGCTATAAAATACTGCTGAAAACATGTAAAAGGTACATAATAAACATGACTTTCAGATTGTATGTTTCTTTTAGTTATATGCTGAAGCTCTCGTGATATTTGGAAATGCACTCTAAAGTGAATAACCAGGGGTAGAAGTTATAGGGGGGACCTTCATGATGATGGCCTAATGAGAGAGGGAACTGAGGATGTATCTCAGTGGTACGGCATGTGCTTATTATGTATGAGGCCACAGATCTCATGCCAGCACCCCTCTCCAACAAAAGTGGGAAGAACACAGATGTCCTCACCACGTGAGGACAAGGTGAGAACCAAGCTGGCCACAAGGCAGGCAGACGGGCCTTTCTAGGAACCAAGCTATCCAGAACCTAGATGTTAGATTTCCCAGCCTCTACTACAACTTATTCTGCTTAAGTTACTCAGTCTCAAAAGAAAAAAAAGAGAGAGAAAAATATACATATTGTGGTAGTTTGAATGTAATTGGCCCCCATAAGCTCATAGGGAGTGGCACTATTAGGAGGTGTGGCCTTGTTAGAATGAGTATGGCCTCACTGAAGGAAGTGTATGGTGATATTTTATTTGTACTGAAATGTGATTTTATTTGTATGTTAATAAATAAAGTTGCCTGGGGGTCAGAGCTAATAGCAAGCCATAGCAGAAACTGGGTGGTGGTGGTGCACGCCTTTAATCCCAGCACTTGGGAGGCAGAGCTAGGCAGATTTCTGTGTGTTCAAGGATACAGACAGCATGGAGACACACACCTTTAATCTCAATACCAACCATAAAAGACCTGGAGGTCTGTATAGATGGGCAGTGTGGTTGGGTTTACAACCAATGAGAAGGCAGAACAGAAAGTCTATATAAAAGACAGATACACAGGAAGTAGCACTCTTGCTGAGGACAGCAGCAGCAGTGAAGGATAAGGTTTTTAGCTCTTAGCTTTTGCTCTGACCTCTTAGACTTTTAACTTTGCAATTGGCTCTGTATTTCTTACTTAACAATGTAGAGAGCCATGCACGGCCGTGCCTCAAAGATGGCGCAGCGTCTGGTTTCTGCCTTCCCGATGGCAGGTGCTCCTTATTTGGCTAAGGCTAGGATCTGGCTTGCTTCTGTACACCTGGACCTAATCTGGCTTGCTTGCACATGTCTGACCCTAGCGGCATTGTCCACGTGGCACCACGGGGTTGATTTGCCCAGTGGCTATAAAGGGTGTGGGCTGACTTTCCCAGTGGAGTGATTGTGAGAGTGACTGGGAGAGTGACTGGGAGAGTGACTGTGGGGGTGACTGTGAGAGAGTGAGAGTGAGAGTGAGAGTGAGAGAGAGAGAGAGAGAAGAAGAAAAAGACTATCCCCGGGGTCAGAAGATTGTTCAAGGTTCCTGAATAAACTGCTTAGAGAAGAGTCTGGCGTCGCGTCATCCTTGCTGGTCGAGGCGGACGCGACAGGTGGTGGCCCGTATGGGGAACCCTTCAAGGCTCAGAACTCTTCGCAGTCAGGGCAGTGCACTGGTAAGTCCCCAGGTAAACGTAGAGCCGCGACCAAAAGCGGACAGGAAAAGGAAGGTGGGGATCCGCGATAAAAGCGGGAAACGTAGAGCCGCGACAAAAGCGGACAGGAGAATTAAGTGGAGCCGCGGCTAAAGCGGACAGGAAGGTTAAGTGGAACGGCGACAAAAGCGGGCAGGGAAATTAAAGTGAAAGCAGGTGAAGGAAAAGGTGCTGCTAGTATCATGGGCGCAACCTCTTCGCACCCAATTTTTCTGGCTCTTAACGAGCTGCTCCTTTCAAAGAAATTAGAGATTAAGAAGGGTACTTTGGAAAGATTTCTAGAGGAATGTGATGTCGTGGCACCCTGGTTTGCAGTCTCTGGAAGCCTCACGGTAGCTTCCTGGGAAAAGTTGGGCCGTGATCTAGACTTCGCTGCAGAACAAGGGACGCTTAAACATGGAGTTAGACCAGTTTGGAAATTAGTGAGAGGGTGTCTCAAAGACCAGCGCTGCAGCAGTGCGGTAGAGAATGGACAGGCAGCCTTAGAAATGTTGCAGGAGGAAAGATCAGAAAAAGCCATGTCTGCTAGAACAGCGTCTACCAGAAGTAAAACAAAAAAGGGGAAAGAAAAAACAAGGTTATATCCTGACCTTTCGGACTTAGAGCATTCCGAGTCCCCTATCTCTTCCCCTGATTCTGATGGTGTAGAGTCATTATGTGAAACCTTGCAGAGCGTGAGAATAAGAAAGAAAAGGGGTAGAAATAAGGGAGAAAGAGAAAGAATTAAAGGATGTGAGTCTGAGTGTGGAGCCGTTCCCTCAGCTCCTCCACTGTATCTGGAATCTGCCTCCATGTCTAGAGTTGTCTCTGTGGGGAATTCTTTTAACCCGGAGGTTTGGAGACAGGTTAGAACTGAAATGCAGTTAACTTGCCCAGTGTTTCTCAGTGCTCAGACTCAGCAGAGATACCATGAACCTTTGGATTTTAAGGTCATCAAGTCTCTAGCGGAATCTGTCCGGACTTATGGCATCACAGCCTCATACACTGTTGCTCAAGTGGAGGCTCTGCACAGATTTTGCATGACTCCATCCGATTGGATGAATCTTACTCGAGCATGTCTCAGCACAGGACAGTATTTAGACTGGAAGGCATTTTTGATAGAATTTGCCAGTGAGCAAGCTGCGATTAACAGGGCTGCAGGTGGAGGTCAAGCAGCTTGGGATGTAGACATGCTGCTGGGACAAGGCCGATTTGCCAATCAACAAAATGGATATCCACAACAGGTTTATGACCAGATAAATCAATTAGCAACAAGGGCATGGAAATCACTACCTAATAAAGGGGAAGTGAGCGGTAACCTTACTAAGATCCTTCAGGGACCTATGGAACCTTTTTCAGATTTTGTGGCCCACATGGTCGAGGCTGCAGGCAGAATCTTTGGGGACCCAGATACCGCGATGCCGTTTATAAAGCAGCTAGTTTATGAGCAGTGTACCAAAGAATGCAAGGCTGCGATCACCCCTTATAAGAACAAAGGTCTAGAAGTATGGATGAAAGTATGCAGAGAATTAGGGGGACCTCTAACTAATGCAGGCCTTGCGGCTGCAGTTATGCAGCTTAGTAATAAGAGAAACTAAGAATGGTGGATGCCAGAACCAGTACAACAAGGCATCCGCAGCTGAGATCTGTGGAAAATCAATGCAACACAGAAAAACCTGAGCTAACAGCGATTGAAGCCAGGCACGGTGGGTTTATTGATAGGAAGATCCTCCACCACCATAAGAGATCATAATCCACACAGCCCTATGAAGGGCATGGTGAAGTGGAAAGATATTCTCACGGGTAGCCGGCATGGCCCCGATCCCGTGCTGACATGGGCGGGAGGTTCTGTTTGTGTTTTCCCACAGGACCGGCTAGACCCTATCTGGGTACCTGAACGATTGGTGCGACGGGCCCCTCAGACGGAGAGACGGGATGACACCCCGGAAGCTGATGTGCCTGATCCTGATAGCCCTGATTCTGACAAGCGTGCCAGCGGGAGCAGCTGACTACTCTGGGCTCTTATAAAAGCCTGGCTATACCCTTTGCCCATAACATCAATTCTAAAGAAGTGGGTGGGACTAGGTGCCCTGGCAGGCCTACTGGTACTTGTCTCCCTGATGTGCCTGTGGTGCATTGTTCGTTTAAGGGTTTCTCAGCAACGCAATGCAGCCATGATTATCCAAGCCTTTATAGCCATAGAAGCTGCACAGTCTCCCCAGGCCTGGCTGGCCGCATTAAAAGCTTGATCGCGCAGGATGCGAGGCTAGTGCACTGCACTTGGGTCTAGCTGTATTGCAAAACCCAAGAAGAGCAAGTCTAATTGCATGTGGGTTGATGCCCTAATTCCCACCTCTGCAAAAAAGGGTATCGGACGGGTCAAGTGTTCTCTGGGTGGATGACACCTGGACTAACACCAGTACAATGTCCAAGTTGTTTTTTGGCAGAGATTAGACCTCCGCTCTTGCCTGCTGCTTAAAACAATAAAGGGGGAGCTGTAGAGAGCCGTGCAAGGCCGTGCCTCAAAGATGGCGCAGCGTCTGGTTTCTGCCTTCCCGATGGCAGGTGCTTCTTATTTGGCTAAGGCTAGGATCTGGCTTGCTTCTGCACACCTGGACCTAATCTGGTTTGCTTGCATATGTCTGACCCAGCGGCATTGCCCACGTGGCACCACGGGGTTGATTTGCCCAGTGGCTATAAAGGGCGTGGGCTGACTTTCCCAGTAGGTGATTGTGAGAGTGACTGGGAGAGTGACTGTGGGGGTGACTGTGAGAGTGAGAGAGGAGAGTGAGAGAGTGAGAGTGAGAGAGAGAGAGAGAGAAGAAGAAAAAGACTTTCCTCGGGGTCAGAAGATTGTTCAAGGTTCCTGAATAAACTGCTTAGAGAAGAGTCTGGCGTCGCGTCATCCTTGCTGGTCGAGGCGGACGCGACATAACAAGACGGTTACATCTACAGAAGTGTGTCACTGTGGGGGCGGGCTTTGAGATTCCCTATGCTCAAAATACCGCCCAGTGTCTGAGTTCACTTCCTGTTGCTTTCTGATCAAGATGTAGTCAGCACCCACATGTCTGCCTGTATGCTGCCACACTCTCTGCCATGATGATAACAGACTGAACCTCTGAACTGTAAGTCGCCACCTCAATTAAATGTTTTCCTTTATAAGAGTTCCCATGGTCATGGTGTCTCTTCACAGCAACAGAAACCCTAACTAAGCCAGAAGTTGGTACTAGTTGCTGTGATAGGCCTGACCATGTTTTTGTTTGCAGGAATTTGGACTTTGGTACTTTGTGTTAGGAAAGCAATGGAATACTTTAAGCACTGCTTAAAAGGCCATGCTAGTACAAGCATGGAAGACTTTGGTACCAAGAGCTATTTGAACTGTCAGGGATTTCAGAAGAGACAAATTTTAGTATGTTGCCTAGAGATCATTGTTGTGATATCTTGGTGAAAAATGTGACTGCTTTTTTACCTTGTCTGAAGAGTCTGCCTGAGGCTAAAGTGAAGAGTTCTGGATTAATTCTGTTGGCAGAGGAGATCTCAAAACAACGTAGTACAACCTCTGTTGTGTGGTAATTAGTGGTAACTCTAATGATGATTTATAATGAAAAGGAGCAAGAAAATGTAAGCTTTTAGGAGAAAAGGAATGAAATGCTGTGTTCAATGAGATAAACAAATTAAGAAATGGAATAAAGAAAGTGGTGACCTCAGAGCAAGATCCCACCCAGCTAAATTTCCAACTTGTGAAAAGGAACTAAAGAAAAGTTTAGAACCAGGTGTAGTGGTGCATGCCTTTAATCTCAGAACTCTGAAGGTAGAGGCTGGAGGGTTTCTGAGTTTGAGGCCAGCCTGGTCTAGATCCAGTTTCAGGACAGCCAAGGTTAGGCAGTGAAAGAAAGCTGGTAAAGATGTAATTGAACAAGGGGACCATGTTCCAGCCCCAGCAAGCAACAGAACCTCCAGCTTCTGCCACATGGTACTGGAGTTAAGGATAGAAGAAAGGGCTATGGAATCTGCCTCTGAGACTAAGAAAAGCCACTGAGTGTCAAGGGGTGTCCTTGAATGGAGGCCTAGAGAGGCCATTGCATGAAGCTGTAGAGTTGAAGCCTGGATTGCCTTGGAGACCAGATGATGCCAGAGCCATGGGATACCTGCAAGGAAAGCTGCTAACACAGAGTGGAACCAGTCCAAGAGAAAGAAGTGTGTTGCAGTCAACAAAGATGAAAGGAGTTGGAGATTTGAAGAGTATTTTGACATCAGACATGGAGATGCAGAGTTCAGAGTTTTCCCAGCTGGTTTTTGGTCTTGCTTTGGTCCAGTATTTCCTCACTATACTCCCTTCCCTATGTTTTGGAACAGTAATGTATATCCTGTGCCATTATATGTTGGAAGTATGTGATCTACTGTTTGATTTTGATTTACAGGGGATTACAGTTAAGATACTGTATGAATCTCAGAAGAGACTTTGAACTTTGGCCTTTAAAACATTGTTGATTCTGTGATAGACTATAGGGACTTTTGAAGTTGGACTAAATGCATTTTGCATTATGATATTATTACAAGCTAATGGGGCCAGGGAGTGGAGTGTGGTAGTTTGAATGTAATTGGCGCCACATAATCTCATAGGGAGTGGCTCTATTAGGAAATGTGGCTTTGTTGGAGTGGATACGGCCTCATTGGAGGAAGTGTGTCACTGTGGGGGCAGGCTTTAAGGTTTCCTATGATCAAGATACCACCCAGTGTCTGAGTTCACTTCCTGTTGCTTTCTGATCAAGATGTAGCCAACACCATGTCTGCCTGTGTGCTGCCATGCTCCCTGCCATGATGATGATGGACTGAACCTCTCAACTGTAAGCTGCCACCTCAATTAAATGTTTTCCTTAATTTTTTGCTTTTTTTGTTTTTGTTTTTTTGTTGTTTGTTTTTCAAGACAAGGTTTCTCTGTGTAGTTTTGGTGCCTGTCCTGGATCTTGCTCTGTAGACCAGGCTGGCCTTGAACTCACAGAGATCCGCCTGGCTCTGCCTCCTGAGGCTGGGATTAAGGTGTGCACCACCACCACCTGGCTGAATGTTTTCCATTATAGGAGTTGCAGTGGTCATGGTGTCTATTCACAGCAATAGAAAACCTAACTAAGACATATATATAGTGAAAAGATAATTAGGAATTAAAATACCAATTTAATATAATAGAAACCACTAAAGGAGAAATAGAAGAACAAAAACCAGACACTAGACACAGAGAAAACAAAATGAAACATGGCAGATGTAAGAAATCCATCAAGAGGCAGCACCCACCAGGCTGGTTAAGGACAAGACTAAAGTATATCACACCATCAATCGGAGATGCTTTATATTCAGAGAGAGAGACCAGAGCAAAAGGACAAACAGAATCAGAAACCCAGGGAAGAGCCAGAGAGAAAAACGTAGAAACAATGAGTAAAATACATCCATCCTCTCATACTGGTGTAAGAACACCATTAAAACATGTTCTTTACAGACTATTCTCTTTGAACAATGTTCTGAAGAACACTGTGTGAACAGACCTTGCAGGAGGCCCTGGGAGTATCCAGCAGATGACAACTAGTATTTAACAGGTCACCCACCAGACCCACCTGATGGGGAGCCCCACCTGGCAGAACTGTGGAGTCACTGACTGCAAATGACCGGTTGCTCCTGTCTGTAATTTCTCTCATGTGCCACTTCATTTCTTCCCTAACAACAGCTGTGGGTATTTTCCCCACTGCTTGTGTGTTTATCTCAAGAAAATATTCCATCTTTGGACACACATACTGCTGTAGATGGTCAGGAAGATGATTTCTGCTTAATCTGTATAATTCTAATAATATTAAAATATTTTTCATAACTGATACAGGAAAGTAATAGAATTTTCAGTCATAAAGACAGTTAATTTTAGACTTCAGAACATATTCAAAGCAAACTGTTGCCCCTGGAGACAAATACACAAAGATGAATTCCCAGGTATTGTTTGTTGCTGAATCAAGGTTAGACATGAGGCAACTTTGGTAGGCTTAACCCTTCACGGTAATTGACTTTTTGCATGTCCCAGCCTCAGTTTGTATTACAGGCTCAAGATTCAGCCAACTGTTTACTTTCAGTCTGGGAACCCTCACCAACTTAGAGCTACTTGTGTGGCCAAGTGTTACTCACTGGCCGGTCAATGTGACCTTCCTAGCCTGAAAGAAACCGTGTGATTTCTTAGGTGTATCAGTTTGGCTCTGTCTCTGATTGTTTATTCAAGAAATGCGTTGTGACCCTGAAAATGTAACTCATATGTGGGCAGAGTTTGGCTGTGAGGGGAGCTGTGTAAAGGAGCTACTGCTATGTAGCGGAGCTGTGTAAAGACGTAGCAGTGAGCGTGTGTTAGTGGGGGGGAGGGGTGCAGAGTGAGATGAGGAGAGAGGATGAGCAGCTAGACAGGAGAGAGAGCAAGAGACATTTTCAGAAAGAGATTCTAAGATGTATGTCTGTGTAAAGAGCTGGGCAGAGGTGAAAGAGTGTGTGTGTGTGTGTGTGTGTGTGTGTGTGTGTGCTGAGAGAGCAGGACAATGTGCAGAGAAGTACACATGAGTAGATGAATAGCTTTGTAGAAGAGAGAGCTTGAGTAGCTATACAGAAAAGAGATGTAGGGGAGAGATGTGTGCATAGAGGAGAGTGAATGAGTGAGGGAGTGAGGGAATGAGTAAAGACTGAGTGAGTGATCTAGTAGCGTGTGAAGGAACGTGCAGGTGGAGAGCAGAAATGTGTATGAAGAGAAGTGTGGAGCTATGTGAAGAGATGTAGCTGTGTATAGAAATCTACGTCTGTGCAGGGAGAGATGTGGCTGTGTGGTGAGAGAGCTACATAAATGAGACACAGCTGTGGCCGTGTGGAGACTTGGAACTGTGAGGAGACAAGGGAAATGAAGCGTATAGAAAAGAGATGTAACTGTGCAAAAGAGGTATGTGGTGTGGAGAATGTATGGAGAAGGTGACAGTGTGGACTGTAACTCTGTGAAGACAGAGAGATTTTCAGAAGAGATTTTTTTTCTAGAGGAAGTAAAGGAGAAAGTTACCCTCAGAAAGCATGTGTGTTTCCTTACTTTTCCCCTCAGACAGAAAAAGTCTAGCCTTTAGGTAGATAAAGACTTTTTCACTGCATTCCTGGAATTTTTTTTTCATACCCTGGGTAGCCAAAGGCTGGCCCTCCAGCTACCAATAGACCCTCCTCCACTCAGGGCTTCTTCCCATGAGGAACATTGTGTGAACAGACCCTCCTCCACACAACAGGGTTTCTTCCCATGAGGAACACTGTGAACAGACCCTCCTCCACCCAGGGTTTCTCTCCATGAGGAACACTGTGAACAGACCCTATACCACACACACACACACACACACACACACACACACACACAAATACAAACGGTTTCTTCCCATGAGGAACACTGTGAACAGACCCTATAACACACACACACACACACACACACACACACACACACACACACACACACACACAGGGTTTCTTCCCATGAGGAACACTGTGAACAGACCCTCCACACACGCACACAGGGTTTCTTCCCATGAGGAACACTGTGTGAACAGACCCTCCTCCACCCAGGGTTTCTTCCCATGAGGAACACTGTGAACAGACCCTCCTACACACACATACACACACACACACACACACACACACACACACACACACACACACACACAGAGGGCTTCTTCCCAGCCCTGTATGTACCTCCTCTTGCGTCGGAACTTCGCCTTTGCCTTCTGACTCTCCCTGTCCTTCCTCTTCGCTTCTGCATATTAAAACCAGAGCCTCTGTGTCGTGTTCAACCTAAAATAAGGAGAGTCTCGGCCTTACTATCTAGTTGGATGCAAATT
Organism: Peromyscus eremicus; assembly: GCF_949786415.1. Taxonomy (NCBI): domain Eukaryota; kingdom Metazoa; phylum Chordata; class Mammalia; order Rodentia; family Cricetidae; genus Peromyscus; species Peromyscus eremicus. Next base: position 4,883,054 of record NC_081428.1, on the reverse strand, counting down.
AAAAACCTTGGTATCTCTGAATATACAAATACATATTTTGGTGAATGTTTTCATTTTTTTTAAAAAATCCTTCTCTTAAAAGCTTTGTACGCCAAAACTTTTTACCAAGTGCTAAATCGGGATCCCTGCAGTAACAAATACTCATAATGGGGCCTCTAAAACAGTGGTTTTCAACCTGTGGGTCACAACCCCATAGAGGTCCCATATCTCATATCCTGCATACCAGATATTTACAGTACAATTCATAACAGCAGCAAAATTATGGTTACGACGTAGCAGTGAATAATTTTATGGCTGGGGGGGGGTCACCACAACATGAGGAATAAAGGCAGCAGCATTAGGAAGGTTGAGAACCACTGCTCTAAAAAAAGCAAACAAAACCATTTGGAAGCCCTATTGACTAAATTCTCACAGCTGACTTCCTAGACACAGCCTTTGGTGACTTTCACAGTTCAGTGCTAGTCAACACTTACAACACCACTTAACGGTTCCTAAGAACAGAAGGACAGGAGACATGACTCAGTACGTCAGTGCATACACAGCACACATGTAATGCACAGACGTATGTGAGGGCAAAACATCCATACACATAAAAGGAAATAAATACAAAAAAGAATACACAGTCATTATGAGGCGCCCATCGGCTCAGACATCTTAGAAAAAATAAATAAAGCCCCATCAGTGTAAACTGGATTTTTAGACACTAGGTTCTAGAAGCAACTATAATTAAAGGGGCGTTTGCAGTAGATTAGAGAGAAAATGAAAACCAAGACAGTCTCTGGGTCCCTGTGACACTTTGGGAACTATAGGTTTAGTGACAGCTCTTGGGGGCCTCATCTCACAAAGGACACTTTGCTGGTTGAGAGACAGCAGAGAGTGGAATGTAGGCTACCTTTCCAATACCCTTTGCATATTTTGCTTTGTATATTAATTACCATCTTAAGGTAAATTATTAAATAAAACTATCTTCCCTCTGGCAAAGAAAGAAAAAGAAAAAAAGAAAACCAAGACAGAACACAAGCCAGAGATGACCAGAGGACAAAAAAATGACTACTGCTTTCTACATTAGTCCCTCAAAAAGTCAAAAGGGGACAATCCAGGGACCACAGACAACAGAGTGGGGACCAACTGTAGGGATTAACAAATAGATGCAACCACTTTTGGAAGATACACACTAAGATGTAAAACTATACAAGAAATAGGGAGTAAAAGTAAAGTTGAAGAAAATTCTAAATGAAAAGATCCCTGGGATATGGGGGCAGCTGGAGAGATGGCTCAGTGGCTTCAGAGCCCATGCTGCTTCCGCAGCAGAGCAGGGTGCAGTCCCTAGGGCCCACATGTGTCACTGCAGTCCCAGGGGATCCGATAGCCGATGTCCTCTTCTGGGCTCCCTACGCACTGCACGCATGCGGTGCACACACATAGGTAGGTAAAACACCTACACACATAAGGTAAAATAGATCCCTTTGGGGCCTGCCTCCGACCTAAAGAACATTATCTGAAAGCATTCTAAAGAGAGCCTTTTCTAGTTCACATCCTACCCTGTACCATAGCGGTGAACACTAACGTGACGTAACTTAAGTGATTTACACACACTTGGCATGTGTTATGCCCAGATAGGGACCCCAAAGACTTCACCACAGACCTTAGGTTCAGAATGCAACAGCATGGTTTATTTCTGTTTGTTTACAAGCCGCGGACAGGGAAGCTAAATCCAAAGCACTCACTCATAGTGGTGAGGCCAGGAGGAACTTGCTTTTTCTTTGTGTGGCTAGCTTTTTAAAGGCAAAATCCACAAGCCCTTCAGGGGGGGTGGGGGAGTTTTGCACGGGTGCAACTCGGATTGGTTTATTTCTATCTCTGTTCTCTTTCACTGGTTGGTGGTTACAATTTATTGCTTTGGGGGCAGTCCAGCACAAGTCCCAGGCTTTGCCCTTGAGCCACCATGGGGGCTGGCTGGCCAAGCACGTACTGCACATAACTCTAAGTTGGTGAGGGGCCCCAGAAAGTAAACATCTGGCTGAACTTTGAGCAGTCAGAGTGCATGCAGAAAGGGAGCTACTGCAAGGACTATGTCTTTTGTTCATGGCCCTCCCAGAAACTGCTTGCTCAAGTCTCAGGAAACTGAAATTGAGGCCTGATCTCTGAGAGAAGACTGAGCAGCCAGTTATGGCATCTGCTTGGTCCTTTCAGCATGTACTATACCAACGTAAATGATCTGAAAATCTACTTCTTAAAAAGAAAAAAAAAAAAAAAAGGCCAGGACAGACATGGACCTCCAGCTAAGCCGCGCAGGCAGCGTTAATTATCTACCTCGGCGGGAGCACTCGACACGCAGGCCGGGTCCCCGCGGGTGCCCAGATGTGGGTGCCCAGATGTGTGCAGCCCCACCGAAGCCCTTTCCTCCTGTTTCCCACCAGTGCCCCGGAGCACGGTCCCTGCCCACCCCATCAATCACGCCCGTCACCTACACAAGCAAACAGACCGGGGTGGGCAGAAGACCTCCGCGTTCGGCCCTGGCCTGACTTCCGGCCAGGGAGAGGTTGCAGGCAGGCACAGGAATTGGGGTCGGGATCCGCACAGAACTCGACAAGTCCAAGTTCCCTCCCCGCTGCCGTTACCCAGGCAACGCCAAGCCAACCCGGAAGTCCTTCCTCTCACCTGGGGAACCACGCGCGGCGGGTGCGGAGATGTGGACTGCACGCCAAAGTGTGGCGGAAGCGGCTGCGTGCTGAGCCTGCGCCTCGGCTGTGCGCACGCGCAGTTCCCCAGCACACACCCACAAGCACGCGCACGTGCACACATGGAACCGTGGCTGCCAGCGGAGAGTCTTTCCTCACCTCGTCCTTTCTTCCTCAGACCTCCTGCCCCCTCCACCAGGCTGGCTTACCTGGTTCCCACCTTGCCCTGCCCTCCATCTGCCAGGACCCGGGCATACCATTTTCCCAGACAGCCTGTCCCTGCCTATTCCCTCATCCACTCCTGTGTATGCATTTGTCTTGTCCCAAGGCTTACTGGAGTTGTTAGGGTCAAAAGATAAGGAAAAGTGAGAATTAAGCTTGTAGGGAGAAATAAAACATGAGAATTTAGACGTCCTCAAGCAGCGAGGAGCAAGCTTTATTCAATGCCAGAGAAGGAGTGCTTCTAGTTCTGGCCATGCGCGCCATGATCAGGGCACAGGACTCAACCAAAGACCAGAGATCCCGAGAAGGCACATCACATGCTTTCCGCCGGGGTTTTGTAGCTAAGGATGTGGAGGGAGCTTGCTAAGGACAGAATGAGGATCTTAACCATTTTGACACTGCAGGGTCTGTTTCTCTTTTTGTAACAGCTGGGTGACTGGAGTGGGTATCAGCTGCTTTGTGTGTGTGTGTGTGTGTGTGTGTGTGTGTGTGTGTGTGTGTGTGTGTGCAATCTCCGAGTAACTGAGTTAAATTTCAGGGACTTGGCTTTTGGGGGTGGGGCAGGGTTCAGAGCCTTTTTATAAAGGATAGGGAGAGGCTTCTGTCTGGCTCCATCAGTGACCCCATCCTTGCCAGTCCTTTTTCTGATTACAAACGCTCAGGAAGCGACTGACTAGAAGCCTGCCTTGAAATGGCGAATTACAACAGAATCTTTTGTCATGGATATGTCTCATATCTGTTTCCTGTATTTCACCGTTTTCCCAATACAACCGCCCTCACACATACTGTGATCAGTGCAACTCAAATGTCTCACTTTAATTTAAATGGTCACTTGTGGCTACTAGCAACCTACTGAACAGTCAGGAAATGAAACTTGACCTTGAGATCCCTATTTCCTTATTTCCAGGGTGTTAGCAAACAGTGAGGATTTGTTCCCCTCTACAAACCAACTGTAAACGTTATGAGCATAGAGCATCCTGTCATCTTAACAAGGGGAATATAAGGGGTGCATCGTGGTGCTATTTTGAGCACAGAAGAGCAGCCTTCCCTGATGGCCCTCGCCTCTGTATACCTCAGTCCTCACATCCAGGCAAGGCAAAGCACTTAGAGGTATGTAAAGAGATACCCATGCGGTTAGTAAGGAACATTTCCTGCCCATGGATTCACCAACAGCTTTGCTTCAGTATTCTCAGTGGGAAATTCAACACAAATTTCGATTCCTCATCATTCTCTACCAGTTCATCCTACAACTCTAGTTCTGCGACTTAAGGGGCAGGGCGTTATTTTTCTAAACACCATTGAGACTGTGTACAGAGGTCCAGTTTGCAAGTTGTGGAATACAGTGCAAAATTCATACAAGCACGGAGGAAGATTCAGTCGCATGGGCAAGCCAAATGTCTGACTGCCAGGTGGACAGCTACAGCCGCAACTCTCTGGCCTTCTCCTGCAGTCAGTCTTTCCTGGCTGCTGGCTTCCAAAAGGCCTTAAGAAAAAAGCCTGAGATGCCCAAGAGTTGACCCAGTCGATTTTCTGGCTGGTTTTCACCTCCCCAACAACACCCTACATGCTCTGAGCTAGCAAAGGACCTGGCACGTTCCTTTCGTTGTAAACTTTTATACAACTTAACCCGATGCTGCGAAATTGAGCCACCACCCTGTAAACACACAACCAAGAAGTCAAAACGTATAAACCATCCCAGAACAATCACCAGGCTCCCGCCACGCCACGCCCTCCTGGGGGCGGGGCCTGAAGTGGGCCTGCGCAGTGGGCCCATCAAAGGCCTCTCCAGCCCGAGGCCTCTAGAAATACAGTTCCAAGTGACTGTAAGGCTACCTCCCGCTGCCGTTTGTCCCAGGATCGCTTCGCCCCGACCGCCTCCCTACGCCCACGCAGCATGTCGTCCTGCAGCCGCGTGGCGCTGGTGACCGGGGGTAACAAGGGCATCGGCTTCGCCATCACGCGTGACCTCTGTCGGAAGTTCTCGGGGGACGTGGTGCTCACGGCGCGGGACGAGGCGCGGGGCAAGGCTGCGGTGCAGCAGCTGCAGGCGGAGGGCCTGAGCCCGCGCTTCCACCAACTGGACATCGATGACCCGCAGAGCATCCGCGCCCTGCGCGACTTTCTGCGCAAGGAGTATGGGGGACTGGACGTGCTGGTCAACAACGCGGGCATCGCCTTCAAGGGTAAGCCGTGGGGTGCGGAGAGAGGGGAGGCGGCTTCCCCAGAGCCTGGTGCCAGGGTGGGTTCTGCCTCTCTGGGGAGCACTGCTCGGGCAGGGGCGCTCTGGCGTGGGAGTCTAGATCAGGTCCCCTGGGAGAAACCGGGCAGGGTGAGGGCTGCAGGCAGAGAGAGCTCCGTGGCCCTTGTGTTTATCTAACTAGGACTAGTCGACATCGTTCCCAGTTGTTGAGTAATTGGGCTTGGGGATGCTTGAGTGGAACTTCTCATCTGATTGTGAAATAAACAGGAAATTGAGGGGAGAGAAAGAGGAGAGCGGAGGAGAGGTGTTACATTAAGATCCTGATACACAGCCCTCCCCCAGCCTCCCCCCGGGGGTGCTGCTGTCTTTCACAAACAATAGAACATTCTCAGATTGACAGTGGGCTCCGACTAAACACTTGGAAGTGGATTTCTAACGCTCTGGGTCAGGTTCTATACAGCTTCATCCAGTCAATTCCATTCTCTTTCTCCCCCCGAAAGTTGCTGACCCAACTCCCTTCCACGTTCAAGCCGAAGTGACCATGAAAACGAACTTTTTTGGTACCCGAGATGTCTGCACTGAACTCCTGCCTCTAATAAAACCCCAAGGTGAGTCTGGTGGGAGGTCCCCAGGCCTGCTTCTCCCGCTCTGTGCCCGGACTGGCGCCCGCCTCTCTGCCACAGGAGGTGTGGCTGTGCTTTTGGTCTCAATTCTTCTGTATCCGCAGATTCTCTCTTTGCATGTCTGACTCCTCTTTAAATGTCCACATCCTCACACTCTAGGGGCTTTTAGATTTCCATTCCTCTCTCAAACATTTGGCAGGCCAACTGGCCCCCTGCAGGTCACAATGCCCTGTCCCCACAAAACCTCAGATTATGCCCACTGAGTGCCTCCCTCAGCTCACCTCCACAGCAGGTCTCAGCTGTCAAACCGCACTGCTGCCAACCCACCCAGGAGGCCTCCTTTCTTGAGCATGCTCCTTTCCTGGGTTTCTACACCCTGTCTGCCCAGCTCCTCCCCTCCCAAAGGTCCTTCAGGAGAGGGCCCAAGCCTTTGGCATGGTTCACAGGACTCTATAATCTGACCCATCTTTCCTCCAGGCTGTTAGCTCTCCATCAACATGTTCCATGTTCTGCAAAACAAACTATTACAATCCTTTTATCATAAACTACTAATACCCGTGTCATTTGGATAGCCTGGGGGCCACTGCTCATTCAATACATACCAGCAATGACAAGTGAACCACTTTAGGAATTTGAGGTTCTAGTTTAGAGTTCAGTAAGTATAGCTCACTCTAAACTAATGTCCTCTCTCTCTCCCTTCCGGTCCTCTGGATCTCTAGAACCTCAAAGGGGAGCTGTTTCCATGGTCACCTGGCTTCTCTACCCAACCAAACCTTGAAGGAAAGAATGCAGTTTCTTACGCTTCCTCAGTCCTGTTCTGTGAATCCTTTTCTCAGATGGAAACTTTCTGATGTAAAATCTCACCAGATGTAAAATGCCGTTCTTGCATACGCCTCTCTACATAGCAATTTGTGGTGTGTTTTAGGCAGAGTGGTGAACGTGTCGAGCATGGTGAGCCTCAGGGCCCTGAAAAACTGCAGCCCAGAGCTGCAGCAGAAGTTTCGCAGTGACACCATCACAGAGGAGGAGCTGGTGGGGCTCATGAACAAGTTTGTGGAAGACACGAAGAAAGGAGTGCATAATAAAGAAGGCTGGCCGAACAGTGCTTATGGAGTGACCAAGATCGGGGTGACAGTCCTGTCCAGAATCCACGCCCGGAAACTCAGCGAGCAGAGGAGAGGGGACAAGATCCTCCTCAATGCCTGTTGCCCCGGGTGGGTGAGAACCGACATGGCGGGACCAAAAGCCACCAAGAGCCCCGAAGAAGGAGCAGAGACTCCCGTGTACTTGGCCCTTTTGCCGCCAGATGCAGAGGGACCCCACGGACAGTTTGTTCAGGAGAAAAAAGTTGAGCCGTGGTGAACTCAACTCTCACCTCTTCCCACAGCATCCCCTCCCTGCTTTGTATCCTGTCATGGTGAGGGCCAGGGTACATTCTTAACAGTGCTAACACAGTAACTTGACACTCATTAACTAGTTGACTCATGGTGTGGCCTTGTATTCCATGACGTTCTTTATGATCCCCTCTGTGATGCAGGGTGAGAAAGAGTAAATTCTGGAGAAGAAAAAAAAATAAAAATAACTAGTTCTTTCAGCATAATGTTTTCTGTTAATTCTTGTGGGGTTTTCCTTTATGAGTGTCTTGCCTAGGTATATGGAAGCGTACTACACACCTAAAGTGCCTGTGGGGACCAGAAGAGGGACTGGCTCCCCTAGAGCTGGAGTTAAAGACGGTTGTGAGGTCTCCACAGGAGCAGCAAGTGCTCCTCACTGCGGAGCCCTCACTCCTGCCCTCTGCAGCTTCTTCCCGTGCAAAACTGGCTTCGGCTCCATAAGAGTTTAATTAAAGCCAAAGTCAGACCAAGGGAAGGCACGGTGCAGCCCCAGACAGTGAGCATCTAAAGAGCCGGGGCAGATTACAGGTGGCTCCGTGGACCCTGCAGTCCTCTCTGGTCCTTACAGGTGTGTCCTTGGGTGACAAGCAGGACACACTGAGAAGCCTGAGTCAAGGACAGTGTCTACGGTTCAAACCAAAACCCTCAGCTCTCAAAAGGAATAGATCATTTATTCTGGAGCCATTGAGTGACCCTGTCCTAGGAACACAGAGTTAGGTTACCCCAAACGTAAAAGCAGTTTCATAAAGGTTTTATATCTTTCTTTGTTCTATAAAGAAAGTCATAAATCAAGGCAACTTTAAAATACATTGGTAGGTAGACCAGAGAAACGGGTACAATGAGATGGGGGAGCATTTTATAATCCCAGGATGATGTCTGAAGACATTCTCAGCTCTTGGATTAGTGGAAGCTAGTGTTCTGCTGAATTAAAAGCTTCTGAGAGTCATCATCATCATGAGGTGTTAGATCATAGTGGAGCAAGTCCATTTTGGAAGCTAAAACCAGCCCAAGATAAAGTAATTAGCCTTTGAACCTGCACAATTGTAGTGTCTCCACTGAAACTCCCATCAGTCCACCAGTCTCTGCAGACAGAGACTCCTCCCTGGAGTTCTGTTCATAGCAGACACAGCTTCTCTTCAGGAACTTTGGTTCACAACAAACAGCCACACAATGAGTATTCACAAATGGGCCCTTAAAGAAAACACACACAGTGTGTGGAGGCGGGGGTTGAGGGGGTAACTTCTTTTGTGTGATGTATGTGCATTCTCTTTTCTTTTTTTTGGGGGAGGGGGGTTTCGAGACAGGGTCTCTCTGTGCAGCTTTGCGCCTTTCCTGGTACTCGCTATGTAGACCAGGCTGGCCTCAAACCTCTGCCTCCCGAGTGCTGGGATTAAAGGCGTGTGCCACCACTGCCCGGCGTATGTGCATTTTCGTGGGCACATGTATGACAGCCTCAGGGGTCATTCCTCAGGTGCTGTCACTGTCTTGGTTGATTGTAGATTTTTCATTTTGTTTTGAAGATGAAGCGCTTGCTAGATTAGCTGGCCAAGGAGCTCCAGGATCTGCCATCTCTGTCTCCTCAGTGTGTGTGTGCCTTGGATCCTGGGGCTCTGACTCCAGGCCTCAAGCTTGTAAACAAACACTTCACTGACTGAGCCCGCTCACTCCTCGGTCTGAATGATGTGTTCTAGACATTTTTTTTTTTCTTTCACCTTTTTTATCTGTTGAAAGATTTCCAGCCGCAGGGAGAGGCTAGGGAGTAGCTCAGCCATAAAGTGCATGCCAACATGCCTGAGGCCCTGAGTTTGATTCCCTGGAACAAAGAGGAACATGAAGGAAGTCAGGGCTTTACCTACTTAGTACTTGAACTGAAACAGGACGACTATGTCTTGCTGTGCCTTGATCCCATTAGCTGTCAGGTGAGGATGATAATCGAATACAAGTTGTCATTTAGGTGCAGAAACCATGCCAGGTGTATGGACATACATAGTATACACATCCACCCACACTGCACATCCCAGAAATTAAGGGAAGCACATGTTCATTGTCCATTGCCCCAGGGAGCTCCAGGGAGCATCAAGAACCACCCATGACCCTCTTTCCCTCAGGAACACTACATACTGCTCAAGGCCTCTATCATAATCTCACCATGGACCCGTGATTCCCAGGCTGGCAGAAGGAGTGGGCACCCCTGGAGACAAAGCGAGGTCTCTTAGGGTTCACTTTACAAGTATCACCTTCCAACAGGGCTGTTCACTTCCTCCTACTCATTTTGTTTTTTTAAACAGAAGCCAGAAGATCAAGATCAAAAATCATGGCTATAGTGTTCCAAGTGCTAGAGTGGAAATGTGTACTCGAATCCAGAGGTGTTTTTCCTCAATACCGTAACAACAGCTAGCATTGGAAGGGCTTTAAAGAGTGTACCCCAAGTGGAAATCCTTGATTAACCATGGCATCTGGGAGCACACTTATTCACTATTTCTAAAAATTTGTTTCCTAGGCTGAAGGATAAGGCACACAACACTAAAGTGGAAGTTTCAGAAAAGGCTGAATTGTGACTCTCATAGATATGAGATTAAGCTTCTACTAAATACAAATATGAGTGTTCGTGTGCTAAGAGGGATCCAGGTAGAGGGCTCTGTTAGGCCTGAGCATGGCAAGCATGGCTCTGGCAGGCCTGGCCCTTCCCCCATTCCTGCTGCCTTGCTAAACTGTTAGATTACATTCCTGAAGCTAGCCCCCAAGTTCTGTTCTCTTATTTGGCCACTTCTTCCTCCTGAGGCTGACGACCAAGGTCCAGCTATCGAAGTATTGAAGTCCACCAATCAAAGGCCCCTTTTGGCTCACCTAATTAACACGCCCAATCAAACAAATCAACTCATTTTAACACAGGTTTCTCCTTTTTCCTTTATAAACTGTCACGTGCCTGTGGGCCACGTCTGTCTGCTCTCTCGTCCTTTGCCCCTCAAGGCAAACATCCCTTCCCCCTCTCCTGTTCTTTCTCCTTCTTGCTCTTGTGCCAATTATGTCCTTCCTTGTAGATGTAACCAACCTTCTTATTAAATAAGAAACACAGAACCAATGCAAAGAAGAAAGCCAAGAGGTCAGAGCTAAGAGCTAAAACCTTACCCTTCCTCCTGCAGTGGTCCTACCTCTCAGAACTCACTACCCCTGTGTTAATGTCTTTATATAGTGTTCCTGTTCTGCCTTCTCATTGGTTGTAAACCCAACCACATGACTGCCTCGTCACGGCCTGTCTGTATAGGCCTCCAGGTTTTCCTTGCTTGGTATTGAGATTAAAGGCATGTGTGTCCAATAATGGCTGTATCCCTGAACACACAGAGACTTACCCAGCTCTGCATACCAAGTGCTAGGATTACAAGTATACACCACCACTGCCCTGCTTTCCTATGGCTTGCTAATAGCTCTGACCCCCGGGCAACTTTATTTATTAACATACAAATAACATTTTAATACAAATAAAATATCACCATATTTCCCCTTTTCTATTTTAATAAAAAGGAAAAAAGAAAAAGCTTATAACTAACATAAGAAAAACTATATACAAAAGTACAATAACTATATACAATATATACAAGTAATAAATACCTAAACAATGTCTAGTTCATTTGTATTTGACAAATTCAGAGAAAATAATTCCATTATCTATTCTATTGTATCTAATTCACTTTCTATCCTAATTAATCGTCAACTATAACTAACTAATCTTCAACTCCCTCAGAGACCCAAGAAGGAAATAGTATTAGCTAACAAAAAAATAAAAACAGGAAGTATATGCAAGCAACTTCCAAAAACTTGTGAGTTGACAGAAACAGCCAGCTGCCTGGACAATCATCTGAGGTTTCTCCGCAGTTTTGGGGCATCATCTTCAGCCTATAGGCTTAACGTATCTGACAGACTCATTTGTGAAGTAGAATGTACACAAGGTCAACAGTTCAACCTCACATTGGGTGAGAGCAGTCTATATACCAGAAATACCTGAATTCCACTAGTTTCATGTCATGATTCAGGATTTTAAATTCTGGAAATTGTTGATGTTTTTTGAATTCAGCTGTCCATTCTTCTTGGCTATGTGTGTATGTGGCTTCATTTCAGCATCCCGTTCTTCTCCACATCCCTCTATTAAATGCCATTCTTCTGTTGAGAGGTGTGAGCTTAATTACTCTTCAAGAATAACTGTTTCAGCTACCTCCCCATTACACATCAGAAGCCATCGGCCCACTGCCTGTTCAGCTGCCTTCGAAGAAAAGGGCACTGTACCTTTCCCAGATTACGAAGGCCACTTCAGGGATGGTGCCATATTGTCCTGGCCTCAGAAGATGCCTTTTAATAAAGCCATAACCACACTTGTTTTGACAAGAATCAGTAGTCCTTTGTTTCGTGTCTTGTCTGTCCTGTTCGTCAGCAGTTGATTCGAGGATACTTTGTTGTCCAGTGGCTAACTTTTGCTACAATGAAAGTTAACTCCAATTACAGTTTTTTCAATGCCCATATTTTCTCTGAAGTAGATTGGTACTGTCAGGAGCCGACATGTCTCATAGTCATAACAAAAAAGAAAATTTTTCTAAGTTATTAAAACATTTTAAATGCCATATTCTGTAGATCTCTGAAGGGTTTGAAGATAACCTGTCTATCTAAAATATATCTACTCAATCTTAAAAACATACCTAATATAACTACAAGTTCTATTATAATGTCTAACTACTAACTTTCATTTCTTTATATCCTAATAGTTGGTAATAACAACATTCAAGGATTAGAAAATTGCATTACATTGTTAAATGAATGGTACAATTAGAAATATACATATAGCATTTTCTAATAATATCAATTTCAATATATATAATTTATATACACTATAAAACAATCCAATCCAATGTAAAGTATTTACATTTTTTTTCTTTCTTTCTTTCTCTCTTTTTTTTTTAATAAGAACCTTAAATCTAATCTCCTTTGCTTAGCCCTTTTCCTCACCCTTTACAACAACTTATAACCAACCCCCCTAATCAATGAAAATTATCCCAGACCCAAAACCCATTAAAAGACCTAAAAGACCAAAAAAACCAACCACCCCACACCACCTCTTTAGGAATGTGGGCGTCGTATTCTTGAAATTGCTTCCTGCTGGGTATGGGCGAAGTTATCTTTATCCTGAAAGAAAAATTTTAGGTTAATTGTCAAATTCTAGGAAAGGTAACTATATCCTTCGTTATCCAGTCTGTGTATAATGCCAAAGTTCAGGGTTTATCTCAAATCCTTATTCAAGTAGTCTTTGAGACTGGATCATCTCAGCTAGCGCTCTCAAAATTGCTCTGAGCACTTTGTAGTTCAAAGCTGATCTGTAGATGATGTTTGTCAACTTAGTGATGTTATTATTGTCCATGTGTAATTGTTGTTGTTGTGGGGCCCCATCTTCTTCCTGGAGACTTCAGTTGATGTTAGGCCTGACCGTGATTTCCTGCAAAAAACTGATAAGAGACTCGAACACAAAGACTATATATGCGGCTTTTGAGAATTAGTTAGTACTCTATATGACCATTTATATCTTAACAAAGTTTAAAATGTATATATCTATATATATTAATCTTGTAAATTTTGATATAAATTTCACATTTAAGAAAAGTTTAAAGAATCAGAATAGAATCAAAGAGTTGAGATTAGTAATAGAATAGTCCCTTAATTAATTTGGCTTTTCTCCTGTCCCATAGCAGAAGATGGCTCTTTTCCTCTGGCATGATACAGAGAGTCTGTATTTTCCTTTTAACAACATGCTTGAGTTTAAAGAAGGAACGAGCCATTCTCCAACTCCAAAGTCAGCTTTAAATTTTAATTGAACTGGGACTATTAGAAGTTAAATAGTGTTAAATCTTTAAAGAAAAGCAGAAACAAACATTTAGGAAGACATAAAATTTTTTAGATAACATACCCATACGCCATTTCACTCTGTTTCTTAAGATAGACAATTTGTCCCTTTTCTTCAGTTGTCTCATTTGTCCAGTGTTCTGTTCCTTAACCTTCATTCTCCTAAAAGACAAAAACAAAAACCTTTCCCCAAGACTAATTTTGGGGATGTTCCTTTTTGGCAAGTTACTATCTGATTAAATGAAAAGATATATGTTACTGGTGTAAGTTAGTTTAAATTGGATGTTCATGATAGTTGATGAACTATCACCTCCTCTAATTAAGAGGTCTCTCTTGTTCAAATCAAACCTTTATCAATTTTGATGGTACCCACAGCTTATCTTCTCCTGTAGAAATAAAAGCAAAACCTCGTCCCCAATGTAATACATATCCTGGTTTCCATTCTGAGGTCAGCACATCCTTAAAGTATATAGGTTGATTTAATTCTGTAGTTTTTTCTATTATCCAATGTCTCTCTGCAGCTGTTGTTCCTTTCTCATTGGCACTGAGAAAATTCAAAGTTAATAGAGCATTATGTAGTCTATTTCTGGGGGTTTTTGTTACTCCTTTCTGTTTATTTAGCATATCCTTTAGAGTTCTGTTTGATCTTTCTGTAACTGCTTGACCTGTAGGATTATGTGGTATGCCTGTAATATGGTTTATATTATAATAAGCAAAAAACTGTTTCATTTTAACAGAGACATATGATGGAGCATTATCAGTTTTGATTTGTGCAGGTATACCCATAATGGCCATAACTTCTAGCAAATGAGTGATTACAGAATCAGCTTTTTCAGAACTCAAAGCAGTTGCCCATTGAAATCCTGAATAAGTATCAATAGTGTGGTGTACATATTTCAATTTTCCAAATTCTGCAAAGTGAAACACATCCATCTGCCAGATTTCATTCCTCTGAGTACCCTTTGGGTTACATCCTGCTGGTAATGGCGTTTGATTGTAGAAGGAACAAGTAGGACATTTCTTTACTATTTCTTTGGCTTGTTGCCAGGTTATGGAAAAATCCTTTTTTAAACCTTTACTATTTACATGATGTTTTTTATGAAATTCTGAGGCCTCCAACACATTTCCTATCAATAATTTATCAATCTCATCATTGCCTTGTGCTAGAGGGCCTGGCAGACCAGTATGGGATCGAATGTGAGTTATATATAAAGGATGACTCCTTTTTCTGATTGTATCTTGTAGTTGAATAAATAATGTAGTTAATTCTGAAGCATCAGGGATAAATTCTGCAGTCTCAATATGTAATACTACTCTTTCAGCATACTGAGAGTCAGTTACTACATTGAGAGGTTCTGAAAAATCCATTAATACCAACAGAATAGCATACAATTCTGATTTTTGAACTGAATTATAAGGACTTTGAACCACTTTACTTAAATTTTCTGATTTGTAACCTGCCTTTCCTTGTTTGTTGGCATCTGTATAAAATGTACGAACTCCAGATATGGGTTTTTTCCTCACAATTCGAGGCAAGATCCAATCAGCTCTCTTTATAAGATCAATTCTATTGCTTTTGGGATATTTGCTGTTAATTTCTCCCAAAAAATTACTACAAGCTTTTTGCCAAGCTTCATTTTCTATCCATAATTTTTCAATATCCTCCTTAGTTAAAGGTACAACAATTTCTGCTGGGTCTATTCCTGCTAACTGACGAAGTCTCAATTTTCCTTTCCAAATCAAGTCAGAGATTTTTTCTACATAAGTTTTTAATTTTTTATTTGGTTTATTTGGTAAAAATATCCATTCTAATATAATATCTTCCCTTTGCATTAATATTCCTGTTGGAGAATGCCTAGAAGGTAAAATAACCAAAATGCAATCCAGCTTTGGATCAATACGATCTACGTGCCCTTCATGTACTTTCTTTTCTACCAAGGCCAATTCTTTTTCAGCTTCAGGTGATAATTCTCTTGGACTGTTCAAGTCCTTATCACCTTCTAAGGTTTTAAACAAATTATTCAGTTCATCATTTTTTACCCCAACAGTAGTTCGTAGATGAGAAATGTCTCCAAATAATCTTTGAAAGTCATTAAGAGTCTGTAGTCTATCTCTCCTAATTTGCACTTTTTGAGGTCTAATTTTTTGAAGTTCTATTTTATATCCTAAATAATTAATAGAATCTCCTCTTTGTATCTTTTCGGGGGCAATTTGTAAACCCCAGCAAGGCAAAATTTTCTTTACTTCTTCAAACATTCTTTCTAAAGTATCTGCATTTGAGTCAGCTAATAAAATATCATCCATATAATGATAAATTATAGATTTAGGAAATTTTTTACGTATCACTTCTAATGGCTGTTTTACAAAATATTGGCACAAAGTTGGGCTATTCAACATTCCCTGTGGGAGAACCCTCCATTGAAATCTTTTAACCGGTTGAGAATTATTATAAGTAGGCACTGTGAAAGCAAATCTTTCTCTGTCTTTTTCTTGTAACGGTATTGAAAAGAAACAGTCTTTTAAATCAATAACTATGAGAGGCCATCCTTTTGGTAACAGAGTAGGCAAAGGAATTCCAGATTGTAAAGAGCCCATTGGCTGAATTACTTTGTTAATTGCTCTAAGGTCTGTTACCATTCTCCATTTACCAGATTTCTTTTTAACAACAAATACAGGAGAATTCCAAGGGCTGGTTGATTCTTCAATATGATGAGCATTTAACTGTTCTTCCACCAGCTCTTGTAAAGCCTGGAGTTTCTCTGTTGTTAAAGGCCATTGCTGAACCCATACAGGCTTATCTGTTGACCATTTTAAAGGTAGAGCTGTTGGTGTTTTTGGAAAATTATCAGTTGTGCCCTGTTCTTGTATGACATGGATGGCTGGTGAGCACTCATTAGAATAATATCTTTTAATATTTCTCTCAGAAACATGTACTAATTTATGATTTGTTTCTGAGATTGGAGGGATATTAATCTGAGTATTCCATTGTTGTAACAAATCTCGACCCCACAGGTTCATAGCTATGTTAGCCATATATGGTTTTAATTTTCCTTTCTGTCCTTCTGGACCTATACATTCAAGCCATCTTGCACTTTGTTTCACTCGAGATAATGTCCCAATTCCTAACAGTTGAACGTTTACCTCCTGAAGAGGCCAAGTTGGTAAATGTGGCAGTGGGTCCAAAAGTAAAGATTAAAGTGTTCAGGTTTACGTGGAATAAAGGCACCCTGAATTAAGCATAAATGGAGACAAAAGCCAGTGTCTCCATGGTGTAGAGGAGTCACTCAACCCCTTCTTAAGTAGGGACAGCATTTACATGTCTGTCAGTCCTTACAGTTCAGAGCAGTTGCAAACAGAATGAATGAGGCCAAAGCCCAATGGTAGAAATCGTCCTGGAAAACCGTCATCTCTCTTGAATGAGCTTAATAAGTAACCGCCACGCCAAGCACAGAGAGAGAGAGGAAGGAATCACATGGGTTGACAATCACAGTCTCCAGAGCTAACTACCTCATGAAGTCACTCCTTCAGTTCCCTAAACTAATCACTATAACTGATGACCTCAACTTTCTTCTGAATTCTGTGGGCATACACATGGTAGGCATGCATACATGCAGGCATACACATGGTACATATACACACATGCAGGCATATACATGGTAGACATGCATACATGCAGGCATACACACGGTACATATACACACATGCAGGCATACACATGGTACACATGCATACATGCAAGCATGCACACAGTACATATACACACATACAGGCATGCACACAGTACATATACACACATGCAGGCATACACATGGTAGACATGCATACATGGAGGCATGCACACAGTACATATACACAAATGCAGGCATGCACATGGTACACATGCATACATGCAGGCATGCACATGGTACATATACACACATACAGGCATATACATGGTACACATACACACGTAGACATGCACATGGTATACACACATACACGCAGGCCAACACTCAGGCTGGAGAGATGCCTCAGTGGCAAAGAGCACTGGCTGCTCTTCTAGCAGACTCAGGTTTGATTTCCAGCACCCACGTGGCAGCTCACAACCATCTGTAACTCCAGCTCCAAGGTATCCAACACCTTCTTCTGACGTTGCAGAAATTCACAAATGTGGTGAACAAGACATACATGCAGGAAACATACTCATACAAAGAGAAAAAGTGTTCATACAAACAACCAAAAAAATGAACAAATCAAAAAGGTTTTAAAATTTTATATAAATAATAGATGGTTGCTGTGGGATGTATGGCAAATGTGTTGCTAATTAATCAATAAAACACTGATTGGCCGTTGGCTAGGCAGGAAGTATAGGCGGGGCAAGGAGGAGAATAAAGCTGGGAAGTGGAAGGCTGAGTCAGAGAGACACTGCCAGCCACCACGATGAGGAACAGCATGTGAAGATGCCGGTAAGCCACGAGCCATGTGGCAAGGCATAGATTAATGGAAATGGATTAATTTAAGCTATAGGAACAGTTAGCAAGAAGCCTGCCACGGCCATACAGTTTGAAAGCAACATAAGTCTCTGTGTTTACTTGGTCGGGTCTGAGAGGCTGTGGGACTGGCAGGTGAGAGAGATTTGTCCTGACTGTGGGCCAGGCAGGAAAACTCTAGCTACAGATGGTGTCAAGAAGAGTTACCCAGTATGCCTGCAACCAGACACAGACAGCGATCTCTTCCCTCCTGCTACGAAAAAGCAGAGGCCCCACTGCCCAGGCCAGACCAGGCCCGACTCCTCCACCTACCCAGTGTTCTTGCAACATTCGTTCTATTTTTATCACTAATTTTGTATGGAAAAACATGCTCCCCGACTGCTCTAGAAGAAGTTGAGTCTTATTCAGGGTGTTCTCTGACTCCCAATTAAAGTTAGAAACCTACAGTGGCATCAGCTGAAAAATAACCCAAGTCTTTAGGAATAAGTTAATATGCTCCTTGGCACCCTTGCCCAAAGGAAAAAAAGGGCATCAAAGGGGAAATGAAGGGGCAGGGAGATGGCTCAGCAGTTGAGCGTGGGTGCCGCTCCTGCAGGGGACCTGAGTTCAGTTCCCAGCCTGTGTCAAGTGGCTCACGGTCGCCTGTCACTCCAGCCTCAGGGCATCCGGACTCTGTGTGTGTGTGTGTGTGTGTGTGTGTGTGTGTGTGTGTGTGTGTGTAAAACAATAACAATTATAGAAGGGGAGATGATGGACTGGAGAGAATGAGGAGGCGCAGGAGGGATTGGAGTGGGAGGGAGAGGTGGAAATGATGCAAACCTAGTATTTATATATGAAATCCTCAACAACAAGAATAACATTTAAAAATGACGCTTCAAATAATCTCTAATTTAAAAAACAGGAATACTTGCTGTGACATAAAGGGAGCCACATGCAACTTGTGACTCCCATGACTTTACAGGACAACAGAGGCACAAGCCGATGAGCAAACTCCCCTTGGAAAAGCCTGAGTCACGGTGAGATGAAAGTTCTTAGAAAAACCCAGGCACTGCCAAACACACTTGGCTTCCACGGCCGAGAGTGGGTGGAGGAGCCCGATCGCACACGAACTCCTGGACACATCCTTGGGAGTTCCCTCCTAGGGGAGGTTTGATTGGTGGACACACAATGCATGAGAGAACCCCATATATAACTTATTAACTGACCTCAGGCAAACATTAATGTTGGCACCATAGTCCGGCAAATGCCCTAACGACACTTTCTAAGCACACTCTCCCCACAGGGACATGCTGGGAATCACCCCAAGCAATGTGTCCTGCCCACAGATTGTAAGTGCAATGTTTTTATACACTATTTGAGTGTACAGACCGCAGCGCTGAGGTTATTCCCACACTCTCCGTGTCATTGATTGACACCACCCAGCTGAACCCTGAGCTACCCGAGGGTTAAAGATCCATGGAGTCTTCAACAGCCTGCCCACACCACACAGCCAAGCATGGCCAGCAGAGCGATCCGGCACAGGAAGAAAGAAAACCCCCACGGGGAAGTCAGCCAACTTTTCCCCAACAGGATCCGACAGCAGTGCACCTGCCCCCTGCCTCCACTGTGCAGAAATGTTCAACACCTTTGGTTTTCACTCTTAAGAGTCCCTTTTTTTCTATTTACTTTTACTTTATTTGTTCCTAGTTTTTTCAACTTTAGTATGCTTTTTACATTTTTAGTTATTTTTCCTCTTTTAATTTTGTTCGTGAATTTTTTCACTGTTGGGATTTTTTTTCCTTTTGTTCTTTAAAAAATTTTTTAAATTACATTACTCTATTTTGTCTGCCTGTATGTGCATGGGCACATGGGCCACATGTGGAGGTCAGAGGTCAACTTACAAGAGTTAGTTTTCTTCTTGGGTTCCAGGGATCGAACTCAGTTCATCAGGCTTGGGAGCAAGCACCTCTACCTACTGAGCCATCTGGTCAGCCCTCTTTTCTATCTTACTTCCTGTGTTTCCTTCTTCTCCTACAACTCTACATTTATAGCTATTGTGACTTCCCCTTATTGGTTAAAAACACACACACACACACACACACACACACACACACACACACACACACACAAAACACTCTTGTGTTTGTATTTCTTGTTTTCCATGTACCATTGTTCTAATTTTGTTCTTTTGTTCTTGAGCTGTTTTATTATTGGAAACCCTGTAGCAGGAATCTTAAAGAGTCTTATTCATAAGAACAAACCTGGGGCCAGGTGTTGGGGTGAATGCTGGAAAATCAGAGAAACAGAACAAGCCACAGCTTCCTCACCTGGCCAGTTCCTCATCTGGTCCTGTTTCCTCAGACTAGATGCCTCTCTGTTCTCATCTGAATGAATCTCAGCTGAACCACTACTCAAAAGCCTAAAAGCTTAACCAGTCAAAAGCTTCTAGTTCCTGGTCCTCACGCCTTATATACCTTTCTGCTTTCTGCCATCACTCCCTGGGATTAAAGGCTCACTTTCTGGGATTAAAGGAGTGAGACACTATGCCTGGCTGTTTCCAGTGTGGCCTTGAACTCACAGGGATCCAGGTGGATCTCTGCCTCTGGAATGCTAGGATTAAAGGCGTGTGCTACCACTGTCTATCCTCTATGTTTAATATTGTGGCTGTTCTGTTCTCTGACCCCAGATAAGTTTATTAGCGTGCATAATATTTCGGGGAACACAATACCACCACAAAACCCTTCCCCTGTTTTCTTCTCTCTTCACACCGTCTAAGCTCTAGCTCCTTTCTCCACAGCACTCTGGTCTCTCCTCCTTTTCCTTTCATCTGGCCCGTTTCCCTCTCCCGTTCCCTTGCCTCTTGAGTCTATCTCATTTATTATCTTTCATTTACAATAAATAATTTTAAGGTTCTATTTTTGGTCATGGGTATGTGTATGCACCACGTGTGTGAGTGCCAGATGAGAGCATTGGATTCTCTGCATCTGGAGTTTCAGCTGGTCGTGAGCCTTCTCACATGATCGATCGATCGCTGGAAACGGAACCCAGGTCCTCTGGAAGAGAAGAAAGCGCTCAACTGTAGATGTAACCAACCGTCTTATTAAATAAGAAACACAGAGCCGATTCAGAGAAGAAAGCCAAGAGGTCAGAACTAAGAGCCTTACCCTTCCTGCTTCAGCGATCCTGCTTCAGCGATCCTGCTTCAGCCAAGAGAGCTTTTCGAAAAAAGGGGCCTACTTCCTGTGTGTATGTCTTTATATAGTCTAGCTGTTCTGCCTTCTCATTGGTTGTAAACCTAAACACGTGACTGCCTTGTCACTGCCTGTATGTACCGCCCTCCAGGTCCTTAAAGGCGTGCGCCACCACCGCCACGCACTTGCTATGGCTCTAAAACTCTGACCCCCAGGCAACTTTATTTATTAACATACAATTAAAATCACATTTCAGTACAAGTAAAATACCACCACATTTCCCCTTTTCTATTTTAATAAAAAGGAAAAAAAAAGAAAAAGGTTATAACTAACAAAAGAAAAACTATATACAAAAGTACAATAACTATATACAATATATACAAATAATAAATGTCTAAACAATGTCTAGTCCATTTGTATTTGACAAATTCAGAGATAATAATTTCATTATCCTATTTTGTTAAGTCCAAAATGTATCTAATTCACTTTCTATCCTAATTAATCTTCAACTATAACTAACTAACCTTCAACTATAACTAACTAATCTTCAACTATAACTAACTAATCTTCAACTCCCTCAGAGACCCAAGAAGGAAATAATATTAGCTAACAAAAATAAAAACAGAAAGTGCATGCAAGCAACTTCCAAAAAAATTGTGAGTTGACAGAAACAGCCAGCTGCCTGGACAGTCACCTGAGGTTTCTCCACAATGCTGGGGCATCATCTTCAGTCTATAGGCTTAGCATATCTGACAGACTCATTTGTAGGATGGACACAGGGTCAACAGTTCAACCTCACATTGGGTGAGAGCAGTCCATATACCAGAAACACCTGAATTCCACTAATGTCATGTCATGATTCAGGATTTTAAATTCTGGAAATTGTTGATGGTTTTTTATTCAGCTGTCCATTCTTCTTGGCTGTGTACATATGGCTTCATCTCAGCATCCCGTTCTTCTCCACATCCCTCTATCAAATGCCAGTTTACTATTGAGAGGCGTGAGCTTAGTTACTCTTCAAGAATAACTGTTTCAGCTGCTGTTCCATTGCACTTCAGAAGCCATCGGCCCACTGCCTGTTCAGCTGCCTTTGAAGAAAAGGGCACTGTACCTTTTCCGAGTTGCGAAGGCCACGTCAGGGATGGTGCCATATTGTCCTAGCCTCAGAAGATGCCTTTTGATAAAGCCATAACCACGCTTGTTTAGGCAAGAATCAGTAGTCCTTTGTTTCATGTCCTGTCTGTCCATTTTTTCAGCAGTTGATTCGAGGATACTTTGTTGTCCAGTGGCTAACTTTTGCCACAATGAAAGCTAACTCCATACGCAGTTTCTTCGATGCCCATATTTTCTCTGAAGTAGATTGGTACTGCCAGGAGCCGACATGTCTCATAGTCATAACAAAAAAGAAAAATTTTCTAAGTTATTAAAACATTTTAAATGCCATATTCTGTAGTTCTCTGAAGGGTTTGAAGATGACCTATCTAAAATATATCTGCTCAATTTTTAAAACATATCTAATATGACTACAAGTTCTATTGTAATGTCTAACTACTAACTATCATTTCTTTATATCCTAATAGTTGGTAATAATAACATTCAAGGATCAGAAAATTGCATTGTTAAATGAACGATATAAGTACAATTAGAAATATACATATAGCATTTTCTAACAATATCAATTTCAATATATATAATTTGTATACAATATAAAACAATCCAATCCAATGTAAAGTATTTAAAACTAGTAATTGTCTTTTTCTTCTTCTTTCTTTCTCTCTTTTTTTTTTTAATAAGAACCTTAAATCTAATCTGCTTAGTCTTTTTCCTAACCCTTGACAACAACTTGTAACCAACCCCCCTAAACAATGAAAATTATCCCAGACCCAAAACCCATTAAAAAGACCAAAATCCACCCGCCCACACCACCTCTTTGGGAATGTGGGCGTCGTATTCTTAAAATTGCTTCCTGCTGGGTATGGGCGAAGTTATCTTTATCCTGAAAGAAAAATTTTAGGTTAATTGTCAAGTTCTAGGAAAGGTAACTATATCCTTCATTATCCAGTCTGTGTATAATGCCAAAGTTCAGGGTTTATCTCAAGTCCTTATTCAAGTAGTCTTTGAGACTGGATCATCTCATCTAGTCATCTCAAAATTGCTTTGAGCACCTTGTAGTTCAAAGCTGATCTGTAGATGATGTTTGTCAGCTTAGTGATGTTATTATTGTCCATGTGTAATTGTTGTTGTTGTGGGGCCCCAACTTCTTCCTGGAGACTTCAGTTGATGTTAGGCCTGGCCGTGAATTCCTGCAGAAAACTGATAAGAGACTCGAACACAAAGACATATATATGCAGCTAATTGAAGCCTTTTTTCTAGAATTAATTAGTTCTCTAGATGACCATTCATATCTTAACAAAGTTTAAAATGTATATATATATATATATATATATATATATATATATATATATATAAATCTTGTAAGTTTTGACATAAAATTTATACTTTAAGAAAAGTTTAAAGAATCAGAATAGAATCAAAGAGTTGAGATTAGTAATAGAATAGTCCCTTAATTAATTTGGCTTTTCTCCTGTCTCATAGCAGAAGATGGCTCTTTTATTCTGGCATGATACAGGGAGTTTGCATTTTCCTTTTAACAACATGCTTGAGTTTAAAGAAGGAGAGAGCCATTCTCCAACTCCAAAGTCAGCTTTAAATTTTAATTGGACTGGGACTATTAGAAGACCAATAGTGTTAAATCTTTAGAGAAAAGTAGAAACAAACATTTAGGAAGACATAAAATTTTTTAGATAATATATACCCATACGCCATTTCACTCTGCTTCCTGGGATAGATGATTTGTCCCTTTTCTTCAGTTGTCTTATTTGTCCAGTGTTCTTCAGATTCCTTAACCTTCATTCTCCTAAACGACAAAAACAAAAACCTTTCCCCAAGACTAATTTTGGGGATGTTTCTTTTTGGCAAGTTATTATCTGATTAAATGAAAAGACATGTGTTACTGGTATAAGTTAGTTTAAATTGGATGTTCATATTGGTTGATGAGCTATCACCTCCTCTAATTAAGAGGTTTCTCTTGTTCAAATCGAACCTTTATCAATTTTGATGGTACCCACAACTTATCTTCTCCTGTAGAAACAAAAGCAAAACCTCGTCCCCAATGTAACACATACCCTGGTTTCCATTCTGAGGTCAGCACATCCTTAAAGTATATAGGCTGATTTAATTCTGTAGTTTTTTCTATTATCCAATGTCTCTCTGCAGCTGTTGTTCCTTTCTCATTGGCATTAAGAAAATTCAAAGTTAATAGAGCATTATGCAGTCTATTTCTGGGGGTTTTTGTTACCCCTTTCTGTTTATTTAGCATATCCTTTAGAGTTCTGTTTGATCTTTCTGTAACTGCTTGACCTGTAGGATTATGTGGTATGCCTGTAATATGGTTTATATTGTAATAAGCAAAAAACTGTTTCATTTTAACAGAGACATATGATGGAGCATTATCAGTTTTGATTTGTGCAGGTATACCCATGATGGCCATAACTTCTAGCAAATGAGTGATTACAGAATCAGCTTTTTCAGAACTCAAAGCAGTTGCCCACTGAAATCCTGAATAAGTATCGATAGTGTGGTGTACATATTTCAGTTTTCCAAATTCTGCAAAGTGAAACACATCCATCTGCCAGATTTTATTCCTTTGAGTACCCTTTGGGTTACATCCTGCTGGTAATGGCGTTTGATTGTAGAAGGAACAAGTAGGACATTTCTTTACTATTTCTTTGGCTTGTTGCCAGGTTATGGAAAAATCCTTTTTAAACCTTTACTATTGACATGATGTTTTTTATGACATTCTGAGGCCTCCAGCACATTTCCTATTAATAACTTATCAATCTCATCATTGCCTTGTGCTAGAGGGCCTGGCAGACCAGTATGGGATTGAATGTGAGTTATATATAAAGGATGACTCCTTTTCCTGATTATGTCTTGTAATTGAATAAATAGTGAAGTTAATTCTGAAGCATCAGGGATAAATTCTGCAGTCTCAATATGTAATACTACTCTTTCAGCATACTGAGAGTAAGTTACTATGTTGAGAGGTTCTGAAAAATCCATTAATACCAACAGAATAGCATATAATTCTGATTTTTTGAACTGAATTATAAGGACTTTGAACCACTTTACTTAAATTTTCTGATTTGTAACCTGCCTTTCCTTGTTTGTTGGCATCTGTATAAAATGTACGAACTCCAGATATGGGCTTTTCCCGTACAATTCGAGGCAAGATCCAATCAGCTCTCTTTATAAGATCAATTCTATTGCTTTTGGGATATTTGCTGTTAATTTCTCCCAAAAAATTACTGCAAGATCTTTGCCAAGGTTCACTTTCTGTCCATAATTTTTCAATGTCCTCCTTAGTTAAAGGTACAACAATTTCTGCTGGGTCTATTCCTGCTAATTGACAAAGTCTCAATTTTCCTTTCCAAATCAAGTCAGAGATTTTTTTCCACATAAGTTTTTAATTTTTTGTTTGGTTTATTTGGTAAAAATATCCATTCTAATATAATATCTTCCCTCTGCATTAATATTCCTGTAGGAGAATGCCTAGAAGGTAAAATAACCAAAATGCAATCCAGCTTTGGATCAATACGATCCACGTGCCCTTCATGTACTTTCTTTTCTACCAAGGCCAATTCTTTCTCAGCTTCAAGTGATAATTCTCTTGGTCTATTTAAGTCCTTGTCACCTTCTAAGGTTTTGAACAAATTATGCAGTTCATCATTTTTTACCCCAACAATAGTTTGTAGATGAGAAATATCTCCAAATAATCTTTGAAAGTCATTAAGAGTCTGTAGTCTATCTCTCCTAATTTGCACCTTTTGGGGTCTAATTTTTTGTAGCTCTATTTTATATCCTAAATAATTAATAGAATCTCCTCTTTGTATCTTTTCAGGAGCAATTTGTAATCCCCAGCAAGGCAAAATTTTTTTTACCTCTTCAAACATTCTTTCTAAAGTATCTGCATTTGAGTCAGCTAGTAAAATATCATCCATATAATGATAAATTATAGATTTAGGAAATTTTTTACGTATCATTTCCAATGGCTGTTGTACAAAATATTGGCACAGAGTTGGGCTATTCAACATTCCCTGTGGGAGGACCCTCCATTGAAATCTTTTAACCGGTTGAGAATTATTATAAGTAGGCACTGTGAAAGCAAATCTTTCTCTGTCTTTTTCTTGTAATGGTATTGAAAAGAAACAGTCTTTTAAATCAATAACTATGAGAGGCCATCCTTTTGGTAACAGAGTAGGCAAAGGAATTCCAGATTGTAGAGAGCCCATTGGCTGAATTACTTTGTTAATTGCTCTAAGGTCTGTTACCATTCTCCATTTACCAGATTTCTTTTTAATAACAAATACAGGAGAATTCCAAGGGCTGGTTGATTCCTCAATATGCTGAGCATTTAACTGTTCTTCTACCGGCTCTTCTAAAGCCTGGAGTTTCTCTGTTGTTAAAGGCCATTGCTGGACCCATACAGGATTGTCTGTAGAGCTGTTGGTGTCTTTGGAAGATCATCAGTTGTTGTGCCCTGTTCTTGTATAATATGGATGGCTGGTGACCACTCAGAATAATGCCTTCTAATATTTCTCTCAGAAACATGTGCTAATTTATGATTTGTTTCTGAGATTGGAGGGATGTTAATCTGAGTATTCCATTGTTGCAACAAGTCTCGACCCCACAGGTTCATAGCTATGTTAGCCATATATGGTTTCAATTTTCCTCTCTGTCCTTCTGGACCTATACACTCGAGCCATCTTGCACTCTGTTTCACCTGAGATAATGTCCCAATTCCTAACAGTTGAACGTTTACCTCCTAAAGAGGCCAAGTTGGATGCCAAAATTCTGGTGCAATTATGGTAATGTCCGCACCTGTGTCTACCAGACCAGACAACAAAACACCATTTATTTTTATCGATAATTTTGGTCTTTGTTCATTAATAGAAGTTTGCCAAAAATTTTTCTTTATATTTGCTCCTGAATTTTCTATTCTCTCTGTTTCATCATCCTGACCAGCATGACTTATTCCAATAGGCATTTGGTTATTTAATTGCTCTGAGTAGGGGTTTCCTCTACGACTGCAAGAAAGGTTTGAACTGGATTTGATATTGGGGCCTGCATGAGGCCCCTCTGGGAGTTTCCCAAAGACTGAGGGAAAGGATTACCCT
This sequence comes from Peromyscus eremicus, assembly GCF_949786415.1. Taxonomy (NCBI): domain Eukaryota; kingdom Metazoa; phylum Chordata; class Mammalia; order Rodentia; family Cricetidae; genus Peromyscus; species Peromyscus eremicus. The sequence goes on along the minus strand of NC_081428.1, from coordinate 4,856,176 downwards.
GTCTGTCCCTTGTTGATCTACATTCGTTGGTCCAGTGTTTTCCCTTACCACACCTTCTGCATACTCCAGAAGGAAGGGGCATTCTGTTGTCATTGTTCCTTGAAGAAACATTGTTTCTAGGAATGACCTGTTTACAGTCCCTTTTCAAATGTCCTTGCTCTCCACATCCAAAACATCTAACATTCCTCAAACCTTTTGAAATTGCTTCTCCTACCCACGTATCATCATGCTCATGAGCTTCAACATTAACCGTGTCTCTAATCCAATCTTCCAAAGGTTCAGATCTTGCCTTTAATGGCCTGATTATTGTTTTGCATGCTGCATTCGCATTCTCAAAGGCCAAAGATTCTATTATTATCTTACTAGCTTCTGAATCCGGGACCATTCTCTTTACTGCTGAAGCCAGTCTTTGTAAAAAGTCTGTGAAAGATTCTTTTGGGCCTTGTACAACCTTTGTAAATGACTCAGTTTTTTTTCCTGGTTCCTCAACTCTGTCCCATGCATTCAAGGCTGCTGTTCAACATAAAATTAGGGTTTGGACATCATATAAACATTGTGTTTGTGCTGAAGCATATTGACCTTCTCCAATAAGCTGATCCTGGCAGACTTGTATTCCTTTATCCCTCCACTGTTTTTCTATGTTTTTAGCTTCATCCTTGAACCAAGTTAGCCACTGAAGCCTTTGACTGGGTTCAAGAACAGCTTGTGCCAGCTCCCGCCAGTCCTGTGGTACAATCCTATTATATGTTGACCAAGAGTTTAACATTTGCTTTACATATGGGGAATGCATGCCATAAGATACTATTGCCTCCTTAAACCTTCGTAAATCTAACATTTCAATTGGAGCCCAAATATTTTGTGTAGTCATTTGCTGTACGGTTACTGGACAAACTAAGGGTGACTGTGTGAAAACAGGCTTTCTTTCTGTAACCCTATGATCCAATCTTGAAGCAACTTCACTGTTAGTTTCTTCTGTCTGAGTTTTTACAGGTTTAACAGGTTTTTCTAAAGCTGTCACCCTGGCACTTAAATTGACTATCTTTTTAAATAGTAAAATGAGGATAAGCATAGTAATAAAATGCATAATTCGATCAACATTAATCTTCTCATATAGCTGTTCCATTGTCAGACTGTCTAAAATTGCAAACAAAGCCCAATTTTCTTCCAATGTACACAGAAAACCCATTTTTTTTAAGGTGGAAAAAAATTTTTCTTTTAAATAGTTTCCTTTAAAATATCTGATATGTTAAGTGACTTACCAAGTCCTCGTAGAACAGTACGAATCCGAGGGAATTTCAAAACAGCCACCTAGTGTCCAAGGTGTGAGTACAGAGAAAGAGAGAGAGAGAGAGAGAGAGAGAGAGAGAGAGAGAGAGAGAGCACGCAAGAACCGTAGCCACAAGTTCTGCCTAAGAGCTTGAATCCAGCCACGTGTTCCCGCTTGAGCTTAATCAAGCCTTGGCTCTGGCTACCTTAAGCTCCAACCACGTGCGTTGGCTTTACAGGCAGGGACCCTGTTCGGGAGGGCAGGTCTGAGTTGTTTGTAGCACTGGCTTTAAGCAAGTAGCTCAAGGTTGGTCCGGCCTGAGGCCAAGCAGATCTGGGCCCGGGCTAGGGAGCCGGCCACCCTGGCGGGAAACCGGACCTGCCAGCCGCCCTGGCGGGAAACCGGACCTGCCGCCAAGCCAAGTTAAGCAGTTTTTAATGGATTCTTGTCACGTTGGGCGCCAAATGTAGATGTAACCAACCGTCTTATTAAATAAGAAACACAGAGCCGATTCAGAGAATAAAGCCAAGAGGTCAGAACTAAGAGCCTTACCCTTCCTGCTTCAGCGATCCTGCTTCAGCCAAGAGAGCTCTTTGAAAAAAGGGCCCTACTTCCTGTGTGTATGTCTTTATATAGTCTAGCTGTTCTGCCTTCTCATTGGTTGTAAACCTAAACACGTGACTGCCTTGTCACTGCCTGTATGTACCGCCCTCCAGGTCCTTAAAGGCGTGCGCCACCACCGCCACGCACTTGCTATGGCTCTAAAACTCTGACCCCCAGGCAACTTTATTTATTAACATACAATTAAAATCACATTTCAGGGGCTGGAGAGATGGCTCAGAGGTTAAGAGCACTGACTGCTCTTCCAGAGGTCCTGAGTTCAATTCCCAGCAACCACATGGTGGCTCACAACCATCTGTAATGAGATCTGGTGCCCTCTCCTGGCCTGCAGTCATACATGCTGTATACATAATAAATAAATCTTTAAAAAAAAAATCACATTTCAGTACAAGTAAAATACCACCACACTCAACTGCTGAGCCACCTCTCCAGCCCCATTGGTTTTTACCTTACAGCATATTCCGCATGCATCATTTCTTCCAGTCCCGGTTTGGTGGCCAATGGTGGTGTGTCAGTTGGCTACAGTGGGTTTCAAGTGCTGTTCTGCATCTAGTGAGGTTCGCTGATGTCACTATACCAACTGATTCCTCCTTCGTGAACAACATGGGACTGAGCTTTCGAGAGAGTCATTGCAGGGACAATGCTGCTGCTGTCATAAAATGCCCTGACAAAAAGCAACTTTGGGAAGGAAAGGGCTTACCTGGCCTACAATTCCAGGCACAGTCTATCGTCCAGGGGAAGTCAAGGCAGGAGCTGAGATAGCAGGTCCCATCATATCCACAGCCAAGGGCAGAAAGCAATGAATGCACCATGCTGCCTGCCTGCCCTCACCTGGCTTTCTCCTGTCCTGTCTAATTCAGGACCCCCTGCCCAGGTAACAGCACTGCCTACAATGGGTTGGGTCTTCCTGCATCAAGTAGCAGTGAAGACACTTTGCCACAGACATGCCCACACGACAACCTGATCAGGACAATCTCTCACTGAGACTCTCTTCCCAGGTGATTCTAGACTGTGTTCAGTTGTCAGATAAAGCTAGCTGTTACTGTGGAATAATGTTCTTGTACACTGGTTTAATAAAATGCTCATTGGCCAGTAGCCAGGCAGGAAGTATAGGCAGGGTGAGCAGACTAGGAGAATTCTGGGAAGAGGAAGGGCAGAGTCAGGAGTCGCCAGCCAGACACAGAGGAAGCGAGATGACAAGGCAGAACTGAGAAAAGGTACCAAGCCACGTGGCTAAACATAGATAAGAATTATGGATTAATTTAAGTGTAAGAGCTAATCAGTAATAAGCCTGAGCTAATGGCCAAGCAGTTAATGGCCAAGCAGTTATAATTAATATAAGCCTCTGTGCATTTACTTGGGGCCAAGCAGCTGTGGATGCTGGTGGGAGAGATTCATCCTGACCACAGGGCCTGGTAGGACTGGAGAAACATCTGACTACAAGCTGTCACAAGAGCACATAACAATAAGATTCCCAAATAAAACCAGAAGAGATAACCAAACAGACAGATGCACAAACTGCAACATGGAAACACAAGAAGCATGAACTAATAAGGTACAGGACACCTCCCAAAGACCCTAACCCCTCACTTAATGAGCTAAAAGATACTAAAACAGGTGACAATTTGAAAATGTTGTTGGTAAAAATGATCCTTGACCTGAAAAAGGATCCCAATAGGCAAATGAGTTCAACCACAAATGGAGAGAAAAAGTCAGCAAAACAAAGAAAAAACTCAGCAAAATGGATAAGAAAAGCAATAGTGCAGACAGAAAAGTCCAACGTGGAAGAAAATTTCAGCAATAAAATTGAAATTCTGAAAGAAAGAAAGCAAATAGAAATATCGGAAATGAAATCTCAATAAGTCAAATTATTGAATTTGAAAAAATGCAAAGCATCTCCAATGGACATCACCAAGCAGAAGAGAGAATGTGGAGGTGGAAAACAAAGTTAGAAAAGTATTGTAGTCAACCATCAGCAAGGAATGATAATAAAAAGCAAGCATGACCTCATGTCCAAGAAATCTGGAATGCAAGCAAAAAAACCAAACCTAAAAACCCATGGGACAGGAGGAGCTGAGATAACCACTAAGAGTGTTGAGAATCTGTTCAATGAAATAAGATTCCCCAGATTTGTAGAGATTTCCAAACAGAAGAGACACTAAGAACCTCAAGCAGATGTGATCACCACAGTCTCTCTGTGCCATATTGTACAAACACAAACCACAGCAGTTCCTGACCGTCAGTCGGTGCTGTGGAAGGACCGTATTCTACAAACACAAACCACAGCAGTTCCTGACCGTCACTCGGTGCTGTGGAAGGACCATATTCTACAAACACAAACCACAGCAGTTCCTGACCGTCACTCGGTGCTGTGGAAGGAGAAGGAAGGAGTAAAGTGACCTCCATCATGAGAGCACGGGAAAGAACACACTTCAGGAGAGAAATGAAAGAAAAAAGGGAAAGGTAAAGAAATCCATCATGTCCAGCGCAGGAAACTCCTAAAACTAAGGCAGAGAAAATAAACGGCAAACAATCATCCCACCAACAAACAAAAGCATAGGAATTAGTAAACATCACTCAGTAATAGCCTTTAAGGTAAATTGCTTCAACTCCTCCATAAAGAGATACAGACAGGTTGATTGGTTGAACAACAATGCTGAACTACTCATTGATTCAGAGAAACACATGTCACTGGTAAAGACACAGACCAAGAGTCAAAGGGTGGGAAATGCTAGCAAGTGAATGGAGGCTGAGCTATCTCTGTAACAAACTAGACTTAATTAGGCAGAAGATAAAGAAGGCCATCATATATTAAGCAAGGAAACTATTCATCAAGATGATATAATTATTGTAAATGCATAAAATATTGGGTCTCCAAACTTAATGAGACAAAACCTTGTGGGCATACAGCATCTGATGGGTCCTGACACAATCACAGTGGGTAAGTTTGATGTCCACCCTCATCTGATGTCCACCCTCATCTCTACCTAGGCCATCTAAACAAAATGTCAACCAAGAAACCACAGAGTTAAAGTACACCACAGATCAAATGAACCTAACAGATGTGTGGGAAGAGGCCATCCAGAGACAGGAATCCTACCCCTAGCTGAGGGGCTGCTGACAGATGATGGCTGTCAAGATAGGAAGAGTCAGTGTTTTTAGGGGTGTGCTGACCCTGTTAGTGGACAATATCATGTATGTGCCCATATGGGCAACACCAACTCAGTGTGCTATTAAATAGAGAAGAGGAAGAACAGGAGGAGGAGGGAGGGAGAGGGAGAGAGAGAGACAGAGAGAGACAGAGACAGAGAGAGACAGAGACAGAGAGAGAGACAGAGAGAGACAGAGAACAAGGCCATGAAGTTGTTAGGGGGATTAGGAAGGCTGTGATCTAGCATAAGTTAGTGAGATGTATGGAGGGTGCATGCGTATGAAATTCTCAAAGAAAAAAGTTGTAAAATATTTTTTTAAAGAATGTAGCAACCAATAGAAACATACCTTTTTCATTTGCCATGGAAATTCTCAAAAACAAACCTCATATGAGGCCATAAAGTAAGCCCTACCAAAGAAAAATAATATCAACAATTGCTTGTGTCCAGTTGGGTCACAGTGATGTCTCAGGGGCCATGAGCACTGGCAGCTCTTGCAGAGGGCCCAGGTTCAGTTCCCAGCACCTACACACACACACACACACACACACACACACACACACACACACACATCAACCACCACTGTTCTACACTCACACACACACTCATCAAACACCACTGTTCTACACTGACACACACACTCATCAAACACCACTGTTTTACACTGACACACACACTCACTCAAACACCACTATTCTACACAAACATACACACACACACACACTCATACAAGGTAGGAAACAGAAGGCCATAGGGCTACTTTATGCTTAGTCACCATGATGCAGATGTGAGTAACTAGTAACCATGAGTCAGCTAAAACATGGCTGACCCTGGACATGGTAAGAGATTGAGTCAGCAATGATGCTGACACTAGATGTCTGGGACACCCAAAAGTAAGCAATGATGTAATCTATTATGTAACTATTCTCAACAAAAACGCCGCTTTAGGTGATTCTGTATAAATATGATCATGAGTGTTTTCACCCTTTGCCTTTGCCAACCAGCCTGTGCCTGTGTGTACAATTATACAGTCTCTCTCTCTCTCTCTCTCTCTCTCTCTCTCTCTCTCTCTCTCTCTCTCTCTCTCTCACTCACACACACACATACAGAGACAGAGACAGAGAGACAGAGACAGAGAACAGTGAGCTGAACACTGTGGAAACATTCAGCATATTTCTTTACCTAAAAAGGTTGAGTTTGTTTGGGAAACAAGATGTCCATGGGGAACCTTGGAACAGTATTAAGAGCTATTCATTAGTCATTAAGAGCAACAGACAACAAACCTTAAAAAGAAAAAAGTGGTGGGCAGACATGACACACCCCCAACATGCAGAAGTTTGAGGGAGCAGCTCCCTTATAGAGTCAGAGACCAGGGAGGAGCTCAGGTCTCATACAAGGACAAGGAGGACCCAGAGGCACTGCAGATGTCCTCCTTAAGAAAAGCTGGACTGAGAGAAAGCAATGAGACAGCAAACAGTGGCGGCGGCGGCGGCGGCGGCGGCGGCGGCGGCGGCGGGAGGCAACCAGCCAGAGGCATCATGGAGGGTAAGTGGTAGACATAACAGTGGAGGTTAACCAGCCAACAGCCAGCTGGAACCATCCTGCCTAGTAATGTTTGTAAACCCAGCTCGTGGGAGGCAGAGGCAGGAGGATCTCAGGAAGCCTGAGACCAGACAGGTAGTGAGCTCCAGGCCGGCCAGGAGCTACACAGCAAGGTACTGTCTTAAGGAACAGAAAAGGAAGGAATTTCCAGTAGGCAGGCAGTAGCCATGTCAACAAAGGGCGGGGGCGGGGCACAGTTACCTGAATATGAGGCTGGTGTGTCAGTGTTAAAAATTAGGGACTTCCTCATTTCTACACAAATAGCATTCCCTGTGTGAATCTTTGAGAGCTGTGCTTTTGCGTTGACACACTGACCCGTAGCATTTGGTCCGCTGCATTTTTTCTGGGGGATTCAGCCTGTAGACAGCTCCATCCCAATGCTGACATCAACACTAAATGGAAAAGCCAAGCTGAGAGTCAGACTCCTGGGCTTCTTCAACTTTGCGACTTTGTCAGGACCCTTCAGACTCCCTCACATGTCATGAGCTATCTCTGAGGGCCCCTTGGGTTGGATTTAATCCATGCACATCCTTCTAACATGGGCTCATCCTAGCTGAAGGAAAAAAGAACCGGTGTCTTACAGCGGGGTCAGCCAATGACAGACAGAGGAACAGGGAGAAAAATTCAGTCTCTGAATTGCAGAGACTGAAAAAGGAAACAATGAGCCAGGCACAGTGGCTCGAGTCCTTAGTCCCAGCACTTAGGAAGCAGAGGCAGGAGGATCTCTGTGAGTTTCAAGCCAGCCTAGTCACATAGGAAGATCAGGACAGCCAGGTCTACAAATAGAGACCCTGTCTTAAAAGAACATAAAATAAACAGAAGAAAGAAAGAAAACCCAAAACATTACATAGTGTTCTAGTTTGCTTTGTGCACTGTTATACAACACTGACCAAAAGCATCTTTGGGAGGGAAGAGTTTGTTTAAGCTTACAGGTTGTAGACTGTCATCGAGGAAAGCCAATGCAGGCACTCAAGGTAGGAGTCTGAAGAGAAACTGGGCCAGAGACCAAAAAGATCCCTGCTTCCAGGCTCGCTCCCAGGCTCGTGTTCAGGTGCCTTTCTGCCTAGGGAGGGCACCACCCACAGTGGGATGGGCCATTCTACACCAATTAGCAATTAAGAAAATACATACACACATACATACATACATATACATACACACACACACAACACACACACACACACACACATACACATTGTGCTGGATAGTTTTATATCAACTTGACACAAGCTAGAATCATCTGAAAGGAGGGAATGTCAATTGATAAAAAAACCTCTATAAGATCCAGCTATAGGGCATTTTCTTAATTATTGATTGATGGAGGAGGACCCAGCCCATCTCTGAGCTGGTGGTCCTGGGTTCTATAAGAAAGCAGGCTGAACAAGCCATAGGGAGCAAGCCAGTCAGCAGCACCTCTCCATGGCCTCTGCATCAGCTCCTGCCTCCAGGTTCCTGCCCTGTTTGAGTTCCTGGTGTACCCAAGGGATTACAGGAGTTGGCTGCCCAAAGACTGTCTCATATGGGGTGAACTTTTCTCAGTGCGGGGTACAAGGGGCTCTCAGAAGGACATAAGGCAAGAGATCAACCTAGTTACCACCAGTCTCCAGTGTATTCAGTTAATATCTTTTATAGTTCTATTCATCCTTTCTGTCCATCCTGAACTTTGAGGATGTTACAATGTAATTTCCAGTTCATGTGAAGAGTCTTTGAAAGTAGTTGAGATAATTTGGCCATTGACCCTAGAGACAAAGGGAGGCCAAACCTGGTAATGATTCCCACTGTGAGTCCTTTTGCTACTGCTTAGGCCGTTTTGTTCAGGAAGGAAAAGCCTCTACCCAGCCTGAGCATGAGACAGTGTCAGCAAAGCCCAGCAGATATTTGTAACCATATAGTCCTGGTTTGCCTTCGGTGAAGTCAGATTCCCAAAACTGTACCCAAAAGGTACAGTACCTTGGCTTCACTGTCCTGGAAGCAGCATGTCCTTTCTAATATTTACCTGGGTGCAAGCCAAGCAGCAATCTGATGTGTTATGGAGTATTTCTCAGTGTACAGGTAGCCAGACCTGAGGGGAGATAAGTCCTGAGATCTTTTTAGGTGACAAATTCATTGAGTGATGTAGGGAAATTAGCCAGTTCCTGTCCAGTGACTTTAGCATGCAAATCCTACCATCTGGTAGGACCCAATGACCATAGCTGTTTTCCCTAGGTTCCCAGGCTAGAATATGACAATCTCCAATGAGTTACATTTGGGAACATCCTCATCAAGGTGGAGTAGGGGCTTAGGGGTGGCCAACAATTCCAGGATAGTCTGGGTTCCCCTAGAGCCTTATCCCTGGCAACCTGATACGCATAGTTGTTGCCTTGGGTCTGTGGGCTGGGTCTTATTTGTGCCCTGGTCAATGTGGAAGAGCCAGTTAGGCAGGTATCCAGATGCTCTCCAAAAGCTGTATAGTAATCTCCTGTTTATTTTTGATGATTTTTCCTTCTGATGTTAAAAGGCCCCTTGTTTATATATTTGTTCATGGACATGAGCTGTAGCAAAAGCACATCAGCTACCTGTATAAATATTTTCTTTCCTTCAGCCCATTTTAGTGACTGAGTGCTCTTATTTCTGCCCTCTGAGCAGACGTGTGTAGCAGGAATCTTAACAGTTCTTGTTAATAAAATCAAACCTGTGGCCAGTTATTGGGGTGAACACTGGAAGATCAGAGAGACAGAACAAGCCACAGGTAACCTCACCTGGCCAACTTCTCAGCTGATCTTGTTTCCTCAGACTGGAAGCCTCTGTGTCCTCATCTCCAAATGGCTCTCAGCTGAACTGTGCTGCTCAAAACCTAAAAGCTTAACCAGACAAATGCTTAACCAGACAAAAGCTTAACCAGACAAATGCTTCTAGTTCTGGTCCTCACACCTTATATACCTTTCTGCTTTCTACCATCACTCCCTGGGATTAAAGGCTCGTTTTTCTGAGATTAAAGGCGTGAGTCACCATGCTTGGCTGTATCCTTGAACACATGGATTTCTGCCTCTGGAATGCTAGGATTAAAGGCGTGTGTTACCACTGCCTATCCTAAGTATCTAGTGGCTTTTCTGGTCTCTGACCCAGATAAGTTTATTAGGGTACAAATATTTTGGGGAACACAATACCACCACAGACGTGTCCTGGGTAGGGCTTGTACCCAGTGACTTCTTGTTGGCCTGTAACCAGCACCACCCCTGCATACCTGATTCCTTCTTTGACAAAACTGCTGCCATCGGTGTACAACATCTCTGCTAATAAGAGGAACATCTGTCAAGTCTGATGAGTCCTGAGATGACATCCAACATCTCAAGACAGTCATGGACAGGTACCTCGGGGTCTTTGTCCAGCAACAAGGTGGCAGAGCTGATGGCCAAAGACTCATTATGTCAGTCTGTCTTTGTCTACAAGGAGAGCTTGGCATTGAGTCAAATAAGTATGTCACATCCATCAGTTAGTTTCATCCCCGAGCAAGGACTCTGCTGCATGTAGGGTCTTATACTTTGTCCCAATGTAAGTTTGTCTGATTCTTTACCAAGAACTGTAGTAGCTGCTATAACCCACAGGCAAGGAGACCATCCAGAGGCCCCTGGATCCAGTCTCTTTTTGAAATATAGGCTACTGGCCTTTTCCAAGGACCCAGGGTTTGGGTCAGGACTCCCTTAGCAAGGTCTTTTCTTTCATGGACATAAAGAGGGAGGGGCTTGGTAATGTCAGGGAGAGTTCATGCAGGGCCTGCACCAGTCTCCTTTATAGTCTTTTTTTTTATTTTAAACTTATTTATTATGTACACAGTGCTCTATCTGCATGTATGTCTGTGTGCTAGAAGAGGGCACCAGATTTCATTACAGATGGCTGTGAGCCACCATGTAGTTGCTGGGAATTGAACTCAGGACCTCTGGAAGAGCTGCCAGTGCTCTTAACCTGTGAGCCATCTCTCCAGCCCCACTCCTTTAAGTTCTTAAAAGCCTGATCATGTTCTGCAGTCTATTCCAAGGGGACATTGTCTCCCACAGTGGCTCAATACACAGGCCTGGCAATCTCAGCAAAGTCTCCAGAGGCAGCAATATCTGACCCTCCCCCAAGAATTCTCTGATTTGCTTCTTTGTGCTTGGGGTAGGGATTCTCATTATAGTCTCTATGCAGGCCTTGGACAATAGTCTTTTCCCTTATTTCAGTTCATACCCCAAATAGGTGACCTGTGAAGTGCAAAGCTGAGCTTTCTTTTTGGAGACCCAGTAGCCTAATCGAGCCAGAGTCCTTGGGGGACTTTGAGTAGCCTCTAAATAGCCTCTTTATCCTTGGCAGCCAATAATAATCCATCCATATATTGGAACAGGGTAAACTTTTGGGTAGTCACTGCAAAAACAGCGTAAGTCCTGGTTAAGGTCCTCATCAAAGATGCAAAGATGGTGGAGGAAATCTTGAATCCCTGAGGCAATCGAGTCCAAGTCAGTGGTCCCTGTGTTCCCAGTCCAGGATTGGCCCATTCAAATGCAAGGATGGAGTGACTTCATTTTGACAGAGGAATGGGGAAAAATGCACTTTTTAAACGCATCGACCTTCTGTGCTTGTGGTCACATGCTGGGCAGAGTACAGGGATCTGGGACAACTGGGTGAATAATTTCTATCCACTTGTTCAGTCCTTAAGTCCTGTGCAGGTCCGCAGTCTTGGGTTCCTGGCTTTTGTACCAGTGATAAAGGAGTGTTCCAGGCCGACTGGTATGAATTGAGGATGCCAGCCTCGGGGAGGCATCTGATGAGGGTACTGATCCCTTCCCTGGCTTCTGAACTAATAGGGTACTGTTTAACCCAGATGGGCATAACCCTCAGTTGTACTATTACCTAGGGCACATGCTTGGCCAGACCAGGAGAATTATCTTCAGCCCAGACAGCAGGAACATCTTTTAGCAATCTTTCCTTTAGTTCCCCGTCTGGGTCTCAGGTTGGGCCTTGGAGGAAGAGATATCCCTAGCTTAAGGGGCAGGTAACAGACAGGACACCCTCTCTGGCTTCCACAGGTACCAGGTGTGCACATGGAGTACATACTGACATGCAGGTAAAGCACACACACACAAATAAAATAAATCAGTAAATTTTAAAGGAAAACAAATAACAGCAGGAGTCCATAACCACTGCTGGTAGGGATATGAACTAGTCCAGTTACTACAGACAGCAGCACAGAATGTGATGGTTTGAATGTAACTGGCCCCCAGAAGTTCATAGGAAGTGGCACTATTAAGAGGCGTGGCCTTATTGGAGGAAGTGTGTCACTGGGGTTGGGCTTTGAGGTTTCAGTTGCTCAAGCCGAGCCCAGGGACTCTCTCTGCCTGCTCCCTGAGGATCCCTATGTAGAATTCTCAGCTCCTCCCCAGCACCATGTCTGCCTGCACCATGTCTGTCTGCATGCCACCGTGCTTCTCACCATGATGACAATGGACTAAACCTCGGAACTGTAAGCCAGCATATAGTGGGTAGCTTTTCCAGCTTTGATCTGGAAGTACTACCCCCATTGAGGCTTCCCGGAACTGTCACGCCTACAAGTTGGGACCAAGACAGGAGCCCTTAAGACCTGAAATCTGGATGTGCCGGCTCTCTTGATTCCTGGATGCTGGATGCTGGAGGTAGAACGAGCAGAGTTCTCCAGAGAACACCGCTGGACTGCACTTCACCTCTCCCGGACCCTGTAAACTATCCCTTCACTTGTAAGTTACCCCAAAATAAACCTCCCTTTTAACTACGTGGAGTTGCCTTAATACTTCCACCAATACCAGCCCCAAGTAACTGTTTTCCTTCAGAAGAGTTGCCCTGGTTGTGGTGTCTCTTCACAGCAATAGAACCCTAACTATGACAGGGGGTTTCTCAAAAAAAAATGAAAAATCAGTGTATCGTCTTACTCTGCTCCTGCAGTCCTGGGTGTTTACCTGGAGCACTAAAAGATATTGTAGAGACACTTGCACACCTGTGCCTCCCGAGGTACAGTTCACATTGCTGTTATAGAAGCAACCTAGGTATCCAATAATGGAGGAATGTGCGTGCACGCACACACAGACACACACACACACACACACACACACACTGGAAATTTCCAACTACAAAGAAAAGCAGAATTTTGTCATTTACGGGAAAATGGATGCAACTGAAGGTAATCCTATTAAGCACCAAATTAAGCCTCAGAAAGACAAACATCACATGCCCCTGCCTCTTCCCGTTTTTGGATCCAAGATTTAATAGAGATATAGATAAGCATACAGGACATGAAAGAGGAATGAAGGTGACTAGGAAGAGAGGGACGAAGGGGTGGGACTAGACAAAGGCAGGGAATGTCGGGGGGAATGTGCTCCACATGCAATAGATATTAATACAATTTTTATTAAAATTTAAACAAAACAGTGCACCTTGATTTCTCTAAAGTACTCTATGGGGCTGCGCTGTACCCTGGAAGCTGGCATTCTGACCTGCAGGGACAATGATGGCTTTCTAGTACCCAATGTGTCAGCCTGTGATGACTTAAAGATGTTTCCTGCCGTTATGGAAAACCTAGCCAAGAATTAGCTGCAGTTTTTTGTTTTTTGTTTTGTTTTCATACAAGCAGCGGACCATCAGGTCCCCACTCATTCCTTAGAGCTCATTCTACACTAGCTGTCAAGACTTATTTCATTTGCAGAGAAACGTTATAAACTCCAAGAAGAACAAATGGTCAGGGCAGATCTCATTTCTCAAAGTAAGATGGAGCCTCAGAAAGTTAAGGATAGAGAAGCAGACGTGGAAGGTCAGACCTAATCGCATGACCAACTGAACAGTGCCTGGCTGCCAGGTAAGTAGCTTCCAAGAACTTCAGAGCTGCTTGGCGAAGTCCAGCATTTCCCTTTCCGGGTCAGTCCGACCATGACCTTCTAAAAGCCCTTCAAGACAAAGTGCTAGGCTTGGACCCAGGGGTCCTCTGGGTCTCTATAAGCAGGTCTCACCTTTCTTTCTTGTCTTAACTGTCTATCAACACGTTCCACATTCTGACTGTTATCAACTATCCAGTTCCTCTTGTGGTAAGCTATTATAAAACTGAATCCATGTGCAGTGCCAACACGTGTACCAGCCCTGGTTTAACACTCACCAACAAAGACGATTGGCCATTTCCGAGACTAAGATGTCTCGCTGCGAAATGGACACTTGATCCATCATTAACTCAGACTTGTTTGTCTTGTTTGCTCTAAAACTCTACTGAGCTGTGCCAAGGGCAGTGCCCAAAACCGCTCAAGCCTCTGGGCCAAAGGTCCCCAGGCACACGATACGATACTCCGGATATTCACACAGACTCTCAAGTCCAACAACATCTTAGTAGCCGGGAGTTGGCTGAGGTAGTTCTTCTGGAAGGTGTCTCTCACTGTCCACTCAACTATGTCATCTCGCAATCAGGTAGCTCTGGTAACTGGGGCTAACAAGGGCATCGGCTTTGCCATCACACGTGTCCTGTGTCAGAAGTTCTCGGGGGACGTGGTGCTCACGGCGCGGGACAAGGCGCGGGGCAAGGCTGCAATGCAGCAGCTGCAGGCGGAGGGCCTGAGCCCGCGCTTCCACCAGCTGGACATCGATGACCTGCAGAGCATCCGCGCCCTGCGCGACTTTCTGCGCAGGGAGTACGGGGGACTGGACGTGCTGGTCAACAACGCGGGTATTAGCACCTGGCCCAAGAATAAGCCACCAAGAAGAGATGACTTCTTCAAGGACACCCAGCGAGGAGGTCTGTCTGCTCTTGGCCTGGCAGTACAGAGGGATGGGGTGGGGGCACCTTTAGCTGGTGGAGGTCTCAATAGGTTCCTCGAGAAGAGCAAGAACAAATAAATATTCCAGTTTGTAGGGTGCCTGGGGAGGAAAATCCCTGAGAGGCCTGAGTAAGTTGAATGAAGTCTTTGTTCAATGCTGGCAGGACTGTCCCAAGCAGATTAGTGGGAAGTAAACCCAATGGCCGGGTGGTTTGCGTTTTTAAGGGCAAACAATGCAATGTGACATTTATATGCAGCTCTGGACATCAGCAACAGCAAAGTTGCTCACAAACGCAGAGAGAAAACAGTTCAACAGTCAGGCAGTTAAACTTTAGCTCAGGGTGACATGGATAGGAATTTAGGGCTGGTCCAGGGACCAATTTTACCCAAGATAATTTTACCCAAGATGGCATACTTATATAGCTCTGGTAGAGTAGGCTAATATATAGAAGGTTCCACTCAAAGGACCTTACAGCCAGTTATCTGGCTTGACTCTGGGGTCCTTTGCAGGTTTATGTCAAAAGGATGTCTGTGATTGGATCTTAAGGCCAGCTGGGTTTAGTTCTAGCTGATTTGGAAATAAGCAAGAAATGAGGAGGGGTCTTTGCACGAAGATCCCTTGTAGGATGCCTTCACCACAGGACCAGGAGTGATGCCACGTGATAAAATACAGGATTATCAAACAGGAGCCTCACAGAGGCACAAGGATTACTTATTGGTAGGTGTCTTAGGACTGTTCTATTATGAAGAGACATAACGTCCAAAGCAACTTATAAAATGAAGTATTTAATTGAGGACTCACATTTTAGAGGGTGGTCCATGATCACCATGTAGGGAAGCAGACAGGCCTGGTGCTGGAGCAGTAGCTGAGAGCTTATATCCTGATCTGCAGGCAGCAGGCAGAGAGAAGGGGGCTACATCTGTTGTGTGTTGTAGAATAATCTTTTTCTACACTGTGAAGTTGTGTCACTCTGGTTGGTTTAATAAAAATCTAGGCAATAGCTAGGCCAATAGCTAGGCAGGATTTTCAGAACATAGAGAACACTGGGGAAAAGAAGGCAGAGATACCAAGAGATGCAGAGCAAGCAGGATGGGCATACAGAGATGAGGTAATAAAGCCACAGGGCAGAAAGTAAATTAATAGAAATGGGTTAATTTAAGTTATAAGAACTAGGTAGAAACAAGCCTAAGGTATCGGCCAAGCTTTCATGTAAGTCCAACTACAGATGTGGTCTTTTGAAACCTCAAAGCCCACTTCCAGTGACAGGCCTCTTCCAACAAGGCCACATACCATGATCGTTCCCAAACAATTCCACTCCCTGGTGACTAAGCATTTGAATATAGGAGCCTGTGGGGACCATTCTCAATCAAACCACCACAGTAGGACTTACCTAACTAGACTTCAGGTCCACCATTGTATCAAGTTCTGACTGATGACTGCTCTCCATTGCTGTTCTTTCTCCCCTAAAGGCACTGATCTGACCCACTTTTACATTCAAGCAGAAGCAGCAATGAAAACAAACTTTTTTGGTACCCAGGCTGTCTGCATGGAGCTACTCCCCCTAATAAGACCCCAAGGTGAGTCTGGTGTGTGATCTGCTCTGCACTCCTGGGAGGTCTGCCCCCCTGGGGTCTGCCCTCCTGGGGTCTGCCTGGCATCTCAGGCCCAGCTTCCCCTAGGAAGGGTCTGCCTTCCTAGGGGTCTGCCTTCCTGGGGGTCTGCCCTCTTGGGGGAGTCTGCCCTTCTGGGGTCTTCTCTCCTGGGTGGTCTGCTCCCCTGGGGTCTGCCCTCCTGGGTCTGTTCCCCTGGGGTCTGCCCTCCTGGGGTCTGCCCTCCTGGGTGGTCTGCCCTCTTGGGAGAGTCTGCCCTTCTGGGGTCTGCCCTCCTGGGGTCTGCCTGGCATCTCACGCCCAGCTTCCCCTCCGACTCCAGCTGCCCCTGCACAGACCCCCTTGCTGAGCCTCCATCCTGCCATTTCCTTCAGCACCCACTGAAGCTCACTGTGACATGATTTGTATACCTCCCTCAAGTCTCAGTTCAAAAGTCCATTTGTCCCATGCCCCTCTGTGTTCCCAAGGCCCACTGATGGAGCTTTCATCAACACCTACCCACTGGATACACCACCCAGAAAATTCTCCTACCTGCCTTGAGCACTCCCAGAATTCTCTTCTCCTGACATCCATCCATCCCTTGTCTTTCTGCCTCCCCATCACATATTCCCTCAATCTAGCCCTAATTCTCCATACATCATCTCGGTAACCAACCAGTTTGGGAGAATCCCCATGCTGATCCCTCTGAGTATCCTCTCCTCAGAGTATTGCACCCAGGAGTCTCCTGCATCCTGGTCTGTCAGCTCAGCTCTACAAAAGGCCTCTGCTGACAATCCACACAGTTACAAACTCACCTGGTCCTTATCCTTTCCTTTCATGTTGTCCTAACTTGCTATTCCCTCCCAAAATCCCTCAGTGGGAAGCCCAAGCCTTAGCATGGTTTATATTGATTACTATGATCTGACTCCACTTTCCTCCGGGCTCCTTTTCGGGTCCCCGTCCCACTGCAGATAGCCCTCTCCTCTTTCCACAGGGGCAAGTTAGTTGTGGTTCTGAGAGAGTAAATAAAATAGGTACAAGTAACCAGTGTGAACTCTTTTCCACGTTAGCCCTTCACAGTAGACCTGGAAAGTCCCACCTCATCACCAACAAAAGGGGCAATGGGGGCATCAAAGATATCTGCTACGGACTGTGGATGACACACTCGTCTCTGTGATAGACACCAATAAAGACAAGCAACCACTTTAAAAACATACACATGCAATTTAAACTCCCATCCTCTGTCCCTGTTACCCTCCTAGAAGATTCCAGTGCTTCTTAAGACTGCGCTACATAGACCTCAGAGGGCAACTCTTTTCAATACCACTTGCCTGCTCAATCTGCCTGCTCAATCTTGCCTTGTGCTACCATGGCAACTATCTGTGTATGCTCTTTTATAAATGCACACTTGGAATTCTCTCCAGGGGGAATTTCCTATGTTAAAACCCTTGCTCCTTGGAACTCATCACTCCTGTTGTGTGTTTTAGGCAGAGTGGTGAACGTGTCGAGCATGGTGAGCCTCAGGGCCCTGAAAAACTGCAGCCCAGAGCTGCAGCAGAAGTTTCGCAGTGAGACCATCACAGAGGAGGAGCTGGTGGGGCTCATGAACAAGTTTATGGAAGATATGAAAAAAGGAGTGCATGAGAAAGAAGGCTGGCCGGACAGTGTATATGCAGTGACCAAGATCGGGGTGACAGTCCTGTCCAGAATCCACGCCCGGAAACTCAGCGAGCAGAGGAGAGGGGACAAGATCCTCCTCAATGCCTGTTGCCCCGGTGGGGTGAGAACTGACATGGGAGGACCAAAATCCACCAAGAGCCCCGAAGAAGGAGCAGAGACCCCCATGTACTTGGCCCTTTTGCCGCCAGATGCAGAGGGACCCCACGGGCAGTTTGTTCAGGAGAAAAAAGTTGAGCCGTGGTGAACTCAACTCTCACCTCTTCCCACAGCATCCTCTCCCTGCTTTGTATCCTGTCATTGTGAGGGCCAGGGTACATTCTTAACAGTGCTAACACAGTAACTTGACACTTGTTAACTAGTTGACTCATGGTTTGGCCTTGTATTCCATGACGTTCTTTATGATCCCCTCTGTGATGCAGGGTGAGAAAAAGTAAATTCTGGAGAAGAAAAAAAAATAAAAATAACTGGTTCTTTCAGCATAATGTTTTCTGTTAATTCTTGTGGGGTTTTCCTTTATGAGTGTCTTGCCTAGGTATATGGAAGCGTACTACACACCTAAAGTGCCTGTGGGGACCAGAAGAGGGACTGGCTCCCCTGGAGCTGGAGTTAAAGACGGTTGTGAGGTCTCCACAGGAGCAGCAAGTGCTCCTCACTGCGGAGCCCTCACTCCTGCCCTCTGCAGCTTCTTCCTGTGCAAAACTGGCTTCGGCTCCATAAGAGTTTAATTAAAGCCAAAGTCAGACCAAGGGAAGGCACGGTGCAGCCCCAGACAGTGAGCATCTAAAGAGCCGGGGCAGATTACAGGTGGCTCCGTGGACCCTGCAGTCCTCTCTGGTCCTTACAGGTGTGTCCTTGGGTGACAAGCAGGACACACCGAGAAGCCTGAGTCAAGGACAGTGTCTACGGTTCAAACCAAAACCCTCAGCTCTCAAAAGGAATAGATCATTTATTCTGGAGCCATTGAGTGACCCTGTCCTAGGAATACAGAGTTAGGTTACCCTAAATGTAAAAGCAGTTTCTTAAAAGTTTTATATCTTTCTTTGTTCTATAAAGAAAGTCATAAATCAAGGCAACTTTAAAATGCATTGGTAGGTAGACCAGAGAAACGGGTACAATGAGATGGGGAAGCATTTTATAATCCCAGGATGATGTCTGAAGACATTCTCAGCTCTTGGATTAGTGGAAGCTAGTGTTCTGCTGAATTAAAAGCTTCTGAGAGTCATCATCATCATGAGGTGTTAGATCATAGTGGAGCAAGTCGGAAGCCAAAACCAGCCCAAGATAAAGTAATTAGCCTCTGAACCTGCACAATTGTAGTGTCTCCACTGAAACTCCCATCAGTCCACCAGTCTCTGCAGACAGAGACTCCTCCCTGGAGTTCTGTTCATAGCAGACACAGCTTCTCTTCAGGAACTTTGGTTCACAACAAACAGCCACACAATGAGTATTCACAAATGGGCCCTTAAAGAAAACACACACAGTGTGTGGAGGCGGGGGTTGAGGGGGTAACTTCTTTTGTGTGATGTATGTGCATTTTCTTTTCTTTTTTTGGGGGGAGGGGGGTTTCGAGACAGGGTCTCTCTGTGCAGCTTTGCGCCTTTCCTGGTACTCGCTATGTAGACCAGGCTGGCCTCAAACCTCTGCCTCCCGAGTGCTGGGATTAAAGGCGTGTGCCACCACCGCCCAGCATATGTGCATTTTCATGGGCACATGTATGACAGCCTCAGGGGTCATTCCTCAGGTGCTGTCACTGTCTTGGTTGATTGTAGATTTTTCATTTTGTTTTGAAGATGAAGCGCTTGCTAGATTAGCTGGCCAAGGAGCTCCAGGATCTGCCATCTCTGTCTCCTCAGTGTGTGTGTGCCTTGGATCCTGGGGCTCTGAGTCCAGGCCTTAAGCTTGTAAGCAAACACTTCACTGACTGAGCCCGCTCACTCCTCGGTCTGAATGATGTGTTCTAGACTGTTTTTTTTTCTTTCACCTTTTTTATCTGTTGAAAGATTTCCAGCCGCAGGGAGAGGCTAGGAAGGAGCTCAGCCATAAAGTGCATGCCAACATGCCTGAGGCCCTGGGTTTGATTCCCTGGAACAAAGAGGAACATGAAGGAAGTCAGGGCTTTACCTACTTAGTACATGAGCTGAAACAGGACGACTATGTCTTGCTGTGCCTTGATCCCATTAGCTGTCAGGTGAGGATGATAATCGAATACAAGTTGTCATTTAGGTGCAGAAACCATGCCAGGTGTATGGACATGCTTAGTATATACACATCCACCCACACTGCACATCCCAGAAATTAAGGGAAGCACATGTTCATTGTCCATTGCCCCAGGGAGCTCCAGGGAGCATCAGGAACCGCCCATGACCCTCTTTCCCTCAGGAACACTACATACTGCTCAAGGTCTCTATCATAATCTCACCATGGACCAGTGATTCCCAGGCTGGCAGAAGGAGTGGGCACCCCTGGAGACAAAGCGAGGTTTCTTGGGGTTCACTTTACAAGTATCACCTTCCAACAGGGCTGTCCACTTCCTCCTACTCATTTTGTTTTTGTAAACAGAAACCAGAAGATCAAGATCAAAAATCATGGCTATAGTGTTCCAAGTGCTAGAGTGGAAATGTATACTCGAATCCAGAGGTGTTTTTCCTCAACACTGTAACAACAGCTAGCATTGGAAGGGCTTTAAAGAGTGTACTGAAAGATTTACAACACGCCCCCACGGTCAGGCGTGTTCGCATATGCCTGGCGGACACTTCCGCCTAGCCAGGCCCAGGTCAGGATAGCCATTTCCGGGTCAGGGCATCTCGCGGGACCGAGATGCGTGACGTTTCACTGGCCATGTAAGCGTGCAACGTGGCCATGTGATCTACGCGCTTGCGTGTAGTAGTGACGCTGATCTGTCCACACCCAGCCTTTAAAAAATCAGGCGCCATGCTCCTGGTTCCTCCCTCTCCACACACGTGTTTCCCGCAGGCCTGTTCACTCTCTGTCCCTTTACCTTTAATAAAACTCTTTGTTAGCGGATTCTGTCGTGTTTCGTGGCATTTCCTTGCTGGGTAAGAACACAACGCAGCCAAAAAACTAACATGTACCCCAAGTGGAAATCCTTGATTAACCATGGCGTCTGGGAGCACACTTATTCACTATTTCTAAAAATTTGTTTCCTAGGCTGAAGGATAAGGCACACAACACTAAAGTGGAAGTTTCAGAAAAGGCTGAATTGTGACTTTCATAGATATGAGATTAAGCTTCTACTAAATACAAATATGAGTGTTCGTGTGCTAAGAGGGATCCAGGTGGAGGGCTCTGGCAGGCCTGGCCCTTCCCCCATTCCCGCTGCCTTGCTAAACCGTTAGATTACATTCCTGAAGCTAGCCCCCAAGTTCTGTTCTCTTATTTGGCCACTTCTTCCTCCTGAGGCTGACCACCAAGGTTCAGCTATCGAAGTATTGAAGTCCAGCAATCAAAGGCCCCTTTTGGCTACCCTAATTAACATGCCCAATCAAACAAATTAACTCATTTTAACACAGGTTTCTCCTTTTTCCTTTATAAACTGTCACGTGCCTGTGGGCCACATCTGTCTGCTCTCTCATCCTTTGCCCCTCAAGGCAAACATCCCTTCCCCCTCTCCTGTTCTTTCTCCTTCTTGCTCTTGTGCCAATTATGTCCTTCCTCCAGGTAAATGTGGCAGTGGGTCCAAAAGTAAAGATTAAAGTGTTCAGGTTTACGTGGAATAAAGGCACCCTGAATTAAGCATAAATGGAGACAAAAGCTAGTGTGTCCATGGTGTAGAAGGGTCACTCAACCCCTTCTTAAGTAGGGACAGCATTTACATGTCTGTCAGTCCTTACAGTTTAGAGCAGTTGCAAACAGAATGAACGAGGCCAAAGCCCAATGGTAGAAATCGTCCTGGAAAACCGTCATCTCTCTTGAATGAGCTTAATAAGTAACCACCACGCCAAGCACAGAGAGAGAGGAAGGAATCACATGGGTTGACAATCACAGTCTCCAGAGCTAACTACCTCATGAAGTCACTCCTTCAGTTCCCTAAACTAATCACTATAACTGATGACCTCAACTTTCTTCTGAACTCTGTGGGCATACACATGGTAGGCATGCATACATGCAGGCATGCACACAGTACATATACACACATGCAGGCATATACATGGTAGACATGCATATATGCAGGCATACACACGGTACATATACACACATGCAGGCATACACATGGTACACATGCATACATGCAAGCATGCACACAGTACATATACACACATACAGGCATGCACACAGTACATATACACACATGCAGGCATACACATGGTAGACATGCATACATGGAGGCATGCACACAGTACATATACACACATGCAGGCATGCACACGGTACACATGCATACATGCAGGCATGCACACGGTACATATACACACATACAGGCATATACATGGTACACATATACATGTAGACATGCACATGGTATACACACACACACACGCAGGCCAACACTCAGGCTGGAGAGATGCCTCAGTGGCAAAGAGCACTGGCTGCTCTTCTAGCAGACTCAGGTTTGATTTCCAGCACCCACGTGGCAGCTCACAACCATCTGTAACTCCAGTTCCAAGGTATCTAACACCTTCTTCTGACGTTGCAGACATTCACAAATGTGGTGAACAAGACATACATGCAGGAAACATACTCATACAAAGAGAAAAAGTGTTCATACAAACAACCAAAAAAAATGAACAAATCAAAAAGGTTTTAAAATTTTATATAAATAATAGATGGTGTCAAGAAGAGTTACCCAGTACGCCTGCAACCAGACACAGACAGCGATCTCTTCCCTCCTTCTACGAAAAAGCAGAGGCCCCACTGCCCAGGCCAGACCAGGCCCGACTCCTCCACCTACCCAGTGTTCTTGCAACATGCGTTCTATTTTCATCACTAATTTTGTGTGGAAAAACATGCTCCCCGACTGCTCTAGAAGAAGTTGAGTCTTATTCAGGGTGTTCTCTGACTCCCAGTTAAAGTTAGAAACCTACAGTGGCATCAGCTGAAAAATAATCCAAGTCTTTAGGAATAAGTTAGTATGCTCCTTGGCACCCTTGCCCAAAGGAAAAAAAGGGCATCAAAGGGGAAATGAAGGGGCGGGGAGATGGCTCAGCAGTTGAGCGTGGGTGCCGCTCCTGCAGGGGACCTGAGTTCAGTTCCCAGCACCTGTGTCAAGTGGCTCACCGTCTCCTGTCACTCCAGCCTCAGGGCATCCGGACTCTGTGTGTGTGTGTGTGTGTGTGTGTGTGTGTGTGTGTGTGTGTGTGTAAAACAATAACAATTATAGAAGGGGAGATGATGGACTTGAGAGAATGAGGGGGCGCAGGAGAGATTGGAGTGGGAGGGAGAGGTGGAAAAGACGCAAACCTAGTATTTATATATGAAATCCTCAACAACAAGAATAACATTTAAAAATGACGCTTCAAATAATCTCTAATTTTAAAAAACAGGAATACTTGCTGTGACATAAAGGGAGCCGCATGCAACTTGTGACTCCCATGACTTTACAGGACAACAGAGGCACAAGCCGATGAGCAAACTCCCCTTGGAAAAGCCTGAGTCACGGTGAGATGGAAGTTCTTGGAAAAACCCAGGCACTGCCAAACACACTTGGCTTCCACCACCGAGAGTGGGTGGAGGAGCCCGATCGCACACGAACTCCTGGACACATCCTTGGGAGTTCCCTCCTAGGGGAGGTTTGATTGGTGGACACACAATGCATGAGAGAACCCCATATATAACTTATTAACTGACCTCAGGCAAACATAAATGTTGGCACCACAGTCCGGCAAAAGCCCTAACGACACTTTCTAAGCACACTCTCCCCACAGGGACATGCTGGGAATCACCTCAAGCAATGTGTCCTGCCCACAGATTGTAAGTGTAATGTTTTTATACACTATTTGAGTGTACAGACCGCAGCGCTGAGGTTATTCCCACACTCTCCGTGTCATTGATTGACACCACCCAGCTGAACCCTGAGCTACCCGAGGGTTAAAGATCCGTGGAGTCTTCAACAGCCTGCCCACACCACACAGCCAAGCATGGCCAGCAGAGCGATCCGGCACAGGAAGAAAGAAAACCCCCACGGGGAAGTCAGCCAACTTTTCCCCAACAGGATCTGACAGCAGTGCACCTGCTCCCTGCCTCCACTGTGCAGAAATGTTCAACACCTTTGGTTTTCACTCTTAAGAGTCCCTTTTTTCTATTTACTTTTACTTTATTTTGTTCTTAGTTTTTTTAACTTTAGTATACTTTTTTATATTTTTAGTTATTTTTCCTCTTTTAATTTTGTTCGTGAATTTTTTTCACTGTTGGGATTTCTTTTTCCTTTTTGTTCTTTAAAATTTTTTTTAAATAATATTACTTTATTTTGTCTACCTGTATGTGCATGGGCACATGGGCCACATGTGGAGGTCAGAGGTCAACTTGCAAGAGTTAGTTTTCTTCTTGGGTTCCAGGGATTGAACTTAGTTCATCAGGCTTGGCAGCAAGTCCTTCTACCTACTGAGCCATCTGGTCAGCCCTCTTTTCTATCTTCCTGTGTTTCCTTCTTCTCCTACGCCTCTACATTTACAACTACTGTGACATCCCCTTATTGGTTAAAAAAAAAAAAATAACACTCTTGTGTTTCTATTTCTTGCTCCCCATGTACCATTGTTTTAATTTTATTCTTGAGCTGTTTTATTTTTGGAAACCTTCCCCTGTTTTCTTCTCTCTTTACACCGTCTAAGCTCTAGCTCTTTTCTCCACAACACTCTGGTCTCTCCTTTTCCTTTCTTTCATCTGGCCCGCTTCCCTCTCCCTTTCCCTTGCCTCTTTAATCTATCTCATTTATTATCTTTCATTTACAATAAATAATTTTAAGGTTCTATTTTTGGTCATGGGTATGTGTATGCACCACGTGTGTGAGTGCCAGATGAGAGCACTGGATTCTCTGCATCTGGAGTTTCAGCTGGTCGTGAGCCTTCTCACACAATCGCTGGAAATGGAACCCAGGTCCTCTGGAAGAGAAGAAAGCGCTCAACTGCTGAGCCACCTCTCCAGCCCCATTGGTTTTTACCTTACAGCATATTCCGCACGCATCATCTCTTCCAGTCCCGGTTTGGTGGCCAATGGTGGTGTGTGAGTTGGCTACAGTGGGTTTCAAGTGCTGTTCTGCATCTAGTGAGGTTCGCTGATGTCACTATACCAACGGATTCCTCCTTTGTGAACAACATGGGACTGAGCTTTCGAGAGAGTCATTCCAGGGACATTGCTGCTGCTGTCATAAAATGCCCTGACAAAAAGCAACTTTGGGAAGGAAAGGGCTTGCCTGACCTACAATTCCAGGCACAGTCTATTGTCCAGGGGAAGTCAAGGCAGGAGCTGAGATAGCAGGTCCCATCATATCCACAGTCAAGGGCAGAAAGAAATGAATGCACCATGCTGCCTGCCTGCCCTCACCTGGCTTTCTCCTGTCCTGTCTAATTCAGGACCCCCCTGCCCAGGTAACAGCACTGCCTACAATGGGTTGGATCTTCCTGCATCAAGTAGCAGTGAAGACACTCTGCCACAGACATGCCCACACGACAACCTGATCAGGACAATCTCTCACTGAGACTCTCTTCCCAGGTGATTCTAGACTGTGTTCAGTGGTCAGATAAAGCTAGCTGTTACTGTGGAATAATGTTCTTGTACACTGGTTTAATAAAATGCTGATTGGCCAGTAGCCAGACAGGAAGTATAGGTAAGACTAGCAGATGAGAATGCTGGGAAGAGGAAGGGCAGAGGCAGGAGTCGCCAGCCAGACACAGAGGAAGCGAGATGACAAGGCAGAACTGAGAAAAGGTACCAAGCCACGTGGTTAAACATAGATAAGAATTATGGATTAATTTAAGTGTAAGAGCTAATCAGTAATAAGCCTGAGCTAATGGCCGAGCAGTTAATGGCCAAGCAGTTATAATTAATATAAGCCTCTGTGTGTTTACTTGGGGCCAAGCAGCTGCGGGATGCTGGTGGGAGAGATTTGTCCTGACCACAGGGCCTGGTAGGACTGGAGAAACATCTGACTACAAGCTGTCACAAGAGCACATAACAATAAGATTCCCAAATAAAACCAGAAGAGATAACCAAACAGACAGATGCACAAACTGCAACATGGAAACACAAGAAGCATGAACTAATAAGGTACAGGACACCTCCCAAAGACCCTAACCCCTCACTTAATGAGCTAAAAGATACTAAAACAGGTGACAATTTGAAAATGTTGTTGGTAAAAATGATCCTTGACCTGAAAAAGGATCCCAATAGGCAAATGAGTTCAACCAGGAATGGAGAGAAAAAGTCATCAAAACAAAGAAAAAAACTCAGCAAAATGGGTAAGAAAAGCAATAGTGCAGACAGAAAAGTCCAATGTGGAAGAAAATTTCAGCAATAAAATTGAAATTCTGAAAGAAAGAAAACAAATAGAAATATTGGAAATGAAATCTCAATAAGTCAAATTATTGAATTTGAAAAAATGAAAAGCATCTCCAATGAACATCACCAAGCAGAAGAGAGAATGTGGAGGTGGAAAACAAAGTTAGAAAAGTATTGTAGTCAACCATCAGCAAGGAATGATAACAAAAAGCAAGCATGACCTCATGTCCAAGAAATCTGGAATGCAAGCAAAAAAACCAAACCTAAAAACCCATGGGACAGGAGGAGCTGAGATAACCACTAAGAGTGTTGAGAATCTGTTCAATGAAATAAGATTCCCCAGATTTGTAGAGATTTCCAAACAGAAGAGACATTAAGAACCTCAAGCAGACGAGATCAGAAAAGAGTCTCTCTGTGCCATATTGTACAAACACAAACCACAGCAGTTCCTGACTGTCACTTGGTGCTGTGGAAGGACCATATTCTACAAACACAAACCACAGCAGTTCCTGACCATCAGTCGGTGCTGTGGAAGGACCATATTCTACAAACACAAACCACAGCAGTTCCAGACCATCAGTTGGTACTGTGGAAGGACCATATTCTACAAACACAAACTACAGCAGTTCCAGACCATCAGTTGGTGCTGTGGAAGGACCATATTCTACAAACACAAACCACAGCAGTTCCTGACCGTCAGTCAGTGCTGTGGAAGGACCATATTCTAAAAACACAAACCACAGCAGTTCCTGACCATCACTCGGTGCTGTGGAAGGACCGTATTCTACAAACACAAACCACAGCAGTTCCTGACCGTCACTCGGTGCTGTGGAAGGACCGTATTCTACAAACACAAACCACAGCAGTTCCTGACCGTCACTTGGTGCTGTGGAAGGAGAAGGAAGGAGTAAAGTGACCTCCGTCATGAGAGCATGGGAAAGAACACACTTCAGGAGAGAAATGAAAGAAAAAAGGGAAAGGTAAAGAATTCCATCAGCACAGGAAACTCCTAAAACTAAGGCAGAGAAAATAAACGGCAAACAATCATCCCACCAACAAACAAAAGCATAGGAATTAGTAAACATCGCTCAGTAATAGCCTTTAATGTAAATTGCTTCAACTCCTCCATAAAGAGATGCAGACAGGTTGATCGGTTGAACAACAAGGCTGAACTACTCATTGATTCAGAGAAAACACATGTCACTGGTAAAGACACAGACCAAGAGTCAAAGGGTGGGAAATGCTAGCAAGTGAATGGAGGCTGAGCTATCTCTGTAACAAACTAGACTTAATTAGGCAGAAGAGATAAAGAAGACCATCACATATTAAGCAAGGAAACTATTCATCAAGATGATATAATTATTGTAAATGCATGTGCATAAAATATTGGGTCTCCAAACTTAATGAAACAAAACCTTGTGGGCATACAGCATCTGATGGGTCCTGACACAATCACAGTGGGTAAGTTTGATGCCCACCCTCATCTCTACTTAGGCCATCTAAACAAAAAAGTCAACCAAGAAACCACAGAGTTAAAGTACACCACAGATCAAATGAACCTAACAGATGTGTGGGAAGAGGCCATCCAGAGACAGGAATCCTACCCCTAGCTGAGGGGCTGCTGACAGATGATGGCTGTCAAGATAGGAAGAGTCAGTGTTTTTAGGGGTGTGCTGACCCTGTTAGTGGACAACATCATGTATGTGCCCATATGGGCAACACCAACTCAGTGTGCTATTAAATAGAGAAGAGGAGGAACAGGAGGAGGAGGGAGGGAGAGGGAGAGAGAGAGAGAAAGAGACAGAGACACAGAGACAGAGACAGACAGAGACAGAGAGACAGAGAGACAGAGAGAGAGAGAGAACAAGGCCATGAAGTTGTTAGGGGAATTAGGAAGGCTGGGATCTAGCATAATTTAGTGAGATGTATGGAGGGTGCATGTGTATGAAATTCTCAAAGAAAAAAGTTGTAAAATATTTTTTTAAAGAATGAAGCAACCAACAGAAACATACCTTTTTCATTACCCATGGAAATTCTCAAAAACGAACCTCATATGAGGCCATAAAGTAAGCCCTACCAAATAAAAATAATATCAACAATTGCTTGTGTCCAGTTGGGTCACAGTGACGTCTCAGGGGCCATGAGCACTGGCAGCTCTTGCAAAGGGCCCAGGTTCAGTTCCCAGCACCTACACACACACACACACACACACACACACACACACACACACACACACTCATCAACCACCACTGTTCTACACTGACACACACACTCATCAAACACCACTGTTTTACACTGACACACACACACTCACTCAAACACCACTATTCTACACAGACAAACACACACACACACACACACACACACACACACACACACACACTCATACAAGGTAGGAAACAGAAGGCCATAGGGCTACTTTATGCTTAGTCACCATGATGCAGATGTGAGTAACTAGTAACCATGAGTCAGCTAAAACATGGCTGACCCTGGACATGGTGAGAGATTGAGTCAGCAATGATGCTGACACTAGATGTCTGGGACACCCAAAAGTAAGCAATGATGTAATCTATTATGTACCTATTCTCAACAAAAACGCCGCTTTTGGTGATTCTGTATAAATATGATCATGAGTGTTTTCACCTTTTGCCTTTGCCAACCAGCCTGTGCCTGTGTGTACAATTATACAGTCTCTCTCTCTCTCTCTCTCTCTCTCTCTCTCTCTCTCTCTCTCTCTCTCTCTCTCTCACTCACTCACACACACACAGAGACAGAGAACAGTGAGCTGAACACTGTGGAAACACTCAGCATATTTCTTTACCTAAAAAGGTTGAGTTTGTTTGGGAAACAAGATGTCCATGGGGAACCTTGGAACAGTATTAAGAGCTATTCATTAGTCATTAAGAGCAACAGACAACAAACCTTAAAAAAAAAAAAGTGGTGGGCAGACATGACACACCCCCAACATGCAGAAGTTTGAGGGAGCAGCTCCCTTATAGAGTCAGAGACCAGGGAGGAGCTCAGGTCTCATACAAAGACAAGGAGGACCCAGAGGCACTGCAGATGTCCTCCTTAAGAAAAGCTGGACTGAGAGAAAGCAATGAGACAGCAAACAGTGGCGGCGGCGGCGGCGGCGGCGGCGGCGGCGGCGGCGGCGGCGGCGGGAGGCAACCAGCCAGAGGCATCATGGAGGGTAAGTGGTAGACATAACAGTGGAGGTTAACCAGCCAACAGCCAGCTGGAACCATCCTGCCTAATAATGTGTGTAATCCCAGCCCGTGGGAGGCAGAGGCAGGAGGATCTCAGGAAGCCTGAGACCAGACAGGTAGTGAGCTCCAGGCCGGCCAGGAGCTACACAGCAAGGTACTGTCTTAAGGAACAGAAAAGGAAGGAATTTCCAGTAGGCAGGCAGTAGCCATGTCAACAAAGGGCGGGGGCGGGGCACAGTTACCTGAATATGAGGCTGGTGTGTCAGTGTTAAAAATTAGGGACTTCCTCATTTCTACACAAACAGCATTCCCTGTGTGAATCTTTGAGAGCTGTGCTTTAGCGTTGACACACTGACCCATAGCATTTTGTCCGCTGCATTTTTTCTGGGGAATTCAGCCTGTAGACAGCTCCATCCCAATGCTGACATCAACACTAAATGGAAAAGCCAAGCTGAGAGTCAGACTCCTGGGCTTCTTCAACTTTGCGACTTTGTCAGGACCCTTCAGACTCCCTCACATGTCATGAGCTATCTCTGAGGGCCCCTTGGGTTGGATTTAATCCACGCATGTCCTTCTAACATGGGCTCATCCTAGCTGAAGGAAAAAAGAACCGGTGTCTTACAGCGGGGTCAGCCAATGATAGACAGAGGGACAGGCAGAAAAACTCAGTCTCTGAATTGCAGAGAATGAAAAAGGAAACAACGAGTCAGGCATAGCGGCATAGAGTCCTTAGTCCCAGCACTTAGGAAGCAGAGGCAGGAGGATCTCTGTGAGTTTCAAGCCAGCCTAGTCACATAGGAAGATCAGGACAGCCAGGTCTACAAATAGAGACCCTGTCTTAAAAGAACATAAAATAAACAGAAGAAAGAAAGAAAACCCAAAACCTTACATAGTGTTCTAGTTTGCTTTGTGCACTGTTATACAACACTGACCAAAAGCATCTTTGGGAGGGAAGAGTTTGTTTAAGCTTACAGGTTGTAGACTGTCATCGAGGAAAGCCAATGCAGGCACTCAAGGTAGGAGTCTGAAGAGAAAATGGGCCAGAGACCAAAAAGATCCCTGCTTCCAGGCTCGCTCCCAGGCTCGTGTTCAGGTGCCTTTCTGCCTAGGGAGGGCACCACCCACAGTGGGATGGGCCATTCTACACCAATTAGCAATCAAGAAAATACATACACACATACACACACACACACACACACACACACACACACACACACTCATTGTGCTGGATAGTTTTATATCAACTTGACACAAGCTAGAATCATCTGAAAGGAGGGAATGTCAATTGAAAAAAAAAACCTTTATAAGATCCAGCTGTAGGGCATTTTCTTAATTATTGATTGATGGAGGAGGACCCAGCCCATCTCTGAGCTGGTGGTCCTGGGTTCTATAAGAAAGCAGGCTGAACAAGCCATAGGGAGCAAGCCAGTCAGCAGCACCCCTCCATGGCCTCTGCATCAGCTCCTGCCTCCAGGTTTCTGCCCTCTTTGAGTTCCTGCCATGATTTCCTTAAGTGATGGACTGATACCTGGAAGTATAAGCTGAAATAAACCCTTTCCTCCCCAAGCTGCTTTTGGTCATGGTGTTTCATCACAGCAATAGCAATCCTAACTAAGACACAAACACAATCCCACAGACCAATCTGATGGAGGCAATTCTGCAATTGAGAGTCACTCTGCCCAAGTGTCTCTAGGTTCATGTTAAGTTGACAGCTGAATCTGACCATGACACATACTGTATGGCTTCATCTGCTCACCACTGTTGAAATAAAAGGACTGTAGACGTAGGGAGCAGGTGCCTGGTTGCCAGGGGGCTGAAGTGTGTTCTTTGTCTTGATTGTGGTAGATAAAAGGTGTGTGTGTATGTGTGTGATAAAATTATGTGGAACTAAATACACATAAATGAAGGCATAAAACTAGCATATTCTGAACATGCTTGGTGGATTGTTTTGCCATCGGTTTAATGAAGGGATTGTTGTACTATAGTTTTGCAAAATCTGGGAAGCTGGTCAAAGATTAAGATACTTTCTAGATTCTTCCTGGTAACTCTATGTCAGCCTATAATTATCTCAAGATTTTCAGCTGGGCATGGTAGCACACACCTGTAATTCCAGCACCTGAGAGGCAGAAGCTGAGCATCAGAGGTTCCAGGTTATCCTCAGATACACGGCCAGGTCAAGGCTAGCCTCAGCTACACGAGACCCATCTGAAAACAGCAACAAATACTTCCATTGGAAGGAAGTGGGGTTTTTCTTGTTATTAACTGTTTGTTAAGAAACTAATTGAAAAATTACCTAAAAATGGTGGAATAATTGCGATCTGTGTTAAGCAAAGCTAAATAACAGAATGTTTCGCAATGACAGGAGTATTCCGTGTATGCACTGATGCACACAGGGGCCACTGACACGTGACTATTAGACACCTCACATAGGACTACTGCAAATAAGGCCAGAGTTCCTAATCACTAATTTTGACTAAGTTTAGATTAAATGGCCACTTGTTGCTGGCAGCTAACCAGGGAACAGCAAAAAATGGGACCTGAAGTGATATGGTACTTATTCCCTTAGTGTACAAACTAAAGAAAACTCACCTCCCAGCACAGCCCACTTTGAGCTTGATGACCATGGGTTTGTTATTTCGTTGTTCAATGAATATTACAAGGTACATTCTCATATGGCCTACTAAAACTAAACCAAAGAGCCGGGCAGTGGTGGCGTGCGCCTTTAATTCCAGCACTTGGGAGGCAGAGCCACGCGAGTCTCTGTGAGTTCAAGGCCAGCCTCGTATATATAGAGAGATCCAGGACAGGCACCAAAAAAACAACACAGAGAAACCCTGTCTCGAAAAAACAAAATAAAACAAACAAACAAAAAAACTAAAGCAAAGTAAATAACTTAAACAGCTCTATAACAAGATTGAAGCAATAATTTTGAAAAACCTCCCAACTGAAAAAAAAAAATGTCCAGACCTAGATGGATTTGCTGGTGAATTCTGCCAGGCCTTTGAATGGATGCCTCCGTTTCTCAAACTACTTCATGCACTAGAAATAAAAAGAATGCTACCAAACTCTTTTTTACAGAGTCGGCATTACCCTTAAATCAACGCTAACTAAAGGCAATAACAATAGCCAAAGAAAATTATGGAAAATTATGTTCCTGGTGAACATAATTTTCTCACTAAAATATAAGCAAAACAAACTTGAACATTTCAGAAAAGATCATTCATCACAGCCAAGCTGGTGTTGACCCCATTGAGGCAGGATAAGGACCATTACCCAAATTAAGGCCAACTAGGCAAGTTTTATTTACTTCTATTTATCTATTTACCTTATCCTCCCTTCCCTTCTGAGTCCCTTTCAAATCCTTGCTAGGGAACAGTCATTCATGTCTGTTGTATGGACTGATAATGCCTGAATTTTCTAATCCAGTAAATAAAATAGGTTTTATTTCTACCCATAGGACTGACACTCCACTGCAGGATTTGAGAGAGTGGTATAGGTTGACTTTTCAGGCCTCCTTTTATAGGGAAAAGGTGTGAACTGGGCATTTTCAAAGGAATGTGGCCACCTAAGGACTTGGCAAGGAAATTTACTGAACCAGACAGCGGTAAGATTATTTAACCGAACATTTCCTGGCAGAGCACCTTATCTTATCAGGGTGGAGATCAGGGTATGTTCAAAATATAAATCGGACTCCGTGGGGTGAGGAAATTCCAGAAATAGGTTAAAGTGTGGCCAAGGAGCTTTGCAGTGAACAGAAATGAACTTATTTTGACCTTGTAACAGAATGGCTTCCAACCGTCAGATAGGGTCAGGTTGGTCCATCATTCCTCCCTTACCTTCTGTGTCCCTTTCAAATCCTTGCTAGGGAATTCATGTCTGTTGCATGGACTGATAATGCATGTGGCAGACGGTAAATATCTTAGCTCTTTCTATCTGGTGGAAAACAAAATTTGAAATGCATCAGAAGATACGTGGCCATGTTGTGAGTAGCATCAGGAGGAGTCTTGGGGGTCTGCGGCAGCTGAAACCAGAGTGGCCAGCCAGGGGAGCCAGTGAAATGGGGATTGGTACCAATTACCTCCTCGCTCATAGTCTGTTTGGTTTTAAGATTGTTTCTATCTATACCAAGGGTTTCTCTAATTACACCTGATTGGTTAGCATAGAAATGGCAAATTTCTCCCAGGGCTACACATGGCCCTCCTTGATCCATGAAGAGCAAATTGAGACCTCTCTTGTTTCATAATACTATTTCTGCCACAGAGTCTACTTGTCATTCAAATCTGGAGGCTGAGTTTTCCAAAAATCCAGTCCTGTTTAACGTGGGCATTTAGGGTTTTGAACTCTTGATCCTGCAGGATTAGTGCCAATGTTCCTAGTGCCTCCGGGACAGCTACTCCTGCACCCACTAAAATTGGAAATAAAATGGGAGCTGCCCACTATGGCCAGACGTGAGTAGCCTGTGTCCCCATCCTAAATATAGATTTGAGGGGGTAACATGAGTAAGAATACAAAAAATGGATATGTTCCATGTAAAATGAGGGAGACTGATAAGCAATGCGTTAAACCTTCTGTACAGGCTCACCAAGCATCTGAAGGGGCGTGAGAGTTGTTTGTTCTCAAGGCCAGTGACACTTAGGTTTTGTACAATGGTCATACAACTTTCCAAATAAAGAGATGCCAAGTGATCTGATGTGTTGGACATAACACACAGTACCTGTTCCTGTATGTCACCTAGGGTTAGCTGGGGCTGGGCCCAGGACCAAGTATCAGCAATGACTTGTGGTCATGCTGCAGAGACATGTTGTAAGCCATCCCCACATCGTAAGGGAGTTTGGGCCCAGACAAAGCCAACGATCATGTTAGCCACAGATGATTAAGGAAGGAAAAGACTGCTGAGAGCATAGTCAAGAGGGGAGCCTCTGTTGGGAGAGTGGGTGTAGGTATTGGAGGCCTTTGAGTTTTGAATGGGGGCAAGGTGTGTGGAAGTGTATGTGGAGGGTGTGGGTGAGATGAGGGTAGTTTGGCAGAAGCTGAAATAGGCCTGACAATTGTCCTCAGGATATGTGCATGTTGCGGTAGGTTGTAGGCATGCTATGACAGGAACATGGTTGTGATGGGGAAATCTGGCACCAGGAGAAGATTTTTATTGGGGCCTATAGGTTTTAGTATTTATGGTTGAACACATTTTCTTTGAATTGTAATAAGGGTACTGGGATCATGTCCAGAGGGATATAAACTAAGTCCCCAGGTTCATCTGGCATTCTATGGAGAATCATATAGGTTCCACATTTTGAGCATAAAGGTTATTGAGTTGACGGCATGACCGACCCTTGCTCACAGTTGGGACTGATCTCAGCAGGGTTTCAGGTTATAGTAATAAGATCAACTTTGGTTGTCTCTCAGGGGCCTATAGTTACACAGCTCAAGAAGCACAGTAATATTCATGTTCACTATTTTCAGCACAAGAGAAAACTCCATGAGCAGGACAGGCATTAATCTGGGTGCCTTGTAAGCTTCTTTCTTAACTAAGATGGCTACAACCCCATATCTGCATGTTCTTTTCTTGGGCATGAACCATGAACTTGATTGATCCCAAACCTGTAACCAGGCCAAGCACCAATAGTACAACCCAAGTTGAATAAATTGCAAAGGTCAGTGCTCAGCCTGTGTTGATCCTGGGTTGTGACTGAAGCCAAAATGTTTCCTGTTGTTGTAAATCTAAGTTCTCAGTTGCAGGTGGGAAGTTTGTGGGGATATTATGGTAGCTAGAGCTAGTTAAGGGCATGAATATAATCCAACAGGTTAGAACAATCATTACGGCAGATATAGCAATAAAAGAAAACAAGAACAGATTATTAACAAATCATTAAACCTTAGAGATCTTAATCTCAAGAGGGCCACACTAGGTCACTGTCCATTTCTGGTGCCCTGTTTCTCCTTCTATGGGGTCTTCAGGTGCCTTCTTGGGGTGTGAGTGATAAATCCAGGAGTGCTGGGTATCCAGAGAATCATGATGTAATGTCCTTTCCATCTGGGTTCTAGCTGGTCAATTTTGTTGTTGTTGTTTTGTTTGTTTTAGATTTATTTATTTATTTATTTATTTATTTATTTATTTATTTATTAGATATAGTGTTCTGCCTGCACGTATGCCTGCACACCAGAAGAGGGTACCATAATTTATTATGGATGGTTGTGAGCAACCATGTGGTTGATGGGAGTTGAACTCAGGACCTCTGGGAGAGCAGCCCACGTGCTTAACCTCAGAGCCATCTCTCCAGCCCTACCCACTGGTCAGTTTTGAAGCAGCAGATTAACACAGCATCACCAGGCTGGAATGAGTGGTCAGGTAGACGGTACCCAACAAGCTGAGCAGCCTGGACCTGACGAAAGATCTTCTCC
Source organism: Peromyscus eremicus (assembly GCF_949786415.1). NCBI lineage: Eukaryota > Metazoa > Chordata > Mammalia > Rodentia > Cricetidae > Peromyscus > Peromyscus eremicus. Next base: position 4,820,430 of record NC_081428.1, on the reverse strand, counting down.
AAAGTGAACTGCAATCCTTCTAAGGATTCAGAGATTGGAGTGAGACCATCTGACAACAGGCCCCCTTCTCCACCCCCACCCCCCGGTGTACCCAAGGGATGACAGGAGGTGTCTGCCCAAAGACTGTCTCATATGGGGTGAACTTTTCTCAGTGCGGGGTACAAGGGGCTCTCAGAAGGACATAAGGCAAGAGATCAACCTAGTTACCACCAGTCTCCAGTGTATTCAGTTAATATCTTTTATAGTTCTATTCATCCTCTCTGTCCATCCTGAACCTTGAGGATGTTACAATGTAATTTCCAGTTCATGTAAAGAGTCTTTGAAAGTAGTTGAGATAATTTGGCCATTGACCCTAGAGACAAAGGGAGGCCAAACCTGGTAATGATTCCCACTGTGAGTCCTTTTGCTACTGCTTAGGCCGTTTTGTTCAGGAAGGAAAAGCCTCTACCCAGCCTGAGCCTGAGACAGTGTCAGCAAAGCCCAGCAGATATTTGTAACCATATAGTCCTGGTTTGCCTTCGGTGAAGTCAGATTCCCAAAACTCACCAGGTACAATACCGTGGCTTCACTGTCCTGGAGGCAGCATGTCCTTTCTAATATTTACCTGGGTGCAAGCCAAGCAGCAATCTCATGTGTTATGCAGTATTTCTCAGTGTACAGGTAGCCAGACCTGAGGGGAGATAAGTCCTGAGATCTTTTTAGGTGACAAATGCATTGAGTGATGTAGGGAAATTAGCCAATTCCTGTCCAGTGACTTTAGCATGCAAATCCTACCATCTGGTAGGACCCACTGACCATGGCTGTTTTCCCTAGGTTCCCAGGCTAGAATATGACAATCTCCAATGAGTTACATTTGGGAACATCCTCATCAAGGTGGGGTAGGGGGTAGGGGTGGCCAACAATTCCAGGATAGTCTGGGTTGCCCTAGAGCCTCATCCCTGGCAACCTGATACGCATAGTTGTTGCCTTGGGTCTGTGGGCTGGGTCTTATTGGTGCCCTGGTCAATGTGGAAGAGCCAGTTAGGTAGGTATCCAGATGCTCTCCAAAAGCTGTGTAGTAATCTCCTGTTTATTTTTGATGATTTGTCCTTCTGATGTTAAAAGGCCCCTTGTTTATATATTTGTCCATGGACATGAGCTGCAGCAAAAGCACATCAGCTACCTGTATAAATATTTTCTTTCCTTCAGCTCATTTTAGTGACTGAGTGCTCTTATTTCTGCCCTCTGAGCAGACATGTGTAGCAGGATTCTTAACAGTTCTTGTTAATAAAATCAAACCTGTGGCCAGTTATTGGGGTGAACACTGGAAGATCAGAGAGACAGAACAAGCCACAGGTAACCTCACCTGGCCAACTTCTCAGCTGATCTTGTTTCCTCAGACTGGAAGCCTCTGTGTCCTCATCTCCAAATGGCTCTCAGCTGAACTGTGCTGCTCAAAACCTAAAAGCTTATCCAGCCAAATGCTTAACCAGCCAAAAGCTTAACCAGCCAAATGCTTCTAGTTTCTGGTCCTCACACCTTATATACCTTTCTGCTTTCTACCATCACTCCCTGGGATTAAAGGCTCGCTTTCTGAGATTAAAGGCGTGAGTCACCATGCTTGGCTGTATCCTTGAACACATGGATTTCTGCCTCTGGAATGCTAGGATTAAAGGCGTGTGTTACCACTGCCTATCCTAAGTATCTAGTGGCTTTTCTGGTCTCTGACCCAGATAAGTTTATTAGGGTACAAATATTTTGGGGAACACAATACCACCACAGACGTGTCCTGGGTAGGGCTTGTACCCAGTGACTTCTTGTTGGCCTGTAACCAGCACCACCCCTGCATACCTGATTCCTTCTTTGACAAAACTGCTGCCATCGGTGTACAACATCTCTGCTAATAAGAGGAACATCTGTCAAGTCTGATGAGTCCTGAGATGACATCCAACATCTCAAGACAGTCATGGACAGGTACCTCGGGGTCTTTGTCCAGCAACAAGGTGGCAGAGCTGATGGCCAAAGACTCATTATGTCAGTCTGTCTTTGTCTACAAGGAGAGCTTGGCATTGAGTCAAATAAGTATGTCACATCCATCAGTTAGTTTCATCCCCGAGCAAGGACTCTGCTGCATGTAGGGTCTTATACTTTGTCCCAATGTAAGTTTGTCTGATTCTTTACCAAGAACTGTAGTAGCTGCTATAACCCACAGGCAAGGAGACCATCCAGAGGCCCCTGGATCCAGTCTCTTTTTGAAATATAGGCTACTGGCCTTTTCCAAGGACCCAGGGTTTGGGTCAGGACTCCCTTAGCAAGGTCTTTTCTTTCATGGACATAAAGAGGGAGGGGCTTGGTAATGTCAGGGAGAGTTCATGCAGGGCCTGCACCAGTCTCCTTTATAGTCTTTTTTTTTATTTTAAACTTATTTATTATGTACACAGTGCTCTATCTGCATGTATGTCTGTGTGCTAGAAGAGGGCACCAGATTTCATTACAGATGGCTGTGAGCCACCATGTGGTTGCTGGGAATTGAACTCAGGACCTCTGGAAGAGCTGCCAGTGCTCTTAACCTGTGAGCCATCTCTCCAGCCCCACTCCTTCAAGTTCTTAAAAGCCTGATCATGTTCTGCAGTCTATTCCAAGGGGACATTGTCTCCCACGGTGGCTCAATACACAGGCCTGGCAATCTCAGCAAAGTCTCCAGAGGCAGCAATATCTGACCCTCCCCAAGAATTCTCTGATTTGCTTCTTTGTGGTTGGGCTAGGGATTCTCATTATAGTCTCTATGCAGGCCTTGGACAATAGTCTTTTCCCTTATTTCAGTTCATACCCCAAATAGGTGACCTGTGAAGTGCAAAGCTGAGCTTTCTTTCTGGAGACCCAGTAGCCTAATCGAGCCAGAGTCCTTGGGGGTCTTTGAGTAGCCTCTAAACAGCCTCTTTATCCTTGGCAGCCAATAATAAGCCATCCATATATTGGAACAGAGTAAACTTTTGGGTACTCACTGCAAAAACAGCGTAAGTCCTTGTTAAGGTCCTCATCAAAGATACAAAGATGGTGGAGGAAATCTCGAATCCCTGAGGCAATCGAGTCCAAGTCAGTGGTCGCTGTATTCCCAGTCCAGGATTGGCCCATTCAAATGCAAGGATAGAGTAACTTCATTTTGACAGAGGAATGGGGAAAAATGCACTTTTTAAACCCATCGACCTTCTGTGCTTGTGGTCACATGCTGGGCAGAGTACAGGGATCTGGGACAACTGGGTGAATAATTTCTATCCACTTGTTCAGTCCTTAAGTCCTGTGCAGGTCCGCAGTCTTGGGTTCCTGGCTTTTGTACCAGTGATAAAGGAGTGTTCCAGGCCAACTGGTATGAATTGAGGATGCCTGCCTCGGGGAGGCATCTGATGAGGGTACTGATCCGTTCCCTGGCTTCTGAACTAATAGGGTACTGTTTAACCCAGATGGGCATAACCCTCAGTTGTACTATTACCTAGGGCACATGCTTGGCCAGACCAGGAGAATTATCTTCAGCCCAGACAGCAGGAACATCTTTTAGCAATCTTTCCTTTAGTTCCCCCTCTGGGTCTCAGGTTGGGTCTTGGAGGAAGAGAGATCCCTAGCTTAAGGGGCAGGTAACAGACAGGACACCCTCTCTGGCTTCCACAGGTACCAGGTGTGCACATAGAGTACATACTGACATGCAGGTAAAGCACACATACACAAATAAAATAAATCAGTAAATTTTAAAGGAAAACAAGTAACAGCAGGAGTCCATAACCACTGCTGGTGGGGATATGAACTAGTCCAGTTACTACGGACAGCAGCACAGAATGTGATGGTTTGAATGTAACTGGCCCCCAGAAGTTCATAGGAAGTGGCACTATTAAGAGGCGTGGCCTTATTGGAGGAAGTGTGTCACTGGGGTTGGGCTTTGAGGTTTCAGATGCTCAAGCTGAGCCCAGGGACTCTCTCTGCCTGCTCCCTGAGGATCCCTATGTAGAATTCTCAGCTCCTCCCCAGCACCATGTCTGCCTGCACCATGTCTGTCTGCATGCCACCGTGCTTCTCACCATGATGACAATGGACTAAACCTCGGAACTGTAAGCCAGCCTATAGTAGGTAGCTTTTCCAGCTTTGATCTGGAAGTACTACCCCCATTGAGGCTTCCCGGAACTGTCACGCCTACGAGATGGGACCAAGACAGGAGCCCTTAAGACCTGAAATCCGGATGTGCCGGCTCTCTTGATTCCTGGATGCTGGATGCTGGAGGTAAACCGAGCAGAGTTCTCCAGAGAACACCACTGGACTGCACTTCACCTCTCCCGGACCCTGTAAACTATCCCTTCACTTGTAAGTTACCCCAAAATAAACCTCCCTTTTAACTACGTGGAGTTGCCTTAATACTTCCACCAATACCAGCCCCAAGTAACTGTTTTCCTTCAGAAGAGTTGCCCTGGTTGTGGTGTCTCTTCACAGCAATAGAACCCTAACTATGACAGGGGGTTTCTCAAAAAAAATGAAAAATCAGTCTATCCTCTTACTCTGCTCCTGCAGTCCTGGGTGTTTACCTGGAGCACTAAAAGATATTGTAGAGACACTTGCACACCTGTGCCTCCCGAGGTACAGTTCACATTGCTGTTATAGAAGCAACCTAGGTATCCAATAATGGAGGAAAGTGTGCACACACACACACACACACACACACACACTGGAAATTTCCAACTACAAAGAAAAGCAGAATTTTGTCATTTACGGGAAAATGGATGCAACTGAAGGTAATCCTATTAAGCACCAAATTAAGCCTCAGAAAGACAAACATCACATGCCCCTGCCTCTTCCCGTTTTTGGATCCAAGCTTTAATAGAGATATAGATAAGCATACAGGACATGAAAGAGGAATGAAGCTGACTAGGAAGAGAGGGACGAAGGGGTGGGACTAGACAAAGGCAGGGAATGTCGGGGGGAATGTGCTCCACATGCAATAGATATTAATACAATTTTTATTAAAATTTAAACAAAACAGTGCACCTTGATTTCTCTAAAGTACTCTATGGGGCTGCGCTGTACCCTGGAAGCTGGCATTCTGACCTGCAGGGACAATGATGGCTTTCTAGTACCCACTGTGTCAGCCTGTGATGACTTAAAGAAGTTTCCTGCCGCTATGGAAAACCTAGCCAAGAATTAGCTGCAGTTTTTTGTTTTTTGTTTTGTTTTCATACAAGCAGCGGACGATCAGGTCCCCACTCATTCCTTAGAGCTCGTTCTACACTAGCTGTCAAGACTTATTTCATTTGCAGAGAAACGTTATAAACTCCAAGAAGAACAAATGGTCAGGGCAGATCTCATTTCTCAAAGTAAGATGGAGCCTCAGAAAGTTAAGGATAGAGAAGCAGACGTGGAAGGTCAGACCTAATCGCATGACCAACTGAACAGTGCCTGGCTGCCAGGTAAGTAGCTTCCAAGAACTTCAGAGCTGCTTGGCGAAGTCCAGCATTTCCCTTTCCGGGTCAGTCCGACCATGACCTTCTAAAAGCCCTTCAAGACAAAGTGCTAGGCTTGGACCCAGGGGTCCTCTGGGTCTCTATAAGCAGGTCTCACCTTTCTTTCTTGTCTTAACTGTCTATCAACACGTTCCACATTCTGACTGTTATCAACTATCCAGTTCCTCTTGTGGTAAGCTATTATAAAACTGAATCCATGTGCAGTGCCAACACGTGTACCAGCCCTGGTTTAACACTCACCAACAAAGACGATTGGCCATTTCCGAGACTAAGATGTCTCGCTGCGAAATGGACACTTGATCCATCATTAACTCAGACTTGTTTGTCTTGTTTGCTCTAAAACTCTACTGAGCTGTGCCAAGGGCAGTGCCCAAAACCGCTCAAGCCTCTGGGCCAAAGGTCCCCAGGCACACGATACGATACTCCGGATATTCACACAGACTCTCAAGTCCAACAACATCTTAGTAGCCGGGAGTTGGCTGAGGTAGTTCTTCTGGAAGGTGTCTCTCACTGTCCACTCAACTATGTCATCTCGCAATCAGGTAGCTCTGGTAACTGGGGCTAACAAGGGCATCGGCTTTGCCATCACACGTGTCCTGTGTCAGAAGTTCTCGGGGGACGTGGTGCTCACGGCGCGGGACAAGGCGCGGGGCAAGGCTGCAATGCAGCAGCTGCAGGCGGAGGGCCTGAGCCCGCGCTTCCACCAGCTGGACATCGATGACCTGCAGAGCATCCGCGCCCTGCGCGACTTTCTGCGCAGGGAGTACAGGGGACTGGACGTGCTGGTCAACAACGCGGGCATTAGCACCTGGCCCAAGAATAAGCCACCAAGAAGAGATGACTTCTTCAAGGACACCCAGCAAGGAGGTCTGTCTGCTCTTGGCCTGGCAGTACAGAGGGATGGGGTGGGGGCACCTTTAGCTGGTGGAGGTCCCAATAGGTTCCTCGAGAAGAGCAAGAACAAATAAATATTCCAGTTTATAGGGTGCCTGGGGAGGAAAATCCCTGAGAGGCCTGAGTAAGTTGAATGAAGTCTTTGTTCAATGCTGGCAGGACTGTCCCAAGCAGATTAGTGGGAAGTAAACCCAACAGCCGGGTGGTTTGCGTTTTTAAGGGCAAACAATGCAATGTGACATTTATATGCAGCTCTGGACATCAGCAACAGCAAAGTTGCTCACAAACGCAGAGAGAAAACAGTTCAACAGTCAGGCAGTTAAACTTTAGCTCAGGGTGACATGGATAGGAATTTAGGGCTGGTCCAGGGACCAATTTTACCCAAGATAATTTTACCCAAGATGGCATACTTATATAGCTCTGGTAGAGTAGGCTAATATATAGAAGGTTCCACTCAAAGGACCTTACAGACAGTTATCTGGCTTGACTCTGGGGTCCTTTGCAGGTTTATGTCAAGAGGATGTCTGTGATTGGATCTTAAGGCCAGCTGGGTTTAGTTCTAACTGATTTGGAAATAAGCAAGAAATGAGGAGGGGTCTTTGCACGAAGATCCCTTGTAGGATGCCTTCACCTCAGCACAAGGAGTGATGCCACGTGATAAAATACAGGATTATCAAACAGGAGCCTCACAGAGGCACAAGGATTACTTATTGGTAGGTGTCTTAGGACTGTTCTATTATGAAGAGACATAACGACCAAGGCAAATTATAAAATGAAGTATTTAATTGAGGACTCACTTACATTTTAGAGGGCTGGTCCATGATCATCATGTAGGGAAGCAGACAGGCCTGGTGCTGGAGCAGTAGCTGAGAGCTTATATCCTGATCTGCAGGCAGCAGGCAGAGAGAAGGGGGCTAGATCTGTTGTGTGTTGTAGAATAATCTTTTTCTACACTGTGAAGTTGTGTCACTCTGGTTGGTTTAATAAAAATCTAGGCAATAGCTAGGCCAATAGCTAGGCAGGATTTTCAGAACATAGAGAACACTGGGGAAAAGAAGGCAGAGATACCAAGAGATGCAGAGCAAGCACGATGGGCATACAGAGATGAGGTAATAAAGCCACAGGGCAGAAAGTAAATTAATAGAAATGGGTTAATTTAAGTTATAAGAACTAGGTAGAAACAAGCCTAAGGTATCGGCCAAGCTTTCATGTAAGTCCAACTACAGATGTGGTCTTTTGAAACCTCAAAGCCCACTTCCAGTGACAGGCCTCTTCCAACAAGGCCACATACCATGATCGTTCCCAAACAATTCCACTCCCTGGTGACTAAGCATTTGAATATAGGAGCCTGTGGGGACCATTCTCAATCAAACCACCACAGTAGGACTTACCTAACTAGACTTCAGGTCCACCATTGTATCAAGTTCTGACTGATGACTGCTCTCTATTGCTGTTCTTTCTCCCCTAAAGGCACTGATCTGACCCACTTTTACATTCAAGCAGAAGCAGCAATGAAAACAAACTTTTTTGGTACCCAGGCTGTCTGCATGGAGCTACTCCCCCTAATAAAACCGCAAGGTGAGTCTGGTAGGTGATCTGCTCTGCACTCCTGGGAGGTCTGCCCCCCTGGGGTCTGCCCTCCTGGGGTCTGCCCTCTTGGGGGAGTCTGCCCCCCTGGGGTCTGCCCTCCTGGGGTCTGCCTGGCATCTCAGGCCCAGCTTCCCCCTGACTCCAGCTGCCCCTGCACAGACCCCCTTGCTGAGCCTCCATCCTGCCATTTCCTTCAGCACCCACTAAGCTCACTGTGACATGATTTGTATACCTCCCTCAAGTCTCAGTTCAAAAGTCCATTTGTCCCATGCCCCTCTGTGTTCCCAAGGCCCACTGATGGAGTTTTCATCAACACCTACCCACTGGATACACCACCCAGAAAATTCTCCTACCTGCCTTGAGCACTCCCAGAATTCTCTTCTCCTGACATCCATCCATCCCTTGCCTTTCTGCCTCCCCATCACATACTCCCTCAATCTAGTCCTAATTCTCCATACATCATCTCGGTAACCAACCAGTTTGGGAGAATCCCCATGCTGATCCCTCTGAGTATCCTCTCCTCAGAGTATTGCACCCAGGAGTCTCCTGCAACCTGGTCTGTCAGCTCAACTCTCCAAAGGGCCTCTGCTGACAATCCACACAGTTACAAACTCACCTGGGCCTTATCCTTTCCTTTCATGTTGTCCTAACTTGCTATTCCCCACCCAAAATCCTTCAGTGGGAAGCCCAAGCCTTAGCATGGTTTATATTGATTACTATGATCTGACTCCACTTTCCTCCGGGCTCCTTTTAGCTCCCCAATGACCTGCACATGACAAACTAGCATACATCTTTCATTATAAAATCTTCTAATGCCACAAATAATTTGACCTGAGAGAGAGCCAGCCTCTCTCAGGTGACTTTCTTTTGGGGTCCCCGTACCACTGCAGATAGCCCTCTCCTCTTTCCACAGGGGCAGGTTAGTTGTGGTGATGAGAGAGTAAATAAAATAGGTACAAGTAACCAGTGTGAACTCTTTTCCACGTTAGCCCTTCACAGTAGACCTGGAAAGTCCCACCTCATCACCAACAAACGGGGCAATGGGGGCATCAAAGATATCTGCTACAGACTGTGGATGACACACTTGTCTCTGTGATAGACACCAATAAAGACAAGCAACCACTTTAAAAACATACACATGCAATTTAAACTCCCGTCCTCTGTCCCCGTTACCCTCCTAGAAGATTCCAGTGCTTTTTAAGTCTGTGCTACGTAGACCTCAGAGGGCAACTCTTTTCAATACCACTTGCCTGCTCAATCTGCCTGCTCAATCTTGCCTTGTGCTACCATGGCAACATTCTGTGTATGCTCTTTTATAAATGCACACTTGGAATTCTCTCCAGGGGGAATTTCCTATGTTAAACCCCTTGCTCCTTGGAACTCATCACTCCTGTTGTGTGTTTTAGGCAGAGTGGTGAACGTGTCGAGCATGATGAGCCTCAGGGCCCTGAAAAAGTGCAGCCCAGAGCTGCAGCAGAAGTTTCGCAGTGACACCATCACAGAGGAGGAACTGGTAGGGCTCATGAACAAGTTTATGGAAGATATGAAAAAAGGAGTGCATGAGAAAGAAGGCTGGCCGGACAGTGCATATGCAGTGACCAAGATCGGGGTGACAGTCCTGTCCAGAATCCATGCCCGGAAACTCAGCGAGCAGAGGAGAGGGGACAAGATCCTCCTCAATGCCTGTTCCCCTGGGTGGGTGAGAACTGACATGGGGGGACTAAAATCCACCAAGAGCCCCGAAGAAGGAGCAGAGACCCCCGTGTACTTGGCCCTTTTGCCGCCAGATGCAGAGGGACCTCACGGGCAGTTTGTTCACGAGAAAAATGTTGAGCCATGGTGAACTCAACTGTCACCTCTTCCCATAATCCTTGGTTTTGTATCCTATCCTAAAGTGAAACAGATCTCTAATTCTAAGAAGTTTTGTGGTTTCCTCAAAGAGAGAGAATGAAATTGTTAGAAATAAAGAATGAAAATCAAGAACTAAATGGTTCTTTATGTGTGTTCATTTAGTGTGTGTGTGGTTGTGGGTGTGGGTGTGGGTGTGTGTGGGTGTGTGTGGGTGCTATGCTAGACATGTATCTGTGCACAGTAGGTATGCACATAGATGGCAGGAGAAAACCTCAGGTGTGGGTGCTCAGGTGACCTTCTCTTTAATTTTTGAGATAAAGTTGTGATAGCTTTAATATTTTTATTAATTCTTTGAGAGTTTCATACATTCATGCAATGTATCTTGATCATATTCATCCCCTGCTTCTCCCCCTTTCTCCCCAGATCCACTCTCCCCACTTTCCTACCCACTTCCCTTTTTCTGCTGCTGCTGCTGCTGCTGCTGCTGCTGTTTACACAAGCTTGGTTGATCTACCAGGGCGGGGGGGGGGGAGGGGGTACACCCTTAAATAAAACTGACTCTCCTCCCCTAGAAGCTGTCAAAAGCCCCTCAGTTAGGGGTAGAAGGGCTCATGGGTACTACCCACTGTGTGCTAGAACATTGACTGTCTGTGTACAGCTGATCACAGATGCCGTGAGTTTATGAGTGCCGTGGTCCCGTCATGTTGAGGAGATACTGATTTGCTCTGGTCTTCCCCAACCTCTGGCTCTAATAATCTTTCTGCATCCTTGTCTTAATGGCCCCTGAATCTCTGTGGGAAAGGTGATATCATCATCCTAATTGTTGGTGAGCACTCCACAGACACTAATTATCTGTACGTTGACCAATTATAAGTTTCTTCATTAACCATCATCCACTACACACAAACAAATTTCTCTGATGAAGTCTGAGAGCTTAATAAACTAATCTACAGGTATATAGGTGTAAATTTAGAGGGCAGTTACATACTACGTCCATTCAACAAAATTATAGTAATAGGTTCAACCTTGTGAGCTGTGAGTTCCCCAACCATGGCCAGATTTACAGTCCTAGGCCTGTGACACAGGCCTTAAATCAGTGATTCTCAATCTGTGGGCCATGACCTCCACAGGGGTTATATATCAGGTCGTATATCCTGAATATCAGATGTTTACATTATGATTCATAACAGTAGCAAAATTACAGTTATGAAGTAGCAACAAAAATATAAAATAAAAAAAAGTAATTTTATGGCTGGGGGTCACCACAACATGAAGAATAATATTAAAGGGTCACAGTGTTAGGAAGGTTGAGAACCACTGCCTTAAATCCAATCAGAAAGCAGCTGGTGACCCTCATAATATTCATATCACTATTGGACCTTGGGCATAGCTTACTATGTTGGTCATTCACTGAGGTGAGATTGTCCATGACTTTTTCTACCAGCAGACTTCCCAGCACCCGCTATAAAAGTACTGCAAGAGCTAGCCAACAAGGAGAAAACTTTCTGGTCTGTACTAACGTGATTTCTCCACATCCTAGAAACACCATGTGTGGGGTCTTCAGCAATAAGGTCTTACCATTAAGTTCTGGTGGGTAACAAGAGAAGCGCAGATATCCTGTGTTGTTTGATGGTCTCAGGAGATCCCTGACCTGTACCTCAAGGGGGGCTCTCTCTTACTTGGCATTGGAATTTTTATTTGGCAACCTATGACTTCTTGGAGGACCATTATCCCCTGCATAGGTTAATCCCAATTAAATTATTACATATATATATAATTATAAGTATGTTCCCATGTGGCTTTTTCAAATATCCTTAGTATTAGTTATCCCTCCCTCCACCCCCTCCTCTGACTTCCACTCTCATCCCTCTCCAGAGGTTAAGTGAACCTCTGTCTTCGTCACTGTATGATTTCTATGAAGATGGCCATAAAAATGGCAACTCTTATAAAGGAAAACATTTAACTGGGGCTTGCTTAGAGTTTCAGAGGTTTAGTCCATTGTCGTACTTATGGGAAGCATGGCAACACACAGGCAGGCATCATGGTTCTGAAGAAGTTGAGAGTTCTACACCTGGATCCTCAGGCAACAGGAAGAGAGAGAGATACTGGGCCTGGCTTGGGTTTCTGAAAACTCCAAGGCCCACCCCGAATGACATACTTCCTCCAATGAGGCCATACCTACCTACCCCAACAAGGACACATCTCCAAATATTGCCACTCCCTGAGACTAAGCATTCAAATTTATGATTCTGTGGGGGCCATTCTTATTCAATCAACCACAACGTCCCTCCCCATTACTCTCCCTTTCTCTTTCTTATTACCTGTGTTCTGTTCTGTCCTCTCCCTTCGGAGCTTTCATCCTCTTCCCCAACAACAGTCCTTTTCTAGTTTCCTGTATTCTACAGGTACTGCAAGTTAAACACGCAAACTAAAGATTTTATGCTAAGATCCACATATGAATGAGAACATATAACATTTGTCTTCCTGGGTTTGGCTCACTCACTCAGTATACTGTTTTCTGGTTCCATCAATTTATCTGTAAATTTTATAATTTCATTTGATAGTCAGCTTCAGTGGTCAACTTGACACAATTCAGAATTACCTAGGAAGAAAGACTCAAGGTGCAATTGTCCACACTGGCTTGGCCTGGTGTTGGGGGTGGGGAGTGGGTCTTAAGTTATTTGATGAGGAAATACCCAAGACATGGTAGCTGTCAACATACCCTAGGCAGGGGGTCCTGAACTGCATGAAGGTGAAGAAATCAATCAGGCTGAGCACAAGCAAATAAACATGTATACATTCATTTATCTCTCCCTTCATTGTGGATGTGTTAGAACTAGCTATTTGAAGTTTCTGCCTTGATTTTTCTCATGGTGATGGATTGCAACCTGACATTGTGAGCTGAAAAATCCTCTTTCTCCCTTAAGTTGCTTTTTGTCAAAGTATTTGATAACAGCAACATAAATTAAATCAGAATGAGGGTTTCATTAGCCTAGAATTTCACCCTGTGTTGCAGGCTAGTTGGCCAATTCACTTCCAGGAATCTACTTGTCTTCATTCATCACCGAGATTGCAGACGCCCACCCCATGTCCAGCTTTCACAAGGGTGCTTGGAATCTGAGCACAGATCTTCACACTTGTGAGGCACACACTTTACACACCAAACCACCTTTCTACCTGACACATATCTGCTCTGCAGGTTGTCCTCAACCTACCCTATACCTATCCATTTCTGCAGATTGTCAAGTCAAACCAGCTCCATCTCAAGGGTATAACAATCCAAAGGTTAGGTCAAAGGAAAAGAAAATGTATTTCAAGGCTAGGTGGAGACAGAAGGAGCCAAGGAGCATGTTGTTGGTTGCTTTTAACTCTGGCCTGCCACCCAGCTCCCAAATAAATACACAGGGAGACTTATTATTACTTATAAATGCCAGTCCTTAGCTTGGCTTGTTTCTTGCCAGCTTCTCTTAACTTATCCCATCTACCTTTTGCCTCTGGGCGTTTACCTTTCTCTATGTCTATATGTCTTTTCTTTATTTCTTGCTTCATGGCTTGCTGTGTAGCTAAGTAGCTGGCCCCTAGAGCCACAATATTAAACATAGAGGTAGACAGTGGTAGCACACGCCTTTAATCCTAGCACTCCAAAGGCAGAAATCCCTCTGGATTTCTGTGAGTTCAAGGCCACACTGGAAACAGCCAGGCATGGTGACTCACGCCTTTAATCCCAGGAAGTAATGGCAGAAAGCAGAAGGGTATATAAGGTGTGAAAACCAGGAACTGGCCTGATTAAGCTTTTAGGCTTTGGAGCAGCACAGTTCAGCTGAGAGGCATCCAGTCTGAGGAAACAGGATCAGCTGAGGAATTGGCAAGGTGAGGTAACTGTGGCTTGTTCTGCTTCTCTGATCTTCCAGCGTTCACCCCAATACCTGGCTTCAGGTTTGATTTTATTAATAAGACCTGTTAAGATTCGTGCTACAGGCAGCCCTAAGCATTTAGAGGAAGGGGCTTTTAAAGGAAAAACTACATCCTGTTCTCTTGCTCAGGAGCTGGAGGGGAGGTGCTACACCAGTTAAGTTGTTGGGGGGGGTGGGGCGTTGTGCAGGCAGTCGAGCAGAAGCTAAGATAAGCTGTTAGCTGCAGGGGGAGGTTTTGTGCCAACCGTTTAGCAGACGGTACGTTAACTGGAGCGTCTTGGGTCCTAGAATAGAGTTGGGTAATTTTCCACAAATTCCTCATCAAGGACGTCAAATTCTAATTAAACCTGAAATGGCAAGAGTTCGAGATGGAGAAGCTCTGTACCACCTTGCCCTGTCACATCACAAATCGTTTTAACAATTATAAGCCCCTCCTCCACACCCACCCTGAAACTACATGGCTCAGTCCTGCGTCCAGATGGACATCTTCCTGTCTTTCTGTCATATTGTTTGCTCTGAGTTCTTATGACACACCTGGCTGAACACAGTGAGCAACACCCACAGTATAACCCCAACGCTATGATGTCAGGAAATGCCCTCCACCAAATCATTAGTCTGTTAGTGTTGAATTAAGCCACATTCAAATTGTCAGGACACAAACAGAATCCTTTGCTTGAATGTAACATGAATGTTATAATTCCCAATGGTGTCCCGGTTCCCCTCTAAAACCTATGAGCACTGGGTCTCTCATGGCACCCTGCCTTCCACACCCCCACAAGAGCCCACTAGTCTCTGCTGCCAGCATGCTAGGTTTTCTTCAGCCCATAGCTCCAATTCAATTTTCCATCCTCACAAACTGGTTCCAAAAGCCAGGCTCCACACCGGTCAGGCTTATCACTGTAACAATCCACTCTTGACACCAAGTTTCAGTATCAGTTACTTTGTTCATCGCAGAAGCAACATGAGGGAGAAGAAACAGGTTTGAGCTCCTGGTTCAAGGGGAACCAGGTCCATCATGGTAGGGAAGGCATGGTGGCCGGAGTAAGTGAATCTGCCGGCAGGGGCATCTGACAGCTAGCTGCTGCTTCTCCAGTGGTACCAACCAGGGCGAGACAGGATTGGAAGACAGAACTGTGTGCTGTTCTCAAAGGCTGGCCCCTAGTGACCTCTGTCAGACGGCCATACCTCCTGTGCCAAAGACCCCGGGACTGTGTCTTTGGAGTCCAGCCTCAACACAATGTTCAGTCTGGGTTTTATTTTTATTTTTTTACTTTTTGGATTTTTATTTAGTTAAACCAGCTGACATCTCCGTCACAATTCCTAAAGTGTGCCACTCTCCATCAGTTTTATCACACAGCATAAGTGTTATTTTTGCATTTCAAAAAGAAGTCTTCTGATGTAATTAGCTAATATGAAGTATACCGAGCAGGGCAATGGTGGCACACATCTTTAATCCCAGCACTCAGGAGGCAAAGGCAGGCAGATCTCTGTGAGTTCAAGGCTAGTCTGGTCAGGACAGCCAGGGCTACACAGAGAAACAACAACAACCAAAAAGTCATACTTGATTGGAGAGGGCCCTAAATTTAACAGCCAGTATCCATATAAGAAGCAGAAAGGAGGTAGGTGGTCACACAGATGAAGGGAAACTGGAGTTACGCCAGCGCCCAAGGACTAAGACTTTAAGCCAGGTACAAGTAACAATGTAATGTTGGAATCCAGTCTAGTTGGCTGCTCAGGCCCATCCCCTCTCACACTCTGACCACCAGCCACCCTGCTGAGATCATTACCTGTGAGTCCATGGTCAAAAAACTTCCAGGTGCCAGGATCACTCACCCTGAGAAGTGAGTTTACATCATAGAGAGTAACAGTGGCCACACATCCTGCCCTCCACCCTTTTCTCTGCCGCCTGCCAGTATATCAGAGGGCTACCTCTTCCTCACAGGGCGTAAGAAAGGACCCCAACTCTGCCACGTGGGCCCTGACTCCCCCTCGGAGTTCCTGCCATTCTGTTTCTGGCACTGAAGACTGAACTTCCCTCAGTGCCTCTGCCATGTTGTCTGTCTGTCCGTCCACAAAGTTAATACTCTTCTGCTAAACGTGTTGTTCATCCCGAGCAATCCACTCAGTGTCCCCCTGGAACCCAGATCTGAGAGACCTTTCAGTACAGTAGTGCATGCCACTAATCCCAGTACTCAGGAAGCTGAGGGGTGACGATCACTGCAGATAAAGGCCAGCCTGGGCTACACGAGTTCCAGGCTGAGGAGAGGACCACTACAGTCCAGCCTGGGCTACACAGTGAATTCCAGGCCAGGGAGAGGACCACTGCAGGCGAACCTGGGCTACACAGTGAGGTCCAGGCCAGGGAGAGGACTACCGCAGGCCAGCCTGGGCTACACAGTGAGGTCCAGGCCATGGAGAAGATCACTACAGGCCAGCCTGGGCTATACAGTGAGTTCCAGGCCATGGAGATCACTGCAGGCCAGCCTGGACTACACAGTGAGTTCCAGGCCATGGAGAAGCTCACTGCAGGCCAGCCTGCACACAGCACAGTGAGTTCCAGGCCGGCCAACTCTATTCAGTGAGACCCTATCTCAAAAACACAAAAACAAAAAGCAAAAGAGGAGGGCTGGGGTACAGCTCAGCTGGTCGACTGCTTGACGTTCCTAAAGCCCTGGGTTCCACTCTCCACACCACACAAAATGGGGCACGGTAGCCCATGTCTGTCATACCAGCTCTCAGGAGGTGGAAACGGGAGGATCTGAGGTATAAAGTCACTCTTTACTACATAGTAAATTTGAGGCCTGAATTTTTGAAAAAGGAATTTTTAAAAGGAAAGGGGGGTGCTGTTGGAGCCCACCTAGGTTTCCTAGTGAGATCTGATCTTTCTTTACCAGCAGGGCTGCATAAGAGGATGACTGGGCATGGGCCTGGGTACCAGGTGTTTGGAAGGGGCTGCACTTGGCTGTATCTAGCAAGGGGGAGGTCTTTTGCCCCTCCCCTTTGGAATAAAGTTCTGGACCGGTGGATAAGGATCCAGCCCCCACTCCTCACCACTGAGGCTACCCTGTGTTTCTGTCTGTTTCTCTCCCCTCTGTATTTTTATCTAAATCTCTTATCCTTGTCTCCTCAAGAGTTCCCTGGGGAAAAAAGGTGGGGGCGGGATCTTCACCAGCGATCCCTGAGAGTGCACAGGCCTGCAGAGACTGACTGACCTTGGGCCTCTGCTAGAACCCTAAGAGGATAAAATTCTATCATTTTAAGCTACCCAGAAGGGCTGGGATGCAGCTCAGTGAGAAAGCACTTGCCTGGTTCCCAAGATACAGGAGGAAGAGGAGGGGAGGGAAGCAAGACGGAGCCTGGCAACCCAGACAGTCCCTTTTCAAGACAGTTTAGGAAGTTGACATTGGCGTGAAGGGCGGTGACGGCCACTAGAGGGCACTGTGGGCCAATGAGTTCTGCTCACAGCCATCACTGACAGCCTTGTTAACAGCAGGGTTTCGTTTTGTTTGTTTGTGGGTTTTGTTTTTGTTTTTGTTTTTCGAGACAGGGTTTCTCTGTGTAGCCCTGGCTGTCCTGAAACTCCCTCTGTAGACCAGGCTGGCCTTGAACTCACAGAGATCCACCTGCCTCTGTCTTCCTGAGTACTGGGACACTGTCCGGCCAGTGTTTCATTTTTCATGATGCTGAAGTTATAATTTATCCAGTCTAGTTAACTGATTCTCCTGGACACCACACATAAACAACTCCCCTCACCATTTGCCTATGAAGCATCTTCCTCCAAGCCAAGCCAGCAGCAACCTCTCCACTGAGTCACTTTGAGTCATATACCAATTCCAGGGTACCAAAGGGACGGTCACCTGGTAACCTCAAGAGACGGATACCAGTTTGTCCCACCTGTTCAGGTCCCATTCTTTCCACTGGGGCACAGAACCCACAGGATTGGGAGGTAGGGCTACAGTTTGGCAACAAGCTACCACCAGGACTCTGTCATCTCCAAAGCACCCACAGCACGGCTGTTCTGACCCTAGCTCACCTCACAGTCTACCCCTGAGAAGGAGAGGCAGAAAGGCCTGGTGGATGGTGAAGAGGGGCGGGGAGGGGGGGAGGGGAGGGGCAGCTACCATCCTGTCCGTTTACCTAGTCTGCAGACACAGGAGCCTGGCCTTGCCCTTGCTTCCAGAGGGGTAATGAGTCCCATTCCTGCCCCAGCCTGCCTCCAAGCTGCCCTGTCAAGCTGCCCAGGAGCCATGGTGCGTCCTTGGGGTGGGGCTGCAGACACTCTCTCCTCTTCCCCGCTCCCGGTGGCTCTGGGAATGAGTCATGCTTGCTCCTGCTCCTGTCTGGGAGGGCACTGATAAATGACGATGAACCGACACATTAGGTGGCGATGTCCCTCTTGTTTTACAGAATACAACACGGGATTTGTGTGCTGCCACCGTCAGGTTCCAAACTCCAAAAGGCAGTTCAAATATCCAGAAATGGGCTCAACCCCGCCTACAGGAGGATTTCTGGTGGTCAGATAGAAGCCGGCATTCTTCAGGAACTCGTGAAACTGGTTCACCTCTACCAAAAGGAGTCATTTCCCTTTCCTCTGGCAGGAGGGACACATGGCTGCCTGTGGTGCCTCTCAGCATATGAGTGCTGTGCTGGCCCCCAGGTCCCTCACCCTAGCCCTCCTCCCCTACCCTAAACTCCCTCCATCATGTGGGCTTCCCTCCCCCAGCTACTCTGACATTCTTGCTGTGTTTTCTCCTCTCTCTCTCTCCTCTCTCTCTCTCTCTCTCTCTCTCTCTCTCTCTCTCTCTCTCTCTCTCTCTCTCTCCCTCCTCTCCTGCCTCATTATGTTTTCTCTACTTTCGATCACCTGCTGTTCTCAGCTCTCTCACACACAGCCCTGGCCATGTTCAGTCGACTTCTTTCTCTCTCTGCTCTGGATTCCTGCAGATGCCTCTGGCTGTCCTCTCTCTCGTTTCTACAATAAAAACCTTTCCTTATCCACACCACGGGGCAGTCATGTCATCTGTTTATACATCCATGTGACTACACAGCCATAAGCATATTTTTCTCACTTAGTTTTTATTCATAGTTATGAACTAAGTCCTGCAATCCAGCTACACGTAAGAGTGTAACAGGGAAAACAGAAAACCCTGAGAGCTGCAGTGAGTGAAGAGCCAGCCTGCCTCCATCTTGGTCTTAAAAGTCATCTTATAGTAACGGCAGACTAGGTTCATTCCCGTTTATGATTAAACCTCTGTTTTGGGCTGGAGAGATGGCTCAGAAGTTAAGAGCACTGGCTGCTCTTCCAGAAGTCCTGAGTTCAGTTCCCAGCAACCACAGGGTGGCTCACAACCACCTAATGAGATCTGGTGCCCTCTTCTGGCGTGCAGGCTTACATGCAGATAGAATACTGTATACATAATAAATAAATCTTAAAACAAAAAAACAAACAATCTGTTTCTCAAGGTTGGGCTGTGCCCTACTGTAACCTTAACTACTGTACTCCCTGTTCCAGGAAAGGGCAACCATGCCTTTATTTCAAAGAGTTATTATAATCCTCTTGCAACCTTTGTTTCAAAGGTTGTTATAACCACTTTATTATGACTACCTGTTGTTGTGACTACCTTGTTGTGACTACCTTGCAATCATGTCTTTGTTTCAAGACATCCTTCCTCTCCTGTAACCCCACCTATTTTGCTTGCCAAATCCCCCATTTGGAAACTCCCTACATCTGAGCTATAAAACCCTTGTCTTCCTCATGTTCAACGCTGACCTCTTGAACCTCATTTTAGGGGGAGGCAGCCTATGTACACAAATAAAAACACTTGCTTTAATTAATTGCTTGCTTTAATTAATTTGGCCATGATGATTTGGGGATGTGGTCTTTCTCCTCACATCTTTAAATTAACCTTTGGAGTTCTCTGTGAGATCAAGACCTCAACACAAATTCAGAAATTTGTAAGGCAGGCCCTTCCCTCAGGCCCTCCAGACTGAAGAGCTGCTCTCTAGGAGGTATGCAGCACCGGTTTACAGAGGCCCCCTCTGATAAGTCACAGGTACAATCTGCGGACCTGGTTCTGTTCTGGTTCTGTGGGATCCTGACCTGGGGGTGTAGGGGGAGGTCTGTCAAGATCCGATATTCCCCTGTCCAGGGCAACATGTCCACGCCCATCTTGTTACTTGGGAGTTCACCCAGAGCCACCAGTTCTTTTCCTGACCCACATTGGGACCCTGGGGATGTCCAGGAAAGACTGGGAGCTGAGAAAATGGAGAGATCTGAAAGGGCCAAGCAAACATCATGACAGCCATCCTAATAACTCAGTTAAGATCTCAGCCTCAGTTCCTGCTTCTTGGAACTGAGCAAGCAGTTTCTGAAAGAGCCACGGACAAAGGACAATTAATCTCCAACAACCCCGACAGCAAGGATGAGGAGGCCTGGTACCAGGCCTGAGCCACAGCAGCTCAAGGTAATAACCAAATAAGGACAAAGCCTGGGACTTGTCCAGGTCTGCCCCAAAATGGAAAAGCTGTAGCCTTAACCAGCCTCTGTCTAGCCCTTGCCAATTAGAACATACTAATATGATTGCCACTTGATTAAGCCAATCACATCTGAGATGATATAACTACCCTAGGAACTCTCCTCAGCTGTGCTTTAAAGGAGCCTGTGAGCTTCTCTGGGGGTTGTTACCATTTTATCTTTGTGTAGGATAGAAGGCCCCAGCATGCTGGTAATAAATGCTCTTGTTGATTGCATATGTGGATGGTGGTCTTTGGTGGGACATCTCCAGGACCCTAACAAGACCCAGCATCTGAGTGGCCACTGTCGGGATTTCAATGCCTAGGCTGCCAACAGAGCTGAAGAACCCTGAGGATGTTCCATGACACTGGGGCCAAGCTACTAAAAAGACACAGCGCTAGACATCAGACATTACCAGGAGCTAAGACGGGGAAATGGAAAAGATCCTGCCTAACTGAAACAGGGAAAGTCAATGCTTAGGAAGCCTCAGTGGGTTCCCAGTGCCTGGTTGTGCAGGGAGGGAAGCAAGTGAGAAAAAGTCTCCTACTGTTAAAAATAAAAATAAAAAAAATATAAATAAATAAAAACTTTGGTCAAACTGGTGACCCTCTAAATGACCCCAATTGCTATGGTCATTGTCCCTCTTGTTACTTTTGCTCTGTGCCTTGTCTTGTGTTTTGCCTGTCTTTCTCAGCATGGGTCATAAGACTAACAAGCTGGACGGTCCTCTAGCCCGTGTTCGTTTTTCCGCCTCCATCTCTTGAGTATGCTTTGGTGCCCCCATTAATCTTGTCCAGTTACAGGTGCACATGGGAGCTGGACCACGCTCTAGCTGCTACCACTCCTGTGAGGTCTAACCAGAGCAATGCCGACACCCTCCCCCCAGCATGCCACCCTGGGCAGTTTTGTGCACCCCGCGCAGGCCCCAGTTCACCACTGCCTATTGCCACTTTGATAGCTGTCTTGGTTAGGGTTTCCACTGCTGCTAAGAAACACCATGAACAAAAAGCAAGTCGGGGAGGAAAGGGTTTATTTGGTTTATTACACTTCAGCATTGCTGTTCATCACTGAAGGAAGTCAGGACAAGATCTCAAACAGAGAGGTCATGAAGGGGTGCTGCTTACTGGCTTGCTTCCCCTGGCTTGCTCAGCCTGCTTTCTTATAGGACCCAGGACCAGAAGCCCAGGGATGGTACTGCCCACCATGGACGAGCCCTCCCCCATTGATCACTAAATGAGAAAATGCCTTACAGCTGGATCTCATGGAGGCATTTCCTCAACTGAGGCTCCTTCCTCTCTGATGATTCTAGCTTGTGTCAAGTTGACACACAAAACCAGCCAGTATGATAGCCAAGGCTCAAATTTTAGTTCTGGTCACTGGATTCAGTTTAGTAAGGATCCAAATGTCATTTGGGTATAGGTCATGTTGAAACATTGTTTTATGCTATTCTGCTGGATTGAAAAGCTACCTCTGAAGTTGGAAAGATTTCATCCTATGGTAAGAAAAAAAAAAGAGCAAGGCAATGCAGCTATTAAAAAGTTAGAATATTAGTTTCATTTAACTGTCTAAAACTTTTGCTAAGATATAAACCTTATCTCAAAATTTTTAAGACTATTATATGAACTTTCTGTATCTCAGGATTTATGAATTTATTGGATATGGTTAAAAATCTATAAAATATGTAACAAAAGTTGGCTTAAAACTATAACATAGGGTTAATAATTAGAAAACTACATGGGTAATCTCAAAACAAAGACATAATCCATCAAACTCTAGAGTTCTGGGCAAGTCTCCAAATTTACTAACCTTGTTTTTTTTAACTCCTGCAATCCCACTTCTGGCTAATGATTCTTTTTTTGTTTTGTTTTGTTTTTCGAGACAGTGTTTCTCTGTGTAGCTTTGCGCCTTTCCTGGAACTCACTTGGTAGCCCAGGCTGGCCTCGAACTCACAGAGATCTGCCTAGCTCTGCCTCCCAAGTGCTGGGATTAAAGGCGTGCGCCGCCGCCACCACCACCTGGCCCTGGCTAATGATTCTTGCTAACATGATTTAAATGCTTAAGGACTCACCCTGAGAAAGACCCAAGGTTACACTGGGATCCTAAACACCAGCATGTCATTGACCTACTAAAGTCAGGGCCACAACTATAAACTGTAAACAGATGTTTCCTATCCCGACCTCCAGGTCCCAAATAAACAACTCAGAGGCTGAATATGAATTATAAATGATCGGCCTATAGCTCAGGCTTGTTACTAGCCACCTCTTACACTTAAATTAACCCATTTCTATTAATCTATGTATTGCCACCTGGCTCATGGCTTATTACCTCATTTTTCACAGGTCCTGCTTGCTCAGCAGCTGGCTGGCATCTCCTGACTCCACCCTCCTTCTTCCCATCATTCTCAGTTTGTCTTTCCCACCTAACTCCTTGCCCTGCTGCCAGCCTGTTGTCAGCTTTTTGTTAACCAATGAGAGCAATACATATTCACAGTGTAGAAAAGGATTGTTCCACAGCAATACCAAACACTAAACACCAGAAACTGGGATACTCCTGTCTTATGGTACAACAAGACAATGACCGAAGCAGTCTGGCAAAGAGCCTATAGAATGTCTCTCTACCTAAGGTCTGTTCAGGCCAACAGAGACTGACTTAAGAATGTATGTCAAGCCTTCTTGCCTTTGTTAACCTGGTTAAGCTTTAGCTATATTTTGACAAACTGAGTCAGACAAAAAACTGTGATATTCTGCAATGGTACACTATGAAAGGACCAGAAAAATAAAGTTGCCAGTCTCCAGATAGACTGTATTTATGATTTATACTAAAAGAGCTTCAATTCAAGAATTATAATTTTTTAAGACTAAACTTAACATGGATAAAACTGTAAAATTCTAATCTTATAAAAGCTACTACCTTGTTGTAAACTGTTAGAGATAATTAAAACTCAAAGTTTAATAGTCACCTTATAAATGATCAAATTCTTTACAAATATAATTCATTTACAAGGACAAGATTTATTTAGCCTCCTAGTAACTAAAAACAAGTAAAGTTTATTTAAAATCAGGTATACTTAGTTGGCCCTCAAAACATTTTCAGAGTTCTGCTGAATATATTAATTAAAATGTTTAATGGAAAACTCTTTGTATGAGAGACAGAGATGCCAGCTCCTAGAGGTGACCCTAAGGCCTCCAAAGATGATGAGGCACAGATGACTCGACCAAAATTAATATTGCTAACCACTGGGCAAAACTGCCCCTGCCACCAGGGCTGTGCCCAAACTGTGGACATACTGTTGGGTTGGCTGCCCTGCTCTGCCTGGTCAAAGTGGGTCAGTTTTTACAAGTTCCTCATCCACGGGAAAACCTCTTGGACCTCCTGAGTCTGACAGCTAAAAGCCTATGCCATCCTGTGCAGCAACTGAAAATGTAATGCTGTCCTATATGACAGCCAAAGACTGACTACCTCTTCCTAATGAAGCCACCAAGACCTCGGGAGCCTAGGGTCAGTCTCTGTCATTTTAACTGGTGCACAGGCCATTTGGATTGTTCTTACCGCTGTAATTTATCCTTCTCGGGTCTCTGGTGGTGTTGACAGATAACTGCAGCTTCAGCACGTTAGCAGCTGCTCCCTGGTCAATGCACTTCAAATGTAAAAACCAGGACTTGTTCCTCTAGAGCTATTAGGTCTCCTGATGAAGAGGTAAACTCACAGACGGGTTTGCCTGACTAGCAGGCTTCACATTAAAAGTTCAACAGGTTTCACATGTAACTTTTACTATTTAAAGGAGCTTGCTTTGCAAAGACTTCCCTCAGTAACCAACCACTTACGTGTGTCTAATGGTAAATAATTAGATTTTAAAAGTTCAAGTATTATATAAATTATAAAGATCTAAAAGTAATTTAAATTATAGACATCTAAAGATATAAAAATCTAAACAAAGTGACTAGGACGTAAGGTATGACTTAAGGTATATAAAATACAAGTTACTCTATGCTATCATTATGCTAAGATTTTTTTTTTCGAGACGGAGTTTCTCTGTGTAGTGTAGCATGAATCTTAAAAAGTTCTTATTAATAAAATCAAACCCGAGGCCAGTTATTGGGGTGAATGCTGGTAGATCAGAGAGACAGAACAAGCCACAGCTATCTCACCTTGCCGGATCCTCAGCTGGTCTTGTCTCCTCAGACTGGAGGCCTCTAAGTCCTCATCCAGAATGGGTCTCAGCTGAATTGCTGCTCAAAAGCCTGAATGCTTAACCAGCCAAATTCTTAACCAGCCAAATGCTTCTAGTTTCTGGTCCTCACGCCTTATATACCTTTCTGCTTTCTACCACCACTCCCTGAGATTAAAGGCTCGCTTTCTGGGATTAAAGGTGTGAGTCACTATGCTTGGCTGTATCCTTGAACAAATAGATTTCTGCCTCTGGAATGCTAGGATTAAAAGTGTGAGTGCCACCATTTTCTAGCCTTTGTATCTAGTGGCTGTCTGTTCTCTGACCCCAGATAAATTTATTAGGGTGCACAATATTTTGGGGAACACAATACCACAGTGTAGTTTTGGTGCCTGTCCTGGAACTCACTCTGTAGACCAGGCTGGCCTCGAACTCACAGAGATCCACCTGGCTCTGCCTCTCGAGTGCTGGGATTAAAGGCGTATGCCACCACCGCCCGGCTATGCTAAGATTTTAAAAATTCAGAGTTTTAACATTAATCAGTGAAGCTCTGGTGAGCTGCTAAAGCACTGATTACTATTATCAATCACAAAGAGAAGACTTTAACTTTCCTCTGGTTGTCTTCTAAATATAGAACTTAAGGAGTGTGGTGGTTTGAAAATGGCCCCCATAGGTGCATAGGGAGTGGCATTATTAGGAGGTGTGGCCTTGCTGGAGTGGGTGTGGCCTTGTTGGAGGAAGTATGTCACTACAGGGTGGGCTTTGAGGTATCCGATGCTCCAGCCACACCTAGGGTGACCTTCTCTTCCTGCTGTCTGCCAGTTCTATTGTGGCTTTCAATGCAGATTACAATAGTGGTAATATAAGCTCCAGAGAGTCGAAAAAGTCTCAAGACTTAGATCCACCTCTCACAGGTCAAAAAGACTGCAGATAAGTACTCCTGTCAGTCAACAGTTTAACCTTCCTCCTTTCCTGTTGCCTATTCCTGAGGGGGAAGCTCCAAATATTAGATTCCCTTAAGTTTTTTTTGTTTTGTTTTTTAACAAAAAAGGCTTTATTTGCATGTTCTTCTCCTCTGTAGCAGGGGCAGAACCAGCAGCAGGAGCTGCAGAGCCAGGGGCAGCAGAAACAGTCACAGCTGCACCAGCAGGCACATTGGCAACTTTGCCAACATCCTGGGCGACGACGTCATCAATGTTTTTCCATTCAGTTCACTGACGACCTTGTTGAACCGGTCATCATCCGCCTCTATGCCCAAGCTCCCTCGATGCCCATGCTCTCTAGTATCTTCTTAGTGTCTTTAGCACTAGGAGAGGAGTTGCCCCCAAGGGCAGCATGCAAATAAGAGGCGCTGGTAGTATCACATGTCAGCAGCTCTCCTCGAAGTTCTATAATGTTAACTTTGGTCGTTAGTCTGTATCTGTCTGGTCAGAGTTCACCATCCTTTGGACTGCAAACTGTTCCAAAGGTGATTTATACCACACCAGTCCCAGGTAGTCCTTCAAAACCAGAAAGCTCTGGGCTTGCTAAAACCTGATGTGGACCAGTCCAGTCAATGTGATTTCTCCCTGACTCTTCAGCTGGGCCAGTGAATCAGATGCTTCTGATGAATGCCCCATTGCCCTAATCCCCTCCTGGCCTTTGGCTAATATTCCAGCTTCCTGGGCCCTGACAAGGATATCCTAATTTCAGCAGGAAGTAGTTACAGAGGAGGGTACATACATCACCCCCTCAACAAACGGTTGAAATATTAGGTCCAAAGGAAAAGAAGACCAAACAGCTACTTATTGGCGTACCAAGAGTATATGGACTTAAAATTTTTGTTCCGTGCTAACCAACAGGTATAATTTATAAATGGGCCATGTATCTTTCCATGCATTACAAATTTTGTTCCCCCACACCTGGATAATTAGAATGCTAAGACCATATCAAGGGAAACATAGACAAGGGAGAAAAGATGAACCAGCCTGCCTCCATCTTGGGCTTAGTAGCCATTTTATAGGAAAGACAAACTAGGTTCATTACTGTTTATGACTGAACCTCTCTTTCTCAAGGGTTGAGCTATGCCCCACCTGTAACCTTAAACTACAAATGGTTCGTACCTCCTATTTGTTTCAAAAAGTTACTATATAACCCTGTCTCAAGAAACCAAAAAAAAGTTATAACTATCTTGCAGTACTACTTTTGTTTCAAAAGGTTCTTGTGATTGCCTTGTTTTTTTTTTTTTTAAAGTATCTTTTTTTTTTTTTTTTTTTTTTTTTTTGGTTTTTCGAGACAGGGTTTCTCTGTGTAGCACTGCGCCTTTCCTGGGACTCACTTGGTAGTCCAGGCTGGCCTCGAACTCACAGAGATCCGCCTGGCTCTGCCTCCCGAGTGCTGGGATTAAAGGCGTGCGCCACCACCGCCAGGCAGTGATTGCCTTGTTTTAAATACCTTGCAATCATGTCTGTACTTGGGTTCCCCCCCCCTTTTGGCTCATTGGCTCTTTTGGGGTCCCACCACTCAGCTCCCAAATAATCACACATGGAGACTTAATTCTTACTTATAAATGCCCAGCCTTAGCTTGACTTGTTTCTAGCCAGCTTTTCTTAAATTATTCCATCTATCTTTTGCCTCTGGGCTTTTACCTTTCTCTATTTCTGTATGTTTTTTCTTTCCTTCTTATTCCATGGCTGGCTGTGTGGCTGGATAGCTGGCCCCTTCTTTTTTAACACCTTCCTCCTCTTAGATTTCTCCTCCCATTTATTCTCTCTTCCTGCCAACCCCACCTATCCTTCCTCCTGCCTTGCTACTGGCTGTTCAGTTCTTTATTAGACCAATCAGGTGTTTTAGACAGGCAGAGTTACACAGTTTCACAGAATTAAACAAATGAAACATAAAAGAAAGCAACACATGGGGCTGAAAAGATGGCTCAGAGGTTAAGAGCACTTGCTGTTCTTCCAGAGATCCTGAATTCAATTCCCAGCAACCGTATGGTGGCTCACAATCATCCGTAATGAGGTCTCGTGCCCTCTTCTGGCGGAACATTATATACATAATAATAAAAAAATGCAACACATTTTTGCATCATTAAACAAATGTTCCATAGCACAAACAAATGCAACACACCTTAAAATAATATTCCACAACACATGCCTTTGTTTCAGAAGGTCATTATGGCATACTATGTTCTGCTCCTGTAACCCCACTGTTTTACCTGCCCAATCCATTTGGAAACCCCCCACCACTGAATTATAAAAACCTTGTCTTCCTCATGTCTTCTCGAACCCACCTTAGGATGAGGCAGTCTGTGTAGGTGAATTAAAAAAGAAAAAAGCTTGCTTTAATTAATTGCTTGCTTTATTTGGTTGGCCATGATGATTTGGGTCAGTGATCTTTCTCCTTGAATCTTTGAGATTCACAAGAGCACAGAGGTTATGAGATATTGACAGCAGACGGAGTAGAGGGCACTCTCCTGAGCTACAGAAGGAACGGTCTGGTGGTTAAGAGGAACTCAAGTCAAAAGTTACCACATCCAGTGCGGTTGGAACTTTATCTGACTGGGGCATCGAGGGAATGAAGAAAGGACAGACACACGTACAGAAAAACTGGGATCAGGAGGGTGGCACTTGCTCTGATAGCGCATACCTACTGCTCGACAACCAGAAACTCGTTGAGTTTATGACTTACCGCACAGGGAGGAGTTAGCTGGCCTCCATGGGGGGTTTCTGTAGGCCAGTGGTCTCCGCAGACTCCAGCTGTGCACATCCCAGAGGAGGAAGCCGTCGCTGCTAGTCTTTGCACACACTGCCAATATTCACACCGGGACCAGAGGAAGGTTTTGCCGTCCCTGTGAGCTGGCAAGAGAGCTTTGCCTAGTTCCCGGGAGTCTGAGGCTTTGGTTCCTGACGTGGCCATACCCATATCAAACAATATATATTCACTCAGGGCTGTCTAAGCTCCCCACGAAAAGTGCTGTCATTGTCCACAGCTGGCAATGGTGACCTTCTTGCTGGTTTTGACATTCCTGGACAAAAAGTGCCCCGTGGCTTACAGGGTGCTCCTGCCAGCTTTCCTCTTCCCAAACACCGTATGTCTGCCATGTCTCGGAAGCTTAAATGAGAAACTGGGAAGCATCTGTGTTTGGTCAGCGTTTGCCATAGATGAGATCCCAGGGCTGTATGCTTCAGGGGGTGTCCTCATCCTCAGATGTCTCCTTGTAGATGGATTGTCTCCAGCACCAATTTGGTGATGTCTGAAGTTGCCAACTGTGCTGGAGAGTTTTATGTCAACTTGATACAAGCTAGAGTCACTGGAGAGGAGGGAACCTCAATTGAGATAATGCCTCCATAAAATTGGGCTGTAGGCAAGCCTGTAGGGCATTTTCTTAACTAGTAATTGATGTAGGAGGGCCCAGACCTGGGTTCTATAAGAAAGTAGATTGAGCCAGGCAGTGGTGGCGCACACCTTTAATCCCAGCACTGGGAAGGCAGAGGCAGTAGATCTGTGAGTTCCAGGCCAGCCTGATCTACAGAGTGAGTTCCAGGACACAAGGCTACACAAAGAAACCCTATCTCAAAAAACAAGAAAGAAAGGGAAGGGAAGGGGAAAAGGGAGGGGAAGGGGAAGGTGGAGAGGGAGGGGAAGGGAAGAGGAAGGGGGGAGAGGAAGGGGAAGGGGGGAGAGGAAAGGGAAGGGGGAGGGGAAAGGGAAGGGAAGGGAGAGGGAAGGAAAGAAGACTGAGCAAGCCATGAGGAGCAAGCCAGAAAGCAGCACTCCTCCATGGCCTCTGCACCAGCTCCTGCATCCAGGTTCCTGCCCTGACTTACTTCAATGAAAACCAGTGATATGGAAGCATAAGCCAAATAAACCCTTTCCTCCACAAGTTGCTTTGGTCATGGTGTTTCATCACAGCAAGAGTAACCCTAACTAGAACACCAACTCGGCACATGGATTCTGAAATAATGTCAAACCTTTTCTTGCTCATTCTGGGAGCATGGAAGCTGTCTGATGTCATCAGAATTTTGTCTACAAACAGCTTAAAGGAGACATGACCCAAGAATTCAGCACCTACCTTTAATTTTTAAAAATGAACTCTATGTATATAGGTGCTTTGCCTACATCTATGTCTGTGCATCGTGTACGTGCCTGATGCTTACACAGGACAAAAGAAGGCAATGGAGCCCATGGGAATGAAGTTACAGATGAGTATGAGCAATAGTGTGGGTGCAGGGAATAGAAAACAGGTCCCCTGGAGAAGACCCAGTGCTCTTCCAGCTGAGACACCCCACACCCCACCCCAGCATGTTTATAGTAGGAACTTACAGCTGTCACTCAACCCAGCACTACAATCATCTCAGATGGACAAAACTGAGGCACTGGGAGATTGGGAATCTTGCCCAAAGTCACACAGAAAATAGGAGAGATGGGAGCAGCCCCAGGGTCAGGGAGCTTCACTCCTGAACATGCCCTATACCTAACCTCGACTGAATGGTGCAGGTGAAGGACTATCTGTGGGCACCCAGTTCCACAGATATGCAGCAGGAGTCTCAAAAGAGAGCCTCAATACAGCAGGCTGTTGGTTAGGACTCAGTTTTTACTCTACGATTAAGAAACACAGCAGGTCTCTAGGTAAGGTGGAGTGTAGCTGGAGAATTTCTCTCCAGCTCCCGCCAGGTCTGGCCAGTCCCGGAGCCCACTTATAAAATAAACACACAGACTCTTACATTATTTAAACTGCTTGGCCATTAGCTCAGGCCTATCATTGTCTAGCTCTTACTCTTATATTTAGCCCATTTCTATTAATCTATACTTTGCCACGTGGCTCATGGCTTATCGGTACCTTACATCTTCCTTGTTCTGGTGGCGACTCTAGGCAATCTCTCCCTTCCCTTCCTGTTTCCTCAATTCTCCTCTCTGTTAGTCCCGCCTATACTTCCTGTCTGGCTATTGGCCAATCAGTGTTTATTTATACAAAGCGATATCCACAGCAGTGGAGTGTGTCTGTGATCCCTGAATTCATGAGGTCTAAGCGGGCTACATGAGATCTTGTGGAAGGCAGGGACAGAGGGAGGCTGGGAGGCAGGGGTAGTCATAACCTCAATGAGAACAAAGACAAGTTAAGAAGTTCATCATATTAATTAAAAACCCTCCAGAGAATAGGAAGTTCCTCCAAATACACTTGATACAGAATTATCATATGACCCAGCTATACTGTGACTGGGACTGTTCCTGAAGAAATATTAGTCAGCATACAGCAGAGATTCTTAGACATCCATGTTTACTGAGGCCTTACTCACAATAGCCACAACAGGGAACCAGCCTAGATGGCCACACACAGGCAAATGGAGAGAGAAAATGTGGCATTTGTACACAGTGGAGTTTTATTTAGCCATGAGGAATGAAATGGTATCATTTGCAGGAAAATGAGCAGAATTGGAGGAAGAGCATCGTGTTAAGTGAAATAAGCCATGTACAAGAGCGTCACCCATTTTCTCTACGCAGAGACCAGGTTGATCTATGTAGGACAGGAAGTAGGATGGGAACTGCACACTGGGGGGAGAAGGAGCAAAAGGAAGTGGGGTCAGGAGAGTACTGGGGTGGAAATGAGCAGAGTGGTACGCATGTACAGAAATGTCTTAATGAAACACATCGTTGTCATGGTAACAAAAAGGGAAGTTTTGTTAAACCACAAGAACCCATCTCTCTTTGGAAAATATGCACGTGACTGTGTCTGTGGTAGGACCCATGGTAGGACTGTGTGTCTGCCCCACAGCTTCCCTTCCACTCCCCAGTGGACAGGGACCCAGCCAGCTGAGGTTTCCATGGGACACCTGGAACCGGCAACTTTCTCTTCCCACACATTTTGTTCTCCAATTATTCTGTCTCTGCTAATTTTTACATTTCTCTGAAATAATTATCGTTACATAGAACAAACACTCTTTAGTATTTCTCAGCTTTTGAAAGATTTTTTTTTCTTTTTAAGAGACAGGTTTTCCCAGACATGAGGGCACAGACTTGTAAGCTCAGAACTTGGGAGACTAAGGAGAGAGGATGACAAATTCCAGAGCATACTGGAGAGCATAACAAGGGGCTGGAGGGTGGGTGGCGGGGGGGGGGGGGGGGGGGGGAGAAAATATTGCTTTGTTGCATTGCCAAGGCTGGTCTGAACTCCTGATCTGAACCCACGCCCCTGCCTCATCCTCCTTCCTTGACAGTTGTGTACTCTTTTTAAAAGATGCCATTAGAGTTTGGTGTCTCTAATTTCATAACAAATGAAATTGTTAGACATCAACAGAAAAATAGCCAGAACCCTAACTAAATAGTTTGGAATTAAAAGTTTTCTCTGAATAGCGTTCGTCAAAAAAGGTATCCAAAGGCAGACTGGAAGTATAGCTCAGCAGCAGAGTGCTTACCTAGTCTGCACTGGGCTCTGGCTCTAGATCCAACACCCAAACCCAAAAGCAAAGCAGTTTTTAAGAATGCTACTAAAAGAGGAAACATCTCAAACCAGCAACCATGGCTTCCGCTTCAAGGGACTAATAAGCAAATAAAACCCACAGTAAGCAAAAAGCAGGAAGTAGAAATCAAAAACAAAATTTAACTAATCAGGGGAAATGGAGAAAAGAGGATTAAGGAATGCAAAAGTTGGTTCCTTGGGAAATTTTCTCTTGAAGATGTTAAATCTTTGCCAGATATGTAAAGAGGACAGACAGATGGAAAGCCTGATAGTGGTGTGTGTCTGTGGAACCAGTGCCTCCTCTGGAGACAGAGGCTGGGGGATTGCTGGAACCAGGAGTTGAAGACAAACCAGGGAAACACAGTGAGACCCTATCTCCAAAACAAAACATCAGTGTTGTGTCAAAAAAATAAGACTCAGAAAGAAACAAGGTGATGCAGGCCTGTGATTCCAGCAGGAAGTGCAGGCGGTTCAAGGTCATCCTCAGCTGAGTGCAAGGTCACCTGGGGAAGCAACAAGAGATTTTATCTAGGAATGGAAGGAGGGAGAGAGGGAAAAAATTAAATAGAACTCTGTTCTTTTAAAAAAATTTTATTACATTTTTTATTTCACTCATGAGTGTGTGTGTGTGTGTGTGTGTGTGTGTGTGTGTGTGTGTGTGTGTAAGAACCACTTGCAAGAGTCAATTCTTTCACTCCACCATGTTGACCCCAGGGATCAAACTCAAGTCACCAGGCTTGGTGACAAGTGCCTTTCCCCTTGTTTAATAATCTTAAGAGTGAGCAGGTGGTGGTGGCGCATGCCTTTAATCACTCTGGAGGCAGAGGCAGTCAGATCTCTGAGATCAAGGCCAGCCTGGTCTACAAATGGAGTTCCAGGAGAACCAGGGCTACACAGAGAAACCCTGTCTTGAAAAACAAAAACAAAAAGATCTTAGAGTGAGAACCAAGCCCTAACCAATAACTTCCTACGTTGGGAGTCATCCCTGCTGCTATGAAACTGGAATTTCACAACTGAGCCATCTCACCAGACCCAGAGTATGCACTTAACATAAATTTCCTTCCCCCCACCCCAGTACCAGGTGTTGACATAAAAACCACAGTTCTCAACCAGGCAGTAGTGCAGAGGCAGGAGGATCTCTGTGAATTTGAGGCCAGCCTGGTCTGCAGGGTGAGTTCCAGGACAGCCAGGCTGTTAAGAAACTCTATCTCAAAAAACAAAA
The DNA here is from genome assembly GCF_949786415.1 of Peromyscus eremicus. Lineage (NCBI taxonomy): Eukaryota > Metazoa > Chordata > Mammalia > Rodentia > Cricetidae > Peromyscus > Peromyscus eremicus. The sequence goes on along the minus strand of NC_081428.1, from coordinate 4,787,359 downwards.
AAATAAATAAACAATAAATAAATGAATAAACAGAACCCCTAGTTCTCATCCTAAAAGGAGTAAGAGACAGTATGGCAGGCTTTTCTGGACTGCCAGCCCCCAAACCATGACACAGAGACTTACTATTACTTATAATTTTTAAAAAAGCTCAGCCTATAGCTTAGACTTGTCCCACTAACTCTTGTAACTTAAATTAACCCATTTCTATTAATCTACTTGTTGCCATGTGAGTCAAGACTTCTACCTCTCCTCCTGTATGTCTTACCCCCTCTGTGTTCAGGCTGGCCACTATGTCTATCTTCTTCCCTGAGACCTCTCTGTGTCTCCGCCCACCCCCAAGTCCCACCTAACCTCTCTCTGTCTAGCTATTGGCCATTGAGCTCTTTATTAGACCAATCAGGTGCCTTAGGCAGGCAAGGTGAAACAGATGCAACACATCTTTATAACTGAACACACATCCTTACATCATTAAACAAATGTAACACATCTTTACATAGTTAAAATAATTTCCATAACAAAACAGTTTATCCTTAAGGAACTGAGGGACCATGGCTTGGGAACACAGGTTTAGGTTATCCCAAGTTCCCTGTTCCAACTCAGAAGCAGTTTCGTGAAGGTTTTACAGTTTTACAGAACAAAGAAAGTCATAAATCAAGACAACTTTAAAATACATTGGTGGGTACACCAGAGAGGCGGGTTACAAAGAGATGGAGGAGCTATGCTATGGGCCCAGGAGGCTGTCTGAGAGCATTCTTAGCTCCTGGATTGGTGGAAGCCAGTGTTCTGCTGAGTTAATAGCTCCTAAGAGGTCTTTATTTATCATCACTGGAGTTCTGTTCAGGGCAGACACAGCTTCTCTTCAGGAACTTGCACTCACAAGGGTGTGCTATGCAAGTGTGCTGTCACTGAACAACACTCCAAATCCCCACTGGTCTTTAGGGGAGAAAGCAGTGGAATCCCAGCACTTGAGAGGCAGAGGCAGTTGGATTCCTTTGAGTTTGAGGCCAGCCTGGTCTAAAAAGTAAGTTCCAGGACAGCCAGGGCTAAGCAGAGAAACCATGCCCCACTCCCACCCCGAAGAAGGAAAGAAAGAGGAAGGAAGGAGGAGGGAGGGAGGAAGGAAGGAAGGAAAGGAAGGAAGGAAGGAAGGGAGGGAGGGAGGAAGGGTTTATGTTGGCTCACGGTTTGAGGGTCCCGTCCGTTGTGGGATCGTAAGGACATGAGCATAAGACAGATGGTGGAACTGTCTGTAGTCAGGGAGCTGAGAGAAACAGATACTCAGGCTCATCTCATGTTCTCTCTCTCTCTCTCTCTCTCTCTCTCTCTCTCTCTCTCTCTCTCTCTCTCTCTCAGTTTTTCGAGACAGGGTTTCTCTGTGTAGCTTTGCACCTTTCCTGGAACTCACTTGGTAGCCCAGGCTGGCCTCGAACTCACAGAGATCCGCCTGGCTCTGCCTCCCGAGTGCTGGGATTAAAGGTGTGCACCACCACCGCCCGGCTCATGTTGTTTCTCTTTGCATATGTATGTGCCACCATGTGGGGGGGAGGGTGCCTATGAGCAGAGGCCAGAGGCTGACATCAAACGCCTGCCTCCATCCCTTTCTTCCAGAGGTTTTGAGGCAGGGTCTCTCACTTGAACCCAGACCTTGCCAACTTGGCTAATCAGCTTGCTTCGGGAATCCTAAAGGCTGGGATTACAGACCAGCCACCCTGCCCTACGTTTATGTGGATCTTGGGGATTTGAACTCTAGGCCTTATGACCTTTACCCACTGAGCCAGCTCCACAGCCTCAGCGCATCATCCCATCCTGCCCGCGTTAAGGATGGGCCTTCCCACCCCGTCAGCCTAATTGAGAAAGTCCCTCACATGCCCATTGGTCTGTCTCCTGGGTGAGTCTAGGATCTCTCAAGTTAACCATCTCAGGCACACTAGGCCCCCACGGAGCTCATCTTTCTGACCTCAGGGTTCTTTTGAAACAGAAGGTGGAGTCGGGAACAAGAGGCCAGGGCAGTTTGACAGGCTGGGCTTGGGAAAAGCTGAATCACCGTGAGGACTTAGTTGTCCTTAAACCCTGAATCGCTAGCCAATTGCTGGGATCAACACAGACTGGGATTCCACTAAAGACGGGAGGAGGTCTAATTTCATGCCCACACTTAGGCGCGCCTGGAATTTTGCTTCTGAATTCAGAGTCTTCTTGGGAGAGGATTTGCGTCGACCTAGACCCACACTTATCCATCTGTACACTCCTGTACACTTGGGTAAAACCAACGGCCTTGGCGCTGCTGGCTCCTGTAGGTGTTCGGATTACATAAAATGGTCCTGTAAACACAAGCCTGCTCTCCCACGTGGGGGCGCGCAGAGCTCCAGACGCGCAGAGCTCCAGACGCGCAGAGCTCCAGACGCAGAGCTCCAGAGGCGCAGAGCTCCAGACGCGCAGAGCTCCAGAGGCGCAGAGCTCGCCCACACCTGTTAAACCTACTCCCAGGCTCTGTTCTCTAAAGCAAGCAGCCTGGAATCGGCTCTACAGTAGTTCGGTGTTAAGTAATCTCAAGTGCCAGTTCCGCAGAAGCAAGCATTTACATTTTGCAGAAAACGACGGCCTCCAGCCCACGAGCTCCAGCCCAAGAAAATTACGTAGCACTTGTTTTCCTCCTTTTGAGGGTTCCCCCCCCCAAAAAAAAAAATAGCTGCTTCAATCCGACTGCCACAAGTCCCGCTGACCCCTTACGGTTCCTTTGGGAGCAGGTCCCTGACACGCTCTGCTCCTGAGCCGTATCCCTGCTCCGGCGGGCGTGCGGGAGGAGGCGGACCCTTCGGGAACAGATGGCCCCTCCTCGGAGGGGAGGGACCGACTCCCAGGGCCTTGTTCTCGAGCAGTCGCAGCGCCGGGTCCCAGAACTTAGTCCTGCGCCACGGTTCTGACCACGCGTGGCCCGCTGCCCAGCCGGCCCAGCAAGCCGGTGATCCGCGTGTCCCTCCGAGATGTCGTCCTGCAGCCGCGTGGCGCTGGTGACCGGGGGTAACAAGGGCATCGGCTTCGCCATCACGCGTGACCTCTGTCGGAAGTTCTCGGGGGACGTGGTGCTCACGGCGCGGGACGAGGCGCGGGGCAAGGCTGCGGTGCAGCAGCTGCAGGCGGAGGGCCTGAGCCCGCGCTTCCACCAGTTGGACATCGATGACCCGCAGAGCATCCGCGCCCTGCGCGACTTTCTGCGCAGGGAGTACGGGGGACTTAACGTGCTGGTCAACAACGCGGGCATCGCCTTTAGAAGTAGGTGCGGGGTTCCAGGAGGAGGTGCCCGGGGTTCTACGAGGGTGCTGGGCAGCGAGCGTTGGCAACCCGGGAGGGCTGCGCCATGCCCTGTGGGTGCGCCCGGCTCACACCCTGCGAGGCGGGTTCCCGCGTGCGGTGACACGGGTGCCGGCCTGCCCAGGCGCCCCACTCCACGCCCAGCCTGCCCAGTCGGTCGGCGGCCTGTGCTGGCCTGTGCGCTGCCCGAGGCCCTCCTTGGAACTTTCAGCTGCGCCTGTTTGCAAGAAAACCGGCCTCCTGGGAGTGGGCCACGCCTTGCCAAGCTCATCAGCTTTCTGTCCCACGCACGAAGGCTTTTCTCAGAAAGGGGGTTTCCAAAAGCGGTTGGAGTTTTCGCTTCGCGTGGAACAAGGGCGCATTCATAGATGCCAGGGGACATCTGCTGAAGACAGGAAATGTGTCGCCCAGACACAATTAGCGCGCGCTGGCACGGTAGTGGGTTTCCTACGGGCTTTATTGGAGCGTTTTGAGAGGCTCTAGCGAAAAGGAAGCGAATCCCGCTTCCCTCCTCCTCCTGGGAGCTAAGGTTTGTTATCAAACATGCAAGTGTGCTTTTGAAAAGCATCTTCCTTAAGAGGGGAGGGAATCAAGATCATTTACTCTAACAAATGCTCAATTAGTAAAATTATCTATTTGTCACGTGCTGGGAGCAAAAACAAACAGGCCAGCTTCACTTAAAACGCTGGGAGAAGTGAGACTGACAAGAGGCGGAGACAATTGTGTAGCACAAGTCTCTATCCTGTTGGTCCTGAGCAGCCACAGGTGCGTTGCCTGAGACCAAAGGATACCCGCCACCAGCCTGCATTTGCAAACTCAGTCCTTGGACTTTCGAGAAGGGGAATCGAGAGTTCACCACCCCAGCAACCGTGAGCCACTGATGGAGGAGGGATTGTGAACGATGGCCCCGGAAGCTCCTGCTTCTGGAAGTGTGATCGATGCGATGCGATGCGATGCGATGCGATGCGATGCGATGCGATGCGATGCGATGCGATGCGATGCGATGCGATGCGATGCGATGCGATGCGATGCGATGCGATGCGATGCATATGTATATCTGAGCTCCAGCTGTCCACACAGAAACTGAGGTCTTACCACCTGCCGCATCAGAGCCTGCATTTCACCCAATCCCCAGGAACCACCTATGTGTATTCAAGCCTGAGATGGGAAAGCCCAACTAGGTGTTCTTAAAGTGTGGCATGAACACTGCTGATGAGAAACTTGGTGTGTGGACCAGAAAGTTCTTACCCTTTGCTCACAATAGCTTTAGAACTATTAACGTTTAGTTTAAAGATTGTAAGATTGTGTGTGTGTGTGTGTGTGTGTGTGTGTGTGTGTGTGTTTGCAGATGTGAGCATCACCATGCCCAGCAAGACTGTTCTAAATTTAGCTTACTTCTCCTTTAATTGTTATGTGATGGGATCCACCATCTCATAAGAGTTTCAGAGAGAAATGTAATTCCTTTTTTTTCTCTTATGCTTTTCAAAGTGGATGATCCAACACCCTTCGACCTTCAAGCTGAGACGACGCTGAAGACAAACTTTTTCGCCACCAGAAATGTCTGCACTGAGTTACTGCCCATAATGAAACCACATGGTAAGTCCAGCGTGGGACTGGTGTCCCTCAGGAAGCAGCCACAGGTCCCTCGGACAGGGCCACCTACAGGAATCACCCAGGGCTGCTATTTGTTCCTGAGTTGGGAATAGAGAACTGCCTTATTTTCTCAAAGTGTCTGGCTTCTCGATGGAGCCTTTAAGCTGTGGTTGTCAGAACTTGGTGGGACAGATCATGAGCTCAACCCTCCGACACGGGATGTAGCCTGTCCCCAAAGGTCTGTGATGTCTGAGAGTCCTCCCCTGATGTTGCAAGGATGAGCCCACCCCTGACTTGTCTAGCATTATGACAGTCCTTCTATTCCTTTCTTCTTGTGTAAAATTTCAGAAAACGTATGTGAAAGTTTTTATTCTAGATGTTGTAAACTGACTGAGAGAATCCAAAAGAAATGCTTTTTGATGGGAAACTACCTACCTCCAGCCTGTGAGGGTTCAATAGATTATTAATTTTCCCTCTAATATTTAATATGGTGATGTACACATGAGGACCATCTCATCCACAGATCCTGGAGCTGAGTTGGGATACCGAGATTAATTAACATTAATTAATTAAGCGTGGGAAATGGCAGCTGTGCTGGGGGAGGGGGCAGAACACTTCTCTGAGGATTTTCTTTTGCCAAGATTAGCTGTGATACTGAGGGGAAACCCTGTGGCTATTGTTTTTTAAATGTAATTTTTCAGAGCTAGAGAAACGGTTCAGCAGTTAAGAGCACTTGTCTTGCAGAAGACGTGGGTTCTGTTCCCATCACCCACATAGCTCACAGCCACCAGTAACTAGTTCCAGAGGATCCAACACCCTCTTCTGACTTCCTTGGGCACAAGGCATGCATTTGGTTCACATACGTACATGCAGGCAAAACACTCATACATAAGTAAATCTAAAACATTTTGAATGAGAATTAACTCAAGATACAAGAATTTTTCTTTCTCTGTTTTTGTTTGGTTGGCTGGTTTGGTGGGGGTTGTTGTGTTGAAACAGGATTTCACTCTATAGTCTTGTCTATCCTTGAATTTGCTGTGTAGACCAGGCTGGCCTTGAACTTCTGATGCCCCCTCCTACCTTTGCTTCCTGAATGCTAGGATTCTAGGGGTACACCACCACATCAGTTTAGCTGTAAGAAATTTTCAATCTGAAAAGTGTGATAAGAGATGAACTTGAATTCCTGCCCACCCACCTGTTCACTCCCAACCTGCAAGGTCACTCCTCCATCATTTTCTTAGGGGACAGGATCATAGAAAGTCTACAGGAACTCCATACCTGCAATCCCCAAACTCAGGAGCCTGAGATTCTAGAGGTCAACATGACCTCCACCATCTGATCAATACAATTCATTCTATTGAAATAAGAATTATAGCATCAGCCAGGCAGTGGTGGTGCTCACCTTTAATCCTAGCACTCAGGAGGCAGAGGCAGGCGGATCTCTGAGAGTTTGAGGCCAGCCTGGTCTACAGAGAGAGTTCGTGGACAGCCAAGGCTATAAAGAAACCCTTTCTTAAAAAAATTTATATATATATATATATATATATATATATATATATATATACACACACACACACACACACACACACACACACACACACACACACACACGTAGCATCAAATGTGAACCAGGCTATTTTGAAAGATAAAGGAAAGTCCTGTGGAGAGTGGGGCTTGGGGTTAACCCAGAGTGTAAGAACAAGAGGAACCATGTATTAATTAAGTTGGTGATTTCCTTCCCAAAGAGAAATCTGACTTATAGTATAGAAAGAATACTTGACTTTGCTAAAGGTATGGTCCCTGAGGGACACAGTGCTAACCGTCACGGCCTCTTACTTTCTATCTAGCTTTTAGCACATTACTTTTAAGAAGCAAGGGTCTTGCTTACTTGCTCAAGACAAAAATAATTGAAGTAACAATTAAGCCACGAGAGGGAGCTACTTGCCTGTTCTCTCTAAAAAGAGGCGGGCAGTGTTTCTGGATGCATGGAGACACACACCACCCCCCATCTGGTTATGAGGCTGACCTTTAATCAACCCCAGCGCCTCCCACACATGTACCCTCAGATCAAAGAGGACACCAGACAACTCCCCATCATAAGGATTAGAATTCCTCGAAGGCGTCCAGCAGCTCCGACAATTATTGTTTACTTTCTTCTTTGCCCTCCCTCCCTCCCTCCCTTCCTTCTGGGTAGACTCTGCAGACCTGAAACTGTTTAGCTGGACTTGAACTCATAGCAGTCCTCCTGCCTCAGCCCACTACGTGCTGGAATTATATTATGAACCCAAATGCCTCTTTAGTAGCTGTGAATTTTTGTCAATTCATGTTCATGAATCGGTTACTTAGCATGTTATGGTTAACTTAGATTAATGAAGTCAGAACCAGGGTGGGGAACGGGCCTCCCTCCTGTGTAGATGTGATCATCACTAGGCTGGTCACCCCGAGGCGTGGCCCCATTCTGGTTTAGGCACTTGGAGCTCAGGGATGGAGGGGCTGCCCGCAGCCCTAGCCAACCATGCAAACTTAGAGAACTGAGGAGGTTAATCCCGAAGGAGAAGGGCAGGGTCCCCTGGGATGAGGTGGTGAGGAGGTGGAGTAGTGTGTCGAAGGAAGAGGGGTTTTATAGAGAGCTGCCTGGTGCTTCTGTCACCTGACGAGATGACTTGGGACTAGGAAGTACATGGCTGGGTCTGGACTGGGGGATGGAGAGTTGAGGGGGGAGGGGAGGTAATAAGTGAAGCTTTCCTGTTATGGCAGCTGCTTAAAAAAACAAAACCACAATGGCAGCTAAAGGGTGTCTGCTCCTCCTGGATGGGGTCATCGCTCTGAACAAAGGAAGAGGCAGGTAGCTGACACTGGAAGGACTGAGGATTCCAATTTGCATAGGGCATCCCATCCTGATTGAGCAAGTTGTCAGGAGGCTGGCCCTGGCCTGTGAGTAGGATGTGTTTGCCAGGGGTGGTTTTTTTAACTATGGGGCTGTGGGTGGCCCCTGGGTCCCACATATGCTCCTGTGTCTTTGCTGTGAAAACATAAAACAGATGTGATCCCAAGGACTCCTTCCCTGATTCAGTATTTTAGTTCCCCTTTGGGTGGTCCTCAGCTGCCACAGACCTCCTACAAATCTAACATACCATCATCTTTAAAGCAAGGCCTCTTAAGCCTTTTCCATCCGTGACCTTTTTACTCTGAGGGAAATTTAATGCAACACCAGGAATATGAAATAGATATATAAACCAACATTTCTGATAATGAACCATCAAGACATTTATTTTTAAAACAATTCATTTAGAGCTGGGGATGTGGCTCAGTTGGTAGAGTGCTTCCCTAGCATGCATAAGGTCCTAGGTTCAATTCCTAGTAATGTGTTTACTGGATATGGTGGCATATGCCTGTATTCCAGAGGTGGAGGCAGGGGGATCTGGCCTAACTCTAATGTCTAATCCTAACCCTCAGCTATTTAAAGAGAGTTTGAAGCCAACCTAAGCTAATGAGAGACTATGGGGAGGTGGGGGCGGATATGAAGCCAGGTGGTGGAGCACACCTTTAACCCCAGCACTCTGGAGGCAGAGGCAGGCGGATCCCTGTGAGTTCGAGGCCAGCCTGGTCTACAGAGTGAGTTCCAGGACAGCCAAGGAAACGCAGAGAAGCCTTGTCTCAAAAAGGAAAAAAAACACACATAGAGTTTTACTATTTAAGATTAAGGCCAATTTGCATACTAATTAGATGCATGTGCTTCTTTATTTACATAGAAGTTTTGATCTTAGTTGAACATTTGATGCTGTAGGATGCAACATATCTTCAACATTTCCCAAAGTCAATTGGTATTTTGATTCTATAATCATTAGTGCCAAGAACACCTCTTCACATAAATACATATTACAAAATGGTGGAAGTATGTTGGGGCCATTTCAAAGGCAGTTGGAAATTCTATGCTAAGAATGCATTTTACTTTTTTTTTTTTTTTTTTTTTTTTTTTGGTTTTTCGAGACAGGGTTTCTCTGTGTAGCTTTGTGCCTTTCCTGGAACTCACTTGGTAGCCCAGGCTGGCCTCGAACTCACAGAGATCTGCCTGGCTCTGCCTCCGCATTTAACTAATTTTTATGAAACTTAAATCAGCAACTCCAGCAATAGTAGAATAGAATTGCTGTGGAATGAAAGCCTGGTGGCCAGTGGTAGAGATGTGTTTGTCCCCTTGGAATACACACACACACACACACACACACACACACACACACACACACACATACACGGGTGCATGGACTGTATGTCTTCTAGACTTGCTTTCTATTTTTATTTTTTGTTTAATTTATTTGGGGTGTCCACTCATGCACATACATACATGTTGTCTGTTGCAGGGAGAGTGGTGAACATCAGCAGTCTGCAGGGGTCACGGGCCCTTGAAAACTGCAGTGAAGAGCTTCAGGAAAGGTTCCGGTGTGACACACTCACAGAGGGAGACTTGGTCGACCTCATGAAAAAGTTTGTGGAGGACACAAAAAATGAGGTCCACGAGAGGGAAGGTTGGCCAGACTCGGCCTACGGGGTGTCCAAGCTGGGGGTGACAGTCCTTTCAAGAATCCTGGCCCGGCAGCTAGATGAAAAGAGGAAAGCAGACAGGATTCTGCTGAATGCCTGCTGCCCGGGATGGGTGAAGACCGACATGGCGAGGGACCAGGGCACCAGGACCGTGGAGGAGGGGGCTGAAACCCCCGTCTATCTGGCCCTCCTGCCTCCAGATGCCACGGAGCCTCAGGGCCAGCTAGTCCGTGACAAAGTCGTGCAAACGTGGTGACCGTCTGCTCTGGGACTTAGTGGTTTAATAAATGCTGGTTAGAGAGATGAGTGGAGGCTGATGTGCTTTGATTCTCTCTGCACGCTGAGAAGGAAGGTCCGCTCATACCTGTGTGGTTCCACAATCTAAATCTGAACAATTTGCTATGTCCAAACTCTTTTTGGTCCTTGACTTTTTTCAGCCAGTTACTTGTGCCTGCTTTGTTTTTCAAATTAAAAAAAAAGGGGGGGTTGTTTTTATTTTATGTATATATGCAAGTGTGTGTGTGTGTGTGTGTGTGTGTGTGTGTGTGTGTGTGTGCATGCCTGGTGCCCATAGAGGCCTGAAGAGGGTGTTGAATCCCCTGGAACTGGAGTTACTGGAGTTACAGGTGCTTGTAAAGGACCCTTTCAAAAGCAACAAGCACTCCTAACAACCAAGCCGTCTCTCCAGCCCCTCAGCCTGCTTTTATTTCACTGACTAACTCCAACGTCCGTTCAGCCAGGCTGTAGCTCCTACAACATTAATGGTCTCAGCGAGCTTCTGAGGAGCTTCCACAGCCAAGGGTCCCCCTGCAGCCACCCTCCAGGGTCCTGCTGCTGGTGGGGACTTAGCAAGGAAGCTCCCAACTTTACAGGCTCTGCTTAAACACAGGAAGTGGAGAAGTCACCTGCCTCTTTTCTGTTTCTGCTTCCTCTCCAGCCAATCCCAGCTTCCAGGGTGGAGCTGTGAGGCTTAGGAGACCCTTGTCAGCCGCAGCACACAGGAGAACACTGGATGGATGTGCTGCCCCTCCTCTGGATCCTCATGGTTGAGTGACAAGTGTAGGTGACTTGGTCTCCATCTAATAAAAGCAGGACTGGTTGAACTGGCTTAGGGCTAGAGCTGTGAATGGCCACACCCCAACCATGTGGTCAACCATGTGGTCAGAGGCACAGACCCAGGCAGGCCATAGAAAGAGGAAAAAAATAGGTCAACCCTCAAGAGGAGCATTTACAAAGTGGCGTGGGGACTAGTCCCCTTCCCAAGATGGCTCTTCCCTTGCCTCAGAGTTCCTGAGAGCATGGGCATCCAGGAGATGCTGCAAGATACTCTCATGTGCTTAGAGAAAATGATAATCAGGCTTAGAACCCAAAGGAGAGCAAAATCACGACCTAAAGACGTACCATTTACTAATTAGCCTGTGTGTCGTGCTGGTGTTTCCCAACATGGCTGTGTGACCGGTGTGGTAAGGCGGCGCTGTTGATGACGCTATCATTTTCCTTTTTGTTCTTTCAGGTTTTTTTTTTTTTTTTGAGGGGGGAGGGTGTAGCATACAAAAAAGGAAGTGTCATGGTGACATTGTGCACATATATACCATATTTTGTTCTTTATTATCTGTGTTTATTACTGTGGATATATGTTTGTGTGTGTGTTAATGCCATGTTACGAGTAAGTCATGACATCTGCATGCCACAGTATGTGTGTGGAGGCCAGAGGACAACTTTCAAGAATTGGTTCTCTCCGCCGTGGTTGCCGGGGATCTGAGGTCTTCAGGTTTGTATGACAAGTGCTCTTACCTTCTGAGTCATCTTGCCAGCCCAATTTTGGGAGTTTTATTTAAGATGGGGACTGTAAACAGAGACTTTTTTCTATCCCGCCCGGTCCTGGGCCACAGCCGTTTTCAAATAATCACTTACAGGCTTATATTACTTATAAATGTTTGGCCAATGGCTCAGGCTTATTACCAGCTAGCTCTTACATTTAAGTTAACCCATTTCTATTAGTCTTTGTATCGCAAAGTGGCCCATGGCCTACCAGTGCTCTGGCATCTTGCTCCTTTGGCGTCTGCCGAGTCTCTCCTGACTCCACTTCTTCATCTCCGTCTTCAGTTTCAATGTACCACCTAACCTTATTCTGCCTCACCACTGGCCAAACAGCTTTATTTATCAACCAATGAGAGCAACACATATTCACAGCGTACAGAAGACCTCCCACAGCAGGGGACTTGCTCTGTAGTCCAGGCCTAGAGCCATGTAGCCCAAACTTGTATCAGAGCCCTGCTCCAGCCTCTCGAGTGTGATGATTACAGGCGTGAGCTACCATACCCTGCATTTACTCTGTTTTCAAGTGAAGGTATAAAATCTTAGAGACCTTAATTCACTTGTCCTGGACCACACAGCTGTGGAAAACAAGGTATATCCAGGACTGCCTGAATCAAGTCCTTCGGTACCTGACACTGGGCCCATCTGGTTTCTATTAGAAGCCATGGTGTGGTGGTTTGAAAGAAAATGGCCCCCATAGAGAGTGGCACTATTAGGAGGTGTAGCTTTGTTGCAGTATGTGTGGCCTTTTTGGAGGAAGTGTGTCACTGTGGAAGCAGGCTTTCAGATCTCATATATGCTCATGCCACACCCAGTGTCTCAGTTCGCTTCCTGTTGTCTTTGGATCAAGATGTAGGACTCTCAACTCCCGCTCCAGCATGTCTGCCTGCACGCCAAAATGTCCCACCATGATGATAATGGACTAAACCTCTGAAACTGTAAGTGGTCACCTCAAATGTTTTCCTTTATAAGAGTTGCTGTGGTCATGGTGTCTCTTCACAACAATAGAAACCCTAAGACACATGGGTAACTCTGTTGATATAAAACTTAAGGGAGATTTCGGGGTCTCTGTGACCTTCACTGGCTGTAGAGAGACAAGCCATGGGAATTTATCTCAACACTCAATAGCCAGGTTCAAACCTCTGGTCTGAATGCTTTATTTTAGCCATATTTAAGCACAGTACAATTTTGTGAAAATTATTCTGGTAATAATTAATGCAATCCCATATGCAGAACAAATCATACATAAATCTCCTTGAGGAACAAAGTAAGCTAAATGTGGATCAGATGTGACTACACTGAAAAGCCCATAAAGATAGGTTGTATAGAACGACTGAGAAAAACAAAATTACCATAAGGGTCTGGGGGGCGTGTCCTGAGCTGGAGAAGTCTCTATCCACACAGACAGAGCAAAGGCTGGAAAGCAGGTCCGATTTAGCTTTCTGGGCAGATGACAGATGTTAGGTTCCTTCCTAACAGGAACTGAATCCAGAGGCTGCACATGGTAGGTAAGTAGTCCACTATTGAGCTCCATCTTCTGCCTCGATTATTTTTGTCTTTGTTTTTTTGTTTGTTTAAGACAGTATCCTGTTTTGCTACTTGTGGTTGTGATGAACACTAACCAACACCAACTTGGAGGAAGAGAGGACTAATTTGGTTACAGATTACAGCCCATCACTGGCAAAGCTGTGGTGGTGTGGATGAGAATGGTCCCCTTATGTAGGCTTATATATTTGAATACTTGGTCCCCAGTTGGTGGAACTGTTTGGGAAAGAGTAGGTGTGCATTGAGGTTTCAAAAGCCCACACCATTCCATTTCCTCCCTGCGCCCCGCCTCCTGTGCTGGTAGATTGGACATAAGCTCATCTACTGCTCCAGCGCCATGCCTGCCCGCCTACCCACCTGTCGCCATGCTCTCTGAGGTGACCGACTCGAATCCTCTCACACCGTGAGCCCCCCAGTTAAATACTTTTTTATAAATTGTCTTGGTCATGATGTTTAGTCGCAGCAACCGGAAAGTAACTAAGACAGAAGCCGAGGCAGGAACTCAAGCAGGGCAGAAAACTGGAGGCAGGAACTGAAGAAAAGACCTTGAAGGAACGATGCTTATTGGGCTTGCCCCCATGCCTTGCTCAGTCTGCTTTTTTATTTTACCTGCTCCGAGGTGGCTCCCCCCACAGTGAGCTGGGCCGCCCACATCAATCATTAACACCTTACACATGTGCCCACAGGTCAGTCTAATGGAGGCAATTCCTCAGTTGAGGCAGGGGCAGGTGGATCTCTGTGAATTCAAGGCCAGCCTGATCTACAGAGCGAGTTCCAGACCAGCCGGGCCTACACAGAGAAACCTTGTCTCAAAAAGCCAAGAAAAAAGAAAAAAGAAAGAAAAGAAAAGAGAAAACTGCTGCCAGTTGTCTGCCTGCTTTGTACAACTTCTACGACGAGAGTTCATCAAACCTTCGCTAGGAAGTTAATTTTCCTGAAATCAACATTTCCCTGTTAAATTGGCTCAAGTCTTTGCTTTTCCACTCCTTCCATTTTAAGACCACTCCTAGAACCCGTCACTAGAAGACCAGGGCCTTGTATCCAGCAAATGGATGGAATAAATGTTCGCAACCCAGCCCTCCACTCCCCCATCCCCCCTTTTTTTCTTTTTTCTTTTTTTTTTTTTTTTTGGTTTTTCAAGACAGGGTTTCTCTGTGTAGGTTTGGTTCCTTTCCTGGATCTCGCTCTGTAGACCAGGCTGGCCTCAAACTCACAGAGATCCAGCTGGCTCTGCCTCCCGAGTGCTGGGATTAAAGGCCTGTGCCACCACCACCCAGCAACCCAGACTTTTTTTTTTTTTTCTCTCCATGTGCTTTGGTGTTTTGCCTTCATGGATGTCTGTGTGAGGTTGTCAGATCTTCTCAAACTGGAGTTACAGACAGTTGTGAGCTGCCATGTGGATGCTGGGAACTGAACCCAAGTCCTCTGGAAGAGCAGCCAGTGCTCTTAACCACTGAGCCGTCTCTCCAGCCCCATTGTTTTGTTTTGTTTTTTCCCCCAGCATCCCAGATTTAACCATTAACATAACTCTTCCTATTTGGGGTTATCATTTGGGCTTTGCTTTTGTGGATTTTTTTTTAACATTTGTTTGTGTGTGATGTGTATGTCCATACCTGTACTACATTGTAAGTGTATGTGAGAAGGCAGTTTTTATGAGTTGGTTTTCTTCTCCTGGGATCAAACTCAGTCTTAGCAGCAAGCACCTTTACCTGCTTAGCCCACCTGGATACATCTATTTTGGAGTATGATACAAACTACATATATTTCTCCCAGAAATGTGTATCTATATTCACTGAACATTATAAACGATTACTAAATGGATTTGGATGGCGTCTTAGTTACTATCGCTGTGATGAAACACCACGACCAAAAGCAACTCAGGAAGGAAAGGGTTTATTTGGCTTACACTTCCACAGCACTGTTCATCACTGAGGGAAGTCGGGACAAGAACTCCCAACAGGACAGGAACCTGGAGGCAGAAACTGACACAGAGGCCACAGAGGGGAGGTGCTTACCGGCTTCTCATGGCTTGCTCAGTTGTTTTCTTAAAGAACCCAGGACCACCCGCCCAGAGCTGACCCCACCCACAATAGGCTGGGCCCTCCCCCATCAATCACTAATTGAGAAAATGCCGTACAACTGGATCTGATGGAGGCATTTTCTCAATTGAGGGTCCCTCCTTTCAGATGACTTTGGCTTGTGTCAAGTTGACATAAAACTGGCCAGCACAGATGGCTCCTTCTAAATGAACTGCCTAGCCCCAGAGCAGATCTAAAACCGAGGGACTCTGACGGGTTAAAAGGGGAAGAGGCCACCACTGAAATGACAACCTTAGATGGTAGGCAGCGCTGTTTCAGTTGGCTGGGAGCTGCGGCTGGAGTGATCCAGACGGGGTCAATGTCAGGGTGAGCCCTGCGAGCTCCCAGACCCCACCACTCTTCTTGATCCGTAGCTGTCAGGCCCATCCGGTTGGGTGAACCCGGAGATATTAACGTTCGAGGATGCAGAGACACCCTAACCCGGAGTCCCCCAGCCTTCAGCTCCTGGAGCTTGGGATTTTTCCTGCCTCCTCCCCGCGGTGGAGGATGTGGGTGTGGTCCTGACGCAAAGCCTGGGAACAGCCCTCCGTGGGACAAAGAAGCAGGGGCGGACGGCTCTGGGCAGGCCCTGACTGACGTCCTCTGTCCTTTGGTTGTGTCAGGAAAGCCCAGGGCTACCTGCCCATCCGTGGGAGGCTTGCAGGGCTGCATCGCGAGGCCACGCCCACCACGGGCAGCCCTGGGCCGCTTGGACGCTTAGTCTAGACCTCGCCCACACCGGCCTCTGACCCCAAGGCCCCGCCCCCAGAGGCCCCACCCACCAGCCGTCAAGCGGGGGGTCTCTAGGCACCCCCAGAGCCCCGCCTTGAGACGCGAGGCCCCGCCCACCCTGCCCAACCTCCTCTCACCCCGCCGCCAAGTCTCCGCCCTATGGGGGTCAGGGCCCGGCCCCATCCTGCATAGGCCACACCCACCCGCCACCAAGGCCCCGCCCACGCGACTAGATTCCCGCCCACGAGGGGAGAAGCACCACCATCAGGTCGAGGCCCCGCCCCTCCGACCCCGCTCATGCGCCAAGGTCACGGCTCCGCTCACCATGGTCCCCGCCTAGTCACCCCGAGGACCCCGCCCCTCGCCGAGGGCCTGCCTCCAGGTCCCGCCCCGTCCCGAGGCCCCGCCCCGCCCCCGAGGCCCCGCCTTCCGGCCCCACCCCCAGCCGCCTGGTCCCCTCCGGGAGTGGCGACCGAGGCTGGGCTGAGAGGTGCTGCGCTTCCTCCGCTCGCAGCCGTATCGCAGAGCCGCTGTCTCCCGCAGCCGACAGGCTCGCCACACGCCCGCCGCCGAGGTCCCCGGCCGCCGGTAAGTCTCGTCCCCGCCCGCGGGCCCGGGAGCGGCGGATGCGCAGGGCTCGGGCGGCGGCGCGTCTGCTGCACTGCGGGTACGGCCGCGCGTGGGTGTGGGCTTCAGCCCCGGCCTTCCGCGCCTGGGCAGGGTCCCTGCGAGCAAGTGGAGGTCGGACGGCCACCCGTCTCCGCCTCGCCGGCCCAGGGCGGTTCTAGAAGGTCAGCCTGGGTCGGGCAGGGCTTCCCGGTTCCCCGATGGGGTCCCAGCTTCCGTGCGGGTGCACCAGCCAGCCTGGCTCTGCGCCGGAGGATTAGCAGCCGCCGAGGAGGTTCTCACCCGGTGACAGCAGCCTCCCTCTCGGGAGACCTGTGTAGGGTTGTTTGTTGAGGACACCCCACATTTAAAAGCTATTGCTGTGAGGTGTCAGGTGTCTGCTTTTTTTTCTTTTTTTTCTAGTGCCATTTGATCTCGCTCTGAAAGAACGAAGTCAAAACTGGGCCAGTTGGTGAAGAGGGTTGATGTGCTGTAGACGCAGGGACATCATCGACAGGTAATGGGAAGGCCGCTTGCTGGTTCTCGGTTTTTACCGTGTTCATCCGACTCCTTCCTTGTGAGAGTATTTACAATCGACTTCCGGATCTAGCAGATGGTTTGGGGTTTTCGTATGAGCTACGAAATTAGGAATGGGTAATGTGAGAGAGCTCCTCTGACGCTTTCTGTTGTGAGGTTGATGACTTGGGTGCGTACACCTGTTCCTCTGTGTATAGACGTAGCATATATATTTTATATATATAATATAGCTTACTTAGCACTATCAGTTTACTGAACTTCTGCATCTCACCAAGGTGTCCAGCATAGCTGCACGATAGAGGTTGACCTGGTCATTCTTTGCACTGGTATAACAGAGATTCCTGCTGAACTGAGCCTGAATCCTACGTATACCTCTAATTCCTAATATTCCCATCTTTCGGCTGGCACATCCCTCATGGAACTCCAGTGTGTTTCATAAGTGAGAGGTGTATTGAGCAGACACAGACGCTGTGTAGTTTTGTAATTCCCCATGCCCCATGTTTTGAAGGTGTTTCAACAGCTTGCATGAATAACTTCCAAGCTTCTTAGCCATACTGTTATTACCAGCTAGCACTTTCTTCCAGCATCAGACCATAACAGAGAACTGCACCTGCGGCCTTCATCCCTGGCTGAGAGCCTCCTTGCCGGGAGCAGCCAGGCACCCGTGTCCTGAACACTGATCTTATCAGTGGTGGCTCTCTTCCTGGTAACACAAGAGTCCACACCTGTGGACCTTGAGGACATGTCTGTTGATAGTTGGACTTCCTCTTCTCTTTCTTTTTCTTGTCTGACTCTGTGTGTGTGTGTGTGTGTGTGTGTGTGTGTGTGTGTGTGTGTGTGTGTGTGTGTTGGGGGCAAATGTGTGGGTTTCATTTCTCAGGAAGGCCATCCATTTTATTTTGAGGCAAAGTCTCTCCTTAAGCCTGGAGCTCAGGTTGTGTTGGGCTTCTGGACAGAGAGCTCCGGTGCCTGGGTCACAAGAGTGTGCCCCACCATATCTGGGGGTGGAATTCAGATCCTCAGCGCTTTCCTGACTCCAGCCCACCCTTGGTCACCGTATGCCAAATTCAGCTGCAACATTTTAAGTAATTCCTCTGTTAGTCCTGCCCAAGTTTCTTTCCCTGGTTCTGGGACACTTAATAAGAAAGCTGAGCCGGGCGGTGGTGGCGCACGCCTTTAATCCCAGCACTCGGGAGGCAGAGCCAGGCGGATCTCTGTGAGTTCGAGGTCAGCCTGGGCTACCAAGTGAGTTCCAGGAAAGGCGCAAAGCTACACAGAGAAACCCTGTCTCGAAAAACCAAAAAAAAAAAAAAAAAAAAAAAAGAAAAGAAGAAAGCCGTACATAGGGTATTTCAGGACTGAAGTTATGTCGGAGTTCAGACTGGAAATTCCTTAGAGAAAAAAAGAGGGGGTATACTCAGCTATAGGAACTTCATAGACTTGATTTGGTAAAATAAGCCGCTGCCTCAGTTGGGCACCTTTTCACTCTGATTTCACCAAGTGTGAAGCTTGTTATTTCAGAAAAAGCTTACAGGTCCTCCTGAGAGTGGGTTTTGCGGATTCATTTGCGTAGTGCAGCGCAGAGGCTCTGTGGTAGGATGAGTCTGTCTTGGAACGTGCTCCATGCAGTGTGAAGGGAGCAGAGAGGGGCGCCTTGGAGACTGGCGTTAGTGTAGGGAGTGTTCACTTACGCCACAGGAGGATTCTGGGAGTGCTGTGTGAGAACATGGGACAGGAGAAGAATGAGAGTGGGTGGGAGACTCTGGACACCTGCAGGGGCCAGGGGGCTTGCACCTCAGGACAGAGGGACAAGGCAGAGCCAGCAGGACTTGGGTTGAGTGTGGCAGGCCAAGGGAAGGAAGAGTCTAGAGGAGCATGTCTGGCCCACAGAGGGGGCACCTTCTATAGAATGGGAAGATGAGGGAAGAGTGTGCTGAGTGGATGGAATTCAGTTAGGTTAGCTTAAAAAAAGTGTTAATTTGGGTATAATTTACAGACTGCAAAATTCACCAAGTGTATAATTCAGCGATTTTCAGTAGATTTACAGAGTTGAGTAACAGTCGCCATAACCACATTTCAGTGACCTCAAATGACCCTATCTTTGTCTGTTTCTGGTCTGCCCCAGGCAACCACTAACCTGCTGACATTACGAGAGACTTGCACACCTGGGGTATTTTATACAAATGAAGTCATACAATATATGATCTTGCTTGGCTGACCATTTCCACTAAGCTTATACTTTCTTTCTCTTCCCTGCACCCCGCAGCATCTCATGTCCCCCTCCCTCAGTCTACCTATGTCTGTCTGTCTCCATCTGTCATGAGCCCCGGGATCTCATGTGTCTTAGGTGGGTCTTGAACTCACTGTGTCTCTGAGGATAACCTCGAACTCCTAATGCTCTTGCCTCACTGCCTAGTGCTGTGATTATAGGCATGCTCACCATGTCTAGCCCAGAGTCAGGTTGCCAGGCTCCTGTAATAAGTACTTTTCCCTCCTGAGCCATCAAGCCGGCTCTCTTACTTGGTTTTTGTGGAGAATATTTCCAGTACCCTAGTCTAGTTGTAGAGGATTGAACTGCTAAGTGGATCCTTCAGATTGAAAGCACTCCCTTAGGTTTGTAATGGGAGGGGCCTTTTGCATTCAGAATGACCAGCCAGCAGTAAGATGTAATTTTGCTGGTTTCTCTCCTGGAATTAATTTTGTCCGTTAGACAGGTCCTAGCATCCTTCTTCTTTCTGCCTAGTGCACTTGTGTCCCTCAGAATCCAGGAGGGTGGGAACTCTTTATCTTTACTTACATACTGCCTGGTCTGGGAGCCTTGCTAAATATTTGAATTGGATTGCCTAGTGAGGTTGTGGACACAGGTCTCTCGTTTGTAACTCGGAGTTGGGAAGGATTTCTGCCTGGGAGCGGCTCCCTCATGTCCTTTTCTGATTTCGCCTTTAGAGCCCTCCTTCAGTGTGAGAATGTACGATGGACCCAGAGGAGCAGGAGCTGCTAAGCGATTACAGATACAGAAGTTACTCCTCAGTGATCGAAAAGGCTTTAAGAAACTTCGAGTCCTCCAGTGAATGGGCGGATCTCATATCTTCACTGGGCAAACTCAACAAGGTACCGGGCCATTTCCTGTTTGGAAGGTGTGGAGGTGGGGACGGAGTTGTCTTTTTGTTATGGTAAGGAATTTGTGAAGGTTAGAACATCTAGAAAAACAGAAGAGAGAGGACAGCCAGAGATTCTGTACCTCAGACTTAGCATGCTTAGCACAGGTCACCGCATAGCACTCTTCCAGCATCTGTCGAGCACAGAATTTGTTGTGTTGGGTTTTTATAGCATTGATACAGTGGAATGGCCTTTTCTTTTTTTCTTTTCTTTGGTTTTTTTGAGACAAGGTTTCTCTGTGTAGCCCTGGCTGTCCTGGAAACTCACTCTGTAGAACAAGCTGGCCTCAAACTCAGAGATCTACCTGCTCCTGCCTCCCAAGTGCTGGATTAAAGGTGTGCGCCACCACACTTTACCACACTACACCTGTGGGTAGCCTTTTCTCAATAAGTCTATGTACTGACAATTTAAAATCGTCAGCCTAGTTATTGAAAGATTATTCCGTGTCTGCTGAGGGTTTTTCTGTTTCTTTTGTGCTCTACTTTTTAGGCCCTTTTGTTACTAACTGGTAACTTCTAGAAGAATAGAAAGTAAACTAATAGTGTGAGTTTGTATATGAGTGTGTGTGCATGTGAGTATATGAGTGTGTGAGAGTGAGTGTGTGTGTGTGTGTGTGTGTGTGTGTGTGTGTGTGTGTGTCTGGGTGTGGAGACTGGGTTATGGTCTGGGAAGACCCAAGTGGATCAAATGGGGCTCCGGTGGTCTCTGTGTGACTCTCCTGTCCTGCCCAAAGGGAGGACACCACAGGGATCCTTAGGCACACTGTGACCATTGTGGTGCACAGTAGAGAACTCTCAGGCTGTCTGGCCAGCACTCGGGTTGGAGCATGAGTGTCAGATGGAAGTCGGAGGATTCCCCCTCCATCTCTATTCTGCATGTCAGGGAGCCCCAGAAAGCCCCGCTGAGGAGAGAGAGTGCCTCCCTTTATTTTCCAGGAACAGGGGTAGGGGTGTGGTGGAGAATGGGGCAGCTGTGTGTCCCCCTCCCCGTGTACCCACCTTAACACTCTCACTCCGGGGCCAGAAAGCAGCTCCCAAAGTGCCTGCCTGGCTGGCCTAAGGCCCTGGGCTCAGTTCCCAGCGTAGGGTGGGGGTGGGGCAAGCGGCTCAGCCTGGCAGATGGCTGTCGGGCTTGGGGAGAGATAGGAGGTTGCAGCCCATTGGCCAGGAAAGGCCTGGCTTCCTTCAAGGCACATCTACTTGGAAATGTCACAGGCAGGTAAGTGCTCAATAGGATTGACAAATTATACTCCCGAGGTTTTTTGAGGTGATACTGGAGCCTGAGGTTCCTTGGTTGGACAGCCCCAGCCCAGGAATACTCAGGGCGGGTGGGGAGGTGAACACTTAGGGACTCCCAGAGACTGGTTAAAGGGGCGGGGGGGGGGGGGCACACCCAGGCACATTGGAGTCCTGCCAGATGCTTTACTACTCAGTCCCTGACTTACCAGGTGTCCAAGCACTGGGCTTCCAGCACGGGGACGTGGAGAAGACCAGAAGCTGAAGGCTCCTGCCGCAAGTACAGGATGAGTTCAAAGCCAGCCTGAGCTATTGTGGCTGTGTCAAAACAAAGGAAAGACAGAAAGAACACTGAGCTCTGTGTGTGTGTGTGTGTGTGTGTGTGTGCGCGCGCGCGTGCGTGTGTGTGTGTGTGTGTGTGTGTGTGTGTGCATGCATGCATGCGTGTGTGCGTGCGTGCCTGCGTGCACGCATGCATGCAGATATGTCACGGTAACAGGAGCTTGAGGAGCTGGTCACATGGCATCTGCACTTAATTAGCAGAGAGGTGAACACTGACACTCAGTTCACTTTCTCCTTCAGTCCAGGACCTCAGGAGTGGAACCACCTACATTTAGGGAGGGTGGGTCTTCCCCCCTTAGTTATCTTACTGTACATACAGTTAACAGTATTAACCGTCACGTCTAGTAGAGCTAATGCTCGTATAGCAGTCCGAAAGAAATGGGTTTCTTTAACAGACTCTCCTGCAGGAGAGGGCTGACATTCTCGGATGCATTTCAGGTGAGGGAACAGAATCCTGGAGAGCTAATCTATTACTGTGGGTGCAGCTAAGGCACCCTGGGGCTCTGTCTTCCTGCTATAGTCCTGGTGTCCAGGGCTGTCATGGGTGCTGGATGGACAGTGTCTTGGACGCTTTGAAGGGCTTGATTCCTAAGTACAACCCGTAGCGAGCGTTACTTTTGTTGCTTGTCCTGTTGTTGTGGGAGCAGATTCTGAGACATGGAGGTGTGGAAGGGCTCCTCCGGAAACACACCTGGCCCAGGCTATAGCCCTGAGTGGAGTGGAGCTGGAGTGGCAGGTCCCGTCACCCTGCTGGACTTGTCTCGTCTACACGGTCCCCAGCAAATGGTAGAAACTGAGTCATTCCTCCTTTCTGGGAAGGACTGAGTGCAGCTCTTAACACTTTATTTTCCTAAGGATTGTTCCCTGATAGGACCCCTGTTTGTGGTATTGCACTGGATAAAGGTTTGATTTAAAAGGTTACTTCTTCTACAGATTTTTACCCAAGGTATCCCACCCTGTCCTTTGGGCATTATTGCTTAACACCACCAACAACAACAACCCACCCCCACCAAAAACAAGGTCCTATGTTTCACAGTTAGCCTGGCACTAGCCTCTCTGCCTACCCTCCACCTCCACCCCCACGACGGTGCATCTGTGTATGTGGTGATGGCGTTGAACCGTGTGTGGCAGCTGAGCTGCAGCCCTGGCCCTTTGTTCTCTGCTGCTGTAATTAGGCAGTGGGTCAGAGCGTCCAGCCTGAAGGATTTGCAAGACTTCAGTGGGACAAGGGTGCCAGAGTAAGACTGTCCTCAGCTCTGCCTTCCGTAGCTGACGTTCACTGAGAACTTCTGTGTGTTAAGGACTCGCTGTGCCGTGTTGTGTTGTACCTGTAACACACCCCAGGCCTGGTGGTGCTGGCCTGCCGTTCTAGCTATTGGGAGGCTGAGAAAGGAGTGTGGCAAATACAAGGCCTGGCTGGGCTACAGAGTGAGTTCAAGGCCAGCCTGGGCAAGGCGAGACACTGTCTCAAAGTAAAAAGTAAAAAGAGGGTTTCAGGTACAGCTCTGTGGTGGATCTCTTGCCTGGCGTGTGAGGTATGGGTTCAATCCCCAGTATTGTAGCATAGAATAAAATAAAAAGCTACTAGTAAAATAAGTTGACATCCAGCTCTGACCACGCCCCTGCACAGGCTCAGCCCACGTGCCTGACCCCCAGAGCTATGCTGTTGTTAGTCTTTTCCTATGTCTTCTTGCCGAAGTCTATGCAGTTTATATATGGAGGATGAGTTGTGCCTTCTCGTGGCCAAGGAGCCCCACTCCGTTGCCCAGGTGAGGCCAGTGCGATTTCTTTGCCAGTAGCTATTGACTAACTCGTTCAGATCAAGTAGCTGTTAGTGGCTGTTGTGTGTTGCACTGTACTTATCAAAATCCTCACTCTGGGTCCTCAGAATGTAACTGTATCTGCAAATAAATAAACTCTTTACAGAGCTGATCAAGCTGAAGTGAAGTTATTAGTGATGGCTGGAACCCACTGTGTAAGGTATCCTTATGATAAAGGGGCATGTTTTCTTGGGGTTTTTTTGGTTTTTTTTTTTTTTTTTTTTTTTTTGAGACAAGGTCTCACAATGTATCCCTAGCCTGAAACTTGCTATATAAACCAGGCTACCCTCGAACTCATAGAGGTCCACCTGCCTCTACCTCCCAAGAGTGGAAGTAAAGGTGAGCACCATCACAGAAAGGGGACATTTGAGCCAGGCCTGGTGGCTCAGGCTTGTAATCCCAGCTACTCAGGAGGCTGAGGCAGGAGGACAGCAGGTCTGAAGGCCACCTGGACTAGAGAGAGAGTCTGATGCCAGGCTGGGCAAGTTTGTGAGACTTTGACCTGATAAATTAGAGAGAGGGCCAGAGGGCTGTGACTTAGCGGTAGGACATTTGCCCACCATGCGTTAGGCTCCAGGCTCAGCCCCCAGTTCTGCGGAAAAAGGAGGAGACTTGGACACAGACAGGCATGTATGGATAAGTGACACCATGTGTGACGAGAACAGGACCGTGCCGTCTAGGGAACACCACGGACCAGCAGACTGTGAGAGCAGCTGGGATGTGGGGGCCGATTATCGTCAGCTCTCATGAGGAGCCGGTGTGCTGAGCCCTGAAGTGTGAGTGGACAGTGCCTTCAGCTCCTCTGTGTCACAGTTTAAGTCACTTTGTGAGCCCAGCTGTATCTGTTAGAGCAGGTTCGTCAGAGGACGCCAGATGCCACAGTAGACTGAACATCTGGGTGCCGGGCTGTGGCAGGAACACAGAACCCCTGTTCACGTGGAAGATGAGGCTTTAATGGTGGGACAGCAACCAGCGTGACATTGAGTCTTGAGCGCTAGGAGGGAAAATTAAATGTGGGACGTGGTGGGGAAGGGGGACGGTGATGGTTTTTAGACAGAGGTGGCTTTCTGCTGACATGACATTCGAGCAGAGGCCTGAGTGAGCGGGCAGGGAGGCTGTCTGTGATTGAAGGCCTGAGTCCAAGGCACAGTGAAGTATGGCTGCTTTAGAGACAGAGAGAGTGACAGAGAAAAGGGGAGTCCTAGGATTAAGTCCTTCAGTTGTGGGGAGCAACAGGGTTTTTATAGCGAGGGAAAGGAGGAGTTGGGCAGGAAGACAGCTGCTGGGCGGGGATTGGTTAGCAAAACCAATAACTGTGGTGGCATCTGACAGAGACCATCAGATGTCCTGGGGAATCCCAATCTAAAGAAAATTCCTTTGGTAGTTAATACTTTAACCAGCTAGGTGGGAGCATTTCTTCTGTAGTCTGGAGACAGGGTCTTGCTGTGTAGCCCAGGCTAGCCTTGATCTTACAATCCTCCTTGCTCAAGCCCCTGGGTACTGGGACTGAATGTGTGTACCACTGTGCCTGGCTCTAGGTGTGGATTCTCTTTAGCGGAATTAGGGAGAAGCGGGAAGCGGCGGTGGTGGTGGTGGTGGTGGTAAAGGGGCAGCCCTGTCACAGCCTGGATGTCCCCTGGGCGTCACTATGTCCTGATTGTCCTCTCTTTAAGTGTTGTAGGCAGCGGAAGCAGAGTTCTCCTGCTGAGACCTCTGCTCGGGTGAAGCCAGGACTCTTGGCTTTAGGGCAGAAGAGAATTTCAGGATGAATCTGTGTGTAGCTGGGCAGGGCTTAAGAAAAGGTTTTGAAGAGATTTCAGCGGGGCGTTAGAGAGAACAAGAGGCTGAAGAAAACGAGTTTGTCCCCCTGAGTGAGTTGGTGAGCTTCTCGAGAGAAGGCTATGTTCAGGTGTCATGGTGATGGCTGCATGTGTTCCACAGGTTTCTAAGGAGTTCTTTTTATTTTCCTTCTTAGGAAATGGGATCTGAGGGTGGTTCCTGAGGTGTGTTGGACAGGATTGAGGTCTGATAGACAAAAATCTGAGGTTGCAGGAATTCAAGGGATCCTTACGATAGTAAGACACAGGAGTTAAGACATGTTTGGTCCATAGCAAGCTCTCTAATTTTGTTTGTGAGATTCTCAGGAAGTTTGGGGTTTTACCCTTGAAAAGGAGTAAGGTTTAATCCAAGGTTGTGTACATTCTGGCATTAAGTATGGTTCAGTGCCATTTTAACATTTCTATAGGAAATACCTCCATGGAGGAATAGTGTTCCTAGTTAGGCAACTTCCACAGCGAACTTAGTCATATGTGTCAAAATCCTCCATTCATCTGAGGTGGGGCCTCTTCTTCCTTCCCATGCCCCCTTTTTTATTTTCCCTGTCTTGTGTCCGGTCTCGTAAACCAATGACACTCCCTGGAAAAGGCACACACCACTGCCTCACTCTATCCTAATTACCTTTGAAAGGGTCTCTCCACATGCAGGTCTGCTGAAAGGTATTGGGTATTAGGACTTCAGATAGCAATTAGTAGATCTCGCAGTGAAATCCAGACGTCTGTCCACATCGCAGTTCACAAGCTCCTTTCTCGCAGATGCTCAGATGGGCTTTCTCACCAATGGAGGCTACGGTGCTCTTTGTTCAAACCTTTTCACTGCCCAGGAGCCTTGTGGAGGGAGACCTTTGCCTGTGTAGTGCTAGAGTGACGGTGACCCTGGGGACGTCCTGGGCAGGCTCCGCTGCTCTCTCCAGGCAGCCTTCCTGATGACTTGAGCTCTGGCTGCCGTGCTTCACACTACACCCACTCCTTCCAGGAGGGACAACACTGTGGGGTGTCCTACAGATGTGTGTGAGGATCTCTTCCCGACCCCGAGGAGCTAGGCCAGCCCTCCTCACTCCCGCTGCCTGGGCCCTGAGAAGGGGGTGACGAGACGCCCCTCCCAGCCATAAGATGCCGGGGCTGTCTCTTGTCCGTTGCTGGCATGTGACCCCTCTGTCTGGGGCTATGTCTGTTTAGCTACTTGCTAGCAACCTTCGATGTTCTCCACTGATAGTGATCAGCTCAAACCCCTGGTTCCAGCATGTGGCAGCAGCTGCTGAATTCTGGTGTGTTGTGCCCAGTTCAGGGGTTCAGATGACACCATGGCCCTCATCCCAGATTGCTGGGCTCTTGCCGAGACTCCAAGGGCATTGCTGACTCAGCTGCCCAGTGTGAGCTTCTCAAACATGACAAGGTTGAGGGGCTTTTTTGAGAAGAGCTTTCTGTCTGCAGAGGAGTCCGTTATGCTTTCCAGTAGTTTGTGACCAGGATAGCTGACTTATTTTGTGTTTGAGTGAAAGAATTTGTTTGTGGTTCATCCTCTCCAATCTGCTGGAGGGATGGAAGTCAGCCAGGTTCACACAGACAAGTAACTCTTCAGTAACCAATAACCAAACAATAGCAGTGTGCCATCCAGCAGAATGGATGGAGTTCAGGGTCCAGGAAAGAGATGGTGACCCATTACGTTGCTCTGTCTAGAAAGTGAAGCTTGAACTCTCCCCGCATGGACAGCAGTATGTTGAAGACTCAACCCCCACGTGACTCTGGAGAAAGTGTCATTAGTAGGCAATTTAAGTTAAATGAGGTCATAGAATGGGCCCTTATCGGATAGGACTATGCCCTTGAAAGAGGGGAAAAAGACACCTCCTCCTTGTCTGCTCTCTCCAAGCACTCTATGCAAAGACACAGTCAGAAGGTAGTCATCTGCAAGCCAGGAAGAGATCGGAGTCAGCCGCCCCGTGCTCATGGCCTCTGGTACTGTGAGAAGTAAATTCGTGTTGTTTGAAAGACACAGTGTGTAGTTTGTAAAAGTAGCCCAATCAGACTGAAACAGAAGGGCGAAGTTAAACTTGGCTGCCTTTCAGTCCAGGCAACGGTTCGGACGTGAACACCAACCTTCAAGCTGGTATTTGAGTCCATTATAGGCTTTCCTCTCTGTCCTTTTTAGTGGGCCCCATACCTCCAGCCAAGCTGTATGGACGCACGGTAGCCTGAACACAGTTCTGCAAACCCAGGTCCTCACAAAGACTCTACCACAGAACCACAACACCAGCCCTGCACATATCCAGTGGGATTCGATGGGGTTTGACATGCATACAGCCCCGTGAGACCGTCACCACCATCAAGAGCGTGTGTCTGTCACCTCCAGAAGTTCCCTCCTGGTGTTTCTTATCCACATCACCAGACAACTGGCTCCTTCCTCTCTGCCACTGTAAAGGAGTTCACATTTTAAAAAGTTTTATGTAAGCAGAGCCAGGTGTGGTGGTAAAGACTTGTAATCCCAGCAGCTGGGTGCTAGATGCAGGAGACAGCCTCCAGCTACATAGTGAGCGTAAGGTTAGCCTGGGCTACCTAAGACGGTCCTAAAAGTAAGCTACTCTACACTTTGTATAAAGGGGCGCATCCCCTGTTTTTCCTGCTCTGACCTCTGGCAGTTAACAAAGCTATCCTGAAGGTTAACGAACTGTAGATATTGATAATTCATTTACCTTGTACTGCTGGGGAAGGTCCACAGATACACAGTTTGTAGATCCATTTCCTGTTGAAGACAATTGACTTTCTTCCAGTGGGTATGTATTTTAATTTTGTTTTGTTTTGTTTTGTTTTTTGTTTTATTTTGTTTTTCGAGACAGGGTTTCTCTATGTAGCTTTGCACCTTTCCTGGGGCTCACTTAGTAGTCCAGGCTGGCCTCGAACTCACAGAGATCCACCTGGCTCTGCCTCCCGAGTGCTGGGATTAAAGGCATGCGCCACCACCGCCCAGCTAATTTTTTTTTTAATGATTTATTTGTGTGTCTATGTGAGAAGCCCCAGGAACTGCAGTCACAGAGAGTTGTGAGCTACCATGTGGATCCTGGGAATTGAACCTGGGTCCTCTGGAAAAGCAGTCAGTGTTCTTAACCACTGAGTCATCTCTCCAGCTCCTGTTTTAATTTGTTAAAGCTTTATTTTTTATTATTTTTTTACTTATTTGTGTGTACACAGGTGCATGTACCTATGCTTTTGAGTGGAGGTCAGAAGCAAGCTAGGATCTCGTGGAGTCACAGGCTCGTTAATGAGGTGCTGAGCTCCAGACCCTGGTCCTCAGGATTGTGCAGCAAGTGCTCTTAACTGCTGAACCACCTCTCTGGCTGCATGTTTAATGTCTGTAGAGGCCACAAGAGGTTTGCCAAGGGGATGCACCATTCTACATCCTGCTCATGTGTGAGAGCTACAGCCCTTCCCTGTCCTCAACACTTGGTGTGAGCAGACTTGAGCCACTATTCAGAGGGAATGGAGTAAAAGTTCATTGTGACTTTTGCATTTTTTCACATGATAAACAATTAGAATGTTAACATGGGCCACTATAAATTTATTTTAATCCCGTGCACATAAAACACAAAGGCAGTCGTAAGGGCCTTTATTCTTGTATATGGTAACAAATAATGGGAAGTAACTATGTCAGTTAGGGAGCTCCTTGAAGTAAATCATGATGTGACATACAATGGCTTACGTGGCCTTCAGATGAGGTAGACCAGTAGTCTAAAGGAGAATGTTCCTGGGATAAAGTGAAGGGAGGGAAAAGTAAATGGGTAGTTTCTACATAGCTCTCTCCGTCCTGCTTATGTGCGCACATGTGTGCACCCACTCGTCCGTGCGTGCGTGCGTGTTAAGTGCAGGTGGCTCCAGAGAGGTGTCAGACCCCTTGGAGCTCAAGTTCCCAGCAGTTATGAGCTGCCCAACAGGGATGCTGGGAACAGAACTCAGGTCCTCTGTAAGACCAGAACAAGTTCTTAGCCACTGGGCATCTCTCCAGCCCCAACACGTTTGGTAAGTTTTAATGGCACATGTTCCTTCCACTCACATCTTCCAGGCACACTGAAAAATGTCCCCTGGCTGAGCAGATGGCCCAGCAAGCCTTTACTGTGGGAGAATGGCGGGTGATCTCATTAGGCAGTGATCCTAACAGAAGGGCCTCTGGTGCCTCTCACTGCCTCACCCCTGCCCGGCCTCTGGTGCTTCTCACTGCCTCACCCTTGCCCGGCCTCTGTTGCTTGTGTCATTAAGAATCAGTGTGTTCCTTAGTGTGTGCGTCATCTCACTAGCCGATCAACATGTGAAGTGTCGGGCTGGAGCGATGCTCAGCAGTTAAGAGTGCGTGCTGTTCTTGTTCAGTTCCCAGCACTCACACCAGGCAGTTCACAACCGCCGTAACTCCAACCCAGAGGAGCCGGTGTCTCTGGGCCTCGAAATCACCTGCACTCACATCTACATACCCACACATGGGCACATGTATGTTATTTTTTTTTAATAAAATAAGCCGTTAAAATGTGTGTATATGAATGATACACAGTGTTACTTTTTACGCAAGTGAAAGACCCTTGCTTCTGGTGACTCCCCAGCTGGATGTCTCAGTGCCTTGGTATGCTGGCAGATAGTCTAATGGGGCTGCCGCCTGGGGAAGAAGGCAGGAGCACTGAGCATGCTCAGAGGGAGCAGCTGGGTTCAGTTCAGACTCCTTACTTCTGAATGTGGGGCAGGCATGTGGCTGCCCACCCGATAGCCAGTCCCTTCTCTTTCTTGTTAAAAAGACCCCTGTTCTGTGGAGAGATCACGTGGGAGTGAGCTCTGAGGTAGCTGGAGGCGTAATGCTCTGGTTCTCAGATTGAATCCTGCTGATTCCGTTTTCTATGACGCAGTTTACTTTAGACGTGGCCTTGTGATTTGTGGGACCCCTGAGACGTGGGAGGAAGGCTGCAGGCCAGCTTCTGAAAGGGATTTCCTCTGCTCCGAGACATAAAAGGAAGACACTGTTTGCTTGTTTTCATTCCATTGAGAGTGAGCTATTTTTGTCGTGCTTCTCTTTATATTTGTAACAGAGATGGAAGCCTGCCCCTCTGTATGGGAGTGTCTCGGCCACGGATCAGGGGCATCTGGGGTGGAGGTGGGTGCCGTTCTGTGCACTGTAGGATGTTTGTTAGCGTCCTGGCCTCTTGTCCACGATGTACCAGTACAGCCCAGTCATCCCTCCTCTGCCCCCAAATAGAAACGTCATAAATGTCTCCAGGTATTTCTGAATGCCCTCCCCCAAGGGGGGGGGACCTTGCTCTGGATTTTTGGCTTTATAAGTTACATTATGTTTTCTTTATTTAAAATCGTGTGGCTGGATACTCTGTGTCCATACAGCCGAATGTGTCACAACCAAGCCCATCTTTTAACCTCATCCGAGCTGGCGCCTGGTTCCCCTGTGGGCCACGCAGACACACTTGACAATTGACAGTGAAAGTGTTTGTGTGTCCTTACAAGGTGCAGGATGGGGCTGAGGGTAGAGCTCGGTTTGCCTGGTGTACACCAGGTGAGCCCCACTGTGCTGCCCGAAGGGGAACAGTGAAGGAGTGGTGTTGCTGGGGTGCGGCTCCAGGGAGAAGTTAAGGAGTCCTAACGGGCGGACGGGGGAGGGCGGCTCTGGCTGTAAGGGCTTGCTGTCTGAGGACCTGAGCTGAGATCCCTAGAACCCATGTGAAACGGTGCGTGCCTGTAACCCTGGGCTGAGGAGGTGGGGACACAAATGGCCCTGAGCCTGCTGCTCAGCCTGTCCAGCTGAATCTGTGAGCTCCAAATTCAGTGAGAGACCTTGTCCCAGTAGATAGGGTGGAAGGTGACCGAGGAAACCCCTGACATTAGCCTGAGGTTCCACACACATGTGTGAGCCACACACACACAGAAGGAGTCTTACACACACACACACACACACACACACACACACAGGGAAGGAATACGTGTCTAATACACACAGGTATACATGTGTGGAGTGTGTGCATATGTAGAGGGCACCTGTGTGTGCATATGCATGTGCAGAAATGTGCATATGCATGTGTAGGTTGTATGTCTCTGTGTGTATGCATGTCTGCACACTACGTGTTAAAGTACTAGAGAAGTGGGGTGGATGCCCCGGGTGTCTCAGCTCCTTTCAGTGTTTACATGGCCAGCCAGTGAGTAGGTGGGTGGCAGCACATTTTCGGTGTGAGAAAACAGCCTTGGGGCACTCAGGTAGCCTGTGACAGCCTGGCAGTCCATGAGAGGAGGATCCCTGACCTAACCCAGCCCGGCAGGTTAGGTACAGACCCTTGGTCTTACAGTGGCTTCCTGAGCTCTTTCCCAAGCATCTCCTCTTGACAGAGTCCACTCTGGGTGAATGATAAATGTCTCTGCACCTGTCCACCGCCCACTGGCTGCGCTTGGCCTCTGGGCCTGCCCTGCTACAGTCAGGCCCCTTCACCTTCCTGCTTGCACCTTTGGGACTCTCCTAGTCCAAATCATCAACCTGCTGCTACTCACCACCCCAGCAGCAGCCCAGAAAGCACTGGCTGATAGGGCAAGAACAAATGGCCTTGAACTCATGGCAATCCTCCTGCCTCTGCCTTGAAAATGCTAGGATTATAGGCCTGAGCCCCTGCATCCGACTTAATAAGAATTTTTATTTATTCATCTATCTCTCTATATAAATACAAGTATATATTTGGTTTGGTTTTTTGAGACAAGGTTTCACTGTGTAGCCCTGGCTGTCCTGGAACTTGCTCTATAGACCTTGAACGCAGGAATCCACTTGCCTCTGTCTCCTGAGTGCAGGAACTAGTGGTATATGCCACCATACCTGGCTTAAGAAGTTGTAAAAAGAAAACCTTAGCTTTCTAATCTCTCTACATGAGACGAACAGTTGAATTAACCTACACAGGTTCCTCTCCGGAAGCTTTACCAAGTGAGGTGCCAGGAGGTGGGTGCTGCATGGAGAGCTGACTCATCCTGAAGCTTCTTGTTTGCCCAGAAGTTGAAGTGGTGTCACTCCCCAGTTAAACACGGGCCAGCCTTGCTGTGGGTCCCGACTCCAGCTGTGGCTCTCAGGAGAGGCAGGAGACCCATTTCTCCAGTGTGTCCCTTGCACACACACCCCACCCCACCCCACCCCCCACCCCCGTGTCACTGCCATCTCAAGTGAGGTGTGACACTTCCTGCTGTCAGTCCGCAGCTTGCCTTAATGTGGGAAGTCCTGGCCAATTTGTTATTACTCAATATTTGTTCCCATCCCGTTTGGTCTAAAGGGCACTGTTGGTGTCCCTTGGCAAAGCTGTAACTCAGCGCTGAAGCTTGATACACCTGGCCAGCCTGACTCACTGTGACATCTACAGCTTAGTTGTTGCTTTGTAAAACGGGCATCCTCATAAAGGTGACAGACTTCCAGAGGAAGGCGTGGAGTATTGTACTAGATGGTTGTTGTGCCTCTTTGTCCTGACGGGAGATGTATGTTAAACCGGCTTGCTTACATTTCCTATAGGTGGCATGTGACCCTTGCAGTAAGCATTGTCTTCTGCAGGGGCAGTTTGGACTGTGCCGTGTGTGTGTGTGTGTGTGATGTTTGTAGTATATACACGTGTGTGGATGTGCATCCACACAGATCAGGGGGAGATGTTGAGTCAGGCTCTCACACTGAACCTGGAGCTAAAATGATGACCAACAGGCCCATGTGATCCTCAGATCTCTGCACCCCCATGCTTCCCCAGCCCAGGGCTGGAATACAGTGTGCGTGTGGCCACATCCTGCTTTATGTGTTGGGGCCACTGAGCCACCTCCCACCCCCACCCCCCACCTCCCCGCTTCTGGGAATTTGAAGAGGAGACATTTACTAGCTAAATAAGGCATTTTAAAATCAAACCCATGCCCATGCTCTTAAGTTTAAATATGTTTAAACTATTTTTTTATTAATGGTTAAAAATACACATAACATAAAACATACCTTCCCCACACACACGCCTTTTATTTTCTTTTTTTTTTTTTTCTTTTTGGTTTGTCGAGACAAGGTTTCTCTGTGTAGCCTTGACTGTCCTGGAACTTGTTGCTCTATAGACCAGCCTGGCCTCGAACTCACAGAGATATGCTTGCCTCTGCGTCCTGGAGAAGATCACGCTGTCCGACTGTGTTATATCAGAAGGAACCAAAATGAGGCGCAGAGAAACCCTGGGGTGGAACATAGGTCTTTCTTGGTTTCTAGTCATGAAACTAGGCTGTAATTCAGCCCTTTTTCTCAAACTTACATTTTATTCTTGTTTTATTATTTATTTATTTATTTATTTATTTATTTATTTATTTATTTATTTATTTTGGGACTAGGGATCCAACCCAGGGCTTCTGCATGCTGAGCAGAACTACTTAGGGACATTACGCCTTCGGCCCCTGGTAGTTTGTTTTAAGGTCAGTCTGCTGCGTCTGTGGATGCAATGAGGTCAAGAGTGTTGTCATTATATCCTAATTGTACTTTCAGGAATTCTTTGGGGATTATATAGCTCCTGAGTGAAATGAACAGGGAAGCTTACTTTCCTCTTTAATCATTGTTTTCCTTTCCATGGAGCTGACTGAAAATGATTTTGAAACCATGACTAATTTCCCCACCAGCTCGTCGGCTTCTCTGAGTTTGTTCTGTATTTGTAGACTGTTTGTCATGAACTGTGTGTGTTAGGCTTATGACCAACCAATCTGGGCTTCCAGTTTCCTGAAAATAAACCTCCACTGTGTAGGCGGAGTTTCTCTGTGTCTCCGCGGCTGCAGTCCATTTGTATTTGGCATAATTTAGAGAAAATACTCTATTATTTATCTTATCTTTGTGATTCTAAAGTTTTATGCCTAATTTACCTTTTATCATAACAAAGGAAAACTTTATCTATGACTGTCTAGTCTTCAGCTTCATCAAAGACCCCAGAAAGTTAAATGTTACCTAACGACAGGCACATCTGACTGTCTGGACAGTAACCCTAGGTTCTTCTGTAACATTGGGGCATCCAACTTTGGCCTATAGGCCTAGTGTATCTGACATACGTTTCTGAGAAGAAGGGAATTTTGAAGGACTGTCCTACCTTGTCTTGGCAAAGTTTGGCCATTGCTTTTTTGTATCCCGCTGGTCCAATTTGGATAGTATATTGTCAGCAATTGAGGCAAGGGCAGTTTCTTTGTCCAAATGGCTAGCTTTTGCCATAAAGAAAACAAATTCTGCCGGGCGGTGGTGGCACATTCCTTTAATCCCAGCACTGGGGAGGCAGAGCCAGGAGGATCTCTGTGAGTTCGAGGCCAGCCTGGTCTACAGAGCGAGATCCAGGACAGGCACCAAAATTATACAGAGAAACCCTGTCTTGAAAAACAAAAAAAAAAAAAAAAAAAAGAAAGAAAGAAAGAAAGAAAGAAAGAAAGAAAGAAAGAAAGAAAGAAAACAAACTCCATACATAGTTTCTTCGATGCCCATCATCTTCTCTGAAGTAGATTGATGCTGCCAGGAGCAGATGTGTCTCACTAGGTTATTGAACATATTAAATGCCATATTCTGTAGGTCTTTGAAGTGTTTAAAGACCATCTATCTATCTAAATATATCTGTGAATAACCTTGAAAACATACCTAACATGACTATAAGTTTGACTATTATAGATGACTATTTATCTGTATTTCTTAATTATATATTACATTTTTAGATGAGCTGCATAAATGTAATACCCTAAACAAGAGTAGAAACATACATATAGTATAATAAAATTAACTCTAAATTTGTGTCAACAAACCAAAATCTATATCAATTAAAATATTTTGAGATTAATAGTTGCTTTTTGGATTAAAGTGGATTCAATAATCTACCTTTTATCTCATCATGTCTATATTATATCCCCCTTTTTTCCTTTAGAAAGAGATTTTTTTTAATTTAATGCTTTTGTTTAGTCTTTTTTTTTTTTGACTAAGACCAATAACAATTTATAACCAACCACCCTTAAATGACAATAAACATCCATAATCTATCTTTTGGGAATATGGGCTTTGCTGTCTAGACTACTTCCTGTTGCTTGGGGGTGTTGGAATCTTTGGAGGAACCTTGAGAAAAATCAGGATAATTGTTATTTCTTGACTGGAGTATTCTGTGAGGCTGGATCATCTCAGCCAGCAGCCTTGAAGCTGTTTTGGATGCTGGATCACCTGCGCCATCCATTTTTATTGGTGTCTGGTCCCCTTGTTCTGAAAATACATAAACTTTTAAAGGTAACATACATATCTGTATTAATACAAATACAGACTGTATTTTACACAAGTCAGCCAAAGATGATTTTTTTGTTTTATGTTTGAGCAGGTAAAATATACATCATGTGTCTTGTAGTTCTTCTAGCTTTATTTCTTTATGTTTGTATTCAGGATTTCCAGGGGGTCTTCCTCGATCAAATCTGATCATCTTTAACTTTGAACAAATCCATAGCCTCTCATTTTCTGTGGAAATAAAAGCAGAACTTCTTCCCCAAAGTAACATATCTTTTGACTTCCATTTTGAAGTCAAGACATTTTAAAAATACATAGATTAGTTTAATCAAGCAGCTTTTATAATACAGTGTCTCTATAATACAGCCAGAAAGTTCAAAGACAACACAATAACACGCAGGATCCAGACTCTCTGTATTTCCCATCTCTACATGGCTTTTTTCTTTTATATAACTTTACCCCCTTTTTAAGGACTTCATTATTTTTAAAACTGTATATTTCTTTTTTATGACTGTCTATACCTTTTTTCTTTTCTCTCTCAAGCTTTGTACATTTTTAAACACATTATAAACCATTTAGAGATTTTTTTTCTGCCTGTATCAGTCTTTACTGCATATCTGTAATCTTTTCTGTCTGCATGAGCAAAACCCCAAGCCTTCTATGAAGCGAGTTGGCGGAGCTCATGCTGGCAGCTCAGGTCGGAAGGCAGCAGCTGGGAGATGCCTCTGTAGTGTGAGAGACTGCTGGAACCCGCCATGTGGCTTAGCTCAATGCGTGCTAGCAGCTGCCAGGATATGTGTCTCTAGACTGCAGCTGGCATGAGAGACGCAAGACTAGGAAACCACGTTTGGCTCCATTTTTGTGTGTTTAGAACCTTTTTTAAGCTTTCTCAGGTCTTACGTGGATTTGGTACTGGATGTTTGGGCGCCATTTGTAGGTGGGGTTTTTCTGTGTCTCCGCAGCCTTTCACTAATAGCTACTAAGAGACTTAATATAAATTATAAATTCTTGGCCAATAGCTAAGGCTTATTACTAGCTAACTCTTACATTTAAGTTAACCCATACTTCTTATCTTTGCTTTGCCATATGGCTTGGTACCTTTTCTCTGTACAGCACGCCCATCTTGCTTCTTCCCATGTCTGCTGGCAACTCCTCTGACTCTACCCTCCTTCTTCCCAGCATTCTCTGTTTGGCTCTCCCCCAAGCTTATCCTGTCCAGCTATTGGCCAGGCGGCTTCCTTATTAGACCAAACACAACGGAATATATTCACATGGTGCAAAGGAACATTCGACACCACTCTGACCTGCTCTGGGAGTGTTTCTAAGGCCTCCTCACTGAAGTCTATTCCACAGCAGCATTCTTACAGGGGCTGGAAACAGCAGCACAGTGGATGGCCCTCCCCGCCTGGGCCGGGATGCTGCCATGTGTAGGGATGAGGACAGGGGATAAGGACTAGGAAAAGAGGCTAGCTCTTCATGAATAACCCTGGGTTAGTGTGGGGGGAAGTCTCTAAGGTGGGACGTGCAGGCAGGGAATTGCCTCATCCTGCTGCATGGGAGGTAGAAGGATAGCCTGAGAGTTACCTCTGTGGCTAGGGCTTCCTTTTTGATACCCAAATGCTTCATGTCTTCACATTTTTTCAGCCAGGTTTGAGGGGTCGTGATGTCAGACACATGTGCAGGTGGGCATTGAGGCATGTTATTGGCAGAGAGTGGCGATGGAAGGCTAAGCACGGTGGCACATGCTTAACATCTCATGTCAAAAATAACTGTAAGCTGGGCGGTGGTGGCGCACGCCTTTAATCCCAGCACTTGGGAGGCAGAGGCAGGCAAATCTCTGTGAGTTCGAGGCCAGCCTGAACTACAGAGTGAGTTCCAGGAAAGGCGCAAAGCTACACAGAGAAACCCTGTCTCGAAAAACCAAAAAAACAAAAACAAAAAAACAAAAAACAAAAAAACCTGTAAAGCTGGCTCTTAGCCCGCAACTCCTCTGTTGCTGTGAGACATGGGGTCTCTTCCTTTTTAAATTGTCGTAACAAATACACAGTATAGAAGTCGCCATTCTAACTTTCTTTTCTTGAGAGTGCTGCTCTGTTATTCAGGCTGTTTTCAAAGCCTTGGGAAATTGAGACCAGAGAACTGCTTTGTGTTTGAGACCAGCTCTGCACTCCACAGCAAGACCCTGTTTCCAAAACCTCAGCTGGCAAGAGGCTGAAGTACAGAACCTTTCCATTTTAAAATCACTGTGACATAATATAAAAGTTAACACTTCAGTCCTCTGAGACAGTGTCCTGCTGTGTTGTGCAGGCTGTCTTCAGAGCCTCAAACTTCTGGGCTCCGGCAGTCCTCCCACATCAGCCCACACAGTAGCTGAGACAGGGCGGGCACAGCCTGAACCCTCCCTCACCCTTTTCAGGTATATAGTTTGATGATGTTAAGTATCTTCAGGGTGTCTGTCCTTTGTCCAGCTTGTCGGCTGTGGGGATGTCATGGTGCCATGTTGGAGTGACCCTCACCCTGACTCACTATCCCTGGGTCATGTCTTCATTCACCACACAGGCCTCTGCTACTGCTCAGTTGGAGCCTCTGGCTCTCCCCGCACGGTGCAGAAAGCCCCATTTCTCTCTCTCTCTCTCTCTCTCTCTCTCTCTCTCTCTCTCTCTCTCTCTCTCTCCCCCCCCCCCCCAAATCTGGCCCTCTCAGAGAGTTTCGAACAAAGGAAAGGTGCCAAAAAGCCCAGTTCCGAATTCTTGATGACTATTGCAACTTCCTCCCCTGATGATGCCACCTGCCAAGTCCCCACCTAAGCGCTCGGCTTTTGACCATACCTAGGCACAAACCCAGCTTGTGGCGGACACACCATCACACCTCCGGCCTACAATCTTTAAAATCTCCTTCCTTAGTTCAGGCACAGGACTTCTCTGGCCTAGTTCTCTGAGACAAGTGAACCCACCCGAGAGTTGCTTTGCTCAGTACACCTGTTCAGTTTGACTTGATCTGGCTTACGGCGGAAAAACGTATTAATTACCTCGTCACAAGAAGTGTAAGCACAGTACCAAAGACATTTTATCATATTTTTTTTTTACAGGGTGCTATTACATTGCTGTCAGCTGTTTGTGTGTGTGTATGTGTGTGTGTGTGTGTGTGTGTTGTTGTTGGTGGTGGTGGTGGTTTTTGTTTGTTTGTTTTTCGAGACAGGTTTCTCTTTGTAGCTTTGCACCTTTCCTGGAACTCACTCTGTAGCCCAGTTTGGCCTCAAACTCACAGAGATTCGCCTGACTCTGCCTCCTGAATGCTGGGATTAAAGGTGTCCACCACCACCGCCTGGCCAGCTGTTTGTTTTTTGAGACAGGGTTTCTATGTATAGCCCAGGCTGTCCTGGAACTCACTTTGTAGACCAGGCTAGCCTCAATCTCACAGAGATCTGCTGTGGGATGTTCTCTGTGCTGTGAATGTGTTGCTCTGATCGGTTGATAAATAAAAAGCTGATTAGCTAGTAGCCAGGCAGGAAATATAGGCGGGATAAACAGACAAGGAGAATTCTGGGAAGAGGAAGGCTGAGTCAGGAGACGCCAGCCCACTATCCAGGGAGCAGCATGTAATGACACACAGGTAAAGCCACGGAAAACGTGGCAACATATAGATGAACAGAAATGAGTTGAGTTTAAATGTAAGAGCTAGTCAGTGGTAGGCCTGAGCTAATGGCAGAGCAGTTTTAATTAATATAAGCTTCTGATTATTTTATAAGTGGCAGTGGGATCCGTGGGGCTGGGGCAGGACCAGAGAAAACTTTGGCTACAGAGATCCTCCTGCCTCTGCCTTCCAAGTGCTGGGATTAAAGATGTGCGCCACCACCGCCCGGCCTGTTTTTTACAGAGCCTAATTTGTAAGGTGATTGCTATCTGGATGGTGTATGTGTAGGCAAACATGATATACACAGAGCTTGATACTGTCGTATGGTCTCAGGCATCCACGGGGGTCTCAGATCCTTGTGGATAAGGGGGACCTATGAGAAGAGTTACATCAGTCAAGATAGGGAAGGTCGGCAACAAAACAGGCCCCCAAATCCTAATGGTTCCTCAGTGGCTTCTTCCTCTGTCAGCTGGTGATGTGCAGGGGCCTATACCGGGAGTGGCTTCCTCGAGCCGTGGACCAGGGCCCTAAAGGCAGGAGTGAGTGCCTCAAGATCTTCAAGTTGGCTTTTGGAGCCCATACCAGAAAGGACTCAGACAATTCCGTTGACCGTATTGGTTTTCATACATCACATGGCCATCCTGTTCTGTGCACATGCTCATGAATTCCAGTTGCCCACATTGGTGTGGAGCCCGTTGGTGAAACCACAGACAACAGCAGTCCTTGGAACGCACTGAACACACCTGAGACTCAGTGTGGACTTGACCAGAGAAACCATGTTGTCAGAAACAGGGAGACAGTGAGGACAGCTCCTGCCCTGAGGAGTCACTGCTGTTCAGTCGGTCACTAGTCCCAGAGAACGTCTAAGTGCGTATCTTTAGGACCGGCCATCAGTTGATCTGCCAAGCAGGGTGACAGCCACCTGGCTTTTCTGCCTGTTCTTCTGTGTGTTTGAAAAGTCCCACATAAAATGTGCTGTTTCCCACATCTGTCCAGGCTGGCCTTGAACTCTGTGTAGTCCAGGATTATCTTGATCTCCTGAGTACGTTACCACGCCTGGTTTACACATTGCTGGGGACTGAACCCAGGACCCCGTGCATGCTAGGCAAACACTCTACCACCTGAGCCCTAGCCCCAGCCCTTTAAGATCCTTCTTGATAGTCTACAGAGAGTTCCAGGACAGCCAAGGCTACACGGTGAAACCCTATCTCGGAAAAACAAAGACAAAACAAACAAAGAAAAAAAAAGATATGTCTTGATAACCTCCAGTTTATCTAACTCTTCTTAAAGATGCAGTTGTGTTAAATTTGAGAGTTCATGTAGATTACAGACTTCTACTGAAAAATATTTTCCTTCTCTTCTTCCCTTCACCTCCCACCTAACCTGGGTTGTTTAGAGGTGGAAGCAGTCTCTATTTATAAGTAGAAACTGTCATGGCTCCCAGGTCACATGGCCCAGGGCCAGCGTCCTGACCCAGGGCTGGGGCATGGCTGGTGCAGCAAGGGTCCCTGCCACCTGCTTGGTGTCAAGCGCTGCTGGGATGCTGAGGACTGCAGAGTGGATGAGACAGTTCTTGCCCAGAGTTGCAGGCAGGAAGTGCCCTGTCTGGGGACCCTGCTGCCTCCCTGGGAGGGGGCCTGAGCCGAGTCACACGTGGGGAAGAGTGAGCAAGGTGGATGAGGGAGTGGTGTTCAGGTGAGGCGCTGCCAAGTGTAGGCAGAAAGCAAAGACTGCTCCGTGTGGTGACAGATGTGGAGCAGGCTGTTAAGAAGTGAGGTACAGGGTGCTGAGGTGGTTCTGTTGGTGAAGGGCTTGCAGTGCAAACGTGAGACCCTGGGGTCAGTCTCATGTAAAGAAGCAGGTGCAGCAGTGCACACTTGTAATCCTCGGGCCAGGGAGGTGGACATGGGCGACCTCGGGCTGCCTGGCCAGCCGGCCCAGTGAATTAGCAAGCTCCAGGTTCAGTGAGAGCTCCATCTCAGAAAGTAAGGCGGAGGGCTGGCAGCCTGAGTTTGATATATCCCTGGAACCCACATGGTGGAAGAAGAGAACTACTTCCGACAAGTTGTCTTGTGACCTCCACACACTCACTGTAGTATGTGCACTCCCCACACACTAAATAAGTCATTTTTTAAAGGTAGAAAATTATTGCGGAAAACACCCAATGTTGACCTTTGACCTCCACACATGTGCAAATACATACACACACAAAAAAAGAAAGTGGAAATGAGGTAGGCAGAGCAGACTACAGCCATGCTCTGGAGGCCTTTGAGGGACTCTCAGGAAACCTGGAGTTTACCCCGTATGCTCTCAGTACAGATATGTGTGTGCAAATAACCTGAGGTGTGGGTTGATAGACCGCAGCGTCAGATGGTATTGAAATCTCCTAGCCATGCACTCTGCCTCTCTTCCTCGATGCTAGGAAGAGCAGGTTTTCTTGTTTGCTTTCAGTATTCAGGGCCTTGCACACATCAAGCAAATACCCTAGCTGTGAGCTGTATCCCCAGCTCCGGAAGCTACTGTATGAGGAACCCTTGTCCTGGGTTCTGTGTCCCCTTGCTTGGGGACACTGTTGTGCACATCTCACTGGGGTTGCAATGTGTTCTTCCTATGGAATTCAGATGTTCTCAGCACAATCCCTAATTGGTAGAGATGCCAGAAATTGCCCTTCCCCCCATGTATGAGCTCCACCCAAAACTGCATGGTTAGGTAGCTGAGCTGAAGAGTGACGGGACCCCTTCTCCCTAAGCAAACAGCCGGGGCTTCCATGCACATAGCAGGCTCCCTGTAGGGAGACAATGTTGTCTATGCTGGTTACAGCCCAGTATCCTCTTCATTTCTGTGGGACTGCTGGCCTCCTGGGATGGAGGTGCATCCAGCCCTCGTCTGTCCTTGGGTACCACCGTGTCACCAAGCCGTCTGCCTCCCTTCCAGCATTGGCCTGGCTTGTGAGTCTCCGTGGCGCCTCCACACACAGTCCCTGTGACCCCTCTCCGTACGTCTGTCTCTCAGCCCATGCTGTGTCCGGGCCTCCACAGAGCCGCCTCCCTCCGTAGATGGCACAGCTACCCTCTCACCTCCCTTTCTCGTCTCACAGGCTCTCCAGAGCAACCTCAAGTATTCCCTGCTGCCGCGAAGACTCCTTATCAGCAAGAGGCTAGCGCAGTGTCTGCATCCCGCCCTGCCCAGTGGTGTGCACCTCAAAGCCCTCGAGACCTACGAGATCATCTTTAAGATTGTGGGGACGAAATGGCTGGCCAAGGACTTGTTCTTGTACAGGTACAGCCGCTTCCCGCTCCAGGACTGTCATCACCAGGGCAAGAGTGTTCCAGTTCACAGGTGGAAAATGACCAGCAAGGGCTGGGGTGTCGCTCTGCGGGTAGGGTGCTTGCCTCTAGCACTGAGAAGCCAGGTGTCGTGGTGCATGCTTGTAATTCCAGCACTTGGGAGGTGAGGGCAGGAAGAGCAGTTCAAGGTCACTCTTAGCTACATGAAATCCTACCTCAAAAAAAATTTTAAAGGAAAATGACAAGCAAAATACGCATAGGGGAGAAAAACCACACAGTATCTGGTCATCCAGCCGTGACCAGGAGACGGGTCACCTTCAGAAAGACCTGCATCCAGGCTCCATGGTATGTGTAAGGAGCGGAATGTGCATATAGCTTGGTTGCCTGCTTTTGACTTAACGGTGTCATGTGACCATCTCCTGTCAAACATGCGTCTGTCACCAGTTAAATGGCTCTGCTTGCTCCTTACAGTTCCCTTCTGGGACTAGGGTGGAGCTCAGCCTTTGCCTGGGCAAGGCCCTGGGTTTCATCCCCAGCCACTGAAAGTAAAGGAAAGCAAACCCCAAACCTCCCCTCCGCCGTTGACCCCTGGGATCTGTGACAAGGTGTCTGACTGCGCTCACCTGCCCTTCTTCTCTTCCTCAAAGCTGCGGCCTGTTTCCCCTGCTGGCCTACGCTGCCATGTCCGTGCGGCCCGTGCTGCTCGGCCTGTACGAGAAGTACTTCCTCCCGCTGCAGAAGCTGCTCCTGCCCAGTCTCCAGGCCTTCCTCGTAGGCCTGCTGCCCGGCCTGGAAGAGGGCTCCGAGATCTATGACAGGTTGGTGGACAGCATGTCTGGGGTGCTGGGGTGCTGGCTCTACCTGTCCGGGTCTGGGATCTCCCACTG
Organism: Peromyscus eremicus; assembly: GCF_949786415.1. Lineage (NCBI taxonomy): Eukaryota > Metazoa > Chordata > Mammalia > Rodentia > Cricetidae > Peromyscus > Peromyscus eremicus. Next base: position 4,744,164 of record NC_081428.1, on the reverse strand, counting down.
CAGAACAATACACACACACACACACACACACACACACACACACACACACACACGATGGGGGGGGGGGCTGGAAGGTGCAGAGAAGGTAGGATTAGCTCACATTTCTCTGCTCACCACTTAACAGAGTCCCCACGCTCCCAAGAAGCTCTTTACTAGAGGGGAAGTCAAAGGCTGGAGAGATTATATTAGACCCTGACCTTGAGAAGAGTCCTAGTTGTTAAGGGAGGCTCTCGTGCAGGGCACCCATTATATCCTGTCCACTAGGGAGTTGTCTGAATTGTCACAGTCTGTGGAGGGAAGACACACACAGATGCACATGCCCGCTTCCTCTGGTGGAGGACGCATCCCCTGATGGGCACCTCCATTCACAGGTGGGGGAGGGGAGATGAGCAGGGTTCTCAGTGCTGCTGCCACAGGGAGCAACAGACTGGGAGTAGAATCCACATGCTTCAGACTCCAGAACTGCCCTTCCAGTTTCTAAATAATAAGGCAAAGCCAGGTTCTTCAACAGGCAGGACATAGAGATAATCAGTAGTGTGCAGAGCAGGGTCCCCTCCCCACTTCTTCTTTCTTCTTTCTTCTTTCTTCTTTCTTTCTTTCTTTCTTCTTCTTCTTGTTCTTCTCCTTCTTCTCCTTCTTCTTCTTCTTCTTTTAATTTTTTTTTTGTTTTTGTTTTTTGTTTTTCAAGACAGGGTTTCTCTGTGTAGCTTTGGGCCTTTCCTGGAACTCACTTGGTAGCCCAGGCTGTCCTGGAACTCACAGAGATCTGCCTGCCTCTGCCTCCCGAGTGCTGGGATTAAAGGTGTGCGCCACTGCTGCCCGGCTCTTCTTATTTTTTTGACACAGAGGTTTTGCTACATTATGTAGCCCCAACTGGTATCTAACTGCAATCCTCCTGCCTCAGTTCCCTACTTCCCAAGTGCTAGGATCATAGGCACATGCTGCCACGTTGGACCAGAGCAGAAATCTCTTCACGGCTTTCAGCAGGACCTGAAGAAGTACTTAAAGCTCTTAAGTTTCTCACAGGGTTCTGGTGACGCTGTTCACATTGACCATGCTGAGATGGTGTAATGGTTAGCTCCTGGTGATAGGACCGTGTTCCAGCCCATCTGTGGTAGCTGCTGACTATGCCTGTGCACACCCCATGTGCTGGCACCGGGCCCCTCTTGCCGTGCTGTTCCCAGGCCTCAGCCACATCACCCTGGCATGCACTGGGGTGGTGCCTGGAGCCCCTTGTAGACTCAGGAAGTGAATCCCAGCCGTACTTGGAGTGTTCCTGTAAGCTCCAGAAAACCTGGAACAGAGTAGCTTGGAGTATGGTAGTCCGTGACGGCAGCCCAGTCTGCATTTCGTTTGCATCTGTACTTGGATGGGACAAGCCTAACTAGAGGGTTAGTGTGGACTGCTTGAGGCTTTCACAGCTCAGGCCTGATTTCCCCAGCGGAGAGCCCACCATTATAGTCACATCTCTGGAGGAAGAATCTGTCTCCTTGCACCCATGGTGGCTAGCACACGTGGTGAGGCCTGGGAGTGTGTGGACTCAGTAGTCATGGTGACACTGGAGGTATCAGGGCAGGTATCACCTGACTTCCTGCAAGTTCTGGTGCGTTCATGTTCTGACAACAGGTGCGTGCGTGTGTGTGTGTGTGTGTGTGTGTGTGTGTGTGTGTGTGTGCGCGTGCGTGTGTGCGTGCGTCCATGTGTGCGTGTGCGCCCATGAGTGTCTGTGTGTGTTAGTATGTGCATATTTGAGTTTTTACATTCTCTAACAGGTGGACACATTACTTAGCTCGCCAAACGTTTTTCAAATCTATGTTACTCACACTAGAAACGTGTTGAAAGTTGGAGTTTTGTTTGCTCTTTTGGTTGAGGAATGAGACTTTGTTTGAACAGTTGATAGTGTTGTTTAATATTGGTATTTTTTCCCCAACGTTGTGATTTCTTGACATTGAACCAAGAGCTGGGTAGCTGCGTGGATCACTGAGTAGATTTAGCTGTCACTGGAAACCAAGCCTGTCTGCCATGCCCAGATGTGGTGGCCAGCTTCCAAGGCAGACGCTGGTCAAGGTTTATGTGATGGCTGAGCATGTTATAGGCACAGTGAGTGAGCCCGGCAGTATAAGATGGTTTTCGGCTGTTTTTGTTTTAATCTGAGAAAGAGCTGGACTCCTGAGCCCTTACGAAGAGAGCGAAATACCCCAGCACATAATTCTCATGCCTAGACAGGAAGAGGAGGGACCAGGGTCACAGTGTCAGTGTTGGGAGACATTGGGAAGGGCTGGGCTAGACCCAGCTGTGCGGATGAAGTAACGCACTGCTTTCACGTAGGTGGAAACTTCCCGTTTGCAGTTCTCAGTGCGCGCAAACCAACGGGACTCTTGGCCTGTGTGCGACAGTGTCACCGTTCTGGCTTCTAACCTCTGGAGGCTGGCGTATTTATTACCTATTCCAGAGCCCTTTGAAGGTACCAAAGCCACACGCCTGTGCTTTGCTGCACTAAGAAAATGAGATTAAAACGGTGAATACTCACCCGACTCCTTTCTAGGAGAAGAGGAGGAGTGCCTTGATGGCTGTGAGAAAGTGAAGGCTAGAGGCAGGTATAGTGACATACACTGGGATCCTTAGCCGCAGGGGGGCCGAGGCAGAGCCAGCCAGGATACATAGCATCTTCCAGATCAGCTTCGACCCTGCCTCAGAAATCCACAGGGAAGGAAAAAAGAAAGAAAAGAAAAAGAGACACAGCTTAACTAGAAATGACCGGTTAAGTCAATGGCTCTTGGGTACATACACTTAATCCCATTGTTCAGGAGGCAGAGGCAGGAGGATCACCCTTTGTTTGAAGATAGCCCCAACTACATAGTGAGACCCTGTCTCAACAACAGCACAATCAGGCTCTTCATCTGCAGAGTGATACTGCTTTGCTCGGCAGGACCTGGAACTTTCTGGTGGGAGGTTGGGGAAGGGTTGGCTGCTGGTGGGTAGCTGGCAGAGGCCTACAGTGCCACAGGCAACCTAGGTTCGTAAGCTCTCCTGGGACAAAGCGCCAGCCCCAAGTCAGTAGTGTTAGGTTAAGAAACTCTGGTTTATCTGTTCTGGCTTTTGAGAGTGGGTTTTGCTATGTTTCCCCCACAGGTCTTAAATCCCAAGGCTCCTGGGAGCCTCTCCCTGGCCTCCATGTCCCATAACTGGGATTGCAGGGTGGTGAGAAATGCTGCTTTGAATACCTGATGATATTCGTGCATATTTATTTGTGTTGCTTGCTCAGTTTCAAAGGGTCACACCGAGCTATGGCTCCAGCGACACCAAGCCTCCTGTCTGTCAGAGCCGAGGTTGTGAGGTGCCTGGGGCTGTGGTACCATCCCTAGGCAGGCTACCCACTTACTTCACACTCTGTAAAGGTCGGTGTCACTTGATGGCGCTTGTGTCTGCAGGAGGGACAGGGTAGCAGGGAGAATGAGGAAGAATGGAGATACCGTGGGCTTGATCGGTTATGGTGGTGATGATTGCTGTCAGTTGGCTTTGAAGAAAAGTTTAGGGTTCTGTATTATAAACTGCACACTGATTCTTAGATCCTAACCACAGAGGTAATTTGAGTCATTCTATCATGATAGAAAGTTTCCTAGTTTTTCACCCTAGTTATTTTGTTTTTCCAGAGTGTAGTTATGTCAGAGTTATTCTTTGTGACCTTTTTTTATTTGTGTTTTTTTGTTTTGTTTTGTTTGTTTTAATGTGCATTGGTATTTTGCCTGCATGGATATCTGTGTGAGGGTGTCCAGTCCCCTAGAACTGGAGTTACAGACAGTTGTAAGCCGACATGTGGGTGCTGGGAATTGAACCCAGGTCCTCTAGAAGAGCCGACATGTGGGTGCTGGGAATTGAACCCAGGTCCTCTAGAAGAGCAGTCAGTGCTCTGAACCACTGAGCCATCTCTCTAGCCCCTGTTTTTGTTTTTGTTTTTGAGACAGGGTTTCTCTGTGTAACAGTCCTGGCTGTCCTGGAACTCACTCTGTAGACCAGGCTGGCCTCGAACTCAGAGATCCACCTGCCTCTGCCTCCCAAAGCTGCCAACCAGGCCTGGCCTTTCTTTCGTAGTGAGAATAATGTGACGAGATATACAGTTGCATTTCTTCGGTACAGAAAGCCAGCCAGTGTCCTGAGCATTGGATCAGTAGGAGAGTCTCCTGGCTTTGATGGTGGAGCCTTCCTTGGGGGAGCTGTGCAAGCGGCTGGCAGCTCATCCTGTGTCTCATACTTGGGGGTGGTCTGTTCAGAACAAAAGAGCATGTGCATGTATGTTCTAGTGTTCACAGTGGGTTTTATCTAGGTCGAGGGCAGGGAGTTCCTGAAGTAATTCCTTGATAAGGAGTCTCTTCCTCACATAGGAGCATCTCCTCTGCCCAGCCCAGAGGCTGCCCAGCAGGGCACACACTGACTCATCTGTCCAGTTCACCACATAATGCAGCCTCTCAACAGTACTTCCGCCCAGTGTGACGGCCCAGAACTGAGCAGAGCCAAGCCCTGTGTGTTTGCTCAGCTTTTAATAGAAGACCAATCAATACCTTCATCCTCAAAACCCTCCTGTGTTCTTTGCCTAACCTCCTGGCTTGACTTTCACCTCCTCAGCCCTGTTCTCCTAAGATCCAGTGCATCATTTCCTGCAGATATTTTATGAGGCAGAAAGGTTCAGGCGCATTGAAAACTTTCTTTAACTTTTTATTCTGTGGCAGTTTCATGAATCTATGTAATGAATGTTGTCCTCCTTGTGTTGCCCCTGACCCTCTCCGGCCCCAAAGCCTGTCCTCTTCCCAGCAAGGCTCCCACTTTCCTGTGTTTGCTGTGTGTGACCCACTGAGTTTGAACAGGGCTTCCTGAAGAGCATCGTCACCTTAGGAAGGGCTACGTCGCTGCAGGAAGTGACCCCCTTAGGGAGGGTGGGCCTCGCCAGCCCCTCCCTTCTCTTGATGAACTGTTGAGGGACCCAGTCTTTGCTGGTCTTGTGCAAGTGACCCCAGGTGCGGTGAGTTTGTGAGCTCATCGGCCGTACCACGTCCAGCAGGCACTGCCCCAGCACTCCTCCCGGCCCCTGGCTCCTGGTCTTTCCACCCCTGAGCCTCAGGGGGGGAGGGTGATCCAGGTGCTCCGTTTGGAGCACAGCATTCTGCAGTCCTCTAGTCTCTACACTTTGGCCAGGTGTGAGTCTCTGTATTAATCGCCCAGACTCATTTTTAAAAACAAACTCTGTTTTAATATATAACCATAGTGTATATTTACAGGAAGTATTTTTCCCTTTCCTTTTGTTGATTTGCTTTTGAAATCAAAAAGCAAGCTGAAGGTGATTGGTGTGTCGTGCTCCTCATCTGGCATTGGGGACCGTGAAGGACCCGGGGCACTAGGGCTACTATCCAGCAGCGTAGCCCATGTACCCACTGTTGCTCTGTGCTGTTTTTACACACACACTCCCAGTCCACTTTTGCACCGTCTTCCAGAGGCAAAGACTCTTGGCTCTCTCTCCTGGCTGAGTGTGGGTTCGTGCAGAGGTCAGTCCTGTCCCAGGCCCCATAGCCGGGATTTGAACACAGAAGGGCTGAGCTGAGGAACGCTGTGAGCTGCTCTTTACACTGAGCAGCTCCTGGCCTTCTTTCCTCCCAACGCTCTGCAGGTAGGAAACATGAGAAATGGAGTCCTTGCAGGTGATGAGTCAACCCGGGGGTGAACCCTCTCTGCTGGGTCACTGGCAGCCTGTCACCAGCCCACATGCGGTTTTCAGTGCCAGCACCACAGAACAGAGCCTCGCTTTAGCACCCATGGAAAACGGGCCCTGATCCACTGATGGTGACGCTCATCATGGGCTGCTGACTCTGTGTCATGTCACGGGAAGATGAAGTGAAGAAAGGAGGCGTGGCAAGCCTGGTGACTGACACCTGTGACTCCCAGCACTCAGGAGGCTGAGGCGGGAGGCCAGCTGGGATACCAGAGTCTCCCTGTCTAAAAATAAAGGGGGGCTGGCAGATGGCCCGGCAGTTAGGGTGGCTGCTACCAAGCCTGGTGTCTGGAGTCCGATACCCAGGACCCGCATGGTGGGAGAAGAGGTCAGCTTTTCCAGACTGTCCTCCAAACTGTCCGTGCCTGTTGTTCATGCATGCAAGCACACAAGCACATGCAACATACATATGCACACACAGGTATACACACTGCACACGCAAAACACACATGAATGCATTAATTAAATGTATGGGGCTGGAGGAATGGCTCAGCAGTTAAGGGCACTTGCTGCCTTAAGAGGCCTGGAGTTTGGTTCCCACTTTCTATGTTGGGTGGCTTACAGCCTCCTTTAACTCCATCTCCAGAGCATCCAGTACCCTCCTCTGGCCTCCACAGGCACCTGCAAATACATGCACATACCTACACGTAGACATACAGACGTAAATAAAGTAAATCTACTTAAAAATGTAGTAAAGGGGCCGGGCGGTGGTGGCGCACGCCTTTAATCCCAGCACTTGGGAGGCAGAGCCAGGCGGATCTCTGTGAGTTCGAGGCCAGCCTGGACTACCAAGTGAGTTCCAGGAAAGGCGCAAAGCTACACAGAGAAACCCTGTCTCGAAAAACCAAAAAAAAAAAAAAAAAAAAAAAAATGTAGTAAAGGGGGCAATGGCTCCGTGGGTAAAGGTGCTTGTCACCAAGCCCAGCAACCTGAATTCCACCCCCAGAACCGAGAGGTGGTCTGTGTGCCACATCAGTGTGACACGTGACAGCAGGTGGGCAGGACATGCGCCAGTGTAGAGATGACAGTGGTCTGGAGTGACAGGAAGATGGGGTTCCCTGGCCAGGGGCGAACCCTTGAGTGTCCTGCTCTCCCACAGTGCAGAAGGTTGAGGAACCCTGTAACCGTGTTGTCTTTCCCCAACAGAACAGATGCCCTGCTCCTGAGACTGTCTCTGGTGGTGGGCCGGGAGGTGTTCTACACCGCCCTGTGGGGCAGCGTCCTGACAAGCCCTTCTATCCGCCTCCCTGCCTCGTTGTTTGTGGTGAGCCACATCAGCAGGGACTCACCGGGCAAGGAGCAGAAGTACATGCTGGGTACTGATTACCAGCTCGCGGTAGGTGCCTGGCTCCCCCGGAGATGTGGGCATGGCTTCTCCATCAGGGAGCATTCTTATTTGTGAGTGGTGTGAGAGAGAGAGAGAGAGAGAGAGAGAGAGAGAGAGAGAGAGAGAGAGAGAGAGAGAGAGAGAGAGAGAACGAGAGAGGTATTAGGATGGATGGGCACCTACAGAGGCCAGAAGAAGACCCGGAGCCCTGGGAGCATGTGGGTACTGGGAACTAAACTTGGGTCCTGTCCTGTGGAACAACAGCGCACTCCCTTTACCCACTGAGGCCGCTCTCCTGGCCTGGCAGCGTGGCTCCTCAGTGACCCGTGGCTGTGCACACAGGTGCCTGAAGCCACTGCCAGGAGTCTGCTGTGCCTCTCTCTGGTCTTGTTTCCTCCCCTGTTCTGGTGTCCTGGGGACTCCTGCCCTGTTCTTTGTGCCCTGGTCCTCTTAGACTGCCCTCACACCTAAATGTCAGGTTCCCCAGCCTCCTTCTCCAGGCCCTTCAGGGGAACCCGCATTCCCTGGTAACCCCAACCCTGCCCATGAGTTGGGTAATGGGAGCACCCCAGACCTTTATCTTTCCCAACCCGTGACCCTGTGCTTGATGGCACGCTGTCTGTCACCACCTGGTCGTGAACCGGCACTTTGAACTTAATGTTTCCAGATTAAATCAGTGGGTTACAAAAGTCTGTGCTAGCAGGAATTCCTGTCTGCAGAGGAGTGGTGGAACTTTCCCATAGTTCTTTCTGGGGGTCACATGATGGAATTGAAGACCACCCCACCCCCGCCAGGCTGTGGTTGAGATGTAGGAGATCCCTGCATGTGTGTGTCCCTCTTTCCTGCCCTGTGAGTATAACCTGCTTGTTCTCTCCTTTTCTACGGCCCTGTTTCTCCTGCCTAAGCCTCCCTTGGGCCGACAGCTTTCCCACTGACTACCTCCACCCACTTTCAACGGGTCTTTGTCGGTCACTGAGGGATTCCTATTGTAAAGGCAGACTTAGCTCACACCTGTCTTGTGCTGCTGTGATACGTGGCTTACACAGTCCCAATTCAGGAGCATCCTAGTCTGCTCCCAGCTGACTGCTCACCTGCTCTCTCCTCAGACTCTCGGCCCCCACGCCTCATAACCTCATAGCTTCCCACAAGCCTCGTGGCTTCCAGCATCGGTGTGTCTGCACCCTCCTCTGTATTCAGAGAGGACACTCAGTAGGAACTGCCTTGACTTGGGGTCCACTGGACCCTATGTCTTCCTTTCGTTTTATGTGAGGACCCTGTTACAGAATTTAAGATCTCGAACTGGGTGCACAGTCAGTTCCCCCCAGCTCTCAGGTGAGGTAGGTGTACAGCTGTGTGTCTTCTTCACATCATGTAGCCTCATAGTCTCCAGAGTTTGAAGCCCTGCTCCCACCCCCAACCTCCTGTGTGGACTAATGTCATGTCAAGACTCCCAGCAAAGGTTACGTAATTTTTGTGTCTGCACAAGAGCAGCCGGCCGAGGGTACTGGGTCTCTTAGGAACAAGCACTATGATTTGTTGTTGTTTTTTTCAGGTGAAATCACTGTGTGCATCACTGCTAGACGTGAATGTTCTTGTACAAAGAAATAACCTGGAAATCATTCTGTTTTTCTTCCCATTTTATACCTGTCTGGTGAGTCACGTCTGCCCTCCTGGACACTTCCTGTTACTTCAAAGGCAAAGGGCAGGTGTTTGTATCCACAGCAGTTCAGTCATGGAGCTCAGCCACTTGGCAGTCTCCACTCACCTCAGCCCATGGATGGCCCTTATTTATTCTGTGGGCCTTGTGTGACTTGTCCTGGGAAGAGGTGAACAGATGGTTCTTTATGCCAGATAGGGCACCAGCGACAGGCCAGGGAATGATGTCCCCTAGCCCAGCTTGGAGAAACAATGGCTTTGCTTGGTGACTCAGAGGCAGCTGCATCGTCACCATGGAAGGGCCTCCCCTGGCATTGCTGAGACTCAGAGAAACTTCTCTGGAACCCCTTGGGAGACTCACCACCTTCACGGCAGAGTCTCCCCTCACCGGCAGTTAGTTATACTGCTTACACATCACTGGGAAGGACCTTGTGACTCTGGTGACGTTTCCTTGGCTTCCGCATCTTGGTCTCTCCAGGATAGACCGTCAGTTCTGAGGAACTGGCTGCCAAGCAAGCGGCGATGGACTGGAGTCTTTGGTGGGCAGCTGTCTTCTGGGGGTGGGACATGTCAAAAGCAGAGGCCTCCTCAGCGTTCCCTTCAGTAATGCGTTCTCCGTCCTTCCGCTAGGATCCCGAGGAGAGAGCCATCCCCCTGCTCAGACGTGATGTTGTACACATTCTCTCTGCTGCCACGCAGACCCTACTGAGAAGGGACATGTCTCTCAACAGAAGACTCTACGCCTGGTTACTAGGTACTGAGCGCTGTGTGAGTGTGCGCCTCAGTGCTGCTTTGTGGGATAAGTGTTGCCTCGAGTGATGTTTCTGAATCATGAGTTGTGGAAAGACAGCCATGACTAACACAGCCCTGGCCAGTTGAGGTCGGCTTCCTACAGGAGCTGTGATTATCTGCAACTTTTTTAAAAAGAGAAGTAAGTGGGGTTTTAAAATTCCAGCTGAGTCCCATTTTAAGATCTGGAAAAACCAAAAAATCTATAGCTAAATGGCATTTAATGAGAAGCTTGTTATAAACCCAGGTGTGGTGGGACATTTGGGTTAACCAAAGGACAAGGGGGCTGAGGCAGGACAGTAAGAGTTTAAGGCTAGGCTGAGACATAGCAAGACCCTATCTCAAAACCAAATTAAGCTAGGAAAGGGGTGTGGCCTAATAGGAGGGGCTTCCCTAGGATATACAAGCCTGGGCCCAATCCTCAGTACAGAAGAACAGAGGTGGAGGAGGCAGGAGCCTGTTGTGTGTACTCTGTACAGACTACAGTGCTGGGATTACAGGCTTTCACCTCCAAGCCCAGTGTACATAGTTCTGGGGACAAAAATCCAGGGCTTCATATACCTCCAGCTCACTTTGGAAAATTTAGATTTAAATAAAAAAATGTGTGTATGTGTGTGTAGTGTGTGTGTGTGTGTGTGTGTGTTGAGTTATTTGTGCATGTTAGTGTGCAGTGCCTACAAGGGCCAGGAACTGCCAAGTTCCCTGGAGCTGGAGGTACAGGCTGTCACGAGCCTCCTAATATGGGTTCGGGAAGCTTAACTCAGGTCTGTGCAAGAGCAGGATGTCTCTTAACCATCAAAGCAGGTCTCCAGCCCCAGCCAGGCAGTGGTGGTGCACGCCTTTAATCCCAGCACTCAGGGGCAGAGGCAGGCGGATCTCTGATTTGAGGCCAGCCTGGGCTACAGAATGAATTCCAGGACAGCCAGGGCTTCACAGAGAAACTCTGTCTTGAAAAACCAATAAAAGAAAGACCATGGCATTCTGTGTGGAGAAAGCTCTAGGCCTTGCTTAGCCTGGGACCTCAGGTTTTTGCTTATACCATGAGAATGTTCTTCTTTGCCCTGGAGATCCCACTAACTAATCCAGAGCCCCAAATGAGGGCATGCAGACAGTGGGTCAGGCAGTCTGCCTTGACGTCAAGCAGTGCTGGACAAACTGTGAGGTGAAATGATCTTTGTTCCAGTCCTTATATCCTACTGCAGAAGAGGGGTAGTGAATGATCGGCACAAACTGACTGATGCCCGCGGGGAGGAGTTCTCCCTGCCTGATGTTAGCCAGGACGTCACTGTCAGAAGATGTGGGGCTCAGTTGTAGGACACTTGCCTCGTACCTGTACCTCCCGGAGCAGGGAAAAGGGACTGGACCTGACTTTGCTTTTCTGTTGAAGGAGTTTGGATTTATTAAAATACTGCAGCGTGAGGAGTTTGCACAATGCAGTATCCCTGTGAAACACAGGGTCTTTTTACAGCCTCTGTTTATTCTTTATAGGTTCAGACATTAAAGGAAATACCATTGTGCCAGAATCTGTCATTTCAAATTCTTACGAAGACCAATCCTCATATTTTTTTGATAAATACTCCAAGGATCTTTTAGTTGAGGTAAGGACATTTCTGAAAATGGAAATCTGACCACAATCAGGACATTTCTCATTACAGTCTTGTTTCTTTCTTTCTGTTTTTGTGTTTTGTTTTGGGTGTTTGTTTTAAGCCAAAATCTCATGTTTCCCAGATTGGCCTCAAACTCACTGTGTAGCCTAGGATGACCGTGAACTTCTAACCCTCCTGCCTCAGTCTCCTACGTGCTGAGATTACAGGTGTGCACCATTGGATCTGGTTTACTGGTGCCAGAGATTGAACCCAGGACGGCATGCGTGCTAGGCAGGCATTCCACCCACTGACCCAGCCCCAGATCCTTATCATAGCTCTTCAGTGCATTTCTTTGTGAGACCTCCAAGTAGACACTGAGTATGGCCCTTGAAGGACTGACTGACATTTGTGCGTTATGGACTGGGGCTGCTCCTCATTCTCCCTCCGTGTTTAGCATTAAGACAGCCACTAATGCTGTCCCCTCCCACATACCGTACCCTAATGTGTGGCTTTGTGAACAAACACAGGCTCTTGCTGAGATACTGCATCAGAAGTTCTCAGACGCTGACGTAGAGGAGCGCCACCATGCCTACCTGAAGCCTTTCCGCATCCTCGTCAGTCTATTGGACAAGCCAGAAATAGGTACTGTGGGAAAAGCCACGGCCGCCGGACAGATGTAGATCACATGTTTGGGAGAGTTTAAACACAGATGTGGTCAGCATACAGAGTCTTGAAAGCATATGGTTTGGTGTTCTGCTCTGCACAGTAGATGAAGTTCAGGCTCCTGCTGTGGGTGCGTGTGGGTCCTGCAGAGCGAATCTGTTCACTCCATTGTCGTAACTACTAATGAACCTTGGTTTAGAACCCATAAGGGACCCCATATGCCTGTGACCACGAGCAAGCTGCTCCTCTGTAAATGAGAACATTTCAGTATAAAATGGAAAAGGTTGAGTTAGACTCTGCATTTAGAGGGCCCTCTTACACACACACTGTGACCCCTGACCCACCTTACACACACACACTGTGACCCCTGACCCCCCTTATACACTGTGACCCCTGGCCCCCCTTACACACTGTGACCCCTGGCCCCCCTTACACACTGTGACCCCTGGCCCCCCTTACACACTGTGACCCCTGGCCCCTCTTATTCATATACCGTGACCCCTGACCTCTCTTACACACACACTGTGACCCCTGACCCACCTTACACATACACTGTGACCCCTGACCCACCTTATACACTGTGACCCCTGACCCCCTTACACACTGTGACCCCTGACCCCTCTTACACACTGTGACCCCTGACCCCTCTTATTTATATGCTGTGACCCCTGACCCCTCTTACACACTATGACCCCTGACTCCTCTTACACACTGTGACCCCTGGGCCCTCTTACACACAAACTGTGACCCCTGACCCCTCTTCCACATACATTGTGGCCTTCTGATCCCTTGTACATATATATACACTGTGACCCCTGGCCCCTCTTGCACACATACTGTGACCCCTGGCCCCTCTTACACACACACTGTGACCCCTGACCCACCTTACACACACACTGTGACCCCTGACCCCCCTTATACACTGTGACCCCTGGCCCCCCTTACACACTGTGACCCCTGGCCCCCCTTACACACTGTGACCCCTGGCCCCCCTTACACACTGTGACCCCTGGCCCCTCTTATTCATATACCGTGACCCCTGACCTCTCTTACACACACACTGTGACCCCTGACCCACCTTACACATACACTGTGACCCCTGACCCACCTTATACACTGTGACCCCTGACCCCCTTACACACTGTGACCCCTGACCCCTCTTACACACTGTGACCCCTGACCCCTCTTATTTATATGCTGTGACCCCTGACCCCTCTTACACACTATGACCCCTGACTCCTCTTACACACTGTGACCCCTGGGCCCTCTTACACACAAACTGTGACCCCTGACCCCTCTTCCACATACATTGTGGCCTTCTGATCCCTTGTACATATATATACACTGTGACCCCTGGCCCCTCTTGCACACATACTGTGACCCCTGGCCCCTCTTACACACACACTGTGACCCCTGACCCACCTTACACACACACTGTGACCCCTGACCCACCTTATACACTGTGACCCCTGACCCCCTTACACACTGTGACCCCTGGCCCCTCTTACACACTGTGACCCCTGGCCCCTCCTGCACACACACTGTGACCCCTGGCCCCTCCTGCACACACACTGTGATCCCCGAGAGTCTGTTGAGGAAAGTTACCTCTCCCTCTGTTAGCCCTTCATATCAGATCTGATGTCACCTGAGCCTCATAACAGGAGTCTCCAGACTCCCCTCCCCCACCCCCGTATGGCATTGCAAGCTCAAGGGTACTGTCTAAGAGGCCAGGGTACGGTCGCCTTCTGGCAAGAACAAAGCCAAGAGCATCCATCGGCCGTGAAGCCCTCCGGTCGTTAGTTCAGAGTTCGGCTCTGAGTATCTGCTGTGTGGCTGGGATAATATGGGAAGTATCTGCTGTGTGGCCCGGATAGTGTGAGGAGTGTCTGCTGTGTGGCCAGGATAGTGTGAGAAGTGTCTGCTGTGTGGCCGGGATAGTGTGAGGAGTGTCTGCCATGTGGCTGGGACAGTGTGAGAAGTGTGTGCTGTGTGGGACAGTGTGAGGAGTGTCTGCTGTGTGGTCGGGGCAGTGTGAGAAGTACCTGCTGTGTGGCTGGGATAGTGTGAGGAGTGTCTGCTGTGTGGGATAGTGTGAGGAGTGTCTGCTGTGTGGTCGGGGCAGTGTGAGAAGTACCTGCTGTGTGCCTGGGATAGTGTGAGGAGTGTGTGCTGTGTGGGATAGTGTGAGGAGTGTCTGCTGTGTGGTCGGGGCAGTGTGAGAAGTACCTGCTGTGTGGCTGGGATAGTGTGAGGAGTGTCTGCTGTGTGGCCGGGATAGTGTGAGGAGTGTCTGCTGTGTGGGATAGTGTGAGGAGTGTCTGCTGTGTGGTCGGAGCAGTGTGAGAAGTACCTGCTGTATGGCTGGGGTAGTGTGAGGAGTGTCTGCTGTGTGGCCGGGACAGTGTGAGGAGTGTCTGCTGTGTGGGACAGTGTGAGAAGTGTCTGCTGTGTGGCCGGGACAGTGTGAGGAGTGTCTGCTGTGTGGGATAGTGTGAGGAGTGTCTGCTGTGTGGGACAGTGTGAGGAGTGTCTGCTGTGTGGGATAGTGTGAGGAGTGTCTGCTGTGTGGGATAGTGTGAGGAGTGTCTGCTGTGTGGGATAGTGTGAGGAGTGTCTGCTGTGTGGGATAGTGTGAGGAGTGTCTGCTGTGTGGGATAGTGTGAGGAGTGTCTGCTGTGTGGGACAGTGTGAGGAGTGTTTGCTGTGTGGGACAGTGTGAGGAGTGTCTGCTGTGTGGGATAGTGTGAGAAGTGTCTGCTGTGTGGCCAGGATAGTGTGAGGAGTGTCTGCTGTGTGGGATAGTGTGAGGAGTGTCTGCTGTGTGGGACAGTGTGAGGAGTGTTTGCTGTGTGGGACAGTGTGAGGAGTGTCTGCTGTGTGGGACAGTGTGAGGAGTGTCTGCTGTGTGGGATAGTGTGAGGAGTGTCTGCTGTGTGGGATAGTGTGAGGAGTGTCTGCTGTGTGGGACAGTGTGAGGAGTGTCTGCTGTGTGGGACAGTGTGAGGAGTGTCTGCTGTGTGGGATAGTGTGAGGAGTGTCTGCTGTGTGGGATAGTGTGAGGAGTGTCTGCTGTGTGGGATAGTATGAGGAGTGTCTGCTGTGTGGGACAGTGTGAGGAGTGTCTGCTGTGTGGGATAGTGTGAGGAGTGTCTGCTGTGTGGGATAGTGTGAGGAGTGTCTGCTGTGTGGGATAGTGTGAGAAGTGTCTGCTGTGTGGCCGGGATAGTGTGAGAAGTGTGTGCTGTGTGGTCGGGATAGTGTGAGAAGTGTGTGCTGTGTGGCCGGGATAGTGTGAGAAGTGTGTGCTGTGTGGCCGGGATAGTGTGAGAAGTGTGTGCTGTGTGGTCGGGACAGTGTGAGAAGTGTGTGCTGTGTGGCCAGGACAGTATGTGCTCCAGGGCAGCACGATGGAAGAGACACCCCAGCTACTAGGACGCTGGTCTTCTTTGTGCGTTGGGTTTTTGAGACCGTCTGTCTGTACCCCCCAGGCTGGCCTGGAACTGGATCTGTAACCAGGTGGCCTCGAATCCATCATCTCCTGTCTCTGCCTCCAAAGTCCTGGGATTATAGACACAGGGACTATGTGTCACTGCAGTTTTCTAAAAACGATTGCATGTGTTATGTACTGTGCATGCGTGTGCACTCTCACGTGTTCTTGTGCGTGCCACGGAGTACATGTTGAGGTCAGAGGACAACTTTGAGGAGTCAAACTGGGTTTGCTAGGCTCGGTGGCAGACGTCTCCCCACTGAGCCGTCTGGACAGGTCCTGCCTGCAGCTTTTTCCCATCAGTTATTTTGTTGGGGTGACTTGCATGCCTCATGTCTCCACACCTCCAACATGGAGGTAGGACCTCTGTGATACCCACCTTACAAAGGGAGAGTCCGAAGGTGATTCATTTCCCTGAGGTCACCCAGTGCCGAGCCTTCCTTTCAGGAAGCACTGCTGGCCTGGTGTGCCGAACGCAGCTGCCCGGAGATGCCTGATATATTACAAATAGGGTGTTTGCCGAGCCTCACAATCCCCGTCGGCTTTGACCAACCCACAGTGTGAGCCTTTCTTCCTGAAGTGCCTGTGCCTTCAGATTCTCTTTTCCTCCTTCCCACCTCCACCGCCGCCAACGGCTCACAAGATTCCTCTGTACCTGGAGGTAAACTCCATCTCAGGAAAGTCGTGTCTTAGCCTAAGAAGTGGATCGAGTAGTATTAGCATGTTGGGTGCTTGCTGTGTGGCTCAGGGAGACATTCAAAGGAGAAATAAGACTTAGCATTAGGAGATGTGTGTTCCGTGTCAAAGCTGCCCTGTCATGAGCAAAAAACCGCACCGTTTAGCCGGGTGCAGGCTGGACTTTGTAGAAGAGGGTGAGTGTTTGAGAGAGCAGTTGTGAAGTTTGCTCTTCCGCTGACGTGGTTGTCGGAGGGACGTGTGTGTAGGTAGATAGAGTCGGTTGTATGGAAACAGGAGCACAAGGCAGCCTCTCGGTCCGGCCCACTCTGAGCAGGTGGGCTCTAGCCGTGTCTTCTTGTCTCTGTGAAAGAGGCTGCAAAACCTTCTGTGGGAGGAAGGATTTGGCACCCTTCCAGCAGATAAAACACACACAAAGCTTATAAAAATAGTTCTATCACGGGCTGGAGAGACTGCTCAGCAGTCGGGAGCACTGGCTGCTCTCTCAGAGGACCCAGGTTCAATTCCCAGCACCCCCACGGCAGCTCACAGCTGTCTGTAACTCCAGATCCAGGGGATCCGACCCCCTCACACAAGCATACATGTAGGCAGGACACTAATGCACATAAAATATAAATGAATTATAAAAAGAGTTCTCTCAGAGGCACATTGTGAGTCTGTGAAGCTCAGCGTGTAGCTCGGTGTTAGAGCATTTGCTCAGTGAGGCTACAGGTTTGGTCATAGCACTGAAAACCAAATGCACATAAGAGGAGCGTGCTCTCGCCATCTGCACAGCCAAGAGGCGGAGTTTCCCTTCGCTGAGAGCGGGCGTGCTTTCATCCCTCCGGATGTGCCCAGGACCAGGCGCTTAAAAACTCGTCCCTCCACATGACCCCGTGGCCAGGACGCGGCGCTGACGCGGGCCTGGTGCAGTTCCGTGGCTCTCGTCCAGCTTCTCAGGACACACGTTTGGTGTTCTTGCTCTTGATTGCAAGAGCAGAAGGCAGGGAAGTTGTCTCCTGTGGTGTTTCTACGGAGTGGGGTTTGGCCAAGCAGTCCACGGGTTTGGAACTCCACCCAGGGGAAGCTGGCTTGGACAACCTGCTGGAGCCTGCTGTGACCTGTCACCTTGTCTAGTCAGGGACAGCAGCGCAGTGCCTGCGTGTGTGGCTGTGGGAAGGCGTCAGTCTGTGCCCAAATGCAACAGGGTGTGACGCAGTGCGCTGTGCAGTAGTGCAGCTGTTTTCCTCCAAGATGTTCCTGCCACCGCCGCCGCCGCCGCCGCCGCTGCCGGAACCCTTGACTATACCTATACATCTTAAAAAGACTACACGGATGGAGTTACTCCGTGTGTTCTATGTGTGTCTTGGTACTGTTAGTTTAAAATTTGATGGTTAAGGGTTAGGCATGTAGCTCAGTGGGTAGAGTGCCTGGCCAGCATCAGGAAACAGCATCCAGTAATCTTTGGCTATGTGGAGAGTTTGAGACTAGCCTGCGCCACGTCTCAAAGCAAACATTTAACTATATTATTAGTTCTTTTCTAACTGGTTTCTATTGATTTTAGGACCTCAAGTGGTTGAGAATTTGTTTCTGGAAGTCATCCGAGCCTTTTATGCTTATTGCCATGATGTCCTTGGCTCTGACCTTAAACTTAGCTACACTCAGAGTGGGAATCTGCTAATAAGGTATGAGCACAGTCTCCGCTTCGATAATCCCTCCTCCACTGTCCCCCTCTGCTCTTCAGTATGAATCATCAAGTGCTGAGGGGTGTGGGGGGCAGGCCACAGGTCGGAGCCCCATGGTCAGCCCCTCCTTGGGAATGTGGGGAGAGCTTTAGTCCCCTCCTAGCCTGCAGTAAGGGGTATTACAGATCAAGCTTGAGCATCATTCAGCAAAGGCAACTGGATCTGTAGTGCACAGGTGGTGCACATTCTCTGGAATGTGACTACCCGAGCTTCCTCTTCAGGAACTTGTCATTAAGTTAATCCTGATGAAAAGACCAGTCCCTTACTGACTGACATCACCTTTCAGGTGGCTTCCATGTTTTCAACTGGTCGTGTATCTTTGTATACCTAGTAAGGATTTCTGTAGTGTTCCCTAGAGGGCTTTACCGAGCTGCACATATGCATTTAAAACTGTTAGCGATGGGCTGGGTGTGGAGCTTGGTGTAGAACACCTGTCTAGTATGTCCAAGGTCCTGGGTTGACGTCCAGCGTCATAGTAAGCAAATACATAAACCTGTAGCCAAGTCTCTCTGCTGAACCTACAGTTGGGTGGGGGTGAGGGTGGGGTTGGGTACCAGTGCTGAA
The DNA here is from genome assembly GCF_949786415.1 of Peromyscus eremicus. Taxonomy (NCBI): domain Eukaryota; kingdom Metazoa; phylum Chordata; class Mammalia; order Rodentia; family Cricetidae; genus Peromyscus; species Peromyscus eremicus. The sequence continues at coordinate 4,725,911 of NC_081428.1, read as the reverse complement.
CGTCATGTTCTTTTCACAATAACCCTTACGTGTTTCTAAGAGACCCATCAGTAAGAACACTGTTTAGCAGGGAGTCGTTTTCTTCAGGGGTGTGGCTGCTGGCACGGTGACCGTGCTCGTGCAGGCACTGATAATTGACTCAGTAGGTTGTTTACGAAAAGAAGGTGAGAGGGGACATGTTAGGGGCAGGAGGGGTCGGGGTAGGCTTGACCATGGTGCATTGTATATGTGTATGAGATTGTCAAAGGAGAGGTGAAAAACGTTGGAAAAGCTATTATTTAGGGAGGCGTTGTGGAACTCCTCTCCTGTAATTGAAGCAGCGGCGTTTGTATCTTGATCAGCTTGTCAGAGGCTTCTTCGGCACCACCTTCTGTGATTCGGATCCTCCATCAGTGTGTTTAGTCGCTCTCTCTCTTCTACAGCACAATCAAAGAAAACAGACACGCCTCCGAGATTGTGAAGACGGTCAATTTGCTGGTCTCCTCGCTCAGCACAGACTTCCTGTGGGATTACATGGCGCGGTGTTTCGAGGAGTGCTTTAGGTGAGTGTGCTGATGAGGACGATGTGTGGGCAGGGGAGCAGGTGGCCGGCTCTGTGGCTGTGTGGAGGGCCAGGGTCTCACGGGTAGTGACTCTCAGTGGTCTCTCCTGAGCTTCAGAGGCCAGTGGACACAGGCTGGTTGTCATGTAGGACTCTGATAGGACAGAGACTGGATCTGTGTTTCAAGACCCTGGGCCACTTTATTATTCATTAAATTCTAACTTTAGACTGCCCCCTGACAGTGTTCTCTTGCATTCATCGATGCAGTTTCTCCTGCAAGCCCCGTCTGCCTCCCCAGGCGTAGGTGCAGGTGTCTGGTGCTGAACTCAGACTCTCCAGTCTTCTTAAGTTCTTACGAAATTACCATGAAATGGTTCAATGTTCATGTTTTAAGCTATTATGATGAGCTTTGTGCCACTGTTAACCCAGCACTGAATACTGCGTGGGCTCACGACTCCCACCCCATCCTACAGGGGCCTGGAACTGTGATGGAAACTAACTTCCCATGTAAACTTTGCCCATGCATGTCCTGTGGCTACAAAGCCTGAGGTGAATTCTTTGAGCAGTCACTTGAGAAGCAGGCATTTTGTTTTCATGCTGTGGATCTGTGAGATAGCTGGAACCCAGAGACGTAAAGGGTCTTGTCCAGCACAGCAGGTCAGTAGCCGCCAGAGTCCGATGCCAGGCATGCCTGACTTCTCAGCGGCTCCTCAGTGCTCCTCTGCCTCCCTGAAACCATCCCGAGTTGACTGTCCCTGTGCCCAGTCAGCAGCAGCAGCGGCAGGGAGGGTAGAGTGTGCTGTGGCAGCTTGCCTCTTTTCTTCTTTCTTTTCAGTGTTGGGATCAGATTCGGGGGCTTGTGCGTGTTAAGCACAAAGCCACTCTGCCACTAAGCCACATTCCTGTAACACGAATTGCTAAACAGTCTTATTAATAAAAAACCTGGAGCCAGATATTGGGGTGAAAGCTGAAAGATAGAGGGACAGAACAAGCCACAGTCACAAGTTCTTACTGCTAGTAGCCCTAGAGAGAGCTACTTCCTGTATACTTCCTCACGCCTGTATACCTTTCTGTGCCCTGCCATCTCACTTCTTCTCTCTGCCCAGCTACATCACTTCCTCTTTCCACCCAGCTCTGTCACTTCCTGTCTCCAGACCTCTGTGATTAACTAGTGTTGGGATTAAAGGTGTGTGCCACCATGCCTGGCTCTGTTCCCAGTGTGGCCTTGAACTCACAGAGATGTCTGGATCTCTGTCTCCTGAGTGATAGGATTAAGGGTGTGCGCCACCACTGTCTGACCTCTATGTTTAATATAGTGGCTAGATTTGTCCTTTGATCCGCAGGCAAGCTTTATTTGTTAGAGCACAAATAAAATATCACCACACATTCCTGTCCTTGTTTTGTTTGTTTTGAAACAGGGTCTCACTATATAGTTGTGGCTGGCATGGACAATGTAGCCCAGGCTGGCCTTGAACTCACAGAAATCCACCTGGCTCTGCCTCCTGAGTGCTGGGGTTAAAGGTGTGCACCTCCATGTTCTGTTGCTTGTTGTAGTTTTGAGACAGAGTCTCACTGAGTTGCCCAGGCTGAATTGCTGCTCTCCTGCTTCAGCCTCCTAAGTATTTGGCATTACAGGCTGTATCACTGGCCCGGGCTAGTTATTTTATCAGTATTGTGTGTTTATTTGTGTGCATGTGGACCATGGCGCTTGTGTGGCCCATGAGTGTCTGTAAAATCCTCCTGTCTCCACCTCCCTTCTCCCTGTGGGAACACTGGATTATATGTATACATTGCTGCATCTGTGTTTACCTCAGTTCTGGGGATTCAAACTCAGGTCCTCAAGAATTAGTTATTTTCTGTTGTTGTGATAAAACACCATGACCAAAAGCAGCTATGGGAGAGTTTATTTCGGCCTGTGGTTCCAGAGGGTGAGAAAGCATCCTGGCCAGGAGGCGTGGCGGCCATGCTGGCAGCACAGGAAAGCTGGGCGCTCACATGTTAGAACCGCAGGCACCACACACAGAACTCAAACAGGGAGTACAGTGAAGACCCACCTGCAGGATGTTCTCCTCAGCTGGGCGGCAGCTCCTAAACCTCCCAAACAGCGCCACCAACTGGGGACCAAGTGCTCCAGTGCCCGAGACTGTGAGAGCCTGTCCCATCCGGACCACCCCTGCTCATCTCTGCTTGTTTAGAAACAAACGCTGATTCCGGGGATGAGCACCTGGCAGTGGATTAGTCAGTGGGGCTGCAGTCTCCAGAAGACAGCTCTCTCAGGGACCTCAAAAAGGAAAACATAAGCTGGGTGTGATGGCGTGCACCCTTGACCCCAGTGCTCAGGAGGCAGAAGCAGGAGGATTTCTGTGAGTTCGAGGCCAGCCTGGTCTACATACCAAGTTCCAGGTCAGCAGTGTTGTGTAGTGAGACCTTGTTTCAAACACAAACAGAAAAAACAAACAGTAAAACACAGCCTCTGGCCCGTGTTGTGTAACGCAGGCCGTTCCCCTGGAAACCCGTCTTCGGTTGGCACTAGGGACTTGCAGCCGTACATAGTGACATCGCTGTGTGTCTGTTGGATGTGAGTCCACACCTGAACAGATGAAGATTAAGTCAGAAGAATTTGTTTCAGAGGCACTCCAGCAGGACACTCACCAGTACTTCTCCACATTAGGCAGTCTGTCACCAAAACTGAGGTGTGACCCCCACAGAAGCTGTCTTCCACAGTGTTCGAAACAGAGTAATTGCTGGACACCATAAGGTGTTTGAAATTGAGCCGGTCATGCTGGCCCATGCCTGTAATCCCAGTGACTTTGAAGCTACTCAGGGCTACTCTAGTGAGGGCTTGTTTCAAAAACAAAAAGCCTTTAATCCCAGCACTCGGGAGGCAGAGGCAGGCGGATCTCTGAGTTCAAGGCCAGCCTGGTCTACAGAACAGTGAGTTCCAGGACAGCCAGAGCTACCCAGAGAGACCGTCTTGGTAAAGCAGGAAGAGAAGGTGTTTGCAGGGGTTGTGGGAGAGGACTGACCTCCTGTCCTGTGTTGACGTAGACCAGCGAAGCAGACTGCGGCTGTTGGAGAAGCTGCCGGCCCTCCCCCCAGCGTCTCGGAGCTCTGCACCCTCCTCGTGTTCCTGCTGGATGTGATTCCCTTGGTAGGTACACGCGATGCTCCCCTGCACGCTCAACGCTCTTTCTGCTGGCTTGTCAGAGTGTAGCCCGTGTAATCTTACCTTCCTTTCTCATGATCGGACCAATCCCAGCGCCTCCTGCCTCCCAAGCACACGCTTCCCGCTGAGCTGGGGCAAAAACCCAGCTATTGCTGTTTGGTTTTTGTTTTTGTTTTTGTTTTTCAAGACAGGGTTTCTCTGTGTAGCCTTGGCTGTCCCGGGAACTCACTCTGTAAACCAGGCTGGCCTCAAACTCACAGAGATCCACCTGCCTCTGCCTCCAGAGTGCTGGGACTAAAGGTGCGCACCACCACCTTCTGGCTCATTTTTGCTGTTTTAATTAAAGGGATTGTAAATTCTGGGCCTGGTAATAGGCTGAGCCAAAGTATGGAAACCAGATGATGGACAGTTTTGGAGGTGACAGTGAACACATATGATGCATGTGGCAGACAGTGTTAGTACTTTATCCAAGAGAAGGTAATGAGTGGAAAGGAGAGGACGACATCCTTGGTCTGGGGCTAATGTGACACTGACTCTGAAATCTCAGTGGTCTAAGGTGCTGTTCTGAGGCTCTTGCTCTCCTGGTATGGCCAGTGGTGGGGAGTGACTGGCCCTTCTTCTCTGTTGCAGGAACTGTACTCGGAGGTGCAGACTCAGTACCTCCCACAGCTGCTCGGCTGCCTGCTGCAGTCTCTGGCTGAGGAGGTGGACGCCCTGAGCTTAGCTGAGCTCACACACGCCTTGAAGACATGTTTCAAGGTGCTGAGCAAAGTCCAGATGCCTCCCTCCTACCTAGACATGGAGCCCACCAGTGGGAACTCGGTATGTACCCCAGGACTGGGGTGCTTGTGGTGCTCTGAGTAGTGGGAGGTAATGGGCATGGTTTGGAAAACAATATGGACAAGAAGATGTGTAGCCACTGTGTTCAGGACACTTGTAAAGTTTAGAGTAGCTGATCTCCTTCATGTCACCCACACCCATGCCCCATAGCCACCATGAATGGCTAGACAGTGCTAATAACCACAGGCAGCCCTGTGAGTTTGTGTGCATGTGACGTGACTCACTTAAAATGCAGATAGAGTATGCCCTGAATTGGCAGTGTGGCTTAAATAACAGAAATCACTTTTCCCAGTTTGGAGTTCCGGGTTGTTTTCTCCCAGCATAAATAAAAGAAGCTGCCCCAGACCCCTTTGCAAGCTTCTGCTGGGCTTGTTGGCCATCTGTGGTACTTGAGGCTTGTCAGAATTTTACCACCCCCACCCCACCCCATCTCTGCATTCACATGCACATGGTGTTCTGTGTGTGCAGTCTGTGCCTAAATTCCCCCTTTCTATGAAGACAACAGCCTGTTTGGATTTAGGCTACCCAGATGCCCCCCACTTATGATCTGCTAAGACCCTTTCCCCGAATAAGACCCCACTCCAGGCTCTGGAGGTTAGGACTTGAGCACCTGTCTGGGGCACAGTCCATCATAACCCGCTCTGTGTGGTCACTTTGTCTGCTCTCTCAGACTGTACCACGGGAGCACCCTTGTGTGTGTGGTAATTTCTGCATGTCCCTCTGTGATGTGGCCTTGTCCAGTAACTGTACCCGTGATCCGCTGTCTAGCTCCCCTTGGTTTTCGCTGTTGAGAAGGTTTGCAGACAGCATCCTCACACAGTGTGTGTAGGTGGGTGCCTGAGTCTCTGAGGGATACAGTTTAGTCAGTGGGCTGTGACTGAAAGGCATGATTGCTCCTTTGAAATTGTGAGAGGTGTTGCCAAACCAGCTGAACAGTTACGGGTTTGGGGCTCAGGGGGATACTGAGGCAGATTGCTCTTTAGGGGTGAGAGTTCTTGGATGAGTTGGTGATGCTGTAGACTGACGGGTGGACTGCAGCATGCTGGGCCTCAGAGGAGAGCTCCCGCCCACGTGGCAGAGCGACCTTCCTTTCTTAGTTTTCCGCTGAAACGTGGGTGAGAAGATTAGAAAGCTCCTGATCTCAGCCCCAGCTGAGCGTTGCTAGAAGTGACCAGCGAGTGGTCAGTTAAAGAATGTCAGGTGGTCCTAAGTGTCCTTCCTGCTGGCCATTACTGAGGGTGTGGGGAGGTGTCTATAGGGCATGGAAGGCAAGAATCTAGAGAAACAACTTCAGGTCTGGAAACCAAACTACTGTGGTGACCGCCATCGTCCTGGTTTAACTGCAGCGGAAGAGCCATGAGGGATGGGATACAGGCTTTCTTTATGTTTTACAGAGTCCAGTAAAAGGAGACAACAGTGACATCACTTTGGAAACAAAGGCTGTAGTCGCAGGTGATGAGGAGGCTCCCTTCCCCCCACTGAAATCTGAAGACAGTGGGATCGGGCTCAGCGCCTCGTCGCCAGAGCTCTCTGAGCACCTAAGGGTACCGCGGGTGTCTGCTGACAGAGACGACATTTGGAAAAAGGACGGGAGCATGCAGAGGACGTTCTTTTGCATCCAGGAGCTCATTGCCAACTTCGCCAGCAAGAACATCTTTGCAGCATCCCTGGCAGTGTCTGGGGAGGAAAGCAAACCCGAGGAGCCCCCAGAGAAGAGCAGCAAGGGCCAGACACAGAGCATCAGCCACTCTGGCAGGAAGGGCTCCTGGGATCCCAAACCCATCACTGTGCCCCAGTTTAAACAAATGCTTTCGGACTTGTTCACGGCGCGCGGGTCTCCCTTTAAGACAAAAAGTTCAGAGTCGCCGTCATCTGTGCCCAGCAGCCCGCGTAGGAAAGCGGAAACCGAGTGGGACATTGACCAGGTGGTCGTGGAGTTGGTGGGCTCCAAGGAGGACTGCAGGGAGGCCTTCGCTGCCGCCTGCCACCTGCTGCTGGACTGCGCCACCTTCCCCGTCTACCTGTCTGAGGAGGAGACCGAGCAGCTGTGTGACACGCTCTTCCAGACGCCAGGTGAGAGAGCAGCCCTCCCAGGGCAGGGCCGGCCAGTCGGGAATCCTGTGATAGGGGCCTGATGTCCAAATACCTACAGTCATGTCCACCAGGAAGGGGGCAGCGACGGCCTCCCAGTCAGACACTGACGCACGATTTACGGTCAGTTTAGGTTAGGGAAGATCACTCAGGAAACTCTGAAAACTTCCCCAAGTCTGAAAACGTGTGGATCGAAGCACGTTGGACACCAAGCCTTCGGTTAGGGGTTTGTACCAACCACACTCTTCCCTTTCTTGTTCCTAACTGGCTGCACCAGTGGTAGCTTGCTGGCTTCGCGTCTGACTCCTGTGGCTTTACTTGCAAGCAGGTTCTCTGGGCGGGCCTTGTCTGTAAACCTGTCTGGCCCACCCGGAGATCTGACTCATGGAAGGTACCCAGTGTTGTTAGAGACGTAGCCGCCCATCACAAAGCCGAGCGGCTTAAACAACAGAAACTTCCTGTCTCACAGTTCTAGAGACCAGAAGCGTCAGCGCAAGGCGTCAGCAGACCTGTACTCTGTCTGTCTGCAGTGGGAACAACCCTTTGTGTCTTCCAGGCTGCCACTGTGGCAAGCGGTCCTAGGAGCACAGCCCCATCACCCCATACAGACGACTCCTTTAGTGAGGGCTCCAGGCACGGTGCTGCGTTGGGGATCCGTTAGTTAATTTTGTTGTTGCTGCTGTGACTGTTATCTGACAGAAGCAACCTGAGGAAGAGAGGTTCCTTTCAGCTGAGGGTCTCAGGAGATTGTCTCTGGTAACAGGGACGGGACAGCTGACCTAGTGTGATGGAAACATGAGGTGGCCACCCCTTACATCCTGGCAGATCAGGAAGCAGGGAGAAAGACAGTAGAGACATGGGCAGGCCCTAACCGGCCACATCCTACCGACCCGCCTCCGACACGCAGGCTTCACAACGTCCCAGGACAGCGCCACCCGCTGGGGATCAGGTGTTCCAACACCAGCCTCTCGGGACAGTTCAGTTCCAAACCGTAACAGAGGCCCACCCTGGTGGGGCTCCTCTTCACCCGAGTGTCTCTAGGACGGCCTTCTTTTCAAGGGAGTCTCACCGCGGAGGTCACCTACCGATGAGCGCACTGCTGTCCAGGCGACCCCTGTCACTGTCCAGAGTGGGTGCTGTGGCCCCTGAGCGGGAACCGCTGTCACCGGCTTGCCTCTCTTGTCTGTCCGCTGCCCTTCCAGGAGCCGGGGACTGCAGTTTTCCATCCTGGCTGAAATCCCTGATGACCGTTTGCTGCTGCGTGAGCGACTGTGCCCTCCAGAACATCGCCGTCGCCACCCTGCTGGAAGTGATCAACCACTCCCAGTCCCTGGCGCTCGTCATCCAGGACAAGATGAAGCGCTACAAAACCTCTGGGAACAACCCGTTTTTTGGCAAGTTACAGATGGTGACGGTCCCTCCCATTGCTCCCGGGATCCTGAAGGTCATTGCGGAGAAAACAGACTTCTATCAGGTATTTCTCACTGGGAGCATGTGCGTGTAGGTCAGTGGGCCTCTTCCTCAGACCAGGCTGGCCCAAGGGCTGTGAAGGTCCAGCGGCAACCACAGGGTTGGGGGGACCTGGACTGGCTGGTCTGTCTCTGGATCCAGTCCTGGCCGTTTGTGCCCCTTAGCAGGCACAGGGCAGAAGCCTCTCTCGGCATGTAGCCTTTCCCCTCCAACAAGCTCTGAGGGGAGCAGTTGGGGCCTCTCGCCAGGCAGCTGCTGGCGGGTCTCTGCTTGGTCCTGAGCCTTGGTGGCACAGCATGGGTGCTCACGAGTCTCCCTTAGCAGCTATAAATAGAAGCCTGCACTCCAGGGCCTCCTCCCACGAGGAGGAAAGGCACGGGTGTTTCTGAGCTCCAGTCACCCCACTCCTTTCCCCCCACAGAGGGTGGCTCGTGTGCTCTGGAGTCAGCTGAACAAGGAGACCCGCGAGCATCACATGACCTGCGTAGAGCTCTTCTATCGCCTGCACTGCCTGGCTCCGACGGCCAACATCTGCGAGGACATCATCTGCCATGCCCTGCTGGACCCGGACAAGGTGAGCTGTGCACCTGTAGCCTATGTGCTGTGGCCGGCAGGCTGCTGCGTCTGCCCCACTTTACATGCCCAAGGCAGACTGTACCCACCCAGGCGAAGACTTTTCTGGGCTAGTGGATGTCCTAATGAGCAGAGGTGATCTGGAAGCCCAGGGCTGGAAGATTCCAGCAGATGGAGGCATTCCTTTTAGGGTCCTGAAAAACACAGTGTGTCCATGTTGAGGCTCACCATGGACACTTGCCCCGATTTCCTGGAAGCTAGGACTTGGAAGCCTTTGGAGCTGCCTGTAAGGCTTAGTCGTAGATAGTTGTTGGACTTCTGAGAATTTTCTGCCAACTGATTGTCTTGCTCGTTAAGGCTCCTGGGCCTGACATTTCCAGGGTACACAAAGGAACTGTGTTCTGTGTTTTCCTTGGACCATAGGACTTGGGTGTGATTCTGGACACTGTGATGCCAAATCTCTTTTTAAAAGATTTATTTGGGCTGGAGAGATTGCTCAGTGGTTAAAAGCACTGGCTGTTCTTCCAGAGGTCCTGAGTTCAATTCCCAGCCCCCACATGGTGGCTCACAACCATCTGTAGTGAGATCAGGTCCCCTCTTCTGGTAAAAAGGCATACATACAGGCAGAGCAATGTATACATAATAAATAAATAATTCTTTAAAAAGATAGATTTATTTAATTTTATTATATGTGTATGTTTTGTTTACATGCATGTATATATGTGTACCCTGTGTCTTCCTGGTACCTCTGGAGGCCAGAATAAGGCACTGAGCCGGTGTTACAGGCCAGTGATCCCTTCAGGGGAGGCTGAGGCAGGAGGATTCCAGGTTCAAGGCCAGCCTGCACAACTAAGTGAGACCCTGTGTCAGAATCAAAACAAAAAAGTTGAAAGAAGCCTAGGTAGAGTAATTGCTTGGAGTATTCCAGGGCTCACCCCCCAGTACCACAAATAACTACATAGATATGAGCCCTACAGTGACTGATACAGAGTCACGAGACCAAGTTCCTCCCATTTATTTCCTCATAAGGGAACAAGGCTGGAGGCTCTGTTTCGATTTTCTGTGATCTGGCACCTGACACGAGAGATCCAGGGCAGCCGCGTGACGTCCCACAACCGCTCCTTTGACAGGTGAGGCCGTTCTCCATCGTGATCTACCGTCCTCAGCCACGTGGGGACCCCAGGCTTGTGCAGGGCTCGGGAGGGAGAGAGAGACTGACACATTGGAGCTGTGACCCCGGCCTTGACCTCAGTCCATGCTGCATAGGACATGGCATCCAGAGTCCTGTGATTTCATTTAGCCCAGAAGTGTGAGACTCTTCTGAGAGTTTTTAATGTGATGGGGATGAGGAACCCACCCTGCCTCAGAATCAGCTTGCCCTGATGAGAGGACATCCTGGGGGATGCAGATGGTCTAGACCTCAAGCAGCCACTTCACTTGTTACAGCATCAGCTACATGCTTAGGATGTCGTATTCTTCGGTATATTCTACTCTGCTTTGTCTTCGCCATGTGCCCTCTCTGTCTCTAAAAGCACGGCATGCTGCTAGGCACACAGCGTGTCATTCAGTTGGTCCCTAAGGCCAGCATGATGAAGCTCCCCGGGGTGTCTGTGGTCAACAACAGGGCCTCAGTGTAGGATGATGCCTGGCTGGCCGGGGCAGCAGAGTGGGGACTGAGTGGCAGCTCTCCACCCGTAGGTCCTTGTTTGTCGTCCTGGACAGCCTGGCTTGCACAGACGGTGCCATCAGTGCTGCAGCCCAGGGCTGGCTGGTGCGCGCACTCTCCCTCGGAGATGTGGCACGCATCCTCGAACCCATGCTCCTGCTGCTGCTCCAGCCCAAAACCCAGAGGACGTCGATCCACTGCCTCAAGCAGGAGAACTCAGCCGGTGAGCAGCTTGAGGAGTCCCCATGGGGAGGGAGGTCAGCAGGCGGAGGTCTACTCTGCCTAACAGTGTGACGACTGTCCCTTGTAAACTTACGGGGACTTTGGAAATGCAAGCACCACAGGATCTGGCACTTTGAACTAGAAGGTGTGGGTTGCTGTGTTCACTGAAAAGTCAGTATTTTGTTATTGAAAGGAAATAGTTGAAATATGCAATATGTTATTATTAGCTGTGGTCACCTTGCTGTGCAACAGGACACAAAAAAACTCACCCTTCTTAGGTGCCAACCCTCATACCTTCATACCCATACATGCTTCATACCCAGCATGTCCCGTGCCTTCCCCACCCAGCCTCTGGCAGCTGCCTCTGTTCTCACCTCTGCAGGAGTAGATTCTAAATGTTCTCACTACAAAAGAAACGGTGACGTGAGGTATGTGATGTTTTAATAACTATTTCATGGTTGTACGTACACAATTAAAAAACCACATTTCATCCTGCCACGATACACACTTGTCATTTTTCAAGTGGGTAGCCTCTTTTTCAAATAAGTCCAGGGATTCTTGATTATTTCACGGAGAAAATAATCCATGTGTGTCTCTAGTACAGCTAGAACATCCTTGCCAGCATCCCCAAGCTGATTCCCCTCCCCCGACTTGCTTAGCAGAGGTATGGTGCCTGTGTGTGAGCACCGTTGTTAAGTGAGGTTGCCCAGTGACACTCTGTGTAGGTCTGCACCCCAAATCTGGGATAGTTTTGGGTGACTAAAAATGTCAATGTTTTTTGTGTGGAATCTGGTCAGTTGTCCTTTGTTGCTCGAATTTCTAAAGGTCTTATAATTAAAAAAAACCCGGTACCAGATATTGGGGTGAATGCTGAAAGATCAGAGAGACAAAGGAACAAGCCACAGCCACATCTCACTTTACCAATTCCACGAATCCTCTGACTGAAATCCTCTGAGTCCTCACCTAAAATGCTCCAGCCAAAAAAGCCTCCAGCTGAAATCAGGACACTTCAGCCGCAAAGCCTTTAGTTCTGTCTCCTCACACCTTATATACCTTTCTTCGCCCAGCCATCACTTTCTGGGATTAAGGGTGTGTGCTTCCCAGTACTGGGACTAAAGGTGTGCGCCACCACTGCCTGGCTCTGTTTTCTCCTAGACTGAGTCAATCTCATGTAGTCCAGGGTGGCTTTGAACTCAAAGAAATCCAGACAGACCTCTGCTTCCTGAGTGCTAGGATCAAAGGTGTGTGCCACTACTGTCTGGTCTCTGTGTTTAAACTAGTGGCTTGTTTTGTCTTCTGATCTTCAGGTAAATTTTATTAGGGTACACAATATATTACCACAGTCCTTGTGTTTGTGCTAATCTTACAAAGAGAAACAGCGCCACCTTGAGGTAGGTGGAGAAAAAGGAAATGGGCTGCCCTGTACAAGGTTCTTCCCAGAACCTGTAACTGCTGATGGGGGGAGCCAGGGGAAGCTGGCCACCCTTCTCAGAGAGGAGACTGAGTTATTCCACATCCTAAGAAAGGGACGCTTAGAGAAATATAAACCAAGCACCTTCATGACGCTCTGCACACCAGCTCTACGCTTTAGTCTTTCTTTTGTCTTTTGTTTTACGTGGAGTGTGTGTGTGTGTGTGTGTGTCCCACACATATATTTGTATGGACACACGAATGCCATGGAACATGTGCAGAGGTCCGAGGTCAGCTCTGGAATTGGTTCTTTCTTTTCACCAGGCAAGTCCCAAGGATCAAACTCTGGTCCTCAGGCTTTGTGGCAAGCGAACTATCTTGCCAGCCAGCCCCCGCCCCTCCTCCTCCTCCTCCTCCTCCTCCTCCTCCTCCTCCTCCTCCTCCTCTTTAAAAACCCCCTCCTCGGGTTCTTTGGATTCTGTCTCTGCACCGCCTCACCACTTCCCGTTTTCTGCCTGGTGCAGATGCAGCCTGCTCCCTACTAACGCAAGAGACTGAAGGGAAGAGAAGTCCCCCGCCCGCCCCGCCTGGCTCTGCTGTGCTGTGCACTGTGCACCCGCAGACTGCCCACCTCTGTTTCTACATACCTTCCTCTCCTGATCGTGCTGGTGTTCATGGCATAGACCTGGTGGAAGCTCCTTAGCCAAGAATTTTCATAGTATCAAAGTCTTGATTTTCACCTCTCTTAAAAGGAGGGTTGAGGGCTGGAAGATGGCTCAGAGGTTAAGAGCACTGGCTGCTCTTCCAGAGGTCCTGAGTTCAATTCCCAGCAACCTCAGGGTGGCTCACAACCATCTGTAATGAGATCTGGTGCCCTCTTCTGGTGTGCAGGCATACATGCAGGCAGAACACTCATACGAGAAAGAGAAAAGAAAGAAAGAAGAAAAAGAGGAGTTGATATTTTACAGTGCTGTATATTTCCTCATTACAGAAGTGCTTATTTTAAAAATTAGATAGTGGCTAGACATAGTGGCTCGCCACCAGCACTTACTTGGGAGGTTGGGGCAGGAGGATCATCACCTTGAGGCCAATCTGAGCTACTTAAAGCAAATTCCCACTTAAAACAATAACAAGAACAAAACAGTTTGATATGGAACTGGGGAGCTGGCTCAGTGGATAAAGTGAGGACCTGAGTTCGGATCCTTAGCACTCACATAAATTCTGGATGGACACAATGGTCCTTCTGTAATTCCAGCACTCAGAAAGCAGAGACTGCCTAGCTGTGTCTGGGAGCTCTGACTTCCCCTGAGAGACCCTGCCTCCTTCATAAGATGGAGGTCAATAGAGGAAGCCTCTAGACGTCAGCCTCAGGCCTCCACACATGCCCACACACGCACACACACACACACACACACACACACACACACACACACATACACACACACACACACATACACACACACACCACACACACACACACACACACACACATACACACACACACACACACACACACACACACACACATACACACACACACACACACACACACACACACAGAAATTCAGAGGTAAAGGCATTACCGACAATGCCCGTTGATGAGCTGGGTGCTGTTGGTAGCTTACCCATGCCCCACAGCTGTGCATCCTGGATACGCTCCAAGTAGACTCATGCTGTCCAGCTGTTCTGCAGCTGGCTCTTCCCTTCCACTTGTTCTGTACGTGCCTCATCTCCGTGCATACAGGTGCACACTTTAACAGTCCAGCCGCCGTCTGTCACAGCGTGTTCCTAAGCAGCTCCCTTCAGCGCATGCCCTATCCTCACAGCTTTGGAATATGCTGATTTTCTGTGGAATGCATTTCCGAAGAGGGAATTTCTGGAACAAAATCATTCGTATTTTTTCTCAAAGTGCCTTCTCCCAAAACTTACAATAAAAACAAAAATGATGTGTTCAACAGATACAGTGGCCCATAACACAGACCCCGGCCCTCAGGGGACTGTTGTTGAGGACAAACAGAGCTGTACAGTGAGACTTTGTCACAAAATAAAAACAAACCCGAAAGTTGTTATAACACACCGTGACAGTAGAACTAAGTTTCACAGTCTCCTGAATATTCTAAAGAGCCGATGTACCTGTGTGCGCCAGCACCCAGCTTTATGCGGTGCTGGGACTCGAACCCAGGGCCTTCTGTACTCTAAGATGGCTCTCTTTTGACTGACTACCCCTCCCAGCTAAACATGTTTATGTTGCTGTGTCTGTTTTACCCGTGACGTGATCTAGACCTGGGTGTGGTCCAGTGCGCATTGTCTGCTTTAGGCCTGAGGTCACCTCAGAGTTTATTTGTCATCCTAGCCACTCTGGTCTAAAGCTGTTTGTCATTTTGTGATTTCTAGAGGACTTCCATCATTGGTTTAACAGGAAGAAGCCCACATTCAAAGAGGCATGTGGGGTGTCCGAGCTGCAAGAAGGTGCCTCTGAGGAGCACTTGCCCCTCGGCCAGTTCACCACAGTGGATCGTGAAGCCATCTGGGCTGAAGTAGAGAAGGAACCGGAGAAATGCCCACCGAGAAGCGATCTGAGTGAGGAAGACACGCCCTACTACATGGACCTTTCCGACAGGGTGGCCTCTGGTGGCCAGGACAGCAGCGAGCACACAGAGTCTGCAGACACAAGCTCGGGCCACACCGACAGTGAGAACACGTCCACTTTCTCATCTCCCTCCCACGACCTGCAGGACCTGAGCCATGAGGAGAACTGCTGTGCACCCATACCGGTGGCTGGCAGGGCGTACTCGAAGCGAGCGGCCTTGCTGGCAGCCTTCCAGCCAGAAAGCCTCAAGTCCAGCACCAAGTTAAGCCTAGTGCGAGCAGACTCGGACAAGACACAGGCTTCTGAGTCGCTTTCCAGCGACGAGGAGGCCGACGTGGAGCTCCAGGCCATCACCACATCGAGGCTGTTGAAGCAGCAGAGGGAGAAGCAGGAGACGCTCGAGGCCTTGTTCAAACACATCTTGCTCTACCTGCAGCCCTACGACTCCCAGAGGGTCCTCTACGCCTTCTCCGTGCTGGAGGCTGTGCTTAAGACCAACCCCAAGGAGTTCATTGAGGCTGTGTCCAGGACTGGCATAGACACCAGCTCCACCGCGCACCTCAACCTCATCTCCAATCTCCTGGCACGCCACCAGGAAGCTCTCATTGGCCAGAGTTTTTACGGCAAGCTGCAGACCCAGGCCCCCAACGTGTGCCCCCACTCCCTGCTGATCGAGCTCCTTACCTACCTCTGCCTGAGCTTCCTGCGGTCCTACTACCCTTGCCACCTGAAGGTCTGCCACAGGGATATCCTCGGCAACCGGGACGTGCAGGTCAAGAGCGTGGAGGTTCTGATCAGGATAACCACGCAGCTGGTCTCGGTGGCCAAGTCCTCGGAAGGGAAGAACGTGG
Organism: Peromyscus eremicus; assembly: GCF_949786415.1. NCBI lineage: Eukaryota > Metazoa > Chordata > Mammalia > Rodentia > Cricetidae > Peromyscus > Peromyscus eremicus. The sequence goes on along the minus strand of NC_081428.1, from coordinate 4,710,491 downwards.
AGTTTATCCGCAGCCTGCTGCAGAGGTGCAAGGTCCAGGAGTTTGTCCTGCTGTCGCTGTCCGCGTCCATGTACACCAGCCAGAAGCGCTATGGCCTGGCCACCGCTGACCGAGGCAGGGGCCTGATGGAGGACGGCCTCTTCGAGGAGAGCCTCATCAACCTGGGACAGGACCAGATTTGGAGCGAGCACCCGCTGCAGATCGAGCTGCTCAAGCTCCTGCAGGCCCTCATCGTCCTGGAGCACCACCTGGGCCAGGGTCAGGAGGATGCCCAGAGTCAGCCGGCCCTGTCCCGGGAGTGGCAGAGGGCCCTTAACTTTCAGCAGGCCATCGGAGCCATGCAGTATGTGCAGCCCCACCCCCTCACCTCCCAGGGCCTGCTGGTCTCAGCGGTGGTGAGGGGCCTGCAGCCTGCCTATGGCTATGGCATGCACCCCGCCTGGGTGAGCTTGGTCACACATTCCCTGCCTTACTTTGGAAAGTCTCTGGGCTGGACGGTGACACCCTTTGTTATCCAGATTTGCAAAAACCTGGACGAGCTGGTCAAGCAGTATGAAAGCGAATCTGTCAAGTTGTCCGTCAGGTATGCTGAACTTGATGCTCCTACTGGCAGGTTTTGTAAGGGATGTCTGTTTTGCCAAAGCTACCAACTGAAAGATAGTCCAACCCCTGAGAAGGCTGGTGGGCATTCACCAGGAGCGTGTAGGTTCGGATCCCTTGGTGTTAACCCCACACAGTCTGGTAGAGCGTTTGCTGGCAGCATTCATAAACCCGTGGGTTCAGTCCCCAGCACGGCATAAACCAGCGCTCGAGGCCATCCTTGGCTAGAGGGCTGGGTGTTACGTGATACCCTGTCTCAAAGTGAAATTACATAAACCCCTCAGCTACCCGGCCATCTCCGAGCGGCCAGTCAGTTGAGTCTGCTAGTTTTGCCAAATGGAAATAAACAAAACTAGGACCTGCTTCAGAGTAAACGCCTCAAACCATTCTTCCATAGTGACCTCATAAACGCAAAAGGACACCAAAGATGCCGGTACGTTTTATTTTGGGAGCCCCAGTTCATCAAGCATAGTGACCTCTCTCCTTCCTGTGTTTACGTGTCGGACTGAAAACCTTCATGGCTTCATGATCTTTTAAATTCTCAAAACCAGGGTCTCATTTTTTATTGATTATTTGGGAGTTTCACAGAATGCACCTGATCCCATTCATTCCCCATCTTCCCAGGTCCACTCCCCCCCCCCCCATTGTGACCTCCCCCACAGAAAAGGAAAAGGAAATACCTAGTCCATTTTGTGTTGCCATATATACGCACTGGAGCATGGTCAAAGTCCCAGTGGTCAGCCCTAAAGAAACCCGAGTCCTTCCCCACCCCCACCCCCACCCCCGCCAGAAGCCATCAGCTGTGAAGAGCTACACCACAGGATCCCTGTCACAATTCAGTGTCTCATTTTTAAATGTTTTTCTAGTATTTACTGACCAGTTGTGTGTGTGTGTGTGTGTATGTGTGTACGCACACACACGCATGCTTTAAAGGACATCTTAGGACTCACTTCTTTCCTTCTAAGTGGGTTCTAGAAATCAAACTCAGGTCATTACCCACTGAGCAGTCTTGCTGCCTTCCCCACCCCCTCACACCCCCACACCCGCTGCCACCGCCCAGTTATTTTATTTAACAGTTTCTCATTTCTTCGCCACAGCACAACCTCAAAGAAGGAAAACATTTCTCCAGATTACCCGCTCACTCTTCTGGAAGGTCTAACAACCATTAGCCATTTTTGTCTTTTGGAACAGCCCACCCAGCACAAAAAGGTATGTTTTCTTTCCCCTGAATTTGAGGCACATTGCTTGTATTGTTTGTTTTTAGTGGGTTGTGACTTTGTCGAGTCTATAATAGTAATGAATGATGCAAATGTCATGTAAATATATGTAAGAGATGCAAATGTGAGTATGAATATATGTGTATGCATTATGCAAATATATGCAAGGTATGCAGATGTACACACGGAGGTATATATACTCAGGAAACAAATATGGGTGAGTTCCTCAGCTGCTGCCCATTGTTCAGTCAGCTGGCAGTGGGGATAAAATGTAAAGCCGATTGTTTGATTTTAGGCTTATAGTGACTGTGTGTGTGTGTGTGTGTGTGTGTGTGTGTGTGTGTGTGTGTGGTGCATGCATGGGCAGGTTCATGAGCCTGTGTACGTGCGCATGGAGGCCGGAGGAAGTCTTGGGTGTCTTCCTCTGCTGCTCTCTGCCTTTTTACCATAAGACAAAGCGTCTGACTGAACCGTAAGAGCCGGCTTTGGCCGGCTGGCCAGCTGGTTGATGGGCCCCGGCATCTGCCTGTTTCCCCTCTTCATACTGAAGTGACAGGCCTATACAGCTGTGTACAACTCAGGTGGAGGCTGGGGATTTGAACCTGGGTCCTCAGGCCTGCACAATGAACACTCTTCGTATTCACTGAACCATCTCCCTTGCCCTGCACACACCTTAGTCTAAGTATTTTTTAACCTCCTGATGTCATACAATGCTTGTGAAATCTGAGGAGGCTGCTCTACCCCGTCTAGATAAGTCTCAGGACAAAAGCTGGGCCTGGTGGTACATGCCTGTAATGCTGCCAGCACTGACGGGTGGAGGCAGGAGGATCAGGAACTCAGGGTCAGCTCTGGCTACTCTGGTAGCAAGTTTGAGACCAGTGGGCTACATGAGACCCTCTCTTAAAAAGCAAAACAAAACACAATCTTAAAGTACACCTACTGTTGGTTGATTGGAAAAAGTTTAAGCCAGATGTAGTGAGAACACCTTTAATCTCCACACTTGGGAGGCAGAGGCAGGTGGATCTCTGAATTTGAGGCCCACCTGGTCTACCTAGTGAGTTCTAGGCCAGCCAGGGCTACATAATAGAGACCCTGTCAAAAAAAAAAGTTCATAGTTTGAAGTGTTGCATGTCAGCTCTCTCTCTCTGAAAACAAGCAGGAGCTCGACACATCCCAGGACAAATGTCGCTTCCAGACCACCACGTGGGTGGTGGTCCACCCCAACTCCCAGCAGCGACACCATCCCCAGGGGAGAGGGGACTAGGCTGGTGCAGTGAGCCTCCTCACCCTGTTTGAACTTTCAGACTGCTGCCATCAGTGACCCCATCAACCTGAGGAACGCCAAGAACGCCATTTTGGAGGAGCTGCCTCGAATCGTGAACACCATGGCCCTCATCTGGAATGTTCTCAGAAAGGAGGAAAGTCAGAAGAGACCGGTGGATCTCCTGGGGGCCACAAAAGGGTCCTCCTCCGTTTACTTCAAAACCACCAAGGTGAGCGCCTCTCCTGACGGTCTGTGTGCCTCCGCCTCCCGAGCTGGGCTCACGACTGCAGCGGCGCACTGCTGTGCTGTTCCTCCTCTGCCTTCATCAGTTCTTTTGTCTCTGTATGCCAGGTGTGGCAGCACTCAGGAGAATGCTACTGCTGCAGGTTTGAGGCCAGCCAGACCTGTACAGTGAGTTCCAGCCAGGGCTACGTAGCCAGACCTTGTCTTAATAAACAAAGAAAGAAAAATGTGTATGTACGGAATCATAAAAATGTGTATGTACACAAATCATAAAAAATACTTAATGGGACCCACAGTTCAAGTCAAATGGAGAAATCTCCCCTAAGATAATATTACGGCACATGCCTATAATTTTCAGCATTTGAGAGTGGAAGCAGGAAAGCCAGGAGTTCAGGGCTAGCCTCAGCTACAAACAGAGCTTGCAACCACCTTTACCTAAGACCCATTCTCACAAAAACAAATTTTTTTATTTTTATACAGAACAGAGGAGTGTGAGTGATTCAGCCTTTGTTGAAAATGCATTATTGATAAAGCTAAAGTCTGATAGTGTTAGTCCTCACCTGAGTGTCTAAGGAGTCCCGCTTTTAAACACGGCCCATCTCCTAGACGTGCATCTGAGGCCGGGGCACTCCAGTGTGGGCTGTCAGTGTGCTTTGGGGAGTTTATCTTACTAAACATACCAGCCCCAAAACATTGACTGTTAGTTTTCACATCTCCGCCTCAGAGGGCCACACCTGGGGTTTATGTCACTGTTTGTGGTGGCTCAGAATTACCTCACGCAGGAGCTGGGTACCCCAGGTGTGGCCTTCGGGCTCACAGTCACCAGTGCTCGGCAGGGCTGGCATCTGCGGTGCTCCCATCAGCTCCAGAGGTGCTCCCGTGGAGCAGTTCCAAAGGTGCTCTGTCGAGTGCCGTCCTCGGAATGACATGGCCATTGCTGTCTTGGAATCAGAGCAGCTGTGATGGGCCCCGTGAGACTCTGACAAGAGGAGCCCACTAACGTTCTGTTGTGTGGGGGAGGATGCTCCACCCCTCCCTGAGGAGATTTTCCCTGTGGTGTACGTTACCTGCATTCCTGTGGGTGACCCTCCCACACATGCGCCTGCGAGTAGACCCAGTTAAGCTCACTGCGGTTTGGTGAGATGGCTCAGTGGGTAGAGCCCCTGCCTCTCAAACCTGGTGACCTGAGTCTGAGCCTCCAAACCCACACAACAGCTTGAGGCCTGAGGGTTGTCCTCGGACCTCCACACGTGCGCTGTGGCACACATGTGGTCTCTCACACACACATCATACACTCGCACATCACACACACTAGTTGTAAATAAAAGTCAGTTACTGGATTCTTAAAAAATGAGTAAGCTGGGCATGGTAGTGCACACCATTAACCCCAGTGCTCAAGAGGCAGAGGCAGAGGGATATCTGAGTTCAAACCTACTGCGGTCTCCATGGTAAGTTCCAGGGTAATAGTGAGACAGACTCTCATAAACAGACTCACGGGTTACCAAGCTGGACTGGGGTGACAACATTCTTTGGTCTGTCATTGGTGCCCTTTCATGGTTCATAGATCCTCACATCTCTGCAGGAAAATTGAACCCAGTAGGTACGTTAAAAGGAAGTCTGTGCAAATTCCCGCTGCTTGCGGAAGCTGCTCTCAGCAGGTCCGGAAAACCCTCTGTAGGACTCATTCTGTCTGGGCCTCGGTCTCCTCATCCGGAAGACGAGGCTGTTGCTGGGCTCTGCTGCCTCGTGGGAGGATGGGCTAACTGCAGTCAAGGAAAATGCTTTGAGAACTCGTCTACCGTGAAGTAAGCATGAGCAGTGAGGACATAGTGACCTCTGTCCATGCTCCTGTGGGCCAGCAAGACAGAGCCCGGCCCTCATGGCCGAGGCCAAGATGAGAAGAGGAGGGCACCCTGCAGAGGCCACAGGCTCTGACAGTGCATGGCACGGAGCTGGCTGCTCTGTGGTGCAGGGAGGGTGCAGTACTGGGCAGAGAGGCTGATCCGAGACCAGGGTAGCAGGGTAGAACCAGGGCAGAGTGTTCGGGGCAGCAAGAGTGAACAGCAGCTTTCAGGAAATGGGAGAAGCCAGAGGCAGAGTATATGATGGCTAAGGCCAAGTTACAGCTTCATCCTGAATGGCTTAACTGATACAATTTGGTGGATGCTATATACTTTTAGAACTTGAATATTAACTTTTCTAGTGAGTCTAGGCTCTCTTCCAGCTGCTGGAGATAAACCTAGGCTGTGGGGTTTCCGTGTGAGAGGAACGCACCTCAGTGCGAGAGCATTTTCCAAGCATGCTCCAGACCCTGGATTGCATTTCCAGTGCTGCAGAGGAATGCACACAAACAGGCACATCCATAGGTGTACACACACACACACACACACACACACACACACACACACGTGACCAGGTTTAGTTATCCCTCGGGAATATTTACCGTCTCAAGACCTGTCGAGCACCTCACCTGGCTGTGTCTCTCCTTCCTGGCCACACTGTGCTTCCCTCTGCAGGGGTGTCTGTTCTGTCTCATACCCAGCTCTTGCAAGGGTCTCCACCCCGTCCTCTGTCCCAGCCCCCTCAGCTGTGAAACACACTGCTGGAATTCTGAGTCAGTTCTTACCGTAGATGGCAGCTAAGTGTGCGTCAGGTGAGGGCCCGGTACTGCTCTGTGAAGATCTTTTTATTTGCAGCTAACTTCCTGCTTTTCTGTTTACCAGATTATAAGACAGAAAATTTTAGACTTGCTGAACCCCTTGACAGCCCATCTCGGGGTTCAGCTGATGGCTGCAGTTGCTACAGTGTGGAGCAGAAAGCAAGCTCGGCGCCACAGCAAGACAAAGGTAGATGAAAGCAGAGGGGTGGCCGTGTGGTAGCAGGAGGGAACTGATTTCCACAGATCGTCCTCCAACCTCTTTATGTTCGCTGTGGCGGGTGTTCCTACACCTATGCACTCACGTGATAAATGACATGAAATGAAAAAGGCACAGACTGTGGAGGCAGCCAACATCAACCTCGGGTCTCCACACACACACACACACACACACACTCACACACACACTCACACACACACTCACACACACTCACACACACACTCACACACACTCACACACTCACACACTCACACACACACACGTGTACGTGGATTCGCACACGTACATACCTCCATACACACTATGGGGAAAGCAAATTCCTTTGTCCAGCGACAGCCGCTGTGGAAGGCTGTGTGTGTGCCATTTCATTTTTATTTTCTCCAGTAAGCTTTCAAGGAATTCTTCTCTTCCGGGCAGATCGTCCCCGTGACCAGCGCATCCCAGCACACCCTTGTCGACCTGGTTTGTGCTCTCAGCACCCTGCAGACAGACTCGGTGCTGCAGCTGGTGAAGGAGGTGGTGAAGAGGCCACTGCAGATCAAAGGGGATGAGGTGAGCCGCCCGGGAGCACACCCCGGAGCACGCCCTGGGAGCACACCCCGGAGGAGCACGCCCTGGGAGATCTCCAGGAGTTCCGGAGTCCTTCCTGGTGCTACTTCTATAAATTGTGGCACAGAGGCAACCACGGGATTCTTGGGTTGTAGTGAGGGGCTGTCACTGTGTTTGGAGGAGGCCTACAGGGTCCCGGTGTTGTTTAGAGACGGGAGTTAGCTTGCCTGACCCCTGCTGCCACACGCACGGCCTGGTGCTCAGTTCTTGGCACCTTCTGTGTACTTCATGGAACAGTTTTTAGAGAAAGGAAATGGCACCTGCCCTCAGGAGCTCCACAGCCTGAGAGGTGTGGAGAGTAAACAAAGGCAAGCTGTCGGGGTGCAGGCACACCTTGGCAGGGGAGGTGCCGGGCTCAGTCCCCGTGGGCAGTGGTGAGGAAAGGAGAGACTAAGTAAGGACTGGAGCATGGGCTCCGGGAGCGGGGGCACAGTGGACCAGGCACAGGCCGTGTGGGATCAGGCCATCTGGACTTGCTCTCCGGTGTTCGTGGAAGTCAGTTAGGCCTGACCCTCCCATAGAGCCTAAGAAATATAGGTCAGGCTTTCCCGCGTCCTACTTCGGAAGGACCACGTGTCCCTGAGAAAGACACTTCCGAGTTGTAGAAGGCACACACTCAGGAACAGCGGGTGTATTAATAGTCCTCAGCTCTTGTGAGGAAAAGCTGTAGGAAAGCCGGTAAGGAGCTGTGCGCAGAGACCAGGGGTAAACGAGATTCCTCTGGCAACCTTGAGCTTTCTCTGCGGCCTTTGAGTGACGCAGCTTGGGCCAGTGTTGGCTCAAGTGTGTTGTGTGAGTGAGGGTGTTAGAGAAAACAGTCAGTGTTGATGACTGTAGCTCTTACAGTACAAAGTCAGTCCCTGGCCGAGGGCAAGTTGAAGACAGTCAGAAGACAGAGCTTATTCAGACAGTCGGGGAAGGAAGACACTGTATGAGCCGCAGTGAAACACAAGGCTTCGGAGTGTGACTGAATCACCTCTGTCTGAAGAGAGATACAAAAATAGTTGGAGCCGAATGTGAGTGACCCTGTGAGGAACACATATTTAAATTATCCTGAAGGAGGTGTCTGGCTGTGGAAAAGGTTACGTGAGTGTATAGTTACAGGACGAAGAAAGTCACGAAGCAGTGTGTTTACAGGCTCGTTGCTGTGGTCTCCAGGAGGGGCTGCAGCAAGCCAGGACTTCTGTGCTCCAGGGGTCGGATGTTGCCTCTGTGAAGTTGGCAGCTGTAGGTTGGAGACTAAGGACAGTCAGTCCTGACGGAGCCCAAGGCTGGCAGATCTGATCCAGCCTGACGAAAGTGCCTGCGAAGGACCTAAAGACGGCCCTAGATGGCTGGGCTCTTTATCTGCAGCATTCTGGAGGTCCTCCTCAGACAGTGTCCGTCTGAGGATGCTTGAAGAGACGAGAGCTGTAGTTCCCAGGGTGGCAGGATGAACTGTGACGCTCCTGAGTTCTTCCGGCAAGTCTCTACCTAACCAATTATGGAGTCCTTATCAAGACCTGTTCTAGTTAGGCACACAAGCCGCACACACAGGAGCTGCACACACACGAACTGCAGGTGTTGTGTTTTAAAAATGGTGCTCGGCGGTCACGGCAGGTGGGAGCCAGAGAGAGATGCACCATGCAGTCCGCACTCCTGTAGAGAGTTTTATTGGGGAGAAGGGAAAGAAGGGAGCTGAGGAGAAGAGGGAGAAGAAGAGAAGAGAAAAAGAGGAAAGGGGAGAGAGAGGAGGTGCAGACATGACCTCGTGGGAAAAGAGAGAGGGGGGAGTTGGAGCCCACCTCTTAAAAGAGCCTTGGTGCATGCATAAATGGACTACGAAAACAGGACTCCATGGGATGGTGTTCTCAGGACCCTGAGCTGGCCAAGGTACTACTTGCTTACTGGCAAGATTCTCAAGGAGCCAGGCAGGTAATGTCTAAATGCTAACAGCACGCACATGGATTGCACACACACGAACTGTACACACATGGATTGCACACACATGAACTGGAAGCAGAGTAGACTGAATGTGTTGTTTCAGTTTGTCTAGATTCTAGGTTGAAAAATAACTGGAGGCCTGGCAGTGGTGGTGCACACCTTTAATCCTAGCACTTGGGAGGCAGAGCCAGGTGGATCTCTGTGAGTTCGAGGCCAGCCATGTCTAAAGAGTAAGATCCAGGACGGGCACCAAAACTACACAGAGAAACCCTGTCTCAAAAAACCAAAAAAAAAAAAAAAACCCAAAAAACAAAAAAAACAAAAACACTGGAGAGATGGCCCAGAGGTTAAGAGCAGTGGCTGCTCTTCCAGAGGTCCTGAGTTCAATTCCCAGCAACCACATGGCGGCTCACAACCATCTATAGTGAGATCTGGTGCCCTCTTCTGGCCTGCATACATGCAGGTAGAATACTTGTACACATAATAAATAAATCTTTTTAAAAAAAAAAAAGAAAAGACCAATTAGAGTGCATGCTACGGGGTCCTTGTCAGGCTAGCTCCGCTGCCATGGATGCACAGGGCACTGTCTTGGAGAGGCACACACACTGTGCAGCCTGTGGGACCTCTTTGGCTTGTGTTTCTTCAGGTTACTTGAAAGTCTATAGAAAACTGTGACTTCTTGTTTGGAGAGTGTAAAAAAGAAACTAGGTTTTCTCTGGCTGAAGTTGATGGTTCTCTGGTTATTTTAGTTCAATCTCCATAATAGCTTTCTAAGAATAAAGAGAAAAAGTGTTTTGGGACCGTTTTTATATAATTCAGCTACTTGAGACGTAAGGAAGTCTGAGGTAGGCAGCTCTTACACTGAGGACCGGGCACTTCCCTTGTCTAGGGTCATTCTGTGTGTTTATCGTGGTCCACATTCTCCCCAGTTTCCTGCGCAGGGAAGTTGGGGCTGCACAGGCAACAGGCTTTCTGTATCACGATAATAGGTTTCTCCTCCGACACAGTAGGCCAGATCAAGCTGAAATGAAAAAGTAAAAGAACAGGTTTATTTGAGCAAAGCAGCTTCTGGGTGAGTCCTCCAATCCCAGAGATCAGTGCCGGAGAAGTCACACTCCTGAACTAAAGCAGGGAGCTTATATAGCCTGTAGGCCAGGGGGTGATGACGCGTCCTCCACAAGCTGGGTTTGTGTCCAAGTATGGTCAAAAGCCGACTAATTTAGGCGGAGACTTGGGCTGCTTACAACTTCAGGGGAGGAGCTGCTGCAGCCACCAAGAATGCAGAACTGGGCTGTTCGGCTCCTTTTCTTTGTTGGAGATTCTCTGAGAGGGTGGGGTTTGGAGAGAGAAGAATGGGGCTTTCCGGATAAAGCAGGAGTGAGCTGGAGGTTCCACGGGAACAGCAGCACAGCTGTCTTGGTGTGTCCTCGTGTTTTACTCTGGCTCAAAGCTCTGTTTTATTAGTGTGTTCTATTGGTCTCATGTCACCTGACCACAAGACGGACAGCTTGAGGAAACAGACACACATACCCGGCTCGTGGCTTCAGACGGCTCCATCCATTATGGTAGGGAAGGTATGGCAGAGCCGCTCAGCTCATGGTAGCAGGAGGAATGTGTGTGGAGACTGTTCATGTCACAGCAGACCAGGAAAAGAGACAAGGGAGGCCAGGATGTGACTTTCAAAGTTTGTCGTCATCCTCCCCTCCCCCTAGTGAGACGTCTCACTCAGCCCCTAAAGTTCCCACAGACTCCTGAATAGCACTTCCATTTGGGGAACTGGTGCGTGTGACATTCCAACTGCAGCAGCTGCAGACTTGTTGAGATTTCTGTTGAGTTCTTTGACAGCCGCCTTCCTACCAGCCTGAGTGACTGCTGTCCTCTTCCTTTTCAGAAATCGCCTCTGGTGGACATTCCTGTGCTGCAGTTCTGCTACGCTTTCATCCAGAGGTGGGCGTCCCCTCCAGCATGCCTGCAGCAGGCGCCACTGTGGGACCATGAGGAGCAACGTGGCTTGAGTTCAGAGAGTGTCTTAGTGGCTCCGCTCTTCCCAGGGCAAGGGTGTGGCCTCAGTAACTGTACTGTTCTTTCTCTGAAGAGCTGAGCTGCCATCGTTAAAACCCATTTCTGCACTTCAGCGAAGCTGTGCATGAGGCTTTTCAAGCTCTAACAGTTTAGATTTATATGAGGTTGACTTTAGAGACCCACAGCTAGGAAAGGGTAAAGGCCTCTTTTAGAAAAAGGAGAAATGGTTTTGTGTACTGTGCTCAGGCCTTATGTGGTTTATGCCGGGTGACTTCTGGTTTGCTTTACTCAGCTGAATCCCGGTCTGGACTGAAGCTGGTGGTGGGGGGATTCCCCAGCATGCAAAGAGCACTTAGCTGGGCCTCTAGCTATGTCCCTGGTACAGCATGGATAGGGCCATCTGTGCTGGGGTAAGTGAGGGGTGGAGGGGACGCATACACCTCATCCTGCCATGCCTCCTACCCCCCAAATTCCACAGCCTCCCAAAACGGCACCACCATCTGGAACCCATGTGTTTGAAACATGTGAGCCTGTCAATTGGGGTTGTGTTCCGGGTGGGGGGAGGGAGCGGGGCTCACAGTAAATATTCTGACAACCCAGTGCAGTTCCCTTGGTTCGCACAGTTAACATCTCAGCTATTCCCACTCCTCACAGTCTAGCTCTCAGAAAGGTAAACTGAGGACTGTAATCCCAGCAGTCACTGCATTGATGATTAAATTCAAACTAGCTGTCAGTCTTCACTCACGAGAGTCTTTGCAGTCCTCTGAGCTAGGCATGCCACTCCTTGGGATAGCCAGTGCTATTGTGACACCAGCTGACCTCAGTGGCTTCTGTGCTCTGAGATGCCCAGCAGATTCAGGGTAGGTTTTTATCATCCTTCTGCTGCAGAGGAGGAGCCACCAAAGTGGAGCCAGAGGTAGTGAGGTAGGTACCAGCGTGTGGAGGTGTGGCCTCCCGCCTGCATCTGAGCTTTGGCAAACTGTGCTGCAGTACCTGGCTGTGTAGTGGTGACTGTAGCTAGAGTTTTCCTGCCTGGCCCACTGTCAGGACAAATCTCTCTCACCTGCCAGTCCCACAACTGCTCAGACCCAACCAAGTAAACACAGAGACTTATATTGCTTACAAACTGTATGGCCGTGGCAAGCTTCTTGCTAACTGTTCTTACATCTTAAATTAATCCATTTCTATAAATCTATACCTTGCCACATGGCTCGTGGCTTACCAGCATCTTCACATGCTGTTTGTCATGGCAGCGGCTGGCAGTGTCTCTGACTCAGCCTTCCACTTCCCAGAATTCTCCTCTTTCCTTGTCCCGCCTATACTTCCTGCCTGGCCACTGGCCAATCAGTGTTTTAGCACTTCCCTTTTTTTTTTTTTTCCAAAAAGGAATGTTTTAACCTTAACAAAGTAAAATTACATATAATTTGGGAATTTGGGCATAGCTTCTCTTACTACTTCCTGCTGGAGGAGGGTGCTGTATCTTATAGGGACACAAAGAAAATTTTAGGATTATGGAATAGTCCATGAGGCTGTATTGTCTGAGCCAGTTGCCTTCAAACCATTCTGGATGTTGGATCATCTGGGCCATGGTGTCATCGGAGACCTTTCAGGGGGTCTTGGCTGGTCAAACCTGATGTATCTTAACCTGGAACAAATCCATAGCCTCTGGCTTTCTGTGGAAACAAAAGCAGAGCCTCCTTTCCAAAGCAACATATCCTTACATCCAAATTTTGAAGTCAAGGTACCTTTAAAATATACATTTTGGCATAACTCAACAGCTTTTGCAATCAAATATTTTTCTTCAGTTACAAATATCAAAGAGAACATAATCCAGATTCTCTGTGTGGTAGCCATCTTTACATGGCTTATTTTTTATATTACCTTGAGCCTATTGCTTTAAACTGCAGCATTCTAAGACTGAAACAGCACTGTGGCTGCTGGCTCCGCCCACCTCAGCTTCCCAACATGGTGGTGGTACGTTTACCGCCAGCTCTGGGAGCCATCGTGGGTCTATGTTTTTATCCAAGCAGTGTGTAGCCCAGAAACCTCTTTTTTTTTTTTTTTTTTTTTTTTTTAATACTAGCAAAGGCTAAATCCACCACACAGCTAATGTGCCGCTTGTAGATGCCTCATTCCCGACATACTGCAGGTCAAGCGCAAACGCCAGGAACCCGCCAGTAGCTCAAACCCACGTTTTGTGGCGCCTAGCTGCCCATATGAGATATGAAGCAGGAACCTGGTTTTGGCTCTGTTTAGAATTGCTTATTAAATATTCTCAGGTTTAAGGTGGAAACTCGAGCCGTTGGGCGCCATTTGTAGCTAGAGTTTTCCTGCCTGGCCCACAGTCAGGACAAATCTCTGCCAGGTGACATCATCACCGTCCTTGCTGCTGGAGAGGCCTGAACTGAGAGCAGCCCTGGGCAGTGATCACTGGCAGGTGTCACCTTCCTTTACGCTGCATCCTTACCACCCATGATGCATGCTGCCCTCGGTGCTGGGCAAATGCAGCCAGAGAGGAAAGCTGCCCGGCTGGTTGAGACTTTCATTTTACAGACAATGAAACCCAGAGTACCCCACATGCCAGAAGCTGAATTCCAGGTTCCTAACTGCAGATGCTTGCCCCAGTGCTAAAACCAAGCTTGCACAGACTGTAAAAAAAACTAAAAACAGGCCAGCGTTGGGCCAGTCAAATCCGCTGTTCGCCCATCTGCTCTCCTGCATCTGAAATGTGCTTCTGAGTAAACATGCTTCTGTTTCCCACGCTGAGATTGTGCTTCCCTGTCTTTGCTTTTCATATAGACTCTCGATACCAGACTTGCAGGAGAACTTCCCCTCACTCTTGGGTGTCCTGAAGGAGTCTGTGCAGCTGAACCTGGCCCCCCCTGGGTATTTTCTGCTTCTCAGGTACAGTCTCCACATGCAGGGGGATACAGTGTTTACTATAGCAGCACACTTGATTGCTGTAACAATCTGACCTGAAGCTGATTGTCTCCCAACAGCATGCTGAATGACTTTGTGACAAGAACACCCAACCTGGAAAGCAAGAAGGACCAAAAAGACCTCCAGGTGTGTATGTGGGAGTGTTTGAAAAGGTCGGCCATCCTGCAGTGTCGAGCCTCTTCAGGATGCCACTGTTGCAAAGAACCTGTACACAGAGCCTCAGCCTAGCTTCTGAGTCCCTCCCATTAGTGAAGAGTTCAAGCGGGCTTGGGCTGGGGTTTTCTCTGAAAGCTGTGTCTCGTGCTGGAGCTGCCTGCTGGGGAGTCTGTGAGACGCCCTCCTGCTTGCCTGTACGCTGATGTCTGTGAAACATGGATGTTTCTCATCCCAGGATGCTTTCCTCAAAACCTTCTCTTTGCCCCAATATAAAAGCAATGTGGCCAGGCAGTGGTGGCGCACGCCTTTAATTCCAGGAGAGGCAGGCAGATCTCTGAGTTCAAGGCCAGCCTGGTCTACAGAGTGAGTTCCAGGACTCTTATATAGAAAACCAAAAAAATAAAAAAATAAAAAGAGCAATTATGTGTTCATAAGAAAATTCAGAAATACTAGAAACAGTGAAACTTACCCAGATATGGTGGCTCCTTCCTGTAATCCCAGCACTTGAGGGTCAGAATGCTAAAATTGGGACGCTGAGGCAAGGGGATTGCTATGAGTTCCAGGAAATCCCATGGCTACTTAGTGAGACTCCACTTTAAAAAAAAAAAAGTCATGATATAGTTTAAACATCACTATTCTACCGTTATTAATATTGATTAAGTCCATGGCTATTTTTATTTTTTATCAAAGGCTTCAGTTTAAACACATATGTACAGTATTCCTCGACTCCAAAACCAAATGTTACAGGGAGCCCACCAGTTCATAGACATCTGAAAGTCTTTATTCTAATCAGCCGGGACTACACTCAGGTATTCAGGACCAAAGTGTAGCCCCGAGCGTTTAGACCAAGGGGCTTTTAAAGGGAAAACCACATCCTAGTATCTCACTCTGCAGCTGCAGGGGGAGGTTTGCACAAGCCTGCAGTTTACAGGAGCTAAGATAAGTTAGCAGGGACATCTTGGCCTCAGGTCCTAGAACAGAGTTGGGTAATTTTCCACAGGATCCTCCGTCAAGGAGATCACATTCTAGTTAAACCTGAAATGGCCTGAGTGAGAATCCAAGATGGATTCTCTGCCCTGCCACACTTAACACATAAGACGCCGAAATCCAAGAATGCCCAGGTCCCTGTTAACTGACAGTGTCTGCCAGAACGCAGACGTAACCTCCTGTGTTCTCTCTCCCTTCTCCCCCTCCTCTCTTCCTTTGCTTTTTTTCTATCCTCCCGCAGTACTAGGGATCAAACCCAGGGCTGTGCACATGGCAAGACCTAGAAAAGTGTTCTGTCACCAAGCTGCATCCCAGCCCTTGGCTTTCATCATCATCATCATCATCATCATGGTCATTGTTGTTATTATTATTATTAATCTCAGGTTAATGTGTAAAGTAATGGTTTCATCCTGGCATCTTTGCTCATCTGTGTCATTAAATTTCGTTCTGGTTTGTTCCTCTTCCCCCACGCTCCCTCCCCCTCCTCTGTCTGGTTCCTCACCACCACCAGTCACCCTTCTTTTGAACTGCGTGCATCCCATCATCCTCACCATCTTCCACCTTCCGTAAGATCTCATCTGCCCCTCTCACAATCCCATTTCTGGTTTCATGACACTCCCCCCCGACACACACACACGTACACATAGTGTACATATACATATAGAAAACTCACAGTATTTGTTTTCTGAGTTTATTTTGCTTAACATAATGACTTCCAGTTGTATCCATCTTCCTGCAAATGTCATCATTTCCTTTTTCCTTGTGGTCACGTAAAATCCCATTGTACACACATCAGTGAAATTGTAATGTACCACATTTTTCTTTATCCATTTGTCTCTTTTTCTGTTTTGTTTTATTTTGCCTTGTTTTTCGAGACAGGGTTTCTCCATGTAGTTTTGGTGCCTGTGTTGGTTTTACTCTGTGAGGAAAGGTCGGAGGCAGGACAAAACCCAGTATCAGAGCTTTATTAGGAGGCGGGGAGGACAGAAGAGAATGGCCAGGCCTGTGGAAGATATGTACGGAGCAGGAAGGAGGAGAGAGCAGAAGAGAGGGGACAGTCTGTGTCTGGCTCTTTAAGGATTTCCCTGCACATGCGCAGGTGGGCTTACGGAACTATATAATGCACAGATTGCGTGACCAGGCTGCATGCATTACGTAATCATGCAGCACACAGATGACCTAAGACTTAAGACCCCTTGCTTAGCTACTGAGCTGCACGTGTGCGGTCATATAGCTGGAGGAGTGGCAGAATCCTAACAGCCTGTCCTGGATCTCTCTCTGTAGACCAGGCTGGCCTTGAACTCACAGAGATCTGCCTGATTCTGCCTCCTGAGTGCTGGGATTAAAGGCATGCGCCACCACCACCGCCCGGCCCATTTGTCTCTTGATGGACATCTAATCTGGTTCTCTTTCCTCCTAGTCCCTGGTTTTTTTAAAATGGTCCTCTTGCCTCAGTCTCCCATGCTTGGACCATAGGCCTGTGCCACCATGCCTAGGGCTGTTTCCGAGTCTGTTTTTGTGGTGCTGAGGATTAACCAGGACTACTGAGCTATTGTTGGGTCCTGGAATTAACAGGGAGCAGACCATCAGCTCTCCAGGGGATCTGGCACCCTTTTCTGGCCTCTGTCAGCATCCACCCATACAGAGCTGTATACACATAAATAAAAAATTATTAAAAATTAAGAACACACACATATACATGACTACTTATTAAGTGTTCCTTGCAATTTAGCTTCTAGGTGACCGCAAACAGTACAGTTAAGAAAATACCTTTAGCCCACTCTGCCAGAGGCATTTGAACACCCTGGATCTCAGGAGGAGGATCTCAGGAGGTAGAGGCAGAGAACTGGGAGTTCATGGTTATTCTTGGGGCAAGACCAGCCAGCCTGTTCTACATGAGACCCTGTAGGGGGAGGTTAAAGCCAGCCTTAAAACAGACAGATGCTTAAATATAGTGATTCTCTTAAGATTTAATTTCTCTAAGGAAAGAAACAATGAAGCCCACAAGAGCTTATCTTGCTGTGTAAAAACTTTTGTTCTTTAATTTAAATCCACCTGTTTTTGTGACTTTTATTAAGAGTGGGCCAGTTTTTATCTTTTTCTAATTTATTCTTTGACAGCTTCACACACGTGTTTTGATCATATTCATTCCTCATTACCTTTCAGAAATTACTGAGGTCCAGCCTCTTTAATTTCCTACCCAGGTGATAGTAAGTGGTGCTGGTTACCGCAGGGAAAGGTCACGGTCACAACAGAACCCAGTGGTACTTTTAGAGCTTTATTAGGAGGGAAAGGTGGAGAGGTGGGGGAGGAGAGCCAGGCCTGGTGGGGGAGGGAAGTGGGAGAGGGAGCAGAGCAGGGAGCAGAGAGAGAAGGGGGTCCGTGTCTGGCTTTCTTAAGGCGCAGATTGTGTTATCATGTAGTCACCAGTGTGTGCTGATGACGTAAGACACAAGACTCTGAGCTGCACATGTACAGGATCCTAACCCCAGGGGCTCAGAAGAGACGCTACTAACGGTGGCGGGGGTAATCTGTGGGAAAATAATCTAAGTACACGATGCTCTTTCGTCTGTCTACTTTATTCCTCTGAGGTTAAATTCTGTCTACACAGCTTCAATTCTGTTCTCATATTTAGCTCCTCTCTGTCCCTTCTTCTCCTGTCTTCTGATAACTCTAACCCTTTTCCATCTCCTTCCTCATCTTCACATTCTTCTCCATCTTGGTTCTCCCCACCCCCACCCCTGTCTTCCCAGCAACCTGACTCTTTTTTTTTTTTTTTTGGTTTCTCGAGACAGGGTTTTGTAGCTGGAGTTTTCTCTCCGGGTCCCACCAAGCCCCAGCGGTCCGACAGCCCACTTATAAAATAAACACACAGATGCTTATATTATTTAAACTGTTTGACCTAATGGCTCAGGCTTCTAGCTATCTAGTTCTTACATCTTAAATTAATCCATTTCTATAAATCTATACCTTGCCACATGCTCGTGGCTTACCGGATTCTTCACATGCTGCTTGTCATGGCATGGCTGGCAGTGTCTCCCTCCGCCTTCCTGATCTCTCAATTCTCCTCTCTGTTAGTCCCACCTATACTTCCTGTATAGGTATTGGCTACTAGCCAATCAGTGTTTTATTTATTGACCAATCAGAGCAACACATTTGACATACAGACCATCCCACAGCAGGGTTTCTCTGTGTAGTTTTGTTGCCTGTCCTGGAACTCACTCCGTAGCCCAGGCTGGCCTCAAACTCACAGAGGTCTGCCTGCCTCTGCCTCCTGAGTGTTGGGATTAAAGGCATGTGCCACCACCGCCTGGCAAGAGAGTCTGTTTTGAATCCCTGGTACACACACACACACACACACACACACACACACACACACACACACACGTAAGGCCCTGGGATGACTAAGCCTCTTGCTTGGCTACTGGATCGCGCATGTGGGGTCATGTAGCTGGGGGAGTGGCCAGGAATGTTATCATACATGCATATAGAGCAGTCATATACATAAAAAATAAATTAATTAATTTAAAAAAGAAAAGAAAAACAAAATTACATTTCTTGAGTTTAAAAATTCTGATAAATATATAGCACTTAATTATAACCCTCTAGAATTCAGTTTTTATCTGTTCTGTGATGCTGTTCCTGAGAGACATGAGCAAACATCCTCTAGCCCCAGACAGGAACAATGACAGACCAAGAGAAGGGACCCACCCAAGTCCCACTTGGTGAACCGCTGTTTTACAGGGGTTACGTACAGGCGTATGGGTGAGGGGTTACAGGAGCAGAAATCACTCAGACAGCTGCATCCCCGGAGCCCACCCCAGCGTGGATGACAGCTGGGAACCTGGGGCACACTGACAGCCTGCAGGCGGATGGAGGATTATTGAGTATCTGTTTCCTGGCTGCTCAGTTGATGTGGGCCTCTTCCAGGCCACTTGGCCGGTCTCTGGCCTCTTCCAGGCCGCTTGGCCGGTCTCTGCCTTCTCCAGGCAGCTTGGCCGGTCTCTGCCTTCTCCAGGCAGCTTGGCTGGTCTCTGGTTTCTCCAGGCCGCTTGGCCGGTCTCTGGCCTCTTCCAGGCCGCTTGGCTGGTCTCTGGCTTCTCCAAGCAGCTCGGCCGGTCTGTGGCTTCTCCAGGCAGCTCGGCTGATCTCTGCCTTCTCCAGCGAGCTTGGCTGACCTGGGAATCTTCTAGGCAGGCGGGGCTTGTCTGATTTGCTCGGCAGTTCATTCTGTCTGCCTCCTGACACTCTTGTCCAAGGCCAGTGAGCCATCAGCATCAACTCTAGAAGTGACACATCCATGTGACACCGTCAAGAATTGTCCATTCATGGTCACTGAGGTTACTAGAGGCCCCTGCCACAAGGCCTGGCTTTGGGTTAGAACACTTGCCCATAAAGCAATTAATATATTTATATAAATAAGAAAGTGAATGTATGGATACTTTTGGTTAAAATAGGTGGAGAGAAATTCTTAGTTGTTTATGGTTTGCCCAAAGCAGTGATGTACCTTCTAGAAAGGACGGAGTCACGGCCACAAACACACCTGGAGGTTGAGCCGCCAGCCCTGGTTACAGCCCCAGTTACTGAGATGAGTCTCTCGGCACAGCCCACTTGCGCGCTTAGCATCGTATAACTATAGGAAGCCAAAACTGGAAAAGACGGTTTTTAAAAACAGTTCCCAATTTTTAGGCCTCTGTCACAGCACTGTGGCATAACTGGTTCTTATTCTGTTGGTTGTTTGCAGGGTGGGGGAGGCGGGATAGATCCAGGGCCTTGTGCATGCCCGGAAAGCACTTGCTCGGCCCTCCACAGGCTGTGTGCTGAAATGAAGGTCCTGGCTGGTGGCACTGTTTGGGAAGATTGTGGGAGTCTCTGGAGAAGGGTGTTCCTGACATCATCTTCGGGTTCACTCTCTGCTTTCTGAGATGAGTGGGGGACACCCAGCTGGCCTCCGCAGGCTGCCGTGTCCTCCCCAGGAGCTATTCCTTCAAACTGTTAGCCAGAAGGCCCCTCCCCCTGCCTTACTTACTTCTTGTCAGATGCTTGGTCACAGCAATGGGAAAAGAAACTGCTAGAATCCCCAGTCGAGCTCGGCCCAGCCACTGGTCCCAGTACACCAGCCAAAAGGGCAGACAAAGGGCTCCGGTGGCCCCCAGTCCATCCTCAGAGCCCCGACGGGCACTTCAGGGTTACATAGAGCAGTAACTGAGGCAGGGGCAAGAGGTGGTCACGGCACTCCTGGCTAAGGTGTGCTCCGGCTGTGGCACCACTACTGGTTCTGTGGGCGTCCTCACCTGAGGGGCACAGCCCGGTTCTGGTGAGACGGTATTACAGTCGGCGCCGCTCAGTGATACTGTGAGGCCCACGTCATGAAGATGTTTATCCACTGTCATGTATCGAGAAAATAAAGAGGCTCATGCAGAGCCAGAGAGGGTCGAGATGGAGAGACAGGGATGCAGTGCCAGTGTGCTCCATCCTTAATTGTCACCTTGTGGGGCTCATTGCCAGTGATGGTCCCTTAGATGCTAATCACAAGCCCCGGGTTGAGGCGGGTTGTTGGGTGGTAGTGGTGGTATTGTTCTGTTTCTTTGAAACCGAGTCTCCCTACGTAGCCCAGGCTAGTCTCATTCTCTGGGCAGACCTTTCACTTCAGCTTCCTGAGTGCTGAGATCATAAGCCGGCCACCTTGCCCGGCCCCGGGTGATTTTGTCTGAGCTTCTCATTGGACTATAGGTTGGGGTTCCCAGTCCCCCTATAACTGGACAGCTTGGAAGCACAGTTGCAGCTTGTTACCAAGGACACCAGAGGTGAAGAGCCACTGCTCACACTGTCCTTCCAGGAACCCCACTGTCAGTCTGCAGGCTGTCCCCTCCCAGGCCTTGAGGGGCTGTGGAAGCTCCTGCATGAAGGTCCTGAGGTACTGGCTGTTAGTGGTCAGTTCTACTCTCAGACCCACCCCAAGATTTGAAGGGCAGGGCTGCAAGTTTCAGCCCTCTCTTCCTGTCCTGATCTTTGCGTCCCTGAAGCCCTCCAGGGACTCGCAGACGCCGGTCAGATTATTAACATTCAGCAGGACATTTATCATTTTGTATTTAAGGATTCTGGGGAGTGCTATCTGTTAATCCCAAAGATTCGATGAGAAAGACCACCAACCCAAACCATCGTGGCCAAATTAATTAAAGCACGGGCAGCCTCCCCTAAGGTGGGGTTTGAGAGGTCAGCATCAGAGGTGAGGAGGACAAGGTTTTTACAGGCTCAGCAGTAGGCAGTTTCCAAATGGGGGTTTGGTGGGCAAAACAGGCGGGGTTCCAGGAGCAGAACACGAGCGTGACAAGTTAGTCAGAACGACCTCCTGAGACAGACGTGACTCAAGGTGGGCCTAACAAGGCAGTCCTAAGAGCCTTTTGAAACAAGGACAGTGCTGCAAGAGGGTTCTAACAACTTTTTGAAACAAAGGCATGGCTACCCTTTCCTGGAACAGGGGTACAGAACCATTTGTAGTTAAGGTTACAGGCCTAGCCCAATCTTGAGAAACAGAGGTCAGTCGTAAACAGGAATGAACCTAGGTTGTCTTTACTGTAAGATGGCTACTAAGCCCAAGATGGAGGCAGGCTGGTTCATCGCCGTCAAGAATTTTCAGAACTGTATACCAGGAAGAACTTCAGTGTCACACCCATGGCTCAGCCCCGAGACTCCTGGAGGCGCCTCTCAGCCGCAGTCCCTGCTGTGGCCTTTCCTTTTGGTCGTTACCTTGGGTCGTTACCAGCTGACTGGGGGGGGGGGGGGGGGGGTGTTAACCTGGCTCTCACCTCTACAACAGATGTGTTCTTACAGGTAGTGCGGCTGTGTTCACAGGTCACACAGAGCACCGCTCTCACCTCAGAGGGAGTAAGCTGGGAGAGAGGGACTGTGGCCTGGGAGCAGCTTCGGGTTGTCCTTAATACCATGTTCCAGTGGAGAGATGGTGTTGTGAAGTTATTATGGTTACTGAACTCAGACAGCCAAGACTCAAGGCATTTTCAGATACATTGGTGGAAATGTGATCAGTGGGGACTGAGGCACAGCTCCACACTGTCACCAGCTTAGTCTGAGGAGTTTTGTTCCCCTGGAAGCTGCGTCCAGGCAAGCCAGGATTCTTGGCTTCTACACAGAAAGATTTTAGGACAAACCAGGGTAGCACTGTTGCAGCTTATTAAGAGAAACTGCAGTGCAGATTCTAAGTGCGAGGCTCAGGGGAGAAAGGGACTCTCGGGAAGGTACGTGTGGATAAGAGCTTCTCAAAGGTGGGTCGTGTTTATTGTCCTCACAACAGCCATGTACATGATGCTGTGGCTTCCAAGTGACATCCTCAGCGTGTGATTTATACGTGAAGGTTAAAGAATTTCCTTTTGTAACAAGGTTGTGTGGTGGGTTTATGAGAGGTGCTGTCCAGGCTCAGCAATGAGAAGTTTCAGTGTAAAAAATCACAGCTCTCATCCTAAAGAGAACGAGAGATCGTCTATACTGGAGCCTGTAGCACGAATCTTAAAGGGTCTTATTAATGAAAACAAACCTGATGCCAGGTATTGGGATGAGTGCTGGAAGATCAGAGAAGCAGAACAAGCCACAGCTTCCTCACCTCACAATTCCTCAGCTGATCCTGTTTCCTTGGGCTGGAAGCCTCTGTGTCTTTATCCAAATGGATCTCAGCTGAACTGTGCTGCTCAAAAGCCTAAAAGCTTAACCAGGCTAGTTCCTGGTCCTCACACCTTATATACCTTTCTGCTTCCTGCCATCACTTCCTGAGATTAAAGGCTCTTGTTACCACGCCTGGCTGTTTCCATTGTGGCTTTGAACTCACAGAGATCCAGATGGATCTCTGCCTCTGGAATGCTAGGATTAAAGGCGTGTGTGCCACCATTTTCTGGCCGCTATATCTAGTGGCTGTTCTGTTCTCTGGCCCCAGATAAGTTTATTAGGGTGCACAATATTTGGGGGAACATGATATCACCACAGGAGCCATTGAGTGACATGGCCCAGGAACACAGGTTTAGGTTACCCCAAATCCCATGTTCCAACTCAGAAGCAGTTTCATGAAGGTTTTACAGTTTTACAGAACAAAAAGTCATAAATCAAGACAACTTTAAAATACATTGGTGGGTACACCAGAGAGGCGGGTTACAAAGAGATGGAGGAGCTATGCTATAGGCCCAGGAGGCTGTCTGAGAGCATTCTTAGCTCCTGGATTGGCAGAAGCCAGTGTTCTGCTGAGTTAATAGCTCCTAAGAGGTCTTTATTTATCATCACAAGCTGTTAGTTCAGATACGGAGTTGGGCAAGGAATGGCCATTCCAGAAGCTAAAACCAGCCCAAGATAAAGTAAAATTCCAGTGTCTCCACAGAACTGAAAGTCTCATTGGCTGGTCAGTCTCTGCAGACAGAGACTCCTCCCTGGAGTTCTGTTCACGGCAGGCACAGCTTCTCTTCAGGAATTTACACTCACGAAAGAACTAGAACTCCAGGTCATAGGTCATTTTGGCCCAAAGTGAGTAAACACAGTTTATGTACCATCCCTGACATCCTTGTTTGAGATACCTTTAGCATAACATGTATTGTCTCTTCAGGCAATTCTGGTTTCAACAGTGGTGTTGAAATTTCCTGTCAGCAGGAAAGGCAAGCCAGGTGAGGGCCCCCAGTGCCTCCCCTTTCACCAGACTTCTGTGTCTAAGTAAAGGTGAGAGATCTTCGCTGTGGGTTTCAGATGCCACTGATGATGTCTGAACTAAGTTCATATTCCTTGACATCCATAAAGATGCTGGGTCAGACAGGCGTGGCAAAATGGCTGTTGAGGGAAGTGAACATCACCCAAGAGCCAGCAGCCGTGGGTCTGCATCGTCCCAGCTGTCCACAGTCAGGGTTTGCATCAGTCCTGTGGAATCTGGATCTTCACGTCACACTAGGGTTGTTACGTTCTCAGATGTCAGAGGACACTGATACTCTCCGTTGGTGGCACGTGGTGATAGTGGTGGGAACCTGCTCAGGCATCCTGTGAATCTAGCTCCTGACCAGACTCCTTCTTTTTTGACAAGGTCTCATGGATCCCAGCCTGGCCTTGAACTCTCTGACGCTGGGGAAAACCTTGAACTCATGTTTCTCTTGCCTCCACCTCTCTAGTGCTAGGATTGCTGGTGTGTGCCACATCTGGCTGTGTGCAGTGCTGGGGATCAAACCCGGGGGGCTTCATGCCGTCCTCTAACAACTGGGTTATAGCCCCAGTCCCTGAGCAGACACTGTGTGTGTGTCTGTGAATATCTCCTTTTTAAAGAATTTATTGGGGTAGTTTGTTTGTTTGTTTTTTGTGTATGTGCGTCTGTGTGGGTCTGTGTGTATGGTGTATGCACATGTGTGTTCTACCACGTGCACACATGCTAAGGCCAAAGAAGGACATTGGCTGTCTTCTTCAGCTGCTCTCTGCCTTACTCCCTTGAGACAGAGCCTCTCACTGAACCTGGAGTTAGACTGGCCTCCAGCGAGGCCAGCGGTCCTCTCTCTCCATCCCCCATAGTGCTGGAGTCACAGGCATGCTTTCAGCCATGCCCAGCCCTCCACATCGGTGCTGGAGATTCGAACTCAGGTCCTCAGGTTTGCACCGTGCTCTTGCCTAGAACCTGACCAGACTCTTGCTCCTAATTGCAAATGGCTGCTCACTTCATCCCAGTCCAGCCAGCTTTAGTTACTTAATTTTGTTTCTTCTCATATTATTGAAAGATGTATTTCTCATGCAAATAACAAACCTAGAGCCATTTATCTTGAGGACAGCTTTGTTTGAGATAGAGTCTCCCTGTGTAGCACCAGCCAAATGCTCCTCTCTCTGCCTACCAAGTGTTGGGGTTTCAAGCATGTGCTACTGCACACCGCGTGATTTATACAGATCTTGATTGGCTTTATTGTGGTTAGAATAAAGCCATCCCGTGAACTAGAGTAAGTGTCCCAGCGTGCCAGGCAGAGACCGCTGGTTCTGCTGGTTCTGCGGACAGAGACTCAGGAAAACAAAGCCGAAGGATAAGATTGCCCCAGAGGCTCTCCCTGTCAGGAGCGGGAGGGGAGGCAAGACAGGAGCAGAAAGTAATTGGTCCATGTTGCTTTTCTTCTGCGTGAAGATTAAGGCAGAGGGAGTGTCGCCACCCTGCCAGTGAGGAGGGTTTTAGCATGAGTGACTCCATGTCCCTTTTTGGCCTGGCGTGGTAGGGCTGATGCAGCAGCTGAGTAAAGGGTGTGAGTACAGCTTTCCTGTCAGTCCTGCTGACTTTGAGCTCTGTATCTTATGTCTGCCGGCTGGTAGAGAACAGCAGCCATTAGCCCCAGGTGCTGAGTGAAGACTTGGAGCGTGGCCAGTCAGAATCACACTGTTTCATTTGGTATCTTTTAGGTAGAGAATCTTTTATTAAGTCTAATGATTGAAAAAGTCTAATGTTGCCACAGTGGCTCCCAATGGTAGCCTGTACCCTGTTTCTACTGGACCTTAGCTTTCCTTCTCCTTGACTAAGTCCCATTTTGCTTCTGCTGGCTCTCCAGGAAATCACGCAGAAAATCCTGGAAGCGGTAGGGACCATTGCTGGCTCCTCCTTGGAACAAACCAGCTGGCTGAGCAGAAACCTGGAGGTGAGAGCCCAGCCTCAGGTCTCTCTGGAAGAGTCTGATGCTGAAGACGATGTTCACGGTATGTGGAGGAGGGTTCGGAAGAAACGCTTGCCTCAGCCAGGGGCTCAAGTTCTGGTTTTTTAAGAAAAAGGTGTTCTTTGGACTTTCATTGACCTATGCAGTTCTGTATCAGAGAGACCTGGGATCTGAGGACCTGAAAAAATGGGGCAGATACAGTCTAATGCTGTAGACAACTGTACTTCAGTTTCAGTGTGCTTTATACATGAATGAAACAAAGAAAGCGATGATCCAAGGAAGGTTCTTGGCTACAGAAAAACATGTAAATAAACGCCAGGAAGCACATGCTAAATGTGGGCAGAGCAGTCCTTTCCCAGAACTTTCTCAGGACAGATCAGTTAAGCACAGCTGCCTGGCCCGCTCTGTAGATTACGTCTGGGAGAGCAGGAAAGCGAGGCAGAAGAGGCCATATCCAGATTCAGGGTGCCCTGAGGACAGCACCCAGCACACCCTTTCACCAGATGGCTTCTATAGCTATGATCTGACATCCAACAAGAGTAAACACATCTTGTAAACTGGATGTAAATGTTTGTTGTGAGAGGCACGAAAGCATGTCCAAGAACAATCCAGGGAACAAAATGTACCTGAGGTAAAAACACCCTCTGCCTTTCCTGGAGCCTTTCACAGTTCCCAAGGCTTTGTTCACCAAGTGTCAGTGTTCGTTCAGTCTTCTTCGTATACAAAAATGGAAGAACACAGGGTCTGTGTGGGGATGGGAGTGATGTTAATTAACCTGATTATGATGACCTCACAGTTATGACATACATCGAAACATCAGGTTGTAATCTCCAATGTGTGCCATTTTTACCCATCAGCTATCATTGGTTGAGCTTCAGGAGGCATTGGAAAGCGAAAACCCACTTTAAGCACATAAACAAGCACACTGCCTTTTTAGGCTATTCATGGGCCCAGGCTCCCACCCCATCCCATCCCCTGAATCCATGCCCTTGTGGGCCAAGTGACTGCACCTGTTCACACCTATTTTATATGAGCATGTGTGTGTGTGTGTACACACATATATATTTATGCATATATATAATTGAAAATAATTTTTCAGGCAATATATTCTGATCATGGTTTCCCTTCCCTCAACTGCTCCCGGATCCTCCCCACCCCAGCCAACTCCATGATCTCTCTCTCACTCTCTCTTTCTCTTTCTCTCTCTCTTTAGAAAACAAATAGGCAAACAAACAAGAAAACAGAATGAAAAAGAAAAAGCATAAGAAACACACACAAGCGTATACAGATCCACAGAAACCATAAAATCACAAAGTTGTCAGTAAACAATAATGTACGAGCAAAGGGTCAGGAGAACAAAAGCTCAGGCAAAGCCACACGCGACAACACTACTGTTGAGGTCACTTTGTGCTGACCACCTGCTCATGGGTGTGGTTAATATACCCAGGGAGACTCCCCTGGAGGAAACCAGCTTTCCCTTTGAGAGCTGATGTCGATTGGAGAAGCGTCTGGTGAGGGGTGGGAAATTGTGTCCACTTCCTCCTCTCACAACTGAGACCGTCTGGCTTGGGCCTGTGCAGTCCCTGTGCTGCCACAGTCTGTGTGACTTTATGTGTGTCTGTCTGTTGTGTCTGGGAGACACCACTTCCTTGGAGTCATCCATGCCCTCTGGCCTTTCCACCCCTGCCGCCTCTTGAGCACTGAGCCCTGAGCCCTGCGTGGAGGGGTTTGGTTGAGATATCCCCATTTAGGACTGAATGCTCCAAAGTCACACTGTCCTGTTGTGGGTCTCCTCCTTGGCCCCTTTCCCCGGCGATGGCTGAGCAAGGCACTTACCAGAGTCCAGTGTGGCCCCTGGGGATCCCAGCGAGAAAGTCTGGTTCACTTCTGATCATCTCTGGGATGCCAGGGACATAGGCTGCTATAGTCAACTTCTTCTGAACCTAGATGGGAGTCTCCAGAGGAACATCCAATTATACAAGCTAATTATACAAGATCCTGGTGATAGAAACAGAGAACCTGTGGTTTTCCTTCTTAGGGGCGGAGGTGTGTGGAAAGAACACCCAGCAATCAGCCAGGCATATGTATCTCCCAGTGTCATCCCAGCTCATTCCTAGGCTTCAGAGTTCCATGGCCTTGTGTATGCTTGATGTTGACCAAAGGCCGAGAATCAGTGCTGGGGATGCTGCCCTAACCAGAGCTTCCCAGGGCAGAGGTCAAGAGCCCCAAAGGAAATGCTGTCGGAGCTACAGTGTAGGCTGTCCCTTGCAGATCCTAGGGCGTGGCCCACTGCAGTTGAGGGACGGGGATGTCTGTCCCTGAGTTGTATTGTGTGGCTGGTCTTTTCCAGGCAGGCATGCTAGTCCATTTTCTGTTGCCAGTAGCTGTTCCAAGGAAGGGAGTTTGATTTGGGCTTGTGGTTCTGGGAGCACAGCCTAGGGGGTCACATTTGGTGGCATCCTCCCTGCTGGTACATGTAGCTAGAGTTTTCCTGCCTGGCCCACAGTCAGGACAAATCTATGTCACCCACCAGTTCCACAGCCACTCAGACCCAACCAAGTAAACACAGAGACTTATATTGGTTACAAACTGTGTGGCCGTGGCAGGCTTCTTGCTAACTGTTCTTATATCTTAAATTAATCCATTTCTATAAATCTATACCTTGCTATGTGGCTTGTGGCTTACCGACATCTTCACATGCTGCTTGTCATGGTGGCGGCTGGTAGTGTCTCTCTCCACCTTCCTGTTCTCTCCATTCTCCTCTCTGTTAGTCCCGCCTATACTTCCTGCCTGGCACTGGCCAATCATTGTTTTATTTATTGACCAATCAGAGCAACAGATTTGACATACAGACCATCCCACAGCAGGTACAGTTCTGAAGTAAGGTGATGTCACCCTATGATCTTATGTAACCCTAGTCACACCAGAAGGCCTCACCTCAGGATACCATAGTTGGCTTACTTCTTCATCCTCTGAACACCTCACAGCCGGGGATTCAGTTTAACACATAAAGCCCTAAGGGACACTCAAATCATCCCCAAGCCTCAGCACTGAGAAACTGCTTGGGGTGTGCAGGTTGTTGTTCTGCAGAGGTGGGCACAGATTGCTGAGGAGGCAGAGCCAGGCGGATCTCTGTGAGTTCAAGACCAGCCTGGGCTACAGAGTGACTTCCAGGAAAGACACAAAGCTACACAGAGAAACCCCTGTCTCAAAGAACCAAAAAAAAAAAAAAGTTCTTGTTAATAAAATCAAACCTGTGGCCAGTTGTTGGGGTGGACTCTGGAAGATCAGAGAGACAGAACAAGCCACAGCTAACCTCACCTGGCCAACTTCTCAGCTGATCCTGTTTCCTCAGACTGGAAGCCTCTGTGTCCTCATCCAGAATGGGTCTCAGCTGAACTGTGCTGCTCAAAACCTAAAAGCTTAACCAGCCGAATGCTTCTAGTTTCTGGTCTTCACGCCTTATATATCTTTCTGCTTTCTGCCATCATTCCCTGGGATTAAAGGCTCACTTTTTTGGGATTAAAGGCGTGAATCACCATGCTTGGCTGTATCCTTGTGGCCTTGAACTCACAGAGATCCAGACAAATTTCTGCCTCTGGAATGCTAGGATTAAAGGCGTGAGTGCCACTATTTTCTGGCCTCTGTATCTAGTGGCTGTTCTGTTCTCTGACCCCAGATAAGTTTATTAGGGTGCACAATATTTTGGGGGACACAATACCACCACAGGATGCAGATGTGAATCTTGGTGTATGAGAAACCAAAACACAAATGAAAACCTCACAGGTGAGAAGTTCTGATCAGTATCAGGCTCCAGGCACATCCAAGCCCAGTACTTAAGTGGAGTTGAGTTCTCTACAGACTCTGGGTGGCTCTTTCTGGGTCACAGGCTAACTCAGAGTGGGGCTAAAAGGGCTGGAGCCTGTGGCCAGAGAGGTTGGCCAGAAGTTAGGAGTGCTTTCTGCTCCTGCAGAGGGCCTGTATTTTGTTCCCAGCATCCTGTCTGGCTGCTCACAACTGCCTGTAACTCCCGTTCCAGGGGATCTGATGCCCTCTTCTGACCGACTCAGCACCGCACTCACATGCACAAATTCTCATTAGAGACACACTTATCCATGTAATTAAAAACAAAAATGAAAATCTTTTGTTTGAAAAGGAGTGGAGCCACGTGGCATATCTTGCCACCCAAAGAGGAATTCTCTCGAAGAACGAGGAGGGACAGACCTGGTCGCTCAGCCCATCAGTCCTGTCCAGCTGCTGGATAGCTGAGAAGTAGTGATGCTTTGTCCCGTAGTGATAATGCTGTAATGGGGAGGCTCTGCTAGTGTGCGTTGGTGGTGGTTGGCGGTGGCAGCGACGGCCGTGGTGGTGGTGGTGGTGGTGGTGGTGGTGGTGGTGGTGGTGGTGATGATGTGATCTGGTGGTGTATGGGTGTGGCAAGAAGTCGGCCTCAGATTTCTTCAGAAGTGGTCCCCTGCCTCATGTCTTGAGACAGGTATTCTCCCTGGAACCTGAGCTTGCTGATTGGACAAGGTGGCTGGCCCCCGGGCTTCTGAGAGCCACCTGTCTGCCTCCCCAGCCCCGTGGTCACACGAGCCAGGCATCGTGCCCAGCTTTTTCCACGGTTCTGGGAGTCAAACTTGGGCCTCACGATTGCACAAGCGCTTGTCGACTGAGCTCTCTGCCAGCCCCTTCCTTTGCTGCTTTAAGCCAATAACCATGCTTTCCCAGACGGTGCTGTGGTTAGGACTGTGGTTGTAGGGAAAGAGCGCCCCACTCCCACCCCGACCGACCGCACACTCCCTGCTGTGCCGTGGGCGCCGACAAGCTGCACACCCCCTGCGGCTGTATCCATTCTGTTGTACCAAGTGTTGTCGCCTGTCTGCTGTTCAGTCTCTCAGCTCCACCGATGACAGTGCTGTGACCCACTCCCAGCTTCTCCGTAAGCCTTACTCGGCGGAGTTCACAGCAGCACTCAGCACTTCGGCTTCCGGCTGTGGCAGTGGTGATGAACAGATGCCGGTGTCGTGTTGGCCATAGGAAGCTCTCCGCAGTGGGGCGCTCCCCCCACCTGGCGTGTTTGTGCTGCTACAGGTGTGCAGGTGCTCAGGGGCACCCTTGCATTAAGTTGAGACACCTGTACTGGAAGACAAGTGTCATTTGTCTGGCTGTCTGTTATGTGTAGCTGGAAGGTTTCTCTGGTCCCGCAGCCACTTATAAAATAATCATTCAGAGGCTTAATATTAATTACCAATTGTATGGCCTATGGCGAGCTTTCTTGCTAGCTAGCTCTTATAACCTAACCCATCTCTATTCATCTATACGTGGCGTTACCAGTCTGCTGGCATCTTGTTCCTTGGGCAACGGCTGGCATCTCCCCTCCTCTCCTTTCTTCTCTCCGTATCTCTGCTTAGATTTTCCTCCTGCCTCTAAGCTGCCTTGCCATAGGCCAATGCAGCTTTATTTATCAACCAATCAGAGCAACACATATTCACAGCATACAGAAAGACATCCCACAGCAGTTATGTGTTGTGGGGGTTTTGTCTGCACGTGTGTCTATGCACCACATGTATGCCAAGTGCCCACAGAAGCAAGAGAGGGTGTTGGATCCCCTAGAATTATAGTTACAGATGGTTGTGAGCTGCCGTGTGGGTGCTGGGAATTGACGGGTCCTCTGCTAGAGCGGCCAGTGCTCCAACCGCTGAGCCATCTCCCCAGCCCCAGGTGATACAGTCTAGGGGTCCTGCTAAGGGTTTCTTTTCTTTGCCAGTTAGAGGTAAAAAGCAGGGAAAATCTGAAGTACAACAGGTGGCAGCAGAGAGCTCTCAAGTAACAGAGTCAGCTGGTGAAGGAGGGCGTGGGGGGGGACATGCACACAGCAGAGAGAATCAGCTGTTGAAGGAAGGCATGGGGGGGGACATGCACACAGCAGAGAGAATCAGCTGTTGAAGGAAGGCATGGGGGGTGAGGACATGCACTCAGCAGAGAGAATCAGCTGTTGAAGGAAGGCATGGGGGGGGGGTGAGGACATGCACACAGCAGAGAGAATCAGCTGGTGAAGGAAGGTGTGGGGTGAGGACATGCACACAGCAGAGAGAATCAATTGTTGAAGGAAGGTGTGGGGGGGAGGACATGCACACAGCAGAGAGAATCAACTGTTGAAGGAAGGCATGGGGGGGGACATGCACACAGCAGAGAGAATCAGCTGTTGAAGGAAGGCGTGGCGGGGGGGGGGGGGGGTGAGGACATGCACACAGCAGAGAGAATCAACTGGTGAAGGAAGGCATGGGGGGGTGAGGACATGCACACAGCAGAGAGAATCAGCTGGTGAAGGAAGGCATGGGGGGGTGAGGACATGCACACAGCAGAGAGAATCAGCTGGTGAAGGAAGGCATGGGGGTTGGGGGTGAGGACATGCACACCGCAGAGAGAAAGACCCACACAGCAGAGGGGTCTTGGAAAGCTGAAGATCCAGCCTCATCTGAGGGTTTAAAAACCTCTGCAGAGCTTTCCTCCCTTGCACTAGGCTTGGTCGGTTTGAAGACGGACAGGATGGTTGATTGGTCTGCAGCTGTTGTGCGGACTGGCTAGTCCGTCAGCAGGCAGCCTGCTGGGAGAGACAAACGCTGCCAGGCTTTTGTTTTAATCAGGAGGGTGAGGAAGAAGTCAGCCATCTTGGTGATTCGCCACCTTTATTCCTGGCCATGGCCCCCTCTCCCTATCTTTCTGCCTACCAGGGAGTCTGCCTGTCTCCTAGTCTCTCAAAGTGAAAAACACTGTCTTGATGAAATTGTTCAGAAATAAGATAGAGACTGAAGGCTGTCGGGCTTGGCATAGAGCCCTGGCCCATTAGTCAGAGCAGTCATGTGATCATACTCCATCATCAGAAAACATCACTTGGACTGTTGTTAAGGCTGGCTACATTGTGCAAGAGCAGAAGCCAGTGGTCCCGCCAAAAGGACTTCAGAGTGGTTTGCACAAGAAACAATGCTGATCGGCAGCAAAGCTAGTTGAGAGAAGTGATCTAAGCTCAGGACCAGCGAGCGCTGCCATTGATCTGGAGGTTAGATGTCGTGGTCTGAAAATGTGGTCAAGGACGGTTGAGACTTTTGGCTTGGAGAAGAATGGGAGAAGCAAGTTAGCGTTACACATGAGATGTCAGGAGAAGAGAAATGACCCTCAAGGGTGAGTAAGAAGTCACCAGCTGAGAAAACAGCCCGCAGCACAGTAATAGATTCTGGGGTGGAATTCCCAAAGGGGCGGGGCGGGGGGGAGGGGAGGGGGGAGGGGAGGGGGGGAGGGGCGGGGGTGACTGAAATAGGTTGGTAGAGCAGGGATCGGAAGGATGACGTCTGGAAACCTGTCTGGCCAGGATCAGGATGGGGGGAGGGGGCATTTGGTGGGGCCAGCAGAGAAGAGGCAGGGGAGAGGTAGGAGACTGACTCTCAGGACCCCTCAAAGCCGGGTCTCAGGATCATGACCAGTTAGCAGTAAGGGCTCTAGAATGCTGTGGCTTGCTGCTGGCTTCTTGGCTTCCAGCTTCTTTCTTGCTTGCTTGTTTTGTTTTCAATTTAGGGACTTTGTTGCTGTTGAGGCAGGACTCTCACACAATCCAGCCTAGCCTCACACTTAGTATATAGCTGAGCATGGCTTTGAACTCCCAGTCCATCTGCCTCCACTTTCTTCGTGTTGAGATGGCAGGCAGTAGTGTCACCATCCGAGTCCTAGGCCTCACACGTGCTGGGCGAGCATCTACCCAGGAGCAGTTGCCCAACCCAATTTAGCCTTGCTGTTTAACAACCTGTTCTCATGGCAACTAATCCAGTCCCTCATAAAAGTCATTTATCCATCTTTGTAAAATTTAAATATTTGCGTTTTTGAGAATTTCACATCAGAGTACTGTGTTTACATCATACCCACCCCTCCCTCTCCTCCCCCATTATGTCCCCTTACTCCTTCTCCAGCTCACGGACACCTTCTTCTATAACTACTGCTTTACAAACACCCTACTTGGTTGTTGCTCCTATGTGTATGTGTTTGGGGCTGAGCACTTGGGACTGGATAACCTAGCCGGTGGCTTGTCCCTGGAGAAGACTGATTCTCTGTGGGGGACCAGCTCCCACTTTTCCCCCCAGGGACTCTTGAGGAGTGAGGGATAAGAGATCTAGATAGAAAAATAGAGGGGAAAGAGACAGATAGAAACACAGGATCACCTCAGGAGGGCCTGGATCAAAACCTACCAGCACCTTCTGTCTCTGCTAAAGGGCTATTGATATCTATTGAGGAGCGAAAGACCTCCCCCTTAGCACAGCCAAGTGCAGACCTTCCGAACACCTGTAACTAACCACGCACGCAGTCAGTCCATCCCCTTATGCAGCCCTGCTGGGTAAAGCAAGCTCAGATCTCACTAGGAAACCTTTGTGGGCTCCCCCAATTCTTCCTCTCTCTGCCGTTGATTGCCTGTAGCTCTTCATCTAGGGGCAGGGCCTTGAGGAATCCCCCCTGATTATCCTGTCCACGGTGTGTTTGTGCAGGTTTATTCAGGCAGTCATAGTGTTGAGGTTCTGTGGGTGCACCTTCCCTGTCATGTCTCTCAGACACTACCAAGCAGCAGGTTCTGGTCCTCTGGCTCTTGTCTTTCCACCTCCTCTTCCACCTCGTTCATTGAGCCTTAGGTGTAGCAGTTCCGTTATAGATGGAGCAGCTGGGACTGTGCCCCCCATGGACACTTATTCCTTGTATCTTGACCAGTTTTGACTTTCTGTAGTAGCGTCCATTAAGGAGCCATCACAGAGGGTAGAAATGGTGTGAAGGCAGTACTCATATATGGAATTCTCAGAAAAGATTTTTAACCTGTAATCTATTGCTAAAGGTTGGCAAGTAGATTGTATAAGGGAGGAGGGAATGTTAGTCAAAGGACACACCGATTTTTTTCGGGTAGGAAGGGTACCTTCAAGAGACTATTGTACAGCAAGGTGACTACTTAAGAACAACGTATAAAATGGGCAGGGAGCTCTCCTGTGCTGCGTACATGAGACACATTAGTGTTTAACTCTGAGTCACCAATAACGCTTTAAGGAGAGAAATAAAAGCACTTCCCCCTGGAGTCACTGAAGCAAGAGTGAATCCAGATTTGAATACTGCTTCATGCTCCCTGTGTCTTCTGTCCGGTGTCTGTCTGTCTGAATGTGTGCTTGCCGGAATGCCGTCTCGTGACTCCATCCCTGTGCCTGAGTGTGCCTGTGTCTGGCTGTTGTGTGACTGTGTGTCTGTTTAACAAAGGACTTTGCTCTGTATTTATTGAACAACCCAGAAAACATCACGTGGGGGAAGGGATGGGGTACGTCAGAGACATCTTTTAACTGAGTTTTACAAGGAGGGATTGAGTCACTGGCTCCAGCCAACCCCAACTGACCCAGATAACAAACATCATTGTTTATCAAGCAAAATCTATACATGGATACTCATTTTAGAAGGTCTCTTTTAATTTCGGTATTAGTCTGCTTTCAGCAAATTCAGGTTGGAATTTCACTGACCGCACAGTAATTCCAGAGGGGACAAATCATCGTCACACCTACACTCAATGGGCTTGGCCAGCATTTCCGTTTCCTGGGTGGGCCCTTCTGAGGGAGGGAGAAGCAGCAGAGTAGAGGACACAGATGGGTGAGAGGCAGGATTGTGTGGAGATGGAGGAGTGTGTCCCGCAGCAGCTCCCGAACAGTGGAGACAGCCTACAGGGGCAGAGGCTGTGTGGGAGCTCAAGAGAAGGTCACGTGTGCTCAGAACTGGGTGCCAAGGACATCGGTAGACTGGGAGCAAAGCCAGTATTGGACGATGGACCCTGGGCATCGAGACCACAGTGCTGGCTGGTCACCCAAAAGGACTTGGAGACAGTGAGCTGGTGCTGGTGTATTTGATCCAAATACCTACATTCTTTGTCCAGATGAGGTTGTATGACTTCACACAAGCTAGAGTTATCCAGGAAGAGGAACCTCAGTTGAGAAGATGCCTCCATCAGATTGCCTGTAGGCAAGTCTGTAGGACATATTCTTGATTAGTGATTGATGTAGGAGGGCCCAGAATAATGGGGCCGTGCCATCCCTGGCCTGTGGTCTTAAATTGTATAAGAAAGCAGGCTGAGCAAGCCGTGGGGAGCAAGCCGAACGTAGACATCCGTCCTGGGTGAACTTGAGTATGATGCAAATCCCGAAGTTAGTGTCTGCAGTCAGAGCGAAGGTGCTTGGGGACGGAAGTGCCGGCTCAGCCTCAGCGCTAAACAAACGCCTTTCTCTGTTGTAGATGCTGCAGCGTCGGCCTCGGCGATGGTGTCCGCTTCTGCCCCCTCCATGTACAGTGTGCAGGCGCTCTCCCTCTTGGCAGAGGTAAATGCGGGCCTGACGTGGGGTCCCTCGTGGGAGCGCTTGCCCTCTGCAGCCATTTTGAAGGCCTGTATTCATTCCGGATGCCAGAACTCCTCTGCGTGAGTTCTGAAGTCCAGACCTGAGTCAGTCAGCTTTCTGTACCTGCGACAGAAAATACCCGAGAGACTCGTTTTAAAGGAAGGGAAGGTCTGTTTGCTCAAGAAGGTAGAGGCTTCAGTCCGGGCGGTTGGCCGTGTTGCTCTGGGCTGTGGTGAGAAGCAAGGGCATGCTGCCAGGGACCTCTCTCCTGCCCCTCGGCCTCACCTCCTAAAGTCTCTGCCTCTCTCACAAGTGCCTTAGGCTGGCAACCAAGTCTCTAACACATAGGGGACATTCTAGATCAAATTAGAATAGACATCAGGTGTAGTGTGGCACTTTTGATCGCCACTGCAGACGCCCGTTTCTTAACGGCCTCGATCTTTTAGGTTCTGGCTTCTCTCCTGGACATGGTGTATCGAAGTGACGAGAAAGAGAAGGCAGTGCCACTCATCTCCCGCTTGCTCTACTACGTGTTTCCCTACCTGCGCAACCACAGGTGACGGCATCGCCCCGCCCACAGGCCGAGATGTGTCCTTCGAGAAATGGATCCAGTGGTGTTCCTGGACAGTCTCTGACCCTGGCCCTCCTCTTCCCTTAGTGCATACAACGCTCCCAGCTTCCGAGCCGGCGCCCAGCTGCTGAGCTCCCTGAGCGGTTACGCCTATACTAAACGAGCGTGGAAGAAGGAAGTGCTGGAACTGTATCTGGACCCCACTTTCTTTCAGATGGATACTTCCTGTGTTCAGTAAGAAACGCTGTTCCCATAAACGCGTGCTCTGACCAGGCAGTGGTGGCGCATGGCTTTAATCCCAGCGTTAGGGAGGCAGAGGCAGGCTCTGAGTTCGGGCCAGCCAGGGCTACACAGAGAAACCCTGTCTCAAAAAACATGTGCTCTGTGTCTTCAGTGCTTGGGTTTGCATGATTCTCAGTGCTGAAATGAAAGCAGACCGATAGTGCCACCTCCTAGGATGTCCCTGTCATGGGTGATCACGTCCATCCTGTGTTTGCTGAAAAGATATTAAATCCTTCAAAATACCGAGGTGCCTTTTTATCAAAAGAAACACTACACTAGATTGAGAGAGCCTGTCGTTCGTAAGGAGCACGATGGGAGGTTCTGGGGGTGCCCGGTCTGCCCCTGTCCATCTTAGTCATGAGATAGTAGAGCCCATGGTGTCCCTGGCAGTATTTCTGCCCAGCTTCCTGGCCCATGCACTTCAAGTTCATTTTGTGTGTGTGTGTGTGTGTGTGTGTGTGTGTGTGTGTGTGTGTGTGTGTGTGTATACACACTTCTGTGTTGCAAGATATTTGATGACACCGTGTATGTCACTGTGATTGGTTTACTAAAAAGCTAAACGGCCAGTAACTAGGCAGGAGGTGTAGGCAGGACTTCTGGACAGAGAGCTCTGGGAAGAAGAAGGTGGAGTCGCCAGCCAGATGGAGAGGAAGCGGATTGGGGAGGACAGAGTAAAGGTAACCGAGCCACATAAAGAACACAGATCAAACGATGTGGGTTAAGTCTCCAAGTTGTGGTTTTGGTTTTTTTTTTTTTGTGAGCTGGGGACCCAAAGAAAAATCCGTCTACACTTCTGGGTGAGTGTGGTTATGTGTGTGTGTGCGTGCACAGGTGGGGGCTAGAGGTTCACTTCAAGTGTCTTCCTCAGTCATTCTCCACCTTTTTTTTTTTTTTTTTTTTCTTTGAGAGACAGGTTTTCTCTGTGTAGTTTTGGAGCCTGTCCTGGATCTCGCTCTGCCGACCAGGCTGGCCTCGAACTCACAGAGATCCGCCTGCCTCTGCCTCCCAAGTGCTGGGATTAAAGGCGTGCGCCACCCCACCCCCCACTCCCGTGCACCTTATTTTTTTAGACAGGGTCTCTCACTGAACCTTGGGCAAGGCTAGCAGCTGATAAGCCCCAGTGGCCCCCCTGTAGCCCACAGTGCTGGGGCTGCAGACGTGAACTTCCAGGCCTGGCTTTTCCGTAGCTGCTGAGGTTTGAGCCTGGGTCCCTGGGCTTCACAGCATGTGCTATTACCGGCTGAGCCATCTCTCCAGCTCTGCAGAGCAGTTTTAATAGCTCTAGAAAGGCATGTTATTTTCTTGATGCTTTTAATCAAATTGTCATTAATTGCATATTTAACTAATTTTGCTTCTTTTTCATATCCAGCTGGAAGTCCATTATAGACCATCTTCTGACTCATGAGAAAACAATGTTTAAGGATTTAATGAGTAAGTTTCAAATTAATTGTCACACTTCAGGACTGGTACCCTCATAATCAGCTTTTGCCATGTCAAACTTTCTTTGAGACGGGTGGGGGTGGTCCCTCTGTGTAACCGTAGCTGTTCTGGAACTTGGTTCTTAACTCAAAGAGATCTGTGTAGCTCTGACTCCCCAGTGCTGGGAAACTTCTATGGTGCTGAGTGACAGCTGGTGGGGTGTGCAGATTTGGAGAGGACTAAGTGAGTCGCCCAGTCTGCTGGCCGGCTTGACTGCCTGTATTTCAGTTTCCAGTAGAGATGCTGCTGAAGGCTTTGGGCCACAGCCTGACACCTGTCGTAGAACATCTAAAGTCAGCCTAGTTTCTTAGGCAGCTCTCTGACTTCTCAGGCAGGTCTCACTCTGTAGCCCTGGCTGGCTTCACACTCTCAATCCTCCTCTCTTGGCCCCCAAATGCCCATGTTACAGGCCAGCACTGCCATACCCAGCCCAGGCCTTTCCTGATTCCCTGACATAGTGGGTCATGAATTGTTTGTTTGGGGGTGTCTGGTCCCCCAAGAAATTCCTTTTTCCAAGGTCCAGCCTTTAGACAAAAACCCCCATTCCCTCAGGGGCTTGAAGAAAGTTTCTGCTTGCTAAAAAGAGAGTGTTCTCCTCACCTCTGGCAAGAGGAACATGTGGCTCTTCCATTAACTGTGGCTGTGGTGCTTACTAACTTGTCAAGGTCGTCGCTAGCCCTAGGCTCCCTCAGTCAGTCACCCCCCCCCCAACTCTTCCCCCTGCTCCTTCTTGCTTTCCCAGGAGACAGTCTTGGCAGTTTGGAATAGACTTTTGCCTTTCACCCACAGAGCAACTATTTTGGTTTCTTTACTGGGGGTAGGGTTAGGTTTGGCGGTATTATCATTTTGGTTTGGGCATTTTGTTTTGTTGAGGAAAGGGTCTAGATCTATGGCCTAGAGAACTATTCTGGAACTCATCATTACGTAGTCTAGGCTGGCTTCCAACTTCTTTTTGTTTATTTTTTAGTTTTTTGTGATAGGGTTTCTCTTTGTAACAGCCTTGGCTGTCCTGGATCTCGCTCTGTAGACCAGGCTGGCCTCGAACTCACAGAGATCGGCCTGGCTCTGCCTCTGGAGTCCTGGGACTAAAGGCGTGCGCCACCACCACCACCACCACTCCAACTCCAGCCACAAACTCTTGGCAATCCTCCTGTTTCAGCCTCTCGGGTGCTAAGATTATAGACGTGAACTGCCATTTGTAGCTGAGATAGGCAGTGTTTTGTTTTATTTTAAATGTGTGCAGGGTGGATTTCTCTATGTTCTCAAAGGAGAACCGGACTTTGTGAAGGGATGGGGGGAGCGTCACAGGTTGAATGATCTTCTCACATGAGTTGACTGTGATGTGTTTATTGCAGACATGCAGAGCAGTTCCTTAAAGCTTTTCTCCAGTTTTGAGCAGAAGGCCATGCTTCTGAAGCGCCAGGCTTTTGCTGTCTTCAGTGGCGAGCTTGACCAGTACCACCTGTACCTTCCTCTGATACAAGGTAAGACGCCCACCTTCGGCTGCTCCAAGCTATGCAGCAGAAGACCCAGTGCTGGGGGTTTCACGGTGAACAAAATGTCTCTGCTCACAGTCCTGGAGCTGGAGAGTCCTGAGGACGAACACAGAAGGGACAAGCTTGTCCCTTCACATGGCTGCTGAAGCCACTCACATGGACCTCATTACCGTAAAGCCTCCACCTTTGTGGGAGGGGTGTGCTGCACCCCAGTCCTTCCAGTCTGAATACTCCTCCTCTTCCCTGTCTCCTATGACATGTAGGTGAGGCCCAGAGCGCTGAAGAATTGCAAGGGTGTGTAGAAGCCAGGCTTTTCGTAGGCATCAGTAACCATCTAACTGTAGGTTCCTATTTACGAAACAGAATGGCTCCTGTATTGTGTCACTGTGGTGGGGCTAGATATAATGAGTCTGTATATATATGCCTGCATTGTTCAGTAAGCAATAACTTCATTGTATCATCCAAAAAAAGTAAATAAAAGTACACAGCAGCCTTTCTCAAGCAGGGGCGAGCAGAGTTCCAGCAAACAGCTCTGAGAAGTCATTCTACTGAAGGGGAACGAGAACCAGGCAGTGTGATGGTGTGAACCTCATGTATACATCACATACATATCCACACATGCGCACCATATGTGCAAAGTTACAGTTACAGTGTGGCAGCTAGAGAGCAGGCACCTAAGAGCAGCTCAGCTCCCAGCACTTAAGTTAGGCAGCTGACACCTGCCTGTGTAACTCCAGCTCTAAAGGGTATCGGCGCCCT
Source organism: Peromyscus eremicus (assembly GCF_949786415.1). NCBI lineage: Eukaryota > Metazoa > Chordata > Mammalia > Rodentia > Cricetidae > Peromyscus > Peromyscus eremicus. The sequence goes on along the minus strand of NC_081428.1, from coordinate 4,670,012 downwards.
CTTCTGGCCTCTTTGGGCACCTATACTCATGTGAATATACACACATTCACAGTGTTAAAATTAATAAAAAAATCTTTTTTAAAAGGAGTGAGAAATGAGAGATGGGGGGCATGCTATGAGAGGGATGTTGAGGGCAGGCAGAGGAAGGAGCCTCTTTGGAATAAATCCCCAAAACAAAGGAAAAAGCAGACTTTTAATAAGTTTTTGTGGGGGCTGATGGGAAGTTTTGTATCATGTGATTTAATTTAACATAGTATACATGACAGGAGTGTGGAGGAGCCATGTTCTAGTTAGAGCCGTAAGGCGGAGGCCGCTGTTAGGCAGCACACATCCGTCGGAGAGAGAGCTTCAGGGATCACCCAGTCTCTCCTGGCTGTGGTGTGCGGCCTCTTCATGAGTGACCACTGCCCCAACGGGGCGTGCTGAAGGGCATCACTGTGCATAGTGGACAGAGGGCAGAGCTGAACACACCTGCCTCAGAGTGGCCGCGCTGTTATAGTGATGGGGTGATGGGAAGGCGTGCAGTACAGGCTGCAGTACTGCAGATGCACCTGCCGCATGAGGGTGAGGTGAGGTGCATGGCATGAGGACTCTAGCCAACTGTGATTGTCACGAGGGTAGGTGGGACAGACATGCGTGGTGGCACATCCTACTGCTTGGAAGGCTGAGGCAGGGTCACTGTGTTGGAGGATAACCTGGGATATATAATAGGATCCTGTTGGGTGTTTGTGGCACAAACACATACTTTTTGCCTCCCCATCTCTCAGTAGTCTCATATAGTCCAGGCTGGCCTCAAACTCTATGGATGACAGGTGTGTGCTACCACGCCCAGTTTATATAGTGCTAAGGAGAAAACCAAGGGCTCCATGCATACCAGGCAAGCCTGAACCAACTAAGCTACATCCTCCACCTACCCCTCCTTTTTTTTTTTCTCCATCACAGACAGGGAGTAGAGTTCACTCTATAGCCCTGACTAGCATAGAACTCATTACGTAGAGCAGACTGGCTTTGCATTGTGGTAGTCCTCCTGCCTCTGCCCAGGATTATAGGTATGTGCCTGCAGGTCCAGATAGGATTCATCTCTTATACTGGGTTGTCATCACAATATCAAAGTGGTTACAGTTTTCTTCTTCTTTTGTAGCTAACAAGAAACCCCAGCCTGCATATTTGTGTGACTTCTCTACAATCTCTTTCCTCAGAGCGCCTGACAGACAACCTCCGAGTCGGACAGACATCCACAGTCGCTGCTCAGATGTTTCTTTTTTTCAGAGTTCTGCTGCTAAGAATATCTCCTCAGCATCTGACCTCACTGTGGCCAATCATGGTCTCTGAGCTGGTGAGTGCACCCGTGTCCGTCTTGGACAAGATGGCGCTTTTAAAATGCTTTCTGTTGTTGGACAGTATCCACTCTGTGGGTGCCTGACTCCTCTAAGAGTTGTTTGTAATCGTGTTGATAGCACATAGTTATCTCTCAGCTGAATAGGGTGTTTAATTCTGTGACCTACACACACTACGATATTATTTGCTAGTTTTCCTCTTGTTGGTTTGTGGTGATCCGCCCCAGTGCCTCCCTGCTCTCTAGGCTCTACCTGGGCTCCATCTGCTAGGTTTTTGTTTTAGTCTGCTTTGGTTTGGAGACAAGGTTTCTCTGTGTAGCCCTGGCTGTCCTGGAACTCACTCTGTAGACCAGGCTGGCCTCAAACTTAGAGATCTACCTGCCTCTGCCTCCCAAGTGCTGGGATTAAAGATATGTGTCCCCATGCCCCCACCTGCTGGTTTTTTATAGCTAGATACATTTAGGTAAATGGGATCTCTCTCACATAATGACTTAAATATACATTTTCTTCCTAAGATCCAGACATTCATACAACTTGAAGAAGATCTGAAAGAGGAAGATGAATCGTTGAGGTAAGCCATGGGAGCTCCGCACTGCATGCTGGGAGGTGACAATGTAGGCCCTCACACCACCTCTGTCTTCTGGGAGTACTTGTGATGGGACTAGCTAGTGTGAAGACTTCTTCCCCCTCTCTATTCAAGATGTATTTATTTTGCATATGCACATGTGTGCCTTTGTGTGTGTATATGCACCATGTCCATGAAACGTCTGAGGAGGCTGGTAGAGGGTATCAGATCCCCTGGAACTGGAGATAAAGGCAGCGGTGAGCTTCCCAGTGTGGGTGCAGGGAATTGAAGTGGGGTCCTCTGGAGGAGCAGCAAGGGCTCTTAACTGCTGAGCCGACTCTCTGGCTGCCTCCTGTTTTCAGACAGGGTCTCATATATGGTCAGCTGTCTTCAAACTGACTCTGAACTGAAGATGACCTTGAGGGAGTGCTCCCGCACGTGCAGCCCCAACCAGCATCCACACTGAGCCCATATTCAGAAGATCTATTTCCAGGGAAATGTGTCTAAGGACTTTTCCCAAGTGAATGAAGAGCAGAAGATGTAGACGAATGTATAATGAACATTTCTTTCTGAATTTGTAGAAACAGCAACAAAAACAGAACAAAAGCCCCAGTTGCCGATGGGAACGGGCCTTCGGGCGGGGCTGTGTCCCCCAGTGATCTCATCATGTACCTCTCTGCTTGCAAATTCCTGGACACGGCGCTCTCCTTCCCACCTGACAAGATGCCATTGTTTCAGATGTAAGTCAGAGGGGCCCACACCCCCTTTGAAGTCGGTGGTTTTCCCTGCCGTGCAGCACTTCACTTTCCTTTCATGTGCAGTGAGTGTGTGAGAAGCCGCAGCACCCCAGCAGCTTGTGAGCCCACTACAGCCCAGGTTTCAGGTTTCCCCAAACAGCTGTGGTTTCATGACTTGGCTCAGGGTCAGGCTTGCAAATGTGGCTCTGTGACAGACGAGTATTTTTATGTCTGCTGAGGTGGCTCTCGCTACCGAAGCTTCTGAACCGGGTTGCCGGTGCCGATCCCCCCGCATTTGTATAGCTCCAGTTGTCTTTTGCAGTTAGATGTGGAGGATCCGTTTGGAGCGCCTCTCCGGGTCACTGGGCCTCTTTGGCACGCATTTCCCCAGGCTTAACACAGCTGTTCCTGCTTTGAGTTTCATGCCTGGCCCCAAAGGCTGCTGCTCTCTAGCTTCCCCCCACGAAGAGAGGAGTCATGGGTAAAAACACGTGTGCATTCTCTTCAATGGCCATTATCAAATGAAAGAAGCCAGGCTGAAAAGGCCACACACTGCATCATTCCGTTTGTGTGATATTCTAGAAAGTACACCACCCTAGGAACAAGGGAGAAGAGCAGAGGCTGCTGGGGGCACAGATGTGGGGCGGGGGGCACAGTTTTACAGCAGTGGGACTGCACTGGTCTCCAGCTGGTGGACAGATCAGTACTCCTTGCAGCATCAAGAGAGCCTAACGAAAACCATAGGCTTGAGTGGTAGGTGCCTGCCAGTAGAGGCCAAGCCGTGGCCACACTCTGCTCTGTGCGGTATCTGTAGAGGGCTGTGCATGGCCACCTCGGATCTGAGGAAACGTCACTGCTATTCCGTTTAGCTGCAAGACTGAGACAAGAGGCCACGGAAAGAAGGGCATTCCCATGGACACTGTGGACAATGGCATTATGTATGGTCTCCAAAAGCTGGAGACAGCCTGTGTGTCCATCAGCAACAGATGGACAGACAGATGTGGTCTGTCCATGTAACATCAGTCAGCAATAAAAAGCAAGGAGATGCTGATGTCTGCTCCACCATGGCTGACACTTGAGAATACACCGGTGACAGTGGCTGGTGCCCCACCCACCCACCCACCCCCCCGCCCCAGGAGCATGTCTGATTCCACTCCTCAGGTCCAGATGAGAAATCTACAGGTAGAAGCAGGTTAGTGGGTTGCCTAGGTCTTCGTCCTAGAGACTGAGCAATAATGGTGAGGGAAACAGGATTTCTTCTAGGGCTAATAGAAATCAATTGTGTGCATTGCTATACGATGCAGTCTATGAACATATTAAGCCCCTGAGTTGTGGGATGTAAATTATTTCACTCGAACTCCTGTAGACAGTTTACATGAGCTCTGCTTCAGCATACCTGGCCTTGTTTGTGCCCTGCAGTTACAGATGGGCGTTTGTTCCAGAAGTGGACACTGAGCACCCTGCCTTCCTGTCAGAGCTAGAAGAGAATCACCAAGAATGCAGACCTCACACTGTCAGGATTCTAGAACTTCTGAAGTCAAAATACGGGGTAAGTGCTTTCCTTTTAAAAGACACAGTCACAGGGCCGGAGATGGAGCTCAGCTGGAGAGTGCTTGCCTGGCATACACACACAGTGCCCTGGGTTCCAGCGGGTGCTATGTAAACAGGGCAGAGTGGTGCATACCAGTGATCCCAGCACTGGGAAGCAGAGGTAGAGGATCAGGAGTTGGGGGTCGTCCTTGGCACATAGTGAGTTCAAGACCAGCCTGGGCTATAAATGACGCTGTCTCAAAAAAAAATAAAGAATCCCAGCGAGGCGCCCAGACTAAGCAGCGACAGAGCCCTTAGCATCTCTTGGTTTTTAAGGACTTCAAAGCCTCATCTCTTAGTTTTAAAGCTTGGGATGGTTATAAGTTCCATCCCTTATTTTCTTGTGGGAAATAAAGCTTCCTGGGTACCGGTGATGTAGAAGTTGATTTTCTTCCCGACTTGCTCTGTGGTTTTGAGTCTAAGAAGAGGAGGAGCCTGCTAGGAGGAATGGCAGGAGCCTGGCGTTGGACTGGGCTTGGGCCGAAACCCCGACAGAAAGGATGAAAGATCAGAATGTGAGGCTCCACCTCTATTATTAGCACCAGCCATGAGCTGACAGCCTACCACAGGTGTGCACAGGCATCTCAGCGCTAGCCAAGGTCACTTCCCCGGCTCTGGGTCTCTCTGCAGGAAATTGGCAGCTCTGATGAGATCACCAGGGAGAGTGAGTTTCCCCTTCTGCGCCAACATTCCGTATCCAGCATCAGGCAATTGATGCCGTTCTTCAAGACGTTAAACTGTGCTTTCAAAACCCAAAGCCAGCTGCCCTCCGATGCTCCAGGAACCTCTGTGCCGGAGTTCCCTGTCGCAGAGAGCCCAAGGGTCCTACGGCAGCTGGAGGAGTGTGTGGAGCATGACTTCCTGGAACATCCAGAGTGTTAGCGCCCCAGGAGGGCTTGCTTCTTAATCCCGCTCTCTGTCCCTGATGAGGACAGGATATTCTGTGAAGAAGGGAGCTGGGGATTTGAATGGACTCTACCAGAGCCCTGAAAGTCCATTCAGGTATTTTCTGTCCAGCCACCAAACACGCCTCCCTTAAATGCCTTGTAATATATTTCAATCTCTGTGTTTCTTCCTCACTTTATGTAATGGAAATAAAATTAATATATATAATCTAACCACACATGATTGTCATGTGAAAGTCCTTGTCTTTATTGAAGCAAACACGTAGGTCTGTTCTATGTTGTTTCTCTAAAACTTTTAGCAAGTTGTTAGGCTGCCAGGGTGACAGCAGATGAAGTCCTCGGGACCACAGATGGATGACAAGAGAATGATTCCCCCAAATTGTCCTCTGACCTCCATACCTGTACACACAAGATAATGAAGTGTAAAAAAAATGGGGACTGACAAGATGGTTTTGTAGGTACGGGAGCCTGTTGCTAAGCCTAATGACCCAAGTTCAGTGTGTGGAAGGAAAGATCTAATTCCTGAAAAGTTGTCCTCTGACCTCCATACATCACACACACACACACACACACACACACACACACACACACACACACACACTTAATTTAATTTAAAGGAGTTAAAGGGTGTTTGTTTGGGGTTTGTTTTTTTCTTAACGGTTATCAAAAGTGTAATTTTAACATTTCACACAATCACCTTGAAAGCACTTACTTTGGTACTGCAGTTTGAAACTTAAAAAAAAATGACGCAGGCCTTCTACATATGTGTTCCAGTCTTGTGGGACTCCTGACAGTGGGAGCAAGGGCTGTCTCTGACTCTGTTGCCTGCTTTGGGGATCCTTTCCTCCTGCCGGATTGCCTCACCCAGCCTCAATAGAAGAAGAGGAGCCTAGTCTCACTGCAGCTTGATATACCATGGCTGGCTGATATCCATAGGAGACCCACCTGTGTCTGAAGAGAAACAGGAGGAGTGGATGGGGAGTGAGGGCGGGGACTTTGGTTGGGGTATAAAAAAAATTACAACTGTTGGGTCCTGGAACTGTACAAACACAACAGGGAGCGGAACACTGAGGTCTAAAAACCAGAAGCAACGTTTATTCAAAAACACCTCGGGAAGAAATTCTACTAGTCAGCGCTACAGGGAATGATTTGACTCGGTAGCCCCGAGGAAGGGCTACAGGCCCCTTTTTACAGCCAAAGGTTATACACAGGGCAGAGAGAACATTTGGGGATTTATGCCATTTCGGGCGTCCCGGGGTCTTGAACTAGCACTCTCCAGGCACCTCTGAGGTGGAGGGGGATCCAGGATTTACTGCTCCTGATTACAGGGTGTTAGTCTAAAATGTTTACATAGTCGTGGGGTCATTTAAATCGCCTTTCCCCTAACTGGGAGAATGCAGGGCAAGGGGCACAGCAGCTGTCAGTCCTAATACATTCAGAAATGTGCGTACAGGCTACAAGCATACAATTTTTTTCATATTCCTGGGCTCTTCAAAACCAATACTAGCCCAGGGTTGGAGATATAGCTGTGCTGGTGGAGCACTTGCCTGGCATCTACAGAGTAGGTCATTGCAGCACCGGGGACATGGAGGCATGAGGATCAGAGGTTGCTCATCCTCCGTTCCATAGCAGGTTCAAGGCCGGCCTGGATACCGAGACCTGCTCTCAACAGCAATACTAGCCTGTCGGAGCGCTTCAGTAGATAGATCTCTTTGGGCGTGTTAAATTCACACTTGCACTGTCCAGTTGCATAAGAAGCATGTGGTTTTCAGACCCCCACAGCCGTGACCCCGGTTAGTGCCACCTCTGGTACTTTTCAAGTCCTACACCGACGGCCTGGAGCAGTCGGGACTGCTGACTCTGGCCTCTTCCCTTTGCTCTCTCCTCCCTGGGATCTCCTGACCCTCTGCTGACACTGCTGTGCCGTAAAATAATCCCTCGGGCTTGGTGGCATCGGCTCTCCCTCTCCCAAGCCTCACTGCCTCCTGCCAGCTACCCTACTTACGTCCTGGCTTGGAGCCACGTCTAACTCTGCCAGTGAGTGCCATGCGCCTTCCAGACCTGCCTGCTTGGCGACACATTTTAGGCAAGAGCACTGTGTACTCTACTCTCCAGGCCTCGTGAGGCACGCGCTCTCAGAGCCTGCGCCTACTATACCAGGCTGGGAGTTCCGAGTTTGATTACTACTGCTCTTCTCTGTTTGTGTTGTTTTTGAAGTGCAAGTTGGTTTTTTTTTGTTGTTGTTGTTATTATTTGTTTTAATCTAATTACATGGGAGGGGCAGTTAGAGGTCACTTGTGAAAGTCAGTTCCGTTTTATCATGTAGGTTCTTGGGATTGAACTCCCGACCTCAGGCTTGGCAGGAAGTGCTTTACCCATTGAGTCATCTTAACCCTCTCTCAGCATTTCACTCCTTGTACAACAGAAAAGCAATTTATGTCCCTGGTCTCAACACAGCACGGGGGCTCACAGGACCTGGTCTGCCTAAACAAGGGCTGAAAAGTATATTTTAAAAATACATCTAGGTATACAGGTAGTCACACAAATACCTGTTGGAAATCACATGGGGATTGTGGTCAAGGGAATATGCTTAAAGTAAAAGCATTTGTCAATGGGTCACTAAAGTCTATCCGTGTAACCTTGGACTCACACTTGCTTGTACTTGTAAGTTCTGTGACTCACACTTGCTCATACTTGGAAGTTCTGTGACTCACACTTGCTTGTACTTGGAAGTTCTGTGACTCACACTTGCTCGTACTTGGAAGTTCTGTGACTCACACTTGCTTGTACTTTGGAAGTTCTGTGACTCACACTTTTGTAGGTGCAAACAATTCACAGTATGAGGAAGTAGCCACACCCCGCCTAATAATCAGTGTCACATCACAGTGAAAACGTAGGACAAAAATCACGGGTGGGCGTTCACGCCTGTAATCCCGGCACTCTAGAGTCTACAGCAGGAGGATCACTGCCAGCCTGAGCTGTGTCCAGAGTTTCAGACCCGCTTTGGCTACTGCAAGACCTTGTCTCGGAGGAAAAGGGGGAAAACCAACCGACCTGATGACTTACCCGTACACCCCAGCATTTGTGAGGCTGAGGCAGAATACCCGAGAAAACCTGTTGTCAGAGAAAACTGGGAGGGGCGGGAGACACAGCTCAGCAGTGAAGAGCGCTGTCTGCTTGTGGTGGTGTGAAAGGAAATGGCCCCAAAGGGAGAGGCACTAGGAGGAGGTGTGGCCTTGTTGGAGGAAGTGTCTCACTGTGGGGGTGGGCTTTGAGGTCTTTTTCTCAAGCTTCACTCTGACAGTCAGTTGACTTCCTGTTGTCTATAAGATGTAGCATTCTCAGCTCCTCCAGCACCACGTCTGACTGCACGCCACCAGGCTCCCCATCATGAGGACACTGGACTAAACCTCTGAAACTGTAAGCCACTCAGACTAAATGTTTTCTTTATAACAGTTGCTGTGGTCATGGTGTCTCTTCACAGCAAGAAAAACCCTAAGTAAGACACTGCTCTTGCAGAGGACCTAGGTTCAATTCCCAACACACATATGGAGGCTCACAATGGTTGTAACTCCACTTCTAAGGGATCTGACACCATTCCCTGGTCTCCTTGGGCACTGCACACATGTGATGCACAGATATACATGCAGGCAAAACACTTACACACATTAAAAAAAGAAAAACCTGGGGCCAATGAGATAGCTCGGCTGGTGGAGACGCTCGCCGCCAAGCACAGTGACTTGAGTTTACACTCTAACACCCAGGTGGAAGAGAGCGGACTCCCAAAAGCTGTCCTCTGACCTCACACGTGTGCACACACATGGGTACATACATAAACACACATGTATACACACAATAAGTATAAGAAAAGGAAAAAAACACAAATCAATACCTTCTTTACATCATCAGTTTCTATTAGACCATGAATTTCAACTCTTGACGTCTATGTGGAGATTTACAAATTTAGCACGGTGCTGGATAGTTTTGTGTCAACTTGACACCAGCTAAAGTCATCTGAGAAGAGGAAATGTCTCCATATGATCCAGCTGTAGGGCATTTTCTTAACTAGTGACTGATGGGGGAGGCCCAGCCCATGGTGAGTGGTGCCATCCCTGGGCTGCTGGTCCTGGGTTTTAGAAGAAACCAGGCTGAGTCTGAGGCAGATGGGAGTGCTGTCCCCATTACTCATCTGTCATGTGGTGGCACGGGCTGGGGAGAGATATACCCTACCCCAGATGGGAGAGTTGGCCCTGAGGTCATAACTGCCCCTTATCAGCCAGTCCTGGGCAATTCAGTAAAGCCAGCACTGAAGGTGTAGGTATGGGGTGTGAAAGCAGGAGAACTGGCCCCGCCCTTGCTCTTTGCTGCAAGGGGTGAACTAGCCAGGGTGGTGCCGGAGAGCTCACCCTGATGGTGAAGATGGGGGAGAGCTGGCGGGCTGACAAACACTGTAACTACCAAAGCCAAGAACCAAGGTTAAGTGTTGGCCCAACCCAACATCCACCCCATCTGTGATCTGCTGGGGGTGGAGGGGGAGCAGTGGTCCTGTGGACCGAGAGCTGCAGGACCTCCAGGATACAGGGCAGCAGCAGGGTGTCCAGGAAGATTCCCAGTGAGGGACCAGTGTTGATAGCGTAGCAGAGACCAGGGGCCTCGAGCCAGACCAACGATTCTTTGCAATGAACGCCTGAATATAAAGATGTACAGATAAAGGGGTTTACTGTGTGACTCATGGTGTCACACTGCAGCTTCTATGATGACATTTTCTCCTTTCTTCCTTTTTTTTCCTTTTACCTCCCTTTTCTATCTTAAATTTTATTTTGTTTTATTTTGTGGGGGGAGGTTGCAGGGGCAAGGGTGGATGCAAGGGGACCAGAGATGGGTGGGTTCGGGATGCATGTGTGCGTGGGTGTGCCCAAAACAGCTTGACCACAGCTGCCATGGCAGGCTTACTGGCAGGCAATACCCGGTTCCAGGAAAAGCCATACACCACCCTGGCACCACCCAAAAATGGGCCTGCATCTAAGGGGAAGTATCTGGCATTCCAAACATTCCAATTTTTAGATATGATTGGATAAGATTATCCCTGAGCCTAACACACACCTATTCCCTTTTTACCAAGATACCCTTAGACAAATAAATGTCAGCCAATCAGGGTCCTGAACCTTGGAAATCTCACCCAATCTCTGCTATGAAGAAAAAGCCCGCTGGGGCTCAGGCTCTCTGTTCTCACCACTGCGAACACTCACTCACATGTAGGATTCGGTCTCCGTGGTGGTCTTTTGAGGGGTCCCTGCAATCTGGGCATAACATATGATGTGAAAGACGCAACAAATAAATAAAAAAGAAAGTTTTTTTAAAAAAAAAAAAGCAGGTTAAGCAAGCCATGAAGAGCAAGCCAGTGAGCAGCATCCCTCATGGCCTCTGCATCTGCTCCTACCTCCAGATTCCTGCCCTGTTTGAGTTCCTGCCCTGACTTCTTTGATGATGAACGGCGATGTGGACGTGTAAGCCAAGTAAACCCTTTCCTCTATAGCTTGCTTTTGGATCATGGTGTTTCGTCACAGCAATAGAAACTCTAAGACAAGCACCGTTTTTCTTCTTGATATTGTATGCGAGGGGGCGCAACAAAGTAACCACAGACATGACCTCTCCATTAGGGGGAGGGTTCTTATCGTGGATAAGAGAGAGGAACTATCCAGAGGCATCTGGAAGACTCTAGAGAAGAGAGAGAAAAAAAGCACTGTACATGGCCAGGGCTAGGGAAGCGGGAGAGAGAGAAGATGCAGTGAGAGAGGGAGAGAGAGAGAGAGAGAGAGAGAGAGAGAGAGAGAGAGAGAGAGAGAAGGCAGTCAGAGGGCTTGGGCATGGGGACTTATAAAGGGACTGAGTAGCTTAGGGGAGGGACTCCTGGAGATAAAAAGCCATTTCACAAGTTCCTGCCGAACGCTGAAACCCTATAGTCTAGCTTGAGCTCATTTCTAGACATACAGAGGGCCTGAGACCTAGCGGGTATCTAGAACATCTTACTGATTTCTGCAAATATCAGATATAACAATCTGCATTTATTAACTAGGATCTTACTAAGTAGGTTTATGCAAGGTACCCAAGAAGAAAGCATCACGAGGTGATGTGCGTGTACCTCTTGGCTGTTGCAAAGGTGTAGGGGGCAGCATGTGGACTCAGGTTGTCTGAGTTTGACTCAGCTTCCTGTAGGCGGTGTTTTTGGTCAGGACCACGGATTCCCCAATAAACAACACAGAGACTTACTAATTATAAATGCTCTGACGATAGCTAAGGCTTGTTACTAACTAGCTCTCACAACTTAAATCAACCCATTTCTATTAGTTTACATGCTGTCACATGGCTCATGGCTTGTTGCCTCATTTTCTACAAGTCCTGCTCCCTCTGTGTCTGGCTGGCGACTCTGCCCTTCTTCCCCAAGTTCTCTGTCTCGCTCTCCCGTCTAACCTCTTTCTGCCTAGCTATTGGCCAGCTGGCTCTCAATTAAACAAATGAGAGCGACCATCTTCACAGTGTACAAAGGGATTGTTCCACAGCAGCTTCCACGTCCATGTCCTCGTCTGGCAGACACTCTGTGCCTCTGTTTCTTGTCTTTGTTTTTTGACACGGAGTCTCATCTCTCTCAGGGTTACCTCTAGCTGTCTCCGTCACTGAGGATGATTTTGAACTCCTGATCTTCCTGCCTCTACCTCTTTCGTGCTGGGATTACAGGTATGTGCAATGCCCTCCAGCCTCTGCAGTGTGGGTGCTGGAACCCAGAGCTAAGCAAGCACTCGGCCAACTGAGCCAAATCTCCAGTCCATCTGTGCCTCAGTTTGGTATTTTCTTTCTCCTCAATGAGTAAGTATCTGTGCCCACCACGAAGTCCACTGCTCCAGCTCCGTTCTCCTCCCAGAAAGAGTGAGATTGACCCCAAGAGTCGCTACACTGGGGCAGGCAGTGTGTTGGTAGGGGTGGTGCTGGCCAAGGGTAACAGGCATAGACGACAACATTCCTGGTGTTCTTCTAACGGGGTGTCAGTCGAGTGAAGACTGTGTGTACATGCATAAAACGATCCCTGCTGCAGGGACCGGGCAGAGTGCCCAGCACCTCACACGCACGGTTTCGATTCTTCCTGTTCTGTTAACATTTCCAAGGCAGCAGAGCTGAGGCCAGGAATCAAAACCAAAGTCCCTCAGACTCCCTGTAGCTCAGCACTGTCAGCCTGGTGTTAAGAAATCCGGAACAGGAAAGAGGCAGCCTGCAGTGAAAGCCAGTTAGTACTGGTTTCTTGAGCTGCCCCACCCAGCCACAACTTCCTGGAAACCAGCCTGTCCTGGGGCCACAGCACACAGGAAGCCTTCCCCAGGCAAGGAAGGAAATGAAGGGGAAGAGGAAGAAGCTATTAAACCTGGAATTCAGTTGTCTTCCCTGCTGAGTGTCAAGAAATTCCAGCACTACTGATAAAGCCAATTATCTGCAGAGATAATGTGTGTTTTCCCAAAGACAACTCAAACATAGCAAATGAAGAGTGTTAAGTCACAGACCCTGGGACAAAAGGCTGAGATGCCTACTTAACATATCGAAGCCAACCTAGTTCCAGGTTCTCCCTTGCACCCTCAGCCCCTACAGGGTCCTACTGGCTTGCAGGCCCCTCCCCAAACTCCTCCAGCCCAGGGGGCTGGGCTACCCTTCCCCATATTTTCCAGTTGTTTTGGTTACCTGCTGTAGTTGGGCCTCCTGGCCGCTGCACTGGGTTCTCCTCTCCTCACGTGGCTCTGCTTTGGGTCACAACGTTTGTAACCTTGAGTTTCAACCTGTTAGCACAATAGCTCAAGCTGCACACGCCAGGGAGCCAGGGCACAATTTCATTTACAAAGGAACCTCCTAGTGAGGAAAACCAGTAGACACGGCCAGATGCTTGTATTTAAGCTTTACTTAATCTTTTCAAACTTGTTGTGAATTATGCTCTTTAGACAATAGAACTTAGGAAGTCACAGGATCCTCAGCCCGGCAGTGATGGTGTGGACCTTTAATTCCAGCACTTGGGAGGCAGAGGCAAGAGGATCTCTGTGAGATCGAGGCCAGAGTGGTCTACAGAGCTGTCTACAGGACAGCCAGAACTACACAGAGAAACCCTGTCTGGGGGCCAGGTGTGAGGGGGGGGGGAGAAAGCCACAGGATCCATATAAAAGATGTGACTCTCCCTTGAGAAGCCCATACTCACACTTGGGTATATATTAATCTTTTCCAAAGTGCCTCTCTTTGTATTAACTCCTATGCTTAATCTGTGCCATGAACTCCGACTCTGTTTCATACTGCTTGTCATATTCTTTTCTGCAGTGAAAGGAAGGTTCTGTGGATGAAAAGAACTCAGAATGCCATGCCTGGCAGCCCAGGGGGTGGGGGATGGGGGTGTGGGGGATGGAGGATAGGGGTGGGGGGTGAGGGTGGGGGATAGGGATGGAGGATAGGGGTGGGGGATGGAGGTGGAAGATGGGGGGGTGGAGGATAGGGGTGGGTGGTGGGGTGGGGATGCTTCTTCTTCCTCTGCCTCTGACACCACCAGGTACTCTTTTACAGCTCAGTGGGACAAAGGAGACCAATGAACATTCAGGACAAATACTGTTAAAAAAAGAAGCTGTTGAATGCCACTCAGCCGCCGCTGGCCATCCCATAAACACAAACCAGGAACCAAATCTGAGCTTCATCCAGAGTCAGTCCGGGAAGTCAGAGCAACATCTATTCTCCATTTTTTTTATCATTAGCAATTTTATAGAGAACCAGAACAATGGCAATAAGGCAAGTCTGTCCTGTTCCTCTCCTCTGGTGGGTCAGATTCCCTGTCTCTTTCAACCTCAACTTCTGCCCCCACCACTGAGTGGGGGTGTGGGGGGGTGTGAGTGTGTATGGGGGGCAGTTGCAAACATCAAGTCCACTGCGTCTTACATTCCTTCTCAGCCACCAATGTGGGTGACATCTAGATGTAAGATTAACTCAGAATAAACCATTAACCAGATGTACACACCAAGATGCTTTCAAAGTGTACACACAGATGCTAATCTACATCATTGTAACAAGCCCCCACACCTTAGTGTAATAAGTGCCAAGAAAAACCACCCTGACCCAGACTTGACCTGCAAGACCAAAACCAGGACCAAGAAACAGAATCCCACCAATCCCTGATCTTGCCTCAAGATCAGGCCACAGAATCCCACCAATCCCTGAGCATGAAATCCCACCAATCCCATGCCTGAGTTTGCCACAGAATCTGACCTCATAATCCCACCAATCCCTAAGCCTACTCCAAGATCAGGCGACAAAAATCCCACCAATCCCAGGTCACCCTGGAAAGCACCCTCCCCAAGGAATCCTATGTAAACCCTGTCTTCTGCTCAGTCCTCTGCTGCTTTGCCCTCCCAATACATCTCTTGTGTGAGGTTTGTTATGTGGTGTGATTTTGTGGTGTTCCTTGGCTCCCTACGGCAGGCAGGATACCTTTCCCTTTAGAGCTGTTACATATGCACTGGGGAAACCTTCACCCAAAGCAGAGCTGGAACACATTTATTGGGGAAGCTTTTTGTTTGTTTGTTTGTTTGTTTTTGTTTGTTTCTTTTTGAGGCAGAGTTTCTCTGTGTAGCTTTGGCTGTCCTGGATCTTGCTCTGTAGACCAGGCTGGCCTCGAACTCACAGAGATGCACCTGCCTCTGCTTCCCAAGAGCTGGGATTAAAGGTGTGTACCACCACCACCTGGCTGTAGTTCTGCTTCTTGCTAACTGTTCTTACTAACTGATGAGGATCAACCACACAAAGGGGATGCATGATTTGGGCAAGTTCCCTGTGTAGATGCTGGCCAGCAATTACAGACTTTCTATTCAGCTTTCAGAGTGTCTCTGTGTGTTCTCTGGTGGACTTACCTCACAGCATGTTGGAGAAGCCAGCAAGATTCCAGAGACTGAAACATCAGGATGCCGGGGGTCTTGGATCCCCTGGGTCGCCAACATTTGGGGAATATACAGTTCCTAGGTGGTGTGCATTCTGAGACATTCCAGGACCCCAGGGACTTCTCTTGTCTCTGCTCCTATAGACACAGAGGTTCCCAATGCCTTCACCCTAAACAGGAAACTACAGAAAGTCACCTGGATTGTCCCCTCTGAAGGGAAGTCTGCTTATGGTACCTTCTTGCGTTGGACAGGACAAAGCCCTAATTCCTGCCTGGGATCTGCATGAGATGCCACTGGATCACTCTGTTTCAGTCTGTGGTGGTCACCCATGGTTGTCTTTATTGCTGTCAGTCTGTGTGTCTGTCTGTTGGTTGGAGAAACAGATCTAAAATGGAAGGGGGAGTGAGCAGTACCAAGACACCATTGAGGTGCATGCTGAAACACTTCCGGGAGGAGTTTGCAGACTAGGATGGATCTACTGAGCACTGGCTCTCTCTGGGCAAGACCCACCTCCCTGACTCAAGACCTACGCCGCCTTGTTCAGGACCAAATCCTTACCCAGTTACCCAGAGAAGCCCAAATTCTCCACCTGTTCTCTCAGCCCTGTAGGAGGAAATTGACATCCCCCTCCGTATGTCTCACTGTAGCCCCTGGACACACCAGGGAGGAGAAAGTAGCCCCTTGCCCTGCCAGTGTGTGTGTTGGGGGTTATTCTCTTCTAGCTCAGGCCCCCACCCCCTCCCTTCCGACATCACCTAGAAACTTCTTCCAGCATGTTCACCCCTGGCTCTGACTGCTTAGTCACCTCTGTCTCAGTCCATGTCCTCACTCTGCTCCCCAGAATGGTGCTCTCTACTCTGGGAGCACCTCCTGTAGGTGAGTGTGTTGCAACTCTCGGGGAAAGGTATCCTGACTGTTCGGGAGTCAGGCGGCACCTTGAGCTTCGGGAATAGCTCTGGCAACTGGAGCTGCGATGGGACAGTTTAGTGCTAGAGGAAAAGTATCCCAGACACCTCCTGCTGCTAGGACAGCTCTGATAGCTGGAGCTGCAATGGGACAGCTCAGCACTGGAGGGAAAGGTATCCTAACTGTTTGGGAGTCGGGCCTAGAGCTGCTGGGACAGCTGAGCTCTGGAGGGAAAGGTATCCTGACTGCTCGGGGGAGTCTGGCTATACCTGGTGTGGTGAGAGATGGTCTCCCAGAAGGATATAGTAATCCTGCTCCTCTCCTGGAGAGTTACTACAGCTGAGCTTTGCTCAGCCCCCACTTAAGGGGCCAGCAGAGCTCTGCTTCCTTCTCTGGCCCAAGATGTTGCTTCTTTTGCTTCATTCTGCAAAATGCAGGGAAAACCCCTGCAGAAATGTAGCAGTCTCCTCTGGCTCCAGCAAAGAAAAGTTGTTACTTTTTCTGCACCACCTAGCTCAGTCCTCTAAGGGGCATCTCAGCAATGTTCTTCTGTTCAGCTCCGCCTTGCTTAGCCTTGCTCGGCCTCCTAAGGGAACATCTCTGCAAGGGTTTTTCTGCTTAGTTCCTAAAGGGACGTCTCAGCAAGGTTCTTCTCTGCACTGGTGAATGAAGATCTTCGCACCCAAAACTCCTTTGAGAAAGAGATTTATTTGGGAAGGAGGAGTCCAAGAGAGTGGCTGCCTCTACCAGGGTGGGAAAGAACAGCTAACATCTGAACAGGCAGGGTGGTTTATATAGGGTTTCTTATGGGCGGAGTTTCTCCAGGGAGAAGATTTTCTGTCCAAGGATTGGTTAGATTTTTCTGCTCAGGGATTGGTTAGTTTTTTTCTGCTCAGGGATTGGTTAGTTTTGTGGGTTAGGGGCAGAGATGGCCCTGATCTCAAAGCCAAACTGTGTTTCTTTCACTGGCCTTTCCTAGCTTTTTGGCTCTAATTGTAAGGCCAGGGCACATTTCTTTCACTGACTCTGATTCCAGGGACAAAGGGTGTTTCTTTGGAACTGGTTTCAGAGTCAGGGCATGTTTTCTTGGTTCTGGGTTTGGGGACAGAGTGTTTCTTTCTCTGGCTCAGGTCCCATATCCAGGATATGTTTCTTTCCCTGGTTCTGGGTCAGGGTGGGTTTCCTTAGCCAGCCCCCTTTCCCTACACCTCCTCTGGTCCCTCTCTGGTCCCGAGAGCAGTAGCATCACCAGTCTCTCCTCTTGTCTAGGGGAGTGTGTACAAGAAAGGGGAAATAGTTCCCCTGCTGCACTGGTGGTAGCAGTGGGTGGGTGGTCTCTTCTACCTCAGGCCCCCTCTTCCCTCCACACAGAGTGGCTCTGGCTACGGGGACTTCAGGAGGAATTTCCCCGAGGCAGAGGCAGCCTCCATCTTTCCCTTATGGGAGGCACCTCTGGGAACCCAAGACCTGAAAGTTCCCACTCTCCACCTTACATGGTTTATGTATGCCTTTCAACCAAGGATCTGTATAATTAGAAAACTCAGAACCCACCATTCTCCAAAAACCTCCGGCTTTCATTAGCCTCTGGAGACTGCTGTCTTCTACACCACCAGCTGAACTGGGCTGACTGTCAACAGCTCCTGGCCCACCTCTTCACCTCAGGCATGAAGAGGGTAAGAAAGCAGCCCTCCCGCAGGGTGGGGGATTGCTTGAGGACAGTGCAGCCTGAATAAAGCAGATGTTCCCTTCTTCCTGACCTGACTGGGACCCCAACACTGACCAAGGTAGGGAAACTCTGGACAGTTTCAACAGGGCCCTTTTAGGAGAACTGAAAGCAGCTGCTAGGACACTCACTAATCTGTCTAAGGTGAGCAAGGAAATACAAGAGCCCCAAGAACTGTCCCTGGCTTCCTGGAGTGCCTCTGAGAGGCCTGCCAGCTCTTGACCCCGGTAGACCCAAACATTCCAGATAAACAACAAGCAATCGATACTGCTTTTGTTGTACGGTCAGCACCAGATAGTAGAAAAGGCTTCACAAGTTCGAAGGGTTTGAGGGTAAAAATAGGTCACAGTTATTAGAGATTGGTCACAAGGTTTGCAATGACTGTGACTCTGTAGAACAGTGGTTCTCAACCTTCCTACAAATATAAAGACCAATAAAAGAGATCCCAGCGGGGGAAGCCAGAGACATTGGGAGAGGGAGACTAGAGAGGGGCCAATGTGCTTATTGTAAACAAAAAGGACACTGGAAAACTAAATGCCCCAATCGAAACAGTAAAGAAGGAAGGCCTGGGTCAGAGCTGATAGGACCGGGGCTCCGTTCACTGAGCACCCAGGAGCCCGAGGCTGTGGCCATCTAGCCAAAAGACTTCATCCTGTTTCTTCCAGTTGGCTGGCTTTTTTGCTGGCAGTTGCCACGACAGTCATGCTAACAGAAGAAGCTGACCAACTGACTTTGGGGAGGAACTGTTCCTCCTCAGTATTGGTAAGTTTTCATCGACACCTTCTCTGGATAGGTGGAAGTCTTTCCCATCCTAATCGAACAGCCTCAGTGGTCACCAAGACAGTCCTTCAAGAGTTCATTCCTAAATTTGGATTGCCCCTTTCCCAGGGGGTCTGACAATGGCCTGGTCTTCATGGCCAAATCTGGCAACATTCCTAATTGTTGATTGGAAACTGCATCATGCCTGTAGGCCACAGAGCTCAGGACAGATAGAAAACATGAATGGGTGTAGTTGGAAGTTTTCCTGTGTCCTGCCCAACCCTGAAATCCCACAGCCACTTATAAAACAATCACTCAGAGGCTTATATTAATTATCAACTGTATGGCCAATGCAGGCTTCTTGCTAGCTAGCTCTTTCACCTTAAATTAACCCATTTCTATTAATCTATGTATCGCCACATGCTCTGTGGCTTTACTTGTGTCCCATTACATGTTGCTTCTTGGACCGTGGTTTGGCATCTCTCCCATCCTGCCTTTCTCTTTCCTGTATCGCTACTTGGATTTCCTGCCTGCCTCTAAGCTGCCTTGCCATAGGCCAAAGTAGGTTATTTTTTAACCAATAGGAACAACATATATTCACAGCATACAGAAAGACATCCCATAGCAAATGGGACCTTAAAGGAGACTTTAGGTATGTCCTTGAGACCAGTGAAAATTGGACCAGCCTCCCACCTTTTGTCCTAAGCACCAGGTGCTGCCAATATCCAGGTGTTTTCACCTCATTTGAAATCATGTTTAGGAGACCTCCTCTGCCCTGAAATATTCATAAAGCAGAAATTACTATCCACTTCCTCTTCAAGTCCTTACAGGCCCTACAACAGACCCAAAGGGCTACTCACCAGACGGTTCAAGAGGCCATGCCCTTTTGCCTATGTCTGAGCCTGCCCACAAGTTCCAGCCTGAAGAGTTTGTGTGGGTAAGGAGGTCCTGACCCACAGTCTGCAGCCAGCATGGTACAATCCATATCCCGTGGTCACTACCACTTCCACAGTAGTGAAGACCACCAATGTCACTCCATGGATCCACCACACCTCACTGAAGGAGGCTACCGAGGGCAGTAACAGATGGATCATCATCAGGTCATCTGACCCCCTGAAAATAAGACTGATATGGGCCCTATAATTATGGTTGTCCTATTTTGTCCTTTTGTCTCCCTGTGGGAAAGGCCCAAAGCCCCTCTGAGCCAGGAACTTGTGTATGGGAATTAAAAAAGACTGGGCCCAGGAGCTCATGGCCAGTCTGTTCTCTGAGACCCAACCGACCTTCCAGGTAGATCTCTGTAAAATATTACATGGTTTGCTTACTCCTGGGGAGGAATACAGCTCTGGGGCTGTGAACCCACCAGTGAAGAGATAGGACTCCCATCTATGCAGTACCATGCCTGCCCAGATGACAGCTCCCTGAGCTGCCAGGAGCCCGGCAAATACCACTGTGCTCAGTTGTGAAACCAAGTCTTCCTGGGAGCATGGTGATCCTTTCACAGTCCCAGAAAAAAAAACACACACACACAAAAAAAACACTTGGGGTCCTCTGACTCATTGGCCCAAAGTGGCCCATCTGGGTACCCCTAGAATATGAGCCCCCTAAGGTGGCAAGCCCTGAAATCCAATTTCCCCAGGAATTCCTTTAATAACTCCAGGGAATAGAGGTTCAGGAATCAGCAGAGCCAGCCCCTCAGTGTTCAGGATGCTGGAAAGAGTTTATCAGAAACTTTACCATTCTCAACCAGACATAGGTCAGAACTGCTGGCTGTGCCTAGACCCCAACCCCCACATTATGTTGAGATGGAACCGATCATACACACAGGGTTGTCTCTTCAAAGGATGGATAGTTTGCTTTTCACTCAGAAGATTGGGAATGGATATGGCTAGAAGGCTGGTGACCTCTGTGCTGTCTGTAGGGCCAGGCCACAGCTGGCTCCCCAGACTCATGTTTATTCCAATCATCCTCCCTAGACTCTTAACTTGGGCTTAAGGCATGACTACATCGAAACTCCTCATAAGGTACATGTGACCTCTTCCGTAAAGAAAGAAGATAAGATTAGGATAGGGGGCAAGGGACAGCCAGAGCCCACCAATTCTTCTCTAGATGCAAGAATATCACATTCTTCTATATATACATGTACATATATATAATTTTCTTTCTTTTTTTTTTAAAGATTTATTTATTTATTATGTATACAGTGTTCTGCCTGTATGTGTCCCTGCAGTCCAGAAGAGGGCACTGGATCTCATTACAGATGGTTGTGAGCCACCATGTGGGTGCTGGGAATTTAACTCGGGACCTCTGGAAGAGTGGTCAGTGCTCTTAACCACTGAGCCATCTCTCCAGCCCGAATATCACATTCTTAAGATGAATAGAACCCATGAATGGAGAGATGCTTAGTGGTTAAGAGCACTGGCTGCTTTCCCAGAGGACTGGTTTGGGTTCCCAACCCCCACATGGCAGCTCACAAAACATCTGTAACTCCAGTTCCAGGGCATCTAATGGCTTCTTCTTGTCTCAGGCAGGCAGCGTTAATAGACAGCGGTCTGGAATAAAGAGCACTTAATCTGCACAAGGGGAACTGGGTAAACTTTATGCTTCTGTATTACTTGAACTTTTACAAATAAAATTATTTGGCTGGAATCTCCAGCTCACTCCTGCTTGAATCCCAAAAGTTTCATTCCTCTTTCTCTCCAAACCCCACCCTCTCCGAGAATCTCCAACAAAGAAAAGGCACCAAAAGCCCAATGCCGCATTCTGGCAGCTGCAGCAGCTCCTCCCCTGAAGTTGCCAGTGGCCCAAGACCCCGCCTAAATTGGTCAGCTTTTGACCACACTTGGGCACAAACCCAGCTTGTGGAGGACATGTCATCACCCCTCACCTACAGGGTATATGAGCTGCCTGCTTTAGTTCTGCTGCATTGTAAGCATTGCAGTTCCCATGGAAAAGGATCCTGGCAGTCGGAAGGTAAGGAGTACCACAAAGTGACCGTAAGCATACTAGCTCACAGCCCTGCTCCAGGGAAAGGTTTTCCCAATGTAACACCTCTACCCTGGCAGGGGAGGGTTTCCCCAGGGAAAGTGTTCCAGTTCTGCTCAGCTCTGCTCCATTCTGGCAAAAGAAGTTCTCACCCAGACCTCATTCAAGATATTTATTAGGAGGGAAGAATCCAGGAGGGTGGATGCCTCTGCCAGGGTGGGAAAAGGCAGCAGAAAGCTGAACAGGCACAGGGCTTATGTAGGTCTTTTTAGGGGTGGAGTTTTTCCAGGGTGGAGATTTCCAGGGTGGGAATTGTTTGGATTTCAATTCCTGAGCTTGGACAAACTCAGAGATTGGCTGGATTTTGTGCTCAGAGATTGGTTGATTTCATACGCAGGGAATGGTTGGTTTTCCTGCTTAGAGATTGGTTGTTTTTTGTACTGAGTTGGCCAGGGGCAGAGTGTGTTTCTTTGGCTCTGGTTTCAGGGTCAGAGTATGTTTCTTTGGCCTACTCTTTTTTACCCTACATGCATAACTTCTCTGGCCCCAATGTCTGGGGCTGGAGGACTCACCCGGGAGTTGCTTTGCTCAAATAAACCTGTTCTTTTACTTTTTCAGTTCGACTTGATCTGGCTTACTGCATCGACAGAGAAACCTATTATCCCATTACAGAAAAACCTATTAAAAATGTATGACTTTCATAAGGTTGCAGTAAATATTCTTGCAGACTTCTCAACCCTGTCTTGTACTATTCAACAGCCCTTGCTTGATTCATTTCCACATCCGACTCGGTGCAATACTGGGCTCAACACACACGATGAATTAGCGTGTCCGTGGCTATACTGCTGCCAAGACAGGCTCAATAAAAACCAGTCAGAGAGCAGGCCTAAGTTTCTGTTTACTGTAAGGCAATACCCAGTTCCAGGAAAAGTCATAAACTGGCACCACCCCAGAACAGGCCAATCAGCATCCAAGGGGAACATACCTAACATTCCAAACTCAGGATTTCTGACCGTTAGAGATACGATCACCAGATGTCCCTGAGCCCAGCACATGCCTACCCCCTTTCACCAAGATACCCTAGACAAATGTCAGCCAATCAGGCTCCTGAACCCTGGAAATGCCCTCACCCCAGCCTATGCTATGATAAAAACCCTACCCCGACCAGGCCTGGAGCTCTCTGCTCTCACCACTATGTCAGACAGACGGAGAGCCCAAGCTTGAGCTTGAATAAAGGCTCTTTGCTTTTGCATATGCTTGAAAAAAGGTTCTTTGCTTTTGCGTATGGATTTGTCTCCTGTGGTCTTTCAGGGGTCTCCGAAATCATGGCATAACAACCACCAAGATAAAAGCTGATCATTTTCAGGCAAATCCAAAATGCAATTATTTTCTTTGTTTTGTCTCGTAAGGTTTCAATAATATCCTTACTAGTGGACATGGAATACAACTTTGCAGTGCGATTCTCATTCGAGTTTATCTAGCTTCTCCACACACATCATTCTTGGCGCCAATCTTCAGTCTCCAGGTCCAGCTAGCAGCAGTTTGTGCCCGCTGCCTGCGCGCATGCGCCTTACGCCTGAGTGTGTGTTGGGGGCGGGTGTGCTGCGCGCGCAGCTGGCCCGACCGAGTCCGGCCATCCTGCCTACACTCCCGATCCGGCTTGGCCCGAGGCGGAAGTGAGTGGGCGGGGCCTCGCGGGGCGGCCCGCCCCGGAAGTGGGCTGGACCTCGAGCCCCGCGGCGGACTCCGAGCCTCCCAGTCGGGCTGCGGCCGAGGCCGGTCCTGGCTTTGTAGCTCTCTCAAGATGGCGGCGCAGTCACCCAGCGGGATCCGCCTCAGCGCGGTGAGCAGCCGCGAGGGGAGGAGCGGGCCGGGTCCCAGGAGGGCGGGCGGGCGGGCCCGCGAGGAGGGTGGCAGTGGGCGGCGGCGGCGCCAGGGCCCGGCGCGGCGGCCGGGGGGGTCGCGGCGCGGCCGCAGAGCCGCCGCCATGTCGCTGCGCTCGGAGGAGCGGCTGGCCGTGAGGCGACCGGTGCGCGCCGGGCGGCTCGGGCCGGGCTGCCGTCCCCGCCCGCCGCGGGCGGCTTCCTCCTCTCGGGCTCCGCGGCCGCCGCCAGCTGTCGTCGGAGCCGCGCCCTCCCCCGCCGACCCGCCGGGCCCCGAGCAGCCCGCAGGCGCCCAGCCGCACGGCTCGGTCGGGGGCGGCAGCCCGTGCAGACGCCGTCCCCACCCGGGTCCGTGTCGCGCGGGCCTGGCCCCGAGGTCCCGGGCCTCTCGTCTCCTCCCCGCCTGCCGGGTTTGCCGCTCTGCCTCTGCTCCCGACCGTGGCCGATTCTGACAAACCCTTGTGGAGCAGTTGGGAGGGGTCGCACAAAACGACTTATACTTTCGGATCCAAAACATGGTGGGCGTGGCTTCCTCACCTGATGATTCCTGCAAAGTTTTGCATCTGCAGGCCCCGAGGCTCCTGGCGGGGAAAGTACTTCCTCAGCCGCGGAGGAGGTGGACGTCTGGAGGGTGGCTGCTGGGGTTGGGGTGTCGGGGCTGTGGTGTGGCATACCTGTAACCCCCGCGCTCGGGCGACTGACTGAAGCAAGCCAATTCCGGGACAGTGTAGGGGATACGGGGAAGCCCTGCCTCAGACAAACACGAAAAGGTACTCAGTGTTGTTATATTTCATTGCTGGGCGGTACGGATTTCCGGGAGCACCTTCCGTAGTTTCTCGTTGGCTCTGGAAGAATGCGTCTGCTCCACGTTCATTCATTTGTCGGTGTTCTTCATGCGGGATGTGATAGTCCGAGTGTGCATGGAATGTTGCCCGGTTTCATTGCCTCTGCCTCTTTGTGAGGTTGAGCGTTCTTCACGTTTTCTGTTATGTTTTTGTTTTAAATTGCCTGTTCATACAGTTTGCCCAAATTTTTTCACGTTTATTCATTTTATGTGTATGAGTGGTTTGCCTGCATGTGTGCATGTATGTTACCCTCCTGTGTGCCTGGAGATGAGAAGAAGGATTCAGATCCCTTCACTTACTGAGGGTGTGAGGTGCTGGGAACTGAACCCTGATCCTCTGTAAGGGCAGCAGGTGCTCCTGCCACTGAGCCATCTCTCTAGAGCCCTAGTTTGGTCATTCTTATTCCCCTTTCTTTTGAGAGAGAAATCGTACTGATTTATGAGACTTGTTTACATATTCCAGGTCAAGGGCCTTTGGTTAAATAGTTTGTTTAATGAAATGGTGTTTTAGTAGTTAAAAGAGTAACTTTATCCCTTCTTTACGAGTTCTTAGTTCTTCTCCCCAACTGGGTTAATCTGGACAGAGTAATAACACTCACCACTCTAGAGCCAAAAGAGTTCTTGTTCCCAGGGAAATAATAGAAATTATTCTGTGTCAGGGCTAGAGAGGTGCCTCAGCAGTTAAGAGCACTGGCTGTTCTTCCAGAGGTCCCAGCAACCTCATGGTGGCTCACAACCGGCTATAATGAGATCTGATGCCCTCTTCTGGCATAAAGGTGTACATGCAGATAGAGCACTCATACATAAAATAAATAAATCTTAAAAAAAAAAAAAAAAAAGGAAGAAAAGAAATTATTCTGTGTCAGTTCTGGGTAACCAAGGTCCTGGAGCAGGGATATAGATTGCCTTGAGTAATGAGATGGTGGTGGTGGTGGTGGTGGTGGTGGTGGTGGTGTGTGTGTTAGGGGTTATCCAACAAGGGTCTTCTTCCTGTTTGCCAGGAAAGTGTTCTGTTGCTGTAGCCCCAGTCTTATGGAAGCGTCTAAAAACAAAATAAAGTCATAGATGAGTACATTGGCCACATAATTGGCTAGAGTGTCAGGTAGCAGAGCAGGGAGATCTCTGCTATGCCTAACAATACATTGAGTTTTACCTACTGAGAATGTTAGGTCAGATGCAGGGTTGATGGTAAAGAGCTCTAAGAGGGACTGAAAAGTCAGGCCTTGTGGCACAGGTTGTAATCTCATCTACTCTGAAGGCTGAGGAAGGGGGAGTATAAATTAGGCCTGCCTGGGCTACAGAGTGAGTTCAAGGCCAGCCTGGACAGCGTTCTCAAACTAGAAGGGAAAGCAGACTCGGGCTGTATTTCAGTGGGACAGTATCTGCCTTCCATGTGTCAGGCCGAAGTTCAATCCCCAGCACTTGAGAGGCGGGCACTAAGGATAGTTCACGGGAATTTTGGCTGCTTTACAACATTCCATTTCTCAATCATGGTGTTGTAGTTAGCCAGACACGTACAGGATCTTGAATGCAGATGAAGCTTCAGGGAGCTTCCATTCACACCAGTTAGCTTCAGATATTATTAGTTCTGCTACAGAGTTTGAAATCTCTATTCTGGGTCAGGGATGTAGCCTAGTGTAATGACACACACACTTAGCACGTGCTAGGTCCTTGGTGCTACCCCAGTACGAAAAATAAAGACAAGTGCTGTTTCTTTTAAAAGTCACATCCAAGTGACTAGGCGTAATTGCACACACATATAAGTGTTGTGGAATATTTGTTTAAATATGTAAAGATGTGTTGCTGTTTTGCCTTGCCTAAAGCACCTGATTGGTCTAATAAAAAGCTGAACGGCCAGTAGTGAGGGAGGAGGTTTAGGCAGAACTTCTGGGCAGGGAGAGTTAAGTAGGAGGAGGAATTTAGACTTGAGGAAGAAAGAAAAGGAGACAAGATGCCAGGGGCCAGTCAGATAGACAGAGAGGAAGCAGGAAAGTAGGACATACAGAAAGAAAGAAAGGTAAAAAGCCCCGAGGCAAAATGTAGATGAATAGAAACAGGTTAATTAAGTTAGAAAAGCAATGGAACAAGCATAAGATAAGGCTGAGCATTCAAATAGGTCTCTGTGTCTCTTTGGGAGCTGGTTGGTAGCCCAAAGAAAGTTCCAACTACATATAAGCCCAACACTAAGAAGGCTGAAGCAGGAGGATCAAGAGTTCCAGGCCAGCTTGGACCATGTTTCTTGGCCCTTTTCCTAAATAAGAAAGATAAGCCACAGCCTGAAGAGTACTCCCAGCTAGAGTCATGATCAGGAGAAAAAGGTGAATTAGATGTTTAATTGGTTCTGGATCGAGTTCCCACCCTCCCCACCTCCTTACATATTACATTCTCTGATTCTTCAAAATGGGGGTGAAGAGCTAGGGGAATGGCTGAGTTTAGTAAAGTACATTGAAAGCATGAAGACCTGAGATCAGATCCCCAGCCCCCAGTAAAGTGTCCATAATCTATCTATAATGTCAGGGAGATATCTTGAGCTCTCTCTCCAGTTAGTCTAGACAGACTGGTCAGCTCCAGGTTAGTGGAAGACTGTCTCAAAAATAAGGTGAGCATAATTGTCAACCCTGTCCTTCACATTCATGTACACTTATGCACACCCAACACACAAAAAGATTGAATTGATACTGGGACTGGTAGTGTGTTTTTATAGTTCTAGTTACTCAAGAGACTGAGGCAGGAGAATCACAAGTTCAAGGCCAGCCTGGACGGACAACTTAGTGAGCCCCTGTCTCAAAATATAAGAGGACTGGGGATATAGCCTAATGGTAGAGCACTTGGCCTGGCAAGGGCAAGACTCTAGATCCCATCCCCAGTATACATAAAGACAAACAAACAAGAAAGCTTGGCCTGTGCCTGTAATCCAGCACTCAGGAGGTACAGGCAAGCTCTGTGAACTCTGAGTTTCATCTACATAGATGAGTCCAGGCCAGTCAGAGTAGCATTGTGAAACCCTGTCTCAAAAGTAAAGATCGAATGAAAGGAGGAAGCAAGCAAACCAAATTCCTTAAAATTGTCAGCGTTGCCAAATAGAGTGTTGTTGAAACCCTGGGTTCATCCCTTTTCAGATACACCCAGCATTTATCAGTTGTGAGTCCTTGACTGAATAGTCCCGTCTTGGGGACTTCCTTTAACCTTTCCACAGGACTGTTGAGACTTATACTCCCTTAGTAAGCACTTGCTTAGTAATTAACAGCATAAGCTGGTCCTGCCCTCATGACCTCACTCCTGACATAGATGATTGGACGTGTAGTTCCTTTGTACCCAAGATTCCAATCCGAAGGATGAGTGTGATAACTTTACCCATAACAGGATTGTGTTTTAAGTTTTTGAGGAACCATCATACTGTGTTCCATAGCAGCTGTACATTTTACATTCCCACCAAGTGTCAGCCTAAATAACAGAATGGCTCTCCAGAACAGCAGATTGCATTAGCAGGGAATTGCAGGCGGAATATAGTAACCATCATGGATGTAGCGAGGCCAAGGAAGACAAGCATGCTAAAAGGAAAGGGGAAAGGGTTGTGTTTTGAACAATTGTCCTTGGCTGCAAGGACCAGGAGCCAAGGATCCTGTTAGCCCAAGGCTGATCATTGAGTTTCTGGACAGGTGACATTGCAGAGCTATTTTCATCTATATACGAGGCTGTGGTTTTAGCAGTCTTTTGTGATGGTTTCTGTTACCTGGCAAATACTTTCATGGATATTCCCTCCCTATGTGGCTTTCCCTGGTTTTATTTTGGTCCTGACATGTGGTGGTATTGTGTTCCCCAAAATATTGTGCACCCTAATGAACTTATCTGGGGTCAAAGAACAGAACAGCCACTAGATACAGAGACTAGAAAATGGTAGCACTCACACCTTTAATTATAACATTCCAGAGGCAGAAATCCCTCTGGATCTCTGTGAGTTCAAGGCTACATTGGAAACAGCCAGGCATGGTGACACACGCCTTTAATCCCAAGAAGTGAGCCTTTAATCCCAGGAAGTGAGGGCAGAAAGCAGAAAGATATATAAGGCGTAAAGACCAGGAACTAGAAGCTTTTAGCTGGTTAAGCTTTTAGGCTTTTGAGCAGCAGTTCAGCTAAGATCCATTCGGATGAGGACTCAGAGGCTTCCAGTCTGAGGAAACAGGATCAGCTGAGGAACTGGTGAGGCGAGGTAGCTGTGGCTTGTTCTGCTTCTCTGATCTTCCAGCATTCACCCCAATAACTGGCCTCAGGTTTGATTTTATCTTTAAGATTCCTGCTACACTGACAACTGGCTTATTTTTGTAGGCTCCTTTTAAGCACAACTAAGGGGAGTTTCAGGGTCAGCTACATAATTGGGTAAGCAAGCACCAGTTAACATTAGTATATTTTTAATTAGCTGAGGTTTAGTCTTATCACTTTTGGACACATCTGCACAAGCTTGGATGTGACTCAGAAGGGGGCTGCTGGGTTTGTCCTTGAGACACTGTGAGGCTGACTTAGACCCTCCGTGTTCATTCTCTCCCTCAGCCCTGAATGTAAGGGTCTTGTAGATAAATGGTCCTTTGTTGGAGAAGACACCTGTTTGCCCTTCTCAGAGGACTGGAACCTGAGTTCAGTTGTGAAAGTGGGAGAGTTTAACCCCTTCAAAACCCAAGATGCGTGTACCTGTTAAGCAAGTCCTCTGCTTCTAGTGTATGGGCACACCCCACCCCCACCCCCGTTTTCACTGTTAGTTGGGTTACTAGGAAGTGGGGTGTGCTATGGAGGCCGATCAACAGCTGTGGTGTGGAGAGGTTGGGATGCTATAAGTTCAGAGCCAGGTTACCTTAGGACACCTTTGGCCCCCTTAATAACCATGTACTGCCCTCCTCTGTGGCTTGAAACGTACCAATAGACCCCTGGTTTCCATCCAGCCGAAGGGTCAAGGACTTCTGTCCAGAGCAGCTGGTGCTGAAAGCAGTGTTTTCTTTCCTAGCTTTACTGTGTCTGGAGCCTGATGGACCAAAGGTCTTGACATGTGTCTGCCTTGTTCTGCTACTGTAAATATCTCATCAAACCATTCCCATATTGGGCCATGGGTTTGAGGTAACCTAAACCTGTGTTCCAGCCATGGGCACTTAGATTTGGCTCTACAATGAACTGCCTCTTACCCCTTTGAGGTGAGAGCTATATTTTTTCATGTTGCCACTGTCCTTAGATGTGTAGTTCTAAATTTTGATATAGTTTGATTTATATACGTTTTTGTTCTATTCAAGAAATGATTTCCAAATCTAAAGTCATGAAGCTTTTTTTTAATCTGTTATTTTAGGTTTTTGATCCATTATGTGTTGTAATTTAGGAATTTGGTTTCCCAGTACCATTTGTTGAAAAGGCCTTTTTCCTGTGAGTGATCTTGGCACTGTATGTATAGGGTTTGATTGCAGGTTGCTTGCTGACTTGCTAGTGTGAATCTTGTTTTGGTTGTCCTAGGAGTCCACAGCTTGCTCAGGTTATCCTGTAGGGAGCTGATGTCTTTTGTTGCCTAGGTTTTATTTGTTCGTTTTTCTTGAGATCTTCAACAGCCCATGCTGGCCTCCCAACTTAAACTCAATAAGGATGACCTTAAATTTCTGATATCGTGATTCCCAGGTGATGGAATTACAGGCTCTTGATTACCATGCGCAATTTTATGAGGTGCTGGGGGTTAAGCCCAGAACTTTATGCGTGTTAGGCAAGTGGTCTACGTATTGAGCTACATCCTCTTGGGTTGGGGAAGTAGAGGCAAGGGGAGCAGAAATTTAAGGTGAGTTCTAAGCTACCCTAGAATACACAACTCCCCCCACACCCCAACAGAGTAGCTCACTGTAGCTCTGGCTGTCCTGAAACTCACTCTGTAGACCAGGCTGGCCTTGAACTCACTCAGAGATCCACCGGCCTCTGCCTCCCAAGTGCTGGGATTAAAGGCATGTACCACCAAGCCCAGCTAAAGATTTTATTTTTTATGTATATGAGTAATTTGTCTGCATGTACATATGCACACCAGAGGATGGCATCCCACAGTTGTGAGCTGGGAATTGAACTCATGACCTTTGGAAGAGCAGTGAGTGCCCTCAACTACTGAGCCATCTTTCCATCCCTGCCCTTTTAAAAAAAAAGTGTTTAAATTAAGTGATTATGTGTGTGCATTAAGCTTCCTATAGCATAGGGCTGATTGGCCTCTCTCTCCTTCATGTCTTCATATCTGTTATTGAGAGTAAAGTCATACTTTAACACCTTGGAAATTGCAGTGGTTTGTTATTTGAAGAAGTCATGGATACATACCAGGCCAATGTTCAACTTCAATAAACTTGGAATAGATAATACAACCAACTCAGAGTGTCAAATACTAAGTCTCTGTGAGGCTGCCAGCAATGGTTACTTAGTAAGGTTATTAGACCAATCAGGATGCTAATGAGCAAACACCTCTTGGCAAAGTCTTGTCTCAAAGTAGTGAGGTTTAGGAATTGATGTTTGTCAGACTTTAGGGTCTCAGCTGGGTCATTTAAAAACAGGTCTTACAAGGGAATTGGGAAAGCTATGGCATCGTGGACATAAGGAGACAAGTTCTTGATGGGTAAGCTATTGAGTTGTTTCCCCAGCCTTCCAGGAAGCTTCAAGGTTTTATCTCTTTGGAGCAAGCAATTAAGTCATTTTTTATTTCGTCTCAGCGTTGTTTAACACAGAGACAATGTATATTGGGTCTTGTGCTCATAATTAAGGATACATTAAATTATATGAATTGTTGGTTTGTTTCAGCTTTGCCCGAAGTTTTTACACACAAATTCTACTAGTCATACTTGGCCATTCAGTGCAGTTGCTGAATTAATAGGTATGTAAATTGATATTTCATATGCTATCTGCTAATGTAATTATAACTTAATAACTTCTGAAAAGTAATATGCAACTATACTTGTTAAAATATATCCTGAATAACATTGGTGTAAAAGCTGAATTAACAGTTGTTTAAGTTTATAGCACATGAATCACTCCTCACCTTCCCCATACTACCAGGTGTTTCCATAGCTTTCTTTTAGTTCTTAATGTGCTAAGTTTACAAAGCACTTACAGTGCAAATATTTTTACTAATTGTGAAAGTAAAAAAATAAGAATTATGCTTCACAGTGTGTGTAACATATAGAGTGGATTCATCCTTCATGTGTTAGAATTAATATGTTAAATTTATGATAGTTTCTTATTTCCTCTAAGGGAATGATGAGGTCCAGGAATATGCCTCTACTGAGCATGAGGCAATATATAAGTTATATTCAGATTTGTATCATGAGGTCATGATTTTCTTCTTAGGAAATTACATGAGCAAGAATAGGGTTTTTTTTGTTTTGTTTTTATTTTTCAATGTAGGCTTATGTTTTAAAGGAGGAAATGTTATTCTCAGGAGTTTCTTTGTATATTTTACAATGGGATCTTTATCAAAGGAAGGTCCTACCTGAGATATGGGAGGAGGAGGGACTTCTGAGTGTTTGTTTGTTAAGGAAGGGTCTCTAGGCTGGCCTGGAACTCACAGTAAGTCTTGGTCCTCAGTTTCTCTAGTGCTGGACTTGCAGGATGAGCACCCTGCCCAGCTTGCAGGAGCCCCTTTCCTTTGGTATACTGCTA
This sequence comes from Peromyscus eremicus, assembly GCF_949786415.1. Taxonomy (NCBI): domain Eukaryota; kingdom Metazoa; phylum Chordata; class Mammalia; order Rodentia; family Cricetidae; genus Peromyscus; species Peromyscus eremicus. The sequence continues at coordinate 4,638,178 of NC_081428.1, read as the reverse complement.
AGGTTTTTCTAACATCAGAGCCAACGAGCATCCAGTTGATTGTATTTTTCTTTCCCAACTCTACAATGGATGTGCTACATATAACACTGCGAGTGTTCTTTGTTTTTAAATGGCAGCCTAGCAGAGACACCCAGGCCTGACAGTTGTGCTCCCTACGGTATTAACAAGTTAAGTTCTTAGTGAAATACTATTTTATCTTTCCTGAAGTGGTTGGAAGAGATTAATTGTAAGATCCTTTATAGAACACTAGTTTAAAAGCCATTTTAAAATTATTATTATTATTAATTTGGTTTTTTTCAAGACTGGGTTTCTCTGTGTAGCTTGAGCCTGTCCTGGAACTCACTCTGTAGACCCAGGCTGGCCTCGAACTTTTTTTGAGGTTCACCTGCCTCTGCCTTCCAAGTGCTCTGATTAAAGGGGTACACCACCACCGCCCAGTTTGATTTTTATTATTATTTTTTTTACATCCAACCAAAGTTTTCCTTCCCTCCTCCCCTCCCAGCCCTTCCCCCTCCCCCTCCCCCTCCCCTCCTCAGTTTCTATTCAGAAGAGGGCAGGCCTCCCATGGATAGCAACCAAACATGGCATAGCAAGCTGCAGTAAGACAGGGCACTTCCCCTGTATTAAGGCTGGATAAGGCAACCCAGTATGAGGAAAAGGGCCTCATTATTTCTAATAAATACTTCTAAGTATATTTCAATTAGGGGCTATTCACATGGATCTTGGATAAGTCACAAATTGATTTTATTACTGATAAGTTAAATATTTTTCTTTTTTAACATAGTCCTTTATTGTGCCTGTTCTGAGAAATGAGTATATAAACACGATGTTAGGGTTAAAGTGAGAAATGTACAGTGATGGAGTTGTACAGTTGGAAGAAACTTCACACGAATCCCAATGGTAGATACTTGTAGGAGGTAAATCTTCCATCTGTATGTAGCTTAGAAGAAAGGGATACTTTCTCATTCTGAACTGTTAGTTAGCTTCTGTGTCGACTCCTAGTACTCTGCTCTCAGTTCTGTTTCCCTCAGGATAGATAGACAGGCTGGTTTTAGGTCTTTGGGAGCATGGTGTCTCACACTTCAGTGTGGTGGTCACCAGTCTTCATTCCCTGCGTGTTGTGAAGGGCTGGGGGAGCACTAATTCTGATGCGGTCAGTGGAGGCAGTTTAGTTGTGTGTTTCAAACCGTAGGAAGTCCTAACAATTAGCTTTTAAAGTAATAATGGTATTCTAGTGCTTGTTACAACATTGTTCTAATGAACGGCTTCTTTAAAATACAGAATCAGAACTTCTCAAAACCCTTTGTCTTCCAGATAATGCTTATGATCCTGATGTGAATGCTAAACAGATCTGGATTGATAAAACAGTGATTAATGACCGTATATGCTTGACTTTCACTGATAATGGCAACGGGATGACTGCAGATAAGTTACATAAAATGCTGAGGTGTGTACAACACGTTATACTTCAGAAAGTGATGGCTTCTGCCTATTTGAAAATTTACTTGTGTCATACAAAACACCATTTCATGTCCTGAAGTTTGTTTTTAAACACAAAATGCCATCTCCACAGTGTGATCAGGTCTTCATTATTTCCTACAACTAGATTAGTAGGCACTCCCTCCATGCTCGTTACCCTTCCCCGTGTCTGCCTTACCTGCAACTCCAGCATTCCTTTAGGGTTGGAGCACATAGGTAGTAGCTATTTTTACTTTGGTGTGAATTAGGCTTACCTAATAGAGTTTCTATAGAGTTTACTGTGAGAATCGAGGAGTGTCTTTAAAGAGCTTGGGAGAATGAAGGGACATAAAATATTCATGCGGCCTCGGTGAAGTGTCTACACTGGGTACAGAATTAACAGTATAGAGCAGAGGGAGAATTCAGAAGCAGAAGCCTTCTGTTGTCTGCTGTGGGATGTCTTTCTGTATGCCGTGACTATGGGTTACTCCAATTGGCTAATAAATAAAGCTGCATTGGCCTATGGCAGGGCAGGATGGAGACAGGCAGGAATATCCAAGAGAGATAGTGAGAGGAGAAAGTAGAGTGGGGGGAGACGCCAAACCGCCAACCATGGGACGCAGGTAAAGCCACGGCACACATGATGATACATAGATTAATAGTTACGGGTTCAATCAAGTTATAAGAGCTAGCTAGCAAGAAGCCTGAGCCATAGTCCATATCATTTAATATTAAGCCTCTGAGTGATTATTTTGTAAGTGGCTTCGAGACTGCTGGGGCCAGGTGGACTAGAGAAACTTATGGCTACAGTTGTCTTCTTAAATGTTCCTTATGTTGCCAAAAAGTCAAATTGACGCCATCATTAATCATGCCACATAGCCTTGTTCAGAACAAGAGAATTGTTTATATCTAGAGGAAGTGATCTGTGGCCTGAAATCTGAAGGTTTGTAGACCTCCTGTTATAGCCCAGACATTTAGCCGTACATTCCAGGTGATGAGCTGGTGTAAATCCCTGAAACCCATTCTCAGAGATGTGGAAACACATCAAGGTGGGTCAAAGTCAAGATTATTTATACTCCCAGGGTGGGTGGAATCAGCATTTGAATCCAGGCTTTTTATTTAGTATTAAATTTATTAAATTTTCAAAAGGTACTTATACTCACTGAATTTTTAAAAATGAATGAGTGTTTATTGTTTGAATCGTTCTTCTCTTTATAGCTTCGGCTTCAGTGACAAAGTCACCGTGAATGGTCACGTCCCGGTTGGATTGTACGGGAATGGATTCAAGTCGGGTTCTATGAGACTGGGCAAAGATGCAATAGTTTTTACCAAAAATGGAGAAACCATGAGTGTGGGATTCTTGTCTCAGACCTATTTGGAAGTCATAAAGGCGGAACATGTTGTTGTCCCTATCGTGACATTCAACAAACACCATATCCTTTTGATTTTGGAATTAATCTGCAGAGAAACTTAAAAAAATCTGGACACTCCTTTTTATCTTCCTCAATTCTTGCCTTGCCCTGTCTTTTGTTTTAGAAAGGGTCCCTCCATGTTAGCCAGGCTTGCCTCCAAACTGCTGATTTTTCCATCCCATCCAACCAAAAGCTGGAATTAAGAGCACATAGCACCATACCATTGTCCTAGTTGGGGTTTCTATTGCTGTGACAAAACAGCATGACCAAAAAGCAAGTTGGTGAGGAAAGGGTTCATTTGGCTTACACTTCCAGATCATAGTCCTTCATTGGAGTATGTCAGGACAGGAACTCAAGCAGGGCTGGAACCTGGAGGCAGGAGCTGATGCAGAGGCCGTGGAGGGGTGCTGCTTACTGACTTGCTTCCTATGCTTGCTCAGCCTGCTTTCTTAAAGAATCCAGGACCACCAGCCCGGAGATGGCACTATCCACCATGGGCTGCCCCCCCCCCCCCCCCCCCCCCCGTTGATCACTAAATGAGAAAATGCCTTACAGCTGGGTCTCATGGAGGCATTTCCTCAACTGAGGCTCCTTCCTCTCCGATGACTCTAGCTTGTGTCAAGTTCACACATAAAACCAGCCAGCACACTCATGCAAAATTTTGTTGTTCTTTTTAAAATTATTTTTATGTGTGTATTGTTTGTCTGCATAGTGGATATGCACCATGTGCATTTGTGGTGTCTGTAGAGGTCAGAAGAGGGTGTTGGTTCCCCTGGTACTGCAGTTACAAATGGCTGTGAGCTGCCATGTGGGTACTGAGAATCGAACCCTCTCTACAAGAGCAACAAGTGCCCTTAACCACTGAACTAGCTCTCTAGCCCCCTAATTCCTGTTTTTTTAAATCATGTATATTTCATTTCTTGTCTGTATATACTTCTTTTACCCTGTGCCTGAAGCCCAGCGTTTGTTTTTTCTTTACTGGAAATTTGCTGTGGAAATCTTCAACATAATGAGGTTATGGTTGTAGTTGTTTGGTTGTTGGTTGGTTGGTTTGAAACAAGGTCTCACTAGGTAGCCCTGGCTGGTCCTGAAAAGTCACAGCGATTGCCTGCCCTCCCTGCTTCCTGCGTGCTGGGATTGGAGGTGCAGGTGCCCCCATGTCTAGTCTGTTGATTGTTTTCCAGGGCTGCAGGTGCAGCTTAGTAGTAGAGGACCTGGGTGTGGTCTGTAGACCACAGGAGGGCAAGCTTACTCCATAGCTCTCCTTGTTCTTCAACAGGGCTTCGTGTGTGGTAGAAATGACTGGACTCCACCTCTTAGGCAGCGGGATTACAGGCATGAGCCACTTTGCCTACCTTTTATATAGTTCCTTATTTCAAGCTTATTGTGGATTAATGAGAAAGCCTGGCTTGAAAGTTTCCCTAATAGTGAAAAAAAAGCAGGATGATTTGAGGAACTTATTGACATAAATCACTGAGTTAGTTAGAAATAATGAGTTTGCTCTCTTTTCCTCCCCCTTTTACAGTTGAAGTGAGTTGCCTGGAACTCACCCTCCTTCCTTACCTCACCCAGCTGGGTTATCGGTAGATTCCACTGAGCCCTGGGACATGCTCACTTTTCATCTTTCCTTGTGTTCATTTGAAATCACATTGCTTTTTTAAGAGTTATAAATAATTTAGGGATTGGTTACTTTGAGTTTGTTAAAGTTTGCTTCTGTATTGTAATTGTATAAATTTTGTTGTTGATTTCAATCTTTAACTAAGGACATACGTCAGATGATTAATTTAGCAGAATCAAAAGCAAGCCTAGCAGCAATTCTGGAACATTCTCTGTTTTCTACGGAACAGAAATTAGTGGCAGAACTTGATGCTATTATGGGTAAGAAGGGGACAAGGATCATCATTTGGAATCTTAGAAGGTAATTGTAGACCTCTGTTGGTAGTTGACCGTTTGGGAAGTAAAGTCCATGCACAGAGTTGGTTGCATTATGTTTAGCCTTATTACACAGACTAGAAATGAATGGTATACTTCTTCATTTGTGGTTTCTTTTACTTTCTCTTTCTTTCTTTTTTTCCCCGTTTTATTTATTATGTATACAGTGTTTTCCCTACATGTTTGCCTGAATGCCAGAAGAGGTCATCAGACCTCATTATGGATGGTTGTGAGCCACCATGTTGTTGTTGGGAATTGAACTCAGGTCTTCTAGAAGAGCAGCTAGTGCTCTTAACCTCTGAGACATCTCTCCAGCCCTGTAATATGTGTTTTCTGAGGATGTTTTATTGAACCCACTTTGGTTTCAAAGAATTACTTCAAATTGCTCTAAAAATTTCCTGATCCTATCATTAGTTTTGTTTGTTTGGTTAGGGTTTTTTAAGACAAGGTTTCTCTGTGCAGTTTTGGTGCCTGTCCTGGATCTCACTGTAGACCAGGCTGGCCATGAACTCACAGGATCCGCCTGGCTCTGCCTCCTGAGTGCTGGGATTAAAGGCGTGTGCCACCACCACCTGGCTATTATTAGTTTTTAATAGTATTATGTCTCTATTATTCCATTCCTAGGCTCAGAAACAAAAACTACCTTAAAAAAAAAAAAAAAAAAGAAAGAAAAAAAGATGAAATACTAGCTAGGAAGAATAGCTTGTAAAAATTAGACTGCATGAGCTAACAATCCAGCAAAATTTTGCCTTGCTAAAAATTTCAGCTCTTGAGTTTGTGAGATGGTTCAATGGGTAAAGATAAGCTTGCAGCCACGCCTGCAGTCCCTCAGATGGTATGGAAGAAGAGTGACCTCACCAAAGTTGTTCTTAAATCTTTAAGTCTCTCTCTCTCATGCACACAATACGTAAATGAAATAAATTTAAAAATTAAAATTAGTCCTTCTTTGTCCTTGGATACACTCCTTTACAGTCAAGAGCTTTAAATCTCAATAAGTAGTTGTTAGAAGTCTGCAGTAATTGAACCGTGGAAACAAAGCACAAATGGTGTGAAACTAAAGCGCTTTAGCATTTGTTTTCCTGATGTACTGCATCTCCTTGTGCTTGCCTTCACCTTCTCGAGAGTCCCTCTTTCTGGTTAGTTCTCCTCTTGTCAGTCAAGCTCTCTGGTTTTCAGTAACTGGTAATTCATGTGCCGTGTGGCTCTCGCGTCCCCTATGGTGCAGTGCAGGGCACTTGGCTCAGGCAGCACCCACATTGTGCTGTGGCCACACTCCCTTCCTGTGCTGTGCTTCTCTAGTCAGGCAGCCTCTGACCTTTGCTTGATCCTGTCCCTTCAGAAAGTGACATAAAGGTAACTAGTGTGAAACCCTTGGGTCCTCAGGTGTCTCCAGCTCTTGTATTTATCAGCACGGTAGTTGGCTGCTTTTCACACTGACATGAGTTCAGGTTCAGTTGTTCACCACCTCACCTGTTCAGAAGCATGTGGATTGTGCATAGCCTGACACCATCAGAGACTGCTGTAAAATCAATGCTGTGTCCTTGGGAATGCCAAGGAACGGAGTTTCTGTGTTGTTAGGCTTTCTCCAGGGGCACTATGCCATGTTATGTTCTGCCTAGCAGCTCCTGGTTGATGTGGTTTTCCTGAGTCCTCCTGGTGCTTCTTCTTTGTCTTGGATTGCTTTATACTTGACCCCTGACCCCTGTCCTACTGGGTTTTTTTTGCTTTTTTATTTGTTTTTTCTTACCATTTAGTATTTGCTTATTTTTCTTGATGTAAAGTTAAATTTTGCTTCTTTCTGAATTCTTTTCTTACAGTTACAAAAATGCAACAGAATTTGATTTTGAAAAGGATAAATATGACATCAGAATTCCCGAGGATTTAGATGACATTGCAGGGAAGAAAGGGTACAAGAAACAAGAAAGGATGGACCAGATTGCCCCTGAGAGTGACTACTCCTTAAGGGTATGTACTCAGCTGTCGCTGGAAACGAGCACTCAGAAAGCACTGAGCTCTTAGGCTTGCATTAGCCACTTGGGTTGTCTCTACTGAAAGTGTGTTAGACGTGAGTCACCATACTAACCTGCTCATTTGGGCACTGGTGGTGTTATTTGCTGTGAAAACCCTTTTTAATACGTGGGTTGGTGTATAGCTTAGTTGATAAGTGCTTGCTTCGTATACACAGGGCCCTAGGTTTGACCCATGGTACCACATAAGCTGGGTATGGCGGTGCATAGCTGTAATCCTAGAACAGGGGAGGTGAAGGCCAAAGGGTCAGGACTTCAAGGTCATCCTTGCCTACAGAGAGTTAGAGGCCAGCCTGGGTTACAGGAGACACAGTCTCAGAGAGAGCAGGGAGGAAGAAAACCTTGTTTTAAGTTTGAAGACATCAGTTCATATGGTGCTTTTGCTTCTCCACTCTGCACTGAGTTCATTGGAGTTGGCGAATCCATACATCTTAGGTTACCATACTGATGGATTCAAGTCACCGAACACCAAATCAGTGTTTTAAAAATGTGATGCTTTAGGATACACACCTAATACACCTTGATTTGTCTTCTAAAGCAATACATTATTGACCAGATATATACAGTAGTGACATTTGTAGTAAGTATCTCTTGAGGTTTGACTGCAGAAGTAGGGTTGTGTTTGTGCGAGTAAGTGTGTTAGTTACTTTTCTCCCGGTGCAGACACCCTTGAGTAGCACTTGAAGAAGGATGGTTTACTTCAGCTTACACTTCTGAGGAAGCTGTGATAGAAGGGAGAGGCAGAGAGGACAGAAGGAGGAAGATTTTGCTGAGCCAGCTTTCTCCTTCTTAGGTATTTTGAGACCCCAACCCAGGTGCCACCCACTTTTAGGGTGGATCTTTCCATGTAAATTAATCTAGGAAATCCTTAAAGGCACCCCCAGAGATTATCTCCAAGGTGACTCTCAGTCCTGTTCAGTTGACAGTGTGAACGTCACATGTGCACACTCACAAAGTGACTCTCAGTCCTGTTCAGTTGATGGTGTGAATGTCACATGTGCACACTCACAAAGTGACTCTCAGTCCTGTTCAGTTGATAGTGTGAACGTCACATGTGCACACTCACAAAGTGACTCTCAGTCCTGTTCAGTTGACAGTGTGAACGTCACATGTGCGCACTCACAAACTGCAGTGCTGGGATGTTGGTAACAGGATCAGTGTTTCTTGATTTGAATGAGAGGATACTAATTTTATGCTTTTTGTGCTAAAGTTATTACGTAACCCAAGCCAAGAATCTGACCTTTGCAATGTACATTTTCTGAGGTCTGAGGTATACATAATAGCAAATGTATACTGTTCGTCATATCCTGTTAAAGTCATGTTTAAGGGTGGAACAGGTCCCAGGCAATGAGAGCAAACAGTTCGTCTTGCAGTCTTTATAGAGACCATGAGTGGGTTTTAGAAAAGACATCATACCATGTCCTTGAAATCAGAAGCCAGGGGAAAAGTAAGAAATGTTCAGATTTTACTTTTCTACTGAGTCTTTCATCTGTTCTCTGAATTATTCAACACATTTTGTTCAGAGATTTCTTATAGTAATGGGGAGACGGAAGAACGTGTTTTAGCGTTTAATGGTTGTTTTTCAGTTTTCTAAGGTTTTCTGTTTCCTGGGTAGCCTGGACTGGCCTTCCGTCTCAGTCTTCCTGTCTCAGCTTTTTAATTGCTGAGATCTAGGCATGTGCCATTATGCCAAGCTTAGGTTGTCCCGTGTTAAGTGAAGACAAGCTGGGCGTGGTGGCTCACATCTCTCTCTTTATCACTCTGGAAGCTCAGGCAGAGGATTGCTCTTAGCTCAAGGCTGGCCTGGACTGCAGAGTGAGTCCCCATTTCAAAAATCTTCCCCCCAAAAAGAAAGGAATGAAAACATGTTTTGAGCTGGGCGTGTTAGCACAGTTTTGGGACCCCCCCACTGGAGAGACATAGAGGCAGAGGATGAGTGTACACAGTCGTTCTCAGCTACGTGGAAATAAATTGGAGTCCAGGCCTCCCGAGAAAAACACCTGCCAAGCTGACAGCATTCTCCTGTTCCAGATCGCTTGTTACTTTTTGCCTAAGACATTGTTTAGCTTGTCTTTAAATTAGAACACCAATAATGAAAGGTCAGGGTCAGAAAATGTCCTTTTTGTATGTTCTTTTCTCATCCATTTATTTGTTGTTGTTTTTTTAACTTAAAAAAATTAGTCTTTGGCCAGGCAGTGGTGGTGTATGACTATAATCCCAGCTCTTGGGAGGCAAAGGCAGGCCTTTGCCTTTGAGGACAGCCAAGGCTACAAAGAGAAACCCTATCTCAAAAAAACGCCTTCCCCCAACAATTCTTTGAGAATATGTACATGTATGCAGTGTCTTTTGTTCATATCCACCCCTCTCTTCCCCTTTGTTCTTTTGAAGCAGGGTCTCTTCGCATGCTGGCCTCAAACTTACTCTGTAGTAAAGCTGACCTTGAGCTCTGATTCTCCTCCCTCTACTTCACAGGGTGGGTATAGGTGTGAGCTTTCACTCCTGGTTCCTGTTGGGACCAAGCCAATCCAAGGCCTTCTGAGAGATCCTGAAGAAAGGACAAAGGGAATACTGTGTCCTTGCCTAGGATCAGACTTGGCAAGGTCTGGTTTGGGGCTGGGGACATGGCCTCTAGGGAGTCAAGGTTTTGTGGGAACCCAACTTTTACCCCTGAAGGGCTGTGGCTCTTAGTCCCTGAGACATGGTATGCTGGTCTGTGACACACTTAAGATGTCCTGTGTTCCCTTTGCACAACCATACTTGATTAGTTCAGCTGACCTTGTCCCGTTTTCCCTGTAACAGTATATGGGATGCTGTGCTGCTTAATAAACTTGCTGGCATGAGCCGCCAGCTTTATTTTCTCATCCTGGCCCTCCTCTTTGACGTCTTGAAGTTTAGACCCTCCTTCCTGCAGGTTTCAGTCAGGTATATGTGAACATTTTCTAAAAGCTTTAAATAAAGCCAGGCAGTAGTGCACACCTTTAATCCCAGCACTCAGGAGGCAGAGGCAGGTGGATCTCTGTGAGTTCTGAGGTCAGCCTAGTCTACAGAGTAAGTTCAGGACAGCCAGGGCCACACAGAGAAATCCTGTCTCGAAAAACAAACAAATTTTAAATGATATTTATACATAGCACTTGACAACTTTGATTCAGTAATGTGTCAGTATCTATGTAGATCAGCACATTTTTCACTGGTCTTAGTGTCATTGAGTGTCACTGCTCTAGAAGTGGTAGGACCTAGGAGAAGGGAGAGATAAATGAAGAGACGAAAGTCTCATGCAATAGCCAACTTTATTCAGAGCCTCAGACAGTTTATATTCTGAGGGTTAGTACGCCTTTAACCCCAGCATTCAGGAGGCAGAGGCAGGTGGATCTCTGAGTTCGAGGACAGCCAGAGCTACACAGAAAAACCCTGTCTCAAAGAAACAAAAAGTTCTCATGAGTTCACGGTGTATACAATCCCAAGGACAAGCCACACAGGGCAAAAACATTTTCTGTAGAGGCAAACATATAAAGGGTAGTTTAAACATTTAATTGAATAACAGCAGCAAGCAGTAGTGAATAATCTGAAGTCAACTCACTCCTCTCCCTGCAATGGGGAGAACCATGAAAGCACATGCCAAAAACAGTTTCTCCTGAAGAAACTGAAGTCACAAGACTCGTGTTTAAGTGTTCTCACAAGCGTGAAGAATTTTCCTCACACGGCTCCATTCCTGAATTGTGTTCTGACAATTGAGTTTGTTTTGGAGAAAGATCTCACTGGGTAGCCACAAAGTGGAGATCCTCCTGCTTGGGCTCTGAGTGTTGGAGTTTATAGGTGTGCTGGTGCACACCCGAAATGCTCCTCAAGGAGGTAGAAGCAGGAGAAGTACGTGTTCAAAGCTGTCTTTAGCTATATGTTGAGTTCTAGGTAGCTTGTTGATTTAGAAATGTATTATATAGAAATGATAGGATAAAAAGTAGATTATTGAATCTACTCTAAAAAATAGAAATGATAGGATAAAAGGGTATTGAATCTACTCTGAAAAGAAAAAAAGAGGATATAGATATGATAAAAAGTAGGTTATTGAATTTACTAAAAAAAAGTATAGAAATAATAGGATAAGCCGGGCAGTGGTGGCACATGGATTTAATCCCAGCACTTGAGAGGCAGAGCCAGGTGGATCTCTGTGAGTTTGAGGCCAGCCTGGTCTACAGAGTGAGTTCCAGAACAGGCTCCAAAACTACAGAGAAACCCTGTCTTGAAAAACAACAAAAAAACAAAAACAAAAAATAATAGGATAAAAGGTAGATTATTCAACCTACTCTAAAAAGCAAAGGGGGAGGATATAGATAGAAGATAAAAAGGTAGACTATTGAATTTACTTTTAAAAAGCAACTACTAGTTTTACATATTTTTTATTGGATTGGGTTTTTGTATATTGTATACAAATTTTGTATATTGATACAAATTTGAGGTAAATTGTTAGAATATACTGTACATACACTTCTAATCTTGTTCAGGTATTGGGGAATCACATGCCTTTAATCCCAGGAAGTGATGCCTGGGCAGAGAAAGCTATATAAGGCGTGAGGAGACAGGAGCTAGAGGCTTTTCAGGCTGAGGAGTCCTAGAGGTGAGATGTGGCAGTGGCTTGTTCTTTGTCTCTCTGATCTTTTAGCATTATCTGGATCCGGGATTTTTATTAAAAGACCATTTTTAGAAATTCGTATTGCAGTTTGTGCTATTTTGAGACCCTGTCTCAAAAAAAATTCTTTTGAAATCAGAATAACTAATGTCATTTCGTGTTGTTTTCATTGCTTGATACTTGAGTAGAACCCAGGCCCTCCTACATGTTCAGTGCATACCTTTTTCATGAACTCTACCCCACCTCTATAGTCTGTGTCGCTTTAGTGAGGAGTTAAGGCGTTCGTTACCACATTCATATCTGAGTAATACTGAATACATCTATGAATAAGTCTTTGGAAAAGACAGATTTTGCTTTGTTTCTCTCCAGGCTTACTGCAGTATTTTATACCTAAAGCCACGAATGCAGATCATCCTGCGTGGACAGAAAGTGAAGACACAGCTGGTCTCCAAGAGCCTTGCCTACATTGAACGTGATGTGTACCGGCCTAAATTTCTAGTATCCTTCATGTCTGAGGCTGTGCAGACAGAGGGACACACATTCAGTCAGTTGTTCTTTCCCTCTCTGTTCCTGGGACGTTAAGGAGTTAACGTTCATTTGTGTGTTCGTAAGTGGGTGCATGGAGATGAGCACGGCTTGCAGGAGCCCTCCTCTTTCACCGTGGGTCCCAGGGGTGGAAGTCCGTTTGTTTGCCAGGCTTGTGGCCAGCGTCCTACCTGCTGCTCCATCTCACGAGCCCTCCCCACAGCAGTCTGGTCTCCAGATTTGCTTTCTTTGGGACTTACTTATTTTTAATAGATTTATATATTTTCATTTTATATGTATGAATGTGTTGCCTGCGTGTATGTATATCACGCGGTGCCTGGTGCTCAAGGAGGCCAGTGGCGTATGAGATCCCCTGGGACTGAGACTGCTGTAAGGCGCCATGTAGATGCTGAGACTCAAACTTGCATCTCATGGAAGGAGACCCGTCTATGCAGTCCCTGTGTGTCGGGGTTTATTAGTATACAGAAAGAGTCATGCAAGGGAATGAAGTGTTGTGCTCAGAATTTTCCTTAATATTTCAAGACTAGAACAGTGAGAATTACTTTTGGGTTCAACTGCAGAAATAAAGATCATTATGGGATAATGATGTATCACAAAAATAGACTCATCAAGGCTTATGAAAAAGTGGGATGTCAGTTAAAGGTAAGGTTTATATTTGAAAAAAAATGATTTTAGCAAAAGAGTAATTTATTTTCTGCTCATGACTTTTTAGGTGTCAGTCTTTTTGGAGGTGGGAAGGGGTGTTTGCTTTCTGACAGGGTCCCTCTATGTGTCCCTGGCTGTCCTGAAATTCATTGTGTAGACCAGGCTGCCCTTGAACTCACAGAGATCCACCAGCCTCTGCCTCCCGAGTGCGGGGATTAAAGGTGCATGCACCACACCTGGCTGGATATCAGTCTTTTAAAGTAACATTAGCCTGTCATTGGCCGTGGTCACTTGTCATTTGGTTCTCCATCCTACAAGAGGAGACGGAGTATTTACTTTATCTTACAGATTTGGAGATGGGGACTAGTAAGTAGTTGCCCCAGACTTAGGGAGTGTGGTTCTTAGACGCAGAGGTACATCTCTGTGCTGAGTTGTTTGGAGGGAAGTTTGGGTGTTTTGTCTTTTGTGTGTGTGTGACCATCTCACTATGTATCACAGGCTGGTCTCAAACTGAGCTAGCATGACTCCTGTAGATGCCAGTCTCTCAACTGCCTTTGGATGTGGGTCACGTGATTAATGAAATGAATTTGATTGGTGTTTGTTTGTTTGTTTAACTTGGCTGTTTCTGTTGGTGTTTATGGAACCAGCCTAAAAAGCAGTAGCTGATAGGTTAGAACTGCCCTCCTCCCATGTGAGGCCACAGGTTAGGCTTGGTACCAGGGGCCTGTTCCCCGAGCCATTTTTCTGGCCCTGGAATTACTGCCCTTTTAAGTAACTTTCATTGTTGTAATATTAGTTTAGGTTTTTTGTCATAACCTACCATGTAGTTTGTTCTGCATACATCAGAGCATCTGTATTTTCTAGTATTGGGTGATAATCATGAGCACACATGGCCCTGTTAAAGGTAAGGACTTAGATAAGGACTCTCGAGGCACAGGGGCCGTGTTAACCTGTGTGCCCTTCCAGCTTTGCATGGGCTGCTGAAGTGAGCACGAGTGAAGGGTTCAGGCACGCTTTCTCTTTGTCCCCAAGTATATTGGTTTCATTCTTTTCAACTTATTCGAAGTTCCTGTAGAATGTATTATACATTCTGACAGCATCGTAGTGTGGGTTCGTTTAGACTGCTGTTTGTACCAGGTGTAAGAAGGAGACATGAACTACAAGCTGCAGGTGCCTGTGGTACAGTGGTTTACAGGTGGCAGGATGAGGGGCTGCTGGTGTGGGTGCTCCGACACCAGGACTGTGCTCACCCGTGGCTGTGCTTGTGAAAGTCCCTGCACTGAATTCCGTGTGGTCCTTTCCTTTGGTTAGTTTGCTCACAGTTCTCATCTAGACGGACACCTGCCAGGAGTGGGTGTGGAAGAAGCTCTAATATATCCAGGAATTAACTTAATAAAAAACACTAAGCACTTACCAGGAAATTTCAGGGGAGTCATATAAAGTATAAGAAAGCAGTTTATGATGTAAATCTTTGTTGAAGGATATAGTAAACATGTGTTATGTCTGAAATGCTGTTTCATTATATTTCAGGCAAACAACATGGGCGTTGGAGTGGTTGGAATTATAGAATGTAATTTCCTTAAGCCAACTCATAATAAGCAAGATTTTGACTATACTAATGAGTACAGGTATGTTGCCCATTTATATACTAATGTTCTGAGGAAACATGTTCCTGAGATGGCTGGAATATTCACCCCTTTAGCCAGAGAACATATTTGAGATGGGGTAGACCTGTCTAGACTGGCCTTGAACTAGCTATGTAGTCTACTCTGCCTTGAACTTCTGACAGTCCTTCCTACACCTCCCAAGTGCTGCAATTACAGGTAGGTACCCCAATACCCACAGGCAGAGATTTGCTCTATTTTCTGTATCATGTTGAGATATAGAATTGTATATTCTGCTCATGGTGGGATAGATGACAAATTCTGAGATGGAAGAGAAGACCAGCCCCTTTTCTATATGAGTTACTCACCGTTTTAAAGTTCTGTAGTGTAGGGCTTCTCTCCTTTTTATTTTCTAAATGTATACATATGTGTGTCTGTGTGGATCTGTGAACATGTGAATGCAGATGTCCACAGAGTCCAAAAGAAGGTTGGATCCCTTGGAGCTGAAGTTATAGGAGGTTGTAAGCCACCTGATTTCGGTACTGGGAACCGAACTCAGGTCATCTGCAAGAGCAGTAAGCTCTCTTACCCTTTGAACCATCTCTCCAGCCCCATACATTTTCTTTCTGGATGTCTTTTTATTTGCTATGACCAAAGCAATTTATAAAAGAAAGCATTTAATTTGGGGCTTACAGTTCAGAAGTTAAATCCATGACCATCACAAATGAGAGCATGATGGCAAGTAAGCATAGCACTGGAGCAGTGACTAAGCTTCACCTTTGCCCACAAGCACAGGGCAGAGAAGAAAGCTAACTGGGAAATGGTGTGAGCTTTGGAAACCTCAAAGCTCACCCACCAGTGACACACCTCCTCCAAGGCCACGTTTTTCTAATCCTTCCCAAATAATCCACCAACTTAGGAACCAAGTATTCAAACATAAGAGCCTAGGAGAGCTGTTCTCATTCAGTCCACCACAGTCCACTCCCTGGCCCAGGTAGGGTCATAGCTATAATGCAAAGTTCATTTAGTCCACCTGTTGCTGGAGAACTTTTCTCCAGCTCCCGCCACCAAGTCCCTCCAGTCCCAGAGCCCACTTATAAAATAAACACACAAACTCTTACATTATTTAAACTGCTTGGCCATTAGCGTAGGCCTGTCATTGTCTAGCTCTTTCTCTTATATTTAGCCCATTTCTATTAATCTTTACTTTGCCTCATGGCTCATGGCTTACTGGTACCTTACATCTTCCTTGTCCTGGCAGTGGCTCCAGCCAGTCTCTCTCCTCCCTTCCTGTTCCCTCAATTCTCTTCTCTGTTAGTCCCGTCTATACTTCCTGTCTGGCTATTGGCCAATCAGAGTTTATTTACATATAGCGATATCCACAGCACTTCCCCTTTTCTTCTTTTTTTTAAAAAGGAAGGTTTTAACTTTAACATAGTAAAATTACATATAACAAAACAATTATCAAGCAAGAATTACAGTTACAATATTAAAGAAGAGATCCTATCTATCTTATATTTGTGAGTTTAAGGTTTTATATCTAACTTATCTTTTATCATAACTAAGGAAAATTGTAAGTATCTAGTCTTTAACCACATTAAAGACCTCAGAAGGATATAACACTGCCTGAGAAATGGGAGAAGGATGCAAGCAACTTTTGGGAGTCTTGCAGGGTAGACAGAGACAGCTGAGCCTGGACAGTCATCCAAAGTTTTCTTGTAAAGTTGGGGCATCTGTCTTCAGCCCACAGGCCTAGAGTCTCTTATTCACTTTTTTCTGTGTCTTGTAGAATGTCTGGCAGTTTTCTCTGCAAAGCAGGAACCTGAAGGACCATTTTGTCAAGCAAAGTTCAGTGGTCACCTTTCTATGGGTCCTGCATGTCCAGTTGATCAAGCAGTCCAGGCAAGAACAGTTTCTTGCCCAAATGGCCATTTTTGTCAAGGTGAAGATAAACTCCATATGGAGTGTCTTCGATGCCCATCCTCCTCTCTGAAGTAAATCGGTGCTGTCAGGAGCAGACATGTCTCACTGTCCAAAAAGTCTAAATTTTTAAAACATTTTAAATGCCATATTCTGTAGGTCTTTGAAGTGTTTGAAGACTACCTATCTATCTGCAATATATCTATGTATACCTAGAAGACTTAACTAACATGGCTACAAATATTATCATAGATGACTAACTATTAATCTATTTTTTAATTATCCATTACAATTTTAAATGAGTTACATAAACATAATACCTCAAACAAGAATAGAAATATATATACAGTATAACAAAATTAAGTTTAAATTTGTATCAATAAATTAAAATCTGTAGCAATGTAAAACATTTTAAACAAGTTGTTACTCTTTAAAAGTAGGTTCATTAATCTACCCTTTCATCCTATCATATCTAAACTATCCCCCTTTTTTTTTTTTGAAAGAGATTGTATTTATAATCAACCTGCTTTAAATAAAAATATTGGTTTTTCTCTGTCCCACACCAGAGGGCTCTTCTGATTTGGGACACAAGAATCTCTTAACCATTTTTTTTTTTTTTTTTTTTTGAGCAATATGTCTGGGTTTAGAGGGGGAGTGAGCCAATTCCATCTCTAAAGCCAGCTTGGTATATTTTGGAATTTGGGCGTAGCTTCTCTTACTACTTCCTGCTGGAGGGGGGCGCTGTATCTTATGGGGACACAAAGAAAATTTTAGGATCATGGAGTAGTCCGTGAGGCTGTATCGTCTGAGCCAGTTGCCTTGAAACCATTCTGAATGTTGAATCATCTAGGCCATGGTGTCACTGGAGACCTTTCAGGGGGTCTTGGCTGGTCAAACCTGATGTATCTTAATCTGGAACAAATCCATAGTCTCTGGCTTTCTGTGGAAACAAAAGCAGAGACTCTTTTCCAAAGCAACATATCCTTATATCCAAATTTTGAAGTCAAGGTACCTTTAAAATACACATTTTGGCATAACTCAACAGCTTTTACAATCAAATGTTTTTCTGCAGTTACGAATATCAAAGAGAACATAATCCAGATTCTCTGTGTGGTAGCCATCTTTACGTGGCTTATTTTTTTATATTAGCTTGAGCCTATTCTTTTTAAACTGCAGCCTTCTAAGCCTGAAATGGCGCAGTGGCTGCTGGCTCCGCCCACTTCAGCTTCCCAACATGGTGGTGGTCCGCTTTCCGCCAGCTCTGGGAGCCGTAACTCTCAGAAATAGTGGGTCTACGCTTTTACCAAAGTAGCGTGTAGCCCAGAAACCTCTTTTTTTGTTTTGTACTAGCAAAGGCTAAATCCACCACACAGCTTAATGTGCCACTTGCAGAGGCCTCATTCCCACCATACTGTAGGTCGAGAGCGCACACTAGGAACCCACAAGTAACTCAAACCGGCAGCTGCTGCTCATTTGAGAGAGACAATTAGGAAGCTGTTTTTAGCTCTGTTTTAGAATCTTTTTTCTAAGTTTTTAGGTGGAAACTCTTGCCACCACGTTGGACGCCATTTGTTGCTGGAGAACTTTTCTCCAGCTCCCGCCACCAAGTCCCGCCAGTCCCAGAGCCCACTTATAAAATAAACACACAAACTCTTACATTATTTAAACTGCTTGGCCATTAGCGTAGGCCTGTCATTGTCTAGCTCTTACTCTTATATTTAGCCCATTTCTATTAATCTTTACTTTGCCTCATGGCTCATGGCTTACTGGTACCTTACATCTTCCTTGTCCTGGCAGCGGCTCCAGCCAGTCTCTCTCCTCCCTTCCTGTTCCCTCAATTCTCTTCTCTGTTAGTCCCGCCTATACTTCCTGTCTGGCTATTGGCCAATCAGAGTTTATTTACATATAGCGATATCCACAGCATCCACCTTCAAAAGTCCCTGTAGTCTTTCACAGTCTCAGCACAGGTCAAAAGTTCAGAGTCTCTTCTGAGACTCAGGCAATCTTTTAAAAACCCCTGGAAAATAAGAAAAAGCAAACTGTGTTCTTCCACAAAATATAGGTTGTCATTCAAACGCAAGGAGTAAGGAAGGGCGTGGAGAAGAAGTAAATACTGGACCAAAACAAGATCCAAACCTATCTTGGCAAACTTCAATGTCTGATGTCAAAAGGCTTAGATAGCTTTTCTCTTTCAGCGGTTTGTTTGTTTTTGAGAAGGAGCTTCTCTCTGTAGTCCTTGCTGTCCTGGAGCTTGTTGTGTAGAGCAGGCTGTCCTCGAACTCACAAAGATCCTCTTGCCTCTACTGGAATTAGAGGCTTTGTTGACTGCAACACACTTCTCCCTCTCCGGCTGGTTCCACACCCTGTCTGCACTCTCCATGGCAGACACCCCACAGCTGGCCCCTCTAACATCCTAGGGTCTCCAGCACAATCCAGACTTCACTTGGACAGCTTCATACAGTGTCCTCTTCGTGCCTCCATACAGGGACTTCCCACAATACAGCTGGTTTCAATAGCTTTCCTTAACTGAGGAAGAAGTTTGCACAGCTCCTTCACTCCACTTTGCCTCTGCTTCCTGCTTGGGATGGAGACTGACCCCTCCCTGAAATTCATTTGCATAAGTGTGGTGATATTGTGTCCCCTAATATATTGTGCACCCTAATAAACTTATCTGGGGCCAGAGAACAGAACAGCCACTAGCTAGACATAGAGGCCAGAAAATGGTGGCGCACACACACATACCTTTAACCTTTCAGAATTTACACCAATAGCTGGCACCGAGTTTTTTATTAATTAGACCCTTTAAGATTCATGTTACACGTAAGTTTTCCTTTGTTGCTTCTTTTTAGGAACAGACAATTCCTAGGCCTTTTCATTATACAAGTTGGAAGTTTAGCTGGTTGGTATCTGCATAAGAATAATTGCTAAACCTGGTGGTGGTTGCTTGCGCCTTTAATCCCAGCACTCTGGAGGCAGAATTTCTGTGAGTCCAGCCTGGTCTACAAAGTGAGTTCCAGGACAGGCTCCAAAGCCTGTCTAGAAAAACGAGGAAAAAAATAACCGATAAGCTGGGCATAGTAGCACATATTTGTAGTCCTAGCAGTGGGGAGGCAGAGGCAGGCAGATTTCTGTGAGTTCCAGGACAGCCTGGTCTACATAGTGATTTCTAAGTCACAGAGACACAGAGAACCTGTCTCAAAAAAACAAAACAAACAAACAAACAAAATAGTCACTAATAACCATGTTAATGTTAGGCTATCTTGAAATCTCCCCTGCCAACAAAATTATTCTGAAGATTTTCAATTTAGCCTCAGGCATATTCTTAGGACAAGGGCAAAAACCACCCAGATTCTTGGCCCAATTATTAAATGAATGATCACTAGCCCAGCTGTAACATTGTTTCCTTCTGTATCCTCTTGAGCTGCACCCCAGTAGTCCATATTGCTCTCAGCCTTGCTGGGCACAGCTGGGGCACAGCTGGGAGCATTTGCCTTCAGACCAGAAGTTCAGTAACAGTGAAGACACAAAAATGCTTCAGCATAAAATAAGCACAGAGTCCTCACTGTCCCGGACTGGATTTGGAGCGGAAAGCATGCCGACAGTGGGCACACCAGCAAGTGTTGTTGGAGACCAGTAGTCTGTAAGATACAGTGAGACTGGGGGATGCCAGCAAGTGTCCGTGTCAGTGGTCACAGTAAGAAGTGGTGCAGACCTGTAATCCCCGTGCTGAAGAGGCTAAGGCAAGAGAGCCTGTGAGCTAAGGCAGCTTAGAGACTGAGGCCCTGACGGGAGTTGACTGGGAAAAGCACTTGCTGCCACGTCTGCTGCTCTGAGTTTGATTTCTGGGATCTACACGGTAGCTGGAGAGAACCAACTCCTCCAAGTTGTCTGACCTCTAAAGGGCGTCATGGTACACACACACACACACCAGTAAGTAAATGTAATAAAAATTTAAGAATTAGGGTCTGTCTCCAAAAAAGACCATTAAGAGGGTAACAGAACTTATTTTCACAGACTTAGAAAATAAAATATTTCTATTACTTATTTTCTAAGTGCAAACATTTAAGGAAGATGTGTTATGAATCTCACAAACTCTTTGAAAGCTATTATGAAAGTACATAGCCTTGATAATAAACCCAGGCACATTGTGAAAAGAAGGTTATATGGACCCGTTACTGTTACTGATTTAAAATAGTAGCAAATACTATTAAAACCAAAGGGGCTATATTCTGAGAAATTACTGGTAAAAATTGTTTTATGTTTATTTATTTTGAGCATCTGTGTGGTTCACAAGGAAGTTAGTAAGTTCAGGGAGTCAGCTATCTACCACCATACACCCTGAGGGGCCATCAGGGTCAGTGACAAACACTTCTGTTTAATGTCAGGACCCTGATGGGTAGTTTCAATATTGAAAAAACAGCATCATTGATCACATTGATTGAAAAAAACCAAAAATACCAGGTGTCTTCATATCCATGGAGAAGTGTACTTGATTAAGTTCAGTACCCGTTTGTGAACTTTTTGGGGTTGGGGGGGGTTTTTTGGCTTGTTTGTATGTTTTATGTGCTCTTCATTAAGTTCAGTACCCGTTTGTGAACTTTTCTTGTTTTGGGTTTTTTGGCTTGTTTTCATGTTTATTTTATGTGTGGGGTGTTTTGCCTGCATCTGTAACTATGGACCATTCGTATGTCTAATGCCTGTGGAAGCCGGAAGGTGGCTTTGGAGCCCCTGGAACTGGAGTTAGGGATGGTTATGAGCTACCGTGTGGGTGCTGAGACTCAAACCTGGGTCCTGTTGAAGAATAGCCAGTGTTCTAACCACTGAGATATCCCTCCAGCCTCAAGTTTGTTTGAGACAGGGTCTCACTATGTAGCTCTGGCTGGCCTAGAACTTGCTATGCAGACGAGGCTGGCCTCAAACTCCAAGATCTGCCTGCCTTGGCCTCCTAAGTTGCTGGGATCTAAGGTGTATACCTTAACCAGCCCCCATTTGTGAGGTTTTTAAAGGAACCACTTATAACCAAGGGCATGCTAAGCCGAGGTAATTTATAAAGGAAGTGAGTAACATTTCTAATGGCAGCTTAGTGGTAGTTTCCTCTAAGAGCGAGAACGAATGGGAATATCAGCTGTTCACCATTGTTGCAGGGCAATAGCTGACATAATCCAAGGAAGGTAAATGAAGTGAAGGACTAGTGGCTGGCAAAATTGCTTGGTGGGGGGGGGTAGTGCTGGCTACGCAAGCCTGGCAACCCGAGTTTGATCCCTACTCCTGGAAGTGGTCCTCTGACTTCAACGTCTATACCCACACACACGTCGTACATTAATATAAGTCATTTAATTCAAATATTAAGAGACTGGAAAGAAAAATAACAATTAGCTGGGCTGGTGACTCACACCTATAATCCCAGTAATAGGGAAGCTGAGGCAGGGGCATTGAATGCAAGACTTCTCTGGTCTGCAGAATGAGGTGTGAGACTCTAGCTCAATAATAATAATAATAATAATAATAATAATAATAATAGTAATAGAGTAAGGGAAAAAATATCACCTTTATGAAGAGTCTGTTATCTGAGAGTACGGAGACATATAAATTAAGAATGGAATTGAAGGTGATTGATTTCTTGAAACACATGTGCGTTGGCGTCAGTACTTAATAAGCCTGTTTTATATTCTATCCAGTAAGTCCCTACAGAAGAAAGCACATGGACTAATTTTGAATGTTTATGAATTGTTGGTGTGTTTTTGTTTGTTTATTTGTTTTGAGTTGTTTTGTTTTGTTTTGAGACAGGGTTTCTCTGTTTCAGCCCTCACTAGCCCAGAACTCTTTGTAGACCAGGCTGGACTAGAACTCAGAAAGATGTGCTTGCCCAGTCCTGGGATTAAAGGCACGTACCACCATGCCCAGCTTTTTCATTGTTGGGATTTTCTTCTCTTCACAGTATTCCTTTAGTCGTTGCTAGATTGCACTAAACTTGTAGGAACTAAGAAGTCTATTTTAGTGGGATGATGGACAGATGGTCTAAAACTGGATGGCTTTTTATGCCTCTGAGCATTCAGTTTATTTCAGAGGTTATAGCGTAGTAGGAAAGTGATCGTCTCTAAAACTGTTGGTTTGTGGCAGTACTGGAAAGAGAACCCAAGGGCTCCAGCTTGCTGGGCAGGTGCTCTACCACTGATTCCATCTCAGTTAGGCAGGCTATTTATGTAGGACCAAAAACATTGGTAGCATAGACAAAAATTAAAACATGAAAAGGACCTGGTAGATGTTGACACATGTAGCAGGGTTGGCATTCTTAGATCCCTTGATAGCTGTGGAGATTATTGGCTCTTTTTGAAAACCAGTAGTCTATTAAGTAAAACTGTATATTAATATACATCCTTTGAAGACTTGTTCCCACTAAGAAGAAATGAATGTAGTTCAATAGCTTGAGTTATGTAAATGATGATTAAAATGATAGACAGGTGTGACTTTAGGAAGGAAGATGAGTTGTCATTAGGGCATCTATGTGTCGGTGATAGAAGCACTTCCTGAGGGATCAAAATAAAGCCTCCGGCTGGGCATTAAGTGGGAATAAGTTACATGGTGATAGTTCTCAGAAGCAGGGATAGGTGTTATCTTTGAGTTCATAGTCAGCCTGGTCTACATAGTGAATTTCTGGATGAAAAACTAGGAAAAAGAAAGAGAGAGAGAGAGAGAGAGAGAGAGGGAGGGAAGGAAGGAAGGAAGGAAGGAAAGAAAGAAAGAAAGAAAGAAAGAAAGAAAGAAAGAAAGAAAGAAAGAAAGAAAGAAAAAGCTGTGAAGCAGTGACTTTATTAGTTGGGATTGAAATGCAAGGGGCTTCTGGTTCTCTCGGTATATTGCTTTGCAGCTGTACTGGCTAGTTGTGTGTGAACTTGACACAAGCTAGAGTCATCAGAGAGGAGGGAGCCTCAGTTGAGGAAATGCCTCCATGAGACCCAGCTGTAAAGCATTATCTCAGTTAGTGATCAATGAGGGGAGGCCCAAGCCCATGGTGGTGGTGCCACCCCTGGGCTCCTGGTCCTGGGTTCTATAAGGAAGCAACTGGGCAAGCATGGGGAGCAAGCCAGTAAGCAGCACCCCTCCACGGCCTCTGCGTCAGCTCCTGCCTCCAGGTTCCAGCCCTGCTTGAGTTCCTGTCCTGACATAGTCCAGTGAAGGACTATGATCTGAAAGTATAGCCAAATAAACCTTTTCCTCCCCAACTTGCTTTTTGGTCATGGTGTTTTGTCGCAGCAACAGAAACCCCAACTAAGACAATAGCGTGCGTCTCAGCAGTGGTAGGTCCTAGTATCTATCCTACTGCTCTTTCTTCTGGGTGCTTCGTATCTATCCTACTGCTCTTTCTTCTGGGTGCTTCGTACGTATTAGATAAGTACACTGTTGCTGAGCTGTACCTCCAGTCCTCCCTATCCCTTTCCTTCACTTTTTGCGTACCCCCCCAGTAATCTAGGAATTTACAACAATCTTTACAGAAAGAAAGGTGGCATACTTGAATGTTTTTTATTAGTCATACAATTGGAGGTTTTTGTTTCTACTCACAATATTGTTATAATCATTGTTAGATTTTGTTTTATGTTTATGTTTTGTTTTATGTTTACTTTTTAAAAATTGATCTTGAATTGATGTTTTATTTTTTCTTGAATTAATGTTATGATTTATTTTTTTAAGGCTTACAATACTAGCATTAGGAGAAAAGCTGAATGATTACTGGAATGAAATGAAAGTGAAGAAAAATGCAGAATACCCTCTAAATTTGCCAGTCGAAGACATACAGTAAGTACTGAATGCTAGGTCCTTTTAAAGGTGATGGTGCTTCTGTGGCTTTGCACAAACGTAGGGCTCACACGAGAAAGTAAATAAACACACTCCACATTAGTGAGTAGATGTGTATTTATTTATTTATTTTATGTGTATGTGTGTTTTGCCTGCATGTATGTTTTTGTGCACCACTTGTATTCCTGGTTGGAGAGGGCGTTGAAGGACCTGGAACTGGAGAGGTTACTCAGTGTTAAGAGCTGTTCCAGAGGACCCAGCTTTGACTTCCAGCACCACCTACCTGCTGGTTCAGCAACAGTCTAACTCAGTCCCAGGGAATCCTACAGCCTCTTGTGGCCTCTCTGGGCACCAGGCACTCACCTGGTGCATAGATATACATGCAGGCAAAACTCTCACACACATAAAATGAAACAATAAAGTAAAAAAAAAAAGAAAAAGAATTGTACAGTATGATGCCTGGCATGTGCTCATTAGTACATGTAGCACATACTAATAATTCTACAAATGAGCAGTGAGTAAAATCCCTATGCAGTGATAGGCAACAATAGAAAGGTACTGGGCCTGTGCCTTTGTGAGCATGAAAGACCTTGCCAGGATTTGGAATCCTAGAAATCTTAGGGAACAAGGGTTATTAGGTTAGTTTGCTTTCTTAATTTTGTAAACATTGAGTTCATTTGAAGTTGTATGTTCATGAGGCCTTGTTTATACAGAATACCTGTTCTGCCTCTGAGCTTCACCCTGGGCCCATGCTGGGCAAGCATGTCAGTGAGCTGTAGTTCAGCTCTTGTGGCCTGCAACAAGGACCCACTAAGCTTACTTTGGCTTCGAATTTGCCTCCCAAGTGCTGGGATGAAAGGTGTGTGCCCCATGCTCTGCTTCTACCCACTGTTTAAAACTGTATTGAAAAGTTATTGGTGAGGGGCTAGAAATACCTCAGGCAATACAGTGCTTGCTGGCAAGTATGAGGATCTGAGTTTGATTCTAGAACCCAGGTGTGACAGCTGGGCATGGGAGCATGCACTTGTAATCCTTGCCTACATGGCCCACGAGAGAACTGCCTCAAAAAACTAGGGTGGATGGTGTTGCTAAAGAAAGACACTGCAGGTTGACCTCTGCCTTCCACAAGCACATGTGCACACACAAGCATACATGCACACAAACGTTCACAGCAAAGAAAATGTTATTGGTGAGTCAGCTCTGTGATCCAGCACTCAGTGATCAGAGAATAGAGGACGAAGAATTTGAAGCCAACTGGGCATGGTGACATACACCTTTAATTTCAGTATTCAGGAGGCTGAGGTAGGTGGATCTCTGAGTTGAGGCCACCCTGGTCTACAAAGTTTGAAGTCAGTCTGGAGTTGAAACCCTTAAGAAAGTCTTCTGTAAAATGTGTCTTCATAATTTTTTTAAAATTTTTTACCTAAGTATATGGTTGTTTTGCTTGCATGTCTGTGTAGCTCATGAGTGTCTGGTGTCCACCTCGCTGTTGGATGCCCTGGAACTGGAGTCCCAGATGGTTGTGAGTTACAAGTGTGTGCTGAGACTTATACTTGGGTCTCCTAGAAAGAAGCAAGTGCTCTTATCCAATGAGTTCTCTCTCTAGCTGGCTGTGTACACCTCTTCCTAAGACAACCTCCCTCCCCTCTCCCTCACTTTCCCCTTTGTCTTTCAAGACAAGGTTTCTCTAGGTAACCCTGGCTGTCCTGGAACTTGGTCTGTAGACCAGGCTGGCCTCAACTCAGATCTGCCTTCCTGTGCTGCCTACCAAGTGCTGGGGTTAAAAGTGTACACTATCACCACCTCCCACCCTCACTCCCCAAGACAGGGCCTCATTATAGCCCTGGGTGGCCTAGAACTTACTGACATTCTTCTGCCTTTCAAGCGCTAGGAGTAAAGAGACATTTGTTCTATTAAAATGATATGTGACCTTAACCTCTGCAAAGTTGCCAACTTTAAAAACTTCATTATACATTAAATACAGTTTGATCATACAGTTTTCAGGATTGGAGATAAGGAAATATTTAGTGTGGAAACAATGTAGAAAAGAAATGGAATACTTGAGTCCATAATTCCATTTTAATATTTTGTTTTTGTTTTGTTAAAGGAAGCGCCCTGATCAGACATGGGTTCAGTGTGATTCTTGTCTAAAGTGGCGAAAATTACCAGATGGAATAGATCAGCTTCCAGAAAAATGGTACTGCTACAATAACCCTGACCCACAGTTCAGGTACCAACCAGACCGCAGTGCCCTTTCTGAGAGGCAGACAGCACTGGGGGAGGGGGCGGGTGGGACTGCTGACGTGTGACTCTCCTGTCATCTTTGTTTTCTAGAAATTGTGACGTTCCAGAAGAACCTGAAGATGAGGACTTGGTCCATCCCACTTATGAGAAAACCTACAAAAAGACGTGAGTGTCGTAGAGTGTGGTGAGCAGTGATCCCGTGAAGAGCACTGGTGTGTGCAGTGTCGTAGAGTGTGGTGAGCAGTGATCCCGTGAAGAGCACTGGTGTGTGCAGTGTCGTAAAGTGTGGTGAGCAGTGATCCCCGTGAAGAGCACTGGTGTGTGCAGTGTCGTAGAGTGGTGAGCAGTGATCCCCGGGAAGAGCACTGGTGTGTGCAGTGTCGTAAAGTGTGGTGAGCAGTGATCCCCGTGAAGAGCACTGGTGTGTGCAGTGTCGTAGAGTGTGGTGAGCAGTGATCCCGTGAGGAGCACTGGTGTGTGCAGTGTCGTAGAGTGTGGTGAGCAGTGATCCCGTGAAGAGCACTGGTGTGTGCAGTGTCGTAGAGTGGTGAGCAGTGATCCCCGTGAAGAGCACTGGTGTGTGCAGTGTCGTAGAGTGGTGAGCAGTGATTCCCGTGAAGAGCACTGGTGTGTGCAGTGTCGTAGAGTGGTGAACAGTGATCCCCTGAAGAGCACTGGTGTGTGCAGTGTCGTAGAGTGGTGAGCAGTGATCCCCTGAAGAGCACTGGTGTGTGCAGTGTCGTAGAGTGTGGTGAGCAGTGATCCCGTGAAGAGCACTGGTGTGTGCAGTGTCGTAAAGTGTGGTGAGCAGTGATCCCCGTGAAGAGCACTGGTGTGTGCAGTGTCGTAGAGTGTGGTGAGCAGTGATCCCGTGAAGAGCACTGGTGTGTGCAGTGTCGTAGAGTGGTGAGCAGTGATCCCGTGAAGAGCACTGGTGTGTGCAGTGTCGTAGAGTGGTGAGCAGTGATCCCGTGAAGAGCACTGGTGTGTGCAGTGTCGTAGAGTGGTGAGCAGTGATCCCCTGAAGAGCACTGGTGTGTGCAGTGTCGTAGAGTGTGGTGAGCAGTGATCCCATGAAGAGCACTGGCAGTGCCGCTCTGTGTCAGCATGTGCTGTGAGGACCCAGGTTTGCTGGCTTCGCTGCACGTGCTCTGCTAAGTAGAATTTGGCCTTTGGGGCTGTGTTAGATGAGCTGGGCAGAAACACTCCTGTTAGGAGCCTCCGTCTTGACAGAAAAGGTGCCATGTACATTGACAATGAGAAGTTGATGAGCCTGGCCTAGAGAGATGGCTCGAGGTTAAAAAGCTATTCCCCAGAGGATGCAGATTTGACTCCTGGCACCCATGTGGGAGCTCGTAGCCACCTGACACTCCAGTCTTAGAGGACCCAGCATCCTCCTCCTGACCTCCTAGGGCAGTGCACACATGTGGTACGCAGGCAGAGATGCAGGCAGAACATACATACATTAAAACAGGTGAAGTCTGTCTGTAAAGGGCACAGTCCTGTGTTAGGAGCTCAAAGGAGAGTTCTTCTGGCCTGGCCAGGGACAGCAAGGATGGTATGGACCAGGAAGTTTCATGAAGGAGGTCACTTCTATAATCAGTCTTCACCGGGTGGTAAGAGTGTAGTACGTGGGTACAGTCAGTCATTTGTAGGGCTCAAGCAGTGTGACTAGGGGTAAACAGGAAGTGGAGATGAGCTATGGAGCAGTTATGTAATGCACTGAACATAGAAGGCTAAGAACCTTTTGTGTGTGTTACATGGATGTGTGTGTGTGTGTGGAGACCACGGGTCAGTGTCAGCTGTCTTCATTTGCGCTCTTTTTTTGTTTTTGTTTTGAGACAGGATGTTGCTATGTAATCCCATCTGGCCTAGAACTTTCTATGTAGACCAGGCTGTCCTCAAACTCACAGAAATCCTCCTGCCTCCACCACCCAAGTACTGGGATTAAAGGTGTGCACCATTGCACCAGGCTCTTCCGTCCTGTTTTTTTTTAGTTTGACTGGCCTGCCAGTGAAGGACAGGGCCCCTCCAGGCCCCCACTCTGCAGCACTGGGGTTAGATGTGTGTCGTGCCCAGCTTGTACTTGGAGTCTAGGGCATTCGAGATTGGTTTCTCATCTCAGGTTTGCTCAGCAGGCACCTTGCTAACTGAGTCACCACACACACACACACGCACATCCATGGTCTGCTAGTATTTACATAATTTTAGAGTGGTTTTGGAAGTAATGAAACCACTTTAAAGCCTTTAATATCCTTGTTTATGTTTATGTAATGTGGCTTAGGCAGACATTAAGTGTTACTAAGGTTTTTTGTTGTTTTTTAATTAAAGGGGAGAATGTGTATGGGGTGGGGGTTACTCCATAGTCTAAATGTTCACCAGTGATCATAATGAAATCAAAGCTAAGTTTATTGTAGATATTTGAGTAACTTGATAGTGAAATAGATATATCATTTGAAAATAGGATTGTGGAAATATTGATAGGCTAAATATCAAGATGTTCATTTTCATCTTTCTTTTAAAGCAGCAAGGAGAAATACAGGATCAGACACCTGGAAATGATCCCTCGGGTAATGAATCCTTCCATTTTATATCTGTCTTAATTTTTAGAAGTACTTGGTTTAACTGATGCTGAATTCTAAAGTTTTGGACTTTTATAACCAGTTGAAAGGAACTTGTTGCATTCACACTCTCTCTTTTTAGTGCCCATTCTTGCTCTTTTCCCCAAGTCTTCCTAGCCCAACAGTGTCTTCAGACTGTCCTATTAATATTTAGTGGTGTATCATCGAGGTAAGGCAGCCTTTCACAAATCTTGTCAGGCACTCAGAATTGCTGAAATGAAGAGAATAAATGTCTGTGGAGTGCACAACCATAAATGGGACTTGGACCTCATCCTTATTCGCCTAAAGTTGAGGAAACATCAGGGAAGAGGTGGTGGGATGATGATGAGGACCAGAGGGCCAGGAGGAGAGAGTGAGTTGAGAGCTCTGTGACTGTCAGCACAAGGTCAGACTAGTCAGCTTCCCACTTGAAGGGAGGGGCATTGTCAGCTGTTGATGGTACTAGGGGAGTCAGTTTTCCTTTTTTCTTTCTTTCTTTCTTTCTTTCTTTCTTTCTTTCTTTCTTTCTTTCTTTCTTTCTTTCTTTCTTTTTAATTCCTTTTAATTTTTTATGTGCATTGGAGTTTTTTGTTTTCCTGCATGAATGTCCATGTGAGGGTGTCAGATCTCCTAGAACTGGAGTTACAGACAACTGTGAGCTGCTGTGTGGGAGCTGTGAATTGAACCAGGCTCCTCTGTAAGAGCAGCCAGTGCTCTTAACCGCTGAGCCATCTCTCCAGTCCTGTGGGTCAGTTTTCTTTAAGGGTATGGCTCCTGTAGGTTGACTTGGCTCCAGTGGGCGGCTCCACCACTTTATCTAAGGGCAGCCTGGATTGGATTTCAAAGAATCTTGTTATTAGAGAGCTGTTTGTGGGGGAGGCTGACAAGGGAGTCGTGAGGTGGAGGCCAGGCAGTCTGATGAGCTATGGGCAGGCTGGGTGGGATATTTTGGCTGACTGTAAATATTTCTAGGAGGCCAGGCAGTCTGATAAGCTATGGGTAGGCTGGTGGGATATTTTGGCTGACTGTAAATATCTCTTGGACAGGAAATCTTGGTCTGCCTGGGGTGTAGGTTTACTTGTAATTGCATTGCGGTGCTTTCTCGTGTGGTGTGGGGAGTACAGGATTTGGGAGAAGAACAGTGGGATGACTTTGGTTTTGAAAGTACTGTATGATTATTTTCACTTTCGTTCCAGTTTCTCAAAAGGATGTTTTTGTTCTATTTTCTAAGTTGTTTGTGTGTTAGGTTCACAGCCTAGCAAATCTCTTTTGTCTTTGTAGCCACTTACAGTCTGTCTTGTGTGTTTGCTTTGTTTATCTCCTCACTGTCTGTCACACGAGTCTGGAGATGGCTCAGCCAGCTAAGAGCACACTGTGCGAGTGTGAGGAGCGGAGGCGCGGGTGCCTGGCACCCAGGAGTAAACGGCTCGTAGTGAGTGAGTGTGACCCAGTGCGTGGGAGGCCGAGACAGGGTTCCCAGAAGGTTTTTGGCCAGCGATTCCAGCCAAATGGGCAAGCTTCAGGTTCAGTGAGACCCTATGTCAAACATGAGGTGGAGAGTGAGTGAGGAAGACTGTAGCTAGAGTTTTCCTGCCTGGCCCACAGTCAGGACAAATCTCTTTCACCTGCCAGTCCCACAGCCCTCAGACCCGACCAAGTAAACACAGAGACTTATGTTGCTTTCAAACTGTATGGCCGTGGCAGGCTTCTTGCTAACTGTTCTTATAGCTTAAATTAATCCATTTCCTTTAATCTATACCTTGCCACATGGCTCGTGGTTACCGGCATCTTCACAAGCTGTTTCTCATCGTGGCGGCTGGCAGTGTCTCTCTGACTCAGCCTTCCACTTCCCAGCTTTATTCTCCTCCTTGCCCCGCCTACACTTCCTGCCTAGCCAACGGCCAATCAGTGTTTTATTGATTAATCAGCAACACATTTGCCATACATCCCACAGCACTTCCCCCTTTTTTTTTTTTTCAAAAAGGAAGGTTTTAACCTTAACAAAGTAAAATTACATATAATTTGGGAATTTGGGCGTAGCTTCTCTTACTACTTCCTGCTGGAAGGGGGTGCTGTATCTTATGGGGAAACAAAGAAAATTTTAGAATTATGGAATAGTCCGTGAGGCTGTATCGTCTGAGCCAGATGCCTTCAAACCATTCTGGATGTTGGATCATCTGGGCCATGGTGTCATCGGAGATCTTTCAGGGGGTCTTGGCTGGTCAAACCTGATGTATCTTAATCTGGAACAAATCCAGAGCCTTTGGCTTTCTGTGGGAACAAAAGCAGAGTCTCCTTTCCAAAGTAACATATCCTTATATCCAAATTTTGAAGTCAAGGTATCTCTAAAATATACATTTTGCTATAACTCAACAGCTTTTACAATCAAATGTTTTTCTGCAGTTAAAAATCCCAAAGACAACACAATCCAGATTCTCTGTGTAATATCCATTTTTACGTGGCTTATTTTTTATACTACCTTTACTGTCTCTTTAAAGACTTTATTTTTAAAAACTGTTTATTTCTTTATATAACTGTATATATTCCTTTTTCTCTCTTTCAAGCCTACATACATTTTTACATACATTGTAAACTATTACATCTGAATCTGTCTTATTGTGAATTTATTGCTTTAAACTGCAGCAGCTGTGGCTGCTGGCTCCACCCACTTCAGCTTCCCCACATGGCCGTGGTACTTTACCATCAGCTCTGGGAGCTATCGTGGGTCTATGCTTTTATCCAAGCAGCGTGTAGTCCAGAAACCTCTCTTTTTTTTTTTGTTGTTTTGTACAGCAAAGTCTAATTCCACCATGCAGCTTAATGTGCCACTTGCAGAGGCCTCATTCCCGCCATACTGCAGGTCGAGCACACATGCCAGGAACCCACAAGTAGCTCAAACCAGCAGCTGCCGCTCATTTGAGAGAGACAATTAGGAAGCTGTTTTTAGCTCCGTTTTAGAATCTTTTTTCTCAGTTTTTAGGTGGAAACTCTTGCCACCACGTTGGACGCCATTTGTAGCTTAAGTTTTCCTGCCTGGCCCACAGTCAGGACAAATCTCTCTCACCTGCCAGTCCCACAGCCTCAGACCCGACCAAGTAAACACAGAGACTTATATTGCTTTCATACTGTATGGCTGTGGCAGGCTTCTTGCTAACTGTTC
This sequence comes from Peromyscus eremicus, assembly GCF_949786415.1. Taxonomy (NCBI): domain Eukaryota; kingdom Metazoa; phylum Chordata; class Mammalia; order Rodentia; family Cricetidae; genus Peromyscus; species Peromyscus eremicus. The sequence continues at coordinate 4,606,212 of NC_081428.1, read as the reverse complement.
TTATAGCTTAAATTAATCCATTTCCATTAATCTATACCTTGCCACATGGCTCGTGGCTTACCGGCATCTTCACATGCTGTTTCTCATCGTGGCGGCGGCTGACAGTGTCTCTCTGACTCAGCCTTCCACTTCCCAGCTTTATTCTCCTCCTTTCCCCACCTACACTTCCTGCCTAGCCAACGGCCAATCAGTGTTTTATTGATTAATCAGCAACACATTTGCCATACATCCCACAGCAGAAGACAGCCAGCATTGGCCTCTGCCCTCCACAAGCTTGAGTCCACATGTGCACACATGCACACACAGCCATATACGTGCACATACACAAACAGTAATAAGATGTGAAACCATGCTACCCTCGTAGCAGGCTGGATTAGTTTACTGGTCCATTTACCCATTTCTAATTAGCAAAAGAAATCCACATGTGGGGCTGGAGAGATGGCTCAGCGGTTAAGAGCACTGGCTGTTCTTCCAAAGGTCCTGAGTTCAATTCCGAGCAACCACATGGTGGCTCACAACCACCTATAATGAGATCTAGTCCCCTCTTCTGGCTTGAAGACATACATGCCGGCAGAACACTGTATAAATAATAAATCTTAAAAAAAAAAAAAAAAGAGAGATCCACATGCTTAGGATGATTCTCAGTATCTTCCAAGGTAAAAGGAAAAAGATTGTGTGTATCTTGTGTTTGGTAACTATTACATTAAAATAGTTCCTTTTTCTTTTTTCCTCCAACAGATTAATCCTGAATTACTGTATCCAACAAGTGTTTCAAGTCAGAGCTTTTCTCCTATGAAGGAGAATCTTCCAAGACCACATCTTTCAGAAGTCGGGAGTCCCTTTACAACAAGGCTTATAAGTAACCACCTTGTTTCACCTCAGTCTGAACCTGAGAGCAGCAGGTTAGTGGTGTCTCTTGTTTAGCAATAATGCAATTCTAAGAAATTAGAGTTCATGTGAATGTGAAAATTCTCAAGGATTTTCCCTATTGTCTTCAACTACATAGTTAAGTTAGCTAAAAACCATTAACTGAGAGCTATAATAGCACATACTGGTAATCTCAGCACTCAGGAGGTTCTTGTTTGTCTGTGGAGAGTTGAGGCCAGCCTATGTAAGACTGTTGTTTTGGGGGAGGGAGGGAAAGCAAGATTTTACAGGCACATGGGTGTGGGTGTGTGGTTTGATCAGATCTCTACCTCTTGCTGGGTTGGTGGCAGAGGCGCATAATCCTAGCTCCTTGGGTAACTAAGGTCTGCTTGGAGCTACAGAATAAGAGTTCTAGGCTTTTGTACACCCCATCTCAAAGCAAGAAGCATGGGAGACCTAGGGCTATATAGTTTAATTGTGTGAGCACCTCCCTATTGTGCACAAGCCACAGAAACCACACCCTGTTTGACACACTTGAGTTAGCAAGTGTAGTGAGCAAGAAGCAGAACTACAGAAGCAAAAAAGCAAGGGTAGTGCATGTGGGGACTTTGCCTGGACCGGTGGACCTAGTCTTTGGTGGAGTAGATCTTTCTTGGATCGGTGGACCTAGTCTTTGATGGATTAGATCTTTCCTGGACCGGTGGACCTAGTCTTTGGTGGATTAGATCTTTCCTGGACCTGTGGACCTAGTCTTCGATGGAGTAGCTCTTTCCTGGACCTGTGGACCTAGTCTTTGATGGAGTAGCTCTTTCCTGGACTGGTGGACCTAGTCTTCGATGGAGTAGCTCTTTCCTGGACCTGTGGACCTAGTCTTTGATGGAGTAGTTCTTTCCTGGACCGGTGGACCTAGTCTTTGATGGAGTAGCTCTTTCCTGGACCTGTGGACCAGCTCTTTCCTGGACCGGTGGACCTAGTCTTTGGTGGAGTAGATCTCTCCTGGACCGGTGGACCTAGTCTTTGGTGGAGTAGATCTTTCCTGGACCGGTGGACCTAGTCTTTGATGGAGTAGCTCTTTCCTGGACTGGTGGACCTAGTCTTTGATGGAGTAGCTCTTTCCTGGACCTGTGGACTTAGTCTTTGATGGATTAGATCTTTCCTGGACCTGTGGACCTAGTCTTTGATGGAGTAGCTCTTTCCTGGACCGGTGGACCTAGTCTTCGATGGAGTAGCTCTTTCCTGGACCGGTGGACCTAGTCTTCAATGGGGTACCTCTTCTGTTCCTGTTTTGGCGGGTGTTCAGAATGGCGCCTCTGACATGGTGTCAGTTGTGTCAAAGTCTGGGGCCTGTTAACAGTATGTAGTATAAAAATCACTGCCTTTATAATGGCCAGTGACCATCTTAGTTATTTATTCTGTCCTTGTTATAAAACACCCTGACAAAAGCCACCTAAGGGGCCTAGAGATGGCTCAGCAAGTAAGAGCACCAGCCGCCTGTCCAGTTAGGATTCCCAGGGGATCTGACGTCTCCTGCTGGCCTCCCTGGGTATTGTATGCATGTGATACACAGACATAACATTTAGACAATTAAAGAAAAAGGACAACTGGGGAAGGTTCATTGTGGCTCAGCTTGGGGTACAGCCTATCATCAGGGAAGTTGTGGCAGCAGGACTTGTTGCATGTTGTCACATGGCATCTAGGGTCAGGACTCAGACGCAGTGAATGCTAATGCTCAGCTAGCTTTCTCTCTGTGCAGTCTAATAGGCGGATTAAGGAGTCTGTTACAGTATCACTGAGTCTCTAGTCTCTCTGTCTCCACCCTCTAGTGCTCAGTGCTTCTTCCCTTGGGTGCTGGGGATGTGGACTCAGGTCTTCATTCATTCTTTCTTTTTTAGATTTCAAGATAGGGTTTCTCTGTGCAACAGCTCTGGCTGTCTTGGAACTTGCTTTGTAGACCAGGCTGGCCTTGAACTCACAGAGATCCTCCTGCCTCTGCCTCCCAAGTGCTGGGATTAAAGGCATGTGCCATCACCACCTGGCATCAGGTCCTCATTCTTAAACAGCAAGTACTCTTACCTCCTAAGATATCTACCCAGCCTCAAGACAATTTCCAATTTGGGGGAATCATTTTATATGAAATTGACTTGGGCCAGCAGGTCATCCTTCAATAATTGGTCCTAAGTGGGAGGTGGGCAGCAGATGGGAAGGTGAAGAAGAAAGGAAAGCTGAGGTCAGGAGGTCTGGCACAAGCTATGTCTTATGTCAGGCAGGCACATAGCTCAGCACTACATCTTATGTACAGGTTTTCCTGAAAGGGAAAACAGGAAGGACTAGCTTCAGTAGGAAGCTCGTCAGACAGTAATACACAAGGGGAATGTACAGATTGCACACAGCAGCCTGAGGACTGATGGTCATCACCCTGTACAGTAGGAAGAGTTGGCTTCTCAGCATCCACAGCCCCCTAAGGTCCTGCCTGGCCCCAGGCCATTACTGGCTCTACCAAGCTCATTCCTGATTTTAGACAAGGAACTACATTGCTTCACAATATTTCAGTGAAAATCTTGGATTAGACTAGCTCTCAACACACAATAATAGAGAATCTGTTGGGCTTTGATCACTGTTGGTTTCAAGAAAGGCTCTGATTTAGGGCTTGTATTTATTGTAGTGCTTAGAAACCACCTGTGAAGAGATGTTTGTCAGCATAGACAATTGGTACTCTAAACGGATCAATGGTGGGCTGTGGTGGCGCACGCCTTTAATCTCAGCACTTGGGGGGCAGAGGCAGGCGGATCTCTAAGTTCAGGCTAGTCTGGTCTGCAGAATGAGTTCCAGGGCTACACAGAGATACCTATCTTGAAAACCCAAAAGAGCCCGGCAGTGGTGGTTCACACCTTTAATACTAGCACTCGAGAGGCAGAGGCAAGTGGATCTCTGTGAGTTTGAGGCCAGCCTCATTTACAGAGTGAGTTCCAGGACAGCTAGGGCTGTTACACAGAGAAACTCTGCCTTGAAGGAGAAAAAAAAAACCAAAAAACAAAAACCAGAGAGAGAGAGAGAGAGAGAGAGAGAGAGAGAGAGAGAGAGAGATCTCAATAGTCAATTATTTCCTAATAGTAAAAGGAGAAAATAATTTGTATCATTAATTCAACATTAGGACTGAATAGTGTGATATTGAAAAAGTCAACCTGGGCATTCTTAGAATTTCATGATAATTAGAGAGTTGTTACAGTACCTTGTTGGGATGATCACTCAAGTCCTTTGAGCACTGAGTCCTTAGTGGAGCTGGTTTAGAAGACTGAAACTGAAGAAATCGTACCTCACTGGGGATAGATGTGAGGGTGTGTAGCTGGCCCTACTTTCTGCCTGTTCTGCCAAGATGGAGGGTCCCAGCTCCACATGTCCATCCCCACTGAACCTCCTGCTGCCGTGGTTTCCTTCCCACGGTGACTGTGTGTCCTCACACTGTGAGCCGGATGAGCTCTTCCCACGGTGACTGTCCTCACACTGTGAGCCGGATGAGCCCTTCCCACGGTGACTGTGTGTCCTCACACTGTGAGCCGGATGAGCTCTTCCCACGGTGACCGTGTCCTCACACTGTGAGCCGGATGAGCCCTTCCCACGGTGACTGTGTGTCCTCACACTGTGAGCCGGATGAGCTCTTCCCACGGTGACCGTGTCCTCACACTGTGAGCCGGATGAGCCCTTCCCACGGTGACCGTGTCCTCACACTGTGAGCCGGATGAGCCCTTCCCACGGTGACCGTGTCCTCACACTGTGAGCCGGATGAGCCCTTCCCACGGTGACCGTGTCCTCACACTGTGAGCCGGATGAGCTCTTCCCACGGTGACCGTGTCCTCACACTGTGAGCCGGATGAGCTCTTCCCACGGTGACCGTGTCCTCACACTGTGAGCCGGATGAGCCCTTCCCACGGTGACCGTGTCCTCACACTGTGAGCCGGATGAGCCCTTCCCACGGTGACCGTGTCCTCACACTGTGAGCCGGATGAGCCCTTCCCACGGTGACCGTGTCCTCACACTGTGAGCCGGATGAGCCCTTCCCACGGTGACCGTGTCCTCACACTGTGAGCCGGATGAGCCCTTCCCACGGTGACCGTGTCCTCACACTGTGAGCCGGATGAGCTCTTCCCACGGTGACTGTCCTCACACTGTGAGCCGGATGAGCCCTTACCACGGTGACTGTGTGTCCTCACACTGTGAGCCGGATGAGCTCTTCCCACGGTGACCGTGTCCTCACACTGTGAGCCGGATGAGCCCTTCCCACGGTGACCGTGTCCTCACACTGTGAGCCGGATGAGCCCTTCCCATGTTAAATTGCTTTTGTCGTATATTTTGACACAGCAACAGGGAAAGTTGTATTCTGTCATGCCCATGTTTGTTTGTTTGTTTGTTTTTCGAGACAGGGTTTCTCTGTGTAGTTTTGGAGCCTGTCCTGGAACTCACTTTGTAGCCCAGGCTGGTCTTGAACTCACAGAGCCTAGCTCTGCCTCCCGAGTGCTGGGATTAAAGGCGTGTGCCACCACCGCCCAGTAAAATTTTTGTTTGTCATGCCCATGTTTTACAAACTTACATTTTATGTCTATAATTTTTTCCAGCCTGAAACGGAGACTTAGTACTCGTTCATCAATTCTGAATGCAAAGACTCGGAGATTAAATAATCCTCCTTTTGAAAATTCAAAACCTTACAAAGATGATGATGACGAAGATGTCATCATCTTGGAAGAAAATAGTACCCCCAAACCTGCGGTCGATCACGATGTTGAAGTGAAGGCGGAGCAGAGCCACTCTGAACAAAGTGCTGTGCAGGTTGAACTTGTAGGCAGCCCTGAGCCCTGTGCCCAGGCCAGTGCAACCAGCACCTCCACCTCCAAGTGCGACCCGGGCACTGCTGTGGGCTCCACGCAGACTGACGCGCCAGGTTTGATTGTGAAAAAGGAGGAAAGTGTTGACGACGAGATGGGCGTGACGCGTGATCCAGTGACACTGCTGTCCTCCTGTGTCAGTGCGGAAGCCAAGGTGCAGGAAGCTCTGGATAGGTCAGCGGATGATGCTGGCCGTCAGTTACAGGAACTGAGGAGTGAGCTGCTTTCCGTCACACAAGAGAGAGATGACTACAAGAGACAGTGTGAGATGTACACTGATGAGATAAAAGTGCTACAGCAGAGGATCCTGGAGATGAATGACAAATGCGTGAAGAAGGAGACTTGCCACCAGTCCACCGAAACCGACACTGTGTTTGTGCTTGAAAGTGTTAACGGGAAATCGGAAAGCCCGGACCATGTGGGGTCCCAGTATCAGCAAGCTTTGGAAGAAATAGAAAGGCTGAAGAAACAGTGCAGCACTCTGCAGCACGTGAAGACTGAATGCAGCCAGTGCTCTGGTAGTGAGAGTAAGAGCGAGATGGATGAAATGGCTGTGCAGCTGGACGATGTGTTCAGACAGCTGGACAAGTGCATCGTTGAGAGGGACCAGTATAAAAGTGAGGTGAGTGCCAGCTAGTCAGCAGCCATCGTGTGCGTTTTACCTGGGGAGAGGGCCTCCTGGCGGCATGGAGGGATACGGAGAAGCTGTTTTTTTTTTTTTTTTTCCGGTTTTTCGAGGCAGGGTTTCTCTGTGTAGTTTTGCGCCTTTCCTGGAACTCACTTGGTAGCCCAGGCTGGCCTCGAACTCACAGAGATCCGCCTGGCTCTGCCTCCCGAGTGCTGGGATTAAAGGCGTGCGCCACCACCGCCCGGCGAAGCTGTTTTGATTCTTAGAAATGTCTAAAATAGGGACTGACAGGATGGTTCAGTGAATAAAGCCCCTGGTTCACATCCCACCACCTACATAAAAGCCCAGTGGGTGTGGCAGTTTAATCTGGGGTTTGTAAGCTCTAGGGTCAAGAGATGCTGCCTCAGTAAATGAAAGTCAAGAGTTAGTAATGTCTGCCTCAGGCTTCCACATACACACGCCAATAAACAAAAAAGTAAAATAAATTAATGCTATGTATTAAACCAGGTGTGGTAAATACCTGTAGTCCTAGCACTTGGGATATGGAGTCAGAGATTAGGAGTTCTAGGTCATCCTCACTACATGGTAAGTTTGAGGCTAGCCTGGGCTACATAAGACCGTGTCTCCCCTCCTTGGCCTTCCATCCCCCCTCCCCGCAAAAAAAGAGGTTTGAGAGTACTAGAAAACAATGGGCAATGGTTAGTTATGGTGGTGAGTGTCCTGTAGTGAATGGGATGTTGCTTTGACTGAGTAACTTTTACTCAGTATAGTTAGAACTTGGCGTGTAAGACTAGTAAACCTTTTAACATCCATGTGGGGTTGTTAAAAGTAGTACCCTCCTTTTATGGAGGAGACCTCTGAGTGCAAGCAACATAATAAAGTCCAATAAAATGGCAACTCTACAGTTCAGACACAGGCTCCTTGTACGGTGTTGGTTTACTTCTTAGTGTGCAGTAAATGTGATCTGAGATGGCTCCTGGGTCCAGCCATCGCACTTGGGTCTTCCAGGCTGCAGGAAAGCAGTGTTTATATTCTGCTGGGCTAATCAGTGCCTGGAAAATGCAGTTACCGAAGGTGTTTTCTTCGGAGGAAAAAGAAAAGCATTAGCTATCAGGATATGAATGGTAGCCTGTGCATATGTCCTACTTCAGATTTGCAAAGTATTTTATTTTTTAAGATAGGGTCTTACTGTGTAGCCCTGGCTGTCCTGGAAATTGATGTGTAGACCAGGCTGGCCTCAAACTCAGATCTACCTGTCTCTCCCTTCTAAGTGCTATATTAAGGTGTGTGCCACCACATCCAATGTAACGTTAGCTTTTTAAGTTTTCTTTACTTTATTATTTTATGTGTATAGGTGTTTTCTCTATGTATGTGTTTGTACCTTGTGGGTGCCTAGTGCATGGAGGGTATGGGTTCCCCTGGAACGGGAACTGCCAACAGCCAGTGCTCTTAACCAGTGAGCCATCTTTCCAGCCCTGTATGCACTCTGAATGATAGGTTATTGTGTTAAGTGATAAAACACAAGCAAGTTAATACAAGCTTTTATTGTAATTAATAATATTAAGTGGATGAAATGAGAGCCTTTTTCAAACAACAGCATTAACATCTTGGTGTTTCACTTTTCTAGGGTCCACTTACAGTGTTTTTAAAATTTTATGCTTATAAACTATTTTTTGTCAGGTTCAGTTATTGGAAATAGAAAAATCACATGTTCATTCGCAGTGTGAAGAACTCAAAACTGAAATTGAACAGTTGAAGTCCACAAGTCAGCCGGCAGGAGCAGATGTTTCAACTTCAAGCAATGCTGAGGAGTCCGTCAGTTGTGTGGACGGGGAAAGGTATTGGAGCTTGTTTGCAGAGTGGGGGTTGTCCGCTCACTAGTTACCTCTGCTCACACACGCTCCGTAGACACTCTTCTCTGTAGTCACTGGCACACATTGTGGTCCTGGCAGAGCTGCTGATAGAGAAGGTTAAGAGAAGGAACATTGCTTCAAGTTGCTAAATTAAGGGATAGGAAATGGTTTGGGTTATTTGGGTAAAAAAAATGAACACTGGGCTGAACTTCACTATAACCATGACCTAGGACTCTATTAAAAGTGGGGACATTGGATAACCACCTGAGTGAGAGCTGGGTGTTCAGGTTTGGGCTTTCGTTTAGCTTTAGGTGATGGTGGTGAGTTTTGTTCTTTTTGATACAGGATCTCAGCTATTTACTACGTGGGTGCAGGGTTCTGTGTAAGAGCTACAAGTCTAAACAATAAATGAATTATCACCTGATCTCAGTTGGCTTCTTCTATGGCCGAAAGCAACTTGGGAGTAAAGAGTGTTTGGCTTAAGCTTCCAGGTTGCAGTCCCTCTAAGAGGGGAGTCCGAGCAGGAGCTTGAGGCAGAAGGCTGCTGCTGGCTTCCATCCTGACTCGTGCACCTTAGACACTAATACAGACCAGCCTGACTGTTGAAGCTGCTCTCAGATGACCTAGGCTGTACCAGCTTAACAGTTAACCTAGTGGACACACATTAGAGAAGTCTCACAGATGAACAAAGCCCGCTTCATGGTATTCAAGCCACAGTTTTGGATACTTACTTGACCACAGAATTTTTTCCTAACATAATTAAAGTACAATTCAGGTTATTTTCCTCCAATAGAAGGTGAAATTCAAAGCTCAGTGTTTTAGTTCTTAGTGTTCTCACTTAGTGCTGTCTTCCTAGGTGACAGCAAATTGGAACTAACATCTAATTTGTGTGTTTTTCTAGTCCAGGTTATCTCAAGAGCCTCTAGTTTAATGAAACATTCTAGTTGGGTTTAGCCTAGCATCTGATGAGTCAATTGGTTATTGAATTAAATCCAATTTTTGAGGGAGTTTCTACTTTTCATTTTACTCTGTATCATTCCACAGAGGTTTCTGTATTTCACTTTGAATTTTTAAGTCCCGTAAGAGAAGTCATTTATATTGCAGTGTTCACCTAATCAGTTAATACTTGTATTTGCAGCCTCAAACTTCGTTCTCTTCGAGTCAATGTAGGACAGCTGCTAGCTATGATTGTGCCTGATCTGGATCTTCAGCAAGTCAACTATGACGTTGATGTAGTGGATGAGATTCTAGGACAAGTGGTGGAGCAGATGAGTGAGATCAGCAGTACATAAGGTGCAGACATGTGGTTACAGCTTTCACGATGGCAAGTTCAGTTGGACAGGCAACAGACTGACGGACCGCATCTTCCCTGTGTTCTATGCATCTAGTGTCACAGCTACTGTGGACACACTTGAAATAACCTGTGACTGGCTGGTATTGAGCAACTGAGTAGCTACCCTAGCTTCTGTTCTGAATGTAAATATTTGTATTGAGCCCACACGTATTTTTTTATTGCCCTAGAGACTGGTGTTTTTCACCAGGAGGTTTTCAGGTTGTTCCTACGGTTTGTGCAATTTTTCTGGCTCCCTAAAATGTATTTTTCTCAAAGTTGAGGGCTGTGCCATAATGTAAATGGATATGTTGCTACTGTTGTTTCTTTTCAATGAGCATAAGTAAGATTCTCAATAATGTAGTGACCCTCCTGATGAGGACTGCTTGCAAGGGAGCTGAGGCTAGTGCTTGTCTCTGTAAACTCCTGTCGGAGATCATTCTGCATAAAGGAGAAAGGAAACCCAAAGCTAGCTTCATTTCGCCTGGCTTTTTCTTGTGCTGAGATTGCTTGTCATCAAGTCAAATGTTTTCCAGGACAACGAAAAGATCTTTGAAGTATTAAAAATATCCAGCGACAACCATGTTTACTTAGAAGCCCATTTTTGGCTGTTGATTCAGTATGAAGTGGGCGCAATAATTATTTGAGATTTCTTTTTGTGAAATTTCCTGTATAGCCTCTGTAGGGTTACTGCAGGCCAACGTGAGCTGAGAGGGCGGTCTTTCTCACACAGTACTGCGTATCTTCTACGATATTATGAATGTACGTGTTTTTATCCTGGAGTTAATCACAAACGGGCCTGCGATTACAGTGTCACACGCCGGAAAATATGCTTTTACTGGTCCCAAGTTTTGTGCAATCTGAAAAGAGGAGATGGCCTTTTATTACATATGAACTGTATATAATTAAGAATCATATTTTCCACAACTCAAATGTGTTATTTTTTCCAAAGTTTTATTGTTGCTATTTATTTTAACTTTTGTTTCTGAAAATTCAGTACATATTCATTTTGTGTGTGTGGTTAGTTACATATCTGTTGTATACAACATTGAGTCTTTATGTATATTACCTTCTGGAAATTGCAAATAAATGAAGTTTTTGTTTTTATTTACTTGATAAAGGTGATAGTTATTTTTGGTGTCAAGCTGATTTTCTCTTTAATACATGCTAAGTGTATGTAATGACAGATCCTCACATGCTTTTGAAGAATCAGTGTTAATTCAGATATTTAAGCACATACCCACTGGGCCCTCAGTTGACATAGTGTACTGTATTAATTATAAGCTATGCTCTTATGAGACTTTCCCTTCTGTAAGGCCAGGCTCATTGCTCTTGAGGGTGAGAGTTGTGTGCTCAAGAAGACTCACGGTCCTAGGGGTGAATCTGAAGCCCTGTACTCTTATTACTGAGCCATATTCCCAGCCCAAAATGAAAGCTTTTGTGTAAACCATTCACCTTGCCTGAGTGACAGCACCTATGTAGGTCACAGAAGCTTTGTGAATGTTTGAGGTGTGCACAAGGGTTCTTGGAAGATGCCATCTTTCTTTTGGTTGGCTATACCCCTGAAAATGTATTTTATATGGCTTTATGTGACTTCATGAGAAATCAATCATAAGCTTCCTAAAATAACTTGCTTATAAAACTGGTTCTTTGAAGTGTTTTCATATCTTCCACCCTTTAGCAAAAGAGGCTGAAAGGTGGAGATAAAGAGAAATGCATGGGCTTCACTGGTGCACAGGATTAGATGAGCGGTCTTCCTGTTCTGATGTGCAATCTAAAACAGAAACTGTAAGCAAGACAGCCAGAGCGATATAGAGTCTCACAAGCAAAACCCGCTTTAGTCAGCTAAGGCTTCAGGCGGAGAGAAAGTTGAGACCACGCCGAATAGGAGTGGTGTGTATATCCCCGTGTCCTTGGGTTGGACTCCAGACCCCTTCTGTGCCTGCTTCCTCAGTGACACTACCCATCATCTCAGATGTTTTGATTTTCACACTTCTGTCTGTGAATGCTCCAGGCCTGTTCATGCTGACACTGACACAAGGTTGTCATCCGTGAAGTTCACACACAAGAACCATACAGTTGAGTAACCAAAGGAGCAGTGTTACAGCAACAGTCTTGTGCTGCCTGTGTTTATAGCTGTTATGGCTTTGTCAGACACACCTAAAGGTAATCTGCACTGGGCCACCTCAGTGAGGTCATATGGGGAGTTTTTAGAGCTTCCAAAGTTGTTCACACCCCATTATTAAATCAGTCTTTGGGGGCTAGGCCCAATAACAGGTTTTTTTTTTTGTTTGTTTCTGTTGTATGTCCCTAATTGACCTAGAGCTCATTACGTAGGCCAGTCTGGTTTAGAACCCGTGGTAGGCAGCCTTCCTGCCTCTGCCTCCTAAGTGCTGGGATTATAGGTGTGTGCTACTAGGCCAGCAATAAAAGCATTTTTTAAAAACACTTGCCCAGTTAATTCCAGCTGCCGCTGGTGATGAGCCTGTATTCTGTAGCTCATGGATGGGTATCCACAAGCACTGTACTCAAGGAGTTTGTGAATTGAACAATCAACAAGCAAGAAAAGAGAGTGAGTCATACTCCAGTGGGAAGTGTGAAGACTGCCTCCCCATCGTCTGAAGCCATACTCCTTTGAGTATGGCCTTCCAGAAATAGCTGCATTCATAGAAACATTCATATACTTACTGAATTTATGTCTCAACTTACAGTGGTACTTAGCAAGATGTTGGTAACATTTCAGCATCACTTCTTGAGAAAGGTTCAAGACAGGCTGAATTGCACTATGGATGCTAGGGATCTTAGCTGCATTCTCTGAGAGAAATGTGCTCCAAGTCTTCATTTGTGGTTTTCTTTTGCTGTGTAGGAGTTGGAAACAGGGCCATGCATATGTTGTTTGTCTTTTAATATGTCAAAAATACCATGCAAATGAATAAATACCAAATTCCCTTTTCAAATATATCTGGAGTGTAAGTTCTTCGCAGGAAATATTGATAAGGTTGGAGAATGTACATTTTACTGTTTTTCAAAGAAATGTTGCAGGGATTTATATTCCTTTGTGAAGTTAAGTATATGAGTTGTTCCTTCTCCCCCTAAAAATCTGTACATCATACTGATTTTCAGTAATTTGACATGTATAAAAACAGGACAATTGCACTTTGTTTTAGGTTGAAAGTGTTGACCTTTTTTCTTTGCCTGCTCTTTCATGTTTTGCTGCTGTAATGAATCTAAAAGCTTGTACTGATGTATTCATAAACACTAATAACATCCAGGCAGCTATATCAGAAAACACGAGTTACTTTATTTCATGCATGGATTCACTTGAGAGAGTCTCAGTGGATTCCTAGATCCTGAAATTGTCGTTTGGACACTGAACCACAGGTCCCCAAAACCATGAATGTCAGCTTAGTGGAAAAGAAAGTGTAGCCATATCCATTGCTTCTCAGAATTCAGGTTCTTAGTTACAATGTTAATTTTAGGGCTCTGGAAAGGAACTATTGCACAGTCAAATTGACTGCCACCACTAAACAGTAAACCAAGATCTTTTGTAACATGTTGATAATTAAGGAAGGCTATAAAATAGAAAAATTGTAGGTGATACTAGGGGGTTGTCACTTACGATTTCTATTGCTGTGAAGAGACACCATAACCCCAGCAACTCTTATAAAGGAAAGCATTTAATTGGAACTAGTTTACAGTTCAGAGGTTTAGTCCATTATCATGGCAGGAAACATGGCATCGTGCAGGCAGACATGGTGCTGGAGAGAGAGCTGAGAGTTCTACATCTTGATCCTCAAGCAGCAGAAGGAGAGTGTGTCATCCTGGGCGTAGCTTGAGCATCTGAGACCTCACAGCCCTCCTCCACAGTCACACACTTCCTCCAACAAGGCCACACCTCCTAACAGTGCCACTCCCTATGGGCCAAGCGTTCAAACACAGGAGTCTATGGGGGCCATTCCTATTCAAACCAGCACAGGAGTTGTATGTAAGAAGGGTAGACACAAAGCCTAGGTAAAGTGGCCATGAAAACCAAAGATAGTTATTACTGAAACTCTGGAATTTGTCTACTGGAAAAAGACCGAATAAAGTCGGCACTCAAGATGTGCTTACATGCCAGGTGGTGGTAGTGCACACCTTTAATCCCAGCACTTGGGAGGCAGAAGTAGGTGGATCTCTGAGTTTGAAGCTAGCCTGGTCTATAGAGCGAGTTCTAGGACAGCCAGGACTACACAGAAACTCTGTCTCAAAAAACAGGAAAAAAAAATGTACTTAACATACCAGCAGGTTGTGTCTACTGCTGTAGTGGGTAGCTATTCTAGCTAATGACCTTGAAGCACTGCCCCAGTAAGGCAGCAAGTAACAGCTACATCTGCCTATGACCTTAATATACATGCCCTCCCCCCAAGGCACGGCCACTTGGGACCCTTAATACCTGGGATGCACATATGTGGTGCTCTCTTTGCTTGCTCATAGTTTGGATGTTGGGACTGACCAGGTAGATAGATCTTGGAAGAAGATCAGTGTGGGACATAGCTTGACTTTACCGGACTCCATGATGAATACATGTGCTGTAGTGAGTTACCCCCTAATAAATTCCCTTGCTCTTTAAATAGACTCAGACTGGTAATAATGACTTAAATAGATGGATTCTTTCTATGGAGCCTGCTAATTTACCACAAGAGATAAGGCTTTACAGAATACTAATGAGGATTTAAGAAAGTGGATTCTTTCTGTGTAATCTGCTAACTTACTATAAGAACTTCAGCCGATTAATAATAACTGGACAACCAGATTTAATTTTATTGGTAATAAATATGAATACTTAATGGATAAAACAATAACTTTTCAGAGCAATCTTAATGCCATTCAGATAATTTATAAGGAGGAAAGATCATCGCTAGCTGATAGAATAAAGTCTATGGAATCGTTTGTGTCTAATGGACTTATAAAATTGTATGATTCCATGAAATCTCTAGAGTCCTTTACAACAGACGAGGATCAAACACTGCAACAGGTGGTAGTCAATCGATTTCAAGCTCTGGAAGAGTCTCTCAGTAAAGATAACAAAGAAACTAATAAGCAGAAGGGCAAAGCCATACAAGTAATAACATCGCCAGGTAGCTCTTATAAAATGGCTTATCCTGTCAATATCTGTAAAAAGTCAGCAGATGATAAATAAACATTTTGAGGCATCGTTGAATATATCTGGCAACCTATTCATATGGGGGATTTAAAAACATTAAGAAAGTGGTAGTCAGCTATGGTATACATTCAACACATTTAAAACATATTAAATACATGGTCGTCTACAAATAGAATCATACCAGATGATTGAAATAAGTTAATCTCAGCTGTCTTAGAATACAGCCAGCAATTACAATGGAAAAGCTGGTCTAGAGAAGAGGCTAAAGTGTTTGAACAACAAGGTAAGATCAGAGGTTTTGAGATCTCCCAAGTTCAAATTCTTGGTGAGGCTATTTCACTGATATAAATGTGTAGCACGAATCTTAAAACCCAGCACCAGTTATTGGGGTGAATGCTGGAAGATCAGAGAAGCAGAACAAGCCACAGCCACCTCCCCTTGCCAATTCCTCAGCTGATCCTGTTTCCACAGGCTGGAAGCCTCTGTATCCTCATCCAAATGGATCTCAGTTGAACTGCTGCTCAAAAGCCTAAAAGCTTAACCAGCTCTAGTTCCTGGTTTTCACGCCTTACATACCTTTCTGCTTTCTGCCATCACTTCCTGGGATTAAAGGTGTGAGTCACCATGCCTGGGTGTTTCCAGTGTGGCTTTGAACTCACAGAGATCCAGATGGATCTCTGCCTTCCAAGTGATAGGATTAAAGGTGTGAGTGCCACGATTTTCTGGCCTCTATGTCTGTCTAGTGGCTGTTCTGTTCTCTGACCCCAGATAAATTTATTAGAGTGCACAATATATTGGGGAACACAATATCACCACATAAATGTACAAGCTACCTTTGATGAGCATATAGTATCCCTATGCTGTACAGAAGCTTTAAATGCTCGGGAAAAAAATTCCAGAACCAGGGAAACTAACTGAGCTATACACAAAGGTTTTCCAAGGGCCAAAAGAACCATTTACTGATTTTTTTTTTTTTACAAGGCTGACCACGGCTGTAAACAAGGCAATATAATACCAAGGATTAAGACAAGTATTAACTCAATCCTTGGCTTTTGATAATGCTAATATAGAATGAAAAAGAATACTTACACCTTTAAAGGTCAAGCCAGCACCTTTGGAAAAAATGGATTCAATATATAAACAGTGTTTAAGTGTCAACTATGGTAATGAGGCTTGGATAGGAGAGGCCTCCTTCCAGAGGTGGAAGGAGGCTTCAAGGAACCAAATGTTTTAACTGTGGTACACCAGGTCTTATGAGAAGAAATTGTATACAGGATGCTCCTAGAAGAAATGCTTCTAGAAATAACCCAAACGGGAGACCCCAACCCTCTGGATTATGCAGAAGACATGGCAAAGGCCGACATTGGACCAATGAATGCAGATCAACAATAGATATATGAGGCAACCTTTACCAGTGGGAAATGCCTCAGAGGGCCTCTCACGCGCCCCCAGATGGAACATGGTCCAAAAATGTCCAGCCACTGTGGAGGAAATTCCTCTCCAGGACAATTAAATAACTGAGTGTCTAATGTAAAGAATAATACTGCACTGGAAGATAGAACAGCTCTGATAGATGGATCTTCCAAAACTTCCAAAACTTCCAAAAACACACCATAAAACAAATAGTTTGGCAGACTTCCATAAATGAACAAAGACCAAAGCTTAAAGTACAATTTAATGGCGATGTTCTGGAAGGCCTGGTAGACACAGGTGTGCACATGATTATAATTACACCAAAATCATGGCATCCGAATTGGCTTCTTCAAGGGGTAGATATCCAATTTCTAGAGATTGGAACCCTATCTCAATTAAAACAAAGTTCGAGATGGGTAGAGTGCATAGGGACAGAAGGACAGAGAGGAAGGCTGAGGCCATATGTGGCAAATGTAGCAGTGAATCTTTGGGGCCGAGATCTGTTATAGCAGTGGAATACCTAGATTAAAATTCCTGCAGTCTCAGAAATGGAATACAGACCAATTCATATTTCTAGGAATAACATTATAAGATACTATAAAAAACCAGCCACCAACCATTCAGGCTGTACATAAACAGAGCACAACTACCGTTAAACGCTCAAAAGTACCAACAGCTCTACCTTTAAAATGGCTAACTGATAAACCTGTCTGGATTGGACAATGGCCTATGACACAGGAGAAACTACAAGCTTTAGAACAGCTGGTTCAGGAGCATTTAAATGCTCAACACATTGAAGAATCTACTGGCCCTTGGAATCCTCCTGTGTTTGTTATTAAAAAGAAATCTGGTAAATGGAGAATGCTGACAGATCTGAGAGCCATTAATAAAGTAATTCAGCCTATGGGCTCCCTACAGAATGGGATGCCCTTGCCCACTATGTTACCAAAAGAATGGCCTATTATACTCATTGACTTAATGGAGTGTTTCTTTACCATACCTCTACAAGAAAAGAATAGAGAAAATTTGCCTTAACAGTACCTAATAATATTAATTCCCAGCCAATCAAGAGATATCAATGGAAGGTCCTCCCACAGGGAATGTTAAATAGTCCCAGCCTGTGCCAATATTTTATGCAAAAAACATTGAAAATAATTCATGTGAAATTTCCACAATTCATAATTTATCATTATATGGATGATATCTTATTAGCTGATCCAAAGTTAGGTACCTTAGAGAATACATTTAAAGAAATAAAAAAAAGTTTTGCTTCACTGGGGACTACAAATTACTTCTAAAAAGATACAAAGATGAAATTCTATTAATGACTTAGGATATAATATAGATCTCCAAAAAATTAGACCCCCTAAAGGTATAACTCAGGAGAGATCGATTGCAGACTCTCAATGATTTTAAAAAATTGTTAGGAAGCATTTTCAACTTAGAGGCTATCATTGGAACACCTAAAGATTGACTAGTAAATTTAGCCAATACCCTGAAAGGGGACAAGGACTTAGTCCAAGAGAATTATCAGCTGAAACTAAGAAGGAATTGGCTTTAGTAGAAAAGAAAATACAAGAGGCACATGTGGGTTGTGTGAATCCAGAACTTAACTGCATTCTGGTCATATTCCCCTCCATACATTCTCCCATAGGTATTTTGATGCAAAGGGAAGAAACTATATTGGAACGGATATCTCTACCATGTAAACCAAGAAAGCAGTTAAAGACATATGTAGAAAAGATCTCTGATTTGATTCTAAAAGGAAAATTAAGACTTCATAAATTGACAGGAGTGGACCCAGCAAAATTCTAATGCCTTTAACAAATGAGGAGATTTCCTCTTTATGGAAAGATAATGAATACTGACAAAGAGCCTGCAGTAACTTTTTGGGAGAGATTAACAACTGTTATCTCCAAAGTAAGAGAATAGAATTCATAAGAAGAACTGAATGGGTCCTTCCTCACATTATATGGCAAAAGCCAATCTCTAGAGTCCCCACATTCTATACTGATACAAATAAATCAGGAAAGGCAGAATATAAATCAGGAGACTTAAGTAAATTGTTTAAAGCCCCTACAATTCTGTACAAAAGACAGAACTGTATGTCATTCTTATAATACTAATGGACTTCACGGACTCCCTCAATATAGTCACTGACTCTCAATATGCAGAGAGAGAGAGAGTTGTTTTACATATTGAAACTGCTGAATTTATTCCTAATAATACAGAATTAACTTCACTATTTATACAATTATAGGAAGTCATCAGAAATAGGGAACATCCTATACATGTAACATACATCAGATCCAATACGGGTCTGCCAGGTCCCCTAGCACAAGGTAATGATGAGACTGATTAGCTATTATTAGATAATATGATAGAAGCCTCAGAATTTCATTAGAAAAACAATGTAAATAGCAAGGGTTGGAAGAAGGACTTTCCCATCACTTGGCAACAAACCAAAGAAGTTATAAAAATATGTCCTACTTGTTCCTTCTACAACCAAACTCCATTACCTGGAAGCAATCCAAAAGGTATGCAAAGAAATTAAATTTGACAGATGGAGTTATTTCATTTTACAGAATTTAAAAGATTACAATATGTACATCATACCATTGACACCTATTCAGGATTTCATTGGTCAACTCCTATGAGTTATGAAAAGGCTGATTCTGTGACTATACACCTATTGGAAATTCTGGCCGTCATGGGAACCTGTACAAATTAAGACTGACAATGCCCCAGCATATGTCTCAAATAAAATGAGGCAGGTTTTTTTTTTGCTTATTATAATATAAAGCATATTACAGGTATACCACACCATCCCACAGGCCAAGCAGTCATAGAAACTAATGATCTAATCAAATTTTAAAGGATATGTTAAATAAACAGAAAGAGATAACATGACCCCTAAAATAGATTACATAATGCTTTATTAACCTTGAATTTTCTCAATGCTGATGAGAAAGGGACAACAGCTGCGGACAGACAATGGACGACAGAAAAAACTCCTGAGCTAAACCAACTGGTTTACTTCAAAGATATGTTGATCTCAGGATGGAAACCAGGATACATCCTATGTTGGGGAAGGGGTTTTGCTTTTGTTTATACAGGAGAAGAAAAACTATAGATACCAACAAAATTAATAAAAATTCAATTTGAACAGGAGAAACCTTGATGAAGAGAAGTAATAACTCATACACCAATGTGACAACTCTACAAGTTGTAAGGAAAACTCAACAAACAAGGGTTGGGGCAGGGTTTTGTATTTTGTCTTTACAGGATAATAGGAATACCCATCTTCTGAAAATCATAAAGCCTTGGACACCTAGACATCTACAGCAGAAAAGAAAGACCTATTG
Organism: Peromyscus eremicus; assembly: GCF_949786415.1. Classification (NCBI taxonomy): domain Eukaryota; kingdom Metazoa; phylum Chordata; class Mammalia; order Rodentia; family Cricetidae; genus Peromyscus; species Peromyscus eremicus. The sequence continues at coordinate 4,586,736 of NC_081428.1, read as the reverse complement.
GTACCAATATATACTTCGGGTTAATATCTAACTGCCTAACATCATTATCTCTTTAACTCTAGAATAGTTATGGTCCCGATTCAATAATAAACCAAGCTGGCTTCTCTAAACCCAAGCATGTTGCTAAAAGAAGAATTTGGGGATCCTGTCTCATATAGGAAGAGCCAATTGGTGTGAGACAGAAGAAAACCAATAATGTAGGAACCATTGTTGTCAAGATTCTATTTCTTTCCATGCTTGTCCTTGCTTTCAGAGAATCCTTTCTCTATCCAGAATAAATCCAAACTTTCCATTTTGATATTAATAATGTTCAAGTTTTCCACAGTAAAAAATAAGTCTTTCCAATAGCAATCTCTTAAGTCTCCAGAAGGAAGATGGGGCCCCACAACAACAACTTTATCCAGTCCAGAATGATGCCATGGTACCCATGAACATTACTCAATGATCAACTTTGGGCTGAAAACTCTCCAGGACAGTTCCAAGGTGAGATGGTCCATCATACTACATTTCTAGCCAGATCTCAGACAATCTTATCCATTACTCTGAGACTGGCTGCAGAATCTACAGCTAGTCCTGTTGAGACCTAACTATCTAAGCTTTCTTTTCTTTTCTCTTCTTTTCTTTTCTTTTCCTTTCTTTCCTTTTCTTTTATTTTCTTTTCTTTTTGTTGTTGTTGTTGTTTTCAAGACGGGGTTTCTCTGTGTAGCTTTGTACTTTTCCTGGAACTCACTCTGTGGCCCAGGCTGGCCTCGAACTCACAGAGATCCACCTGGTTCTGCCTCCTGAGTGCTGGGATTAAAGGCATGCACCACCACCACCTGGCTATCTAAGCTTTCTTATAGGAACCCAGAGATATGTTTGCTCCCTAAACAACAGGAAACAATTCTAAGAAAATGATACCCCCTCTCCCAAAGGTTTCATTTTTTTCCAGGTTATGGATAATGGTTATAGGGTTGAGGGTGGAACAATAAAAATTAGAATAAATATTCTCCTTAAGTAAAGAAAAAGAAGAACGGATAGGTATAAGATATTAAGGTAGATTATTGTATATACTAATAAATTAATTTAGTAAAATATCAGCCTTAGATAATTTGCACTGTTATGGATTCTTATATATTGATACAAATGTAAACTATTTTTATAATCTTATTTAAGATGATTTGTATATTGATACAAATACAAAACTATATTCATCGTATTGTACATATATTCCTACTCCTGTTTGAAATATTTTGTATATTGATACAAATGTAAAATTGTATTTGTCACACTGTATGTATGTTTTACCTCTATTTAGGATAGTTTGTATATTGATACATATTAAGGATATTGCTGTCATATTGCATATTGCACTATACATTTCTACCTCTGTTTAAGATATTTTGTGTATTGTCACAATTTTGAGGTGATTGCCCTTTACTGTACATCTGTTTACAGATTGTTTACCTTGCTTATATGAAGCCTTAGTCCTTAGGTTATTTAAGTAGATAGGAGTTACAGATTTATAGTCACTCATGCTTGTCATTTCTATAGTTATGTAGTTAGGTTGTCCAAATTTACAGATACTTAGTTCAGATGGATAAGTAATCTTCAAACACTTCATAGATCTAGAGAATATGGCATTTAAATGTTTTGATAACTTAGAATTCTGTTGACGTGAGACATGATTGCTCCTGGCAGTACTGATCTGATCCCGAGAGAATGTTGGGCTTCTAGACATTTCTGTTTGGAAGTTTGTCTTCTTGGCACAAAATGGCCTGCTGGGCAAAGAATTACCCTTGCCTGGACTGCTGACAGTACAAATGCTCTCCTTTCCAGACGAGTGGGACACAAGGAAAAGTGACTACTGAACTCTGCCAAGACAGGATAAGATCTTTCAAAATTCCTGCTTCTGAAAATGATCTGTCAGATATTGTAGGCCTGTAGCCAAATTGGATGCCCCAACAGTGCTGAGAAACTTTAGGTGTCTGTCCAGGCTGCCAGCTGTCTCTGTCTATTCTCACAAGATTTTCTAAATTTGCTTCTGTGCATTTCCCATTTTCTCAGGTATTATTATATTCCTTCTCAGGTCTTTGATGGAGTTGAAGACTAATAGTTACAGTTACAATTTTCTTGTATCTTAGCTAGAACATAGTAAGCACTAGATTCAGATTCTTCAGGATAGGACTGGTTTTGGAATAATCTGTGTAACATGCCATTTATCTGTGTTCTAGAAATCTCTGGATTTTAGTATGTGTCTCTTGTTTGATGTTGTTCTTGTTGGTTGTAGTTCCATTTTGTTTAGATCATTACCCTTTATTTCTCCTGGACAATACTTGATAATCATTTCTATTGTATATAGTTTTGTGTTAGGTTAGAATTTTTTTGTTTAGACAAAAGGGAGAGATGTAGTTGGTAGCTGTTCTAGCACTGCCCCTAGTGAGGAATCAGGTAACTGCTACACCTGCCTATGACCTAGAAGTACATGCCCCTGGGGCATGGCCACCAGGGACCCTTAAGACCTGGGATGCACATATGTGGTGCTCTCTTTGCTCCCTCATTGTTTGGATGCTGGGAGTGACCAGGCAGATCCTGGAAGATCAGTGTGGGACATAGCTTGGCTTTCTTGGACCCTATGATAAATACCCATGCTGTAGTGAGTTACCCCCTAATAAATTCCCTTGCTCATTAAATAGACATTATCCTGCATTCCTTCCCATGGGCTTCATGAAATGAACTACTCACACCCTTCCCTCCTGTCATGTCAGGTCACTCTTCACGTGACACGAACCATCTGTACCAGGGCTCGAGTGATAGTTGAGATGGTGTTTGCACAAGGACATGACGTGAGTTCAATGCTCAGATCCCTTGTAAAAAGATCCAATGTACTGTCACGTCTAGTCCTTGGGAGTCCAGGCGGATTACCTGGGGCTTTCTGGCCAGTCAGCCTAGCCTACCTGAGTTCCAGCTAATGAGAGAACCTGTCTTGGAAAAAAAAAAGTGGTCAGTACTTCAAGGACTTTAACCTCCTCATAAATGCACACACATGGGTTTGCACAGACACAGAGGAGAGCAAAAACTTGTGCCACTCCGGGGGGTGTGTTTTGTCACACCAGAAGAGTTCTGCCATACCGCCTGCCATGATGATCAGGGACTCACCCTCTGGAACTGTAAGCCCTAATAGCCCTTTTTATTATTTATTTGTTTATCTTTTTTAATGTTGCCTCAGTCATGCTGCCTCTTCCCAGCAATAGAAATGTAACTAAAACACGGGCACATCTTTTGGTGTTGGTTGCCCCCATAGCAATGGTACCACTGTTACACAAGTGGGCTCATCTTGCTTTTGGGAGAGCTCCTGGAATACCTATATGAGAGAGAGAGAGAGAGAGAGAGAGAGAGACAGAGAGACAGAGAGAGAGAGAGAGACAGAGAGACACAGAGACAGAGAGAGACAGAGAGAGACAGAGACACAGAGAGAGAGACAGAGACAGAGAGACTGACAGACAGGGACAGACAGAGACAGAGACAGAGAGACAGAACATATGAAGCAGTAACACTATGGTATAGTATTGCTGGGATCAGCGGGGCACACTACTGCAGTTGAAACCACTTTTCCATGAAGACTCAAATGGATGAAGTCTTTGGGCTTTTCAGAGCTCCAGGTTCCTGATAACAAAGTGGTGTCTTTACACAGCTCTAAGAATATATTCCTCAAGTGCAAACCAGGAGGCCATGCTTCTCTTGTTGAAAACTGGGTGAAAATGGCTTGGATTGACTGATGCTGCTAAATGAATTCTTATGCAAATGACACTGAGAAATATTTTGGTGGTTTGAATAGTTAGGTTAAAATGATGTAGCTTTTTGTCACAAAGTTTCCACACGCTGTATCAAGAATGGATAGTTAAATGCTGGGTGGTGGTGGCACACACCTTTAATCCCAGCACTTGAGAGGCAGAGGCAGGTAGATCTCTGTGAGTTCGAGGCCAGCCTGGTCTACAGAGCGAGTTCCAGGACAGCCTGGACTGCACAGAGAAACCTTGTCTCAAAAAACAAAACAAAACAAATAAAGAACAGACAGTTGGGGTTTTACTGCTGGTCCTTTCTATCTTGTATGTTTTGCTTTGTTGTAAAACTTATTCTGTATTTCTAACATTAAAGATATCACTTGGGGCTGGGGATGTAGTTCATTCAGCTCAGGTAACGAGCACGAGGTTTGACTCCCAGCATAAACCAGCCATGGTGGGTGTTCAGGCCTGTAATCCCAGCATTCTGGAGGTGGAGGCAGGACCTTAAACATGGTCATTCTCAGGCTATATCATGTGTTTGAGAGCTACTCTGTTTGTGGGGATATAAGAGACCCTGTCTCAGAATAAATAATAACTGAAAATGTAAATATTATTCTGTCAGAGGTTGATTACAATTTCAATTATTTTTTAGATTTCTAAATTTTATGTGTATGAGTTTTGCCTGTATGTATGTATGTGCACCATGCATATGACTGGTGCTCTTGGAGGTCAGAAGAGAGTGTTGGATCACCTGCATCTGGAATTAAAGATAGTTGTGAGCCACCATGTGGGTGCTGGGTACTGAACCCTGGCCCTCTCTCAAAGTAGCAAGTGCTTTGAAGATAACCACTGAGACATCTCTCCAGCTCTTGAAATTCATTCTTTATAAAAAATGTAATTTTCATACGCTGGCCTATAAGAAGTCAGGATCAAAGGAGACAAGAGTCTTGCCATTTAAAAGTATGTGAAATTATTAAGAAGGGCCATGGAGGATGAATTAAACATTAAATAATTGGAATGGGAGTTACAACTTGATTTCCTACATTCATGTAGTCCATGCTGGCCTCAAACTTGGCCTTGAACTTCTGGTCCTCTTTTTGCCTCTACCTCTTGAGGGCTGGATTAATATCATAACTATGCCAGGCTCACATCACTAGGAGAGGGCAGAAAACAGTTTCCCCAGAGGCATTCTGGGATCTTTGGTGGGGAGTGACAGCATTCAAATACTCACGGGGTGGGTGGATGTTTTCTGGTAATATTGGGTGAGTCCCAGTTTCCCATCTGTCCTATAATAAGTGTTACATTTTGTTTTTGTTTAGTCTTAAGTAGACCAGGCTGGCCTGGAACTCTCTAGGTAGCTGAGGATAACCTTGAGCTTAGGGTCCCCCTGAGGGCGGGGATCACAGTCAGGGTCTGCTGATGGAACCCGCCACTGTAGGCTGGCCTTGGTCTCTAGCCCTGCTTTTCTTCCAGACTGTAAATTCCCCTCAGGCAGACCCGGGTCGGCTGAGCAGGCTGCGGCGACGCCTGGAAAAGCACCGCAGAACTGTCGGCTTTGCACCTCCAAGGTAGGACCTGCCTGGGCTCGGGAGGCGCGGGGACAGAATTCCGGGTCCCGCCCAGCAAGAGCCACGGGCCCCGGCAGCCCCGCCCACGGGAAGGAGGGGCGTCCAGAGCCCCGCCCACCGGAAGCCTCGCTGTCGCGACAGCCCCGCCCACGGGGAGGAGGGACGCCCTAGGACCCCCGCCCAGCAGGAGCCCTTGCCCCGAGCCAGCCCCGCCCACTCAGAGGAGGAGCGTCCGTAGCTCCGCCCTCCAGGAGGCGTGGTCTTCGGCGCGCGGGAAGCCGCGGGTGGTGGCGGCTCCTTGCGGACCGCGTCCCTGCAGGTAAGTTCCTTGCTGATCCCGGGTTTCGGTGCCTCTGAACCGGGTCGAGCTGCAGCTGCTCGCCGGGACTGCGGGGCGGGATCGCGGCGCGGGCGCGGGCTCGGGTGCAGGCAGAGGCCGGTCGGTCCCAGGCCGCAGTCCCGACCGGGACCCGGACCCGCGCGCCTCCCGCCAGGCCCGGCTGCGCCGCCCGAACCCGCGCCCCTCCCCACCAGTCCCTCTCCCGGGAGGCCGCTGCCCAGGGTGACTGCCCGTACCCAGTTGCCAGTTCCTGGACCCCACCTCCGCGGGATGCGCTGTACCCCCCGCCTCGCCTCCATCTGGGGTATTTGGTTTCTTTCTCTTCCGGAACGGTAAAGTAGTGGAAGTCAGTGCCGGTGTGAGCATTTTAGCTGAGGTTCGCAGATGCCCGCGTCGGTAGCAGCTTGCGTTGCAGTGCAGTTTACCTGGTTCGCCCTTGCTGTTCCAGGGTCGCTGTTTAACTCTGCTAACGTTTCCAGCCTCTCTCTGCCCGGTGGGGACTTGGGAGGATGAAAGTGATCACGTGTGAAATCGCCTGGCACAACAAGGAGCCAGTGTACAGCCTGGACTTCCAGCATGGTGCCGCCTGGAGGATCCACAGGCTGGCTTCCGCAGGCGTGGACACCGCCGTCAGGGTAAATGGGCCGGTGGGAGGATACAGGGAAGTCCTATGTGGAGTCCAAGTTTTCATTCCTGTATTTGAAACTGAAGCCAGCACCTCAAGTCGGTAAGCAAGGAGTGCTGGCGAGATTGGCTTTTTTTTTTTTTTTTTTTTTTTTGGTTTTTCGAGACAGGGTTTCTCTGTGTAGCTTTGCGCCTTTCCTGGAACTCACTTGGTAGCCCAGGCTGGCCTCGAACTCACAGAGATCCGCCTGGCTCTGCCTCCCGAGTGCTGGGATTAAAGGCGTGCGCCACCACCGCCCGGCGAGATTGGCTTTCTTAATTAACGTTCTCTACTTTGTTACGAGTGGGTTCCCAGTACCTTAGAATAGTGAGAACTCTGTTGCTGGCGTGCACTCCCAGCACCTGTGAGGTACAGGATGGAGGATCCGAAGTTGGAGATTCTCCTTAGCGATGAGTTTGAGGCCTGCCTGCGTTAGGTGAGACATTGTCAAAATAACTGAGTAGAGTGCCTGTGCCGTGCCCATTTCCTCTAGAAAGAACTGGAAGGGAAGATCGCAGGTCCTGGGACTGCTGGCTTACATTTTTGCTAACACTTCCTTCAATTTGCCAAGTTTCAAAAAGGAAATGCATTTTCTACCAGAAAACAGATAGTTGTCTAGTGAGAGGGAGAGAGGAAGGTGGCTAGTGTCTTTCTCTTGTGAATATTTTGCTGTCAACAGATCTGGAAGGTGGAGAAGGGGCCAGATGGGAAAGCCATTGTGGAATTTCTCTCCAATCTTGCTCGGCACACCAAAGCTGTCAATGTCGTACGTTTTTCTCCAACTGGGGAGATCTTAGCATCTGGAGGAGATGGTAAGTATTGTACTTAATAGCTCTTCAACCTGACACTTAACGTGTTTCCTGTCTAATAGTGACTTTTGAGCTAGGAGTGACATGGGCCTGCAACCATAGCACCTTGGAGGCTGAGACAGGGTGACTGAGAATTGAAGGGCTGGCCTGGGATAAATAGCAAGATATTGTTGAGGAAAGAAAGTCAAAAAATGAGACCTGAGACCTGTCTTCCATTTCGGGTGTCATTACCCTCCCTGTATGCCTTTCAAATTATTTAATAAGTAACATTTTTGGACTGTATCAGAGTGTGAAGATGGAGGACAGAGCATTACACTCAGAAGATACCTCTGAAAATAGCTCCTTCCCCATTTGTCCCCTGCAGGCTGGTTGGGTGTGGTAGGAAAAGTTGACACACAGTGACACTGTCATTGGCCCAGGATGGTGCTGAGCTTGTCTACGGTGCTGGGCGTGGGCCTGCACCTCTGTATAATCTTCCCATAATTTGTGCCTGTTTGCCATAGATTGATTTGTATTGTCTGACTGTGCTATGATGGGAAAAAAGGATACAGGAAAAGTAATCTTTATACCATACCTTAAATACTCTAGAGGACAGAATAGAGTAAAGCAAATCATGGTTTTTGTTTGGAAAAAGTGTCATGATTGAATTCTGTGTCATGACGCCCAGAATGTGTGGGTGTATGTCTGTGTACATGCATACAATGTATATGCATATACACATTTACAGGAAAGTGGTACGTGGAACAGCATTGAGGAGACTGTAGGCTGTCTCCTATGAACTGGCCCTGGACAGTTCCCCTTTTACAAAGCCCCTTAGCCTTGAAGACCAAAATCTCCCTCTAGTCACCTCATGGAGAGTGCCGATCTTCCCAGACCTGCTTCCTCTCCCGCAGGCTCCATGATGAGCTTGTGAAGTAGGATTCCAGGTGGCTTTGAGTGAGCTGTTTTTGTCTTCTTTCCTGCTCACTCATCCGATCTTCCTGGACCTGCCGAAAGGATCGCATGGCAGGTTATATGGTGAGCCTGTAGTCAGCAGGGAGAAGTCGTCGGTTCAGACCGTTGCTAGTGTCAAGCTAAGGTTTCTGATGTGTCCATGAAGATATGAATAGGTGGCAGTAGTTGGTGGCTTACTGCATCCAAGCCCCCATGTTGGCTTCCTGCGGACTGCCCTGTCCAGTCCTCATAGGGGCTCTGTGAGATGGGTATGCAGCACGATGAAGCTTCCACGGGCATGGTTTGCAAACCCTTACTTTTCCTCTTTCTGATCAGCTATCTGTGTTTCTCTGGTTTCTCGATGCACTTTGAAGTGGTCTTTAGCTGGCCCAGGGACGCCTATATGTATGATGATCCTAGGTCGGGTCTATTATGAATTGGTTTTGTTTTTGTTTTGTTTCATTGATGAAGGCAAATTTACTTATCCTGTTCAAATTCTTTGTGTTTTTCTAAGAGAGGGTCCCATGTAGCCCAGGCTAGCTTTAAACTCACCATGTAGCGAAGGCTAGCCTTGAATGCCTGATCCTCCTGGCTTAGATTCCCCAAGGCTGGATTACAGGCACATACCATCAGGCAGTCTGTCCATATTCTTAGAAGTGAATGACTCTTCATGGCCAGAGTGTCCACTGAGCAACATAAAACTTACAAAACACCCTAAAACTCCAGAGATGGAGGAGGCATGGCGTGGGAAAGCCTTGTTCATGCTGTGCCTGTTTGCTCCACAGACGCCGTCATTCTGCTATGGAAGATGAATGATAGCAAGGAGCCAGAGCAGACCGCCTTTCAGGATGAGGATGAGGCTCAGCTGAATAAGGAGCACTGGACTGTGGTAAAAACCCTGAGGTAAGGGGAGGGGCTGTGGGAGTGACCCTTCCCTTTTTTTAAATTGAAGATCTATTTTTATTACTTTTTATAATTTATGATTATTTATGTGTACGAGTGAGAGTGCATGCCGTTGTGTGCGTGGGTACCTGCACAGGTCAGAAGCGGGCGTCAGGTCCCTTAGTATTGGAGTTACAGGGGATACTGTGGTACTCGTTGGTGCTGAGAACCAAATTTGATTTCTCTGAAAGGGCAGCAAGTGTGCTTAAGTTCCAGCTGGCGTGACTCTTCTTTACAGCCTGAATACTTTAATAGTTTGTGTACCTGCCGGATGGTGGTGGCACATCCGGCAGAGGCAGGCAGATCCCTAAGTTCAAGGCCAGCCTGTTCTACAGAGTGAGTTTCAGAATAGCCAAGGCTGCACAAGAGAAACCCTGTCTCAAAAAAAAACCCAAAATGTTCATGTGCCTAACTTAAAACTTTTGCCTACTTCATAACATAATAAAGGATTAAAAACAGATAAGAATAGATATTTCCTTCTATTATGAGATTTTCCTTGGTTAAAAAAAATAATTAACACATCCCCCCTCCCACCCCCCTCACCCCCACCTTCTGCAACTGGTGGTTTTGAGCTAGGCAGCCTAGCTGTGTAGCCCAGGCTAGCCTTGAATTACCTCCTGTTGCCCAGGTTCCCAGTGCTGGGATTGTCCCCGTAGGCCTGCAAGGCCCTCTGACTTATTTTAGATCCAGCTATTTGAAAACACGTTTGTAGCCAGGGCTGACACATCTCCACGAGACCTTCTAGAGTCTCATTTGAACGCATGGTCCCAGACTTGGAACTTTTTGAAAGCTTTTCTCTTCTGCAGAAATGATGTTATTTCTCCTGACTTTGGGCTCTAGGGGCCACTTGGAAGATGTGTATGACATTTGCTGGGCCACTGACGGGAATTTGATGGCCTCTGCTTCTGTGGATAACACAGTTATCATATGGGATGTCAGCAAAGGTGAGTGATTTATTTATTTTATTAAAATGATGTGTATGTGCGTGTGTGTGCAGTGTCGTGGAGTCCAGGCTAGGTTGGCCGATCCCCTGGAGAAAGAGCTGTAGGCAGTGGTAAGGCTCCCAGTCTGGGTACTAGGAACCACCGAGCTTGATTCCTGTGCAAGAGCAGGAAGTGCTCCGATCTGCTGAGCTCCAGCTGGTGGTATACTTTTGCTGTTATGAGGAGGCGGGAAATGTTAGGTTGGGGGTGCTGAGCCGGGAGCAGTTTTGGTAGAGGCAGAAGTCAAGGCCTCATCCCAGACCTCCATCACTTCTTCTGTCAGTGTCAACCTCAATGACGTGTCCCTCTCCTGCCTCCTGTTTACCAGAGCTATTACTTGAGAGCCGCGCTCCCCTCCCCCTTCCCCCCCCAGGTCCCAGAGTTCTCCCTCTGGTTTGTTACCCCTATCAGGTTACTGTTCTGTTGCTGGGATAAGACACCAAGACCAAGGCGACTTATAAAAGAAAGTGTTTAATTTGGTGATCATGGTTTCAGAGGGTCAGAGTCCGCGTCCATCATGGTGGGAAGTACAGCGACGACAGGCAGGCACGGCACTGGAGCCACACCCGAGAGCTTGCATCTTCCTCCACAGCCGTGAAGCAGAGAGGGAGAGCAAGCTAACTGGAAATGGCACAGCCGTTTAAAGCCTTAAAATCCAGCCCCAGTGACACATCTTTTCCAACAAGGCCACACCTCCTAATCCTTCCCAAACAGTTTCACCAACTGGGGACCCAACATTCAAATATATGAGCCATGGGGCCAGTGTCACTGAACCACCAGGCTCCCTCTGGCCTGCTGTTCTCTGTCTAGTTTGTCTCCAGTGTGATCCTAAACCATCAGAGTCTGTCCCACTGACCCCCTTCCTCCCCTTTCACCTTGGGGACAAACCCCAGCTGGTGTCTGTGTTGTGTCCCGCCTCTGTTTCCCAGCCCTGGCCTCAGGCCTGTTTCTCGAACCCTTGCCCTTGGGCAGGCCTGTCCTCGTGTTCCTCTCTTGACTAGCTGATTTGCGATCTACACAGGCCCCCTTGAGCGCTCTTTTCAATCCCTAAAGATTGAGGAAGGAGGACGGCACAATTAGAATTAGGCTGCGTGGTGTTGGTGCATGCCTTTAATCCCGGCACTCAGGAGGCAGAGGCAGGTGGATGGATCTCTGTGAGTTCGAGGGCAGCCTGGTCTGTGAGTTCCAGGACAGCCAAAGGTACAGAGAGAGAGAGAGAGCTAGAGAGAGCGAGAGAGGGAGGGAGATCAGACTGAAGCATGTCCCTGTGCCGTGTGGGTCATGGGCACTGGGTTAGCGGTGCTGGTGGGTGGTGGGTGTGGAAGCGGGGTGGCAGTGGGGTGGGTGAGAGGATGGGAAGGAGGTGAAGGAGTTGGGAAAATGAAGGGTAGACCACTTCTTGGAGGAGGTTTTCTCTCCCACCCCTCTCGTGGGTTGAACCCAGGGCCTTGGGCTTGCTTTTTTGTTTGCTTTCAAATGGTTAAAGCCTTTGAATGGTAAGTGGTGGGAGACCTGCTCCCACTTTTACCCCAGGGAACTCTTGAGGAGGGAGAAGTGAGAAATATTAGATGGAAAGAGATACCCAGGTGATGAGAGGAAAGACAGAAACACAGGATAGCCTTGGGAGGGCCTGGGTCCTTATTCTTCAACCCTGAACTTTATTCCAAAGGGCTTTTTATGACCATGCCAAGGGGAAGAACAAAAGACACCCCACCCCACCCCCCGCTCAACACAGCCAAGTGCAGACCCTTCCAAACACCTGGTACCCAGGCCTGTGCCCAGTCATCCTCTTATGCAGCCCTGCTGGTAAAGCAAGCTCAGATCTCACTAGGAAACCTAGGTGGGCTCCCACAGTAACTTAAATTATTAACTATTGCATAGTTCGAGTGAAGTGTACTAGTCTGAAGTATACTAGTAATTTGGGGGCTAGTCAGTGGTTGTAGCTTGGTAACTTTTCCTTTCATCCAGTAAAGCTCTGTGCCGCTGGCTTTCCCACTGAGTGTCCCTGCCATCCCAGCTCCAGCCCCTCCACCCTTCTGTGGATATGACCTAGCTTATGACTCTTTCTGTCCTATTTTCTAAACTTCAGTTTATTGGTTTGTCTGAGTTTTTCGAGACAGGGTCTCAGGTAGCCCAGGGTGTCTTGAAGCTCTTTATAACCAAGGCTAGCCTTGGACCCTGGATCCCTCTGCCCTCCCCTTCCCAGGTGGTCACTGGTGTGCACATCTGGCTTGAGCTTCCTCTTCGAAACACAGGTCGGTTCCAGCTGTGGGTCCTCCCAGCTTGTTGCTGACCTGCAGAGTTCTCTGACTGTGCTGTGGCTCCTCCTCCTCCTCCTCCTCCTCCTCCTCCTCCTCCTCCTCCTCCTCCTCGCCTTGTTCCCGCCCCCTCTCTCCACCATTAGCAGGTGTCACCACCACGTATGCTAAGCTCAGCTGTGACCGGGTGAGGGATGCTCTCGTCCCCGTCCCCCCTTCTTACCCAACCCAGAGGACTCAACTCAGGTCTGGGATGCTCACACCTGCCTCCTGTGACCCACATAGCCTTATGCTTGCTGTAGATGCCCGGCTCCCTTACCCTGACTGCTGTGATTGGAGGGCAGGGCTGTGTGGAGTGACCTGTGGGTCCCTCGAGCCTGACACGGGATTTGGAACACAGCCTCTCTGGACTGCCTGCGGAAGGGAAGACTGGAACTAGGTGGTCGTGTGGAAGTCTTAGTTCGTGCGGTGCGCTTTTCGGGAGTCTTGGTAATGCTTTTGTGTGCTTCTTTGTAGGACAGAAGATTTCCATTTTCAATGAACATAAAAGTTACGTACAAGGAGTTACCTGGGACCCTTTGGGTCAATACGTTGCGACCCTGAGTTGTGACAGGTGTGTAAGTGACAGGAAAGGTTTTGCAGAGTTTATCACGGCCTCTCTAAGGGGATTGACGGTCTGGTTTGGGCTTTTGTTTTTGTTTTGCTTATTCTGACAAGACAGGAATTAGAGACCAATGAGGTCAGGTGCCTTATGCAGAGCTGACAGCATTGAATCTTCATTGGCTGGGTGAATTAATGGAGAAGGAGCTTGTGTGTGTGTCTGCACGTGTGTCCATGCACCATGTGTGTGCCTGGTGCTCTTGGAGGCAGAAGATGGCATTGGATCCCCTGAAACTGGAGTTACCAGCAGTTGGGAGCTGTCAGTGCTGGGAACAAACTGGGGTCCCCTGCAAGAGCCACGCGCGCCGCGCTCTTAGTCACCGAGCCCTCTCTCCACCCCATTACGAAGAACGTTTTAACGTCAACTCGACTGATTTCCAGGAGACACACTAGTAAGGTGGTGGGTGGATTGAGATGGTCACTTCCCATTTCTTTTGCAGTGCTGGGGATCAGACAGAACCTGCTGATGCTGGGCAAACACCCCACACTTGACGCTGATCGTGGTTTACTGCTGTAGCGGCTTTTATATACTTTTTTTAGATTGATTTATTTTACTTTTACGCGTATGAATGTTTGGCTGCATGTGTGCCCACAGAGGTCAAAACAGGTGACAAATCCCCTGGAACCGGAGTTCCAGACAGTTGTGAGCCACTATGTAGGTGCTGGGAATTGAACCTGGGTCCTCTGCAAGAGCCGCCAGTGTACTTAACCACTGAGCCATCTCGCCAGCCCTTTATTGTTTTTTTTTTTTTTTTTTTTTGAGACAATATTTCATGTAGCCCAGGCTGGCCTCAAACTTTCTTCATAGCCAAGGCTGTCTTGGAACTTCACACCCTCTTGCTCCACCTCCTGAGTGCTAAGCTTTCCGCTTGCTCCACCATGCCTTGGGCTGTGCAGTGCTGGGGTCAGGCTGCCGGGCAAGCGTTTGGGCAGTGGAGCCACAGCCCCAGTCCTCGGCTGCTTTTGATTTAAAGATTGATTTAATATGGCCCTGAGATAAGGACAGTATGCAAGGATTGTAGATGCTCCCTGTCTCAGGGTTTCTGTTGCTGTGAAGAGACACCATGACCACGGCAGCCCTTAGAGAGGCAACTTTTATTTGTGGTGGCTCGTTTACAGTTTCAGAGGTTCAGTTCACTATGGCAGGGAGCCTGGCAGCAGACAGGCAGACATGGTGCTGGAGATAGCCGAGTATCCTGCATCTTGCAGGCAACCGGAAGTCAACTGACTCACGGGGCAGTATCCTGAGCATAAGAAACCTCAAAGTCCACCCCCACAGTGACACACTTCCTCCAACAAGGCCACACCCACTCCAACAAAGCCACACCTCCTGATAGTGCCACTCCTTGTGAGATTATGGGAGCTGATTACATTCAAACTACCACACTCCTGCTCGGAATGCTGTGCATTTTCTGATGTCTCCTTGAGGCACGTGAGAGAGAACAGTTTGGTTAGTGGGAACAATGTAACTTGGGAGCAAGATTTATTCACTGGCGTTTTCCATCCTTGCTCTTTTAGAGGGCGGGAGGGGCACAACCATGTCTTTCTGATCCTCCTGCCTCAGCTTCCAGCGTCTCATTCTGTAGCCAAGGCTGGCTTTGAACTCATGGTGATCCTCCAGGTGCTGGAATCACAGGTGTGAGTTTCTGTGTCTGGCACTCCTTATGCTAGAAATCTCTGCAAACAAGACTGTCCACGCAGAACAGATCTCACTCTAGTCATACGTGTTGATATTGGGCCAGTCGTCATGGCCCACAAATGAGGATTCACCTTCCTCGTGTGGGCAGCAGAACTATTTATTCACTGAGAGATAAGTAAGGGAAGTGAAGTAAAAATAAACGTGTTCCCTATTTCCCACTGTGGCATACTTAGGTGCTTCCTTCCGAATCCCTCAGTGAAGTCTAGTTGTCCGTAACGGTTCAGCTGAAGCTGTGTGGCACACACAGACGGGCAGTAAGTTGTTAGAGATCCAGTTCCTGTGTCCAGTCGACTCAGACTTCTCTTTCTTCAGGGTGCTGCGTGTCTATAGCACTCAGAAGAAGCGTGTGGCCTTCAACGTTTCAAAGATGCTGTCTGGACTAGGGCCTGAAGGAGAGGTAGGAAGTACTTTTTATTGTAATTTCATCTGTGTGTGGGCACATGTCCCAGCGGGCTTATGAAGGTCAGAAGTCAGTTCTCTGAGGCCACTGTGTGAATCCTGGGGACTCTGGTCAACAGGCTTGGCAACAAGTACCTTTTACCCCTGAGCCATTTTGCCAGCCCAGCATAGAATATTTCACCTTTCCTTTCAACAATACTTTGAGATCTGGGGACTCCTAACCCTTGCGGACCTGTGAACCAGCTAATGAGGCTTCCTCTCGGACTGCCTTCTTGGCTGACGAGTTCTCATGAGTGATTTAATTCTGTGTTTCTGGGTAGTCATTCCTGACTGGTTCTCAGTCAAGTTCTCAGCAAGCCAGTTCTAGGTGGTGAGCCTTTGTGTGAGATGTCTTGGAATGACTTCAAGCTCTGTGTGCCACAGGCAAGAAGCTTCCGGATGTTTCATGACGACAGCATGAAGTCATTCTTCCGCAGACTCAGTTTCACTCCAGACGGATCTTTGCTTCTCACTCCAGGTGTGTCTGACAACACGTGACAGGGGTGTGATGGCAGCATGGGGACGTCTGTGTTCCCATTGTGACACTTTTCAGCTCTGGCAAGTGTGAGCAGAGCGTACTGTCTGCACAACGTCCTCCGGGAACTTCAGACACTGCCACCCTGGCCATTGGATAATGTCATGATTTTGATGTTCATAGAAGTTTGGGAGTTGAGAGGCTTGGAGCGGTGTTTTCTCTAAGATGAATTTTACTTAGAAGAGTTTTCGCTCTTACACATTCCCATCCGTCTGTCCTAATTTTTGTTTGTTCCACACATCCCAGGCAGACCTGGAATTCACTGTGTATCTGGGGGTAACCTAGAACTCCTCCACCCCCAGCAGCTGGGATGACAGGCATGCACCAGCACACGGTGTTTAAACAGTACTGGGACTTGAACCCAGGACCTCAAGCATACTAGGCAAGCATTCTACCAACTGAGCTACATCTGTATCCCAGAACTTGTTTTGTTTTGTCTTGTGTCATGGCCTTGTGTGGCTCAGGTTAGCCCTGGACTTGTTATGTAGCTGAGGATGATCTTGATTTCTGATCCCAGAATCCGTTTCCTGACTGCCGGGGTTATCGGTGTGCACCGCCAGGCCTGGGTCTGAAGGTTTAGCTTTCATATGATAAAGGTGTAGCCGCCTGTGACACACGATAGAAGTGGCAGCTGATGCTTTTGATACAATGTATCCTATGCAGCAGCCCTCTCAATTGGCAAGAAAACAAAACACAATTGTAGAAAGCTTTCCTAAAGGAAAATGAGGCCTGGCTGTAACTTATTGGTCAAGTGCTGGCCTAACGTGTGTGAGGCTCTGAGGGCCATAAATAAATAGAGTAATGAGGGAAGGGTCCAGTTGCATCCAAGAACCAGTTCTGACGCCCAGAAACAGGCAAACGCAGAACTGAACTGTGGTGACAGTGTAGATGTTGCTACTCTCTTCAGATTGAAAAAAGTAACAGTTCCCGTTTTACTGCGGTGCAGGATGTGGGTACGTACACTGGGAATGCCGCTTGTTAGTGTTTCCAATGCAGCCTGGCAACAGTTAACGCCATCCAATCCCTGTCTCACATCTGAGGCACAATTCCTTAGCAAGGAAAGGGCATAGGAATCTCTAGGCCTGTATGTCAATGCCATGTGGTGGCACTTGGCTGTAATTCATCACTTAGTGTTGGAAGGAGGAGGTAGGAGAACCAGGAGTTCAAGGTCATCCTTGGCTGTATAGTGAGTTCGAGGCCAGCCTGGGATGCATGAGACCCTGTCTCAAACAAATCAAAACCAAGCAAATAAAAACAACCAACCCTCCCACCAAACCAAAGTATCTAAAGCCCCCAAATCAGTACCTCTCAACAGAGGATGGTATTTTTCTACTAGTAAATATTGTAGCATGACCAAAAAAAGGCCTTAGTGCCCTGTGTGCCAACTTATGAGCCGTTGACAGGAACAAGCAAACAGTGTAAATCTGCTTCTTACAACAGATAGACTGAAAGACCACCCTGTGGGAGTGTGTGTGCCTGAGCTGTGGGGAGCTGTTGGATGTGCCCAGGGAGACAACCAGCATTGGTTTGTCACAGTGGGGTAGTGAGGAGAGGTGGGCAGGGACTAGCTAAGCGCAAAAGCAAGAGTAATGCATCCCTTGTAGTTCTAGAATGGTCCGTTACATGTCAGACGCATGCACATACGTTTTAAACCATGTGACAGTCAGGTTCTGCAAGAGGCTGCAGGTTGCAGCGTGGGCTAGGTCTCCAGACAACCCAAGGGTTGGTTTGGGGAGATGGACAGCCAAGGTCTGAATGCTGGGAACAGATCTGGGAGCTCTGAGGTGGAGCGCTGGCAGCTGGGTCTGCCTCTGCTCTCTTGGCTCTCTTTAAGGGATTTATTGATTTCTTCCAATCTTTTGTTTGTCTTTTCCTCAATTTCTTCAAGGGAATTTTTTCATGTCCTCCTTAAGGGCCTCTATCATCTTCATACAGTTATTTTTAAGATCGTTTTCTTCTGCCTCATCTGCGCTGGGATGTTCAGGTCTTGCTGATGTAGAACCACTAGGTTCAGGTGGTGCCATATTGCTCTTTATGTTGTTGAATGTGTTCTTACACTGCTGTTTACCCACCTGGGTTTGGGATAGTTACAGGTACAGGTGTTGATTCCTGTGATGTCTTTGCTGGTTGGGTCTTTTGTTCCTTTTTTGTCTATTTCCTTTATAATCTTCTGGCCTGAATGGCCAAGGGTTCTGGTGATTGGCGGTTGTCAGGTCCAGTAGGGTTGTCTCAGCTGAGGTTTGTGGGGTTTGGGTGCCTAGATCCCGCATATCGTCTGGTTCTTCTGGCTGATGTGGGCTTTCCCTGTGCCTGTGGGGTCTGTTCTTCCCGCTGGTGTGGGTGGTGCCTGTGCCTATGGTCTGCTGGTGTTGCTGGAGAGGGCTGTTCCCGGGGAGGAAGCTGGGGTGGGTGGGACTGGGCAGCAGAGTGGGTCTGCTCTTCCAGCTGGTGTAGGTGGTGCTTGTTTCTCTAGAGGCCGCTGGTGTTGGCGGGATGGTTGGGCAGGGGAGGATGATGGATTCGGTGGCTCTCGTAGGTTAGTCCAGTGGGTGGCGTTGGTGCGGGAGTGGCCTGCCCGCAGGACGCTTACCTGCTGGACTGCCTCTGTTCTCAAGCACAGGGTTTACAAGTGAACGCTCCTGACTCCAGTTCTTCCTGCCCTGGGCTTCCCCCCTCAGGTGGAGGTGACAGGCAGGTGGAACTGGACAAAGGGAACATTTGTGTGTGTTTCTGTCACAGACATGTTGTCAGTTTACCACTCCAGGGGAGGAATATTTTGCAAGCCAGATGGGAAGGCTTGGGACCTTTTGCTGGGCAACAGTGTAACCATGACTCTTCCCCCCCCCCCCCCACTCCCCAGCTGGATGTATGGAATCTGGTGAAAATGTGACAAACACAACGTATGTGTTCTCCAGAAAACATCTGAAAAGGTACGCGCCTGAAGAGCTGCCCCGGTTTTGCCTTGCCGAGCAGCGGTGTCTGATGCTAACCCTGTGGTGACCCTTGCAGGCCCATCGCCCACCTTCCGTGCCCTGGGAAAGCGACCCTCGCGGTCCGCTGCTGTCCTGTCTACTTCGAACTGAGGCCCGTGGCGGAAACAGGTACATCAGAACCACAGTGTGTGGGGTGTGTGCTTTCCCCGAGTGGGCACTTGGTGGCTGTCTTGTGGAGAAAGCTGTGCAGATTTGGCTCAGATTTTTAATTTTGTTCCTTTTACGTGTAAAAGTGATCCATTTCTGAGGGCATCCTGTGTTTCAGTGTGTGTACAATGTAATGTTTATATTAGGGCATGTCTCATAGGATGTTTCAGTGTGTGTATAATATAATGTTTAAATCAGGGTGTGTCTCATCTCTTCGATGTTGACATTTGCTGTGAAGACATCAAGAGTCCTTCCCATAGCCTTTTTGACATGCATATTCCTGTGTAGTGTCCCGTAATGCATAGTGTGCCTTATTCTCGTTATCAAGAGTACACTTTCTCATCTATAGCAACGTTAAAAAATACATTAGTACTAACTAGTTTCATTTTGTTTTTCCACGAGGCTTTTTGTTGTTTTGGGTCTTGTGTTGTCTAAGTTGGTTTCAGACTCACTGTCACACGGCTGAGGATGTGTGGCCCTGGACACTGGGGTCCCGGGCATGCACCACCACACCCAGTTAGGTGTCCCTGAGTATTGAACCCGGGGCTCTGCATGCTGAACCAGTTGAGCTACGGCCCCAGCCCTTCCTCTTCTTTTTGTGTGTCTGAATTTTTAATCTCGTGCCATAGATTGTGTCCACCTTAACCAATGCTGGTCTTGTAAATATTCTTGAAGTTTGTTCAGGGATGAAGTTATATTGCTTAGAAACATTTTGATCCTTTGGGCTGTTGCTTTTAAGGTTCATTAAATAGGACCAGGCAGCATTTGGTGCACAGCACACTTGGCACCCTAAGGCAAAGCCTTTTGTACACTAACTGATGTCCAGCGACTGTGAGGTTTCCCTGAGCCTGGGAAGCACACACCGCTGGGGATGTTTTGTTCTCTGAGGTTCTTCCTCAGTCTCAGGAAGTGTCTCCGCTGGCCTGCTCCAGTCCGCACTGAGCTGACAATTCACTTGTAGCCTGGAGCTTTCCAGCTGCCTTGGTCTTCCTGAGCTCTGAGGCTCAGGCTTTCAGCTGAGAATCTCTGAGGTCGGGCCTGGGGTCTGTGCCTTCCCTGGGCTTGCCCGGGAGCCAGTAGAGGTGACTGTGGACTCTGTGTACCTGCTCACTCTCGGGGTCACTGTCCCTCACCATCTGCTGGCCAGTGTCTTGAAAGCTGCTGTCCACTTACTTAGTCTAGTAGAGTGGGGAAAGTATTCTGGTCCCTATTTCCTTCAGGGTGGAAGCAGACGCTGCTTTAAACTTTTTTTTTTTTTTTTAAAGATTTATTTATTATGTATACAGAAGAGGGCGCTAGATCTCATTACAGATGGTTGTGAGCCATCATGTGGTTGCTGGGAATTGAACTCAGGACCTCTGGAAGAGCAGTCAGTGCTCTTAACCTCTGAGCCATCTCTCCAGTCCTGCTTTAAACTTTTTAAAGATTTATGTATTTAATATGTATACAGTGTTCTATCTGCATGTATTCCTGCCCACCAGAAGAGGGCACCAGATCTCATTATAGATAGTTGTGAGTCACCATGTGGTTGCTGGGAACTGAACTCTGGATGAGCAGCCTGTGCTCTTAACCTCTGAGCCGTCTCTCCGGCCCTACTTTAAACTTTTTAATCCTTAATGTAAATGACATCGCTAACTGTATAGAGCTTTAAAAACATGACTTGAGCAGGCATGGTCAAGTCTCAGCACTTGGGAGGCTGGCCCACGAGTCTTGCTGTGAGTTTGAAGTTTGCTTGGGCTGTATGGAGAGTATAGGTCAGCCTGGGCCAGAGAGTGAGGCTTGTGTGTGCGTGCGCACACACACACAGAGACACACACACACACAGACACACAGACACACACACACAGACACACACACAGACACACAGACACACACACACAGACACACAGACACAGACACACACACACAGACACACACACACATACACACACCATACACACACACACAGACACACACACACATACACACAGACAGACACACATACACACACACAGACACACACACACAGACACACACAGACACAGACACACAGACACAGACACACACACACAGACACACACACATACACACACACACACATACACACACACACATACACACACCATACACACACACACAGACACACACACACACACAGACACACACACACAGACACACTCACTCCTGCCACGCCCTCCCCCAAAAGAGACAAGCCATCACTTGCTAAAGGAAACACTTTCTGAACTCTATAAAGTAGACACTAAATGAAAGAAACTGTTCTCCTAACAGAAAGCTGCACTTCTTAGAAGGTTCACGACACTCAGAACCCCTTGGTTCCTGATTGGGCCTCTTATTCTTCCTCACATAAATGGAAGGAGCTGAATTCTTTTTTTGTTTGGTTTTGGTTTTTGAGACAGAGTTTCTCTGTGTAACAGCCCTGGCTGTCCTTGAACTCGCTCTGTAGCAGGCTGGCCTGGAACTCACAGAGATCCGCCTGCCTCTGCCTCCTGAATGCTGGGATTAAAGGTGTTCAGCACCAACACACCAACACACGTCTTGAATTCTTTTTATTGAAATTTTTATTTTATTATTATGTGCAAGTGTGTTGTTGAGGGTGGTGGTTTCGTGCCTCACGGTATGTGTGCGGGTCAGAGGACAACTTGAAGGAGTCAGCTCTCTCCTTCCACCATGTGGGGATCAAACTCACATGGGCAGGCCTGGTGGCAGTTCCCTTTACCCACTGATCCGTCCTGCCAGCCCAGGAACTGAGCTCGTCTGTACGGCTTACAGTAAACTAGCCCCTAGTGACATGGCATTCCCTTCCCAGAGGGAGGAATTTGGGGAGGACTGGCTCTCTCCTTTGGGAACTGCTCCTCTTCAGCCTCAGTCAGCTTGTCCTCTCCCCACAGAGAAAGCGTCGGAGGAGCCCAGCCCCGAGCTGGTGAGCCTGCCCTACCGGATGGTGTTTGCCGTGGCCTCCGAGGACTCCGTGCTGCTCTATGACACTCAGCAGCCTTTCCCATTTGGCTACGTGTCTAACATCCATTACCACACCCTGAGTGACATTTCCTGGTGAGTAGCTAACAGACAGAGGATGTGGAGGAGGTGGGGCCTCTCCGACAGGGAGTGTTTTGTCTCCACAATCTCCAATTTGGTCTTGTTCCCCAGTTTCTATTTTGTTCCTGGTGTGTGTGTGTGTGTGTGTGTGTGTGTGTGTGTGTGTGCACATACATGTACATAGTGTGCATCTGAACGTCAGAGAACAACTTACAGGAGTCTGTTCTCTCCTTCCACACGGTTCCAGGGATCTGAACTGAGGTCATCGGTCTTGCACACAAACATTCTGACATGTTGAGCCATCTCTCTTCCCAGCAGTGAGTTCTGATGCCATGCACATAGCTCTGTGGGGTCAGCCAAATCCCAGTTAGCTGAGGGGAAGCCCTGGGGACTTGTTGGTCAGAGACCTCACCTGCCAGGATCACGTGACACTGCCCTTCCTCGATGCCTTAGCTCCTGGCAGACTCCATTGCCTTGGGCTCTCCTGTACCCCAGCAGCCTGGCCACTCCATTATTCTTACCCTCCCCCCAATGCCATGTAGCTTCGGGTGGCCTAACTCTATTCTGTGCCTGAGGATGACCTTGAAATCCTGATCCTCCAGCTTCCCCTTGCCTTGTGCTGGGGTGAGAGGCATTTACCCACAATCCCAGTTCATGCTTGGTACTGGACCCGGGGCCTCAGACACACTAGACAGGAACTCTACCGACCGAACTACCTCTGTAGGTCCTTTGTTTTTCTTTAAATTTTTTAATATAAGATTTTTTATTTAGTGTGTGTGTATGTGTGTGTGTGGGGGGGGGTGTGCCACAGCTCACATATGGAGGTCAGAGGTCAGCTCCGTAGAGTTGGTCCTCTGCGGTCTCCTCACATAGCTCCCGGGAACAGCTCATGGTCAGGCCTGAACAGCAAGCGCCTTCACTGACTGACCTGTCTCAGCCGCCCTAAATTTATTCTTTATGTTGAGAAAAGAAAAGATCGCCTCACATTTATCCAGGTGAAGGTGATGGGAGGGCACATAGATCCCGGTGGCTCCGGAGACTGAGGTGGGATTGGGAAAGGACACTGCGTGCCTGAAGAGTGTGTTCAAACCGTCTGTTGTGCGGTTCCCCTGACTGTTGCCTTCAAACAAACACAACTTGTGATTGGCTCCACCTTCCATTTCCTGCCTGGTCTTGGAAGTGTGAGCGTGATCTGTAGACGTCAGTAACTGACTTCTTCCTTGTTCTGGGAACACAGGTCCAGTGATGGGACCTTCCTGGCCATTTCCTCCACGGATGGTTATTGCTCGTTTGTGACCTTCGAGAAGGGTGAACTTGGCATACCTTTGAAGGAGAAGCCAGTTTTGAGCATAAGAACTCCTGATACAGCAAAGAAAACCAAGATCCAGACACACCAGGGATCTTCACCAGGATCCAGATCGGTCGAAGGGACCCCCACTGGCAGAATCCAGGACCCCAGCAGTCCCTGCACCACCCCCTCACCAACCACACAGTCTCCAGCTCCGTCTGCCATCAAGGACAGTCCCTCAGCCACGCCTGCTGGCAAAAGCTCCTTGCCACGACCTTCTGAGGAGAAGACCCTGCAGCCCGCTAGTCAAAACACAAAAGCCCCTCAACCCCGGAGGGTCACACTAAACACGCTGCAGTCCTGGGGCAAGACAACTCCCCGGTAAGAGCATTTGACAAAACAAGAAACTGTCATTGGGAAATGAGCCCCGGCAAACACTGAAGGGGCCACTTCCCTCCTTCTGGACCTGTGTGTCCTACCTAGGGGTAAAGCCTAGCCTCTGCCCGTGGTACCATCTGTGATGTATGCTAGGTGGCCTGCCTCCCCTGCCGTCGGTCCTGGGTCTTTTCTTCTGTCTTCTTGCCTTGTCTCCTGACTCTGCTGTCGTGTTTCCAGAGTACACTCTGCCCTTTGCGATCTTCGTGCCTGCTTCCTGGGGGAGGCCCTGGACCAATTTGAGTGCATCTTCTGTCGTTCTGGTCTTGTGACCCCCGCCCCGGTCGTGTTCTCTGGCAGGGGTTTGTTCCTCTTAGGTTATGAGCATACAAGGACAGGAAGAGCCCTCTTTTCAGCCAGCGACACCAGGCACCCCGTGGTATAGGAAATCACGGGAGTGCTACATCACGGAGCTCTCCGACACTCACTAAATGCCTGAAACAGTCACTGAGAAGGAGGAAAGCCTTGTTTGGCTCACAGGCTCTGAGGCATCGGTCCACAGTGGATCGCCTCTTAGCTCTGGGCCATGTCACTACAGGATGGTGGGCGTGTGGGGGAAGGAGGCTGCTCATCTCATGGAGGAGAGGACCCACCAGGGAAGAAGGAACCAGTGTCCCTGTATCCCCTTCAAGGGCACCCTCAGTGACCCAGCAGCATCCCTTGGACCTCCTTCCCATAACACCACAGCCCAGGGACCTTCTGGGCCTTTGCAGGAGGCTTATCCACACCATCACAGGCACATTCTTGTAAACTTCGAGCCTTGTATTTATTTATTTAAAATGGGAGCAGGGTCTCACGGAGCCCAGGCTGGCCTGGAACTTTCTGCAGTCCTCCTGCTCTGTCCCGAGTGCTAGGGTCATCTAGTTTTATGTACTGCTGGGGACTCTGTCCGTGCTAGGCAAGTACCCTACCAAGTGAACTACATTCCCAACTCCTGATTTAATTTTGATTAGTACATTATTACCATATGTTCCCATGGGATACATTGCGTTTGTTTTTTTCCAGACAGGGTTTCTCTGTGTAGCCCTGGCTGTGCTGGAATTTGCTCTGTAGACCAGGCTGGCCTGAAACTCAGAGGCCTGCCCTTGCCTCATGAGTGCTGGGATTAAGGCATGAGCCACCAACACCCAGCACGTTATGGTATTTTGGTATGCGTGTACGTTGCGTATGGGTCCAGTTGGGTCATTTAGCATTTCCATCCCTAAGCAGGTAGCCTTTTGAGACTCTGCTCTTACGCACATCCCCATTGTTAACCATGTCCCTCGGCTGTGCTCTGGGCCACCAAAACTTACTCTTTGTCTAGCAGTGACACTGCCAACTGCCGAGCCCCTTGTCCCTCTCCTCACTCCAGCCTCCGTCACGCTCTCACTCCCTGTGAGATCAATCCACGTGGCATGATGGCACGCACCTCCAGGCACTTGGGAGGCTGAGGCAGAAAGACTGAGTTTGGGGCATCCTGGACCACGTAATAAGTTCCAGACCAGCTTGAGTACATACAAGACCCTGTCTCAGTCCCCCATCCCTACCCCCAAGAAAAATCCATGAGCACAACCCTTCTGATCCCTCATCTCGAGGAGATCCTGGTCTTGTACTCAGCAAGTCTTCCAGGCTTATCCACGTGACACAAATGGGGGATTCCCTCCTTCAGGGCTGAGGAGAGCTGCTGTGTGCGCATCTTCCTGAGCTGCTTGGCTGTGGGCATTGGTGGGCTGGGGCCTCCCGGGTGATGTCCTGGCCACAGCCATCTGCTAGCATGCATTTGTGCGGGCATTTCCTGCTGCAGACAGCTGCTGCCCACGTCCTTCTGCACCAGGAGGTGCCAGTGCCAGCCCGGGTTTTCCTTCCTTCTTCATCTCTGATGCCCAGTTGTCCCCTGACACTGCACTGCCCACTCCACCCGTCCCTTCTCATCCTCTAGGTGGACTCAGTGAGGTGTGGGCTGCTAGGTTGGATTCCCACTTGCCTCCCAGTCTCCTGCTGTGTGCCTCCGACCATTAGTGAATTCATAATACAATTCAAATGTAATGTTTGGCTCTTTTGAAATCTATTTTGTATAGAATAAGAATGCATTTTAAAAAACTGTGTGTGTGTGTGCATGCACGCGCGTGCACACGCATGAGTGCACATACTCATGTGCACACAGGTGCCTTTGGAGGCTAGAAAATGGTGTCAGGTCCCCTAGACATCCTTGACAGTCCTGGGAGCTGTACTTGGGTCCTCTGGCAGAGCAGCAAACACTCCTCATTTCTAAACCATCTCTCCAACCCCACAATGTGGTGGATTTTTCTTTTTTTGTCTCTTGGTGTTTTGAAACATGATTTTACCATGTATCCCTGGCTGTCCTGGAACTCGCTGTGTAGACCAGGCTGGCCTTGAACTCACAGTGATCCACCTGCCTCTGCCTCCCTGAGTGCTGGGGTTAAAGGCGTGCGCCACCACCGCCACCACCAGGCATAAGATGTGTTTTTAATATTCTGTTTCTTTTAGGTGTGGGAAGGCATTCTTTGAGATATTTTTGGTGTTAAATTGCTTCTCTTGATGTCTTCTGATCCATTTACCAAGTTCCCTGCAGTTTTTTTTTTAAAGATTTATTTATTTATTATGTATACAGTGTTCTGTCTGCATGTGTCCCTGCAGGCCAGAAGAGGGCGCCAGATCTCATTACAGATGGTTGTGAGCCACCATGTGGTTGCTGGGAATTGAACTCAGGACCTTTGGAAGAACAAACAGTGCTCTTAACCTCTGAGCCATCTCTCCAGCCCCTCCCTGCAGTTTTAACTTTAAAAAGAAAACACTAGTTATTGGGAAGCAAAACTCCAAATTTAAAAAGGGACCATGTGTGTTTTGGGTTCACATTCTGCAAGGTGTGAACTAGACTCCTACCCAGCAGGGCTCAGCTTTTGGAACTTGGTGATTGGTTATGGTGACGGTTGACTATGAACTGTGGTGGCAGAGCCTCCCACGAGAACATTGTCCTCACTGGGCATGGCAGCATGTCACAACGTTTACGACCCTGCTGGATATGCTGTGGGGGAAAATCTATGCATTTCCTTTGGTGGTTTTGAAACTTAGCTTTATACCTAAACAGTTTCTCTGACACTAAGGAGCAGCTCCCCCTTTTACTTTTTCTAATTAAGGAGAATAAACTTAACACCGTTAAAAGCAGAAGCTTCGCCAAATCCACTGCCCACCAGCGGAACTGCCCCCTCCTCCACAGAAGAGATGGAGCCAGGTAAGAGGGTAGTTCCGGCTTTGGCAGGCATTTCATCGATAGGATGTGTTCTTTGGAAGTTAACACCTGACCTTATAAAGAAAGCTCTGAGAAGGCCAGTGTCCTATTGCAACCGTCCTTTGGACATGATGGCATTTGCTTTACCAGGAGTAAAGTGACCCTTGCACTGAACGGTAGAGGCTTCTGGGGGATAGGTCTCTCCACTTCATGCCAGCTGACGTCTGGGGCAGACGAGTAGTATTGTAGGGGACTTAATAACATCCCTGATGCCACCTTTTTTTTTTTTTTTAAAGGATTTATTTATTTAATGTACTTTGGGGTTTTTGTTTTTTTTTTTTTTTTTGGTTTTTCGAGACAGGGTTTCTCTGTGTAGTTTTGTGCCTGTCCTGGAACTCACTTTGTAGACCAGGCTGGCCTCGAACTCACAGAGATCCTCCTGGCTCTGCCTCCCGAGTGCTGGGATTAAAGGCGTATGCCATCACCGCCTGGCTTACTTTGGGTTTTGTCTGCAGGAATGTGTGAGGGTGTCAGATCCCCTGGAACTGGAGTTACAGAAAGTTGTGAACTGCCGTGTGGGTACTGGGAATTGAACCTGGGTCCTTTGAAAGAGCAGCCAGTGCTCTTAACCTCTGAACCATCTCTCCAGCCCCAACCACCTTTTTCTTTTTTTTTAATTTTATGTGCATTGGTGTTTCGTCTGCATGTGTGTCTGTGTGAGGGTGTCAGATCCCCTGGGACTGGAGTGACAGACACTTGTGAACTGCCGTGTGGGTGCTGGGAATTGAACCTGGGTTCTCTAGAAGAACACTCAGTGCTCCTAACTGCTGAGCCACCTCTCCAGTCCCCACCTGATGCCACCTCTTACCCTGTCACACCCTCAGCTGTTGCAGATGTGGCCCGTCTTGACACACAGTCACCTTGGTGTACCTCTGCCTTGTGGCAGTACCAGATCTCACAGGCCATTCGCCCCTCATCTTCACTCTGTATTTCCTGTCGCCTGACCTGACTCGCCCTCACTGCTTGCTAACCTTATGCCTGTTCATTTTTCAGAGATGCCTGGCGAGCCCCAGGACGAGCCTCCCGAAGTGAAAAGGCCCAGACTTCCGGAACATGAAGGAGGTGCCCAAACCCTGGGTCCTGATGAGGCTCCCAAGTCTTCTTGAGGCTTACCGGGGTCCGGCACCCCTGTGTGCAGGAGGCCCATGAGCTGAGAGGCTGGTTACAGTGGTATTGGAGCGGAATAAATACCCATGAGTTGATTCCCGTAGAGAAATGTGTCTGCTGACTTTGCTCCAGCAGCCTGCATACCCTTCTCTGTCATCCCTTTCTACGGGGACTCTGTGGAGCGAGGCCAACGCCTCTTTGTTTGTTTGTTTGTTTTGTTTTGTTTTTCGAGAGGGTTTCTCTGTGTAGCCCTGGCTGTCCTGGAACTCACTCTGTAGACCAGGCTGGCCTGAAGCACACAAGAGATCCACCTGCCTCTGCCTCCCGAGTGCTGGGATTAAAGGCGTGGGTCACCACTGCCCGGCTAACGCCTCTTTGATGAGTTTCTGAGACTAGGAAATGTGATCTGCACCTGGGTCCCTTCACTTGAGGGACTTAACACACTTGGGTGCTGAGGAGAAGAAACAGGAGGGGCAGGCCACCTGGACCACAAATGAGAACTCCAAGTGGAAGCATGCAGTGCTCCCAGTGACCACTGGAGGTCACTCGCTCACTGACTCTGCTCGGAGGCCTTGAGGGCTGTCCTGCCTGGCCTTGCAGCAGGCATGGCCAGAGTGGTCTCCCACGTCAGCTTAAGGCCCTGGTGGCCAGAGCTGGACACACATGCAAGGGAATTATGAGTGAAACGTGTGAATGCTCATTGGTTCATTTGTGCTTCCTCTGGTTTTGTACGTGTATGTGCACGTGTGTGTGCGTATGATCCGTGTGCACATGCCGAGGTCAGAGAACAATCTGGTAGTTGGGTCTCTTCTTTTGACAGTGTGGGTCTTGAGAACTGAACTTGGGTCTCCAGGCCTGGCAGCAGGCTCCTTTATCTGCTGAGCCATCTCAGCAGCCTGTGTGGTGGTTGAGGAGATCTCTTCAGTGTGGCCTCTGCCTCGTGTCTTGTATGGAATGTACCGTTCTCACCAGCAAAGCCTGGGCTTTCCTCCAGTTTGGGCTCTGAAGGGAGGTGTGAAGAGTCTGTAAAGTTGTGGTAAGGAGTACTTAGCACTGATCACCCAGGGGTACTTATTTCTGAATACTCAACTGACTTGGTGTCCTCAGATGTTGTCCCCAAAAGGCATCTCAAGTGGGATTTGCTCTAGGTTACTTGTCCTCTGGTCAAGGCCTTTGTCAGACCTTGGGGAAAACATGAATTTGGAGGAGAGGAGACGTGGGAGGCCCTGGCAGCGCCCCTTCCCTGGTCTCCCTTTCCCTAGCAATTCCCTTCTTCCCTCTTATTTCCCACCCCACCCCACCCCTGCCTATCCACCCTAGAGTGGTGGACCATTGGGTCCCAGCCTGCTTTGCTCAGAAAGCAGGATAAAATCAACCCCCATGTGGGTTAGGTCGTTAGAGTCAGCCTCTGTGGGTGAGCCAGGCATAGTTAGTACTCACCCCAGAGGCTCCAGGGCAGCCAGCGTTGAAGGGTCCCCTCTGGGGAGCTGAGGGAGCTGGAGGACACTTCAGAAAGGCAGGTGGGACTTGACCTCAGGAAATCGGTAAGAGACGTGTAGATGTAGCTGCCCAAGACACTCCTGGTTCTCCAGAGAACAGAGCCAGTGGGAAGGGCGGCCGTGGACTAGGGAGGGTGGACGTGGACCAGGGAGGGTGGCAGGAAGCAGGTCTGCTGCAGGCTCCCCTCGTGCCTAGAGGGGCAGTTCAGCCTCAGGTGTTGGAGTGGTTCCACTGCACTGAAGACAGGCTGCTTACTCAGTGTCCGTGTTCTGTTTTGTGTGGGTCCGTGAAGGAATTAGGGTCACTCCAAGGTGAATTTTAGGTTTAGCCAAACAGCAGGGGAATCAGCCGGTGAACTGACAGTTACTTTGAAAAACTTTTTTTTGTTGTTACTATTTATACCTCTTAGCAAGTCAGTTTCCACAGATCAAAACCTCTTATCTGAAGCTGTTTGAAGGAGCCAGATGCCCTAACGATTCTCAGCAGTGAGACATCTTGGTTTTCCTCCCATAACTAAGTTTTGAAAAGGCTCTGAGTCCTTTAGGAAGAACTCAGATAAGAATCAAACACTTCAGAGTTGCACACCTTTAATCCCAGGACTCAAGAGCAAGAGGCAGGTGGATCTCTGTGAGTTCAAGGTCAGCCTGGTCTACAAAGCAAGATCCAAGTAACAGTCAGAAATGGTAGTTCAAAGCCCAGATGCAATGCTCTTCAGCACCTCTCGCTACGCTCAGACTTGAGAATTAAACTTTTTAAGAATATTTGATGTGTATGAGTGTTTTGCCTGAACTTATGTATGTGCACCACATGGGTACCTGGTGCCCAGGAAGGCCAGGAGAGGGCGTCTGATCCAGTGCAGTGATCAGCTGTCTTGTGGGGAACTGGGGACTGAACCCGGGTCCTGTGCACAAGCAGCGTGTGCCGTTGACCTCTGAACCATCCAGCCTCCAGGGATTTAACTTCTAATTGCATCTAAAAACTCTCGGAGTTGACTCACAAAATTAGCCACCAACTCGGGACAACAGGGGGAACTGAGATCAAACGCACGCACCTCAGTGAGTTGAACCTGCCTAGACCAGAGCAGTCTGCAGCCTGAGTCTGTGGCTGATTTACCTCCCAGATGCTGAGTAGAATCCCTCCATCCAGACGTCCTTCCTCACCTTCAGAACGAAAAGACACTGGACCAGTATGAGAGCGACTGAACATTGGAACGGCCTCAAAGATGGAGGCCGTTCCTTCCCAATGAGCAAACACACTTGATCAAAAGCCCTGGTGGGTTAATCTGTCCCTGCTGCTGATTCTTACCCAGCCTCAGCTTCCCTCTGGCGACAAGGAGCTCACCGCTGAGGGGCTGGGTGCTTCTCCATGGGGGCCCCTCGGGTGGCCTTACCCTCCGCTGAGTCGAACCCCGGTTCAGCTTGCATTTGCTGGGCCCCACACAGCAGCCCGCACTCTTCCCCGGTACTCAAGACAACTCCACTTCCCGTGGGCTTTCTCTTCCAGGCTAAGCACCCTTGGGGAGAGGGGGCCTTCAGACTTAGAAGCTGCCAACCCCTGCACTTCCCTGGGTGGAGGAAACCAGGAGGCAGAGCCATGGAGCCACCTGGCAGGAGGGACAAAACAGGGTCTGTGCTTTCGGCCCTAGCCCATGAAGCTACTTTTTCTTCTCAGGCAAGCGCTGTGGGTTTGTCCGGGGCTCCTGGTTCCTGGCGGCTGGACAAATGGAAGAAATGGTCTGGCTAGCCACAGACCCATGTAATCCTCAGGCCCTGCTGGGCAAGTGTCCCAGCCCCAACTGGAGGACCTGAACCTCCTCTACCCTCCTGAGTCCCAGGCTGCCAGATTTGTCTCCATCCTCCCTGTGGCTTGGCTTGCCTCTACTCAACCACTGGGGCCATGCAACTGTGACTTGAGTTCCCAGGACAACATTGCGGAGCTAAGACAAAGGGCGTGGATGAGCCGGTGGACCTGCCCAGCTTTGATTGCAGAGGCTGGTCCTCAGAGCAGCACTCCTCAGTCTGTTTATGGCCCAGCTCCACAGCCAAGGGTGAATTGAGGGGAGTCAGGACAGGAACTCAGGCAGGGCAGGAACCTGGAGGCAGGAGCGGATGCAGAGGCCATGGAGGGGTGCTGCTCACTGGCTTGCCCAGCCTGCTTTCTTATAGAACCCAGGACCGCCGCCTAGGGATGGCACCACCATGGGCTGGGTCCTCCTCCACCAATCACTAATTAAGAAAATGCCCTACAGACTTGTGTAAACCTGATCTCATGGAGGCATTTCCTTTTCTTTCTTTCTTTCTTTTTTTTTTAAGATTTATTTATTTATTATGTATACTATGTATACAGCATGTATGACTGCACACCAGAAGAGGGCACCAGATCTCATTACAGATGGCTGTGAGCCACCATGTGGTTGCTGGGAATTGAACTCAGGACCTCTGGAAGAGCAGCCAGTGCTCTTAACCTCTGAGCCATCTCTCCAGCCCCTGGAGGCATTTTCTTAATTGAGCTCCCTCCTCAGATGGCTAGCTTGTGTCGGGCTGACAGAGAACTGTCCAGCACAGTGAGGTGAGCTTCGGCCGCTGCACGCCACACACACCTCTCCGGGTGGTTCAAAGTCACAGCTGTGTGGGGGGCTTCCATGGCAGTCTGCCGGAGCACTTGCTCCTGGGGCCTTCGGTGTCTCCAGGCTCTTTTATTTCTCCAGCGCTGGCTGGGCCCTCTGGCCTGAAGTCATTAATCATAGTTTACTTTGATTTCTCCTCTGCATAACTCAGTGTATTAATCCCTTCTGGTCAGCATACTAAGCTAATTAAATCAAGCTCTGCTCCCTCTCTTCACACACACACACACACACACACACACACACACACACACACGCCCTTACAAATATAGTCCCCAAACAGGTCAATCTGTTACAAATGCTGATGTTAATTTTAATAAAATATTAGAACAAAGGTCACATATAAATATGCTCAATAAAAATGTTTACTTTTTAAATCACAGAGCTTTCAATGGGTGGGAGAAGAGTGGTACGGTATTACTAGAGCCCCTGACATTCTATGTACTTCCGCTAGCTCTCCTGTGCCTCCGAGTGCTGGGATTAAAGGCGTGTGCCACCACCGCTCAGCTCTTATGTGTGTATTTTTTTTTTAAGATTTATTTTTTATTTTTTTAATTTATTAAGTATACAGTGTTCTGTCTGCATGTATCCTTGCAGGCCAGAAGAGGGCACCAGATCTCACTACAAGTGGTTGTGAGCCACCATGTGGTTGCTGGGAATTGAACTCAGGACCTCTGGAAGAGTACTCTTAACCACTGAGCCATCTCTCCAGCCCCGTGTGTATTTTTTTTTAATTTAACGTTTTTTAGTTACATTTTTTTCTTTTTTTAATGTGCGTATGCATTTTGCACATGTGTGGGCAGGCACGTGCCACCGTGCATGTGTGGAGGTCAGGACAGCTTGTGGGAGTGGTTTTCTCCTTCCACCGTGTGGGCTGAACTGTTTTCACACTTGGCAGCAAGCTTCTTTCCCCTTGGGCCGCCTCGCTGGCCTTTACTGTTACTTGTGTGTTATTTACGCTCTCCTCACCACCTTCCCCCTAAACACACTGGTCTCTACTTTCTACTCTGCCCTTCAGAAGGTAATAAATCTTGGGTTCATCATCAGTCTTTCCTTCCTCTTCTTCATGGTTTTTTTTTTTTTTGTATGAACTTTTATGTCCCCCCCCCGCCCCCCAGTGTTTGTTTTCTATGAAGCGTTTACAGATATGATTACTAGTCTGCCTTCAGCGTTGCCCACCTGGTAGGGATTTGATACAGTAACTTTGCTATTGTGACTTCCTAGATAGGCTGTCACTGTGCTTTGAGCTCCTCTTTAAAATGAGAGCGAGAGCGAGAGAGAGAGAGAGAGAGAGAGAGAGAGAGAGAGAGAGAGAGAGACTTTTGTTTTTACATTTCCAATAGGTTGAGCATTAATTTCTTTTTTGCTTCAACATTATCAGTTTCAGTTTTATTTATTTCAGGTTCTGCCTGTAGTTTCTGTTTCACTTCTTGGAATCTGTGGGGATTTGGGGACTGGAGGGAGGGCTTAGCAGTTAAGAACGAACATTGCTCCTGCAGGGGACCTGGATTCAGTTCTTAGCACCCACGCCGAGCCGCTCTCAACCTCTTGTAACTCCAGCTCCAGGGCATCTGACGCCCTCTTATGGCTTCTGCATGCAACTGCACTTGTGCACATACATACACACACACACACACACACACACACACACACAACTAAAAATAAGATAAATCTTTAAAAATGCATTACTTGTATGCTTCCTCCCATCTCTGCTTCAGAGTTGACCTTACCTGATGGCCAGCTGTGGGGTAGCCTGTGGCAACAGAGGCCTCGTGTTCTACTTACTGTGGTCCTTTTTACCCATCCCAAAGCCGTGCTTTTAGCTACATTCAGCCACAGATGGCTTGTTGGTCAACTACAACGTACAAGGCCATGGGAATAAAAATGTAACCATGACAGCAGAGTTCACGAACTGATGGAGAAAATGGACCAGCACTGAGTGAGCTGTGAGCACAGAGCTCAACAAAACCCGTCCTGATTCTGAGTGTCCACCACAGAGGCCGCTGGGATGAATACACCCATATCACTCCCTCCAAGGTCCACAAGGGGAGTGTGGAGCGTGCAGAATCTCCTCTTCGGGGATGAAACAAGTCATCACCCTACTTCATCTCCACAACAACTGTGAACTGTGGCTGCTCCTCCTTGTCCACACTTGACATTGTCGTCTTTTACATTTTGTTCGCTGCTGTTTCATCCTGGTTTTAATCAGCTTTGGTTTTGTAAAAATAAAAGCATGTGAGATCATTGGGTGAGATGGTGGAGGCCTATTAATCCCAGCACTGGGAACACAGAGGCAGGAGGATTTAGTTTAAAGCTAGCCTGGACTACATAGCAAGACTTTGTCTCAAAAACAAAAACTAAAAAGAGACAGAAACCAAACGGGTGTGACTGTAAGTACCTTTCAGGAGGGAGGGGTCTGGGTGGAGGACTCCCAAGGACAGCCTTAGGCTTCCCATTCCCACTTCACTTCCCAGGGCCCCCTTGCTCATCCAGCTCATGATCGACAAGGTCATGGAACGCCCACCCAAGGCAAGCATCCACTTCCTCAGACACCTGTTGAAGCTACTGGACCAAAACCCTCCTGTTTTTCTCTCTAGTTATTAGGCCAGATGAGAAGTCTATGCAAATGCCTTATGTTGGAAAAATGCCTGAGATGACTAAAGAATTTCCAGACCCCCCCAAAGCTGGAGGCAGCTGATGCCCCGGGCAGGAGCTGGTAGGCTGCCCTGGCAGAGGGAGCGCTCCAGCCAGTTAATCATTTGCCAGGCTTGCCAGCCGCCGCCGGGAAAGGTGGTGAGCATTTCAGTAGAAAGGCCCTCAGGAGAGCGGAATTAAGGTAGACCTGTGCTGGGCTGCCTACCTGCCTGTGTGAGGCTGGCTGAGCAGGAGGAGACTTGAGGAAGAGGCAGGTGATTAGCCTGGGGGTGTGTGATTTATGGGGTGACCTCCATTGGCCCTTCTCCGGCAGGAAATGGGCGGTTTACTAATGCCTTCCCTTCCACGCACCTGCAAAGCCTGTTGGTAGTATTTTAAAATAATTTACTAGATGAAGTTCTATGTTTTCCTTTGGACAGCTGCCCAGTAATCGACTCTGTTGTTTTTTTTTTTTTTAAATTCAGATTACAATGTTTTCCTGTGTCATTCTCTGTCCCTCTCTCTCTTTTCCTTTCTCTTAAGGAGAGAAAGTCTGAGGACCTTTATTTGGGTATTTTCTGAGGCAGGGTCTCCGGTATCCCAAGCCTCACTCGGACTCGTTATAGCCAGAGGATGACTGAACTTCTGAACCTCGAACTCTTGACCCTCCTGCCTCCACCTCCCGAGTACTGGGTATGTACCACAATGCCCAGTATATGGGGTGCTGGGGATTGAACCTAGGACTTCATGTATGCTAGGCTAGCGCTGTACCAGCTGAGCCATGCCCTGAGCCCCCGTGGTACAGCTAGAAACAGACCTCAAGTCTCAGATAAACCTGCCCAGTTCAGCTGTCACACCATACTCATTTTCTCCTCTCTCCCATGGGCAATCCCACCTCTTCATGTGCGTGTGCGTGTGCATGCGTGTGCATGCGTGTGCATGTGTGTGTGTGTGTGTGTGTGTGTGTGTGTAAGGGCTTCAGGTAACACATGACCCCTGAAGCAGAGGACAACTTTCAGGAGTCCTCTCCTTCCACCATGTGGGTTTCTGGGGTTCAAACTCAGGCTGTGTTCTCTTTCCCGCCTCAGTCTGTGGAACATGCCAACCCCAGCCAGAGGAACCTGACCTGGAGCTGTGACCCAGGCACCCAGCTTGAAGGTCAAAAGCCTGATTCTGTCCCTGGTTTGTCACTAAGGTAAATGCCTGTTGTACAAATTCTGGACTGCTTTGGTTCCATAGTCTTTCCGCTGTGGTCACTGTAGCCAACGTGAAGTTAGGATGTTTCAGGGAGATGTCAGAGGTCTTAGATTTCAAAAGCCATGAGAGCATTATGAGGTCCAGGAGAGGGGAGGCAGATGCCGAGTACAGGAGGGCACAGACCCATGGCAGGATATGGCTTCCTCGAGATCCACTGAGAAAAAGGTATTTTCTCCAGGGATCCAGAGATGGAAGATTCCAGTGTCTCTCCTCAGCGTGGGTGGAGGAGACATCAGAGCCTGGTGGTCCGTGTATATATAGGCTGGTCTCTCGCTTCTCCTGAAACTAGGCTCTTCCTTGCCAGGGCCCCTAGGCAGCCTGAACTGAGGAGAGAGGACCCAGAAAGCAGGGCTGACTAGGACCTCTCAGGATCAGAGCCAAGTTCAGAGAGAACCAAATGTAGCGTTTCTCAGTCCACAGGGGCAGTGCTGTAATTCATACCACATTGTAACAATGGGTTCCTGGAACAGTCTGAGTCTGACTCACGTTTCCTTTTCATTCTGACACTTGAGGTCTTGTGTCGTGCCTCAAAGGAGTCAGTCTTGGTTAAGACCTAGTCCTGAAGGTTTGAGCAGGAGGTGGCATCTACCCATGGCGTGGCGTCTACTCCACGGTGATGGCCCTGATTGTAAGAGGCTTAGAAGGGCAGAGACACTTGTCCTGGGGGTGTATGAAAACGAGAAAGAGAAAGTGATGGGACGTACTGTTACCTGCAGGAGGAAACCCAGTCTTCCTCAGATCGACTCCCAGGTTTAGATGGCCAGGTGTAGGGCAGACCTACCATGTCACTTCCTGTTAGGTGTAGGGCAGACCTACCATGTCATTTCCTGTTAGGTGTAGGGCAGACCCACCATGTCATTTCCTGTTAGGTGTAGGGCAGACCTACCATGTCACTTCCTGTTAGGTTTAGGGCAGACCTACCATGTCATTTCCTGTTAGGTTTAGGGCAGACCCACCATGTCACTTCCTGTTAGGTTTAGGGCAGACCTATCATGTCACTTCCTGCTAGGTCTAGGGCAGACCTATCATGTCACTTTCTGTTTCTCCTGGGGATTCAGATGTGTGACTGATGTTACCTTTCATCTTATGTAGTCAGGAACCCCACCCCCATGATCTATGAATGGCAGTTCCGGGAAGCTCCACATATGGCCACAAACCACCTATGTGCTGGTCAGGATTCCCATGGTGATCAGACTGGAGGGGTCCTGTGCTGGCGCTAACCTACATCCCTGCCTCATCATCCAGATTCAAGTCCTGGTTCAAATCCACTTTCTAAGGTTCTTTTATTTTTAGACTTATTACTCTATGTGCGTGCATGTGTGTGTGTGTGTGTGTGTGTGTGTGTGTGTGTGTACACACACTTGCGTGCGCCCACTATACATGCAGGTTCCCAAGGAGGCCAGAAGAGGGCGCCTAAGCCCTGGAGCTGTGGTTACAGGTTGGTATGGACTGCCTGATGTGGGTGTTGGGGTCCAAACCTCTTTTGGAGCAGCAAGTGCTCTGATCTGCCGAGCCATCTCTCCAGCCCACCTTCTCCTGTCCTGAACATTTCTGGGTCAGGCAGTTTGCTTCAGGTCTGGTTTCCTGCCTGGGTGACTGAGTGACCCATTTGGATGAACTCTTAAGAAAGGGACTATGGCATGTTTTTCTTTACTAGAGTGCTTCTGGCTATATAGTAATCTAATAATCAACCAAGGAGTTTTTGTTTTATTTTCTTCTTTTGCATTTTTCAAAGAATTTTATTTATTTTTTATTGTTTGAGACTGAGGCTGGCCTTCAACTTGCTGTGTAGTCAAGGATAGTCTTTCTTTTTTCTTTTTAGATTTATCTGTTTTATGAGTGTTTTATCTGCACGTTTGTATGAGTGCCTGGTGTTCTCAGAGATCAGAGGAGGGTGTTGGATCTTCTAGAATGGAGTTACGGATGGTTGTGAGCCACGATGTGGGTGTCGGGAACAGAATCCAGGTCCTCTGTAAGAACAGCAAGTGCTCTGAACCACTGAGCTCCTCTCCAGAGTGATGTTAAATGCCTCGCTCTTCCTGCCTCCTCCCAAATTCTGGGATGACAGGTGTGTGTCAGCACACACAGTTTAAGCTCTGCTGGGGCTAGGACCAAGGGCCTCATGCATGCTGGGCAAGCATGTTACCAACTGAGCCACATCCTTAGCTACCAGGTGGTTGAGAATCAACCACCCAAGGTCATAGACAAACTCAGATCTCCCCAGCTCCCCTGTAGCTAGAGTTTTCCTGTTTCTGCCTGGCCCAGGGTCAGAACAAATCTCTCTCATCCGCCAGTCCCACAGCTACTCAGACCCAACCGAGTAAACACACAGAGACTCATACTACTTACAAACTGTATGGCTGTGGCAGGCTTCTTGCTATCTAGTTCTTTTATCTTAAATTAACCCATTTCTATTAATCTATAAGTTGCCACGTGGCTCGTGGCTTACCGGTACCTTACATCTCGCTTTTCATGGTGGCAGCTGGCAGCGTCTCTCTGCCTCAGCCTTCCACTTCCCAGAATTCTCCTCTCTGCTAGTCCCGCCTATACTTCCTGCCTGGCTACTGGCCAGTCAGTGTTTTATTTATCAATCAATCATCCACAGCACCCCCCTTTTCTTCTTCAGTAATTACATAGTTGTATACACAGCTCTTATTCCGTTGAGTTCCTCATTTTACAAGCTGCTGATTATGAGGGAAGGCCCATCCCTGGGGACCTTCAAGCCCACTCTTATCTGACTAGTTACCTCATGTTGCTAGGTGTGCTGGCTAGTTTTATGTCAACTTGACACAGGCTGGAGTCACTGGAAAGGAGGGAACCTCAATGGAGAAAATGCCTCCAAAAGATGTGGCTGTAAGGCATTTTTGTAATTAGTGATCGATAGGGGACAGCCCAGTCCATTGTGGGTGGTGCCATCCTAAGCTGGTGGTCCTGGGTTCTATAAGAAAGCAGGCATGTAAGCAGCGCCCCTCCATGGCCTCTGCATCAGCGCCTGTCTCCAGGTTCCTGCCCTGCTTGAGTTCCTGTTCTGGCTTCCTTCAGTGATGGATTACAATGTGGAAGTGTAAGCCCAATAAACCCTTTCCTCCCCAACTTGCTTTTGGTCATGATATTTTGTCACGGCCATAGAAACCCTGAGACACCAGGAGATCTCTGTGAGGCTCATGGACAGAGTTTGTAGGTCGGACTGGCTGCAGGAAACGAAGAGGTTCCTCAGCTCTGCCCACCCCTAGGAGCCTCTGCCTGCCTAGAAATAGCAGCTCATTTCTCCCCAACATTCGGGGACCTGAGGGTCTAGAGAGCCCTGCAACATCAGGACAAAGTTGACGCCAGTGTGATGGTTAACTTTGGTTGTCAACTTAACAGGCTCTAGAACAGTGATTCTCAACCTGCCAGTCACGACTCCTAGGGGGTCACGTAGCAGATATTTACATTACAATTCGTAACAGCAGCAAAATTAAAGTTATGAAGTAGGAATGAATAATGTTCTGGTTGGGAGTCAGCATGACATGAGGAACTGTATTAAAGGGTCGCAGCTTTAGGATGGTTGAGAACCAATCATCTAGGAGATTAACTACCTGGCATGTCTATGAGGAACTTTCAAGACTGGTTAACAGGGGAAGGAAAACTGCCTTAAATGTAGGCAGCACTATCCTGTGGGCTGGGGCACCGGACTGAGAGCAGGAAGAAAGCAAGCCGAGCACCAGGATTTCTCACCCACGGCTTCCTGACTGTGGGTTCCACGTAACCAGCTGCATCATGATCCCACTGCCGTGATGGACTGAACCCTTAGACTGTAGCCACAATGAACACATTCCCCTGAGTTTCATCTTAACAGGCAGTTTGTTTGTTTGTTTTTCATTTCTGAGACAGGGTCTCATGCAGCCCAGACTGGCCTTGAACAGGCTGTATAGTCAAGAACTTCTCATCTTTCCATCTCCACTTCTAATTTCTGGGACAGCCGGTGCACACCTCCACACACAGTTTTATGTGATGCTGGGGACCAAACCCAGGGCCTGGTGCATGCTAGGCAAACACTCTCCAGCGGAACCTCATCCCAGTCCCTGACAGGTATGTTTATTATTAGAAAAGTCGCTAGTCCAGGGGTAAGGAAGTTCCCTGAGGCCTGTCTAGGTCTAGGACTTGGGTAGTGAGCCCCTTTCACCTCCCTTTTGGATATTTGTTATCACCTTTGTGATCATGGGCCAGGGTCTCCCCAGGCAGAGCCACTGAGCTCTCCTGTTCCACTTCAGTTCTCTTGTGGATCTTTCCTCCACACTCAAAGCCTGGGACCGAGGCTGAGGCACAGCAAGGATGCGAGCCCAGAACCACCGTTAGGCTGCGGGAGGGAGGTTGGGGGAGACATTATTCAGCTCTCTGGTCATGTGATTGAAGCCAGAAAGGACAGACACTAGGATTCTCGAAGCTTTCAAGCCCCACCCAACTTTCTAGGAGTTTTTTTTTTCTAGTTGAAGGAGCCCTCTAGAACCTGTTGTCATGACAACTAGGACTGATCATCCCAGAAAAAAAGTCTAGCAAATTCAATTAAGTCCTGGGGGCCAAGCACTCCTGACTGAACATCTGGCCAACGCATAGTAAGTGGAGGCACCAGACACGCTTCCCTTTCAGCTCACTAAAGTGGGAACTGTTGGGCCAGCAAGATCACTCAGTGTGGAGAGATGTTTGGGCAGGCCCAGTGACCTGAGTTTGATCTCAAGTCCCACATGGTGGCAGAAACAGACTCTCTTTCTCTCTCTTCCTGTCTCTCTTCCTCTCTCTCTCTCTCTCTCTCTCTCTCTCTCTCTCTCTCTCTCTCACACACACACACACACACACACACACACACACACACACACCAATACATTATTTTAAAATGAGAATGCTTTGCAGGTAGACAGCAACCTCTTTACTTTTGCTCGAGGCTTCTGTGACTTCCTGGGGGTGGGGTGTGGGGTGGGGCACAGCAATCGGCTGTCTGTGATTTTCCCATCATGCACTAGTGGATGCTAGTGCTTCAGTGTCAGGCTCGGGGTCCTCATCCTGAGTGTGGCTGCACAACCAGGATACTCCAAATCCCTAGGGCTCAGATGAGATTTTCCATACCTGATGCAGGACCTACTGCTGTCCACCTCACAGACCCACCTCCAAGAGGCTTGTTCCTGGGCCGCAAACCAACCCCGTGGGCCCAGCTTCCAGGCCACTCTTTATTGAGCTCCTATTAGATCACTCACATAAATACATAGAATAAATACAAAAACAGCACTTCTAGAAGTCTTTGCTTTGAAGAGCACCCTTCCCATGTGTTCTGGGCTCACTTCCACACATGCACGTGGGTCTCTGAGTCCCCCCTGCATCCGTCAGCAGTCCCTCGGGGCCCAGCAGCCCTGGCAGAGGCCTGGGGAAGGAACTCACACGTAATCATTCAACCTGTACCCACTGTGCGAGGCTGAGGTCACCGAGGGGGCACGGTTGTCCTTGTAGGCTGCTGGTGGGCGGTAGGCAGGGGCAGTGGCCGTGGTGGTGGCCCCAGCCCTGGACTGGGCCTGGTAGGGCCGGTAGGGGGCCTCATCCTGGCAGGACAAGCAGAGTAGGGTGCCCCCGATGAGAGACAGGGAGGAGGAGATGAAGCCCAGGTACAGGGCCTGGCCGATCTCGAACTTCATGCCGCTGGGCAGCAGCGGGTTGTAGAAATTCTGCACCACATCGTTCGTGGTCCAGGACACGGCCACCATGCACAGCAGGCCGGCCAGCAGGAAGAGCGCACCCCCCAGCACCGCGAAGGTGGTCTTGGCGGGTGTGCCCTTGGCACAGCGAGTGCACTTCATGCCCACCACAGCACAGGCGGAGGCCATGCCCGACAGCAGGCAGGAGATGACCATGAGTGCCCGGGCTGCTTGTAGGTCCCGGGGCAGCGCCAGCAGCGAGCGGTAGATCTGGCACTGGTAGATGCCCGTGCTGTGCCACACGCACTCCATCCACAGCCCCTTCAGGTAGGACACGGCAGTCAGGATGTTGGTACCCACGTGGGCCGTCCTCCGCCAGTGTGGCAGGATAGTGGTGATGAGCGTTCCCACCATGCCCAGGAAGCTAAGCAGGAAGCCCAGGAGCTGGACGGCTGTGCTGGCCATGGCCAAGGGCCCCCGCTAGCCGCGCGGGGCAGCGCCCAGGTCCCCAGGGGTGGGTCTGGTCCTTAGGTGCCCGCAGGAGGCCTAATAAAGCCGAGGAGGAGAGGGAGGGCGAGAAAAGGGAACTGGGTTAAATATTATCTCGATGCACTTATTTCTGTCGCCCAAACACTGTTCCATAGGCAGTTGGTATGATAATTAACATATCCTAAAAATAAAATGGTTTGGGGGACTTCACAGGGTGGACAGACAGATCTGGAAGAGAGAGATGCAGGTCCCAGCAGCCTGTGCTTCCTGGAGACCCTCAGGGAATTGCACTTCAGAGGCCCCATTCTGAATGTCTCCTGGGAAGCTTCATGGGAAGCACGTGGAGGAAGTTCTGCCTTTTGTCTACCCTCCAGTTTTTCTGTTACACCTGGACCTTCCTTCTGTTTGGTCAATCATTAGAGATGACAAATGTTATCCACACAGCCTGGACTGACTGGCACATGTT
The DNA here is from genome assembly GCF_949786415.1 of Peromyscus eremicus. Lineage (NCBI taxonomy): Eukaryota > Metazoa > Chordata > Mammalia > Rodentia > Cricetidae > Peromyscus > Peromyscus eremicus. Next base: position 4,544,216 of record NC_081428.1, on the reverse strand, counting down.
AAGGTGTGACTGGGAGAACAGCCTTGGGTGGCTGTGTCTCTAAGGCGGTGACTTCCTCAGGCACCCCAGAGGCAGGCCAGAGGCTGCTTTGGAATTCAGAGCTGATGGGACATCAAGGTTGCTGACTGCTGCCCAGGGACAGGTTTCCCAGGTGGCCAGGAGCTTAGGTTCTGTAACAGGGTATAGCCCCCCCACCCCCCACCCCCCCACCCCCGCCCAGCTTAGGGCCCAGCTCTGCCTTGCTAACCACAGAGGCAGCCCAGGGTGGGGAATTCCCTCAAGCAGGAGTCAGGTCAGTCCTCAGTTGCTCCAGGTGGCCCTGGGTGGGACTACACTGGGCTCCCTGGCTGACCCCTGACCCTGAATTCTAGAGCCTGTTCAACCCTTCCTTGTGGAGTTACTCATTAAGGACCGTAAGGAAAGCTTGCCTGCCTGAGTCTACCGGCTTGGCGAGTGGACCAGTCTGGGGAGGTCTCAGTGTGTATTTATAAAAAGCAAAGAGGGCTAATTTTAGAAATCAGTAGGTTGCTATTTTTAATTTGAGGATTTTCTAATTTAAGACGTGTTAATGAGCCCCCCCACACACCTCCAGCTCCCCCCCCCACACCTCCAGCTCCCCCCCACACACACCTCCAGCTCCCCCCCACACACACCTCCAGCTCCCCCCCACACACACCTCCAGCTCCCCTCTCTCTCTCCCGTAGCAGCATTGGCTGCTGGCATCAAGCATTTCTTCCTGGCCTCAATCCTCACTTTAAGGCCGTTCGTTCTGTAGAGAACATATTAACTGAACGGCTCCTTGGAAGCCTCGTGACTCTCCTCCCAAGCTGCTGTTTGCATAGGAAGGCCCTGCTTCCTGCTGGAGCTGTGTGCACCCGGCAGCGGGGTGTGTGTGTGTGTGTGTGTGTGTGTGTGTGTGTGTGTGTGTGTGTACTGGCCCCCCCCCAGGGCTGACTTTGGAGTTCCCAATGGGCTACTGTTTTCCCCACAGGGATGTGTCTGCCTGTGCAAACATTTGCAAGAGAGATGCAGGTCCAAGACAAAGGTTCTGAAAGCCCCCGGTGGGCCAGGTGGGCAGCGCGGCATCTGACAAGGTGAAGCCATCAGGTCTTGTGTGTGTGTGTGTGTGTGTGTGTGTGTGTGTGTGTGTGTGTTTCAGGGGGCTTCCCTGCACCCTAAAGAGTCTTAGAGATGGTTGTTACAGCTCCACACTTTCTACAACTTTAAGTTTCCTGTCCGTCTTGCAGGCACTGATAGTTTAAACTGACAGGACTTTCTAGGCCGTTCACGAGGTCTGTGAGAATCACAGGCAGGTAATTACACAACCAGAACTAAATGACATGATAGTGCCTACTGTGCTCATTCAGGACACCAGTGGGAGATGTCTTCCCCCAAGTCACACAGAAATGACACGTTGTAGCTTAACCCATGTCTGTAAAGAAAATGCCTTTTCCAAACAAGAACGCTTGTGTTGGTTAGATGAAAACCAATTCGGGGTGCAGGACCTCAGAGGTCATTTCTACTTCGGTAAGTTGCAAGAGCCGCCAGATTCGGTGTAAAACACCGAAAGTCACCTGGATCCCAGGAACTCTAAGCGTTTCCCAGGAGGCATCATCCCACTACTCAAACTCTTTACAAATACAGATCAGGGCTGGCAACAGGCTCAGTGGGCAGAGGTGCTGTTGCCAAGCCTGAGGGACCCGAGTTTGGTCCCTGCGATCCAAACGGTGGAAGGGACTGAACCAACCCTTCAAGGTGTCCCCTGATCTCTGTCTGCACGTCCCCCCACATATGTGCACATATGTACATGCATAACATACTAAACGAATAATTTTAAGAATACAGATTGTCAATATTTTAAGATGAAATAACTGAGTTTCAGTAAAAAAAAAACAAAAAAAAAACAAAAAAAACCTGATTTTTTTTTTCTTTTTTCCCAGAGCTGAGGACCGAACCCAGGGCCTTGTGCTTGCTAGGCAAGCACTCTACCACTGAGCTAAATCTCCAGCCCCAAAAAACTGTTTTTATAGCTGTTCTTTTCCTAGTTGCATAGATATGCTAGGTTATTTTTCATTTTTCAAAAACCTGCCTTATAAGAGCAAAGCCCTCTTAAGCGCTGAGCCATCTCTCCAGGCCAAGATTAGTGTCTTTAGGAGAAGATAGAAGACACATGAAGACTAAGAGAAAACATGGTGCAAAGATTGATGCAGAGTTTGGAGTGATGCATCTAGAAGCCCAGAATGTTCCAGATCCAGCAGCCAGTGGAAGCTTGGACAGTCTTGGGACAGGCTGCCCCTCACAGCCCTCAGGAGGAGCACCCCTGAGGAGCCTAGGTCTATGGTGGTATTTTATTTGTACTGAATTGTGATTTTATTTGTATGTTAATAAATAAAGTTGCCCGGGGGTCAGAGCTATTAGAGCCATAGCAAAAGCTGGATCTTTGTGGTGTACACCTTTAATCCCAGCACTAGGTAGATTTCTGTGTGTTCAAGGATACAGCCAGCATTGGAGACACATGCCTTTAATCTCAATACCAACCATAGAAGACCTGGAGGGCTGTACAGACAGGCAGTGACAAGGCAGTCACGTGGTTGGGTTTACAACCAATAAGAAGGCAGAACAGAAAGTCTATATAAAGACAAACAGACAGGAAGTAGGTCTCTTTCGGAGAGGTCTCTTGGCTAAAGAGGCTAGCTGCAGCAGGTGGGTAAGGCTCTTAGCTCTGATCTCTTGGCTTTCTTCTTTGCATTGGTTCTGTGTTTCTTATTTAATAAGATGGTTGGATACATCTACATAGGTCCCAGACTTCTAGAATCAATTTCTGTTCGTTAAGTGTCCCCAGCTACTCTCCCTCCCTCCAGTTACTCCCCCTCCCCAGCTACTCCCCTTCCTCCAGCTAATCCTCCTCCCCAGCTACTCCCTCTTCTTCCAACTACTCCCCACTACCCCCAGTTACTCATCCTCCCTCCAGCTACTCCCCCCTCTCCCCAGCACTGTCTACTTAGCTCGGGAAGTTAGAGAAAAACACACCCAAGTCTGAATACAAGAGTGAGCCTCCTCCAGAGCAGAGTGCTGAAAAAATCTGGTGCCTTTGTGTTGGTCACTCCATTAAACAAACCAGCATCTACCTTCATGTCCCTAAATGTAGAAGACAGAAAAAGAGGAGGAAGATCTGGGAAATCTCCTGTAGATATGAAGTTCAAAGACAGGCTTTGTCTAAGTGGCCCACACAGGGTTCAAATGACTGGGCTTCTCCACATTAAATAATAATAATAATAATAATAATAATAATAATTTAACCTAGGAAGAGTTTGAGGCTAAGGTGTGTGTGTGTGTTCAGCTTGTTGCCTGCACCCAACCACTGTCTGTCTGTCTTTCTTAGGTTGGTTGTCTGCTTTTCTTTCTCCTTTCTTAAAAAAATTATTAATAATGTGTATGTATGTGTGCCTGCAGCGTGTGTGTGTGTGTGTGTGTGTGTGTGTGTGTGTGTGTGTGTGTTGCCCATGGAGGTCAGAGGGGGTCGGATCCCCTGGAACTGGAGTTACAATATGAGCCACCCAATATGGCTCCTGCAAGAACAGTAGATGCTCTCAACCAGGAAGCCATCTTTCCAGTCCCCCCACAAACCCCTGGACAGTGTCTGAATTACTGTCCGTTCTTAAATCAACATGTCTTGGTTTTATAGATCATAAAATCCCAAATTTGGGGTGTGGGCCAGGTGTGGATAAGATGACTCAGTGGTTGCCCAGGCTTTACCTTGGAAATGTAAAAGAGCTCAGTGGCGCCCCCTTCAGTTAGGACCTAGATCAAGACAGACATACAGCTGAGCCAGAGGGAGGGAGGGAGGGGGAAGAGAAAACCCCAAACCAAGCCCAGGGGTAAGACAGCACAGCTGGCCTGTGAGTTTTGTGAACCTCTGAAAGTTATCCATTTGAACATAGAACTGGGGACATACGAACGCAGTCACAAATGTGGTGCATATGAAAGTGTAAAGCAAAGATTTACCGATGCTAAATAAAATACTGTGGAAGCTGTTTCAGTCTCGTTCTCCGAGACTGCATGTTGAGCCCAGGTTAGGACTCCTCAGGTGAAAGTGCTCAGTGTCCCTGGTACCCGGACCTTGTGCTTCCACCGATGGTGGATTCTTAAGCATCTACAATGTGCATTTTGTTATTCTCATTGAAGGGTGGGAAAATTCAAGTTCAAAGTCATTAAGTGACTGGGCTGAGCAGGGAGACCAAAGAGGAGAAGACTGTGACACTTGGGTGAGAGACACTGGAAGAGCTGTGACCAGGTGGGTGAGGCTGGCAGGGTGAGAGACAGATGTTGAGACTGATGGCCTTGGGGAACCAGACAGTGGCTGGTGAAGACAGAGGGTGATGGGGCGATGAAGGATTGTGGCCGTGGTGTTAACTCTCTGGATGTCTAGATATCTGGGCCCAAGGTATCATTTGTGGCCTTGTTACAGTGTTTTGGGTAACGTTAACATTTAAAGCAATATGGAGTTCCTTCCTTCCTTCCTTCCTTCCTTCCTTCCTTCCTTCCTTCCTTCCTTCCCTCCTTCCTTCCTCCTCTCTCTCTCTCTCTCTCTCTCTCTCTCTCTCTCTCTCTCTCTGTCTCTTTTTGTGAGGGTCTCACATAGCTAAGGTTGGCCTCAAATTTACATGCAGCCAAGAATGAACTTGTGACACTCTTGACTCTCTACCCGATGCTCAGTGCTGGGATTTCAGACAGGCACAACCAGGCCTGGCTTACGGTGCAGTCGATGCTACTTCAATATGAGAACTTTGAATTTTCAGTTAACTAAATTAACTGATTGATTAATTTTGTGACAGTCTCTCATAGCCCAGGCTGGCCTTAAATTTGATTTGTAGCCAAAGATGTCCTTGAATCTCTGATCCTCCTGCCTCTACTTTCTGAGTTTGGGCATTACAGGTGTGTACCACCACACCCAGTTTGTGGAGTCCTGGGTTTCATGTGGGCCAGGCAGGCACTCTACAAACTGAGCTACATCCAGCCCTGTCTATACCTTTTACATGTTTAGAAGTTTAAAGTTAACTGAGTCACTGATGGGATTTCAGATTGTAGATTTTCCTGTAGAATTCAAGGACCCAGAGAGAAGGTAGCATGTGGCCTTTCTGGCTTGCCTTTCATGTGTACACGGTGATCAAGTTGTGCACTTTCTCTGAGGCATACTGGGTGCTAGATGTTACCTTTGCCCGCTTTCAAGCTGAACCCATTACAAATACAAACACAGATCTTTGTTCAGAAATTACTGGGAATTTCCAGATGTCGGTAGCATCCAGCAGTGCTCACAGCCGAGTGAGCATTTCACAGGGTGACTGGTTTCTTGGAGCAGCCACAGATCAGGCATGACAGATCGGGCATACAGCCCTGTCTGTGAGGATGACCCAAGAGCTGGGTGTTGGGGTTTTCCCCCTATTAAACAGTCGAGAACATCTGGTTGGGAGTTTGAAAGGAGTAGGGGACTCTCTCACAGTGTTCTGTGGTATAAAAAATATGGCTTCATGTGCTTATTTTTTTCTTAAGTGTAACCTGGAGACCTCCGTGAATATAGTCCAAGCTCCCTTATCCAGCTGTCCAGGAGAACACAGCACAGCCTTGGAGACAAGAGAGACCCGCCTCAACAGGGTGAAAGATGAGACTGACTCCTGAAGATTGTCCTCTGACCCCCCCACGCACGTCCTGCCTAAATAAATAAATATTTTTAAAAAGTGGAAAGCAGGAAATACTTGTCAGTAATTGTGATGGTTACCGTCATCCACTGGACAGCAGCGGAAGCTTTTGGGGACAACGCTATCGCTTGTCTCCGGTGCCCAGGAGCGGCCAGTGGACACAGACCTGGGGCTCCCCACCACAGTTTTCTTGTCTCTCTTGTCATACAGAAACTATGGGATCCCCATGGTGGCCCACCCACCGGGAGGGAAGCTGGAGCTTATAGTCACTCAAGGCAAGACGCAGGGGCCGCTGTCAGACTGCCTGTTCAGACTCCACCATCAAACGGCCGGGTGGAAGTCCCCCCCCCCCCAAAGCTCATGGTCTTGGCCAACAGTGTGGGGATTCGCTGCCTGAATAAGAAACACACACATCAGGCAGACGGAGGAATGCTTGGGTTAAAAGCTCCAAGAATCACTCCTGAGCTGGCAAGATCCACTGTCTGAATCTCAAGATGGCCTTGATACAAGTTTGACTTTGATATATTTCTGTACTACAGGAGGTCTTTTCTGATGCAGACAAGAAAACAATAAAAAAAAAAAACCCACCCACGAACATATCAAACTTCATCGATTTTTATCTACATGCACACACCCAAATCAGGGCTGGAGAGATAGTTTAGAGAAACGTCAGCTGTGTAAGTAGAGGACCAGAGTCCTGTGCTCGGAACCCACACAAAGTCTGGATTTGGAGCCCCGGATTTCCAATCCCAGTACTTTTATGACTAGATGGGAGGTGGAGGCAGGAGAAGCGCCCTGATCCAGCTGTCCATGAGTACACAGTGCCCCACAGTGTCGCATTGGAGACAAGAGAGACCCTGCCTCAGCAGGATGAAAGGTGAGAACTGACTCCCGAAAGTTGTCCTGTGACCTCCACATGCACGACCTGCCTGAATAAATAAATATTAAAAAAAAAAATTGACATCAGGAAATACTTGTTAGTAATCGGGATGGTTGCTGTTGTCCAATCGACAGCACCAGAGCCAACATTAGAAACAAAACTGCATGTCTCTGCAAGGGAGTTTCTCGATTTAGGTTAGTTGGGGGAGGAAGATTCATAGTGAACTTTGGGAGCACTGTTCCAGGGGCTGGGAGCACTGTTCCAGGGGCTGGGAGCACTGACTGAATGCGAAAGGGATGTGGGAGCAGCACTCATCTCTGCCTCATGTCCCTGTGGCGATGGCTTTTCTGCCTCGAACAGTAAACCCCTCTCTGCCATGAGCTGCTTTTGTTACAGCAAGGAGAAGTCACTAGATTGGTAATGTTTTCATGGCTCCCAAAGATAAATTTGCTTTTCTTCACCTGTGTAGTTTTGTCCACAGATGCCTCATGAGGCATTGATCTCACTGCACAGATAAGTACGTAAAATACAGGAAGCGTCCAAGATTGGTGGATCACAGGGATCCAGATAAGGGCGGAGGCCAGCACTGCCTCCCAGCCTGAGTCGTTGGAGGCAAACTGCTCAGCCTGACTCATCACCACCCACCTCGAGGCAGAGGCTTCCTAAGCTTTGGAGAAGATGCCGAGATAATACAGTGAAAACCTGAATGTCCAGTTTGGGCCACCAGCAAACGCAAGGAGCATGAGGTTGAGGTTCGATCATTGTGAAGGATAAGGGGCCAGCCAAAGAAAGGCACAAGTAAGCGTTGAGCCCACAGGCAGCCTCAGACCCAGATGGGGACCTCAGGTCTACCACTGGGGGTGATGCTCTAGTTTACCAACTTCAAATCTAAACCTAGTACCTAAAGGATTTAAACCTTCAAAAACGTCAAGTTCCCCACGGGAATTAAAAGCCAGAGCCCCAAATATCTCCAGTTTGGAGACCCTCTCAGTATGCTAATCCTGCTTCCTTTTCTACCTTGTCCAGAGTCCTGTCACCTGCCTTGGGAAGACAGCTGCTGAGGATGTGGGGCTCAAGGGAGTGGAGGATTTTATATAAAATACCACGGCATCTCTCCACTTTATGCCATTTTTAAAAATCCTTCTTAAGAGATTGCCCAAAAGCCTGGAGAGATGGCTCAGTAGCGTGTTTGCTGTTCAAGCTTGAGGACCTGAGTCTGATGCCCGGAACTCACATTAAAAGAGCCAGGCACGGAGTCCAGAGCTCAAAGACCCAGCATTGCAGAGATGGTGGGTCCCTGGGGCTCTCTAGTCAGTGAGCTTAGACTAATTGGTGAGCTCCAGGTTAATGAGAGACCCTGTCTCAAACAATAAGGTGGACAGTATTCCTGGCCTCCCCATGCATGTGCACACATGCACACTCAAACACACACACACATCCTCACAGTCACACGCAGAGATGATAGGTGATAAATAGATAGATGATAGATAGATAGATAGATAGATAGATAGATAGATAGATAGATAGATAGATAGACAGATAGAGGAACCGAACTAACTCATTTCTCCTTCTCCCAAGTGTATGTGTGCGTGCTTGGGGGTCAGGGAGAGGTTTCCGTGAGGAGGAGGAGGAGGAGGAGGAGGAGGAGGAGGAGGAGGAGGAAGAGGAGGAGGAGGAGGATGCTCTGAACAGAGCTGGCTCTCTCCACAGGGAGCCAGAGCAGGAGGAGAAAACAGTCATGATAAAGCTCCCAAGCTGACACAAGGTCCTAAACATCCCACGGATTCAGTCCTTGCTCCCAAACTGAGGTCCGGCAAGTGAAGAGAGAGCTTTGTCCAGATACTGTGGAACCAGATTCCTGCCCTTCCTGGGTCCTCGGCAGCATGGCTGCCCTCAATCCCAATGTCTTATGGTCCCCCCCCCCCCCCCCCCCGAGACACTCAGGCCCAAGGACCACAATGACTCTTTCACCTGGGGAACACTCCCTTTCGCCAGGCCGCTGACCTGCCTTCCAACTCATCCACTCACATACCCCAGGGCAGGGGCCCAGCTTTTGAGAGAAATGACCGCCAATCCCCCGTCACTCTGACTCACTCACAGAAGACCTGGAGTCCCATCCACCTCGCTGCTCTGGAACGCAGCTGGCTCGGACGAGGTAGTGACAGGGACACCGCAGGGACACAGCAGGTCTTCCAGCTTCGCCTCACTCACCAACCTGAAGCTTCGAGGCCAGGGCGTTTGAGAGACAGTTGTCTGGTCAATTACGGTCTCTGAGTACAGCCTGCGTGGGCACACACGCCCTTTGGTTAACATTAACTATCCAGTGCGCCCTACCAGGTGGCCTTGCTGAGGCAGGCATTCCAGACCAACCGGAAATGTCATATCTGCATTTGGAACAAGAACACCCTAGACATCTACACATGGCGGACTAATGGGTCTCTGTGGCCGGCAGATGAAGCGTCCCCCCTCCACTGCTCCGTCACCCTTTTCCGACCTCCCTGCTCTGGCTTTATTTGTCGGCTTCTCTAAAAGTCACCGGACTCCTGTCAATGAGTAAAAAGGTCTCCTGCACACCAACTGTGCCCACAGTGGCACATCCTCTGAACCGTCCACCTGGCAGTTGTCCCTACACGGCTTTGGACTTTTTTTTTTTTTTTTCCTATTGAGCAATTTGGTTTCCCAATACTGAAAAGGGCCAGTGAATTCTGAGGAAGGAGCAACTTCCTTTTCTGCTTGTTTTTAGCATAGTGGCTGATTCAGGTGATGTCTGTAGGTAGGAAACGGTAATGAGTAGGTAGGTCAGTGGGCCATCGTGCTGAATGAGGGGCAATACAATGGGAGTTGAAGGTAAGAGCTGAAGGGAGAAGACAGCCTTCTCGGGAGGTGGGAAATGTTGGCCTTGAGACCTCCAAGGTGGTGCAGAGACCTGGCCTGGCTAGGAATGACTCCAGGCCCTTCAGGAGTCCAGGGTGTGATTCTGAGAGGCCACGGTGTGCTGAGAACCACTGAGTTTCTGGTTGATTCCATTAGCTTCTCTACGGTAAGGAATCTAAGCGTTCAGGAACCTCTCCCGGCACTCATCAGTCGTTGGTAGAGGGGATGCTGTGAAAAATCTCTGCTGGGCAGATGGCCCTGGGCATGGCTCAGCCTGGTCCCTTCGTCCCTAGCAACAATGGTGTAGACAGGAAGGGAGCACCTGCGGGTGGAAGCGTGAGCTTCCACAACTTAGTGTCTGTTCCATCTTTAAAAGTTTTGTGCTTTATTTTATTTTTTATTTGTGTGTGTGTGTGTCTTTGTGCATGTGTGTCTGTATTTGTGTCTGTGTATGTGCATGTATGTCTGTGTTTGTGTGTGTCTCTGCGTGTGTGTGTCTCTCTCTGTATGTGTATCTGTGTGTGTGTGTGTCTGTCTGTCTGTGTGTGTGTGTGTCTGTCTGTCTATGTGTATGTGTGTACGTGTGGATATTAGAGGCTGACATCCAGTGTCTCTCTGCCTTATGTTTTGAGACAGGGTCTCTCACTATACGTGGTAGAACTTGATGACTGGCTAGACTGGGTGGCCAGGGAGCCCCTGGGATCTCACTGTTTCTGCCTCCCCAGCCCTGAGGTTCTGGGTTTTCCACTGTGTCCAGCTCTTTGTGGAGGCCCTGGGGATGCAAACTCAGGTCTGTGCTTGGGTCACAGACTTCATTGAGTCTTCTGCCCAGGTCTGACAGTTTCTGACCCGACTGCACCCTCCATCTCATGAAAGACTTCCCATGAGCTGAGACGGAGTCATGGAAGGAATGAGCCTCCCTGGAGGTAGGACAGGCCGGGGCATTTGAAGATCACTGGTGTCTGCTGGGGTTTCAGCATGGACAGTAAGATGCAAATGTTCTGAAGGGACTTTTTTTTCCTGAGTTGGGGGGGGGGCGGGTCACTGTGTAGCCAAGGTTAGCCTCAAACTGAATTCTCCTCCTTCAGCCTTCTGAATGCTGATTAGAGGGAACTCGGGGCTTCACGTGAGCCAGACAAGCACTCCACTGCCTACATTCCATCCCCGGCACTTTAAATATCGTGTTGATTTCTCAGCACTCATTGCACATTCTTAGGAAGTCCTGAGTAGAGAGAAAATAAAAGTAGCAAATAATTTACTTTGTTTTTAATAAGATCTTACTTTATATTTAAATTGTGTGTGTGTGTGTGAGTGTGTGTGTGTGTGTGTGTGTGTGTGTGTGTAAACACGAGTGTGGGTATCTTTGAAGGCCAGAACAGGGTGGTGAGTCTTTGGCACTGAAGTAAGAGAAAGTTGTGAGCTACCTGACCTGGATACCGGGAACTGAACTCTGGTCCTCTGCCAGGGCGGCACATGTTTTAACCACTGAGCCAATTCTCCAGCTCTCAGATAACAACATGTGATGGAAAAACATGTTAGGTCTGGCGGAGAGGTACCAGTGAAGGAATCTCACGGGGACTGAAAACGGCCCAGGAAGTCTGGAAAGACGGCTCAGTGGTTAGGAGCACTTGCTGCTCTTACGGAGGACCTGAGTTTAGACCCCAGCACCTAAGTTGAGTGGCTTCAGGGGGTCTGACACCCTCTTCTTGCCTCCACACTCATGCACACATACACACACTCAGACACACACTACTACACATCAAAATAAACTAAAAATATAATAATAATAATAATAATAATAATAATTTGGCTCTGGAGCTGTAAGATTCTAACTCCCTCAGTCATGAACTTCTGACTAGTTACTCAGCCTCACAGAACCTTTGACCCAGGTGTGGCTCTTCTTTATTCCGGGATCCTCAACTCACAGAATCATCTAAGAGCATAGTTCTGCCACTAAATGTACAAGGTCACTCACATTGGGCACTGAGGATAGATATGTCAACTTCTATCTCCAAAATGTTTTTGTGACTTCCAACAAACATTTGGAGTCATTAAGCAACTCCCCTCCCCCTGTTTCCGTGTCTAGTGGCCAATCATCCCACTGTCTCTACAAACTTCACTGTTCTAAACATCCCGTGTGGTGGAGACAGACAGTATTCATAGTTTTGTGACTAGCTTATTTCACTCAGAAGTCAAGTGTTGACAAGACGATCTTCCCGGACTGCTAACTGTCCCTGGGCAGCTGCTGGGTGTGCCTGTGACCCCTGCTCAGAGTAGGCAGGGTGAGTGACCACGCACCCGATGCTCACTCAGGCTGGAATCACTAACAAAGGATGGATGGAAACCAACCCACACCTTTATGTGTAGACAGACTCCCGTGATGCTCCAGTGACTTTGCCTTTAAGCCTAAGAATGGTGGCAATCTTGTCTATCCAGAGACTCGAACCAGGCCATAATGCTGAGACCTTCCATAATTTAGTACCAAACAATAACAGTTGTTTCAAAAGAAAGTCAAGACTTATAAGGGTTTGACAAAATGTCCACACACCATAGCATTGTTTACCTTACTCACTGCTTAATATAATAGTCCTGAAAATATCATTAAAATAAAGGGGTTTTTGTTTCGTTTTGTTTTTACATGGTGCTGTGGATGGAACTCGGGGCTTCATGCATGACAGACACGAATTACAGGCAGTTGTGAGCCTTAGATGTCCTCCACTGTCTCTGTGGCAACCCTATGGCTATCAGATAAACCTTCAAACTGCATCCTTAGCAGACGAGTAGCTTCCTCCAACCTAGGCTAAGACTGTCACCAGCTAACATCTGAGACCAATAACAGACTTCACAGTGTAGTAACCCCAGCTGTGCACCAGCCAGTTTAATGATAAACACCTCGACTTATCTTTGTTATGAAACTAATGAAATTCGAAATAGCTCCTTCTATGGTGGAACATGTCTTTTTACTCAGTTTTTTTTCAAAACATAGTTTCTCTGTGTAGCTCTGGCTGTCTTGGAATTTACTCTGTAGACCAGACTGGCCTTGAACTCAGAGATCTGCCTGCCTCTGCCTCCAGAGTGCTGGGATTAAAGGCGTGCTCCACTATGCCCGGTTACATACTTTTGTTATTAATCTATTATTAATATTTTGTTGTATTTATGTGGATGTTTTGCCTGCACGTATGTTTGTGCACCACACGTGCGCAGTGTCCATGGAGATTTAAAAAAAAAATGGTGCAGAGTCCCACATCTGGAGTTACAGATGGTTGTGAGGCACCATGTGGGTGCTGGGGATTGAACCCGAGTCTTCTGGAAGAGCAGTCAGTGCTCTCAAATGGCTGAGCCATCTTCTCAACCCCAGAACATGTCTTTTGAGCCAACCCAAATCTGTTCCCAAGTCACTCTGATTTAGCTCAGAATGAACTGCTGATTCCTTTGGAAGTGAAAGCTGTCTTGAGTCAACCATTAAAGTGGTACATTTTATTTTTCGGGTATTTATGTTATTTAGTTTTCCATTGCTGCAGCAAAAACCCTGAAACAATTAACTTAAAAAGAAGAAAGTTTTATTTTGGTTCAGAGTTTTAGAGAATTCACCCATGACCAGGGGCCTATTGCTCGCTGAGGGCTTCATGACTGGGAGGGTGAGGTGGACAGGAAGGAAAGGGGAAGCAGAGAAACTGGGGTCTCACAATCTCCTCACCAGAATGTCTCATAACAAAAAAAAAAAAAACCAAAAAAACCCTCTCATTAGGTCCTGCCTATCACCGCCCAATGGTGCCACCCCAAGGACCAAGGCTTGAAGTTTGGAGACAACTGGTCCTTAGGGTGGCATTGTTTCACCTCATATTTTATATGTAAGTGTAAAAGTACAAATACAAATGCATTGAGCTCACGTGATTAGCCAGGTGTCCTTGCCCACATTTATGAGGAAGGAGTTCTGTGGGATACTGTGTTCTCAGACACAATGGAAACACCCTTTTCCCATCTCTGTTCTGTCTGTGGCTGAGAGCCAGATGGAAATCCCGGGGAATGCTTACATTAGGACTCAAGGTCATGACAGGAAGCCTGATGCTGTGGGAGGCTCCCTCAGCCCTTGGAGGCTGCCCCAGGCAGAGGTGGCACACGGCCTGCAGCAGATCTGGTGCAGAGGGGCCTGCCTGCCACACCTGCCCTGGGTAACCCACACCCCCAGTTGCTACCTCTCTAACACACTTGTCTGCTGGCACCCAACGTCACACCTCTAGTGTGCCTCAGACCTTGTAACGATATAAGCACCCTCACGTGAGTGGTGTTTAATGAAGTGTGTGCACAGGAGGAAGCTGCTATCATTGCCAGCCATCTTGTCTGGTCCTCCTCACCCAAGGCCTCCTTCTAGACAAGCTTTGAGCTCTTCCCTCCGCCATCACTAGCTCAGATTTACCAGACCTCCCTGGAGCCACCAGAAATGGCTAGTGTTCTGAGAGAAGGGTTTGAGATGGGGCCTGTGTCTAGGTACAGGGTACCAGTCCAGAATCTGCTGTGTGTCCAGGTGTAGCTATCAACAAGTGTTCTGATAACTTTCCTGGTCTGTGCCTGGTTGTAGAGTGTGCCTGTCACATCTGAGGGGCCTGCGGGACTTTGCAGGGGGCACATACTTCCAAAATATTTCAGTTGCCACGGACCAGACAGCAGGGGACTTGGGGGAAGGCAGGGGCTTGAGAGATGCCTCAGACACCATCAGGGCCTTGCCCACAGGAAGGGAAGAGTCTGAGTTATACAGACAGTCAGTTTAATATGTGTGTGTGTGTAACAGGTTTGTTTTGTCCTGCCCTGTCTCTTCCCCAAATAAGCTCACACATGGACACACACCGCATGCACACACAAGCACACACAGACACAGACACACACACACAGACACACACACACAGGCACGCACACTCACTCTGGCAAGTACATGTATACACCTGAACATGTAGAAGTGACTTTGACAGTGGCAAAGCCCAATCATTCTAGAAGTTCTCGGTAAATAAGGTAAAGAGAATAATTAAGCCCGAGAAAGACTTTCCTCGGCCTCATGTTAAACCAGGAAGCTGCATATTTTTCGTCATGTTTTGTTATAAAGCATTAGCCAAGGGGCTCGCAGCTTTTCCAGCAAGCCAGTTAGGGTCTCATGTGACCACGGGGCACAGTTCTGGTACTTAAATGCCCCATGTCCCTCAGTGGACTCTCCTCACAGAGGGCCCTACAGTTTACCCCGGAATCTACCCTCTTCTATTCAGAGGTCACCCAGAAAACAAGAAGCCAGCCACACACCCAGCTTTTAGAAACAGAACAGCCAGGACTGGGTGTGTACCCTGGAGTCAGGGAGAGCGGGGACGGGAACCCAGTGTCAAACTTGACCCCGTCATTTTAATTGCCGAGCACATTTGGACCTTTTCATGTTGGCTTCATGGCAGTTTGTGTTTGCCGAGGAGACTGTGCCACAGGATCCCAGTGTTCTCTTGCAGCCGGTAATAAAAGCCATCTGCCTGAAACCTTTTTTGGAACAAGAAAGGGTATGAACAAATAAGCAAATGGTCATAAAAGGGTAGGGGAAGGGCTGCTTCAGAACGGGGAGCCAGGCGCACGCGCTACGGGGCACGCGCGCTACAGGGCAGCGTTACTGGAGGCTGGGGACTTCTGAAGGTCAATTGTGAAAGCATAGACAGTACTGTAACAAATGTGGTACATGCAGGATGAGTCAGATGATCCGGGGCTGATCTTTTCCTAGAACTTGCGCCCTCCTGGGGTCCCATCGCTTCAGGAAGAACAGAGATGTGGAACTTTGCTCCTGAACCCCTGCCATGAACCCTTGTGTGTCCGTCTACCCCTGAATTCACATGCACCCAGAGCTTTAGAATGTGACCTGTTTGGAACCAGGATCTTTGCCGATGTAAATAAGAAACTATTATCTGGGCATGGTGGTACGTGACTGTCCCAGGTGGTACGTGACTGTCCCAGCACTCAGGAGGCAGAGGCAGGAATTGCCCCATGAGTTTGAGGCCAGCCTGGTCTACGTGGTGGACTCCAGGCTAGCCAGAGCCACACAGGGAGATCCTGTCTCAACACAGAAAAATATGATGAGATCATATAAGGATTAAGATGGGCCCTCAACCCAATGGCAGATGTCCTGAAAGAAAAGGGGGGGGGATGAGGGGTGGAGGAAGTGGGCCGTGTGAAGACAGGGCCGAGTGAGCTGATGCCCTGCAAGTCAGGGACTGCCACGGTCCTGTGGTATTGTTTATAGAGCAGTGACAGATGCAGGTTTCCCTAGTATTTTCGACCCACAGTCAGCTGAGTCTGTGGATGTAGAACCTACAGCTACTGAAGGCCGACTGTGACATTAGCTGTATGTATTTCACAGACGGCCTTATTCTGTCCTCACCTCTACCGCATGAGTGTCAAACTTGAATGTTTTTTGACACCAACTGATACAGTTTTGAGTCTTTTCCTATTGTCGTGATGGTGGGTTACATTGATTGGTCTTCAGATACTGAATCACTCTTGCATCTCTGGAGTAATCCCATTTCATTATGGTATATAATATAAATACTTCTGAATTCTATTTGACAACATTTTTAAGTAAGGTAGGATTTCTGATTACCCTTATGGGTGTAAAGAGGACTTTCTTATATTCCCCAAAGTGGACACAGCATACACCCAAGAGTCCAGCTGGATGCCAATGACTATAAGAGGTCCATCTCGACCAGGGATGGAGTGGGAATCCAGCTGGCCTGGCAAGGAATTACATATATGAAAATCCCATCACCCCAGTCCCTCAGGCCCTGGTCTTCAGCAGAGACACTGGGTGGACGCCCAAAAGGCAGACCCAGACTGCAGGTCCTGATGCAACCTGTCTGCGCCTAGGCAACCAGCGGCTGAAGAGACCAGTGGTACCAATGGCTTGGATATGGCAGGCATATGGGTAATTCTAAGAAGATAGATGCTCTCAGATTTCTCTGAGAGAGAGTGAGAGAGAGAGAGAGAGAGAGAGAGAGAGACAGAGAGAGAGAGACAGAGAGAGACAGAGACAGAGAGACAGAGACAGAGACAGAGAGACAGAGAGAGGCAGAGAGACACAGAGAGAATTCCTGATGGCAAGCCTCGGGAACAGGCAGGAGAACACACACGAGCTTTGGAGCCAGTGAACCTGTGGCTCATGGGAATTCACCTCCCTGTAAATGCAGCTGCTCATTCACCCTTCCCCATGTTGGGATTTATAGGGGATGGCCGTGTGGAGATCAGAGAACAGCCCTGTGGAGTTGGTTCTCTCCTCACATTTATACAGGTTCTGCCAGGCTGTGAAGCCAAGCACCTTCACCCTTCAGTGCTGACATGTGAGTGCTGGGCCTTACACATGATCAGCAAACACTCTGCTGCTGAGCTGCGTCTCCACACTCAACCGTTAGAAAATCCTCTGGTTTCTGGAGGAGGCTTAGAGAACCTCACTGAGTGCACATCCTGTGACAAGAACTTAGGAAAAGAAGGGAGAACAGCCTGGGGAGTGACAGCCACTGCACCTATGGGGATCTGCTCTGAGGACCTGTTCCTGGGCTGGATGCTGTCGGGAGTGGACGTGGACAGCTCTGGGCTCCCTGGGGAGCCCTGCAGCCCCGCCCATCTCAGCCCACCCCGTCCCAGGAACTTCCTCTTCTGATATAGGAGAGATTTTTTTTCTTT
The DNA here is from genome assembly GCF_949786415.1 of Peromyscus eremicus. Lineage (NCBI taxonomy): Eukaryota > Metazoa > Chordata > Mammalia > Rodentia > Cricetidae > Peromyscus > Peromyscus eremicus. Next base: position 4,527,071 of record NC_081428.1, on the reverse strand, counting down.
TTGTCACTGTCGAAATCCTAAAAAAATCCCAGTCCTTCCTTACCTTATCAAGTCTACACTACAGAAGCAAAACTTTTCAACTCTTGCAAGTACCGGCAGCCTCTGGGCATGTATTTCAGCCTCTGGGGCACTGGCAGGTCCTCTCTTTCTTCCTCCTCTTCTAGGCCTTGGATCTCCCCCAGTGTCACTGAAGTGAAGGGATTCCCTGAGCTTGCTCCCAAGTGGCCGGAGGGCTGCAAGGTAGACTGTGTGGCCTGTGAGGAGACACACGAAAGGATCCTCCCTCCCTGCATGACCTGCTCCTTCTCCATTGCTGTCTTCCTGCTCTGGTTTAGGGTTTTTGAAGCCAGATTCCAGGGCACCACTGGACTTCTGCCCCCGAGAACAGTCCAGATGCTGAGAACATTTTTCATGTAAGATCTGTACAGAACATCCCTCTGCGTTATGGGCTGGGTTCCTGAGGGACTAGTAAAACACAAGTGAGGCTGGAAACAGTCTTAGTACCGTGTTTAGAGTGTGCCCAAGGCTGTCTGGGAGCTCACTGACATGAACGTCAGGACCTCAAGCCCTATTCTTCTGAGTCAGGACTTTGGGGCACAGAGCTGGGAATCTGCCTCCGTGTCAGCTCCACCCAGTGCAATGATTCTTACACATGGTAAAGGACAATCAGCCATTTAGACACAGAGACAATCAATAGTCATCCAGCTGAATGTCATATCAGCTGAAGACAGCCCACGGAGCCCCACTGGCAAAGCCGGCAGTGACTTCCTGCTTCCCAGGTGCTCAGTTGCCAGGGCTGCAGCCCTATGTAGAGGGGTGTTCTCACAGAATCAGTGGCTGGTGGCAGAACCTGAGGGTCCCCAGGGCTTCCCAGGAGGGCAGAGCTGAGCCCAGAAGCCTGCCCCAGCTGCAAACAGAGCTGGTCCATCCTCCCCTGGTTCCCCTGAGGCAGAGAATTAGAGCGTGCTGTTCATTCACAATGTTTATTTTCCTTTTGGAAACGCCTTGGGGCAAGCCGGGATAGGTTTTCATAGTTGTATTTGCCTTGGCTTGGCCGCAGACGTCCCCCTTTGTAGTCTGTTTATGGAGAGTGCGCGCACAGCCCCACATCCAGGAGCCTTACGGCAGGTCTAAACCGGGGGCTGGGCAAGTGAAATGGGACATCCATGGGGAGGGAAGAAGAACCAGTTTTCCTCATCTGACCCTCAGCCTGCAGCTAACCTGAGGTCAGTCAGGCTGGGCACATGCTGCTTCTGCAGCCTCAGAGATGCCTCAGAACTGTGACACATCCAGCCGCCACCTGACCTGACCAGAAAGGCCACACATTCTGTTCTTTCAGCTCCAACTGTACAGCCATATTTCCCCCCAGGCAATATTTTCCATCCATCCATCCATCCATCCATCCATCCATCCATCCATCCATCCATCCATCGTGTCATGGTCTCATGTAGCCCAGGTGAACGACTTTGAACTTCTGATCTGCTTGCTTCTACCTCCTAAATTTTGGGATTACAGGCATGCACCCTCATGTCTGGTTTATGAATCAAATGGATCAAATGTGAGGGTTTATACACACCACACACCCAGTATTTATTTTCTTAACTTAGTTTTGGAGCTGGGAATTGAATTCAGGGCCTTATGCATGTTAGGTAAGCACTCTACCACAGGACTACACTCTCAGCTTCCTTCCTTCCTTCCTTCCTTCCTCTCTCTCTCTCTCTCTCTCTCTCTCTCTCTCTCTCTCTCTCTCTCTCTCTCTCTCTTCCTTTTCTTCTTTCTTTGGCCATTAGTAAGTTGCCAGATTCCTTAAATATTTATTTTTATTTTTTAATTTATTGGTATTTTGCCTGCATGTATGTCTGTGTGAGGGTGTCATATCTTGGAGTTAGAGACAATTGTTAGCTGCTGTGTGGTTGCTGGGAATTGAACCCGGGTCCTCTGGAAGAGCAGTCAGTGCTCTTAACCACTAAGCCATCTCTCCAACCTTAAATGTTTATTTTTTAGTACTTAGCTGTGAAAAGCCTGCAGATAGCAGCAAGATCCTGTGCCCTGCACTCACGTCTGTAAAGACTGCATGAGATTGGCTAAAAAGGGGTTAGTTACGTCAAAGCCTTTGAACGTTCTGGAAAACACCACAGCACACTAAAGGCGTTCAGAAGAACCTGCCACGAGCTGTGGTGATTTCTACTGTATTTGCTTTGTGTTATCCTTGTTATTTCTGTCCCAGTTTTGCATAAGAATCTGGGCAACGGGAGACTCCATGAGCTCAAGCTCGCCTAAGATGACAAAGTCAGCAAAAGGTGGAAGCCCTGAGGCGAATGGGGCCCTTTCTTCTCATGCGGGAGTTAGCGAAACCCTGTTCTCCACCAGGAGTGGTCTGATGCAGAACCCCATTACACACAACCACACTATTTGAAGGCAAGGGACAGCCAGGCCATCTCTGCAATGCTGGGCTCAGCCCCGGAGTGGGCAGAGGTCATCCTCAGCCAAGAAGAGGATCCCAAGAAGATGGTACCTCAGACCCATCGGCTTACAGAGTTGTGCGTGTTAAGCTGTATTGCAGGGGCGCCTTTTGGTGCCGACACCTGTCACATTCCTATTGTGTTCATTTCAAATGACACTGCCTGGGTGACGGTTCTAAAAAGCAACTGTGTCATCTGACTGCACTTAGGAGCGGACTCCCCTGACCGTCATGGCTTCAGTCGGCCTGCTGTGCTTTGGCAGGTGGTTTCTTGCAAGCACGAAGGCCCTGAGTTAGATCCCTAGAGCATAGACAGAAAGTCGAGCACGGTGCTGTGTGTTGTAGCTAGTTCACCAAAGCCTAGCAGCATCAGAGCACACCAGGCTAGTGAGATACGGGAGGGGAGGAGGATGAGAAGGAGGAAGAAGAAGAAGAAGAGGAACATGATCAAATATGAAATCACCAAAGGATTAGTGAAAACGTTATTCTCAAAGAAAGGTTGATGACTCCTGAGGAATGTCACTCAAAATAGTCCTCTGGCTCCCACTGTCATGCACACACATGCACACACACGTACACGCACACACACGTACACGCGCACACACGTACACGCACGTACACGCACGTACACGCACACGCACACACAGAGTCTTGCACACACACACACAGAGTCTTGCACACACACACACACACACACACACACACTCGCACATACACATACATGAACACTCACAGAGTAGTTTTTGCATCCTTAAATATCTTTCTCATAAGAAATTAGAATTGGCCGGGCGGTGGTGGCGCACGCCTTTAATCCCAGCACTCGGGAGGCAGAGCCAGGTGGATCTCTGTGAGTTCGAGGCCAGCCTGGGCTACCAAGTGAGTTCCAGGAGAGGCGCAAAGCTACACAGAGAAACCCTGTCTCGAAAAACCAAAAAAAAAAAAAAAAAAGAAATTAGAATTGTCTACTTTTTCATGTTTTGATACAGGGATTCAAATAGCTCAGGCTGTCCTCCAACTCCCTATGCACTTAGGAGGCCGTTCAAATCCTAACCCTCCTGCCTCTACCTTCCAAGTGCTGGGATTACAGATGTACACCACAGCACCCAGGCAAGAGCTCTGTACTTTGAAATACTAAGCTTTCCACCAAATGTTTAACAGACATGTCTAATCATTTGACTGCCAAACATATAACCTGGCATGAAACTGACCATAAAGAAGGAGAAAATTCATGCCAGCACACAGTAGGTTCCTTGAAATATCTGGGCCTCACTCCTAGACCACATGTCAGATCTCTGAGAAAATTTAGGAATCCCTGTAGGGGGCTCTAACATGCAGTCAGGGTTGAGGACGCTGCCTGGATTTCCCTTTTCAGGTGAGCACCATTCTCTGAGTCAAATGATACAGACCTTAAGGCCAAATGAAAGCCTTGTGATGGATCTGTAAATGCATGGAGTTACTTCTCACCAACACCGACGGATCACGAAGAAAAAGCCGTGTTGTGCACCACAATCACAAGTTTGGATGTGACTGAACAAAAACATATGCAGTGATTAACATACAACAAATCAAAGAGTCCCAGACACCAAGTGGATATTCAGTAACTGTCCCTGGGAAAATGCCTGAATGAATGGTACCCCACAAAGTACAATAAAAATTGTATTTTGGTGAAACTGGGAGTCAGTTGTTGGATGAAGGATCACCGATAAAGAAAATGATTTAAATTGTGACATGCTGTCAGCTACAGATACACCCTAATTTAAAAGATGTTAAAAACAAAACCGGAAAATGAACGGAAGGAAGGTGAAACAGTATTTAAACGTGTTTTCCTCCTCTTTGGCGCCAACTGTTAAACCACTGATGTCCACTAGATGGTGCTGTGATCCACTCTTTCAGGCTCCAAAAGGAACTCTGAAAGCCAAGTTCTGGAAGCACGCTGCTCCATTTGAAGACAAAAGACTTAGAAGCTTCATAATTTGAGGCACCGAGGTGTATTAATTCTCTGCATTATGGCCTCTCCGAAATATCTCACTACGTGTCAACTTCTTTAGAAAGTGAATTGAAAAGTTGTTCTGTCTGGATAGAGAGTGGTTGCTTCCTTTTATCCACACTCCTGACTTGACAATCACTTGCATTTTACTGACTGGTCTGGGATGGGCTGTGCAGAGGGGATCTAAACACTGACAGAAAAGGCTGATGCTGGATTAGAATAAAACACAAGGTAATAATGAGTGGAAAAAAAATGTGGCGTCTTCTGTCCCAAAGGCAGCAGATCTGTCTACTCTGCTCCAATTATTCCCAGCTTATCACGGACAAGCAAGGGAAAGGGGAAGCTGGTTGGTTAAACGTAAACCAGCCCACTGTTAGTGTGAGTATTGGCCTTCTAGGCATTCAAAACCCAGATTTTCCCGGTCAGGAATGTATCACTACCTTGGCCTTAGGGATGTAGGCTTCAGGGCAGAATGAAAACCCTGGAAACTTCCAGAGATATACTTAGAGTTACAACAGCTCAGTAACCTCCACTGGGTGGGGACAAACATTGGAAGCAATTAAAACTCCCACAGTAAATTAACAGAGTAATGTGAAATCTAATGAAAAGAAATTGGGGGACTAGGAGACACATAGCGTTGCTTAGCCCTTGAGAAGCCTTGATTTTAATACAACCCCCCCCCCTCCAAAACAACAATCAGGCAGAGCTGCCTCGGTGGGTTAGGAGCACCTGCTGTTCTTACAGAGAACCTGAGTTCAGCTCCCAGCACCCAAGGCCTGCAGCACCCAACTGCCAGCCCCTCTAGCTCCAGGGGATCTGATGCCCTCTTCTGGCCTCTGGAGGTATCTGCACACACATGCACATACACACTGACACACATGCATAAATAAATAATAAGTCTTAATAAACAAAAAACCCCTGAACAACAACAAAATCCTGTTTTTGTGTATATTTTTGTTTGCTTAAGTAGTGGAACAAATACTCACATATTTTGTATAGCCCTTCAAAGAAAAATAACTTCCAACATACTAGGTTATAACCATTGATACTGATAAAAACATCGTAACAAAATGTCTCTCTTCCTTGTGTGTGTGCGGTATATATATGGGTGTATACATATGGGTGTGTGTGCGGTATATATATGGGTGTATACATATGGGTGTGTGTGCGGTATATATATGGGTGTATACATATGGGTGTGTGTGGTATATATGTGTATGTGTGTGTGTGGTATATATATAGGTGTATACATATGGGTGTGTGTGGTATATGTGTGTGTGTGTGTGTGTGTGTGTGTGGTATATATATGGGTGTATACATATGGGTGTGTGTATGCATGTGTTCACGTGGATGTGCATGTGTGGAGACCACAGGTCTTCCATAATTTTCCTTCCTCGTACTCTTTGAGGCAGGGTCTCTCACTGAACCAGCACTCATCTCTTCTGCTAGGCTGGCTGGCTGACAGGCTTCAGGGATGCATTGGTCTCTGCCCCTCTAGTGCTAGGGTCACAGGTGTGTGTCAGGGGCCCAGGGCTTCCCGGAATCATGGCCACCATAGGTGAAAAAGCCCAGGGTAACTGCCCAAGTATTTAATTTCACTGTAGAACTAAAACAGGATGGAAAGATCATTGTTGACGTGTCCCTGCTTTATGAGAGCGAGCGTGTTAGCAACCACAGTTGCCTAACGCTTTAAATGGGGTGCACATGGTTCCTAGTGAATTCCATTCTGCACAGTACTGATTCATTATGATGCCACTGGTCTCAGAAATATTTTTCTTAAAAGTCATATATAATTCCCATGTATACATATGAATAAACACAATACATATATACACACACCAACATACACACCTCAGGCTGCACGTTCTCAGGCAGTGAGAGCTAGAAACAGTGATTCTTGCCTATTCTGGAACTCTCAGCCCAGTGCCGCCAAGAGTTTAGAAGGTTCTGTGAACACATTCTCTACTCCACCCTAGTCTTTCTTCGGCCTCCTGGGGTGTGTTCTAAGGGGCAGTTTTGAGCCACAGCTGTGGGCCTTGCCCCGAAGAGGCAAGGGAAGAGCATACTACTGCATGTCAAAAAGCTAGTTTCCATGCAGCTCAAGTTGCCTTCATGGAAATGATGGAGGAGGCCAAGGACAAAGTTTAGCAAGCTGTGGGGGTGGGAAGGGGGTGGTTTTTGTATCAAAAGTAGTGCTGTAAAGGCCAGAGGGGTAACTGGGAAGATCTGAAGGGGAAGATCAGGGGAGGAAGTCAGGACAGAGCTTATGAGACCCAAAGAACCACAAGCTTCCTTCCTGACTCTCATGCACTGTCCAGGTCATGTTCCATCAGATGTGCTGCTGTGCAGCTCCAGAGAGCTCCGGTGGGATGGGGGAGAGGCAGACACAGAGCTTTCCCCTACAAGAACAGCCTCCTCATGCACTTGAAAAGAAGCCACATCTTTTAGTCAGGGTGGTCCAGCTGAGTGGTCCACACCAGTAGTGAGAAGAGATGGGATGCTCTTGTCCCATAGTCACCCGCAGGGGGGTGGGGAGGGGCCAGGGAAGAAGTGTGGCATCTGGAAGCACCTGGAGTCAGGAGGTAGACCCTTGCCCAGTCCGCTCCAGAGCGCAGCCTTGTCTGGCAGGTGGGTGAGATTAGTTGTGGGGCTTTTGTTTTGCTGAGAGGTGGTACAAATTCTTGCCAGAAATGTATTCTCTGGAGACTATGGGGAGGCTGCAGCTACCTGCCCTGGGGCCTTTCCTCCTGCTGAGCCCTCCATTTATTTAGAGAACTGGGCCTTTCATCTAAGTAAATATTGAACAAATATTTAAAAACCACGGGTTTAAACAATGTCACAGAATTACCTTGCTTCAACATGGCCCCAGCCATGGCTGCTTTTCCTTCTGTTTAGGTCCTGACTTTCCATGGCTAAGCAGGAGAGGCCTCCTACTGCTAAGGTGGGACAGCTACCCCCTGCACATGATGGGCACTTCCAGATGTCAGCCACCTATGGGAGCCCCCACAAGGGGAAGCCAAGCTGGTGAATGTACCCTGGGATTGGAAAGTGAGAACGACCCTTTGCCTGTTTGGGGTAGAATTGGGAGAAGGATGGACGTATGATGGATCGTGCTGACCGCAGGGACACAGCAGCGAGGCCAGGGGGAATAGTTTCAGCCTCAGAGTGAAGAAGGATCATGGGTAAGCGTCCCTTGAGGAACTCTCATGAGGGAGTGTGAGTGGTAGAGGGAGAGGTACTGTTTAACCAGTGCAGTCCACACACAGAAAACCCGTGCTCGCTGAAAACGTCCACAAGGCAGTGTTTTTAAACACACGCCTTTCAAACTCAAACTCTGTTTCCTGGCCACTTACACCTCCTGTCAAGCCCCCAAAGATCTTGAGGGGGAAGTTTATACCCTGCTGCTGCCTCGCACATCCTCTGGGCCTCACTGGGGTGTCTGTGCTCTACTAGGGCGAGGTACAGGAACACCCGGAACCTAGCTTCGTCCAGGGTTCGGCTGGGTTCTTGGCCCGTCATTCTCAAATGTGCCAACCGTGGCTCCGGGTCAAACGAACCCAGGGCTCTGGGGACAGTCTCCCACCAGACCGGAAACACCGGAGCGGCAGAGGGAGCTGCCTTCGGACGGAACCCAGCTCGCTATTTTCTTTCCTTTTGGCCATTTCAGCTTTGAGTAGAAACTGGAATAAGAATTATTATGATACATGTTTATGGACTTTAGGTAATTAATCCCTCGGAGTCCTCTTCTGAGGGAAAAGCTTGCTACCCACCTCATACATCAGGCAAGCAAGAGGCCGTATGGCGGGGCGGGGCGGGGTGGTCGCTGGTGTCAGTAGAAGAGGGGAGAGCGAGTCTTCAACGGTCTGCGGCTTCTTGGCCCTTGTCCAGACGGCTGGCCCATGCAGCCCCTAGAAAAGCAACACACGAGAAACTGAGAAGGACCAGACCATAAACTCCCAGGAGCAGCTGCCTTTAGCTAGGAGGTGAGGGTTCTGCGGCCCTGCCTGGGTCTCTTCCCTTTGAGGTACAGGCTTGGAGAGGACAGAAGCCACCACACCAGGCACTGACTCAGCGCTCATCGATAGTTGCTGTATTCTGTAAAGACGCCCCTTGGAAGGAAGCTCCAAGGGACTGGATCCTAGGTGCATGGCCTTGTGGCCCAATACAGGGAAATATTTGTTGAAACATCCACAGGGTCTCAGGGACACGAGTTACAAGGATAAGGCTTTCTTGGTAACACTGAGCATGCTGTCCCCAACCTGCTTAAGGACATTTTTTTCTTTCTTTTTTGTTGTATTTTTTTTTTTTTTCCGGAGCTGAGGACCGAACCCAGGGCCTTGTGCTTGCTAGGCAAGCGCTCTACCACTGAGCTAAATCCCCAACCCCTTTTTTGTTTTTAAAGACAGGGTTTCTCTGTATAGCTTTGGTGCCTGTCCTGGAACTCACTCTGTAGACCGGGCTGGCCTCAGACTCGCAGAGATCCGCCTGGCTCTGCCTCCCGAGTGCTGGGATTAAAGGTGTGTGCCACCTCTGCCTGGCTCTTACTTTTAATTTTTTTAAAAAAATTTACTTGTGAGGGGCTTGTAGACATTTATATTTTAACATTGGTGATGCTGAACACCATCAACTTTATGTTTAATTTTCCTCCGAGACTGTGTTGCCAGACCAGCCCTTTAACTTGGCAGGACAGCCAGGTGTGAGGACCGTGGTGGCTCACGCGTCAGGCCGGCTCTTATTGAAAAGGGGTCCACAGCCTGGTCCTAAGCAAGCCATCCAGATGACCGCACGCAAACACCGGCAAAGCGAATAAATAAAAGAAGCAAGCCAACTCAGATCCTTCAGGCTCCACCATTCCCACCTCCGGCTTCCTGTTCTAGCTGCTCTATGGCCATGGCTACACTGACTTCCTCCAGAGGTCCTGGGAAGAAAGAACTTTCTAGAGACTCATATACAGTCTTCACGCTCCCAAGCTACCCGTGGTGCCTTAAGTAGGTGATAACCACGTTTTCACTTGATCCTGTCTCGTCTGTTTGCAGAGCTACTTTTCTGGACAGATTTGAGAGGGCTGATGGGATGCAGATGAGAGAAGAGAAACCACACTCTTCAGCAGCTGTGTTGAGGTAGAGGAGACGGCAGAGGCACAGGGAGACGTTTGGAGGGGACCCTCCATGCCCAGTGGGTGGAGACACTAAAGCTTCAGGTCAGTTAAGGGCTCCAGGTTGGACCCCCATCAAGAATGTCTTATGTTTGGAAGCTCTACGTTGTTGTCTCACTGAGGGCTCCATCCGAGTCACACTGAACGTTTACCTAATCACAATCCCTCGCTTCCTTGTATTATTGTCCATCTTACACATGTGGGTGCCCTTGCTCCCCAATTCAGCTGTAAATGTCTTAGTAGTCCAGAAGATAATTCTCACAATCGATATTAATAAAAATGACTGATTTAAAAGTCCTGTATGCTATCGGCTGAGAGATACAGACTAATTTTAGCCTCTTTTCCATACCTTGATCTCCGCCCACCATGCCCGTTTCCTCTCATCTGGAGCATCCTTCCTGATGTGGGGCATCTGGAAGCCATGTGTTTCTTTTCTTTGCTCCTCCATGTGGTCATTTTTTTTATGACTGCAGGAAGCTGGGTAGATTCAGGAGTGCAAGGAGCCACACCAAGACCTGAGGTGACCATCCTCAGTGTTGTCAGGGTGGAATGACAGCATCGAAGCTCACCCAGTCATGAAATCGTTGGTCTGTTCGGGCTGATAGCCTCATATTGAAGCAATTTCTCCCAACCAAAGGGTCTACAATAGGTTCAGTCATCATCTACTTGATGCAGTTTTGACTGCCTGGAGAAACCTGGCAAGGATTATCAAGAGTGTGTCTGGCATATGGCTCTATCCCAAATCAACAGTCTGTGAACACTATTAGTAACCCTTGGAACTGTTCTCTGGGACGTGCTAGCTGTTAATGACTCTGCCCAGATGCTCCTGTGGGGAGCCGTATGGCGGGATAACGGGGAGCTTCATAAGTAGCCAGCTGCAAGTTGAGGGCTTGCCCAGGGGATGGAGACGGTGTGCCCTGCTGAACCCAGGACCGTTGTTAAAGGAAGAATGGAGATGAAGCACTTTGCTCGGTTAAGAGTTGACTTGTGTCTCTGCTGAAACACGGAGTGATGAAGAGGAAGCTGAGGCCCCTCAGCTGGCCGTGAGCAGGGCTCCAGCAGAGGCAACCAGGGATGGAGGGACAACTACATGTGGTCAGGGAGAGGTGATCTTTGCTTCAGTAACTGCTAGTTGACTTTCATTTGTAGGACAATACTGCCTGAGAGCACATGGAGACAGAAAGATTGCTCCCGATGGTTATGTTCTAACTAGGGGATTATTGACATTGACATGATTATTGACATCTTGGTCATTACTGACCAACTAGTTAAAATAAACAGCAATGGAGTATCCACCTGATGGAATAACATTCAGCCATTCAGATGAACGGGGTAAATGGCTCAGGCAGTTAAGAGTGCTTGCTGCTCATGCAGAGGACCCAGGCAGCTCACAACATCCGTAACTCCAGTTCAGGGACCTGGGGCCCTCTCTGGCCTCTGAGGGCGCCTGCACATATATGATGTACTCACATACAGACCCTGCTCCCATAAATAAAAACCAGATCCTTAAAATGATTGAACTACAGAGGCCTGGAAGATGGCTCAGCCTTTAGGAGCATTGGATGCTCTTCCAGAGGATCCAGGCTTGACTCCTAGTACCCACATGGCAGCTCGCAACTGTCCACAACTACAGTCCCAGGGGATACAGCGCCCTCTTCTAGCCTCTGTGGGCACCAGGTATACAGTTGCACAGACACACATACATGCAGGCAAAATACCCCTTATACATAAAATAAAATAAGTAAATCTAATTAAAAAATAAATGAGGTATATTTATATGTGCTGAGTTAGGTGGGAAAGGCAAGTAGCAGGACAAGATGCCACGTGTAAAGATTAAAACACATTAAAGCACATCCACATGTATGATCATACATGTCTCTACACAAATTCATGAAGGGAAGAGTCAGAGCTCCTCCTGGGAGGTGACTCAAATGACCTTCCTATGAGAAGGCAGTCACCCTCCATCAAGGACAGTCACCTTCCTTCCTAGGCACAGGAGGCACAGCCAGAGACAATGTTAGCATTCCCCTGGATCTGGAGAGAGTCGGCTGGAGGTTTGGAAGGCACTACCCTGGGCAGAGCCACGCCCTCTCTTAGCTGTGGGTTTAGAGGGTTGATAGAGCAGAGCCCAGACCAAGCTATGAGGCTCTGTCCCTGAGGGAATCCCCAAATTCCTGATTCCAAAATCAGGAGCCTGATGACTTGCACTGTTTTGTTTTGTTTTGTTTTGTTTTTGTTTGTTTGTTTGTTTTTGAGACAGGGTCTCACTGTGTTTCCCTGGCTGGCCTGGAACTCTCTATATAGACCAAGCTGGCCTTGAACTCACAGAGATCCACCTGCCTCTGCCTCCATAGTGCTGTGACTAAAGGTATGTCAGGATAATAAGCTCTGGCCACCAAATGTTTTTTTAAATTGTGAGAGAAACCCAGCAGATCAGAAACACCTATGATTTTAAAAAGTTTTGAACTAAGATGGCTTCTACCAGTATGTTGGATTTGGGGACCTGAAAGGAGAACAGGGAGATGATGTCTTATTGGAGTTGCCTGTGTGTGAGAGAGAAGGAGGCAGAGGGGTGGGAAGAGGTAGAAGAGCAGGGAAGAGAAGAGAGTGAGATGGTTCCTCAGGCGAGGGCAGGAAGGCTGGTTTCCACCAGGGCTCTGCATTCCTGCCCTCACACAGAGGCATCTGTTTCCACCACTGGTCTTGCCTCCAATTTGAAATTGATCACCTTGCTTACTTCTCAGAATGGAAGCAGGCACTGCTCCAATGCCAACCTTGGCACTGTAGGCGTACAAAGCCCAGGCTGGGCTTTCAGACTGGGATCTGCAGAACTCAAAGGCAGTTAGCATGCTGTGAAAGGCCTTCAGGGGCCTCAAATCCTCAACCCAGATCTCAAGCTTATACCCCTTATCAAAAGCAAACAAACACACTAACTCCTGTAAATGGAGGCTTTTATCCGTCCCGCTCGGTTCCATAGCTGCTTCCAAATAATCACTCAGAGGCTTGTATTAATTATAAATGCTTGGCTGGTAGCTCATGAGACTCTTAATCACAGGTTTTATGTGGAAATTTCAGCCACATGTTGGAACACTTATGTAATCGCAAGTTTCTGTCCTGCCAGTAACTCCCAAATATCCAGCAGCTACTTCCCAAATAATTGACTTGGAGGCCTAATATTATTTATAAATGTTTGGCCGATAGCTCAGGCTTATTACTAACTAGCTCCTACACTTAAATTAACCCATAATTCTTATCTATGTTTAGTCACCTGGCTTGGTACCTTTTTTCAATGTAGCATTCTCATCTTGCTTCCTCTGCATCTGGCTGATGACTCCTGACTCTGCCCTCTTTCCTGTCATTCTGTTTGGCTTTCCAGCCTAACCTCCTGCCCAGCTACTGGCCTGTCAGCCTTTTATTAACCAGTGAGAGTAATCTATATTCATAGTGTAGAAAAGGATTATTCCACAGCAAACTCCCAGCAAAGAGATGTGGGGAAATTAGAACCTTTAACACCATTGGTAGGAAAGTCAAATAGCACGGTCATTGTGAAAAACAGCTAGAGATTACTAATAAAAAAAATGAAATTCAAAATAAAAAACCCATGCACAGGATTGCCTCCAGACCCACCAGTTCCCCACTAGATGAGATCTAAAGCAAGAGTGCAGACTTGCACACCAGTGTCCATGGCAGTGTTCTTAGTACTTACAAGTGGGGACAACTCAAATACCCATTAATGGACAAATGACAGAGTCTTATTCAATTTAAAGAGTGATAAAGTTTTGATACACAGCCCACGAGGGATGAGCTAGAATGGAGATAGTGAATCTCAGTTGTCAACTTTACACACTTGTGTAGAGGAAACCTCAACTGAAGAATCACCTCCATTAGATTGGCCTGTGGACATATCTATGGGACATTTTCTTGATGGCAATTGAGCCCAGCCCACCGTGGGCAGTGCCATCTCTAGGCAGGTGGGCCTGGGCTGTGTGAGAAGGGTAGCTGAGAAAGTCGAGGGAGTAAACCAGTAAGCAGTGTTCCTCTGCTTCGATTCCTGTTTCCAGGTTCTTCCCTTGGCTTCTCTCCACGGTGGACCGTAACCCGTATGATAAAGAAACCCTATCCTCTCCCACGTTGCTTTTGAGAGTGTTTGATCACAGAAACAGACAGCAAACTAGGGCAATGATCTTATGTCAAGTGAAATAAGCAAGACTTCCATGATGCCACTTCCATGAGGTGTCTGGGACAGACACTCACAGACATGGGGAGAAAGGGGAATGGTACAGCAAATGTCACAACGAAACCCATTATTGTGTATTATGTACAATTAGTATATGCTAATAAAATAAATGTTCAAAGTTGCTGAGCACAGTGTTGCATGCTTTCAGTCCCAGCACTTGCGACGCTGAGGCAGGAGGGTCACAAGTTTCAGGGCAAAGCTTCTGTTTGGCATGATGAAGTTTTTTTTTCCATGATAAAGTTTTGACAGTGGATAATGATAACAGTTGTACAACAACTTCAGTGTATATATTTATTGCCACTGAATCGTATTGCTGTGGGATGTTCTGTATGGCAAATGTGTTGCTAATTAGTCAATAAATAAAACACTGATTGGCCATTGGCTAGGCAGGAAGTATAGGCGGGACAAGGAGGAGAATAAAGCTGGGAAGTGGAAGGCTGAGTCAGAGAGACACTGCCAGCTGCCATGATGACAAACAGCATGTGAAGATGCCGGTAAGCCACGAGCCACGTGGCAAGGTATAGATTAATAGAAATGGATTAATTTAAGCTGTAAGAACAGTTAGCAAGAAGCCTGCCATGGCCATACAGTTTGTAACCAATATAAGTCTCTGTGTTTACTTGGTTGGGTCTGACAGCTGTGGGACTGGCAGGTGAAAGAGATTTGTCCTGACTGTGGGCCAGGCAGGAAAACTCTAGCTACATCGTACACTTTAAATGACTAAAATAGTAAACTTAAAACCTTATTTTTTTCTTACTTAAAAAAATTGTGGTATGAACAACACAAATACTGAGATACTAAAATGTGCCCAGTTTAAAAAAAAATGTTTTGCTGTTTAGATTTATTTATTTTTGTGTGTGCATGTGTTTTGCCTACATAGACGTGAACCATGTGCGTGTCAGAAGAGAGCATCAGATCCCCCAGAACTGTGGGTGGTGTGCCATGTGGGTGCTGGGAGCTGAACTCTGGTCCTCTGCAAGAGCAGCAAGCAAGCCCTTTCTCTAGTCATATTCTGTTGGCTTGTTCTATGGCTTTTGCTTGTTTGTTTGTTTATGACACAGTCTCTCAGTAGCCCAGGCTGGCCACAAACTTTTGGCAATCTTCCTGCCTCAGCCTCTTAAGTGCTGGCATTACAAGCATGAACTACCACACTGGGCATCTTTACTGTTACGGCTGTGCTGTGCTGGGCTCCCGTCCCACTCCCAGTTCGTGCCCATGGCTCATTAAAACCTCTTCTGCCATTTCTGCAAGGAGGTTTCCATTTAGGGGCAAATACAACCACGCTCAGGAAGCTCCTGTGTCTTGCATTGATCTTTTAAAGGTTCAAACTCACTTTCATCCATTCATATAAAATCCTGTGAGCATAGCTTTGACACACTAGCAGAGCCAGTTGTGTGGAAACAGCTCCTGACATGTCGTTTATATGGTAAACGTTACTTACTGAAACTTTTGGCGGTTTGTGTCTGACTTCCATGTCTGTGGACAGGAGTATAAACTACTGCTAGATGTTGTGTGTGGTTCCGCTTCAATACAGAAGTCCTCTCTCCTTCCCATGTCAAACATCTGGATCGTTTTAACTAAGGAGCACCTTGACAGGTTATCTGGAGCTTTCCCTTCCTTGGCTTTCACAGTCATCCAAATACATGAATTTTATAAATTTGAACTTGTAAAACAAAACGTTACCAATAAAGTGCTACATCTGTTGCAAACGTTGGGATCTCTACCAGATTTGAGCTGCAGAAAGTTTCTGCTGGTCAAACAAATGTTTGAAAAGGCCCCGTGTCTGTTCAATTCCCGTTTGATTCAGTTCAGCGAGGACTTCCATCCATTGCTGACTTTGTATCTGGATGCACATAGAGCTCATGGGGGATGCGTCAGAGGGGCGCTCATTCTGATTGGCCATGCCCTAAGAGTGACTTCTAATTTTTTTTTTTTGAGACAGGGTCTCATTAGCCCAGGCTGGCCTAGAACTTAGGATCCTGTCTCAACATTCTGAGTGTACAGGCATGCAATACTGTGCCTGGCAGTTGTTAACATTTTTTTTTATTAATGTGTATTGATTATACATAACAACAGGTTTCATGACGGTATCTTTGTGTGTGTATATAATATATTTTGATCATATTCTCCCCGTAACCCTCTATATCATCCACCCACTCCAACTGAAACCGTTCTCTCCCGAACCATTTCCCTCCTGCTTTCTTGTCTTTTCTGTCTGTGTGTGACCTAATGAATTTAATGAGGGTCATTCACTTGGTCATGAACGGTTATTTACTGGAGCATGGATACCTCTAAAGAAGATGTCTCCCTTTCCCAAGCAGTGCTTAACAGCCAGTGGCTCCTAAGGGAGGGGCGGAGTTTCATGAGACCCACTCCCACTCTCAGTGGAGTGTTGAGGGGTCCTCTGTCATGAAGTTAACCACAGCTGCTGAAAGCCTAAAGCGCAATGGCCATGTCGTGCCCAGGAGACAACCTTCCACAGCATTCCACCCCTTCCTTCAGCTCTTACATTCTTCCCACATTCTTTTCTGTGATAGTCTTTGATCCTGGGCTGGGGGCGGGGAGATACAGATATCCTCGTTAGGATGGAGCATTCAACAGTCGCTTAGTCTCAGCACTTAGAGAGTGTTTGCAGCAACCACCACCCACAGCAAAAAGAAGCTTCTCTGACAAAGACTGAGAATGGTACTGATCTTTAGGCAGAAACATAAACATCTAGAAGGTAGCTTGGCAGACGCATATTTGTTTAACAGAAACAGCAGTAGCTTCCTGGGTAGGCCTATGACCTCCACAGACATGGGCTTTTCACCAGGCTGAGAGGACAAGGTGTCCATCCTCCTGTGGAGCAGGTCTCGAGTCTGACTGGAGAGCTGTTGGTTGCCCCCCAACAGCCATGCCAGTATTGCCCCAGTGAGCTCATCCTCCTGACAGCCCAGCAGCGCAGCATGCAGCATCACAGCTGGCCAGGGCTGCAGGTAAGTTTTCTCTCCCTAGCAGCCCGCACTTCCGGGCTCTCTGAGAATTAGCCAGCATGGGAAAGACAGCTTTTTATATGCCAAATGGTTAGAAAAACTCCAAAGAGATAGATGTGACTGTGATCTTGATTTTGAACTTGATTGCATTGAAAGACACTGTTCTGTTCAGCCCCGAGAATGATCTTTGACGGCTACATGTTTTTGTTTTTTGATGGATGAGTTCTTTAAGTGCGTAGCAAGCAAAAGTAAAAGAGAAAAGAGCAAGGAGCAGATAGACAGCAAAGCTCGTGGAATCAGGCGCTTACCTCAACCAGTGAGAGCTACTGGAATAGCCTGACCGAGGAAACAAACAAAAGAAAAGAAGGAATCAGACAATGTCCTTGAATCAGCTGCTCCCAGTGCCCACAGAAACCAGACAGGGGAACTGAGGAGAGCCAAGTGATGGAGGGCTGGAGGGCTGGCCCCGCTGGAGTCCCAGGCAGATGGTCCTCCCTGTCCTCTCTGTGGATGACCCTCTAGCTTCCATTTCCCACCACAGGCATTTTTATACCATGGGATAAATAATAGTAATGTCTGTGGAGACAGTTGACGGTCCATTCTCAAAGACTTGTTTCTTTTTTCAGCACAGTGAACAAAGGTTGATGGCTGAAAAGTGAGAGAAAGGGGCATGATGCTCTTTCATTTCTTCGCTTGTTTTTATTGTCTTAGTTTTGGTTTTGTTTTTCTGAAACAGGGGCTCTTTACACAGCCCTGACTATACTGGAACCCACTGTATAGACCAGGTTGTCCTTGATCTCAGAGATCCACCTACCTTTGCCTCTGAGCGCTGGAATTAAAGGAGTGAGCCATCATGCTGGTTTTTTTAAATCTCAATCACTTTATCTGCTTCCTGTTTTCCTCTCTCCCTATTACAAAGTGAGGTAGCCTGACCCAGGATGGGGGCTCTGGAGGAGGTGAGGGAAAGCCTCCTCACTCTCAGAGGCCACTTTCAACAAGCTTAAAAAGCATGTGACCACCAGGCTGTGGTGGCGCATGCCTTTAATCCCAGCACTCAGGAGGCAGAGCCTGAACTGGTCTACAGAGTGAGTTCCAGGCCAGCCAGGGCTACACAGAGAAACCCTGTCTCAAAAAATCAAGAACCAAAACAAACAAACAAAAAAAAGCATGTGACAATTCACCAATGTCATATGGACTACAGATACCCAGGAGATAAATTGGTAAATTTACCTCTGGGTGTGCCAGTTAGCTCATGAGGGTCTGGTTGACCTAATGAATGGCTAATCTGTTGATGAAGTCAAAATTTGAATTATTATTGGGAGGTGGGAGACTCGTGGAAGGTGGAGCCTTGTGGGAGGGAGGGAGTCATAGGGAGGTGTTATTATCTCAAGGGCTATGCCTTGATCTGAGCCCAGGTCCTTCAGCAAGAACACCCCTCCTGCCCCTTGTATTTCTTCTTTATTTTTGTTTGGCTTTTTGAAACAGAATCTCACTGTGCAGCCTTGGCTGGCATGGAACTCACTATGTAGACCACACAGGCCTCAAACTCATAGGGTTCCATCTGCTTCTGCTTCTTAAGTGCCGGGATTAAAGGTGTGTACCACTTGCCAGGCTCCTGTGTTACTTCCTAATCATGAAAGTATCCACATAGTTTCATTATCACAAACACAGAAACCTTGTGAAATGTGGAAATCCCCCATTATGGGCATTCTTATTTTCTCATCTCATTTTTACTATGACAGGACCTTCTGGTCCGTTCAAGCCTTCTTTCTCGCCACCAGGAGTGGGAAGCTGCCATTGGCTGGAGCAGTTCCCCAGCACTCAGCTCAGCACTCATGTGTGTTCACCATCCACTGTGTGCAGAATCCTTTGACAACACAGAATTCCACCCCAAGAGCCATGGGCCCTAGAAACATTGTAACAGATGACGATGGACTAGTTTAAAACTTACTGTCTCACAGTTCTTGAGTCTGAAAAAACCCATGATCAAGATGTGGGAAGAGCCACGCTCCCTCTGAAGTCTTAGGAGGGGGAGGTCCTTTCTCACCTCTGTCTAGTTTTGGCAGCTGCCTGCAGCCCTTGGCATTCTTTGGACAGCTGCTGCATCGTCCAGCCTCTGGCTGGTTATGGATTAGGGCTCTGTGCTGTGGGATGGTCTGTATGTCAAGGGTGTTGCTCTGATTGGTCAATAAATAAAACACTGATTGGCCAGTAGCCAGGCAGGAAGTATAGGCGGGACTAACAGAGAGGAGAATTGAGAGAACAGGAAGGCGGAGGGAGACACTGCCAGCCGCCGCCATGACAAGCAGCATGTGAAGATGCCGGTAAGCCACAAGCCACATAGCAAGGTATAGATTTATAGAAATGGGTTAATTTAAGATATAAGAACAGTTAATAAGAAGCCTGAGTCATTAGGCTAAACAGTTTAAATAATATAAGCATCTGTGTGTTTATTTTATAAGTGGGCTGTCGGACTGCTGGGGCTTGGCGGGACTTGGACAGAAAGCTCTCCAGCTACAGATCTGCTCCAGAGTTATCTCAGGGTGATGGGGCCCATGCTCCCCCCGCATAACCTTCTCTTTTCTAGCTTGCTGACATCTACCCACACTCACTCCCACATAACACACATATATAACAATCAGAATCTAGGATCCATATAAGAGAGAACACATACAGTGTTTGTTTTCCTGAGTCTGAGCTAGCTCATTTAATACATTTCCAATCCCATCCATTTTCCTGTAAATTTTATAATGACTTTCCCTTTACACCTTAATTAAGTCCCACTGTGGACCACATTTTTATTATCTAGTCATCTGTGGATGGATATCTAGATCAATTCCATATCCTCCCTATTGTGAAGAGAACACTGGAAAACACTGATATATCATTGTGGTGGTTTGAAAGAAAATAGCCCCCAAAGGGAGTGGCACTATTAGGAGGTGTGGCTTTGTTGAAGGAAGTGTGTCACTGTGGAGGCGGCTTTGCGGTCTTATATATTCTTAAGCCACGCCCAGTGAGACAGTTCACTTCCTGTCTGCCTGCATGATGTAGAATTCTCAGCTACCTCTCCAGCACCATGCCTGCCTGCATGCCACCACACTCCCAGCCATCATGCTCCCTGGCCATGATGATAATGGACTGAACCTCTGAAACTGTAAGCCACCACCCCAGTTAAATGTTTTCCTTTGTAAGAGTTGCCACGGTCATGGTGTCTCTCCACAGCAATAGAAACCCTAACTAATCGCCATGTGTTAGGATTCATGATCTTCTTTTCCCCCCGTAATATTTTTATTGATGCTATGAATTTCACATCATGCACCCAAATCCCACTCATTTCCCAGGCCATCCATATCCACCCCCACCCTTGTAGCCTCCCCCAAAAGAAAATAGACACTAAAAATAAAGTCTTGCCATGGCAGCTGTGGTGTCACGGTGTGTCACACAGTGTACTCTTTTGTCCAATCAGCTCTACTTGCAAATGTTCATGGCAATGAGTCATTGGTCGAGTTTGGGCTTCTGCTACACCACCGATATTGGGTCCTCACTGAGACTCCTCTTGGCTGTCCTGCTGTTGCCCCGAGTCATGGGGATTCTGAAGTTTTGGGCTCTGCAGGACTGGCCCTTTCACGTGCCCTGGCAGCTCATAGATGGGGTAGGTATTGGGGCAGGTCAAAGTCCTGGATCTGGGCCTGGCTGGTAGTTGAGTTGGTCAG
Source organism: Peromyscus eremicus (assembly GCF_949786415.1). Classification (NCBI taxonomy): domain Eukaryota; kingdom Metazoa; phylum Chordata; class Mammalia; order Rodentia; family Cricetidae; genus Peromyscus; species Peromyscus eremicus. The sequence continues at coordinate 4,506,546 of NC_081428.1, read as the reverse complement.
CCTTCCAGCTCTCCCATGCCCACACCACCTGCCTAGGTAAGGGTAGGGCCAGCTTTCCAGCACTGCCCAGGTAAAGGGTGGGACCAGCTTTCCTGCACCGATGCCATAGGGGCCAGCTCTCCCACACTCACACCACTAGGGGCCCAGGCGAGGGGCAGGGCCGGCTCTCCCACACCGCCCCGGAGAGGGGCAGGGCCGGCTCTCCCACACCGCCCCGGAGAGGGGCAGGGCCGGCTCTTTCAAGTGCTGCACCAAGTGGTGGCCAGTGAGGCAATTGTCCAGCTCAGCATGGAACTTAGACATCAACACGGCTTCAGAGGGCAGCCCAGACCAGATGTGCACATGGTCTTTGGTGGTGACACAGGCCACAGACATCAACACAGACCCCCGCTGCAGAAGGGCCACAGACCCAGACATGGCCCTTGGTAGCAGCATAGGTCCGATATCACCGTGGCCTCAGGTGGCAGTGCAGGCCTCTCCCACCAGGCTTTCCTCATCTTCTTGTCTCCAGTTCCGCCTCTCTTCATGGTGCACAATCTGCTCAGCTTCTCTTTCTCTCCCGTCTCTCAACCACATACTTGCTCATCGTAGTGGCGCCCACCCCAGCTGGACCTCTGCAGCCTCTAGGACTTACGATCTTAACACAACATAATCTGCAGAGAAGATACTCCAGGTTGAAGTCCCATGGACAAGAATGGGAGGTAAGCCTTGCAGGTCCCTGTACAATTCAGCTTCCATTGGATGGAGACTCCAGGATTCTACACAATCCACCAGGAACTACAACAGATCCAAGTGAAGGAGGCTCTTTCTAAGGCTGGTCCAGCCCGACTGAGCATGCGCTCCTGGGTACCCAAAGAGGCCCCTCTGAGGGCCTGACAGGAACCAACCCTTCATCTTGGCAGCTCTCTGTCACTGGTCTAGGTGAGCTGTGGAGACACCCTTTCCTCTCAGCTTCCATGAATGTGGGCTCCCCGAAGTCAGATCCCTTCTCATGGGGCATGCTCCAGCCTCAACAGCTTTTGGCTTTAGGGTATGAGCTGTGCGGAGCACACAGCCCAGTGGTAGTGGCTTCTGGGAAATCCAGACTTTCTCAAAAAAGCTGTCACTTCAAAAAGGAAGAAAAAGGTACTTGGTATTAAAGATTACAAAATTTGGCTATGGCCACGGACATTTCTAAGATTGGAGGCTGCTTGGTAGAGATCAGCTTTGTTTCTTAAACCAGTGGGCAGTTCCCCACGGGGTAGTCAAGCAGTTGTCCTGGGAGGGGACCGGGAGGAGTGGGGATTTGATAAAGGCTGTCTGTCCCCCTTTCCTGGGCTCACATGTGCAGGGGAGTTAAGTAGCCCATCAAATATCCATCCATTCAGGCCCGCAATACACATACCATCCCGTAACTGGAGCCACACAGACTTCTGCTGAACATTCTCATGGCAGAAACACAGATTTTTTCACCACATTCCAAGAAAATCTTAAAGTCCTGTAGACAGATTGGATTTTCCCCCAAGGAAATGATGTTCCACACACCAGAGGTCCATCTGTGTGGGCAGATGTCTCAGGAGCCGTGAGAGAGGCCCAGGCTGGTGGGTCACTATGTGCGTGGAGACCTGGAGCAAGGGGGTCCGCAAAGGGTGCTCTTATCCCAGTTCCTAGTTTTCTGACTCAAAGAGTAACAGCCAAGGAAAACGGCAACATTGTGATTTCCTACGCAGAAATCATGGGACAGAGTGGTGTTCTGTAGAAGGCCAGAAGACTGATAGGATGCTCTCAGGGTTTAGAAATTTTAACACTTGATTTTAGCCAAAAGGCTGAGAATTGATGGCTTTAGCTGTACCACACCACCAGACAACCCCACTGAGTTATCTGAAGCAGCTTAGTTATGTCTGACCTCATTCATTTACCTTTTTGTTGTTGTTATTTTGAAGACAGAGTCTCATATAGCCCAGGCTGGTCTTGAACTTGCTTTGTAGCCAATGCTGGCCTTGAACTCCTGATCTCTTACCTCCAAGTCCCAAGTGCTAGGATTACAAGCATGTGCCACCACATGCCTGATTTTATGTTATATGGGCTTGAACCCAGGGCTTCTCTAATGCTAGGCAAGCACTACCCACCAAACCATGTTCCCTTCCCAAAGTTTAAACATTGAAGCCTGCATCCCTGCACAGAACTGTCGTGGAATATTATTTTAAGATGTGTTACATTTGTTTATGCTGTGGAACATTTGTTTAATGATTATGCTGTGGAACATTTGTTTAATGATGCAAAGATGTGTTGCATTCTTTTATGTTGCATTTGTGTAACTCTGTGAAGCTGTGTTACTGTGTCTGTCTAAAACACATGATGGTCTAATAAAGAGCTGAATGGCTAATGGCAAGGCAGGAGAAGGGACAGGTGGGGCTGGCAGGCAGAGAGAATAAATAGGAGGAGAAAAAGAGAGAAGGAAAGATCTAGGAGTGAGAGAGGGAGGAAGACTCCAGGGGCCAGCCACCCAGCTACACAGCAAGCCATGGAGCAAGAAGTCAAGAAAGATATATAGAAACAGAGAAAGATAAAAGCCCAGAGGCAAAAGGTAGACAGGATAATTTACGAAAAGCAGGCTAGAAACAAGCCAAGCCAAGGCTGGGCATTTATAAGAAAGAATAAGCCTCCGTGCACTTATCTGGAAGCTGAGCAGCTGACCCCCCCCCCCCAAAAAAAAAGAGTCAAAGAGCAAAAAACAACATAGAACTCTTGGAACTTCTCACTGTAGATTAAACAAGCTGGGATAAGAGTAGCTTCCTTGACACCACTGTTACGATAAAAACCTCTCTCTCCACGTCAAATATTATCAGGGCCATCACTCTCCATGTACAACTAGGCTGACCTTTCCTTCCTGGGACCTACATTCTACTTCATGTGATAATACATGTTTACACCCTGGAAGACTTGACGTCTGTCTCAAAATAAAATAGATGTGGATCAAGGGCTTGAAGAGATGGCTCAGGCGTGTGGAGCACTTGTTGCTCTTCTGGAGACCTGGCATCCATGTTGGAGGCTTACAGTTGTCTATAACTCTAGTTCCAAGGGACCTGACACCTCTTCTCACCTCCCTGGACACCAGGTGTGCACATGCTGCACATATACAAACATAAAAATTAAAAATCTCAACAAAATCTAACAATACAGACCGCAAGAGAGGATAACTGTCATGCAAATTGTGTTTCTTGCCTAGATGCTAATTTTTTCTCATCCTCGCTGTCTTTGGGAGACAGTGAGGGGTCCCCAGGATGGGCTGAGGGCTTACAAACATACTCAGCAAAGCCTGCCTGGGTACCAGCACAGCCAAGTTCCTGCACTCCCATGCTCCCGTCTCAAGACCCTGTGATATATGGTGCCTTCCAGAGAACAGGATGCAGATGCGCGGGGGAGAGTAACCGGAGAGCCGTGCAAGAAGATATGTCTGTCTGCCCCTGGAGTTCAACACATAAATTAAAAACCACAAATTCAAATATGAAGGAAATATTGACATTTCTCTTCCCCTCCTAACTCTGGCTTTTTCCGTCAAGGTTAAGTTTGAAAGAAGTGCAGGGTTTCCCCCCTCAGAACGACTTTCTCTTGCTCCATCCTAGTCACCCATCTGGTGTCTAGCAACCAGCATACCAGCATGCCTGTCTTATAGACATGTCAGGAGCAGTGAGAACCCTTGTCTCCAACGCCCTGGCACCAGGTAGCCAAATGTGAGCATTCACTGCCGTCCTGGGCTTTTCTGGGAGCAGAGGGACTTGGCAAGGGAAGAAGAGCCGGTACCCAGAGGGGCTTGAGACTCTGCAGAGGCCAAAGCCGGGCAGCCAGCTACCCGCATCAACAGTCTCTCTTCTGCTTAGCTCCGTCCTACATCCCTAGATGTCCTGATGCCTCTGCCCCCGACTCACAGCTCCAGGGAGCAGGGAAAGGGGCCAGATTGCAGCTGGAAATCCCACAGGCTCAGAGCTACAGACCCGTCACCATCCTGGGTGTTTTCCTATGGTTTTGTCCATAGCAAGTGGACAGCTTCAAATAATACATTGTCTCTAGCACATCTGTTCTAGGCTTTAAAAAGCCCTGATTCTTCTAGAAATTCCCATCTGAGCACAGGGGAAAAAAAATGAAGTGTGTGTGTGTGTGTGTGTGTGTGTGTGTGAGAGAGAGAGAGAGAGAGAGAGAGAGAGAGAGAGAGAGAGAGAGAGAGAGAGAGAGAGAGGGAGGGAGAATTCTTGAGGTACATGGTTTTGGTGAGGGTCTGGGGAAATGGCTCAGCAGTCAAGAGCACTGGCTGCTCTTTCAGAGGACGAGAGTTCTATTCCCAGCACTCAATGGCAGCTCACAACTGCCTGTAACTCCAGCCTCAGGAGATCTCTGGCCTCTGTGGGCACCAGACATGCACACGGTGTACAGACATACATGCAGGCAGAGCACCCATACATATAATAATAAATACATGAAAATTTAAAAATAGTTTAAAAATTGTTTTGGTGTCTTGCGCTCACTCAAGCCTTTGTAAACAAGGGTTGCTTGTTTACAAATCTGTGAGTGTAAACCTTATAATGAAAGTACTCTAGAAAGTACAAGGTGACTAACCGCCACCCCAAACAACCAGTGGGAAGGACATCCTTCTCTTGCCTGCCTGCCTGGCCCTAATGATCTGTGGTCTGACCTCAGCACAGTGAGAACACCACAATCAGTCTCCTGCCTTCTCCTGTCCTGAATTCCACTCCCACATGCAATCCTGGGGTACAGGCCACCTCAACACTGAGCAGAACCCAATTGCCCTCTCCCAGCATAAACACTCTCTCCCAGCTCCCAGCCCTTCGACCGTACAAGCTCCTGGCCGCGCTTGCTCCCAGTTCTAACCTGCAAGAGGAGAGTCAGCTTCAGTGTAAACGAGGCTCCCCACTTCAAGCCTGGCAGACGGGGCCTCTTCTGCATAGAGTCCAGAAAGCTCAGACATTAGGGCAATGGGTGGGATGGCCAACACCTGATAGGCAGGGTCACATGACCAAGACCTGCTGGACCTGCGCCCATTAGGGCGAACACTGCCATCAGTATGTGGCATACAGCAGGACTGGCAGGAACTGGAGAAGACAGGACAAGGAGTGTGGAGAGGCCCTACCCGTATCCTCTGCACCAGTCATGACACACGGAGGGATGGGACTTGTGGACCGGAACACACCTTCATCAGGGAGCCCTGGCTTGTGTTGTGGATGCAAGGCATCCACGCAAGGAGCTCAATACTATGATTCACTTTCAGCTGCCTTTGGCTACCGGGGTCTGACTACCTTCTCTGTTGCTAGTTGGGCCTTAGGTTACCCAGAACGAGGTGCTCTGTGAACTACGCCAGTCATTGACCTCCGGATAATGAACACCAAGGCTGGCCTACCTGGGCACAGTAGGCTAAGCCTTCCAGGTACCAGTCAGTACTGCCTCCTCATTTGGGGTCTCATCCTGCGATGAGACAGAAGGTTAAAACAAAGCTCTGAGGTCAGGGATGTGCAGCCATGCTGACAGTCAGAATGGGGGTGTCAGCCACTGAGGTTCTGGGGGAGTCCGGGGCAGGAGAGGCCAGCCTCTTCCTGGAGAAGATGAATATCAAGCCTTGAGTTGATTTTTTCTGAGACAGGATGACTTAGCTTCGTTTTTGTTGCTGTGATAGGATCCCCTGACAAAAATGACTTAGCGGAGAAAGGGCTTATTCTGCCTTAGAATTCTAGGTTACGGTCCTTGTGAAGGTAGTCACAGCTTGCAGGAACCCCACCCAGCCAGTCACAGCACATTCACACCAGGAGCAGAGGGCTGTGCCTTCTGCCACGCTGCTCTCTCTGCTCTTAGACCAGGGTGCCGCCCACTTTCCAGCCGGGTCTTCACAGACCAATTAGGGAAATGGAGATGGTCCTCCATATCCATGCTCACCTGGTGCAGATAATCCTCCATGGGCACTCTCGGGTTACAGGTTGTGTCAAAACAAAACCAACCACCGCACAGGCTCTTTACTACGTGGCCCAGGTGGACTTGGAATTTGCCATCCTCCTGTCTCAGCTCCCTGAGTGCTGGGATTACAGACGTATCACACCCGATGTCCAGGAGGACAGGATGAAGAGGGTTTCGGGTCAGGAAAGGGAAGGCTGGGGAGACGAGTCAGAAAACAGGGAGGAAATCTGATGGTGATGGCGGAGCTGGTGACAGTGGGGTGCAGGCTGGGGGGGTGAGAGGGGCCAGATGGGGCTTTCTGGAAACTTGGCAGAGGCTTCAAATGATGGCTTCCAGAGCTGGCAAACCACAGGTTGGGGAGGGCAGGGGGTGTGACCACAGGTGGGGTGCATGTGTGGGGCGCCTGCAGCAGATGCCCTCTGAGTGAGGAGAGAGCCCAGCAGTGTCTGCCTTCACCAGCCATACCGCTGTCCTCCACACCGAGGCCCATTGGAAACAGCAGCAGGGAATGGCTGGGGACCCTGACTCCTCAAATCTGCTGCAGGCTCACTCCAGCATCTTCTTTATTTGTTTGTTGTTTGTTTTTGAGACAGAGTCTTCCTATAACCCAGGCTTGCCTCAGACTTACTAGGTAGCTGAGGACAACCTTGGAGGTGCTGGGACTACAGATGTGCACTGCTGCACTCGGGCTGGGATTACAGATGTGCACTGCTGCACTTGGGCTGGGACTACAGATGTGCACTGTTGCCCTCAGGCTGGGACTACAGATGTGCACTGCTGCACTCGGGCTGGGATTACAGATGTGCACTGCTACACTTGGGCTGGGATTACAGATGTGCACTGCTGCCCTCAGGCTGGGATTACAGAATGTGCACTTCTGCACTCGGGCTGGGACTACAGATGTGCACTGTTGCCCTCAGGCTGGGACTACAGATGTGCACTGCTGCACTCGGGCTGGGATTACAGATGTGCACTGCTACACTTGGGCTGGGATTACAGATGTGCACTGCTGCACTCGGGCTGGGACTACAGATGTGCACTGCTGCCCTCAGGCTGGGATTACAGATGTGCACTGCTGCACTTGGGCTGGGACTACAGATGTGCACTGCTGCACTCAGGCTGGGATTACAGAATGTGCACTTCTGCACTCGGGCTGGGACTACAGATGTGCACTGTTGCCCTCAGGCTGGGACTACAGATGTGCACTGCTGCACTCGGGCTGGGATTACAGATGTGCACTGCTGCACTCGGGCTGGGACTACAGATGTGCACTGCTGCCCTCGGGCTGGGATTACAGATGTGCACTGCTGCACTTGGGCTGGGACTACAGATGTGCACTGCTGCCCTCAGGCTGGGGTTACAGATGTGCACTGCTGCACTTGGGCTGGGACTACAGATGTGCACTGCTGCACTCAGGCTGGGATTACAGATGTGCACTGCTGCACTTGGGCTGGGATTACAGATGTGTGTTGCTGCCCTTGGGTTGGGACTACAGATGTGCACTGCTGCACTCGGGCTGGGACTGGGATTACAGATGTGCACTGCTGCACTCGGGCTGGGACTACAGATGTGCACTTCTGCACTCGGGCTGGGATTACAGATGTGCACTTCTGCACTCAGGCTGGGATTACAGATGTGCACTGCTGCACTTGGGCTGGGATTACAGATGTGCACTGCTGCACTTGGGCTGGGATTACAGATGTGCGTTGCTGCCCTCGGGTTGGGACTACAGATGTGCACTTCCGCACTCGGCCTGGGACTACAGATGTGCACTTCTGCACTCAGGCTGGGATTACAGATGTGCACTGCTGCACTCGGGCTGGGACTACAGATGTGCACTTCTGCACTTGGGCTGGGATTACAGATGTGCACTGCTGCACTTGGGCTGGGATTACAGATGTGCACTGCTGCACTTGGGCTGGGATTACAGATGTGCGTTGCTGCCCTCGGGTTGGGACTACAGATGTGCACTTCCGCACTCGGCCTGGGACTACAGATGTGCACTTCTGCACTCAGGCTGGGATTACAGATGTGCACTGCTGCACTCGGGCTGGGATTACAGATGTGCACTGCTGCACTTGGGCTGGGACTACAGATGTGCACTTCTGCACTTGGGCTGGGATTACAGATGTGCACTTCTGCACTCGGGCTGGGACTACAGATGTGTACTTCTGCACTTGGGCTGGGATTACAGATGTGCACTTCTGCCCTTGGGCTGGGACTACAGATGTGCACCACTACACCTGGTTTATGTTGTACCGAGGATGGAACTCAAGGCTCTGTGCATGTTAGGTGAACGCTTCGCCAGCTGAACTACACCCTAGCCTGGGCCCTGGAATCTTTGAGGTATAGCCTGCCCCTACCCCGCCCATTGTAGTTCACACTGTGAGTCCCTAAAGCATCACCCTTGGGCTTCAGGGATGCACCACCAGGAAAGAAGAAAATGGAGTGTTCATTTCGGTCTGTCCAGCCCCTCCTTTCTGTCTGTTCCCATCTCAGAGCTGACCCTCACTCAGATGCCCCCAATCTTTGTGGTCTGTATTCCTGCCCAGAATTGTTGGAAGGACTCAAGAGGATGTCATCTAACCCAGAGGGTGACAGAAATACTTTCAACCTCATTGGATCTCTGGTCACTGTTATGGCATAAAAATGCATGGCTGTGTCCCAGGAAAACTTTAACTACAAAACAAGCAGTGGGCAGGTATGGCAGACTGTCACTGATCTGGTGTTGGGCATTCCCACTTTACAGGTAAGACAGAAACCCAGAGAGGTGGACAAATTGGATCAACATTGCTTGGTGAATAGAACCAGGCCAGAACCCAGGAGACCCACCTCTTAATCATAAGGGCTCTCTCTCTCTGCTGGTGTGTGTGAGTGTGTGTGTGTGTATGTGTGTGTGTGTGTGTGTGTGTGTGTGTGTGTGTGTGTGTGTGTGTGTTCAGGTACATGCACACGCACATGAGTGTTCAGCTAGAGGCCAGAGGTTGATGTTAAGACATCCATTCAACTGGTGGTTGATCTAGTCACATAGGCTTCATTGTTCAAAGGTTATACTCACGTAAGTTCTGATTATAGCTCAGGGTTTAGCTGTCTACACACGCTCAGTCTGGAGCATAATTAAGTGCATCTTAATGATGCTCAATCATGAGGATCAGAGTTCAAATCCTAGCACCCTTGTTGGACACCTGTAAGCCCAGATCTAAGCACTCTTTTGGACTCTGTGGTGCCACACACACATGTGTACACATGCACTCATAGATGCTTGCACACATACACAATAAAATAAACGATGTCTTTTTTTAAAAAGGAGAAAAATGGTATCTTTTCAATAATTTTAGCTGGAAAATTAAAAGTATCCACCTGGAACAAAAGCCAAAACCTTCATCTACATCTAATAGAGTATGAACTGTCAAATCAGTATGTACTTTCAACGTAGTAACCAATTCACATTCCTCAAACAGGCATTTCCGATCTCCATAGTTCTCTGTTGCTTTGATTATTATTGTGTGTACATGTTCATGCCCATATTCCAGAGGCCAGAGGGTTATAATTGTGTGTCCTGCGCACATGTGTACATGTTCATGCCTGTGTGCCGGAAGCCAGAGGGTGATCCTGGATGTCTTCCTCAGTCACTCCCCATCTTATTTTTTTGAGACAAGATCTCACAATGTACCTGGAGCTTGCTGATTTTGCGGGGACAGGGAACTGCAGGGATCTATCACACCCCACATTCAGGGCTGGTATCATGGACATGTTCTGTACCATGGTGCTAGGTGTTTACATGGGTGCTAAGGACTGAGCTCAGTCCTCATGTTCATGCGGCAGGAACCTTCCTGGCTGAGCCGTCTCCCTGGCCCTTTTTATTTTCTTTCTCACGTAGCTCCCCGCTCCAGGCAAAGCTGTGCCCTAGAAAAGTCTGTGGAACTTATTAACCTGTAAGACCTCTGAGTCCGGCAGGACTGTGAGATGTTTGTGTCTGCATGGAGGTAGAGAAAAATAAAAACAGACAAAGGACTTATTAATAAAAACAGATGAAGGACTTAATTAATAAAAACAGGTGAAGGAATTAATTATTACTATTTTAAAAGCATGCTCATTTAAATAAACTTTAAGCCCCAAAAGGCAACTACTAACACTTGATATTCATGAGGTTGGCTCAATCATACACAAGAAAAAATTCCTTTCTGTTGTAATGTCATTAATCTTTTCCATAGGCTTCATCAAGCTAAATAGCAGGGCCTACCTCACTCCGGAAGTGGCCACTCTCAGGGTTGATAAGGAATTCATCATCATGGACCTGCCACAGCTGTGAACATAAGGACCAAGAAGCTGACCTCTGGAGACTAGGGTATCCATGGGCAAGACTCTGGTCTGCTCCAAGGACCCCAGGAACACTGAGTTCCCCCAAAGTTTCGGTTGACTAAGAGTCTCATACCACTGTCGTTTTCACCTACAGGAACCATGTTTCCTATATAAGTCACAAACGCCTCAACAGGGCGAACCAGAGGCTCCGTGGTAGATAGATAACACACAAGTGTTCCAGCGCTGTGAAGCTTGGCTGTCCTTCTTGGGTGTGATAATTTCCTACACACCAACATCCTGTCAGCACATCAGACTTAAAATATTACACGTGGAGCAGTGAAAAATTGCCAACATCTCACCACCGTCTTTTGATTAATGAGTCATTCCGTGGAGATTGGTTGGTTTGTTTGATTCCGTTACCTGGAATGACTGATGGCTGTTCTGAAAAATACTTAGCTGCAGCTTTGCTCTATGTGAGATAATTTTCATATGCCTTGTGCAGCCACATCCAGAATAATTGGACTTTATTGCCTGCCTTCCATGCATGAACCCAAGTTCCCTGGAGAAAGCCAAACAGCTTGAGATCCGCTGCCTTAGTCTTTCCACACTACAATCAGCTGCTACAGTCACAGGAAAGCTCCTACCAGATGGCCAGGCCGCCTTGTAGTGACATTTCCCATTTCCCGTCCATTACTCACCAATGGAAAATAATGTGACGTGAATTCCCCATTTTGAATAATATGTGGTTCTATCCTTGCGGTTCCTGAACTACAGATAAGTGAATTATCATGCAGTCATTTCTTGACTCTCTGGGGAGAAAACAGAGAGGCAGCAGGTCACTGTGTTTGGCTGGAAAGGGGAATCGTCACTGTTAAGGCATTCGCCATGACATTTACATTTAATTTCCTAGTTTCTTTTTTTTTTCCTTATTACTTATTCTTCCATCGCTCAGGAAAAATAAATTTGGCTGCTTAAGACATTTGAGCTCTGGTTTTAAGAATAATTGTCTTTGGACACTGAAGTCATGATTATGTCACCTGGAAGTTTCTTTTCCTCTTGTTCTGATGCAGAAATGAGGTGGTGAACATTAGTTTTGTTTTGTCTTTAAAGGTCCAATTTTCTCTTCCACATGGACTCAACTGTATAGTTCTTTTAGAAGTCTTTACTTTTTACTTTAGAATTTTTTAAACATAATTTTAAAAATGTGTCTTTTGGGGGGTCTCCGTGCATAGGTGCTGTGCCTGTGCAGAATAGAAGAGGCCACCAGGGCCCCTGGAGCTGGGGTCACAGGCAGCTGTAAGCCACCTGCGGGGGGTGGGTACCTGGGGGCCAAAGTCAGGTCCCTTTATAACAGCAGTGTGTGGCCTTCACTGATGAGCCATCTCTCCAGTCCTAAGAAGCTCTGCTGTTGAAAGTCGTAGTTATGTGTTTGACACTGTGTTTTTCCATGTCCCTCTTGACCAGAGTCTTGGAGGTGACTGGTCTGGGTTATCCAATTGCTTTACTTATTGTTAGAGGCAAGTGATCAATAATGACATTATCAAGACCAACACTTGAAACTGCCACCCAGCCAGCCCTTTACCAGGTGCAGGGTGGCGTGTCAGAGTATGACACACTTCCCCCATCGGTCACTGCTAGTGTGTGGGGCCAGTGCTGTTCTGGTCATCAGGCTCCATGTAACAGAACGAGGAGTCCACGCTCTCCCGCCTAGTAGGGTTTGAATCCTCACTATGATTCCAAGCTGTTAACTCTGTGCACTGGGGAAGCCGGGAGCTAGGAAAACCTTTCTGGAAAGTTCCATCCCATTCCTTCTCTTCTCAGACAAAAGGCAGCTCTGGTGCTCCACCAGACATGGGCGTGCAGGTCCCTGCTTGTTCTGTTCTCACAGGAGGACAGTGCTAAGGAGCTGGATGAGGTCCCTCCCTCAGGCGGCCAGCCTAGAGGAACTGGGGTCTCTCAAGGGCTCCATCCACACAGCAGCACCTGCCCTTGATCTGGAGACAAGCAATTCACCCCAGGCCCCATTCTACATACTGATAAATTAACTTTTCAGTGAAAGAATGCACATGTTTTGAGGTAGCAGAACATTCTAGAAGTTGTGGAAAGTTATCGAAGTAGACCAGAAAGTTCCAGAAATTGCTTCTAGAGAGTTCTAGAAATGGATTCTTTTCTCCTCCATCTCTACCACAGACAGGATGAATTGCAACCTTGCATGGCCCTCTGTCCTTTACACAGGATGATAGATATCACCCCATGTGACCTGCCCCAGAGTGTACCCTGCTAGTAACTC